>NW_024061783.1:2190000-4590000 GCF_006381635.1 Hibiscus syriacus
GATAGGACAAGGTTCCAAACCTGCCTTAGTCCCAAATAGGGCGCAAGCTAGGGACATTACTATATGAATGAGACTTCATCCTTATCGCAACCTAAAATTCTAAAAATACTCCTCTAGTCCCGAGCTTGGTAAATAACGCCGTAGGAAATTCAATTCAAACTTTCTTCCGGCCTTTAAGTGATAGGGGGAAGTCACTCTTGCGTTCTCTCTCTTTTTTGGGTCAGTCTCGCTCTCTCTCGTCGGTAAGTATATTTGTCGTGGTATTGCTGTCGTGCCGCGCCGTTCTAGTAGTGATAGGCTGCTCGATCTGCTGTTCCGGCAAGCAGCCCTTTCGCTCGTTCCCTTGGGGCTTTTGGGGGCCAACCTGTTCCATATGAGCAGCAGGAGCATAAGCCCCCCGTGTTCGCAAAACCGCCTATTCGATAGCATGAATCCCAGCAGCCTTTTTGTCCTACTCTTGGGGCATTATTAAAAGAAAAGAAGAGGAATTCCTCGCAGCCGATCTAATTCCTCATATTCAACTCTCGCGTCCCTGTTCAGTCCTGGTATGTCCAGGATTCCCCTGGTATGAAAAAATTGATTGGAATGACTCTATTAATCAATAAGTACGAGGGATGAAAAAACGAACGATAGGGTTGAATAAAAACAATCCATGATCCAATGACCCTTTGAGGTACCGCAAAATACGTTTGACAGCCTCTAGTCAAAGAGGAAATCTTGTGGTCAAATCTAGTAATAGAGTGAGGGCCAGCAACCTCAATCTTAGAAAAAGAATATACTGCCAACAAAGACAATACCCATGGAAATGAAGAAAATCACTGGACTGAAACCAAATAAGACCGACATGATCATCTATAAAGAAAGTCGGCACACAAGACCGAGGAGTTGACCCCTTTAGAAATAGAAAATAAAAGGGTGCATCCTTTTATCTCTTTTTCTGTTTTAGAGTCAAAAGTAACAGCAGAACTTTTCCATTCCCATTCCACTCAAGGAAACGTCCAATTCAATTCTTAACGGACAGATACTAAGCTAATTAGAAAAAACATACTTCCAACCTCGGGAAGCGGGGTAGTTATATATATATATATATATAATTAGAGATGATAACGGTCGGATTAAAGTTGTATTTTTTAATAAACTCGACTTAACTCGAAAATATTATTTTTCAACTGACCTTGATTTAATCGAAAAATTTATATATTTCATCCTATTCCGATTAAAAAAAAGTCCATCCGACTCTTAAAAAATTGAGTCATCCCTATGTATACCTGCAAAAAGTCACCAATATTGACGGTTAGATATCCACGGCGATAAGGCACATCAACCCACTGGTTCTGATGAAAAACTTGTAGTCCGGCATCAGATTCCAAAAGTATGGTTAGAAACGATGCATCGGTGTGGCTGGATGCGCCGATGGTCAGCTCAGGTTGAGGACACGATGGATAATAGTGGAATGCAATAAGAGCTCCTCTCATGCCGCCGGTGCTCGCCAGGTAGTCTCTCCTTAACCCTAAACTCTCCGATAACAATTTCGATAACGTCTCCTTCAGTTGCTGCATGTATTTCATGTACTCGCTGGTTACCTTCCTGCAAAAATGAAAAAACCCATCAAAGGATATACATCGATCGAGCGAATTTATGGTAATTTGAAGCAATTGTGAATCGTCCTCAACCTGCAGACTCTGGGTATGGCTAGTTCGTTTAATTCGCCGTCTGGGAATTCAATTGATACAGTATCTCTCCATGCCGCCACCTTTGTATTGTAATCGAAGATCCTTTGGTTGATTTCGTTACTCGTACACCACGCTTTCTTCAACTCTTGAGGCTGTTCATGGAATCCACGAACGGCGTCCAGCATGTTCTCCATTAGATGAATCGGTACTCCGTGATTAACGATCCGGAAGAAACCCCATGTTTGAGCCGCGTCGCGTATGGCGTCCACGATTTGGGTTCTGCGTCGTTGATCGGTGTCGTCGACGCCTTCGAGGTCTATCACCGGGATCTGAAGCTGTGCGGTTAAAGTGGCGTTTGGTGAAGAAACTCCGGTGGGGGATGGATGAAGAAACTGGGAATGTCGGTGACCCCCGAATCGACCAGCCCTTTAACTCCCGCCCAGGATTGGAAGAAAGCCTTCCTCTCTTTGGCGCTGCTATCATCATCTTCAGCTCTCAGGTCGGCTTCCATATTCTGGTTTGAGGCGTGCAATGATTGTACAAACATACTTTAAACAATGAAGCTGCGATGCGATGATAAGTGGTAAACAGCTTGGACAAGGCGTTGGAAAAAATAATTGGTTGGTACAACGAACGGGATGCCAGTAAGATTTTATGTTAGAAATGATAAATTTAACGAATATATATTTAAATTTATAAAATTTGATAAATTTAACGAATATATTTAAATTTATAAAGTTTTAAGAGACGAAAATAAATTTTTAATAAAAAATATATAGATAAAATTTAAAATATAAAATAATTTTAAATTTTTAGTGGTGCGATCACTTTCACCCGTCTCTCACAAGTCTATCCCTACATATAGAGTGTCGTCAAAATTATTTCTTTAAGATAATATAGTCGTTATAGTGTCAAATAAAAAAACCGACTCCCTTCGTCTACTCTAAGTTTGCCATCGCTGTCCTTCTCGCCAGTATTACCAAATAAAAAAACGCGGTTTTTGCTTTGTAGTATTTGCCTTAAGCTCTTTCACAAATCACAATCATTCATTTCGATCTCTGCTTCCCCAAGATCTCACTGTTTCCTCTTTTTCTGGAGCTCAGTTCGGTGGAATTTTTCAAGGTCAGATTCCACAGATCTGGAAGTGAAAACCGACTCCCTTCGTCTACTCTAAGTTTGCTCCTTTTCCATCCCTCTTCTTCTTATATTTGTTGGCTTTTTCGTTTGGGTGTGTGTTCTATTGATTTCAAATTGAATCTATGTTTTTACTGGATTTTCCCCCTTTGTTTAAAGCCTTTTTTAATTGATTTTCTTCCGCATTCTCCCCTTTATTTTCTGAAAATTTCTTGGCTTGTTTTAGTTTTAAGAAAATCCGATCCTTTATTATGTTTTGAAGTGGTTCGGCTTTTCAAATTCAATGTTTTCACTTTAAAAATAATTTTCCTGTGTTTATAACATAAACCCTAACCTCTCAAATTTAGTTTCATGGTTTTCGTTAAACGGGTACTGTGATTTTAAGGATTAAAGTTTGTGGATTTCACGTAGTCTCTTCTTTCATCTATTACTAAAATATTCCCCCAGCTGGTATTTCTTTTCATTCTTTGCGACACACAGCTAGGCCGCCCTGCATATCGGGTTTGTTTATTGGTGAAACGCAGTATTAAAGGAGGAATCAAGCGTATTTCCTTGGGTGGTTCGTCTCTCCACTGAATCTCTGAGTAAATCTCGGCGCAGGCTAGATTTTTTTTACCATCATCTTCTTCATCTTTCCTTTTCTGTTTTAGATCTTTATCCTCTTGTTATTCTCGGATTTAATCTGTGTTTTCTTTTCCATTACCCTTACATTGAGTTTGTTTATTTCTAATCTAGTTTTGTTTTGTTTCTAAATTCTTACCAGACTAGATAACCTCTTTAAGACATATATTTGTATGTGTTTTTATCAGCTTAATCTGTTTTTTTTTTCAGAACTAGAAACTATTGCAGGTTTCGTTTCAAATATGTTTCTAGACGGTTAATTCGTTGAATTTTCATTTCATTTTTGGCTTTTATGCTCTGCTCTTTATATGATTTGTTTCTGTCTTTTAAGTAATTCTCTCTTCATTATTATTCTTTCCTGTTGGAGGTAAGGAAGTGGAACCTAAAAAAAAAAAAAAATTAAACTTCTATAGAATTTGTTATTTACTTGAAAAGCAGTTTTGCTTTGAGTAAGATCTACTAGATCTATATTTTGTACTTTCCTTTGAGTAGGATTTATTGGATCTGTATTTTTTCATTGTCCTAGACTCTTAGTATCTTATATTTCTAGCGTTTTATTTGGTGCATCTTTGTCTTCTTTGGATTCTTTTTTCATAGTTCCTCATAGCTTCGGTTATAGATGATTACTTGAGGTCATGTCATTCTTTTAGATCCCATAGGGCGTATAGGGGGAGAACCCGACAGAGTGATGTCAAGGACACTAGACTTAGAGTTTGTTCGTTGAATGTAGGCACATTAAATGCTAGGCTGCTGGAGCTGACCGACGTACTTAGTAATAGGAAAATAGATTTTGCATGTATTCAGGAGACTAGGTGGAAAGGGGCTCGCGCCAGAGAGTGTAATGGGTACAAGTTGTGGTATTCAGGTGTAGATAACGCTAGAAATGGGGTGGGTATCTTGGTATCCTCTAAGCTCAAGGAAAATGTAGTTGAAGTTTGTAGATACAGAGATAGAATCATGATGATTAAGGTTGTTATAGAAGCGGAAGTGGTAAATGTCATTTCAGTGTATGCCCCACACGTTGGCCTAGGGGAGGGGAAAAACGTTGCTTCTGGGATCAGTTAGATGATGTACTTAGGAGCATTCCGGAGGACCAAAGAGTTTTCATAGGGGGAGACTTCAATGGTCATATAGGTAGTGCAATCGACGGGTATGACGGTGTTCATGGGGGTTTCGGTTATGGTAGCAGGAATGATGAGGGCGTACGTTGCTTGATTTTGCTACTGCTCACGATTTGGTGATCACTAACTCCTTATTTAATAAGAGAGATGCGAACTTGATTACGTTTCATAGCGGGGGACATTGTACCCAAATCGACTACATCTTGGTTAGAAATCGGGAACGATGGGCTTGCATTGACTGTAAGGTGTTCCCTGAAGAGGCATGTGCATCACAACACAAATTGTTGGTTTTGGTGTTCCGCGTACCCAACGGGCGGAGCACTCATAGGAGGGCTAAACTGGGTAAACCTAGGATCCTCTGGAAGAACTTACATGGAGCGACAACTGATGACTTTAGGAGTAAGCTTTTGTCTAATACAGGTTTTGAAACTACAAACTCAATTAACGCAGATATGTTATGGAAAAATATGGCAAATTCCATTAGAGAGGTGGGCAAAAACACCCTTGGGTTGTCGACGGGGAAGGCCAAGGAACATAAAGAATCGTGGTGGTGGAACGACGAAGTCCAAACTAAGGTGAAGACAAAACAACTTGCTTCAAGGAGTTTCTTCAATGCAATGATGACGAAGAAAGGTCGAGAGCTAAACAAAGATACCAGGAGGCAAAGCGGGAAGCCAAGAAAACGGTAGCTAAAGCAAAGGATAAGGCATATGAGGAAATGTACAGAGATTAGACACCAAGGAAGGACAAAATGGCATCTTCAGACTTGCAAAATCTAGGGAGATTAGGAAAAATGATCTAGGTAACATTAGGTTTATTAAGGACAACAATGGTGTTCTTTTAACGAAAGATCATGATATTAAGAGGGTTTGGGGTAGTTACTTCTTTGGCTTATTTAATGACGGTGCCTCTCCATGTAGAGATAGTATCGTTGATGGGTCAGCCAACCATCATACTACGACCAATGACTGCCCTACAAGTAGGATTGGGTTTGAGGAAGTCAAAATGGCTCTTAGAAAGATGGGAAGGGAGAAGCTGTCGGTCCTGATCAAATTCCTATCACTGTGTGGTTAGCCCTAGGAGAAGAGGGAGTTAAATGGTTGACCAACATCTTTAATATTATTTTAGAGACTGCCAAGATGCCAGAGGAGTGGAGAGAGTCTACGGTGATACCAATCTATAAAAATAAAGGAGATCCCCACGTTGTGGTAACTACAGAGGTATTAAACTACTCAGCCATACCATGAAGCTATGGGAAAGGGTGATAGAGGCTAGGTTGAGACAAGTTACTAGGGTTTCGGAAAACCAATTTGGCTTTATGCCAAGCAGGTCTACCACGGAGGCGATTCATCTACTTCGACGGCTTATGGAGAAATATAGGGAAAAGTCTAGAGATCTTCACATGGCGTTCATTGACCTTGAGAAGGCTTATGATAGCGTTCCTCGCGATACGATCTGGAAGACTTTGGAAACGAGACGGATACCAACTGCTTATATCCGGGCGATTCGTGACATGTACTGTAGATCTACTACATACCTCAGGACTACAATTGGCGACACCGAGGCATTCCCGTGGAAATCGGACTCCACCAGGGGTCGACTCTTAGCCCTTACATCTTCGCCTTGATTATGAACAACATCTATTGTGCGACACCAGACGGTGTACCTTGGTGTATGCTTTTCGCTGACGACATTGTTCTAGTTGCTGAAACAAAATCTGAGTTGAATAGTAGACTGGCTACCTGGAAGACTGCTTTGGAAGAAAAAGGTTTAAGGATCAATATTGAAAAGACAGAGTATTTATGTTCAAACTTCAATGGGAACCAAAACGATGAAGATGTAGAAGTATGCATAGAAGGACACGTTCTTCCCTCAAAGGATTGTTTCAAGTACTTAGGGTCTATGATACATAAAGATGGGGGTGTAGATGATGACGTTACACACCGTATAAAGGCGGGATGGCTAAAGTGGAGGGCCGCTACTGGAGTTTTGTGTGACAAGAAGGTGCCTCTAAAACTTAAGGGAAAATTTTATAGAATGGCAATAAGACCAGCGCTGTTGTATGGATCAGAATGTTGGGCAACCAAGAAGGATCACGTAAGGAGGATAGAGGCCGCAGAAATGAGAATGCTTCGATGGACATGTGGTAGGACTCTGTGGGATATGACGACAAACTCTGCTATTAGGATGTCCTTAGGGTGGTGTCTGTTTCCGAAAAATTGAGGGAGGGAAGACTACGGTGGTTTGGGCATGTCCTTAGGCGACTACCGTCGGATGCGGTCAGGAGGGTAGAGTCGATTACAGTCGACGGTGCCAGAAGGAAAGGACGACCAAGGCGGAAGTGGGAAGACTGCTTGAGATCTGATTTGATGGATTTAGGCCTTACGGAAGACATGACCTATGATAGGAAATTATGGAGGCTTAAGACTAGGGTAGTCGAGTAGTGTGGGTCACATCTATAGGGTGTATCATCTTTGTCTTCTTTTAAATGCATTTGTAGTAATTTCCATGACTTTTACTTTTTATACTTTTCTGTTATTGGTATTTATGAAAGATTAGAACTGGGCTTGCTATAATTGTCTTCTGTGTATCATTCTCGTCATGTTTCCTCTGTTAAATTTAGCCGGTCTTATGTTTCTGTCTATATGCAGAGATTCTTTCGCAGGGATTATTTTGCAGGGATTACTCCCCATTACAGAAGCACATATGATATTAATGACTGCATATGAATATTGTTTAGCTATGTATTTATGTAATTATTTATACATGCATTGCATTTTATCTATATTTTTAATTTTCTGAGTGCCGGAGGTCTTTCACGGAAGCTATTCTCAACCTGGCGTTGGGGGCAGCCTACTACCCTACCTCCCCCTTACCCCATACATATGGGAATTGGGTTTTGTTGTTGTTGTTGTTGTTGATAGTGTCAAGAAAGATGTCGAGAATACAATGAATTTTCTATTTTCCCTCATTTTTCACGCAGTTAAAATATCGAGATTATCATAAGAACAAAACATAAAATGTATTATGATCTCTTAATCTTTCTGTAAACGTGTTATGTTTCTGACGTCTATCGACGAATATTGTAATATTTTTATTAGATAAAAAAATAAATCTGATAAAACTTTATACGAGTCAATAATTTTTTCGCTACCTATGAGCAAATTTGTCATTTGGTAGGATTTTTATTCACGTGCATGGAATGATATACAATTCAATAAGCTCTTGTGTGTGAATGAAATATATATATATATATATATAGTTTCCTGTTCTCTTTAATTTCTTCTTTGTCTTTTTCATTTGATATCAAAATTAACACATACGGGAATTTAAATAAAATCTATTATTAAAATAATATTGTTATATGATCGTAATATTTATAATAATAATAATAATAATAATATAATATGTTAAGAAAAACGAATTTAAATTTATAAAATTTTAAGAGATGAAAATAAATTTTCAATATAAAATATAAAAAATATATAATATATTTAAATTTCAAGATAGACTACTGTTTTTATCCGTCTCCCTCGATCCATCCTTGATTTCGAGGGTTGTTGTTGTTGATTTCCAAGGTTGGACACTTTGAACATTGCTGCCGTTGTTGGACTGCTACATCAATAGGATGTGGATCTCCTCGGCTCAATTCTTAGAGTAAAATATACCATTGGCACTCAATTATGTATCGATAATAAATGGAATATATTTTCTTAAAAATACAATTTAATTATTTAATCAAAATATTATTATAAACATACTATTTGTCTTCAAAATTGAAACAAACATTTAATGCGACTTGATATAAAAATGACTTTAATCTCCAAAATCTATATATTATCATCGACTAATTCATATTTAAAAATTATATCAATTTAATTTTTTTACGATACTGTCAAATTAAATGAGTCTATCATCGATAACTTATTTGTAATAATATTTAATTTAATGATTAAATTAAATGTTTTAAAAAAACAATATATTTATTACCAAGCACATAATTAAATAACTTCTTAAGAAGTAATTAGTTTTGATTAGCTTTAATCAAATTTATTTCTCCATTTCACTAAAAAATATCAAATTCAATTGTTTTATCAGAGAACAGTGAAACGGGGGTGATGGGTGGGTGGGGGACACTTTTGGGGCTAGTGGTGATGGACGACTCTCACTTTTCAAGCCTATTTTCAGATAATTCATGGAAAATTTAATTGCATACATATATATTTAATATAAGTAAATTTAACACGTGACTTTCATGATAAAAGAATTAATGTTATTCTTTAAAATTTTGGGTTTGAGTATTATAAATGTCATGATTGTGACGTTCAATGTCAAAAAATTGAGAGTTATCTTTAAATAGATATTGTCTTGTACATACTACAGATTAATAAAAAAAATAAGTAAATTAATAAAAGTATTTTTATGTTAGATAATTATTTTAATTTTCATTTTTAATAAATTTTAGGTAAAATGTACGTGAAATCTTTGAACTTTAAAAAAAAAAAACTAATGCGACTATCGTACTATTTTTTCTATCAACATGACTATCCAACTCAAAAAAAGATTCTAATGTGGTCATTTGACCAACGTTTTCCGTCATTGACCAACGGTTACGTTAATTCCTACTGACGTGGATGCTTTCTCAAATCTGTTACGAAAGGAATATTGCTTGTTATTGTTGGTAGAGATGAAAATAATCAATTTATGGTTGCATGTGTAGTTGTTGAAAGGGGAGGAAAAAAATCACAAAAATGGTTTTTTGCATAAACTTATGGTTGACTTAGAGCACCCTAAAGACGAAGGAATTACACTAATATCGGTTAATGACGGAAAACGTTGATCAAAGAGTCACATTAAATTCTTCTTTTGAGTTGGAGGGTCACGTAAAAAAATTAATATACCTTTGTCTGTTGTTAGGGGAATTCAACTGTCCCAAGGCTTATCGTTTGCTATGAGTGCTGTGAAGTACATTAGAAAGGTTCAGGGTTTTTCAAAGTCGAAATCTATGGGGAATAGGCAGTGGTTGGGGTTGGATGGATTGGTTTTGGCCATTTTTTGTGCTTGTTTCATAATTGTTGTCAATGGTGCAGGTCAAAAAAGAAATCAAAGCGAGACTAATGGATTGTTTCACTTGTAGGGTCAAGTGCAGCACTTGGTTTTGTTTGTGGAATACTAGTGCTCGTGCCTCTCAAGCTAAGGACACTATGTGTGCCTTGAAATGAATAACTGTATGGTATTCCATTGAATTTCCTTACTATTAGTGTTTTTTAAGATTCTTTCTTCTTCTTTTTGTCTGGGATTTGCGATTATTATGTTTCTGATCGTTTGCTTCTCGAGACCATAGAAGCCACAGATGCGGAATTTCCTTGCTGGATTGCAGGAATTGTAATGTTTATGTATACAGAATGGTGATTACATTTCAGCAGATAAAAAAATGCACAACTCACCTAAAGAGAAGGACAAAGGAGGATAATCAAAACATGCAGGAAAGAAGAAGAGAAGTAATGACAATGAGAAATTTTGCTGAGAGGACTCTACTAATGTATCTTTGTCCCGAATGGTCGATTTCAAGCTTTGTTTGGATTATCTTTGATTCTGCTTTGGAATTTTGGAGCATCAGCTTATTCCTTTATCCGAATGGATTTCTTGTTTGAAACGAGTTCGGAGGTGCCGAAAGTACACTTGTAGGTCTCTGATCTATACTTGAGGTGCTCGAAATAAAGTTACTACCATCAAAGCCACTGTTTCCTTGTAGTCTGCAATGATATCATGCAAAAACTTACCCAGAAAAGTTCATAATATACAAAACATTTCTTTTACGCTCGACTAAATGCAAAAATTCTGTCTTCATACTATGTGATGCATGCAGAGAATATAAAATAGAAAAATTAGAATGCCACCTTGAATGTTGCAAAAGAATGCGTGATTGATCTCCCATGTATGTAGCTAACATCATAAAAATCATAATAAGCATCAGAATAGCCATATTAATATTAAATTTTAGCATAATTAGAAGAGAAGTGAATTTACAAGAAGGCATAGCTGATATGAAAGGTGACCCTAGAGTCATTGGAGATGATCCGGTATATGATGAATGATATGCCATTCCTGAAGAATAGGTGTTGAAACCGGATGTATGAGACAAGGCAATCGGATCTTGGACGCTAGGGAGGGCTCCTAGATAAGATGCCATTGAAGGAAACTACAGAACAAATCACGGTTAGCAAATGAAGGTTAGACCAAGTACACAAATACAAAAGTTATTAGTACTATTTGAAAAATGGAAGCCATGTCTGTGGATCCTGAAACTGTCAATAAGTTTTTGTTATATAAAACTATTGTTATATTCATAAGAAGTTAATCATCAACTAACTAGATAATAGTTAGTTAAGGCAACTATAAGAAGGAAAGTGGAGCAGAGGCAACTTTTAGTTTTTAAAAGATAAAGACAAAAGAAAACAATGTAACTGTGAGCAATAAGTTGTTTGTGATGCGTACTGCTGGGACTTGTGCTGGAGTCGTATCGGTATCAAATGGATTTGTCTTTGCAGTATTTGGGAATGCTGCCACATGCTGGGAACAGATAGATATAGTTTAAAGTCTCCAATATACAAGCAAGAATTAACATGTTAATTAGCAATTACAGAATTTGAAGTTCCAAGAACACAAGATACCATTGCATTAGGATAATATTGCAAGCCATATCCCATTCCATATGGTAGGGCATTTTGCCAACTCGGAAATGCTGCAGGGGCTAATCCGTAGCTTGCTGTAAAGAGATCCTACAAAGAAAGTGGAATATATTGTCAAGAGGGTTCATGAATATCCAAGACAACCGAAGGCAAAAGCGTCACCTGTGGAAGTTCCTTTCTTTTGTTAGGTTTTGTTTCTGCTGGAGGCTGCACTCCAACTCCATATGTTGTTACTATAGCAGATGTTGAGGGGGCTTGAGATGACTGTGAAGTAGATACATTGGTCAATTGTTGAGAATTATACATTACGAATGAAGTACCATGCTGCAAATATTAACACAAAGCAATAGGTTTAGCAAGGGAAATGGGGTTCAGTCAGCCCACATTTTACTAAAATACAGGGTATATTTAGTTTCCAACAATTTCCGATCAACTCTAATGATAACCTGGCTATTTAATTCTTCAACTGCTTGAGTATATGGATGTGCAGAAAACTTATTATCAGAAGCAGAGGACAGAGAACGCTGATGTTGTTGCATGCCGGAAAAGCTATGCCCCTCAGAAGCTTTGACCTTGTGCTCACCATTAACATCAGTTGTTGCTTGAAAACCTAGATTGAAGGGGTATTTTTGGATATTTACAACCTGTGGAACTGTTGAAGAATCATCCGTACTCGTTAATGCCAAAAATTGTGGTGCAGATGTTGCTGTAGAAAAACCATCTAATGAAATGTTCTGTCCAGATGCAGTTGACGGAGCACTTGTGGTGTCTAATGCTGCAGAGACATTATCAACAGGCACCACAGATAAATCTGACAGATCAAAGAGTAAAGCCTCCAAATAATTTGGATTAGAGGCTGGAGGTGCTTTTCCCTTTGAAGAGAAGTCATCTGAGGACTGGCTACCACCATCATTTGATGGAGGCACTTGCTGCACATTCGGTGCTGCCACCTCATTGGACAGCTCAGAATTCATACTGAAATCGATCAAACTTTCCACAACACCAGGTGATGCATTCTTCTGTGAAGTGAAAAAAAACAAGAGAGTGAGCGCATAAGAATGTTCACAACAGCTACATCTAAATACAGCACGGTAAACTGCTGAACTAATAATAGGCGTAACAAAATCCACAGCTTCTCATGAGTACCAACTTTTTACGGCCTATCTCACAAGTAAAATTAAAAAACTTAATCTATGAAACCAGTTCATTAAAAATCTATTGAAATGTATTAAGCAAAACTCAGTAAATGGTTCAAATATGTACATGAAATCCTACGCAGGTTTCATATCTGAATTAAAAAATAAATAAAATCTCTCTTTTGAGAGGAAATGAAGAAACTCTAGTTCGAGAAATACTAAGGGCCTGGCATAGTTTCTAAGCACTCGCTACTTGCTACATATGCTGTTGATTCATATGGTGTATTTGTGTTTAAGAAACCAGTTGTGTTTCTTAGAAACCAACTAAAAGAATGATAAAACCAGAAGCCTCTAAAATGAAACACCATTCGAGCCATAGTTAAATCATAAATGGAAAAGTAGCAGCAACAGTTTCACCTGGTTTTCAGCAGAACCATCAGGATCCCTTCCAGCATTTTCATTTGAATGTTCACCCACCTCAATGGCAGGAGCAGTCTCCCCCAAGTTATCTCTAACTGGCTGCTCCACTGGAGAACCAGACCTCTCTAATTCGAGGCTAGATGGCTGGGTTTGTCTCACAGGTTCTCTATGTGAAAAGTCCGGGTTATCTTGTTGCCTGGCACTTCTAGTACCCTCAGGTCTGAGCCTGTTGTCAACAATCTCGATGCGCATAGAATTTCTACGGCCACTTCCAAATCTCGATTTTTCTTCAGGATATCGAGGACTTTTTCCCTCCTTATAGAAAACTCTAACAGCAGCTCTTCCAGGAGGACTAAATCCTTCATTTGAACTCCATTCCCGTCTATCTTCATAAAGTGGACCTCTGGATCTACCACTAGACACACTCCCTTTCCTGCTTTCAGAAGAATTCGTCCTGCATAACTGTATAAAAAGAGAGAGAGTGACAGAATTAAAAGATAACTAGCATGAAAGACATTCAGTCTCGTTAAATATGACATTAAAGGGATACTAATCTTACACTCGGAAGACTGTCACCCCTCTCACTCTCACAAGCGTATCTCCTTTCCACGTAGACTTGCCTGATGAAATCTCGGAGCTTATGAAGATTACTGAAAGCAAACATATACTGATCAAGAACACTTTCCTAATGGAGCAACAAAACAATAAAAAGAAAGATGTTAGATAACCTGCCATCAGGAAAAGAATGAACTACAGGATCCCATGCTTTGAAGTAAATTTGTCTTGCCCGCTGCGAAAAGTTAAGAAATAAGTTAGACAATGGAAAAGAAAGAAAAACTTTCACATGACTATCTAACTATCCATGCTGACCTCATTTCCTGCTGCTTGAAGAGCAGTCACTTCTTCTTCACTAAATTTTCCCAATGATATTGATTTGACTCGATGAGTGAATTCCCGACTGAAACAAATCAACAATCCATATTGTAAAATATGAACAGAACTAGGAATATTTACGAAATCATATTAGACCCTCATCGTAATTGGCATAAAAAGTGTATATATAATACGGGAAAATTCAACTCAAGAAAAGAAGGTAACAGAAGCAACAACATAAGCTAAAACTTACTGTATTCCACTGCAGTTGGTGCAAACAAAAGTCAAGAAAGTGGTACAAACATATTGGGGACCCTGCCAAGAAGAAAGCATTAATTAATGTTAATACTTGAATTTTTCTTTCAATCTATGTATTCTTGAAATTATAGAAATTGTATTTTTTTAATTCTAATATCGTAATTTAAATTTCTAACTTTATCCATATATATTCATGCACTTGGAGTATAAGAATAGGTGTGTTGATTTCGAGTTGAGACACAACTTCCTTGAAGCATGAATTTCCTAAGAAATAGAATTTAAATGCCATGGTTCCAATGTCACAGAACAATTTTCTTATAGGGATCATTTTCATTCTAAAACATGAAGGAATTTAAATGCTGAACTAAAGAATTCGAATGCTCCTCCTAAAAAAACATCTCAAATCAATTGACTAACATCAGAAATCGATTCTCTATTTTATGGTTTCTTAAATGCTAGAATCTCATCAACTAATTATACAATAAATTAATCCTACATTCTCTCATTTTCTAAAACCATTCCAATGGCAATTCTAATTGTTTAAACAAGAATTTCTGGGAAAATTAGAACCATGAGAATTAAAGTCTAACGTAAACGATGATTCCACACATGAAAAAAATCGAGCTTGAAAAATATAAACAAACAACAAACAATCTAAGCAAAAAACTTACCAAAATATTGCAGTTGATGCATCTTTTGTTCTCTGGGAGTTTGAGAAGACCCCGAATCGTCCTCTCCATTCTTTCATCATCCTTTACCTTCTTCTTACTCCCCATTTTCTCCGTAAAGAAATGAAAGGCAAACTTTCACCCTCCTCCATTCGCAAAGAACCAAAATCTCAAATCGTTAGCGATACAATCATTTAAACAAAAATAAAAGTAATAATATGATGATGATACGATAATATATGTTCAAGCTTATTTCATCGCTTTGACAAACTGAGACAACAATATCAAACCAATATTCGAATTTTATCATAAAATTGAAATTTGTTTTCAAATTTTCCTAATTTTCTTCAAAAACAAAAGAGGATGGTAAATAAATGTAAAATGCACCTTTAGATAAGCTAGAGAAAACAGGGAGATCAAAAGATGAAGAAGAAAAGGATGAAGAAAATTTATATATTAGAGAAAGAAAAGGATAAATTTTCCCGGAAAAGTGGTTTCAAGACCGTTTTGAACCGTTGAACTCGAATCCGTTTTTTCATAATTATAATCAATACTATAGTATTTTAAGAGTATTTAAAAGACTAACCTGAAGCACAAATCAAGCAAACTCGATAGTAAATGAATATTGTTATTCATTGAGATCCTGAGTTTGAGCACTAAAAAAGTTAAAGGTGTGAGCCTTAAAGAGTTATTTTTGAATAGATATTTAACTTGTATTTATCCATAATTAATAAAAAAAATAACTATAATTATATAATTATCTCTTAAAGTATTAGGTTTGAGCACTAGGGCTGTAAACAAGATGACACAAATCCTGAGCTATTCGAGATCGACTCAGTCAATGCTGAATAAATACTCGACTTGAATGGACTATACTCGAGCTTGAGCTCAACTCGAGTTCTTGACGAGTCAAAACGAGCTATTTGATACTTGTAACATCCCAAAATCCGGGTCAACATTTTCATGTTGGTTTTTAGATTTTCGATAAAAATGTTAATTTTGAAATTTTTAGTTGATAAATATTTTCTAAAATGATTTAAATTGTTTTTGAATTATTAATTTGTATTTTAGGATTTTATAAATGGTTTTAAAAGGTGACTAAATTGAACGATTGAAATGTTTAATTTTAGTGACTAAATTATAAAGGATCATGTTGAAACATTTTGATATTTCGATATAACAAATTAAGTTAAATGGATTTTAAGATTTTCCAAATGATTTTCTAAGTATATTCGATATAACTATTCGAATATCAAAACATTACTCCAAATATTTCAAAAATCATTTTTAATCCTTACTTAAGTGTAAAATTAAGTTTTAATCATAAAACAATTTCAAAATAATCTTACAAAGTATTTCGAACCAATTCAAAGCCAAAAATTACAGATTGCTCAGAGGGAACCGATTCCCCCCATAGGAGGAACCGATCCCCCCTAAATGGTTTTGGCCCTGAGATTTCCAGAATGCTCGGAGGGAACCGATTCCCCCCATAGGAGGAACCGATTCCCCCCTAAACAGTTTTGCTCCGAGAATTCCAGTATGCTCGGAGGGAACCGATCCCCCCCAAAGGGTACCGATTCCCCCCTTGTACAACGGTCGAAATATTTGAATTTTACACTTAGGAACCGATTCCCTTCAAGGGGGAACCGATTCCCCCCACGCTCCAAGCTGTTTTATTAAATGTTTTCACACTAAAACGGCTATAATATCTTCTCTAATCATCCCCAACGTTCAGAAGTGATCCAAGGTGTATTTAAGCAAGCTTAGAAGCCATTGATCAACAACAAGAAACATCAAGCAACTAGAATCAAGAGAGAATCAAAGAGAAAGCATCAAACCTCAAGTTTGAGCATTTCAAGCCTATTTTCATTCAATATTCATTTTGCTTTCAAGAACACTTTTTGTGCTCAATTGTATTCATCTTTGAGTGTTCTTTTCTTTGTTCTAGAATTGTGCAAACATCTTACCTTGTGAGGTTTTCTTGTAAGTTTGCAAATTTGTAATCTTCTCTTTGGGAAAAAGAGTGTTCTCAAGAGTTGGGGTATACTCTTGAGGGAATTGTAAGGTTATCTCTTTGGCCTCAAAAGAAAGAACAAATTAGTGAATTTGTTGGAAAATCCTTAGTGTGGATAGCTAAGGTAGTGGACGTAGACTTTATTTGAGAAAGTCGAACCACTGTAAATCGCTGTGCAATTACTTTCAATTTTCTGCAAAAGCTTCCACAAAAATTTTAATTGCCAATTCACCCCCCTCTTGGCCGATTTCGTCAATCGATTAACTCAACAGATCGAAATGTCAAAATCTATAAAATTATTTTACCAAATTAGAATAATCACTCTTCTTCCCTCCATTGTTAACCGTAACTTTTCTTATTCTTTCCTAAACATCATTCTTGATTCATTCATAATTTCCTTTGCTTAAATTCACTTCCTAAACCCTTAGGGTGCGTTTAGTTCACGGAATGTAAGATTACCAATGGGAATAAAAGATTACCAGGGAATAGGATTACTGGGAATGTTGTATTTTGTGTTTGGTTGGTTTAGCAGAAATGTAAGATTACCGTGTTTGGTTAAAGTAATAAAAGATTATTGGAATGTATATTTGACCAAATTATCCTTATTATATATTTATTTTTTTAACAAGTTGAAAAATATTTATATATTTTCTTTAAAAAAAATTAAATTCATAAAATTCATATAATTGTTTTTACAAAATTGAAAATATAAAAAGGTTTAATGAAAGGGTAAACTTTTATTTTAACCCCTGAACTTCATATATAATTTTAATTATAGATTTTTTTTGTAAATCTAAAATAGTTTAAGGATATCTTTGTAATTTAACCTTCGTAGAATTTTTATTATTCAATGACAGATTAAAGAAATTTTTGAAAGAAATTTTTTTAAAGGCATTTTAGTCCAAAACGCCGGTAATTCAATAATAATACCTAAGGAAAGAGAGGTAATGACATTCCCCCAAAAAATCCACTATTGGTAA
This sequence comes from Hibiscus syriacus, assembly GCF_006381635.1. Classification (NCBI taxonomy): domain Eukaryota; kingdom Viridiplantae; phylum Streptophyta; class Magnoliopsida; order Malvales; family Malvaceae; genus Hibiscus; species Hibiscus syriacus. The sequence continues at coordinate 2,207,591 of NW_024061783.1, forward strand.
TGTAAGATTACTGGGAATGACATTCCCGGACAACCAAAAGGGGAATATGGATTTCATTCCCATGGGAATCTCACATTCCCCCAACCAAACACACCCTTGATTCATTCCTTTGTTTCTTCCCCAAAAATATCATTGAAAGCTTTGTAAAAAAACTCTTTGTTTCTTTTCCATGGTCGATTGCTTTTCCTCATTTGTACTATCATTCCTTTGTTGATTTTTGGTATTATTCTCCTTTGATTCTTTATTTCATTCTTCCTTTCTTAAACATTATTCTTTGTCGCCAATCCTCATTGTTACTATTGGTGGAGTTGGTTCTTCATCAACCTTCTCTTTCAACCTTTCTTTCATTTTCCAGCAAAGTAATTCTTAAACCTTGATTCTTTTAATGCTTCGGCGACTAAAAAGATTCATTAATAAGATGATCTTGAATGATCATGGTTTTCAATTGCGAGTTTTCTCAAATAATGTGATTTTCGAAATTAATTATTGTACCTATTTTCTTGAAAGGTTTTAAATATTTTATTAAGTTAAATATGGTGCTTGAGGTAATTATTATGATACTAAAATAGATTTTGTTTGGGATTGATTTGGATATCGTTTTCTTTAAAGCAAACTTGATTTCGACGTTTTTCAGAAATTCGAGAGTTATACAGATTGATGCTATTTTTGTAGGATTTGATTGGGTTTATATATGGAGTCTCTGAGGAGTTAGTTGTATTTTGAACAAAGGTCAATGATTTATAAATTGAATTAAATGTTTGTTTGTGTGTGCGATCCGACGAAAAGGTAATAGTGCATGTATGTGTGATTTGCATAAATGTATATGATGAGATATAGTATGTCAGAATTTGATATTCGTATGCATTATGGCATGACATATTGGTATTTTCATTGAGGTAAAAACATGTGAGGTTTGCATGACATTTAGGTATGCTTTCCTTTAACTTTGACATGTGCATCATACTTGAATGTTTAGTCATTCACTGGACTTTATAGCTCATTCTCGTTATTTAAACATATTTAGATTGTTACTTTTTTTATTTGAGAGTTTTATTTGAGGCAATATGAGATCCTTAAGTTAGAAATATATGATAAAATTTAACTTGTTTGTAATTGTTGAATGACTATGATGACACTTGTGGTGACTTTATATTCTTAATAAAACATGAGATATTTGTTAATGATGTTGTTGCTCTTAAGCCTTTAATTTTTCAAGTGTACCTTAAATGATCAAATGTTACTATATCTTAAATAAGTGATTGAAGTGTTTAGACAAGTGACTTTAAGTGAACATGACATGTTAGGTCTTTAGGTTGCATGAGATTATCAATAATATATAAAGTGACAAAATTATTTGTGTTAAAGTTGACTATTTATCGATATTTGACTTATGATACTAAATTCTTGTATGTTATGTTCAATGATATTGTGAAGCTAGCTACATATGTGTTTTGATATGTTCTAGGTGGTTCAAGTGTGTCCAAACATGTTCATAGATCTTTGGACATAGCCCCTTGATCTCCTCTCAAAGAAGGCACTGTGTGGGCAAGTCGATCAGAGTTAAAGTGGGAGGGGATGTTTACAATTGTTGTAGTATTGTAACACCCCCAACCCGTATCCGACCCGGATACGAGTCCGAAGTGTCACATTGACTTTTCAAACCTTGACTCTAAAGAAAAATCCCGGGAAATTTAAAACTTTATTTAAAACAAAATACAGACTTTATCAGAGTGCTCGTACTTAATGACTTATTACATGCCAACACTTTATACATAACCAAATACATATTTTGTCAAATATTTCTGATCTGATCTTTTGGTAAGGAAAACTGACCTGTCTTGCTCCGCATCACTCCTTACTCTTCTCGAAACCTACGTGTGAAACAATCACACGCTAAGTCGAAGACTTAGTGAGGCATAACAACTTATAATGCACTTTAAAACATATATTGATACATGCATGTTATGTTCTATCATGTTATAGCAATTCCATGCATTTTTCATATCGTATAAAATCATATCAGATTAATTACAGTAAATACATACATACACATAATTCATCATTAACAGTTTATCATATAATCACATACTTTTTCAATCAAACACTATACACACACAACATCATATCATTTCTATAGCAATTATCATATCACTAACTTATATTTGTTCATATCTCTGGATTAGCCCATGTACATATGTGAGAACTATCGATATGTGAGTCTATAGAGGTTGTGCACTAATGCTGTCACCACAGCTCGTATAATTGCACCGAAGTGCCGCGTAGAATTGCACCGTAGTGCCATATAATGATGTCCATAAGGACCACATAGAATTCCTTAAGAATCATATACATATACTAGGGATCAAGTATGTGTCTTTCCAGACTTCACACATGTTCCAAAGAATATACATATGTCCCGAATGACCGCGTAGAATTGCACCGTAGTGCCATATAATGATATCCATAAGGACCACATAGAATTCCTTAAGAATCATATACATATGCTAGGGATCAAGTATGTGTCTTTCCAGACTTCACACATGTTCCAAAGAATATACATATGTCCCGAAGGACCGCGTAGACCCTCGACTCTTGGCATGCCAACTATACCCCTAGCTCTCATGACACATAACATGGGCGTTATCATTTATTTCATTTCAAATATTCACATAAACTTGTAATTCACTTTCACATATCACGTATCACATAGCTTCTTTTCATATGAACACATAGTCACGTAGTTCACTTACACGTAGATCATTTCCATATAATTCACATGTCACATATGTCATGTTTTCATATAATTTCTATCATTTCTCACCCAATCACCTTTATTCATGTAAACATACTTATCATATCTTGTTCACATAAGATCATATACTTCATATAATATATCGAAACACCTAGAACACTTTCACGTAGCTTATAGTCATAAATCTTATCTCATAACATATACTTGTTTTCACATATATATATTTCATATCATTTCTTATACCATCACATAATTCATTTAACATACATAACATATTATGTAACATTATAATAGAAATACATATAAGTCATATCACTTAGAGCACATATATACTTATAGTCGCATTGCTTATATCTTAATCTTATGCCTTCTCTTAGACCTATATATTCACATGTTCAGGTAATCCACCATTTCATCACATAATTATGTATTCATATAACTCATGTGTTATAGTTTTATTTAAACATATGAATCTTTCCCATCTAGCTTATCTTATATGTTCATCTTATCATTTATGTTCAAATCTCCTAGTTAGTGTACTATTCTCACTTCATCCTATAGATCAATATTATCCAGCTTATTTCACTTATCATATAATAATATAATTATATTTTACTATGATCACATAGTTTATATCTCATATAATTCATAACCTTTCTTATGTAATTACTTATACTTTATCATCTAACACATAAAAGAACAGATCAATCCATATAATCAAACATACATACATGCATATTCCACTCATGCCTTTAATCATGAATTCATGTGTAACACTTTAGGAAATAGACTCATCGCAAGTCTTATTCCCATCGCACATCATATACTATTGAATATGCACTCACCTGGCATCACTAGTCAATTCCAATCTCTTATCTTTCCCTTGATCGATCTTACTTGCCAAACGTTCCGGAATTGCTTTATGCGTAGAATCTACATAAATGTACATTTCGAGACAATCATTAGATACCTACACCTCGTAATTGGATACTAGCAACTTAAACGAACTTATTAAATCCATATTCACAATTTCCTTTAGGGGGAATCGGTTCCCTACTATGGGGGTACCGATTCCCTAATGACATTATGGAAATGTTGTTCGTTTGAAGGGGTATCGGTTCCCCTTGAATGGGTACCGATTCCCCTTGCCCAGAAATCATATTTTCAACCCGAAAATTACTTCATTTCCACTCAAACACTTCATATATCATCCCCTTTTCATTCTTAACTCTAGTACACATACTTAAACCAATCTATATTCATTTATTTCATCTTAAACCTCAAAATCCTATCTTCCAACACTTTATACATAACCAAATACATACTTTGTCAAATATTTCTGATATGATCTTTTGGTAAGGAAAACTGACCTGTCTTGCTCCGCATCACTCCTTACTCTTCTCGAAACCTACGTGTGAAACAATCACACGCTAAGTCGAAGACTTAGTGAGGCATAACAACTTATAATGCACTTTAAAACATATATTGATACATGCATGTTCTGTTCTATCATGTTATAGCAATTCCATGCATTTTTCATATCGTATAAAATCATATCAGATTAATTGCAGTAAATACATACATACACATAATTCATCATTAACAGTTTATCATATAATCACATACTTTTTCAATCAAACACTATACACACACAACATCATATTATTTCTATAGCATTTATCATATCACTAACTTATATTTGTTCATATCTCTGGATTAGCCCATGTACATATGTGAGAACTATCGATATGTGAGTCTATAGAGGTGTGCACTAATGCTGTCACCACAGCTCGTATAATTGCACCGAAGTGCCGCGTAGAATTGCATCGTAGTGCCATATAATGATGTCCATAAGGACCACATAGAATTCCTTAAGAATCATATACATATACTAGGGATCAAGTATGTGTCTTTCCAGACTTCACACATGTTCCAAAGAATATACATATGTCCCGAAGGACCGCGTAGAATTGCACCGTAGTGCCATATAATGATGTCCATAAGGACCACATAGAATTCCTTAAGAATCATATACATATGCTAGGGATCAAGTATGTGTCTTTCCAGACTTCACACATGTTCCAAAGAATATACATATGTCCCGAAGGACCGCGTAGACCCTCGACTCTTGGCATGCCAACTATACCCCTAGCTCTCATGACACATAACATGGGCGTTATCATTTATTTCATTTCAAATATTCACATAAACTTGTAATTCACTTTCACATATCACGTATCACATAGCTTCTTTTCATATTATCACATAGTCACGTAGTTCACTTACACGTAGATCATTTCCATATAATTCACATGTCACATATGTCATGTTTTCATATAATTTCTATCATTTCTCACCCAATCACCTTTATTCATGTAAACATACTTATCATATCTTGTTCACATAAGATCATATACTTCATATAATATATCGAAACACCTAGAACACTTTCACGTAGCTTATAGTCATAAATCTTATCTCATAACATATACTTGTTTTCACATATATATATTTCATATCATTTCTTATACCATCACATAATTCATTTAACATACATAACATATTATGTAACATTATAATAGAAATACCTATAAGTCATATCACTTAGAGCACATATATACTTATAGTCACATTGCTTATATCTTAATCTTATGCCTTCTCTTAGACCTATATATATTCACATGTTCAGGTAATCCACCATTTCATCACATAATTATGTATTCATATAACTCATGTGTTATAGTTTTATTTAAACATATGAATCTTTCCCATCTAGCTTATCTTATATGTTCATCTTATCATTTATGTTCAAATCTCCTAGTTAGTGTACTATTCTCACTTCATCCTATAGATCAATATTATCCAGCTTATTTCACTTATCATATAATAATATAATTATATTTTACTATGATCACATAGTTTATATCTCATATAATTCATAACCTTTCTTATGTAATTACTTATACTTTATCATCTAACACATAAAAGAACAGATCAATCCATATAATCAAACATACATACATGCATATTCCACTCATGCCTTTAATCATGAATTCATGTGTAACACTTTAGGAAATAGACTCATCGCAAGTCTTATTCCCATCGCACATCATATACTATTGAATATGCACTCACCTAGCCTCACTAGTCAATTCCAATCTCTTATCTTTCCCTTGATCGATCTTACTTGCCAAACGTTCCGGAATTGCTTTATGCGTAGAATCTACATAAATGTACATTTCGAGACAATCATTAGATACCTACACCTCGTAATTGGATACTAGCAACTTAAACGAACTTATTAAATCCATATTCACAATTTCCTTTAGGGGGAATCGGTTCCCTACTATGGGGGTACTGATTCCCTAATGACATTATGGAAATGTTGTTCGTTTGAAGAGGTATCGGTTCCCCTTGAATGGGTACCGATTCCCCTTGCCCAGAAATCATATTTTCAACCCGAAAATTACTTCATTTCCACTCAAACTTCATATATCATCATTCTTAACTCTAGTACACATACTTAAACCAATCTATATTCATTTATTTCATCTTAAACCTCAAAATCCTATCTTCCATATGAGATTCAAAAATCATACCAAATTTTTAATGTGTTCTAATTCCAATTCTAACACTTCATACTTCTTAATTAGATTGATGACAAGTCAAATTCATCCATAAAACTTCAACAACCATACCATATCAAAATTTCATCTTAAAACTCATATTGCAAATTCCTTCATAATTCCTTTATCTTATTGTTTAAATCCCATATAAGCTTTCCTTAAGCTTATTTAATACCCAAAGAATCAAAACTAAGCTTAAAACTTAAGAATTAACCAACTGAAATTAAACTTACCTTTGCCTTGCTCTCCCACGTATGAAGAAGAAGAAATGAGCAGAGAACTCTGGATGCTCTCAAATTTCCCACGTTTATATTACCTTAAAAAAATTATAAAAATCTTTCTGGTCAAATGACCATAATACCCTTAATTTCCTTTAATAATTACCAAATAACCTTCAATATATATTCAAATAATCATTGAATTCTTTCATTCTTCTACTTTAGTCACCAAATTCTGAAACTTTTCAATTTGGTCACTAACCCGGTATTGCGGATGTTACAAATCTCCCCTCCTTTTTAAGAAAATTCGTCCTCGAATTTTCACTGTACATCTTAATAAGAACATATCTTCTAATGTTCTTATGTTGCTTCCCTGGCTTATTCTTTCTTGTCATCATCAGAAACTTACTTTTCAATCCTTTAGTTTTCCCGACTATCTTTTTCGTTTATATATTCCTCTTCTGTTGCTTATCATATCAACAATAACCAGTAATAACAATCCATTGTTGTCTTTTCTCTCATTCGATTATGCATCTTTCCTTTGACCTTTCTAAAATTCAATATAATGTCACTCATTATGTTGATAGTAATATCCATCTCTATATCATAAATCCATCTATTTCTTCATAACTTTCTAATTACCTTATAACCATACCAAACTTGTATTTCGTCATCATTTGACCAAACACAACTTTAAATCTTCTTCAATGTGATTAAACATATACTTTAAAGAGTCAAACAATATTTTCACATCACCTTGCACACTTGTCTTATTTCTATATCAAAATTGTCCTCGGTACTTCCATATTTATCGTATCTGATTCTTTTAAATCAATCCCTTTCATTTCTTTATTCCTTCTTCCTTATACATAAATCATATTTCCTTTCATGTTCACATACTCTTGTCTTATCACTTATACTCATCTTTATGTACCAATCTTCATTGCATCCTCATTACTCTGATAACCCATTTCTTATACATAACTTCATTCTTTATCATTTCTTATACTTGTATTTTCCTTCCTGAAGGTTCCATGCAAATACTTATCTCTGTTTCTACATCATAGCTATCTGCTCAGAATATACAACTATATTCGAATTCACATCATAATCAATTAACTCCACTTTATCTTTCCTCCAATCTTATAACTCTAGCACCTTTACTCTGACAGCTAAATAATAACTTTTGTTCAATCTAGGGCACAAGCCCTATTATACCAGTCATATACATCCTTTCCAATCTAAATTATCTCAACATTCGTTTACTCAACTTATCAATTTAACCTCTATTCTCATACATCCTGAAATTTATTTTACTCAAACTCAATATTCTGACTTCCTGTGTCCTATAATCTGATCATCGATATACATATTCTCAAACTCTTCTTATCAATCCTCAGCTTTACTTAAATATACAAATTCTTACTTCCTTTTCCTTTACTATACCACATTACTATGATCCAAATATGCAACTGTATCCAGATCCATTGCAGATCTGGTTATCATATCCTGACAATATCTTATAATCTTATAATTCCAGTACATTTTTATCACATACTCTAGTTAGCCAATGCTAACTCTTTCCATCTTAACTGCAAACCCTTATCAGAAACCTGCTCTTGTTTATGCGCAATACTATCACTTCGTTTCAAACTCATAAGCTCTGACTTTATACATCTTATACACTTGTCACTGATGCACTTATCCTTGAGTTCTTCTATACGTACTCACCACGTCATTAGATCTTTTTAACATTCTTATGGTGACATCTATTCACCATATTCTATCTTATCCACATAATAGCAAAACTACTCTACATCGCTTTTCCGATTCCAAACGATGAAAATTTTCTATTATTATTCAGATATGATTTCAGCTTTCTGAAATCAACTTTTGATCTTACTAGGCATTTCCTGAGGTGTCCGCTCTTCATCCTACCTGGCCAGGGCAGGTGAATAGTTATCACAATCAGGAATATCACCTTTCACTTACTTCGAAATTATCACGATCGGATTTCTACTGTATTAAACTATTCTTATTTTATTAGCAAGACAACGTATTCCTTACACTATCAGATCAGAAATTTTTCAATCTATGTTGGCATGTACACCTTTTATGACATTTTGGACTTCGGTTTATGCCGAGAATCGGCTAAACCATAGCTCTGATACCATTAAATGTAACACCCCCAACCCGTATCCGACCCGGATACGAGTCTGAAGTGTCACATTGACTTTTCAAACCTTGACTCTAAAGAAAAATCCCGGGAAATTTAAAACTTTATTTAAAACAAAATACATACTTTATCAGAGTGCTCGTACTTAATGACTTATTACATGCCAACACTTTATACATAACCAAATACATACTTTGTCAAATATTTCTGATATGATCTTTTGGTAAGGAAAACTGACCTGTCTTGCTCCGCATCACTCCTTACTCTTCTCGAAACCTACGTGTGAAACAATCACACGCTAAGTCGAAGACTTAGTGAGGCATAACAACTTATAATGCACTTTAAAACATATATTGATACATGCATGTTCTGTTCTATCATGTTATAGCAATTCCATGCATTTTTCATATCGTATAAAATCATATCAGATTAATTGCAGTAAATACATACATACACATAATTCATCATTAACAGTTTATCATATAATCACATACTTTTTCAATCAAACACTATACACACACAACATCATATTATTTCTATAGCATTTATCATATCACTAACTTATATTTGTTCATATCTCTGGATTAGCCCATGTACATATGTGAGAACTATCGATATGTGAGTCTATAGAGGTTGTGCACTAATGCTGTCACCACAGCTCGTATAATTGCACCGAAGTGCCGCGTAGAATTGCACCGTAGTGCCATATAATGATGTCCATAAGGACCACATAGAATTCCTTAAGAATCATATACATATACTAGGGATCAAGTATGTGTCTTTCCAGACTTCACACATGTTCCAAAGAATATACATATGTCCCGAAGGACCGCGTAGAATTGCACCGTAGTGCCATATAATGATGTCCATAAGGACCACATAGAATTCCTTAAGAATCATATACATATGCTAGGGATCAAGTATGTGTCTTTCCAGACTTCACACATGTTCCAAAGAATATACATATGTCCCGAAGGACCGCGTAGACCCTCGACTCTTGGCATGCCAACTATACCCCTAGCTCTCATGACACATAACATGGGCGTTATCATTTATTTCATTTCAAATATTCACATAAACTTGTAATTCACTTTCACATATCACGTATCACATAACTTCTTTTCATATGATCACATAGTCACGTAGTTCACTTACACGTAGATCATTTCCATATAATTCACATGTCACATATGTCATATTTTCATATAATTTCTATCATTTCTCACCCAATCACCTTTATTCATGTAAACATACTTATCATATCTTGTTCACATAAGATCATATACTTCATATAATATCGAAACACCTAGAACACTTTCACGTAGCTTATAGTCATAAATCTTATCTCATAACATATACTTGTTTTCACATATATATATTTCATATCATTTCTTATACCATCACATAATTCATTTAACATACATAACATATTATGTAACATTATAATAAAACCTATAAGTCATATCACTTAGAGCACATATACTTATAGTCACATTGCTTATATCTTAATCTTATGCCTTCTCTTAGACCTATATATTCACATGTTCAGGTAATCCACCATTTCATCACATAATTATGTATTCATATAACTCATGTGTTATAGTTTTATTTAAACATATGAATCTTTCCCATCTAGCTTATCTTATATGTTCATCTTATCATTTATGTTCAAATCTCCTAGTTAGTGTACTATTCTCACTTCATCCTATAGATCAATATTATCCAGCTTATTTCACTTATCATATAATAATATAATTATATTTTACTATGATCACATAGTTTATATCTCATATAATTCATAACCTTTCTTATGTAATTACTTATACTTTATCATCTAACACATAAAAGAACAGATCAATCCATATAATCAAACATACATACATGCATATTCCACTCATGCCTTTAATCATGAATTCATGTGTAACACTTTAGGAAATAGACTCATCGCAAGTCTTATTCCCATCGCACATCATATACTATTGAATATGCACTCACCTAGCCTCACTAGTCAATTCCAATCTCTTATCTTTCCCTTGATCGATCTTACTTGCCAAACGTTCCGGAATTGCTTTATGCGTAGAATCTACATAAATGTACATTTCGAGACAATCATTAGATACCTACACCTCGTAATTGGATACTAGCAACTTAAACGAACTTATTAAATCCATATTCACAATTTCCTTTAGGGGGAATCGGTTCCCTACTATGGGGGTACTGATTCCCTAATGACATTATGGAAATGTTGTTCGTTTGAAGAGGTATCGGTTCCCCTTGAATGGGTACCGATTCCCCTTGCCCAGAAATCATATTTTCAACCCGAAAATTACTTCATTTCCACTCAAACACTTCATATATCATCCCCTTTTCATTCTTAACTCTAGTACACATACTTAAACCAATCTATATTCATTTATTTCATCTTAAACCTCAAAATCCTATCTTCCATATGAGATTCAAAAATCATACCAAATTTTTAATGTGTTCTAATTCCAATTCTAACACTTCATACTTCTTAATTAGATTGATGACAAGTCAAATTCATCCATAAAACTTCAACAACCATACCATATCAAAATTTCATCTTAAAACTCATATTGCAAATTCCTTCATAATTCCTTTATCTTATTGTTTAAATCCCATATAAGCTTTCCTTAAGCTTATTTAATACCCAAAGAATCAAAACTAAGCTTAAAACTTAAGAATTAACCAACTGAAATTAAACTTACCTTTGCCTTGCTCTCCCACGTATGAAGAAGAAGAAATGAGCAGAGAACTCTGGATGCTCTCAAATTTCCCACGTTTATATTACCTTAAAAAAATTATAAAAATCTTTCTGGTCAAATGACCATAATACCCTTAATTTCCTTTAATAATTACCAAATAACCTTCAATATATATTCAAATAATCATTGAATTCTTTCATTCTTCTACTTTAGTCACCAAATTCTGAAACTTTTCAATTTGGTCACTAACCCGGTATTGCGGATGTTACAAATCTCCCCTCCTTTTTAAGAAAATTCGTCCTCGAATTTTCACTGTACATCTTAATAAGAACATATCTTCTAATGTTCTTATGTTGCTTCCCTGGCTTATTCTTTCTTGTCATCATCAGAAACTTACTTTTCAATCCTTTAGTTTTCCCGACTATCTTTTTCGTTTATATATTCCTCTTCTGTTGCTTATCATATCAACAATAACCAGTAATACCAATCCATTGTTGTCTTTTCTCTCATTCGATTATGCATCTTTCCTTTGACCTTTCTAAAATTCAATATAATGTCACTCATTATGTTGATAGTAATATCCATCTCTATATCATAAATCCATCTATTTCTTCATAACTTTCTAATTACCTTATAACCATACCAAACTTGTATTTCGTCATCATTTGACCAAACACAACTTTAAATCTTCTTCAATGTGATTAAACATATACTTTAAAGAGTCAAACAATATTTTCACATCACCTTGCACACTTGTCTTATTTCTATATCAAAATTGTCCTCGGTACTTCCATATTTATCGTATCTGATTCTTTTAAATCAATCCCTTTCATTTCTTTATTCCTTCTTCCTTATACATAAATCATATATTTCCTTTCATGTTCACATACTCTTGTCTTATCACTTATACTCATCTTTATGTACCAATCTTCATTGCATCCTCATTACTCTGATAACCCATTTCTTATACATAACTTCATTCTTTATCATTTCTTATACTTGTATTTTCCTTCCTGAAGGTTCCATGCAAATACTTATCTCTGTTTCTACATCATAGCTATCTGCTCAGAATATACAACTATATTCGAATTCACATCATAATCAATTAACTCCACTTTATCTTTCCTCCAATCTTATAACTCTAGCACCTTTACTCTGACAGCTAGATAATAACTTTTGTTCAATCTAGGGCACAAGCCCTATTATACCAGTCATATACATCCTTTCCAATCTAAATTATCTCAACATTCGTTTACTCAACTTATCAATTTAACCTCTATTCTCATACATCCTGAAATTTCTTTTACTCAAACTCAATATTCTGACTTCCTGTGTCCTATAATCTGATCATCGATATACATATTCTCAAACTCTTCTTATCAATCCTCAGCTTTACTTAAATATACAAATTCTTACTTCCTTTTCCTTTACTATACCACATTACTATGATCCAAATATGCAACTGTATCCAGATCCATTGCAGATCTGGTTATCATATCCTGACAATATCTTATAATCTTATAATTCCAGTACATTTTTATCACATACTCTAGTTAGCCAATGCTAACTCTTTCCATCTTAACTGCAAACCCTTATCAGAAACCTGCTCTTGTTTATGCGCAATACTATCACTTCGTTTCAAACTCATAAGCTCTGACTTTATACATCTTATACACTTGTCACTGATGCACTTATCCTTGAGTTCTTCTATACGTACTCACCACGTCATTAGATCTTTTTAACATTCTTATGGTGACATCTATTCACCATATTCTATCTTATCCACATAATAGCAAAACTACTCTACATCGCTTTTCCGATTCCAAACGATGAAAATTTTCTATTATTATTCAGATATGATTTCAGCTTTCTGAAATCAACTTTTGATCTTACTAGGCATTTCCTGAGGTGTCCGCTCTTCATCCTACCTGGCCAGGGCAGGTGAATAGTTATCACAATCAGGAATATCACCTTTCACTTACTTCGAAATTATCACGATCGGATTTCTACTGTATTAAACTATTCTTATTTTATTAGCAAGACAACGTATTCCTTACACTATCAGATCAGAAATTTTTCAATCTATGTTGGCATGTACACCTTTTATGACATTTTGGACTTCGGTTTATGCCGAGAATCGGCTAAACCATAGCTCTGATACCATTAATGTAACACCCCCAACCCGTATCCGACCCGGATACGAGTCCGAAGTGTCACATTGACTTTTCAAACCTTGACTCTAAAGAAAAATCCCGGGAAATTTAAAACTTTATTTAAAACAAAATACATACTTTATCAGAGTGCTCGTACTTAATGACTTATTACATGCCAACACTTTATACATAACCAAATACATACTTTGTCAAATATTTCTGATATGATCTTTTGGTAAGGAAAACTGACCTGTCTTGCTCCGCATCACTCCTTACTCTTCTCGAAACCTACGTGTGAAACAATCACACGCTAAGTCGAAGACTTAGTGAGGCATAACAACTTATAATGCACTTTAAAACATATATTGATACATGCATGTTCTGTTCTATCATGTTATAGCAATTCCATGCATTTTTCATATCGTATAAAATCATATCAGATTAATTGCAGTAAATACATACATACACATAATTCATCATTAACAGTTTATCATATAATCACATACTTTTTCAATCAAACACTATACACACACAACATCATATTATTTCTATAGCATTTATCATATCACTAACTTATATTTGTTCATATCTCTGGATTAGCCCATGTACATATGTGAGAACTATCGATATGTGAGTCTATAGAGGTTGTGCACTAATGCTGTCACCACAGCTCGTATAATTGCACCGAAGTGCCGCGTAGAATTGCACCGTAGTGCCATATAATGATGTCCATAAGGACCACATAGAATTCCTTAAGAATCATATACATATACTAGGGATCAAGTATGTGTCTTTCCAGACTTCACACATGTTCCAAAGAATATACATATGTCCCGAAGGACCGCGTAGACCCTCGACTCTTGGCATGCCAACTATACCCCTAGCTCTCATGACACATAACATGGGCGTTATCATTTATTTCATTTCAAATATTCACATAAACTTGTAATTCACTTTCACATATCACGTATCACATAGCTTCTTTTCATATGATCACATAGTCACGTAGTTCACTTACACGTAGATCATTTCCATATAATTCACATGTCACATATGTCATGTTTTCATATAATTTCTATCATTTCTCACCCAATCACCTTTATTCATGTAAACATACTTATCATATCTTGTTCACATAAGATCATATACTTCATATAATATATCGAAACACCTAGAACACTTTCACGTAGCTTATAGTCATAAATCTTATCTCATAACATATACTTGTTTTCACATATATATATTTCATATCATTTCTTATACCATCACATAATTCATTTAACATACATAACATATTATGTAACATTATAATAGAAATACCTATAAGTCATATCACTTAGAGCACATATATACTTATAGTCACATTGCTTATATCTTAATCTTATGCCTTCTCTTAGACCTATATATATTCACATGTTCAGGTAATCCACCATTTCATCACATAATTATGTATTCATATAACTCATGTGTTATAGTTTTATTTAAACATATGAATCTTTCCCATCTAGCTTATCTTATATGTTCATCTTATCATTTATGTTCAAATCTCCTAGTTAGTGTACTATTCTCACTTCATCCTATAGATCAATATTATCCAGCTTATTTCACTTATCATATAATAATATAATTATATTTTACTATGATCACATAGTTTATATCTCATATAATTCATAACCTTTCTTATGTAATTACTTATACTTTATCATCTAACACATAAAAGAACAGATCAATCCATATAATCAAACATACATACATGCATATTCCACTCATGCCTTTAATCATGAATTCATGTGTAACACTTTAGGAAATAGACTCATCGCAAGTCTTATTCCCATCGCACATCATATACTATTGAATATGCACTCACCTGGCCTCACTAGTCAATTCCAATCTCTTATCTTTCCCTTGATCGATCTTACTTGCCAAACGTTCCGGAATTGCTTTATGCGTAGAATCTACATAAATGTACATTTCGAGACAATCATTAGATACCTACACCTCATAATTGGATACTAGCAACTTAAATGAACTTATTAAATCCATATTCATAATTTCCTTTAGGGGGAATCGGTTCCCTACTATGGGGGTACCGATTCCCTAATGACATTATGGAAATGTTGTTCGTTTGAAGGGGTATCGGTTCCCCTTGAATGGGTACCGATTCCCCTTGCCCAGAAATCATATTTTCAACCCGAAAATTACTTCATTTCCACTCAAACACTTAATATATCATCCCCTTTTCATTCTTAACTCTAGTACACATACTTAAACCAATCTATATTCATTTATTTCATCTTAAACCTCAAAATCCTATCTTCCATATGAGATTCAAAAATCATACCAAATTTTCAATGTGTTCTAATTCCAATTCTAACACTTCATACTTCTTAATTAGATTGATGACAAGTCAAATTCATCCATAAAACTTCAACAACCATACCATATCAAAATTTCATCTTAAAACTCATATTGCAAATTCCTTCATAATTCCTTTATCTTATTGTTTAAATCCCATATAAGCTTTCCTTAAGCTTATTTAATACCCAAAGAATCAAAACTAAGCTTAAAACTTAAGAATTAACCAACTGAAATTAAACTTACCTTTGCCTTGCTCTCCCACGTATGAAGAATAAGAAATGAGCAGAGAACTCTGGATGCTTCTCAAATTTCCCACGTTTATATTACCTTAAAAAAAATTATAAAAATATTTCTGGTCAAATGACCATAATACCTTTAATTTCCTTTAATAATTACCAAATAACCTTCAATATATATTCATATAATCATTGAATTCTTTCATTCTTCTACTTTAGTCACCAAATTCTGAAACTTTACAATTTGGTCACTAACCCGGTATTGCGGATGTTACAAGTACGACTTTTTATTTCATGTTCGGTCTTTCAAAAAATAGTCAACTGAATGATAAGAAGCCTTTTAGTCATAACTTAACATTGACTGAAGCAACTATTGGATAGAAGGCTCCAGTCAGACCTGTAAGCATCAGATAGTACGTAACCGCGGTAGTTTTTAATCATACAATGTGTACTCGTAGTTTTACTTTTAGTGGTAGTCATATGTCTTGGATCTATCACATGAAAGTTTAATAACTTATTCTTGTATGTTCATATGCATTTTCTAGAGAAAAAAAAAGATCAATCCCCTGATAAAAAGGATCGATCCCTTTTCAAAAAGAATAAAGATCGATCCCTTGTCTGAAGGATCAATCCAAAACTCTCTATTTTGCAAAAGATCGATCTCCCGTGAAAAAAGGACCAATCCCTTTGCTACGTGCTCGATGAAAAATGGTTAAATTTGGTTCATTAAAGGTTCTAAGTGTTTGTAAGTCTTAATTTGACCATAGAATGATTGTATTAGTTCAAAATGATCCCATAATTGATTAATAATACTTCATCCTTAATCTGAATTTGGTGAGACTTGATTTGTCACTCTTGAATATACTTGATTACATAATGGAAGTGTCAATTGCATGGTTGGTGCTTGTATGTAACTTTTGCATTATTTACATTTTGGTCCTTAGAATTGCATGTTTAATTAGGTCCCTGTTTGGTGTCCAATTGGTCTGAAAATTTGCATGTGTATAATTGGCTATTAATAGTGAACTTAATTTTTATTTTTATTGTTGAATTACTGATGGGTTATATGATTTCGTTTTCTTCGTAAATGATTTTTTTCTTAAAGGTGAGATTTTGAAAACCACATTAATTTATCTCGTTCAATCGATTTAAAAAAAAACAAATGCGATTTTTAAAAACTCTCGTTTCGAAAATTATGGATTTTCTTTACGATCGAAAAAATACGGTTCAAAGAGTCGCCACCAATCTTTGATTAGGGTGTGATTGGGCACCCAAAAATATTTGTTATTTTAAATAAAAATTAATTTGAATTAAAACAACAAGTTAAGGTCTGCGTTACCAAAATCCGAGTTCGGGAGTCGGTTACGTGCTGGGAAAGATTAGCACCCCCACGGTGCCCTAAATTGGTACCTAGTCGATTAATTAACGTTCTTGCATTGAACTTTACAAATTCGAACTTAATTTGATTTTTGATCCCATAAAATAATGACGTAAAAAACATTCAAAAGCACTCAAACAAATTAAATTAAAATTACCAAGTCATTTTAGAAAGATAAAGAATGTTCGATTATTTACAAATATCGAGACCAGATCTTAAAGATATAATAACCTTTTCTCGATATATTTAAATAAACGAACATTTCTTTTTCTTTCATTCCCAAATTTTAGGTGACGAATCAAATTTTGGTTTCACTTTCGGTATACACTTTTATTTTAAAATCATTAAAAGCGGACCTCAAATCAGTTATGACTGACCACTTAAAACAATTTTAAATTAAAAGTATATTACCCTTAATCCAATTATGTAATATGTCGAGTTATGCAAATGAGGCTATCATGCATATTATGCAAAATGATGTCATGCAAAAACTAATTAAATAGCGTCACATATTCAAAAATTGGATTAAGGGTAATATACTTTTAATTTAAAATTATTTTAAGTGGGCAGTCATAACTGATTTGAGGTCCGCTTTTAATGATTTTAAAATAAAAGTGTATCCCGAAAGTGAAACCAAAAATTGATTCGTCACCTAAAATTTGGGAACGAAAGAAAAAGAAATGTTCGTTTATTTAAATATATCGAGAAAAGGTTGTTATATCTTTAAGATCTGGTCTCGATATTTGTAAATAATCGAACATTCTTTATCTTTCTAAAATGACTTGGTAATTTTAATTTAATTTGTTTAAGTGCTTTTGAATGTTTTTTACGTCATTGTTTTATGTGATCAAAAATCAAATTAAGTTCGAATTTGTAAAGCTCAATGCAAGAACGTTAATTAATCGACTAGATACCAATTTAGAGCGTCGTGGGGTGCTAATCCTTCCCTGCACGTAACCGACTCCCGAACTCGGATTTTGGTAACGCAGACCTTAACTTGTTGTTTTAATTAAAATTAATTTTTATTTAAAATAACAAATATTTTTGGGTGCCCAATCACACCCTAATCAAAGATTGGTAGCGAATCTTTGAATCGTATTTTTCGATCGTAAAGAAAATCCAGAATTTTCGAAACGAGAGTTTTTAAAAATCGCATTTGTTTTTTTTAAAAAAAATCAATTGAACGAGATAAATTAATGTGGTTTTCAAAATCTCACCTTTTCACCTTTAAGAAAAAAATTGTTTCGACAGCTTGACGACTCCACTGAAGACCATTATTGCTGGAAGCTGAGTTGTTGGGCTGCCAGTTTAGCTTTGATCTCCCACCAATTGAGCACTTTGAGTTGGACCGGACAAATCGACCATCTACACCTTCTTTTGTGGAATCCTATATTCCTATGTGATACATTGCGTGTTGGATGTTGCTCCTAACCATTTTCGCTTAATGTGAATGATTAGAGTTTGTTTGTCTGATCGCTTCGAGCAGAGGTCATCCTACGTAGTCGGGTAGGTGTTACGATTCTCGACTTGAAAAGCTCGCGAATAATTCGAAAATATAATATATTAAATTTTTATTTTTAAAAAAAAATTAAATTATTATAATATTAACATTTGTGTTGTTTATTAAAATACAATATAAATTTGTCTGACTCGGCTCGTTTAAATCTCTATTAAGCACCACATATATACTAGTATGAATATTTATCATTATATGATTAATACTCTTTAAAAATAAAATCTATTTTATATTCACCCTCTCTTTATATATATAAAAAAAGATTACAACTAGAATCGTTTTCCACGTACGCTGAGTTTACAAAAATAATTAAATAATTATTTGTGTAGTTTCTATAATTAAAATAATGTATTAATAATATGTGTAAAATTAAATTTAAAGGCAGTGAACGAGTGTGGATGTAAAAAGTTATACTTGTCATGGGTAATGGGTAGGCGCTGAGTTTAAGACCTTACTCGTAAAACATCCACCTACTCACTAACTATCCACCATATAAATTTTGGATCATTATGAATTTAAGTATAATTTCATAGATTAATATGTAAATCTTAAGATTTTATAGAATATGACTTGTAAATGTTAAGGTATAAACACTTTTAGAAGACCATTGTTTTTTCTATCTAAAATTGGTGGGTATGTGCGGGTACAAACGAATACGAAATGAGTGATAGATATCTAATTAGATAGTGGATGTGGTTATGGATTTGAGAATATACCCACGTGAACAGGTGTAGATTTAAAAATTGTACTCGTCGTGATTAGTGGGTAGATAATGGATACGACAATATAAATGAGTATAAGGATAAAAAAGGAGGTATCCGTACCCGCCCCGCTTATTTACCATCATTAAATGAAAAATAACTTATAAGTAGATTTATAAGATTGAGCTTTTCACTTTCATGGGTCAACTCTTAAAATGTAAGTTGATTGAGTAGATCCAACAAGCATGGGTCAACTTCGTAAATTAAAATTTAAATAAAAATAATTTATTTTAATTATAAATAAATGTATTAAATAATTAAAGTAAATTAATAAGTTCACTTTAAAATTAAGCAAATCAAACAACCTTCCTCTTTAATATGATTTGGAATTTATAAGAGGTGTCAGAGAATGCTGCACAATAATTCTTAGTATAAAATCAGTTTGATATTATTGAATACCACTATTATGAGAATATAAAATATATAAATAACTGTAAATATGTATTATTTTCTATACTAATTTTTAATAATATTTAAGCAGAAAAGTACACGATGTTCCTGTATTTTTGAAAAATAATCAATGTGATATTCGTATTATATTTTCTCTTAACGTGTTTCTCCAACTAAGAAAATAAATTCAATATAACCATTTGATCAACACTTTTCATTATTTGATTGTTACGGTGCTGATATGATAGTTCACAGTGCTGACGTGATGACCCACATTATTGACATGACAGTACATCTACCATGTTTGAGTTACCAATTTAGTTCGTCTGTCATATTATCAACCTCATTATCAATCACCCTAGACTGTCACGTCAATACGGTGGATCATTGGTTCAACACTGTAAACTGTCACATTATCACGGAAATGGTTAACGACAAAAACATTGGTCAAAAGGCAACATTTGGCTTATTTTCTGAGTTAGAGGGTCATATTGAGAGAAAAAAAATAATAATATGAGGATCATATTAATTTCTTTAAAAAGTACAGGGACCTTCTATGTATTTTCCCCTAAATAAAAGTATAAGATTTTTTTCTCGCCATCTTCCGATCGCATTCATCTCATAAAAAAGAGGCGTACTTACTCACAAAGTCACAATTTGTAAGCATTCATATCGATATCAATATTCAATTCCAGTATAAACGGCAGCGTTTCTTTTCCAAATGAAGTTCGATCTGGTAGATTAGGGTTTGGAGATCTCTCATATTTGAAGTAAGAATCTATGTTCATATCCCTATATTTTTGCCTAATTTCAAAGAAAATCGAGGAAATTGAACTTTTAGGCCTTTCAATTTTATTTTCTCTCAGGGAATCAAATGTTTGGTTAGGTATTTTGGGATTTCAATTTGAAGATCGAGGAGGTTTAACAATAGGAAAAAATGCATGTGAAAGTGGCACAATCGTCATTTAGGGATCGGACGCAAGAATTTCAAAGCTTGGCGGAGAGGTTGAGGAAGTCGTTATCTTCTGGGCCGGGTCAAAATGGATCGAGTAGCAGCAGTACGTCGAGAGCGAAGGAACAGAGATCTGTGGTTGCTCGTCAATCGGAGTTTAATAGGAGGGCTTCTAATATTGGGTTTGGGATTCATCAGACCTCGCAGAAGCTATCTAAGTTAGCAAAATGTAAGTACTTATACTTGTTTCGATTACATTATAATTGTTTTTGTTCTTTTATTTTTAATGAATGGATTTGATCAATAATTGACGAAGGTTTGTGCGTATTGCTTTTAGAAAGATGAACCACGCATGGATTGTTTGCAACCTATATTTTAGCTTCGCAGGGAGTATAGCTTGAAGTTTAAGAGCTTTTAACCGAAGTTCTACTAATTGAAATGCATTTTTTGTTTACTATTAGCTCATTATCTAAGGCAAGTTATAATTAAAATAAATTTCCTCTTGTAATTTGTTGTCTGATTGCACCATACTTAAAATGATTGTATCTTGGGCTTTTGAATATCTGGCATTTATCAAGTCTGGTAATGTTAAGGGCACTAGGTTCATTCTAGGAACTAGAACCCTTATATTGCCTTAGGTACAAGACAGAAAAAATGTTCTCCCTTAGTGAAGTAAGGCACACCATATGTATATTCGCATCCTTCTATACTTATTTCTCTCTCTCTCTCTCTCTCTCTCTGTGTGTGTGTGTGTTTATGTATATAAGATTCCTTCTACCACGCTCCATCACTTGCATACTATTTCTAATTTGGATGTCCAATGATGGTAGCATCCTCTATTTTCTGATTGTGATTTGATAGAAATTGAACTAACAAATGTTAGGATATGACCATCAGAACTGTAGTAGGGAATGTACCCATTGTGGTTGTCTTGGTTTAGAATATTGTTGAAGCATTGATGAAATTCAATGTGCACAATTTGTTAATGACAGATATACGAGAAAATTAGCTGACTAGATACTATTAGGAGTTTATTATTGTTGTTGTTTGGTTGTGTTGGATGTTGGTTTAGATGGTATTATAGCTGAACTTGATGAAATCCAGTGTGCGCAAGTTGTCAGTGACAGATATAGGAAAAGACAGACAGATTTGATATTAATAGGAGTTCATAATCATTGTTGTTGTTATTGTAGTTATGATGGTCCCCCATGTTTTAGAGTATGATGTAAAAGTAAAAAAAATCTATATTTTGCTTACCTTACAGTGGCAAAGAGGACTTCTGTTTTTGATGACCCTACTATGTAAATCCAAGAGCTCACTGCAATTATCAAACAGGATATCACTGCCCTTAATTCTGTTGTGGTAGATCTTCAGCTTTTCTGTAATTCTAGAGATGAAGGTGGTATCTCCAGTGACACATCTAGTCATTCAACCACAGTTGTAGATGACTTGAAGAATCGCTTGATGAGCACCACAAAAGAGTTTAAAGATGTCCTCACAATGCGAACAGAGGTAAAAGTTGTTCAGTCCGTTCACTGAGTTTACTTGGATGGTTTTTTGCTAGTATTCCTTATAGTTGTCATTGGTAATTCGTTCCCTTGAGAGTTGATGGTAATTGAATTGGCTCGACAGAATTTAAAGGTTCATGAGAATAGAAGACAGTTATTTTCTTCCACTGCTTCAAAGGATTCCCCAAATCCCTTTGCACGGCAGCGTCCTCTGGCTATTAAGCTAGGAGCTGGAGCTTCAAACAACCTTCCTCAGTGGGCTAATGGGTCTGCATCTTCATCTCAGTTGTTTCCCAGGTAACAGCTTACTTAGATGTTTTGTAGTAATATACCTATGGCCCTTGTGTTTTTTTCTTGCTAGTATTAGTTAAATACCGTGATTAACTGGAGAAAAAAATTTTGCACTTAGAAGTCCTGAATTTTCTTTTGGAACTTTCAAGATCATTTAATGATAATTTTTCACTGAATGTCATGGAACATTTCTTAACATCGCTCTTCTACTTTTTTAGCAGCCTGTAACAATTGCATTGTCATTCCTTCAGAATAGCCACAAAATTCTATTTTCTTTTTGTTATGTGCAGTGCTCAGTTGTTTGATATTCTGCATTTGCTTGTATTTTTCATGCATTCTTTTTTTGAAAAAAAATCATTTCTTCTTGTAACTCACCAACTCTTTTGGAATCAACTATTATTTGTTACTTCTGTATTAATCTAGCGCTTTAACTTCTTATGTGAACCATATTAATTTGAAAGTTGTACACCATTGAAACTACATTTTGTGTATATGTTTGAGAAAGTCACTTCTGGTTCTTTATTACAGAAAGCTGATGGATGGGAGAGTCAGCCATTGCTCCAGGGTCAACAGCAGCAGCAGCAACAAATGGTTCCATTGCAAGACACTTACATGCAGAGCAGAGCTGAAGCTCTTCAAAATGTAGAATCCACTATTCATGAGCTTGGCACCATCTTCAACCAGCTAGCTACTCTGGTTTCTCAGCAAGGAGAGATAGCTATCAGGTATTTTGTTTTGTTTTTTCCCTCTGTAGCAATTCCCCTTGGCAATGGCATACATAAAAACAAGGACGGACGTAGGATTTTCTGTTCGAGGAGGCGAACTTCTAAAATTTAAGAAGGGGCAAAGTTATAAAATTCCAAGGGGGCGAAAACAGATTTTCAATAGAAAATATATAAAAAAATCTAAAATATGGTAATTTTAAATTTTCAGGCCATCCCTGCATATAATTTATTTAGTTGCTGTTATATTACTTGCTATACAAGGTGTTTTATATCATACTATGCTGCAGTCAGTAGTGTTATAATAATTTCTTTTCAGTTTATAATGTTTGGAAATCTTAACAGTGTATATGGTCGTGAGTAAATTTGATGACTTTGACCAAATAGTTTTTTAAGGCTGTCTAAAACTTCCAGGCTTAAGCTTTGGTGTGTTTCTTGTAATTATGCTGTTATGCATCGTGGTTTGGTCCTTGGGAGTATTTGAGAAGTCATTTGTTCATAAGAGTAAACATTTTTGTGATTTCCCCCTATTTTGCGGTGAGGTTTGGCATGGAACATCTTGAGGATCCTATTGTTAGCTAGCATAATTAACATGTTTACACCTAACATTGGCATCAACACTTGGTGCTTGTAATGTTTGGTGGGACAACAACTTGGTTCTTATGAGCATTCTTATTCAGATATTATTGATCCTCACATGAGAGTAAATGGGTTGTACAGACTAGATAAGTTCATTGATAAAAGCCATCAGCTGTCAAAAGTTATGGATAATTCCCTATTATCCTACAATAGTTTTACTTGTATATGACATTCTGTATTCTTTTAACCAATTTATGAACAACCTAATTATGATGTTCTCTTTCCAGGATCGATGAGAACATGGATGACACATTAGCGAACGTTGAGGGAGCGCAGGGGGCTTTGCTCAAGTACCTAAACAGCATATCATCTAACAGGTGGCTAATGATCAAAATATTTTTTGTATTGATTGTTTTCCTTATGGTTTTCCTATTCTTTGTGGCATAGTCAATACAAAAGTAAGATGGGTGGTTGAAAAGATAGTGAAACGAAAATGTTAGTGCCTTTTCCGAACTCTTCTATTCTTTTGATATATTCTATCCATCCTTCTCTCTCTCTCTCTCTCTCTCTCTCTTTTTTTGGCTTTAAAGCTACAGTCCTTCGGAGGTGTAATTCAACTCTTTTTTGCGGACCATGATGTGTATGTATGTATGTATGTATAGTGGGTACATGTAAATTGCACAATGAATTGGGAACAATGAAAATGGTTGAACTATTCCCTTTTCATTGTGGGTGTTATTTGACAGGATGTCTTTCAATGTGCCACTCTTATCAATAATAAACTTTTAGAGGTTCACTTTAGTTGCTTTGGGATAGTATGTTGCACCTAAAGAAGTAAGAAATGTGGCTTAGCTTTACACTTGGCCACTTTGTATATTTTTATTCTATGTTGACATTCCTGATATGTTTGGTTACACAGGTATCGATATAAAATAAAATAAAATAGTTATGACTAGTTTGTCGTAACACTGAGAAAAATTAGTACAAATCTAAAATTAGAACTAGAGAATTGGTAAAAATTAAAATTAAAATGCAATCTATTCAAGATAAGCAATATTATTCTCTTTTTGCTCAAAATAAAATGGTTAAAAACTACAACCTCCATTCCACTTAAACTGTCTATTAATGTCGATTTTTTTTAACTTTTAACTCTTTATTATTTAAAATTTATTATTGATAAAAATATATTTTAAAAACCTTCAATCAAGTAGTTTTGAAATATATATTTTAAAAATTTTATTTTTTTTAAAAATATTTAAAATAATTACATTCAAAGATATATGATAATTTTTCTAAGTTTAAATCCAATAAGATTTTCGTGAGGGACAAGTTTCAACATGAATTCTCAAGATTCGACCTAATTCTTTATAGGTCGTATTTAGAGGTTATATTTAGTGATATCATAGCTAGTTTAATCTCGGATTGTGAGACTCGACCATAAAACTTTTAGTCGGAAACTATTTTTACATGCATATAAATATTTTTTAGTAAAAATGAGAATTTTCCGGATTACAAATTATTTAATTTATATATTTTTCTTCCACCATCTAATTAAAGGAAAATCAAATAAAAAATTAAGGAATAAGAGAACATAAGAGGCAAGAGGAATCAAACTTAGGACACTGGGTAAGGCTTACACATGCCTTAAATTAAAAATATTCAATTAAAAATTATATATAATCCCCGAATTATAAATGTGAAACAAGTATTAAATTTACTTTAAAATATAAATCTCAAATTTAATTTTTATTTTAATGTTGTATAAACCAATTATAATATATACAAAAATCTAGGTTCAATCCTCTCATGTGCACATTTTTTTCCTTGCATTAACTAAAATATATACGATATTGTGTGATTAATAACACAAACTTCGAACTTGGCTTAGTGGTTATGTGTGCGGAAGCGTTTCGTAGGTTTGATTCCTTATGTCTCTTTTGTTCTTCTTCTTTGATTTCCCATTTTATTTTCCTTTAATCAGACGGTGATACATGTCACAATCTTATTAATAGATAAATATATAAATCAAATAAATTTAAATTATGAAAAAATATTTAATATAATAATGACATGTGTCACATTCTAATTGGTGGATTAAATTTATTGGCTTAAATTTATTTTAAGACCAAATTAATAGAATGTATAAGTACCGAAGACTAAACGTATAATTGTATAGACTTTAATTACTAAAAAAATATAAATTAACCTTACGACACAACCTAATATTTTCGTATTTTAACCTTAAATTAAGTTGATGTGTCTTTGATTTCCCCATGTTTTGTCCTGATTGAACTCGTTTTCCTTTCCCGAGAAACAAACACTTCTCTCTGATTCTACTATAAAATCCTTATCTCCTCCGTTTCTACTATAAAAAACCAACCCCTACCCTTCCTTCTCTGACCGAGAGTCTAAAAGTGCCAAAAAGAAGAAGAAGAAGGATAAATCAAAGGAGGGAAAAGAACCACAGGAACAGCCTACTAGTACAAACATTACCAATGGGCCAGAAGAAGCAGCTGTGTTCGAGCAGATCGAGGATGATGCATCCACAATTGACGTGAAAGAGCGGCTAAAGAAGATGGCTTCTATGAAGAAGAAGAAATCTAATAAAGAGATGGATGCTGCTGCACAAGGGGCAGCTGCAAGGAATGCAAACTTGCTGCTTCAAAGAAGAAAGAAAAGAACCATTACAACCAGCAGCCAGTGCGGTAAGACATTTTGTCCAACGAACATATTACACACACACACACACACATATATATGTAGAACCATGTGTTTGCCGTTCATATGACATTCCGAAATCAATAGTGGGCTTTGCTTAATCGGAAAATGACGTTTTAGTTGTATTTGAGTGGACTAGAAACAACGTTCTATCTTTGGTAGCTTTTTGGATCTTTTTGTTGTGCAGTTATCATAAGATCACATTGTTATTTCTTGTGACAGTTTGCTAAAAAGAATTCATCCGACTGCCTAATTTTTCTGCGTTTTGCAAACCCTTGCTGCCAAGATAATTACTGATATATTTCATTGCTGTTTTTATTTCCCTCGTCCTCCTTGTCCGATTCAAAGAGTAGCGGTACAGCATAGTTCAGTTAATGTCGGAACATTTTGACCCGATACATGATCTGACATCTCACTTAAGGTGACACCATAAAGTAATACTTTCATACAAGCTGTGTACAATTTTTGCTGTAGTCTTGTGAACTTTGAAGAAAGAGCGTTGGAGCATTACTAAAATGTCCAAGTTGATATGCATAATGGTGCACAAAACACAAAGAAACATCTTACCTTGAAGAAAGCTCTATTCCGTCTCCTCTAGCAGTATTTTCCAGTGATATACGTCCATTTTCCTGGCACAAACCACAAGCTTCGTTTAGGAATATTTCTCGACGAATACTTCTCCAAACGAGTTTTTCTAACGTGAAAAGAACTTTTTGGTTTGAGTCAATAATCACTTTTCAAACATGAATTTTAGGCTGAAAATGAGTTGTTCGGATTGCTTTTGTATTTAGAACGGACTTTTAGATCAAAAACACTTCCATAGACATTCCCGACGGTAGCATAACTTTATTATAGCTAAATTTTGCACTGAAGCCGATCCTTCATCAATTACTGCTGAACATTGGATTTGTACAACTTAAATATTTGTTTGATAGAATTTTATAATTTTTTTATCTAACTTACTAACATGTGTTATCGTCTTATTGTTTTGAATAAAATTATTAATTTAATATTTATTTTGATAGAATTTTACGAAATTTTTAATTCCTCTTCGAAATCCAAATTTGGTTTTTTATTTTAATTGAATAAGGTGATGATATTGTCACGGACCAAAGCTCGAAAGCGACTAAGGCCGCACGTTTCGAGGCGTCAAAGTTCTTAGGACGTGACAATATTATCTTATTAATTTGAATAAAATTATAAAAATATGACACAAACAAATGATGAAAAGAGATAAAATAATGAGAGAGAAAAAGTAACATCAATGATGTCTCTATCGAGACAATAATTTAATGATAAAAAATAGGAAATAAAAATAGAATGATGACTAATTGTGTATTTTAACCACAATCTTTTCCACGATCAAATTCCCCTGAAAAACACAAACGAACTCGAAAGCAATGGCAGATCAGCAACCCATTGGCCTCTACTTTTGTCCTTCTTGAAAAAAAGAAAATCAAATTGAAACTTAGGAATAATCGAAGCCGCAAGCATCCTCAAGCCTTCTACGCATTTCTTCTTCTAGGTTTCCTTCTTCTTCTTCTTCTCTCTAAAGAAGCCTATAATTTTTACTCTTTTTTTAATAAAATAAGTATGGGTAAAACAAATTTGTTATATGTTGATTTTTTATTTTTTAGGTTTATTTGGAATGTTCCGAGCTTTAAGATTGTTTGAATTGAAAGGGATTGAGAGCAACGAGGTTGTTGGTCCCCGGCATAGTGAGTAATCTATGAGTTAGTAGAGAAGAAGAAGAAGAATGAGCCTAAAACTCCGTTCCCCATTTCTCGGGACACCACTAGGAAGCTCTTTAAATGGTAAAATAAGCAATCGGCATTGCTTTGGTTTTAATAGATGGAAGCTCCATAAAAGAGCTATCCGCAAGACTGTTTTCGCGGAGAATCAGAATGATTGGATTGCTCAAGCAATCAGGTTTTCCCATTTCTGTGGGAAAAATATTGAGTTGTTTAGGAAAACTATTGGGTTGAGAAATGGGTTTGTTGCCAAAAGTGTTAAGGAGCCTTTTGCTGGGAGCAGGGCTCTGGTAAGGTCTTTGTCTCCGTTGTGGAACGAAGGGTTACTGTTGGTTAGATGCTCTGTTTTTGCTGCTGTTTTGTCTTCTGTGGGTTTATTGGTTTGGTATGGACAGAAGAAAGCTAAAGCTTTTGTGGAAGAAAAGCTTTTACCTTCGGTTTGTTCTGTACTTTCTGAACATATACAGCGTGAGGTTGATTTTGGTAGGGTTAGGAGCGTTTCTCCATTAAGTATCACATTGGAAGCATGCTCCATTGGGCCTCATAGTGAAGAGTTTTCTTGTGGTGAGGTTCCCAGCATGAAAATTCATGTTCGGCCTTTTGCAAGTTTGAGGAGGGGCAAGATTGTAATAGATGCAGTTTTATTTCATCCTAATTTATTGATTGCTCAAAAGAAGGATTATACTTGGCTGGGATTACCATTTTCATCAGATGTTCTACAAAGACATTTATCAACTGAAGAAGGGATTGATTATCGTACTAAAAGCAGGAGGATTGCAAGAGAAGAATCTGCTGCTTGCTGGGTAAGAGAAAGGGATGATGACGCTAGGAAAGCTGCAGAGATGGGTTACATTGTTTCCGAGGGAATTTCAGTCAGATCTGAAGATAATACAGCTAAAGAGATAGGTTCTTCAGTTGAAATGTCAAAGTCATTTTCTTGCTTGGGTGAAAAGATGCATCAGAGGGATCATCATTGTGGACACCAATGTTGATTATGACACGAAACATGCAGAATTGGAGAAATCTTTTGGTGTGAAAATTCCAGGTTCAAAGCTTACATTGTGGCCAGAAGTTATTAAAGGGCCTAAAGGGAAAAAAATTAAGAAAAAGCTAAATGGGAGAGATACTTCCTGTTCTAGTGTTGCTGCTAAGAGACGGATCCTTGAGCGTAGTGCATCTGCAGCCATTGCATATTTTCACAATCTATCACTAGAGGAATCGTGTGATCATTCAAAGACATCTAGAAGTTATGATTTATCATATCTTAATACCCACTTGTTAAAAAATGAAGATGATTCTATTTCTGAAACTTCTATTGACATTAGTAGCGGTGAAGGAAGTTTACACACTTACAGCCTGTACGGAGAACAATGTGAAGAAGCAGAAAACCGGCATATTAATGGTAATGCAACACTAGGAGATTTCAATTTCTTACGTGATCCATTTCTTATGACCGTTGAAAGACTCAGTGGTGTTGGGAACATTGGCGAAAATTCTGCATATGATGGGAATACTGCTGGAGATGCTAAAGAAAGGAATTCTAAAGTAGACGGTGAAGAGATTTGGGTTTAAATATTGTAAATAGGAATATGGACGAGAACGTGTCTGAGGGTGAAAGGACTCATGCTTCTCCTTTTACTTCGATAAAGTCTGATCCCACTCCTTCAGCATACCATTCAGTTACGTTTTGGCCTTTAGGCTTGAAATTTAACCTGCCTTATTTTCCTGACAGCATGGGAGGATGGTTTTCCAATTTTTTAGCTGAATCTCTTCTAAATATTAAATTTGGTCTGGCTCCAAAGCTTGAAGATGTTGTCACAAAACTTGTTGATGGGGTAGATGTGGTGCAAACCGAAGTATAATCACAGGTGCAGACTCCATTCCTACTCTATATCTTTATGCACATATGCATGTGTTTTTTTAGTATTTTAATTTATTTTAATGGTTTCTATCTTATGTATCATGCACTACAGCTTTTCATACTCATGGATGGAGTTCCGTAGAATTTATAGACTCCTTTTTCCATACAAAATTTTCAACACATTTTGAAAGTAAAATCACACTTGAAGTATAATCCGTCCTTGGAATAACCCATACACACTCACTCTATCTAATCTTTTTCTATTGATGTGTTTACCATGTCAGGTAAAAAATTTACGAACAAGAGATAGCTTATGTTAGTTCTATTTTTTAAATGTTTGATGTTGTTTGTAGAGAGATGGAGAATGTTTCTGGATATGTGAAGTTCCAAAATCATTATGGCCTTGTGAATGTACAACTCTGTGGCAACTGTAAAACTTGGAGATCAGATTTTGGTGTCTGAAGACGGTGGCTGGTTGTCTACTGATGTTTTTGTTGATAATTTAGATAAAATATGGCATGCAAATTTAAACATTTCCAACCTCTTTGTTCCGGTAAGGTATAAAAAGAATGTGATGAGTAATTTTTCTGTCTGCATTTGGTCCAGCATGAATTTGATGTCTGTGTTTTTCCTGTTTTTCTTTTCTACAGCTTTTTGAAAGGATTTTAGAAATTCCAATCACATGGCTTAAAGGAAGAGCCAGTGGTGAGGTGCTTTTCTGACTTCACTTCGTTTTTTTTTCCTGCATTTATTTTTTTCTGGCATTATATAAAATACATTTCATGTTGTGATCTTCTGGAAGCATATGGACAACCCAGTCATTTTGTATGTGTAAGAAATCAAGTTTAATTCAATTCTATTCTGCTAGGAAGAAATTACACTGATATTTATACATATAGAACCTAATTTAGTAAACTCTAGACTAGGAAACTAACAGATTCTAGGAATATTGACCCAAGACTTAATTCCCTAATTTTTAGGATTACAATCACTGATTTATCACAGGATTTTCCCAACTAACATGTACACAAGTTTCCTTATTTCGGAAACTGGATTCTGATACTCCCCCTCAAGTTGAAGAATAGATATCATCCATTCACAGCTTGCCAATTAGTTTTTAAAAATATTTCTCAGACAATCGTTTGGTAAATATATGTGCTAGCTGATCATTGGTGGACACAAATGGAGTACAAATCAGGCCACTGGCGAGCTTTTCTTTTATAAAATGTCTGTCAACCGTCCGGGAATGGTGAGGGCTGTTTTTCAGCTAAATCTTGTATCAACATTTTCCTTGATCAAGATGGTATTCAGCAGAAGATGGAGACCTGGGAGAGACATATTTGGGCAGGGATTGCTCCTCCACGGGTGGAGACATTTGTCTGGCAAGTTGCTCACCAGAGAGTGGCGGTGAAGGAGGAATTACTGAAGCGAGGTGTGGTAGGGATTGATGATCCTTTATGCTCTTTGTGTGGTAGGGAAATGGAATCAGTTACGCATCTATTTTTGCATTGCGAGGTAGTATGGGGTCTGTGGGCCAGATTATTGAATATTTGGAATTTGTCCTTTGTGATTCCAAAGAATTTCATGGACTTTTTCAATTTGTGGGATGATTTACTTCCGAATTCTTTGATATAGAAATTTATTCCAAGGGCGTTGATGTGGTCAGTGTGGAAATGCAGAAACGAGGTTATTTTTCAGAAGTTAAGCTGGATGTGGTGAGACTGTTCTTTATTGTCCGTTTTAGAATAGCTTCCTGGTTTGTTGCAAAGTTCAAGGATGTGAATATACCTTTAGACTCTCTTGTGGGAGATTTAAAACTTGCGGATTTGGTGGGTAGACAAGGAAATGGCAACTCTAAACCAATTTGCTGGGTTCCTCCTCCGGATGGGTTCTTAAAGCTAAATGTTGATGGAGCGATGGTTAAGGGTTGGGATAAGGGAGGTATTGGTGGTTTGATTCGGGACAGTAAGGTGTGTTGCTTCAATGGTTTTCAGAAAGAGTTGGGGGTGGTCCTCCTATCTTGGCAGAATTATTGGCGATTAAGAGGGGGTTATGTCTTCTGGAAGATTTAAGTTTTGTTGCTAATCGGAGGTTTATTCTTGAATCAGATTCAAGCACTGCCCTAAAGTGGATCAAGAATCCGGGTTTATGCACTCCTATGTTTCAAGTATTGGTGAAGGATAGTCTCTCTTATGGTAGGGAAGGATATCATTATCAAGCATATTTTGAGGGCTGCAAATTGGGAAGCTGACAAATTAGCTAAGGATGGGATAGGGTGATGTCATGGTTTCTGCTTGCTTGTATTGAGGAGTAGAAAATTTTATTTCCTATGTTTAGCTGTTGTGTTTAAGTTTTATGTAATTTCTGGTGCTGTTTGCAGATGTTTAGGGTCTGCCTTTGGTGTTCTATGGTTTCATCTAATAAATTCTAGGCACTCTTTTCCTCCTTTCCTTGTCCTTCATGTTACTTTTATAACATGGAGATTGAAAAAGGGGGTTTTTAATGAGGCCTAATCTTCTATCAAAAAAAATGTCTGTCAACCTCAATGTGTTCTTTACGATCATGTTGAATTGGATTATGTGCAATATTAATGGCGGGCTTATTATCACAATAAAGCTTCATTGGTCATTCCCACTTGACTTTCAAATCTTCCAAAATAATTTTCAGCCATAGTAATTCCAAGCGCCATTGCTGTAAATTCAGCTTCTGCATTGGATCTAGCCATAACATTCTGTTTTTTACTCCTCCAAGTCACTAGGTTGCCTCCTAGGAAAGTGCAATAACTCGAAGTTGATCTTCTATCCACTATCGACCTTGCATAATTTGCATCAGTGTAGGCTTCAAGAGTTAGTTTCTCTGCCTTAAATAAAATTCTTATGCCTTGTGTACCCTTCAAGTATTGTAGAATCTGATATACAGCCTTGAGATGCGACTCTTTGGGGTTTTGCATGAACTGGCTTATAACATCAACTGCATAGGCAATGTCTGGTCTAGTATCCTCCTTCCAAACATCCTCAGAACTGATTAGATCTAAATTTACCTCTGGTTTCACTGAAGCTGATCCAATCTTTACCCCAATCTTATACGACCTCCTATAAGCAAGAACAGTAACCAAACTTGGAACATCAAAAGGACTAACAACTCTCAATATTATCTTCGCAACCGAAAAGTCCTTTCTCCTCAAGGTCTCATCATGAATGCCATCCTGTAAACCCCACCGACTCGCCAGAGTTGTGAAGAAGGTTTCATGTCAACAGTTTAAAGGAACTCCACTTAGCTCAACAGAGCAATACACCATTGGAACACCAATCTCCATCACCAGCTGATGAATCCATTCAAACCAATAAGACAATTCATCTTTGTTTCGCCACACCTCCTTCAAGCTCTCCTCCGAGGAGAAAATTATTATGCAAGAGTTCCATGCATAGCCCCATCTAACTATTTTAACAACTATTCCGTCACTGCACAAAGATTTCTGAACCAAATCCAACTCTACATCTGCCTTCATAATTCCATTTATGAGGCACTCTTTTCCTCCTTCTGCTAGTTGCTCTTTTATAGAGTTAACTATGAGGGAGGTTTTAATGAGGTTAGCCAATATGAATACATTCACCAACTTTTCCCTCGCAACATTAACTTTTTGATTTGCCAATGCTTCTTTATATGACCTTCCATTGTTAAACTTGTTGAAAAACTCCCTTTTGTTGTCCGCGTTCCTAATCTGCACGTTCAAGTTATTCCTTGACCTTTCAACTGCCAACCCATGACTTGCTCCAGAATCCTTATTTTTCGCGAACTTTGCTACACCAACTGAAACCCTTTTCTGATCGATCATCGTATTGTTAACCTTCACTATGGCATTTGCCATGTCTTCCTGGCAACCAAAATGAACAAAGGCAAAAGTAGAATCCTTATACTTCGGCCTTCTGTTTACTAAAGGAATGAAAACCTTCACAATATCAACATGACGCTTGAATAGCTCCCAAATAGCTCTTCTAGAAACCCTTCTGCTGAGATTATCGATGAAAACCACCCATTCTGAACCACTAGAAAGTTCAAAAACTCTATTACTTTTTGCTCCAGTGGGGAGCGAAACGACCCTAGACATTTTTTTATTAAGATACGAATAAAAATTATAAAGAGAAAACCAATAATTCAGAGCTACGAAACTTTTAATAGAACAGCATCTAACTGGACCTGGTGAGTGCAAGCAAAAGACATTAGAACATGCTTTATATATGCAGATATATGAACACCACTAAATCACTAATGTGCTGTTGCAGTGGGTAACATTGTTTTAGTCTTTAGATTTCCCCCCTTAATAAGCGGTAAAGATTATACCAATTTTATATTTATATCCTTGTCAATTTTCTTTAGTGGAAGGACTATTTTATGCTGTGGAAGGAAAAACAACTGAGAACCCTACTTACAGTATAAAGTGATAACGGATGGATACATTTGTTTATTGGCAGGTTCACTTGTGCATGTCAAGAGGGGACACATTTCCTAATCTTCATGGACAAGTTGATGTGACAGGGTTGGCATTTCAGATATATAGTGCTCCATCAGTTTTTTCTGTATGTCCTTGTTTCTACTTCTCTATGACAGTTCCTTGCTTTCATATCCATCCGGATATTTGTTGTAGCACTCCATTGAAACTAGAAATATCTAGTCCTAGAAAGAATGACAAAATGGTTGTTATTTTACTGGGTAACATGTACAAGATGTAAGCTCATTTCACTTATCTTGTTGCCTGGTTTTTAATTTACAGGTTCTGTGTACTTGTGCTGATGTGATGTATGATAAGTTTTTGATAATTTATTTCCAGCACATTCAATTGAAATGAGCCAAAAAAAGACATTATTTCTCTCTGGAGTAGGTCTGAGATCTGAAAGTCATTTATGTATCTTTTTGTGTGGTTTATGATTCTATGTTTTATACAGTTTATCTGCAAAATATGCAGGGGTATTCTCTTCCCTCGACCCCTATTCTTTTCCTTGTTGGCTACGTTCCAGTACTCTTGAATGCTTTAGTTATCTTTTAGGTGCTAATAGTGCACTCCAGTATTTTAAGATTATGACATGAACTAATCTTTATTTTAATGGAGGAAATGTAATTCAATCAATCTAATATGACTGGGATTGGCAAGTAATCAAAGTTTGCAGTTAGTATGAATTGAAGAGTGGGATAAGAGAAGAGAAGCTGGCTCATGTATTCCACTTGGTAGAGTTTCCAAAAGCAGTAGTTGCAATTGTTGGGAAATAAGTTCCTCACGAATTGGGTTTTTAGTTCTCTTCTATTGGAGATGCCACAATTTTGATGGCAATATACGAGCCTTTTAGTAAATTCATCATAACTTAGCAGTTTTTATGCTGCATCATTCTTTATCTCTCCTCTTTTTCACAATTGTTGGCAAAAATTACTAACCCTTATAGCTTAGGGTGTCCAATTCTTCTTTTCAAATGCACAACTATTTCCATAAATTCTAATCACCCGATTCTATTGCAAGACTAAAGGTATTTGACTTGGTCTTGACGTTTTGTAATATGGGGAATTGCAAGTGTTCTTGCAGACATCTATACCTTTGTTATTGTGGCATTTGAGACTACTTTTCTGGTCTGGGCGGGGTCATGAGGATATTGTTTCTTTAACATTTGTTGTTTCTCTTTTCCTGTTGTTATGAGGGTATGGTTTTTCTTGGCATTGAGACTGGAAAATGTATTTAAGGACTTGCATTGATAACTTAAATTAGATAACTTGAGCATTAAGGACCTAATTCTGGTATGTCCTTTGAAGTTATTGATCTATCCAATTTTTTTCTTTTGCAGGATATTTCAGCAAGTTTATGTTTCCGGGTCAGAGAATATTCCTTCATAATACAAGTGGGTGGTTTGGTAATGTTCCTTTAGAAGCTTCTGGAGATTTTGGAATCCACCCTAAGGAAGGAGAATTCCATCTAATGTGTCAGGTAAGTATTCGAGTATATTCTGGCCATGCTTTATTTGATGACCTGATTTCTCCATCAAATTGTGTTATTATATTGGACTGTAAAAGTGATACTGCTATATGTGCTAAAATGAATCTGTATTTGAACAATAATTAAATTGACCTATCGGTGTTTTTCTATACAGAAGAAAAAGGGACAATCCATATTGATAGATTAATTTTTTTCTTTATAGCTTGAACAAATGAACTCTTGATTACTGAGTCTTTTCTACATTGGCCAAGTTTGAGGGTTTTTTTTTATAAGAATTGGAGGTATCGTTAAAAATCCCCTTCATAATTGCCAAAGACCAATATGGAATTCGGCAAAAAGCAGAACGGGAAAAGAGTACTCAAGTTTTATTGATATAAAAATCATAGATTTCTCAGTTACAATCTGTTGAATAAGCCTTATAACATACATAACCCATCTAGACTAAAAGTCCCTCATCAAACTTAGAATTACCTTATCCCTTTTTTAGCTAGTTCATCATCATCCCAATTAGCACTCCTATTTATCACCCTTAACATGATTTCATCTCTCTTTGCTAATGATACAATCTCCTTGACTAAATCCTCATAGGATGAAGGGCACACCACCGAATCCTTTAACCAATCAATAGCATTTCTGCAGTCACATTCCACAATCATCCGACCCTTACCAAACCAATTAGACAATTCACATAGCAAGATATCAGCTCTGATAGCCTTTAATTCAGCCAAAACTGGAGGACCAGGGCCAATAGAATTCGAAAAAGAAGCAAGAATTTGAACACAAGAATCCCTAACCAAATCACCGATACCTCCTTTATTCCAATCTCAAGAAACAAACATTTACTTTCAAAAATCCTGGAGGAGGAGCCCATGCAGCAGAAGAAGGCCTGGCAAGCTGCCTCAAGGGGGACATGAATATGCTAAAGAAGGATCCCCAATTAAGTTGTCTAGAGGGATATTAAGATCAGGGAATTTCTATGAAAACCAGTAGGCCAGACGGAACCGTGCAGTAAAGAAGAGAGTGAAGATCTGTATTCCCATTCTCAAATACAATTGAATTCTTATATTTCCAGATTGACCAAACGATAACTCTTGGGATTAGAGACCAAATGGAGGATTTAGGAACTAGGCCATCCCAAGATAATAATAGAGATGATAGATCCAAAGGAAGAGCAGTAGCTTTGTCCCAAAATTGAATAAAGTGATTCCATAAACCCCAGCGATTCTGCATGTAAAGAATAAGTGTGAAACAGATTCAGGAGATACATTACACAGTGGACACAACAGGTCATCCACGACTGTGACTCCTCTTTAATCAGTTATTCTCTAACCGCCAATCTCTTATGAACAACCTGCCACATGAATGTCTCCACCCTCGGTGGAGTTATTCCTCTCCAAACGCAGTTAGGCCATATTTGAGTCT
This sequence comes from Hibiscus syriacus, assembly GCF_006381635.1. NCBI lineage: Eukaryota > Viridiplantae > Streptophyta > Magnoliopsida > Malvales > Malvaceae > Hibiscus > Hibiscus syriacus. The sequence goes on from NW_024061783.1 coordinate 2,245,662, forward strand.
CACCTTCTCTGCTCAAAATCAGATCCCTGCAAGATTTGACAGTTTACAGACCCTCTCCATTCACGCTCCACACAAGCCTGTATTTAGCTTCCGATCGAGGGTTAATACTTGATAAAAGAGACATTAAAATTAACCATTGATCTAACTCCTAATCATCTAAATTCCTTCTCACTTGAATGTCCAATACCCATCCTAGAGGACCAAAGCTCCCAAATTTTCTCTGTTTAAGATTGTATACTTGAAAATTTATTTCTTTTATTTGATAAGAATGTTTCGTTCTCTTATAACTCCCAACTTCAATCTGTTTGAGTGCTAGGTTTCAAAAGTAATGCTTGAAGTTAGTTTCATATTTGAAGATGAGATGTACTTTGGCGATCACCTCAAAGATGCTGTCATAGTAGCAACTTTGCCAATGTATTTTGCATTTAGTGGAGTCTGTAACTCTGTCTAATGATGGACTATTTGATTATTGTTTAAATTCAAATGAATGTTTTGTAACATGCATCACACAATATTCACATCAGAACTTACTATGAGGAAATAAAAGAAGTCATGACTTATAACTCTTCTTTCTCTCCGAGCTTGAAGTGGCAGCTTTGCTGAGATCCTTGTGTTTATCTAACTTGCAGTGTTTTATTCTTCGCCAATTTTCTAATTCTGTCACCATTATTTTTTTTCCAGGTTCCCTGTGTAGAAGTTAATGCCCTGATGAAAACCTTCAAAATGAAGCCTTTGTTGTTTCCAGTAGGCATATCATCCATTTCATCATCATCAGTGTTACTATTTATATCTGCTACCATTTTTAATTATTTAGGATGAAATATTCATGCATCTTAAGATTTTTCTGTTCACATGAAAGGATGTCTCTACTGTTATTATGATTAGTGCAGGATGACATTGTCATCTTCCACTTTAATCAGATGTGATAAGTGCAAGATTGTTTAATCCTCATGCACTCTAGGTTTATCTTTATCCTGTTCCACTTTTAAGGTATTTAGTATAGGTTCATCTTCATGTCTCAAAATTTTCTAATTGTTTTTATATGCTTTCTATCTTGAGTGCAGTTGGCTGGTTTTGTGACAGCAGTGTTCAACTGTCAAGGTCCAATGGATGCTCCTATTTTTGTGGGGAGTGGAATGGTGTCTAGAAAGATATCTTACTCCATTTCTGATGTCCCTTCATCCTCTGCCTCTGAAGCAATGTTGAAAAATAAGGAGGCTGGTGCAGTGGCAGCATTTGACCGTGTTCCATTTTCATACCTGTCTGCTAATTTTACCTTTAGCACTGACAACTGTGTACGTTCTATTCAATAGAAAATTATGTGTGTTAAGATGAATTTTTCTTTGAATATCAGTGTAGTGACAAACTTTTTGAAAATGTTTCATGTGGTAGGTTGCTGATTTGTATGGCATTCGAGCTAGTCTTGTAGATGGTGGGGAAATTCGAGGGGCAGGAAATGCATGGATTTGTCCTGAGGTATGCTAGTATTCCTTTTCCTGCCCAATTAGCTAGGCTGACTGAACACTTAATTGTCCTTGGATTATCATCATATTCAATCACTTTCTCCTGATATCATGTTGAATGCATCTCCATTCTGCTTCATTCCTTCTTTCTTGATATTGCATAGCTTGCTTGACTTTGTTTATACATTGATTGTTATTTTCTGGACTTATAACATTGCTGCTTCTATAATGACTGATATTTACTTGTGTCTACTAAATCACAATTATTTGTGATTTATTTAATGCTGGATGGCTGGAATTTTTTTATTTCTTAGCTATAGTCCTCCCTTAACTAGTTGGCAAATTGGGAATATAATACTCAAAGTATGAGAGTATTTGGTTCCAGAATTCCAGATCCAATGGATTAGAGATGGCGACAACAATTCGAGGTTTTTCCACATTTGTGCCTCAATTAGGAGAAGGAAAAACACTATAAAATCTCTGAAAGTTGGTGATAGGGTTACCTCGGATCTTATTGTTATAAGGAGTAGTATATATGATTATTTCAAGTGTGCCTAAAAGAGTTCTTCTGCCTTGGAAGTTGAAGGGATGAACCTGAATTTTCCAAATCTATCGAACGAACAAGCTACAAAATTAGAAAACCCTTCTCGGAGGAGAAAATCTTGGACATCATTTCCTCCTCGGACAACAACAGAGCTCCTGCACCGGATGGGTTAAATATGGGTTTCTTCAAGAAATTTTGGCAAAATCTTAAGGATCTTATATGGAAGTTTTTCAAGGATTTTTTCTAGGGAAAAAGTGGGAAAATGAGATTAATAACGCATTCATTACTCTGATTTCGAAAAAATTAAATTTGATGGCCTTGGAAGATTTCAGGCCTATCAGCCTTGTGGGTGGTCTTTATAAAATATTGTCTAGGGTTCTGTCTCAGAGGCTTAGATCATGTATTAATTCCATTATCAGCCCGATTCAATTTATTTTTATCTGGGGAGACATTCTTGACTGCTCATTTTTAGCTAATGAAGGAATTGATTACTGGAGAAAAAAAGGCTTCAAGGTTTAGTGTTGAAAGTTGATTTCAAGAGGGCTTATGACTCTATTGAATGGCCTCTTCTCTTTCGAACCTTGAAAGAAATGTGCTTCAACGATCGTTGGATATCGTGGATTGCTAAATGTACATCTTCTGCCTCTATCTCAATACTTGTTAATCGTGGAGTTTGAAATGGCTAGAGGGCTCCCTTCAGGGCTTCTCCCTTTCTCCGCTATTGTTTAACTTGGTAGGGAAGGTGTTGAGCCTCATGCTAGCAAAGGCAGTATCCTCAGGTTTGTTTGATGTATTTTGAATTGGAAGGCCAGACAATTTCTCATATCCAGTTTGCAGATGACATTATTTTCTGTGGAGCCTCGAAAGGACAAAATAGAAATGTTGTAAGAGTGCTACGTGTCTTTGAATTTATGTTAGGCCTACAATTGAATTGTTCTAAGAGTAGACTGTTTGGGATAAATGTTAATGAAGAAACTCTAAAAAATTGGGCCTTGGTAGTTGGAGTTTCGGTAGATCAATTTCCCTCGGAGTACCTTGGCCTACCTATCGGGCACAAAAGGAATTCGGTATGTCTTTGGGAACCTATTATCCAGAAATTTTATGATAAACTTGTTGGTTGGAAGGCTTCGTCTCTTTCTTTGGCAGGCAAATTAGCGCTCTTAAAATCTGTTCTTGCAGCCTTGTCTATATACTATCTTTCAATTTTCAAATTGCCTGCTTCCGTGTATAAGAAATTGAACACTATTATGGCTTCGTTTCTTTGGGGTGGTAACAAGGAGAGGAACCGAATACATTAGATCAATTGACCTTCGTTATGCCTTGCAAAGGACAGTGGAGGCTTGGGTATTCTCGACCTTGCTTTAATGAACCAAGCTTTGTTCGGGAATTGGACTTGGAAATTTGGAACGAACCAGAATCGCTATGGAAAGGTGGATTTGTTGCAGGTACAATAGACTCCCAATCTTTGTTTCTTGATAAAGCTCAATTTTCGCAACCTTCTTGGATTCTGAGAGGTGTGGTGAACAACTGCGTGAAGGAGGATAATTTTGGTATCTGTTTTCGAAATCACATACAAGCTCGGGTCGGGAATTGTAAGGCATCTCATTTTGGTTCGATAAATGGATTGGGAATGCTCCTTTAAAAGATCAGTTTCCTAGAATCTTCGCTCTTTCTTTGAATAAAGAAGGGAAAGTTGCTGAGTTTGGAAACTTCGGCCCGCCGGGGTGGACTTGGGATATCCAAGTTAAAAGGAACCTATGTGATTGGGAATTGGAACTTTGGCTAAATCTCATGTCCTTACTTAGTGGTTGCAGTATTCAAGAAGGTGTTAATGACGGGTTGTGGTGGACTGGTAATGGGGAAGGATATTATTCGGTTAAATCTTGTAGGAAAATAATTTTAAATATGGATGGTAAGGATCCTTTCTGGAATTGTTGTGTGTGGACTGGTTTAGCTCCCTGAAGGGTGGAGGCTTTTTTGTGGCAGGTGATTCATAAGAGGATAGCCGTAAGGACGGAATTATTTCTAGAGTGCAATATTGCCTGGGGACTTTAGATCCATTTTCTTCGATTATGGGGTATTTCCACTGCTCTTCCAAATGATCTATCGATTCTCGTCTGCTTGGAATTCTTTTTTCCCTCTATCTTGGATTTGGGCTTTCATCTCGAGGGTTATTATCTGGTCATTATGGAAATTAAGAAACTTTGTTGTCTTTTGAGGGTGGTATCGTTGATCTCTCCTGCCTATACGTCTTGGCTAGGTTTCGCCTCGCTTGCTGGTTCTCGGCCAAGCATTCAGAGGCTTCACTTCTACTAGACACCCTGATTGGGGATCCATCTGTAGCCGATTCCTGTGTATCATTTAAGAAGCGTTCTCATCGGGGTAGTCTCCACCACTAGACGGTTCCTTGAAGTTGAATGTGGACGAAGCTATTAGATGGGACTGGAGTAAGGGGGCATTGGGAGTTTAATCGGAAACTCTCGGGGTCAAACTCTTTCTTCCTTCTCGGAGTCCATTGGATTTAGTCCTCTAGCTTTGGCAAATCTAAAAGCGATTAGAACTGTCTCTTTTTATTTTCCTCTTCAAATTTGGGTAATAATGGTTTGTTGATTCTGGAAAGTGATTGCAGGAGGGCTGTTGAATGGATTGAGATTCTATCGGCTGTTCGGTGGTCTTTGAAACTATTGTGAAGGAGATTGTGGTTATTACTAGAAGAGATAAGATTATTATTCGTCTTATTCCTAGGAGTGCAAATAGGGAGGCGGATAAGTTGGCTAAAGAGGGAATTGGTTAATATAGGATTTTGGTGGTTGCTTTCTGTGTAGTTAATCTTTGTTCTATGGTGTACTTTGTTTTCTTTTGCACTTTTGGGGCTTTTCCCTTTTTTAATAAAACTAGGGCCTAAAGCACAATTGGATAGCTCCTTTCATAATGGGCCTCATCTGGTAGGTTAGATTGGCATCATGAGGCTGTTAGATTTAGTGGGTCTGTAGAATCGGGGGAGCCTGATGAGGGACTGCTAAGCCCAGCGAAGGTATCAGTAGAAAATCAGGTTCCTGGGTTGTTGGTGTCGCATCTTTTGGACTCTATTGAGTTAATTCCTGATAGCATTCTTAATGCCGAATATTCTTGTGGTCCCAGTTTAATCGGTGGTGTGTTGGGTAATGTATCGCAACCTTGTTCCTCCCTTATCATGCCAAACTCTTTGTTGGTCTATTCTAGGAAGGGTGTCAGAACGTCAAAGGCCATTATAAGAAGACAGGTTCACAGGATAATCCGAGAATCTATGGAAGGGATGGAGCCCTCATTAGCGAGCATAGTTAGAGGTCAGTTGCATGATGGGGAGTCCGATGAGGCTGAAGCTGTGTGGGAAGTTAGTAACATTCTGGAGTTGTCGTTCAAAGGTGATAGAGAGGAAGTAATTAGGAAGGTCCGAGAACTTGAGGAGGATTTAAGGCGGTAGTGTAGAGGCCCTTTGGCCATAACCATATGGGGTTTTTAACTCATAATGAATTTGGCAATAGTGACATGGAATATTAAGGGCTTTGGGAGGTTAGAAGAAGTTAGAGCTGGAAGGAGATTATTAAAAGTTCAAAGGTAAAAATGATGTTTTTAAGGAAATTAAAATGGAAGTGGTGCATAAGTTGTTGGTTAGAAGGATTTGGGGCAAAGGGTCATTGGAATGGGCGACGAGTCCTGCTGTAGGAACGGCTAGTGGGGTTTTAACTCTTTGGGATCCCTCGTTCTTTCAGGAGGTCGATAGGATTATCAAGCAAAGATTTATTGTTGTGATAGGGACCATTCCGAACACAAATATCAATTGCAGCTTCATTAACGTCTATGGTCCTTCGTTAGATGGAGAAAAAGAAAGCTTTTTTAGGGATCTAGCGGAGTTCATGGAAAGTTACTCGACAACTTGGTGTGTGGAAGGGGATTTCAATGCCTTTCTGTCATCCGAGGAAAAGATAGGGGCGGGGATTAATTACAAAATCATGGGATGCTTTAGAGATTTTATTCAAAAAATGGATGTAATAGATTTACGAATTGTGGGGGTGTTTTCACATGGTCGAACAACCATGAGAAGACCACTTTCGTTAGATTGGACAGGTTCCTAGTTTCTAGTGATTTTGTAGTAACATTTTCGCTTTTATCCCAGAGGTTGTTGCCTAATGACTTCCGATCATAATGCGGTCTTGTTATTTGAGTCGGCTAAAATTGGGGGAGGAAGCCTTTTAGGTGTTTTGATTTTTGGCTTGATGATAGGAACTTTGAGGGTACGATAAAGTCGGTCATTATTGGGGTTAAGGCTAAGCGTGTTAACAATAATATAGGGTCTATTCTGAAGGAAGCTAAGTGTGATACTCAAGACTGGTCGAAAAAATAGTGCTTCGATTTTTAGCGGGTAGTATGAGAACTAGAGACTAAGATATCAAAAATAGAAAGTGAGCTTCAGTCAAAGGGTGAGGATGAAGCATTGGTGCATGAACTTCATAGCCTCAAATCGAGTCTATGGGATGAATATAGAAAGGAGGAAAGATCATGGTTACAAAATCCAGAGTGCGATAGATTTCGAAAGGTGACCATAACACTAGGTTCTTCCACATTTATGCTTCTTCGAGAAGAAACCATAACTAAATTACTTCACTTTAGGCTGATGGAGAGCAAATTGACGATCCGAGCAAGCTGAAACTCTTTGTACATAGCTGTTTCCAAAAGGCGTATAACTTGAAGTTGACCCTGGAGTTATCGAGTATGAACCTGCCTTTCAATAAGCTAAATTGAGAGTCAAGTGGGTGTCCTGGAATGCAAGTTCTCTGAAGATGAAATATTCCAGGCTTTGAAGAATTCAGCCGGTAACCGAGCACCGGGTCCAGATGGTTTTAACTTCAATTTTCTCAAAAAAAATGTGCGCTGATCTAAAGGAACAGATCTTATTGTTTTTTGAAGACTTCTATAATTCTGGAAACTGGATGGGGGTTTAAATAACTCTTATAATGCGCTAATCCCCAAAAAAAGCAAACTCGTCCCTAGATGAGTATAGGCCCATAAGCCTCGTCGGGGGGATCTATAAGCTTCTAAGTAAGGTGTTAGCAAATCGTCTCAGACTCGTTTCAAGTGTGTGATAGGTAACACTCAATTCGCTTTTATTCCAAGGAGGCAGATCCTCGATTGATTGCTGACTGCCAATGAAGTTATCAAGGCTCTGAGCAAGAGTGGCAGAACTAGTTTGGTGTTTAAAATAGATTTCAAGAAAGCATATGATATTGTCGGGTGGGATTTCCACATTCGGGTAATGAAAGAGATAGGTTTCGGAGATCGTTGGTGTCGCTGGATTTTCAGTTGTGTCTCAACTGCTTTTATCTTTGTCTTAGTTAATGGATCCCCTATGAACAAATTTAATCTAGCGAGAGGATTCAGGCAGGGATATACGCTTTCGACGTTACTTTTCAATTTGGTGGGAGAGGCTCAAAATTTGATGATTAAGAATGCAGTTAATGTGGGGTTATTCTCAGGTTGTCTGGTAGATAAATGTACAAGCGTCTTGGAGATCACTCACTTACAGTATGCTGACGACTTGGTTGTGTTTTGGGGCGTCGGAGGCTCAAATTAAGAACGTGAAAAGGGTTCTATGCGTGTTTGAACTCACCTCAGGCCTTCAACTGAATCTAAAGAAATGTACGCTTTTTGGTGTTAATTGTACTACCAATGAAGTTGCAGTTTGGGCTGATCGAATAGGATGCGTTGCGGGTAGTCTGTCGACTGAATATCTCGGCTTATAGTTAGGAGCAAGGCGTAACTCGTGCTCGTTGTGGCAACCGGTGATTGATAAAGTGGAAAAGAGGTTGGCGGGCTAGAAATCCATCTCTGTTGTTTGGGGGCAGAATCACTATGTTAAAGGCGGTACTGGCAAATCTCCTAGTATTTCTTATCCTTATTTAGAATGCCGACCTCGGTATACAACAAGATTAATATCTTCTCGATTTTTTTGTGGGGAGGATCGTCGGACAAGAAGGGTATTCATTGGTTGAGATGGAATGAGGTTTGTAAGCCGATAGACTGCGGGGGTTTAGATATTTCAGACTTGGAATTTATGAACAATGGATTGCTCGAGAAGTGGTGTTGGAGGTTCGGGTTAGCTACCTCGAGCCCATGGAAAGATGTGATAGTTGCCAAGTATAATCTGGACCCCTTGGCTTTGCTCCTATAGTTTCGAAATCTTATGGGTTTTCTTGGATTTGGAAAGGAGTTCTTGATACTTTCAAGGGGAGGGATGTCAATTTGAATTTCAAAGACATTTCAATTGCAGGTGGGAGATGGCAAGAGAATCAAATTTTTGCAGGATGTGTGGATTGAGCGGCAGCCCCTAATGGTCATCTTCCTTAGAATGTTTGCACTTGCTGTAAATAAGGAGGGAAGAATCACAGATTTTGGTTCAAAATTAGCCTCGGGTTGGAGATAGAACATTCGGTTTAGGGGGGAATCCTTTTGGCCGGGAGCGGGCACAATATTCTACCTTTCTTAGTTTCAAAGGTTCGACTTTTGACTCAAATTGGGTTAAGTGGACTGGGTCAAGCAACGGGATTTATTCAGCTAAATCCGCATTAAGGTCGTGGCTTACTATCATACTCAAAGATTTCAACTGGAAAGAATTATCTTTGGTAGGGATTGCCCCAATCAAAATCGAGGCTTTCGTTTGGTGTGCTCTACATGGAAGAATTCCGGTGAGAGAAGAACTAGCGAAGAGGGGAGTGATTTCGTTGTCGGACAGGGGCTGCCCTTTATGTTCAAAACAAATTGAATTGGTTGATCATCTATTGCTAACGTGCGAATTTTCTTGGAGATTGTGGGATATTTTCTCGCTTCTGAAGGAATATCGTTTGTGGCTCCTAATAACGTAAAAAACTTAATGTCATTATGGAGGGTATCCCTCCCGAGCAGATCTAGTAATTTGGTGTGGCTTACCCTTCCCTATGCGATCTTATGGACTATGGCTTTAGAGGAACGATGTGGTTTTCAATAAGAAGACCGTGGACGTGCTACAAATGGTGTTTCTAGTTAAGTTTCGGGTGGCTTGCTGGCTAAAGGCGAAATTCCCCGATGCCCCAATTAGTAAGTAGGAATTGGCCGTTGATCTCTCAAGGGCGGACGACGCTTTGCTGAAGTTCAAACCTGATCAATCTCTCCTCTCGTGGTCCCCTCCCTTAAAGGACTTCCTGAAATTTAACATTGACGGACCTATGAAGGCTGATGGTAGCGCGGTGGCATTGGGGGTGTTCTGCGGGACAACTCGGGTAAAACGCTACTATCGTTCTCGATCCCTATAGGGGTGGCTCCTTGATTCTGGCTGAAATTTTGGCCATGGTCCATGCGGTGAATTTATTTATGGAATCGGAGTGGTTTAGGAAATATGGGATAATTGTGGAATCGGAATGCAAGATGGCGGTGAATTGGTTGCAGCAATCCTCCTCAATTCCTTCCGAATGGGCCTCTCTACTCCTTCCTCTGGTGTCTGTTATTCTCAAAGAAAATTTTGTGGTCAAAGCCATATCAAGGAATAGTAGTACGTTGGCAGATTATCTAGCGAGATAAGGAGTAGGCTAGGCTCTGTATTGTACTTGTTGGAAGGGCTGGACTGGTTTTCCACAGAACATTCTGGGGGTGTTATTGTAGGTGTATTTTCAATGTGGGTGTGTAGGATTGGGTTGCTTTGCTTTGTTAAGTCTGATGAGCGGTCCTTCTGGTTATGTTTAGGATGCACTCTTTTTCCTCCGGTTAGGCTGAGGGAGGTTTTTTAACGAGGCCCCTAACATTGATAGTTCCTTCTACTATTCTAAATAAAAATTCCTTACTTTTCAAAAAAAAAAAGTGATACTCTTTTCCCCTTCCGCTTTTTGCAGTGATTCCTTTTGATTTCTGGCAATTATGAAGGAGGGTTTTAATGAGACCTCCAATTCTTACCAAAAAACTAATAATAATAATAATTCTCAAAGTATGTTTCTTTGCCTCGCAATACATTATATTCAAAAGTTATTTCTGCCATTCTGATTTACAGTGCTTACATTTATCTCCTAGGGTGAGGAAGATGATACAGCAGTGGATGTAAATTTCTCAGGAAACTTGTCCTTTGACAAGGTTATGCAACGATATACCGAGTTATCTTCGTCTTATGCCGCTCGAGATAGGGGATTTAAGTGGGGAAACAAAACTTTCTGGATCACTTTTGAAACCGTAAGCTGACGACCTTCCTTCTTGATTTTGGTTCATGAATGAAAACCACCGAGTTTTGTTTCTCATTTTTCTTCTTGTTTCTTGTTTGGTGTTGCCTTGTCCTTTAACTTGTTTTAATGACATTCCTTTCAAATGTAGGAGGTTAGATATAAAGTGGACTGCACCGAAAGCTGAAGGGTCATTTAGTGATGCTCGGGGATATATAATGATTGCACCCACTTGTATCACTGTTAATTCTTCATCTGCTGCTTTGATTTGCATACGAAAGTTCAAACTTCATACCCAGAGGAATACTGGCTAAACAGAAAGGAGTTCAGTGAGAATATCACTGTGCCATTTACTGTTGAAGGAGTGGAGTTGGACTTACGAATGCGTGGTTTTGAGTTTTTCAGCCTGGTCTCCTCTTATACTTTTGATTCTCCAAGGCCTACACATTTGAAAGCGACAGGAAAAATCAAATTTCATGGGAAGGTTCTGATGCCTTCTATAATTAGTGATGAAAATATTGGTCCCAAGGTTGAGGGGCAATCTGAGAAAATGACAGATAACATACGCAAAAAGAGTCTTGTCGGTGACTTGTCTATTTCAGGTCTTAGACTGAATCAGCTAATGCTAGCACCTCAGTTGGGTGGGCAGTTGAGCATCTCTCAAGACTTTGTCAAGGTACTGTCTACAAACTTTCTCCACCGGGCAAGATATCTATTAAAGCTTTTCTTGTGTTTATACTAGAATTTTTGGTGTACGTGTTAAGAGGGCTACAAAATTCTGCTAGATGAAACTTTAGCATGCTCTATTAATGTGGCTGTAGCAATTCCTACAATATAGAAAATATAATATAGGGGTTTAAAAATATTATGTTCTTTCATTATGTTAAGGTTGGGATAATAAGGCATGGTTGATGCTGTGGAAGGATGTTGCTTTCGCTGAGAATGCTTAGGATGAGGACCTAATAGATTGACGGCCTTATAATAGTATCACCCTTTACACTTTAGCCTATTCGACAAAGTGAGGAAGGTTTAAGTTGTTTTTTGTAGCTTCAGTTTGTCTATTGTTGACGTGTGGTGACCTCTCTAAACTAGTGCTGAAAGTTTCAGAAAACAAATATTATAGCAATGTATGGTATTGTTGTTGTCCCATTACTTTTCCTTTTCTTTTTCAGTTGTGTTTATATCTTCTATGTGTCTACTATTGACTGGGAAGTGACGTGTTATGCATCACTGGGTTGTTTCTCGCAATGCTGGGTTCTGATCCCTAGTTCTTGCAAATTATCCTTTTCCATTGTCTCGCTGGCCTTTGGCCTACTTCTTTACGGCTCACACCCTGTCGTTACAAAAAATAATAATAATAAAGCCCTTATTTTCCCTGTGAAGTCTGTTATCGTTGGGCTGGGTAAAATAGGAGTAAACATTTTCTTCCAGAATGTGAAGTATTTCAATATAATATCTGTTGTAGAGGTCCGCACCTTATTCTTATTGTATACCAATCTATTGCCAATTTTTTTCACTTATTTACAAAAATATGCGAGTTTACTCTGGTTGTGCAGTTAGATGCCATAGGCAGGCCAGATGAAAGCCTTGCAGTTGAGGTTGTGCAGCCCTTACAACCTGGCTCTGACAAAAACTTGCAAAATGGAAAATTATTCTCCTTCTCTCTTCAGAAGGGGCAACTGAAAGCCAATGTTTGTTTACGACCTCTACATTCTGCTACTTTTGAGGTATATTAAGATCTTTCCAATTTAGTTTGTAAATGTTAGTCTAATCAAGGGATAAAGGTCAGATGAACTTGAAACTTCCTTGCCATGTACTTGTTATTGCAGATACGCCACTTGCCACTTGATGAATTGGAGCTTGCTTCACTTCGTGGAACAATACAGCGGGTAAGCTTTTATGTGGGCCTTGTCAGAAATATAAAGCTAATACTAGAGATTACAACTGAATCAAGAAAATGATAGCACTTTTAAGCTTGAAGGTAGTGAAGTGTCTTTTTAATCTCTTTTCCTATTGTTATCTTTTCTTTCAATCTTCAAGCATAACTTTTGTGGGGTTTTTTGGGGTGGGGTGGTTGGATGGTTGTTTTCTGCACATTACACTTTGTGAAAGTTTTCTAGATCCTAAAAGAAGGTTCTACCATCTTTTGTGGTGCTTGTATTGTTGTTTTAAGCTGTTACTGGTCTCCATCTAAAACATTGTATCTCAAGTGAATTTAGATGGGAGCTTTCTGTAGGTCGATGATGATTAATCATTTAATATATCAGTTGCTAGTGGTGATTAACTGGAAACTGTTAATTACTCGTGCTTTTCTTTCCACTTTCAGGCTGAAATCCAGCTTAATTTCCAGAAAAGAAGAGGTCATGGTGTTCTCTCTGTACTTCGGCCTAAATTTAGTGGTGTGCTTGGTGAAGCCCTAGATGTTGCTGCTAGATGGAGCGGTGATGTTGTTAGTATTTGAAGCTTCTATGCCATTGACATGTTCATTATTTTCTGGTTAATGTGTTGGGTCATCTCACATGAAATAGCTGTGTAATATATTGTTTTTGTTTCAAAATAGGATTGGAATTTTTCAACCAATTTCGATTTAAAGTTGTCTCTTTTACCAGTAGTGGTTTCTCGGCGATGATATGATACATCTAGTTCAGTATATAATGATGGTGGTTATTTATCTTACTGATCTTTATAATAGGTATTGTATTCTGCATATTAGCATTGACATGTTTGTTCTTTATTTGGATTTTTTTGGCAACAAATTGATTGCTAATATTGCTTGCTAAAGAGTTTGTAAAATCTTTGTGGACACCATTATGTGATTGATGCTACTGGTTGACGTGAACATATGCAGATCACACTTGAGAAAGCTGTTTTAAAGCAAAATAGTAGCTGTTATGAGCTTCAAGGTGAATATGTATTGCCCGGCGGCAGGGATAGAAACTTCTCTGAAATAGGAACAGATGGCTTGTTTAAAAGAGCAATGACGGGGCATCTTGGTAGTGTCATATCTTCTATGGGAAGGTGGAGAATGAGACTTGAAGTGCCTAGAGCTGAGGTTGCTGAGATGCTTCCCCTTGCAAGACTCTTGTCTCGAAGTATAGATCCTGCTGCCCGTTCTAGATTAAAGGTTGTTTTTAGGTTTACTTACTGAAATGTTTTATGTTCAATTTTCTCAAGGCAGCTCAGATGCTCATTAGAAGCCACCCCATCTATTTTGCTGAAAGCATTTTGGTTGGTGCATAATAGCTTATCCTTATGCACTGTGCCCACTTCATCCTAACCAAGTTCTTCAAAATGAAAAATATAATTCATGGTTTCAAACGTCATTAGAATCCCTACGGTTGCTTTTCCTTTGCATTGTGGAGATCACTCCATAGTATTTAATCTTTCCAATTAAAAATCTTCATGTTTCCTCATACCATTTCCAGGATCTTTTCATTCAAAGTTTGCCTTCAGTGGGAGTATATACCGAGTGTCTTCCAGACTTACTTGAGGTACTTGGTCAATACCTGAATCCAGTAACTTCTATGACATGAATGCATGTAGAACGCACTAAAGTTCAGTTCTTGTACTTTCTATGCTTTTGATAGAGCTTTGAATTTTTAGGTAATACGGGGTCATTATACTGCATCAAATGAAGTTGTTCTTGAAGACTTAAGTCTCCCAGGTTTAGCTGAACTTAAGGGCCGCTGGCATGGTTCTCTTGATGCCAGTGGTGGAGGCAACGGAGATACAATGGTATGCATTTTCTATGTGCACAGCATGAATAAGTTTTAAAAATATTTGTGTTGAACATGAAATATTATAGCTGTTGTTAGGGTTTGTGTATAATCATGTAATTGATGTATAAAAGTTGTGTGAAATAACGAGGTCAGGATTTCTTGTTTTGAAGCTGGATCTTTGATGCATACCTATAGTTCTTTGGAAAAGCCAAGTTTTTATTTGTTCATGCATACACAAAATTATGGACTTAAAGCTTGTTTATAACTATATCTTAGCAACTGCAAAATATGAATATTGTTGGTGCTTCTGTTAATTTTGTCCGAAACATTCCTGAAACAGCATTCATGCAGCCAATGTCGAGCACAAAGTATATCTGGTTTTTGTGAATCATGATCTCAAGCACAGGCTGCTATGGGGGACCTTCTCTTTCTCTCATTTTTTTTTTGTACTTGAAATTCATATGAGAGATCTTAAATGTCGTATTCAATTTGCATACTGTGGAAGAAAGGATTGCCATTTGTCATTTCCTGTAACTTTTTTGGAACTTGTTTCTGTGCAGTATATTTCCCCTGACATAACCGGTTCTTGTAAATATTTTCAGGCAGAATTTGACTTTAATGGGGAGGATTGGGAGTGGGGTAGCTATAACACTCAATGTGTCGAGGCGGTGGGTGCATACAATAACGATGATGGTTTGCGTCTTGAGAAATTTTTTATCCAAAAGAATGATGCAACAATCCATGCTGATGGAACTTTGTTGGGGCCAAAAACCAATCTTCATTTTGCTGTTCTAAATTTTCCTGTTAGTCTGGTTCCTACCCTAGTGCAGATTATCGAATCATCTGCCACTGAAGCTATTCATTCTTTGCGACAGTTGCTGACCCCAATTAAAGGTATATTATACACAGAAGGAGACCTCAGAGGAAGTCTTGCAAAACCAGAATGTGATGTACAAGTAAGGCTCTTGGATGGTACCATTGGTGGCATTGATCTTGGGCGAGCTGAAGTTGTTGCTTCCCTGACCTCAAGCAGCCGTTTTCTGTTCAATGCCAAATTTGAACCAACCGATCAAATGGCCATGTACATATACAGGGAAGTGTTCCTGTTACATTTGTCCAAAATAGTGTGTCTGATGAAGTAGGAATAGAAACAGAAAAAAAGGGGAAATCTTTTGTACCTGGCTGGGTGAAAGAAAGGAGTATGGAGTTAACTGATAAAACCAGTGAGAGGAAGACCTTCCGAGAGAGAACAGAAGAAAGTTGGGATTCTCAGTTAGCTGAAAGTCTTAAAGGTTTAAACTGGAACATCTTAGATGTAGGAGAAGTTAGAATTGATGCTGATATAAAGGATGGGGCATGATGTTGTTAACAGCGTTATCTCCTTATGCAGACTGGCTTAATGGCAATGCTGATGTCATGCTTCAGGTGGGTTAATTCAAGAAGGTTCTTGTAAGCTTAACACTTACGGTAAAGAATTTGCATAACACTCAACCAAGAGTTATTTAGTAGCAATTCTCAATTATTTTCATGTCTTGTAAACCAGGTTAGAGGCACTGTTGAACAACCTGTGCTTGATGGATCGGCATCATTCCATAGGGCATCTATATCTTCGCCGGTACTCAGACAACCACTTACAAACATTGGTGGCACTGTACATGTGAAGTCAAATAAGTTTGCATTGCTTTATTGGATAGCAGGGTAAGCAGAAGACGGAAGTTGTTTCTAAAAGGGAATTTGCCCCTTAGAACAAGTGAAGCTTCCCTGGGTGATAAAATTGACTTGAAATGTGAAGTTCTTGAAGTACGGGCAAAAAACATTCTGAGGTGAACATGATTTATGATTCTTAATAGTGACTTCGTTTCATAATAAGTGGTTCCTGTGTTTATTGTGAGCATTGATGGAAGGGAGTAGTTGCGGTACCCCTGCTCCCTAGCTGCCATCTGGCATTTTCCCTACTCTCCCCACTAGATCCATATACTGAACATACCCCCCCCCTCTCTTCTAGCTTTTTATTAGCTGTCGAATTGTTTTGATTTCTTTTATGTGTTGATTGTGGGAAACTGAAATCAGTGGCCAGGTCGACACTCAGTTGCAGATAACGGGTTCCATACTGCAGCCAAACATATCAGGGAATATTAAATTGAGCCATGGGGAGGCATATTTACCGCATGATAAGGGTAGTGGAGCTGCAGCTTTCAATAGGCTGGCATCAAATCAGTCCAGGCTTCTAGGTGCTGGCGTCAACAAAGCAGTTGCTTCTAGATACGTCTCACGGTTTTTCAGTTCTGAACCTGCTTCTTCGAGGACCAAACTCCCACAACCCTTGGGTAGTATATGCTATTCAATGCTTTCAATTTTGATTCCTTTTCTTTTTCTCTAGCAGTCAACAAATACAATAGAAATCAAGACTACTTTTATATGGATCTATATTTTGAAAATTTCAGTAGATATTCATATCATTGAAATATTTCTTTTCCAATAACTGGATAAGAATTTAGACTTACATGCTATTCAATATCCATTACCTGTGTGTTTATCAAGCCCGAGTTAAACACATACAAGTCACCAAATTAGAAAAGAAAATTGGGGCCTTTTACGTCTGTTAGGCTTCTAAACCTTTGATTTAATATTTAAATGCTTTTGAACTTGAACTTATGTTTAGCTTTTGTTCTTGTTTTCTGCACAAATTAGGTGGTATTGACAGGATGAAGCTTCTTATTATTTATTAAAAAGAACAATAAATAATGTCAATCTCCTAAAATGAATAATGAGGATTTACCCTAGTTTCATGAACATGCAGAATTCAATCAATCAGTGTATAATCAATTTGTCTCTATTATTTGTTTCTGATCACCCAAGTGAAATGCTTGTTATTTCTTTTTTCTAGTTAAATCAACTGAAGTTGAGCAGGAGATGGAGCAAGTGAACATTAAACCAAGTGTTGATGTACGCCTTAGTGATTTGAAGCTTGTTTTAGGACCAGAATTGCGGATAGTTTATCCGTTGATTCTTAACTTTTCTGTTAGTGGGGAGCTCGAGTTGAATGGCTTGGCTCATCCAAAGTGGATAAAACCAAAGGGCATTTTAACATTTGAGAATGGTGATGTGAATCTTGTTGCAACTCAAGTGAGCCCTATGCATTTCATGTTTAATTTCCTTGGTGCTTTTCAAATTGTTTCTGGTGGGATTTCTTTATTGCATTTGATATGCTGACTTTGACTTCTCCAAATCAGGTTAGGCTTAAGCGGGAACATTTAAACATAGCAAAATTTGAACCGGAGCATGGTCTAGATCCACTGCTAGACTTAGCTTTGGTTGGATCAGAATGGCAATTCAGGATTCAAAGTCGAGCCAGCAATTGGCAGGACAAGTTGGTGGTGACCTCAACACGATCTGTAGAGCAGGATGTTCTCTCACCCACTGAGGTAATAGAATAATTAATAAAAAGATACTTAGATGGTGTGCCAATTTAATATTTCCTCTAGGTCCCCTGAAATTATCTATCCTGTCTAACATGAGCTGTGAGCACTTTTCCCACTACCTTCTTGCAAAGTGGCAAGGTTAGAATGACACAAATTCGGTCCTTAGAAACTTTGAACCTAGGAAAGTAGATCGTAACTCTTGTACTAGCAATGCATCCTATGACGTTCTTAAATGAATTGGTCATGATAAAGGATTTCTGGTTTTGGTTTTATAGCTGTGAATAAGCTGTGTTAAGCAAGGATAAAATCAAACCATTCCAAGTGAAATTTCTTCCCTATGCTGTGAAAATTTGCTCTAGACAGAATGGCAAAGTTGAATCTATCAGCTAGTTTGTTTTTTGTAATTTCGTTCATATACAATTCATGTCTCTGATCTTCCTGCCGCATGTGATACAATGTAATTATCCAATGTTGCAAGGCATTTATAAGTTTTGCTTGGATATCTGGATAACTTTTGCCCTTCGTTCAAATGTGGTTTATCATCTTCAGTTGCCAAATTCAGATGAAAATTCTGATCTCATGGGTTACAGTGATTTGTTTTGAATTTTCCCCTCTTGCACAGGCTGCTAGAGTGTTGAGAGTCAATTGGCCGAGTCCATATTGGAAGGCGATGGCCAACTTGCATTTAAAAAGCTTGCAACCGCAACACTTGAAACCTGATGCCAAGAATAGAAGGGAAAGGAGAGTTTGGTCAGGCCAGGTGGAGGCTTGTGTATGCCCCACAAATCCCCGGTTTGCTGTCCGTTGATCCAACAGCTGATCCTCTTAAATCTTTGGCCAGTAATATATCCTTTGGAACAGAAGTTGAAGTTCAGCTTGGAAAACGTCTGCAGGTAAATCTAAATTCTATCCGGTTTTTGTTTTGTAATTAATATTCCATTTCATATAAGGAGCTCTACCATCCTATAAGTGAAGAACAAAAAGGTGGGGAACGAAAAACCAACATTGTGAAACTGTTTTAGGTGCTTTGGTTGTGCACTAATAATTTGGACGTGGCTAAAAAGTTCTTACACAAGCTTTAGTCGGTGTTGAATTTTGGTCTCACCTGGTGCTTTCATCCCTCTCTTAGGCCTCTATGGTTAGGCAGCTGAAAGACTCGAGATGGCTATGCAATGGACCTTGATATACAAGCTCACAAGTCGTCTGCGAGTTCTCCTACAATCTGCCCCTTCCAAACGCCTTCTTTTTGAGTATTCTGCTACCTCGCAAGACTAACTTGCTATCAAGCTTTGTTTTTTTAGGCCAAACCTACCTGCCTGGGCTTTCCGCATGTAAAAGTTCCATGGTGGTGCCGTCTTTCATCTAAAACAAAGGGTAATAGGTTTAGGGAAGGGGGAATAGTTTTTGAAAATTCAAAGGTAGGTTTAATTACATTTTCTTATTCTTTGCTCGAAATGAATGAGCTTGTTTATATTTGCAGCACCTTCAACCTTTGTACAGATATAAAATTCAAGAGTGATGTAGTTCATGTTTTCGAGGGTCAAAAGAAACGGTTAGCGTTTTTTAAATCCTTTCTGGAATTTGTCAACCTTGAACCTCTTCAGCTCTTATATTCAATGGAAGTTTGCAGGACTGTAAATATTAAATTTCAAAATGTGGTCCGCAATAAGAGAAAAAAGGGGGGAAAAGAAGAGGATAATCAATGATAACAGAGTGTTGAAACCCTTTAAATTTTACACTTGTTATCAACATCAATGGAAACAAAAAAAAGAAAAAGAAAAAAGGGGTTGTCACCAAAATTTACATGGATCCTTGTATGAACATAATTATCAGTGGGAGGAGGAAGGCGAAATGATGCAACAGTCTGTTCCAGAAAGGGACCCATCTGTATCATGCAAAATTCACTTGGCAAGTTTTGGATGAATGATACATATACATACATGCACATAAAGACTTTATCTTGACCATCTGATACATTCATTCTCCTCATTATTATGTCGTTTTATTAGAAATAGTTTACTGGTGTTCATTTGTTATTGTTGATAGAGATAGAGAAAGAGGATGACCTCAGTCCACTCCTTGCTAAGAGTTGAAGCATTTAGAGAGTATAGATAACCTGCAATAGGCATTTGCACGTTGAATGACAACGGAAGATGATATGAAGAAGCATGTGAATAAAAACATAAGCCGGATATGTCATGAAGTACTCAGAAGAGACCATCTCAAGTCTCATGCATAGACTATGGCATCTTTGTATACATTCACCTTCCCCTTCACCATGTTGGACATATTGGCAGATGAGTTATGTTCCTCAAATTTTGGATTAAGTGGTTATTTTCTTTCTAAGAACATAGGGCATCATGGCTCTACCAAGGAAGTTTCGAATTTGATTTTGGAACTAATGAGAAATTAGAAAACAAAATGCACCATTGGAAAATGAGGAACAAAGAGAGATTCTATGATCCTACCTTCTCATTCAGCGGTTGAAGCAACATAATGTCGGCATAGGTTTGCTTCTTGAGCCTGCAAATATCCACGAGATGCATCAACATTCCGAAAAAAAAGAAGCTTGGCACATCTTTGCATTGATTGCAACTGTTGAAAGGGAGCACTTGCCGATTTTGTTGGTGATTTGCGATCAAGGTACTCATAGTACCAATATCGCTCACCGTCAATCTGAGATTTAGGTGGCGTTTAATTCGCTAGAATGTTTAAAAGAAAATTAGAATCTGTGAAGGAATTGAAATCTGTAAGAATTGTAATCCAATTCTATATTCCAAAAGATATAAGGTAAAAAAATATACCAAAAAAAATATGAATTAGAAACTCGACCCGACACGACTCAAAATAATAAAAAAATTATTTTTATTCAATAAAACATTAACTTAATTGAAAAAAATTATATAGAGAGGGGTATTATTGTAATTATTCCTAAATATATAAGGTAAAATTATATATTTTTTTCGGGTTGGTCTGGTTTTTTTCACCCTAAACTTGAACTCGACCCGACCCGAATATCACACTTAAAAAAACCCGACCCGACTCGACCCGAATATCACACTTAAAAAACCTGACCCGAACAAAATAAAGTTTCATCCGATCCGACCCGAAATAATAAAAAAATATTTTTATTTAATAAAAACAGTGACTTAATCTGACCCGACCCGAATTATGTATATTTTCGGGTCGGTCTGGTTTTTTTCACCCTAAACCCGAACCTGACCCGACCCGAATATCACACTTAAAAAAACCCGACCCGACCCGAACAAAATAAAGTTTCATCCGACCCGACCCGAAATAATAAAAATTTATTTTTATTTAATAAAAACAATGACTTAATCCGACCCAGCCTGAATTATATATATATATTCGGGTCGGTCCGGGTTTTTTCACCCTAAACCCGAACCCGACCCGACCCGAATATATGAATTAGAAATCCGACCCGACC
Source organism: Hibiscus syriacus (assembly GCF_006381635.1). Classification (NCBI taxonomy): domain Eukaryota; kingdom Viridiplantae; phylum Streptophyta; class Magnoliopsida; order Malvales; family Malvaceae; genus Hibiscus; species Hibiscus syriacus. The sequence continues at coordinate 2,266,474 of NW_024061783.1, forward strand.
CGAACCGAAATAATAAAAAAATATTTTTATTCAATATATAAATAAGTTACCAAAGGATTGATGAGGGTAGTATGGTCAAATTTCAATTCCCTCCAACAAGGGAATTGAATTCCATCAATTTTTAGATGTAATTCACTTTCCCTCATTTGATGGAATTGAATTCCATCAGGGATTCCAATTCCCTTGAAAAACTTGAACCAAACATGGGAAAGTGATGGAATTATATTCTAATTCCCACCAATTCCAAGGGATTCCATCCAACCAAACGTCACCTTAGAAAAAAGAAATATATAAGACACTTTGATCCAAAGCCTTTATATATATATATATATATATATATCACTTCAAATAAATATAAACCATGAAAAATGGAAATGAAAAAACTGAAGAAAGGTCTTTAAAGCTTACTTCTCTGGCATGTGCATCAGGAACAGAACCCTCACTCACCCGCTGGCTCCAGGTGACACGCTTCAAACAATGAAGAATGTAGAGGGGTTAAGTTTTCATAAATTGAATCCAAGATCCTTTGCATAGAGATTTATTTATTTACTCATTCATTTAAATGTCAAAAAAGTAGAGATTGTGTATACTTTCAGAACATGTGTAAATAAATTGATTGCATGGTTCAGACTCCATAAGCAGTTTTTAGTTTTAACATTGATAGATAAAGAGTTGGTATGCTCTTCCTCGAGTGAAACTGAAAGTGATATGAAAACCAACCATTTAAAAATTTTCTTGGATGGAAGCTGAGCGTTGCGACAGTTTGCCACACCACCACCAACCATTTAAAAAACGTGGAGTCAACATTATATGGTAGAGTGTTGCGACAGTTTGCGTCACGTCAGCAGATTTTTAAGGATATCGTTGAAATGGATACACACCATAGAATCGATATGCTTGGGAAACATTAGGAAGATTGACTGACGAGGTACTAGGGGCGTCAACGAGTCGAGTCGAGCTCGACTCGACTCAAAAACTCTAAAACAGAGCTCGACTCGACTCGAAAACTCGCGAGCTTAAAATTTTCAAGCTCGACTCGAAATCCTGAACTGAAGCTCGTGAGCAACTCGAAAAGGCTCGAAATGAAGGGGGGAATCTTAAACTTAACTTGATTGAAGCCTCAAACTCTAACATGAACCTTAAATACATGAAAATCTCACGACATTTTAAAAAAAAATCAATACATAAATGTTAATATTATTAATAATTTATTTTTTAAAAAATAAAATCTTAATATATTCTATTTTCGAGCTGCTCACGAGTTTTTTGAGTCGAATATCAAGTAGCTCGCTTCGGCTCGTTAAGAACTCGAGTCGAGCTAGAACTAGAGTCGAGTCTATTCGATCCGAGTATTTATCAAACCTTGATCGAGTCGATCTCGAATAGCTCGCGATCTGTCTCGTCTCATTTACAGCCCTACGAGGTACACTGCCTACATCGAGCATTGGAATCAGTATCACCTATCGCTCCCCCCGTGTTATGAGATACACAGTTGGACCTTGATTTTAACCATTCTTCGTATCTCATAAATTACGAAACAAATGGAATATTATATCTCACGACAACAGAATAGATGGAAGAATGGGAACAACATCATATGCCAGATTTCTCAAGTCCATGTCCAAGAAGAAATCATCGGCATCTTCATCTTCTTCAGCATTTGCCGCTAAAGATTACTACCATGCATCTCAGGCTAGTTTCGAATTTCATACCTCATATCATACTTCAAACATGATTCAGCCGACTTGGGTTGGACATTCATGGGATACAATCCAACACACATCTAAGGTACATGAAGATTCGGGTCAGGGTGAATGGGATCACTTCGTATATAGCCAACAAAGTCGCCAAGTCGAATCAGTAACGGCTATGATGGCGTCAAACACCATAAATTCATCCCCTTATTTCGAAGGTGCATCTAAGAGTGTGTTGAGTACACCTCAATTTTTTCAGCAACCAACCCAAGATGCAGCCGATGAAGATGACGACGATAACGATCAAGGCGGACGACCCCGACGTACTTGATGAGTCCCGCGACATTATCATTCGACAACTCCTCGACACGACAAAAACTAAGGAAATATAAATAAATTTTATTATATTGTAAATAATTTTTTACTTTGTAAATAATTTTATCTTAATAAAAAATAAAATTTTTTCTTAATTAATTTATTTTTTAAATTTTTAGTCCGTATATGACCTTTGAATTTGATTGTTGACAAACGGCTAGAAACATCTAGTTTTTTAAATTCAAAGGACTGGTCATCTCGAGGTGTCGGGTCCCCCTTTTAATTTTATAAATTAAATTTTTAAACAAAAAAAATTCTTTAACGCCGTGACGAGTCCCAATAAAATCAATAAAAATAATGGTTCACTTGAGACCCACACATATGGGCCCATAAATTCAAAAGGGCTGGTTACCTCAAAGTGACGAGTTCGATATAAACTATAGAGAAATGACATAGTTTCACAAATAATTTTCATATTGACTCAATACCCTAAATAATTAACCCGTCTAAGATTTTTGGAAAAAAAAAAAAAAGGTGATCTATATATATTTTCCCTGAAGGCCCGTTTGAAATTTAAGCCTAACATTTATAGACGGGTGGACTGACTCGTTTCAAGAATATGACCGAATAAGGATTCGTTATCCGTAATCGGATTGATGTTAAGTCGGTTTCCAAACAAGACGCGGACGTCACTGCCTTCAAGTGGCCTCCTTGTTAAAAAGGCATTTTATTATTGCCTTCCATTTTAATCGCAGATCTCTTCAATCATTTTTTATTTTTATTTTTATTTTTAATAATTTCCAGACGATCTTCAAACGCTCCGAACATTCAGGTAATTTCTCTTTCAGTTTTCCTTCTTGTTCTCCGATCACATCAATAGAGAGTCTTTTGTTTCTCTAGCAGTATTTTTAATCGATTTTTTTGGCTTTATTTCTCTTTCAAAATTTCTGCCTGGTCTTTGGTTTTTGATGTTTTAACTTTTCGTTCTGCTTGATCTTCGCGACGTTTTAAATTCGAGATCGTAAGAGAAGAGCTAGAAGCTTAAGGGAATTTTGGTTACTTAGATTGCTTTCTTGATCAATTTTTGAATGTTCTATATAGTTGTCTGACGACTATATATATTGTTTAATCCTAAGAGTTTGATCAAGATACCTTTTCTGGATTTTACATCACATAAAAGTTTGGTAAAAAATTTATATGTTCGAGCTGATTGATATATGTGGTGAGCCGAAGCTTGTTTATTGTAAAGGCTTTTTTTTGTTGTTAAAGTAATCTTTTTATTTTGAAGTGCAAAAGTCGTAAGGAATGCCTAACATTTGTGAATTGGAGCTTACTTTATATTAGTTATCTGAGAGATTTTACATTCTGTTTGTTTTTAAGCTATAGGTTGTTGCTACTTTATATCCAGGCCTTATAGTAGAGGTTACGCAAATTCGTTGTTTCTTACAGCATGAAAACAATCTCGCCTTCGCTTTTAATTCTTTGGAGTTTTCAGTAGTCATTTCCTTTAATTATTATGCTCCTTTGCTGGTAGGTTGAAGTCTTATTACACTTCCCTCTTTGTGGGTTATTCTTTTGGAAATGAATGATTTGCCTCGTACTCTAACAGGGTTTCTTTTGTGTGTGTTTTTCAGTGTTTTCCATGAAGACGATGAAGCCTGGAGTTTCTTCATTGAATCCCTATGCAGCATCATACATACCTCTTGCCAAAAGGGTGGCCAATGATAATGTTGTAGATGCTCGGTTTTATCCGAGTCTAGGTCGGGACAGGCCCCATTCAAGCCCAATGGACAACATATATATGCACAAGAAGATAGCAGTTTGAGGGTCGGTTTTTAGCAGTTTTAGTTTTTAAGAAATAACCACCCATCATCAGTTTTAATGGGATTTAAAAAGAGAGAGGGATATCAACTAGGGGAGGAGATAAAAAATTTACATAGGGAGAGAACTAAAAAAAAAAGGGAATTTCGGTAGACTTTCTGGTTCAACATTGTTGGAAGCAATAAAAAGAAAGCAATTTTTTTTTAAATTTCACGGTTTCATTCGAAGGAAAGCATCAATCATTCACAAAAGCTATAGCATTGTCTCGAGCAAAAGCAACACCAAAAAACAGAAAGTATTAACAAGAACAAAACCAGAAAAAGGAAGAATTTAGGAGGTATTTCTTTCATTTTGCTTATTTTCTAGTAGAAGTTTATGTGTGTGTGTGTGATTTTTGTTTGAAACGAGAATAAGGGTTAGAAGCTTACCGACTTGAGTCATCGGGTTGAAACTGAAGCGTTGAGAGTTGCTCGAGAAACCTTGCGTATGAGTTAGGGGTTAGTTTCCAGATTGAGGGTTTTAAATAAAAAAGAGTGAAGGCTAGAGTGATGACCCGAGAGGACTTACCTGGTCGAATCCTATGATGGTCGGAGTGAAGAAAGCCATTAACATGGTGGCTTGCCGAGCATGGAGGAACTGTGGGCTCTATTTAGCGCCGTTGTTTGTTGATAGACAAGGGGAGAGGAGTGTAAATCGTGAAAATGGAGAAGTGAGACTAGGTTTAGATTTCACATAGAATAATATATATATATTAATTCACTAAAAGATAACGTTTAGCCTTAGGTGAATACACATGTGGTGAGTGGAATAATTGCATGTGAACTTCGTTAACTTTTGACATTTTGTATTTTAGTCATTGAATCAATTTTTTTAGGTTTTTCAATTTGTCATTCGTATTTTGTGCGTTTTTCTTTTAGTCTTAAGTTTATGTTGTTCTTCGTTTTATGATGGTTCTGGTATTGGTTTTGTAATTTTGTCAATTTATGATTTAATCGCATAATACGTTGGACTATTGAGCTGTTTAATTTACATTTTATTTACTTAACTTTGTTATTTGCTATTTTTATCCTTTATGGTAGTTGATTTAAAGCTTAGGTTTTTGGGCAGTAGGTTTAGGTTTGCTTTTAAGTAACGAATTTTATATTATTTTAATGTATGGTGTGCATTTTTTTTTTGCATGTATATATTATATCATTAAGTGTTATTTTCAACTTTAAGTAAATAAAATTAGTATTATATTTGTAGTAATTAATTGATCTAGCATAAAAAAAATTGATTACATGTTAGTATAATTTTAATAAGTTTTTTTTAGTGTATAGTTATATGTGTATTTTAGACTTAAATATTTTTTTCAAATGTGTGACATTATTTAATTAGTTTTCGCATGGTAACCTCATGTGCATAACTCGACATTATTACATAATTTAACTAAGGGTAATATCCTTTTAATTTAAAATTGTTGAAGTGGACAGTCATAACTGATTTGAGGTCCGCTTTTAATGATTTTAAAATAAAAGTGTATCCCGAAAGTGAAACCAAAAAATTAATTCGTCACCTAAAATTTGGGAATGAGAGAAAAAGAAATGTTCGTTTATTTAAATATATCGAGAAAAGGTTGTTATATCTTTTAAGATCTGGTCTCGATATTTGTAAATAATCGAACATTCTTTATCTTTCTAAAACAATTCGGTAATTTTAATTTAATTTATTTGAATGCTTTTGAATGTTTTTTAAATTTACATCTTTGTTTTACGGGATCAAAAACCAAATTAAGTTCGAATTTATAAAGTTCACTGCAAAGACGTTAATTAATCGACTAGGTACCGACTTAGGGCGTTGTGGGGGTGTTAATCCTTCCCCACACGTAATCGACTTCCGAACTCATTTTTTGGTAACGCATACCTCAATTTGTTGTTTTAATTAAAATTAATTTTTATTTAAAATGACAAAGCATTTTTGGGTGCCCAATCACACCTTAATCAAAGATTTGTGGCGACTCTTTGAACCGTATTTTTTGATCGTAAGGGAAATTCAAATTTTTTCGAAACGAGAGGTCTTTTAAATTGCATTTGTTTTAAAATTAAAAAGAGACAATTAAGAATTAATGTGGTTTTCAAAATCTCACCTTTTTCACCTTTAAGAATAAATCGTTTCGACAGCTTGGCGACTCTGCTGGGGACTTTTTTTTAGAGAGTCAGGCCGATAGTCGATTAATTAATTGTCTTTGCAATTGAAAATTACAAATTCGTTTTAATTTGATTTTTGATCCCTTGTTTGGTTTTTAATAAGTTTAGTTTGTATTTTGATTTTCTTTTAATTTAAATCGATTAACAATTAAATAGTTGTACTAATTTGTTTGCTAATGATTTCAGATTAATTGTGTGAAATTTAGGAAATTTTGAGTGTTTTTATTGTGTTTTTCGCTTTTCCTCACACACTGCAGAGTTGCATTTTTATGACATGAGCTAAAACCCTGCTCCGTCCTAATTAAGTAGGAGTGAGAGACTATGCCCTCGTGTGGTTTTCACCTCCGCATGGGATAGTGGATTGCTCCTGGAGCTCACACCTTATGGTCCTCGTGATGGTAATCACCTCCGCATGGACATAAGGAGGTGTGTTCCCTCGAAATTGAACTCGATCCCCTAAAGCCTGTGATGGGCCAGGATTGAGGGTTTGGCAGCCCAAGGGGGTACCGTCAAGGACAATTCGAGAACCTATTGCTTTAGAACCTAACCCGGCATATAGTGAACGTAGAGCCCGAACTTAGGTTGAATTAAATCCGAACCTTAAGAATCCCGTGAGGAGGGTACACAAGGAAAAGCTTTTTCGAGTCATTTATTTTCGTTTTTTTTTCCGAATAAATGCATGCGAACTAGATATCGTGCGGTTAGGTTTATTTTTTTGAACAAGCATGCTAATTAGATATCATGCGGTTAGGATTTATTTTTGTGAATAACAAAGCATGGGGGTAGATATTATGTTGGGTAGGATCTGATAAAGCATGATTGGGTAGCCAGCATGTGGGTAGGATTCTTGAACAAATTATTATCCCGATTTAATTGCTTTATGTTTGCTAACCGATCTCTTGTTGTCTTTGTCTTGTTCCTTTTCTGTTTTGCATTGCATTATTCATTACATGGTGTTGATTTGGGATCGATGTCCATATAGAAGGCCAGTAACATGGAACGAACGGTTCAGAAAGAGGTTGAGGACAATGCAGATGTTCTGAGGTGGTCGGAACAGTCCCAATTGACCAATGGAGACAGCGTAATGCCTGGATATATGTCGGAGTTATTTGGTTACACTCACATCAACGTACGTCAGAATGATCTGAGTGAGCTAAGAGATGTATGGGGAAGATGGGAAGCAGTCGATAAGGAGATGTTTTATCAGTTGTACGTCGATATTCCTTATCTTCTGGATGTTCCTATTGACAGAAATTTGTTTAGAGCATTGGCGCAGTTCTGGAATCCGGCTTATAGCTGTTTCACATTTGGTAGAGTAGACCTGACACCAACAATAGAGGAGTATCAAGCATTGGTCCGTTGTCCGAGGTCCCAGATAGATAGAATATATATCAAGCTGCCAGTCACTCCTTCATTTAAGAAGAAATTACTATTGATGACCGGAATGAGTGAAGATTGGGTAATCAGAAACATTAAGAAGAAGGGAGACAGTGAGTGCATCTCTTGGGCTGCTCTGAAAGAAGTAATTGCTCATCATCCTGATAAGAGAAAGAAGCTTGACTTGTTTGCTTTAGGGATTTATGGGCTTGTTATTTTTCCAAAAGTGTTAGGATATGTAGACGTATCAGTTGTTGACCTGTTTGAAAGATTAGACAAGCGCGTGGATCCTGTTCCAGCTATTCTAGCAGAGACGTTCCGGTCTTTGAGTTCTTGTAGGCGCGAGGGAGAATGACGCTTTATAGGATGTGCGCCTTTGCTGCTAGTGTGGATTCTGAGTCATTTCAAACATGTTGAAAGAGCACCAGGACGAGTGTTTATAGAGGGGTTTTCGCCTTTGAAAGATTTTCTTTCTAAAGAATGGCATGGGGGCTTCACCGAAGAAAAATGGATGGTCATCTTCAAGGATATCAGAGATGGAGATATTTTGTGGCGAGTTTCGTGGAATACCTCTTCGAATATACTTTACCGATGTGGAGAGCGAGATTGGGTTCCTTTGCCAGGTATATGGGGTTCTGTTGGGTATGCACCACTACTAGTTTCCAGACAGTATGGGTCAAGGCAGTTCATTCCAGCCACATGGGACTTGGTAGGGTCAGATTTTGCATTCAAAGGAGATCAATATAAGAGTAAAGTTAAAGGGGTTGCTGAGGCCTGGAAGCAAACTCGTCGCGTGAATTTGTTCACCTATGATCTCGAGTTATCTCAAGAGTACGAGCAGTGGAGAAGCGGTCGAGTAAACGACAACATCCCGATAGTGAATCCTGAAAATATTCAGCCGGTGGAGGAACAGTTGAGAGTGGTGTCATCTCCATTAGAGTTAGCCAAGCGCGATTTCGAAGCAGAACGGAGACAATAGAGAATGACTTTGCAGAAGCTAGAAGATGATGTGTATCAAAAGGGATTGGAGATTGACATTCAGAAGAGTAGAGCAGATCGAATTGAAAAAGTAGAGAAGCAACTTCGGCTAGACTTTGACGATCTTCGGTCAACTTATCAGCGAATGGCAAAAGCTTAAGTATGTTCTAGCTCGAGTAAGTCTGTCGAATTGAGGCAAGAGGTGGCGAGCCTCAAAAGAGTAGCCGGAGAGAGTCAAGAAGAGCTCAAGCAAAGCATGCACCAAGTGAAAATTTTATCGAAAGAAAAGGATTCTTTAGAGCAGCGGTTACAAAAGAGTCAAGCCCAGAATGAAAAGTTGAAGGAGAAAATTTCAAGTTTAGAGACCGCATTACGACGATACCGAAACAGAGAATGTAGCTCGAGCCAGGGGGAGGTTGAAAGTCTGAAAAAACAAGTGAGTGAGCTTGAAACCATGGTTCAAGATTTTCAGAGGCAAGCAAGTGAGTTATCGATAGTTCTTATGAGGGGGATATACAGTGGCGTTTTCGGTGGGAGCGAGCTCAGGCGATAGTTAAGCAAATAGAGGACTTTATTGCTTGTTACCTAGACCACGCGCGGGGGATAGCTCAATATTTGGTCATTCTATCTGAGGAAGCTGCTGATGTGACTGAAGAACTGGATCCTGAGGCTGAAGAAAACCAGAAGATCATGGAGTTGCTAGCACATGTACAGCAAATATGAGAGATGGTGCAGATTTATTTGTGATATGTTTCAACTTTGTAATTGAACGTCGTTCTAATATAAAGAGTTGTTCTAAGGAGTCGTTCCAGGATCAACACCTTGCATTTTGCATATGCATTTTTTAATGCATTTAATTTTTGCATCGCATTTTATTCATTCATAATCATATATCTCATATTTAATAATAAATATCAGTGATAACAAAATGACTCTGTGACAGAGTAATACTGGAAAATCCCAAGCATATCTACAGAACCAGGAAGAAAGTTATGGAAGACAAACTTGCCCAAATTGAGAAGGCTCAGTCGGAGTTACAAGATAATATCAAGAAAATGCAAGAAGATATGATGAATGCCCAAAAGGAGATGTTTGCCAAGTTTGCGAGTATGTTGGAAGGAAGAAATCCAGAACATGGGAAAAGCCCTATGCCAGAAGGTGTAACTGAAGACCCACTTCATCATCCAGGGTTAACCCCAGAACAATCTCAGAATATTCAAGTGACCCCTGTTCAGGTCGGGAAGGTGCACATTAATCCAGTCGGTGCTTCTGTTAACATACAGCCTGGATCTAGTTCGTATCAGGAAGAACATCAATATCATCAAGTTCCGGACCTTGATGAAGAAGCCAAGAAGGACCAAAACAATCTGTTGGAAGAGAAATGGAAGCAGTTAGAAAGAGAGGTCAGAGCCATGAAGGAAGATACCAGTGTCTATGGATTTGACGCAAAGGAGTTAAGTCTAGTTCACGATCTGGTCTTGCCTTCAAAGTTTAAAGTTCCTGACTTTGAGAAGTTTAATGGTACTAGGTTTCCCTCTGCGCATATCACGATGTTTTGTAGGAAGATGACCGGATACATAGGGGACGATCAATTGTTGATACACTGCTTTCAGGAAAGCTTAACTGGCTCGGCAATCCGGTGGTATAACCAGCTGAGTAGAGCTAATATTAAATCGTGGAAAGACTTGGCTAAGTCCTTTCTTGAGCAATACAAACATGTGAAAGATGTTAGGCCCAATAGGATGCTGTTGCAAGGAATGGAAAAGAAGTCTAACGAGAGTTTTAGACAATATGCTCAAAGATGGAGAGATGTAGCAGTGCAAGTCCACCGCCATTGGAAGAGGAGGAAACAATATGCTTTTGTCACACCTTAAAGGCTTTTTTTTTCTCGCATCTTATCGGTAATCCTTATCGAAGTTTTGCTGATGTAGTTACGGCGGGAGAAATGATTGAAATGGCTGTTAAGAGTGGGAAGCTCGATGGAGGAGAGTCTAGTAAGAGACCACCAACGAGGAAAAAGGAAAACAAAGTCAGTAATGTGAGGCAGTACGATTCTAATAACATCACTGTTTCCCGTCCTCAAGGAGCAGGGTCGTCAACACAAAATGATAATAGACAAGGGGCAAGGGACCAGAGGAGAGAGAGGCCTCAATTTGACCCCATCCCGATGACCTATAAGGAATTGTTTTAGATTTTGTATGATCGGCATGTGGTTTCGCCGTATCACGTGACACCAATGCAACCTCCTTTTCCCAAATGGTATGATGCTAGTGCTCAGTGTGAGTACCATGCAGGGAACCCTGGGCATTCCATTGAGAATTGTACTGCTTTTAAGAAGGTTGTCCAAGCTTTGAGAACGAGGAATGTCATCAATTTTGGTGACAGTGAGCAGCCAAATATAGCTCAGAATCCGTTGCCAAGCCATGCAGGGGCAGGAGTTAACGCGATTACTGAAGAAAAAGGAAAGAGAATTGTAAGGAAGGTTAGTGATGTAGTATCACCCATGAGTTGGGTGTGGTGCCAGATGGTCAAGGTAGGATTGTTGAAGCCCAGTTTGATGGGTGAACAGTTTAACAGTGGAGAGGTATGTCTGTATCATAACAGTGAAGGACACAATATTCAGCAATGTCCTGACTTCCTATCTTTGGTACAAGATATGATGGACGGTAAAGAAATTGAGTTCTTTAGAGAGATTGCTGAAGAAGAGGAAGCGGAAGTTTGCGCTTCAGAAGGATCGTCTAAAGGGGTATACAATGCCAGTTGTCCCCTGATTTACTCCCAAAATCGAGTTGCTGAGAAGGTAGCCCCGAAAGTGGTTATTACACTCCATCTCCATTCCCATATCGGAATAAACAAGTGCCTTGGAGATATGATTGCCAGATGGGAGATGTAACAAAAGAGAATGAGGAAGTAGATGAGTTGGGACGCTTTACTAGAAGCGGTAGGTGTTATTCTCTTAATCCACCTAAAGAGTCTGAGAGAAGGTTGCAGTTGATAAAGGAAAAAATGGATGTGCAGATAGAAGAGGATAAGCCTGTTATTAATGAACCAGTAACCGAGAGTGAAGCGGTAGAATTTTTGAAGTTTCTGAAACACAGTGAACAGTGTTGTGGAACAGTTACACAAGTTGCCTGCCGTATTTCTGTTTTATCATTACTTTTGAGTTCAGAGGCCCATAGGAGAATGCTCTGTTAAAGTTTTGAACCAAACTTTTGTTCCGAAAGAGTCCCATTGAAAAGTTGGATCGGTTAGTTTCCAATATACAAGTTGATAATTTTTTATCTTTTTCTGAGGGTGAGATCCCTTCTGGGGATGATGGTAGTCAGAAGGCTTGCACATTACAGTTAATGTAAAGGGTATGTGTTGTCCCGGGTCTTGTTTGATAATGGTTCAGCTTTGAATGTGATGCCTTTAGTGACTCTAAGAAGCTTCCATTAGATAGTACACTTATGAGAACCTGTCAAAGTGTGGTTCGAGCTTTCGATGGGACAAAAAGGAAGTGTTGGCAAGATTGATGTTCCTCTGAATTGGTCCAGCTGTATGAAGTAGAATTTCTCGTAAAGGACATTATGCCTACGTACAATTGTTTTTGGGAAGGCCTTGGATTCATCAGGCCGGTGCAATTCCATCCACATTACACCAGAGACTGAAATTTGTGATTGATGGAAGGTTGGTATGTATTCATGCTGAAGAGGACATTTTTGCTTCTGTTTCTACTACTGCTCCGTATATTGAAGTTTGATGAGCAAGCCGTCGAGTGTTCTTTCAGATCGTTGGAGTTTCAATGCTACGTTTGTGGCCGAAGGCAAGAAGATACCAAAGCCTCGATTGTCAAACTGTACCAAGATGGGGCTTAATGACTCTTGGAAGAGGAGCAAAAGTTGGAAAGGGTTTAGGCCGACAGTTGCAAGGATCGGTGAATCCCATATGCCCTATACTAAAAAAGATCGATTTGGTTTGGGATATCAGCCACTTCGAGGGAAGATGAGGGAATAAGAAGGGCCAAGAAATCAGAAAGGCCAGATTGGCTGGTGAAGACCTTAGCTGGGAACCCATGACCTTCCCGCCGTTGAGTGCATTTTCATGTCTGGGGGCATATGTTTCAAGGGAATTCAAGAAAAACTGAGACGATGGTTGAGAATGCCTTGGAGATTTAGGCATTAACGTTATAACTGATGATGAATTTGAGGAAATGAGAGTTATGGGCATTTATCCTGCACCGCCGGGCTTTGTGTGAACAATTGGACCGCGGAAGAACTGCCTGTAGTTTACAAATCTTTTACAGAGTAATGCACTGGAACTTTCTCCCTGTTGTTCATACCCTGGGGCAATAGGTGATTTTATGTAAAGGGTTAAGCTGTTTGTTTTTTCTTGCTTTCAATAAAAGATGCATTCTGTTAGTTCCAAATGGCAAACATTTTCCCATTCATTTCATTCATTCATTCTTTGTTGTATATATGTATGTATTTATTTCTTTCTATTTATTTATATGGGAAAATCCTCCCATATGTATATATGTATATCTTCTCTTTCATTATTTTTTTCAGGAGCTCAAATATCAATATATGAATGCTAATGACTCTGACCCGGAGATTGATTTCGAGAAGCCTATATGTCAAGGAGAATCGAGGATTTGTGATGATGATGAGGTGTGAACTCCCTTTGAATTGTTGAAATGGTGGAGAATGAAGATAAGCAGATTCTACCTCATAAAGAGTCTACTGAAAGTTTGAATTTGGGGACGGATGAGGATAAGAGGGAAGTAAAGATTGGTACCACTCTGTCAGTTAGAGGTCGATATGATTTGATAGAATTGCTTCAAGAATACAAAGATGTGTTTGCTTGGTCATACGAAGATATGTCGGGTTTAGATACAGAACTGGTTGTTCACAAACTACCAATAAAGCCTGAATGTAAACCGGTACAACAAAAACTGAGAAGAATGAGACCCGAGATGCTGCTCAAGATTAAAGAGGAAGTGAAGAAACAATTTGATGCCGGGTTTCTTAAAGTGGCCAAATATCCTGAATGGGTGGCTAATATTGTCCCAGTACCGAAGAAGGATGGGAAAGTTCGAATGTGTGTTGACTACAGGGATCTCAACCGAGCTAGTCCAAATGATAATTTTCCCTTGCCACATATAGATACGCTAGTGGATAATACTGCTGGAAATTCTTTGTTCTCTTTTATGGATGGTTTCTCTGGCTACAATCAAATTAAGATGAACCCTGAAGATATGGAAAAAACAACGTTCGTTACCATGTGGGGAACGTTTTGTTATAAAGTAATGTCGTTTGGATTGAAGAACGCTGGGGCAACATATCAAAGGGCCATGGTGACGTTATTTCACGACATGATGCATAAGAGATAGAAGTGTCGATGATATGATTGTCAAAGCCAAGACAGAGGAAGAGCATATTGGGAATTTGAGAAAGCTTTTTAAAAGACTAAGAAGATGCCAACTAAAACTCAACCCAAATAAATGTACTTTTGGGGTGACATCTGGAAAATTGTTGGGTTTCGTAGTAAGCCAAAAAGGAATTGAAATAGACTCAGATAAAGTAAAGGTTATTCAAGACTTGCCAGCCCCACGAACACAAAAAGAAGTCAGAGGATTTTTGGGGAGATTGAATTATATAACTCGGTTTATTTCACAGCTGACGAAAAAGTGTGATCCCATATTCCGCCTTCTTCGTAAGAATAACTCAGGAGAATGGAGTGAAGACTGTCAAAGAGCTTTTGAAACAGTGAAGAGATATTTGTCGAGCACTCCAATTTTAGCGCCACCCATCTCAGGCAAACCATTGATTCTTTATTTGTCAGTTTATGAAAATTCAATGGGATGTGTGATGGGGCAACGTGACCAAACTGAGAAGAAAGAAAGGGCTATCTATTATCTCAGCAAGAAGTTCACTGAATGTGAGACAAGATACTCACCCATTGAAAAGTTGTGTTGCGCTTTAGTATGGGCTACCCGAAGGCTTAGGCAATATATGTTGTATCATACTACTTGGCTATATCCAAGCTTGATCCCTTGAAATATCTAATGGGTGTGCCTGCATCTGGAAGATTAGCTCGTTGGCAGATCTTATTGTCCGAATTTGACATCCAGTACGTAAACCAGACGGCAATTAAAGGAAGTGCTATAGCGGAATTCATTGCAAGCAGGGCTTCGGAGGAATATGAGTCGTTGAACTTTGATTTCCCAGATTAATATTTAATGGCTATTTCGGTAGAAGAAGCAGTTGCATCCACTAGCAAATATTGGAAGTTGAACTTCGATGGTGCTTCAAATGCCATGGGACATGGAATCGGGGCAATTTTGGTCTCACCAGAGGGAGAGCATTATCCTTTCACCAGTCGGCTTAATTTTGATTGTACTAACAATATGGCTGAGTATGAAGCTTGTGTTCTGGGTCTTAGAGCTGTTGAACGCAAAGTAAAAATGCTCAAGGTGTATTGAGATTCAGCTTTGGTAATACCAGCTCAGAGGAGAATGAGACAAAAGATCCCAAGCTTGTAGAATACCGTAAGTTGGTTATGGAGCTTGTTGAAGAATTTGAAGAAGTAACTTTCTATTACCTCCCCAGAGAAGAGAATCAAATGGCAGATGCTTTAGCCACACTGGCAGCAGTGTTTAAGATGAACGAGCATTCAAATATGATGCCCATTGAAATGAAAGCTTATGAGTATCCAGCCCATTGTTTTAATATTGAAGAAGAAGAAGATGGAAACCCCTGGTATTATGATATCTTGCAATATATAAGGTATCAGAGTTATCCAGAACAGGCTACTGAGAATGATAAGAGAACCGTTAGAAGAATGGCATCAGGATATGTGCTTGATGGTGAGACTCTATACAAGAAAAGCCTGGATCAGGTTTTGTTAAGATGTGTGGACGCGAAGAAGCCAAATTGATTCTTGAAGAAGTGCATGAGGGAATATGTGGTACCCATGCTAATGGGCATGCTATGGCTAGGCAGATTATGAGATTTGGGTATTATTGGTCAACTATGGAAACAGATTGTATCAATTATGCCCGAAAATGTCACAAGTGTCAGATTTATGGAGATATGATACATACTCCTCCTCATCCGTTGCATGTAATGACAGCTCCGTGGCCATTCTCAATGTGGGGCATGGATGTTATTGGACAAATTCCGCCCAAAGCTTCAAATGGTCATCGCTTTATTCTGGTAGCCATAGATTATTTCACCAAGTGGGTAGAAGCGGCTTCTTACGCAAATGTTACCCAGTCTACAATATGCAAATTTTTGAAGAAGGAGATCATTTGTAGATATGGTTTGCCCGAGAGGATTATCTCCGATAATGCGTTGAATTTAAATAATAAGATGATGGACTCGGTCTGTAAACAGTTCAAAATAAAGCATCATAATTCCACCACTCGCCCAAAGATGAATGGGGCAGAGGCGGCCAATAAGAACATCAAAAGGCTCATAGAGAAAATGACTGAGACCTATAAGGATTGGCATGAGAAGTTGCCCTTTGCTCTGTTTGCTTATCGAACTTCAGTACGGACTTCAACTGGGGCAACTCCGTTTTCTTTGGTTTATGGGATGGAAGCTGTCTTACCTATTGAGGTGGAAATTCCCTCACTTCGGATTTTGTCAGAGGTAAAGCTTGATGAGGCAGAATGGGTCCAAGCTAGGTATGACCAGTTGAATTTGATTGAAGAAAAGAGATTGAAAGCTATTTGTCATGGTCAGATGTACCAAAAACGTATGATAAGGGCACATGGTAAGAAAGTTCGCCTTCGAGAATTCCATGAGGGAGATTTGGTGCTTAAAAGGATTTTGCCTATTCAGAAGGATTTCAGAGGAAAATGGATGCCCAATTGGGAAGGACCTTATGTTGTCAAGAAGGCCTTTTCTGGGGGAGCTCTAGTCCTAACTGAAATGGACGGATCAGAATTACCATATCCAGTGAATTCCGACGCTGTTAAGAGATATTTCGCTTGAAGAAGAAATAAAAGGAAAAAAACGAAAAATGAAAAAATAATAATAAAGATGAGAAAAAGAAGAAAAGAAGAAAAAAATGAGAAAAAAATAAAAAAAAAGAAAGAAAAATAAAAAGAGAAAAATGAAAAAAAAAAGAGAAATAAAAGGAGGGTTCAAGACGAAAACCCGAAAAGGGCGTCTTGGAACCAAAGGAGGTCTCAAGTTGAAAACTCGCAAAGGGCGACTTGAGTTGAGTTTGAAATTCAGAATTCGTGCATGGTGGAGGTTCTGAATCAATTTTGGAAGTGGAAAGAGCTCCTGATATGGATAGTAACAATGACAGTTGGTGATCAGGAATGAGACTAAAGATTAATGAGTCTCGATTGAAATAATCAAGAGAAATTGAATGCATATGAGATTCAATACTGGTTTAGGGCATCCAATGATAGAGATTTGGGAGTTTAGAAGTAGCCTCATACTCGTAAGCATCACAATTTTGGAGATCCTTTTGACAGAAGCTACACTCGAGACATTCTAACGGCGTGCCAGTTCAAAAGCATTTGCATTATTGATATTTGAAGACGCCTACTTTTTTGTTCTTTTATTATTTCCAGTTAAAAGTTTGCCATAAAATTACCTAAAAATCTTTGCATATATAAATAAAGAGATGTATTTTCTTGTTCGTTTCCCTTTTGCAAACATCTTATTTTGAAAGGTCAAAACATATAGCTTAACTTGAATTACATGAGATCATTTTGTATTATTGTGCAAAAGATTTTGGAAAATGCAGGTATTCTGAAGTTGACAATGGTTTAAACATGTAAGCTTGTGTGGCTACGGGAAGCTAAAACCTTGGAATTCATAGAAAATATCAGCCATGATAAGAAGACCCAAAGAGATTGTCATTGGTTAAGAAGTTGGTCATGGGTATTGACGGGTTTCAAGAAAGGAAAGAGTCAAGGTTCTGTTAAGCCGAGAGATATGGAATTGAGATTGTTAACTGGGGTGAACTAGTTAAATGTTCTGTGTCCAATATGAAACCAAGTTCCATCGAGATCAAAAGGAGATAGAGTTCCTTCAAAGAAGAAAACGCATTGAATTGCATAATTGCATACATTTTAGGCATGAGTAGGATCATGGCATTCATAATCGCATGATGGCTTAAATATCTACAGGTTTCCCAGGGATAGTTGAAGATTGAAGATATGAAAGCATCGAGATGAAGATAACTGGTCTTGAGATTTTGACAAGAATGATGTTTATACGAAAATTGAGTCAAAGCAGATTCAAATATCCAATGGCTCTAGACAAGTTTTCACGATGGAGATGGATTTTCAAAAATTTTCTCAACTTCTAAATTTTTTAGTATAATATTTTTCAAATATACATTCATGATGAATAATGTTTGATTTTCAGGTTTGACCTTTGAAGCAAATTCTATAAGCCTTCACGAAAGAGTAGTGAAGCAAATTCGTTCGTTGAAGATTGAGTCCTATACTCTCTGAATGAATAGGGAGCGGACAAGTTTGTTGAAGATTGAGTCCTATACTCTCTGAATGAATAGGGAGCGGACAAGTTTGTTGAAGATTGAGTCCTATACTCTCTGAATGAATAGGGAGCGGACAAGTTCGTTGAAGATTGAGTCCTATACTCTCTGAATGAATAGGGAGCGGACAAGTTCGTTGAAGATTGAGTCCTATACTCTCTGAATGAATAGGGAGCGGACAAGTTCGTTGAAGATTGAGTCCTATACTCTCTGAATGAATAGGAAGCGGACAAGTTCGTTGAAGATTGAGTCCTATACTCTCTGAATGAATAGGGAGCGGACAAGTTCGTTGAAGATTGAGTCCTATACTCTCTGAATGAATAGGGAGCGGACAAGTTCGTTGAAGATTGAGTCTTATACTCTCTGAATGAATAGGGAGCGGACAAGTTTGTTGAAGATTTTTTGAGTCTTATACTCCCTGAATGAATAGGGAGCAGACACGTTTTCCAAGGATTGTTCGAGTCTTATACGCCTTGAAAGAAAAGGGAGCAGACCCGTTATTTGAAGATTTTTCAAGTATCACTTCTCTTGAAGTAACAGTGGAATGGTTTAATCTTTTGAAGTTCTCATGACCGGACAAACTCGATCATCTTTTGATCTTTGCTCTATTCTCGTTACACGACAATGAGCAAAGAGGGGCAGTTGTAAATGCTCGATTTTATCCGAGTCTAGGTCGGGACAGGCCCCATTCAAGCCCAATGGACAACAGATATATGCACAAGAAGATAGCAGTTTGAGGGTCGGTTTTTAGCAGTTTTAGTTTTTAAGAAATAACCACCCATCATCAGTTTTAATGGGATTTAAAAAGAGAGAGGGATATCAACTAGGGGAGGAGATAAAAAATTTACATAGGGAGAGAACTAAAAAAAAAGGGAATTTCGGTAGACTTTCTGGTTCAACATTGTTGGAAGCAATAAAAAGAAAGCAATTTTTTTTAAATTTCACGGTTCCATTCGAAGGAAAGCATCAATCATTCACAAAAGCTATAGCATTGTCTCGAGCAAAAGCAACACCAAAAAACAGAAAGTATTAACAAGAACAAAACCAGAAAAAGGAAGCATTTAGGAGGTATTTCTTTCATTTTACTTATTTTCTAGTAGAAGTTTATGTGTGTGTGTGTGATTTTTGTTTGAAACGAGAATAAGGGTTAGAAGCTTACCGACTTGAGTCATCGGGTTGAAACTGAAGCGTTGAGAGTTGCTCGAGAAACCTTGCGTATGAGTTAGGGGTTAGTTTCCAGATTGAGGGTTTTAAATAAAAAAGAGTGAAGGCTAGAGTGATGACCCGAGAGGACTTACCTGGTCGAATCCTATGATGGTCGGAGTGAAGAAAGCCATTAACATGGTGGCTTGCCGAGCATGGAGGAACTGTGGGCTCTATTTAGCGCCGCTGTTTGTTGAGAGACAAGGGAGAGGAGTGTAATCGTGAAAATGGAGAAGTGAGACTAGGTTTAGATTTCACATAGAATAATATATATATATTAATTCACTAAAAGATAACGTTTAGCCTTAGGTGAATACACATGTGGTGAGTGGAATAATTGCATGTGAACTTCGTTAACTTTTGACATTTTGTATTTTAGTCATTGAATCAATTTTTTTAGGTTTTCAATTGTCATTCGTATTTTGTGCGTTTTTCTTTTAGTCTTAAGTTTATGTTGTTCTTCGTTTTATGATGGTTCTGGTATTGGTTTTGTAATTTTGTCAATTTATGATTTAATCGCATAATACGTTGGACTATTGAGCTGTTTAATTTACATTTTATTTACTTAACTTTGTTATTTGCTATTTTTATCCTTTATGGTAGTTGATTTAAAGCTTAGGTTTTTGGGCAGTAGGTTTAGGTTTGCTTTTAAGTAACGAATTTTATATTATTTTAATGTATGGTGTGCATTTTTTTTTTGCATGTATATATTATATCATTAAGTGTTATTTTCAACTTTAAGTAAATAAAATTAGTATTATATTTGTAGTAATTAATTGATCTAGCATAAAAAAAATTGATTACATGTTAGTATAATTTTAATAAGTTTTTTTTAGTGTATAGTTATGTGTATTTTAGACTTAAATATTTTTTTTCAAATGTGTGACATTATTTAATTAGTTTTCGCATGGTAACCTCATGTGCATAACTCGACATTATTACATAATTTAACTAAGGGTAATATCCTTTTAATTTAAAATTGTTGAAGTGGGCAGTCATAACTGATTTGAGGTCCGCTTTTAATGATTTTAAAATAAAAGTGTATCCCGAAAGTGAAACTAAAAAATTAATTCGTCACCTAAAATTTGGGAATGAGAGAAAAAGAAATGTTCGTTTATTTAAATATATCGAGAAAAGGTTGTTATATCTTTTAAGATCTGGTCTCGATATTTGTAAATAATCGAACATTCTTTATCTTTCTAAAACAATTCGGTAATTTTAATTTAATTTATTTGAATGCTTTTGAATGTTTTTTAAATTTACATCTTTGTTTTACGGGATCAAAAACCAAATTAAGTTCGAATTTATAAAGTTCACTGCAAAGACGTTAATTAATCGACTAGGTACCGACTTAGGGCGTTGTGGTGGTGTTAATCCTTCCCCACACGTAATCGACTTCCGAACTCATTTTTTGGTAACGCAGACCTCAATTTGTTGTTTTAATTAAAATTAATTTTTATTTAAAATGACAGCATTTTTGGGTGCCCAATCACACCTTAATCAAAGATTGGTGGCGACTCTTTGAACCGTAGTTTTTGATCGTAAGGGAAATTCAAAATTTTTCGAAACGAGAGATATTTTAAATTGCATTTGTTTTTAAATTAAAAAGAGACAATTAAGAATTAATGTGGTTTTCAAAATCTCACCTTTTTTCACCTTTAAGAAAAAATCGTTTCGACAAATGTGACAGCTAAACACAGTAATGAACATGCTTGGTTTGAACCTTCCTTGCACTTTGTACATAAGCCGCATTATAGCAATGCTTCTCTCGAATTTGTAGCACATGGTTCTAAAAAGCATCAGGTTGCCGAAGGATCTGCCGTGAAAAGCCACCCTGCTTGTGGTTCTTTGATGCAAAATCCAGGTGAAATGATTGACAAGCAGTTTGTGGATGAAGAATTTGACATGGATTTGGAGTATCTTCGCATGACATATTGACATTCCCTGGTTTATCCAATGAGTCTCTTACGGATGTCTACTTGGCTAATGATGGGGACTTTGAAGCCACTGTTGACATGCTGAACCAACTTGAGGTAAATTTTACCTAATGTTTATTTTGTTGTTATAAATATCATTGTCAGAGTGATGGTTCTGGATTATTTTCCTTCATTCCTTTTCAAATTGAGTTTTACCTCTCCCTTTTCTTTTCTTAAGCCATGGGAGGATGAATGTTTGAGCTCCTCTCCTTCAAACACAGCTCCGATTGTACAAAATAGCGAAGTAATTGAATTTATGAAATTTTATCTGATTTATTGTCTAATGACAATATTAACGTGATTTTATATTTTTGGATTTGACCGAAAGCTGTCTGGTCAAAGAGTTTAGGATCTTACTCCACTTTCTGGCCCATCGTGGCAATTGGCATAGCTTTGTTTTCTTCTTCATTTGCTTAAGTCTTTTCTTTTGTGCAACTTCTGACCAGATCACAGTGTTTCTGGTTACTGGAAGTGAAAGAGATCTTTCCATCAGCTTTCATTTGATCTAATTATTTGATTTATGTGATTGATTTTTCGTACAAATTTTTTATTCTTGCCATAAGAATGCCAGTGCATACTTCTGTTGTTTTTATTCACAATCACATCACTGTTGGTTGAATACAATGTGAGGGTTGTATATTAGTTATTTTGTTCTGTAAATTTGTTTATAACATTTCTTTACTCCATAACCCATTGATAATTACTGTTAATTGGTTGGATTAAGGAGGTAGTGTGGCCAGATTTTTTGTTATTCTTTATGCAGTCTGCTTCAGCTTATCTGTAGTTTACTACTGGTTTTAGACTGAGCCAAAATGTTTAATTTGTATAAACCATGGTTAGAAAGAAGTAAAAGAAAATGTTTTGTTTCTTAAGGTGATTTGATTTCTTTGGAAATAATTTCTAGAGTATGTCATGTTTTATAGTTAGCCGATTAATTTTGAAAAACATATTCCTTCTCTTGGTATTCATGGATAGTGGATTTGGTCTTGTCCAGATGCATGCTGTAGAATCGTCTGAATCACTTCCCGACACTTTGGATATTGGTGATGTCTCTGAATCTGTGTCTTCAGCAACCTGCAATCCTCTTAAACTGAAGAACATGGCTGGCAAAACAAGTGCTTCTTCATCAGGTGCTACGAAATCAGCTGCTGTGTCATGATCGACTTTCTCGAAGGATTTTTTAGTGGGTGTTCTTTTTTCTTAATGTGTCTGTGGAATAGAAGTATACACAAGTAGGGGCTTTCTTGAAGGCTGAGAAATATGGTATGTGAAATGCTTATGTTGTATAGTTGTATGCTGATGCTTGCCTAAACTAATACTGCTGTTGTGAGCTTTTATTGTTTGGTTAAAAAGCTCCTTTTGCAGTTAACATTGCAAAATATAGTTTTCATCAGAATTGAAAATGGTTCTACAATGTTGTTGTCGACATGTTGCACTCTGTGATAACTCTAGTTGTGTGTAGTCGTCGAGGCTCGAGACGAGGAGATGGCTCGAGCCTCCTCGTGTGCTATTATTCGGATGACAATGCATATTTCGGCCACTCAAATCTTTCTCCCAATGTGCATTAGAAAGTTGTCTTCAATATCCAGCCGCCGTTTGGAATTGGCCCTCCTTAACAGCCTGCTAAACCCAATTGCTCTCCCGTTTCTCTTCAATATCCAGCCGCCGTGCTCGTCCCTCGGAAGGGACATTTGTTACTGGAATGCAAATTCACGGTCAAGAATGCTTATGAAATCACCTTCGGAACGACCAAAACACTTGTTGGAAAACAATTTGGAAGCTGCAAGTTCCGGAAAAAATACGTTGTTCCCTTTGGTTAGCTTACCGGGACAGACTTTCCACGAATCATAACCGCTGCAACCGGTTGATACATCCTGTGCAGCTCTCAGCGCTCCTGACGAGACGATACTCTATACTCTTCGGGATTGCACGGTTGCTCGTGCTGTGTGGCGTTCTTTGATTCCTCCTGAACACACGTCGACCTTCTATACCTTCCTCTTCAAGACTGGATTTTGAGCAACCTTCCATCTCCTTCTGTTTGTGCCCTTATCCACTGCTCATGCAACTTCTTATTCTCGACCATAGCTTGGCATCTCTGGAAGGGGCGAAATACGACTGTTTTTCAAGATATTTCGGCTGAACCGGGTGGTCTAAATACTTAAACTATTTTATAATTTATTCAATTACACAACATTACTAATTACATAAATATTTATTTAACTTTAAAAACCAAACCATTTTGGAACAAAAAGGGGGGAAATATCCAAAGAAAAATGGCCAAACTCATAATCCAAAGGCCTTGCGCCCTCTTGCTCTTCAGCCGACTAAAACCCTCCTTTGTTTCTTCATTTATTTTCCTTTCTTCTCCCATTTCCCAGTCTTCTGCTGGTTCCTTGCTTCTTAACATTACCCCTTCTGTATTCATCCAGATTCCCAGCAACCCGAAGAAGTTCAGTTCACCTCTTGACATATATTAAATGCAATTGTATCTCCAAACTCCAACCTTTCACTTCAAATTTCCATGCCTTTTAGTTTATCTTCTGCACTTGCTTATTCATGTAGACTTTGCAGAAAGTTCCGCTTTTTAGCCACTTTCCCACTTCATGTGCTCTTAGTGCAGTAGATTGCTTCAAAGAAGTCGACACCCATGTCTCCGATTATCCCGAATTGCAGCGCAGCATGCGGGGTTATGCTATCTCGGGTGACTTTAACAATGCCCTCTGTGCTCTGAATTTGACGAAACGCTTTGATGGGAATCCCACAGTGTATGATTGTAACGCCTTGTTGTACTTTTACTTGAAGTCTAACAACGCATGTTGGCAAGAAAAATGGCTGTCTCTTATTCCTATATATAATGGGGTAAGGAGAAGTAAGATAGTAGCCTGTCCCAACATTAAATTGAGAGTAATTTTCGTAGGAGACCTCCAAATTATGAAATACTCTCCGTATGTTGACAAGAGTTGGTTGAAATGTATATGGGGATGAAGAGGTATGGGCCTCGGCCTAATGTTTCCACTTTTAATACCCTTCTTCGTGGAATGTTGATTCTTGGTAATTTGGAACATGAAGTTTTTATTGTTGAAGAGATGTATAGGAGTGATTTTGTGCCATCGTTTACTTCTTTATCGAAAACCTTGAAAATGGCGATCAAGGTACGGACTTTACTCCACTGTGTTTTTATTGCTTTGCTGTCGCGCGCTATTTTTTGCCATGTATTTTTATTCATCTCCAACTTATTCAACAAGTTTTAAAGCTCCATTGTTTTGTTTGCTACGACTTGTATCTCTTGCTCTCTTTGAATAAGTAGAAGGCTTAACATAAAAAAAAAAAAATAATAAGTGATTAAATTTTATCTCGAAATACGTTTTAGTGTTTTAAAAAATTCGTTAAAAATAAATATCTAATATTTTATCAATTATACTTTTATATGTCTATCGTTTATTTTTTTTTTAATAATAAAAAAATTATTTTTGATTAAAAAATAGGGAAAAAATTAATTTATTTATTAAAAAACTCAATTTTCATTGAAACTATAAAAAAAATCCTAGAAAGTTAAAATCTCTCATTTCAACCCCATTGTCAACCGTCGACGGTTATCTCTGGCCACCATCGTCATCGCCGAACAATCACCTACCCGTCGTCACTCACTCAATGATCAATCGTCGTCCTTACCGTCACTCAAAACCCCTAAATCTAAAATCTCCGATATAAAAATTCCTTAATTTTAAGAATTATTTTATTTGGTTATGGTTGTTATATTTTTTTGTAGTATTATATTATTATATTTTAGTATAGTTGTTTTATTTTTGTACTATTATTCAATATTTCGTTTAGTTAATATAGATTTTGTATAATATAATATATTTTTTTAATTATTAAAGTTTTGTTGCCATTTAGAATTTCCATGCTCTAGTTTTGTAGTACGATATTATTATATTTTAGATACTTCAACTTTTTTTCCTATCATGAGATTATCCTTCAACTTTTTCAAGGTATAACTTTCTCTTTTACTCAATCTTATAACGTAAGTACGAATCGAGTAATCTCAATAGAAAAAATTATTGCTATTCTTTGATGTTCGAATACGAACACTATGAATACTAGAGATGTGAGCGTTCAATATCATATGATCGATAGTTATCTTTAAATAAACATTATCTTATACTTCCCCAGATTAATAAAAAAAATTAATGCCCTCACCACGAACATCATTATAATTGTCTACCTTGTTTACCTCACCTATATTCACACCATTAGTTTTCATACTATCAATTTTAATTCATTTTAATACTTAAATTTTTATTTTATAAAAAAATTATACCTAAAATTTAATTTTTGTTTCATTTTAACACTATCATTAAAAAGTTTATTTTTTATTTTATTTCAATACCTATGTTCAAAATTTAACATTAAATTTTGAAAAGATTAAAAATTTAAATTCTAAAACGAGTCAAAACTGATAATTTAAGTACTAAATTCATTAAGTTTTTAACTGTGAGATACTAAATGAAAATGAAAACTAAACATTAAATATGATTTTGAAAAATTTAAAAACTTAGATACCAAAATGACCAAAACTGATAATTTATATATTAAATGCGTACTTTTTAAACCACCAATCCTTAAACTTGATGGTTCCCCTTTTCTTTCGCATGTGAGATTATGTCGCTCACCTCTTCAAGGCGTGATTAAGTGGACGAGTAGAGCTCTGTGGAACATAGGGTTGGGCATGAAACCAAGACAATGCAATCCAAAACACCAAATAAGACAGAAACGAAAGGTCTGGGAACTTAATAAGGAATGTCCAAGTTAAACATACAAGGTTACATATCATGCAGTTTATCATACAATGCTAGCTACTGGGGGGTTTTAGGGAAGCCGAAATCGGGACAAACCACGACATGGACACATTTGAACAACCACAACAGCCATAAACTAGCGATTGTTGCAGATTAAAAGAAGAAAAACAAAACAAAACTAATGGGAATTTTATCAGGATGTTAACTTCAAATTCTGCTAACAATTGTACGACTTCCACAATTTAACAAACCTGTCATGACTAGCGGAAGAAACCAGCCCCGTCACAGGTGAGACTGCCAATGCAGCTATTAGTCCTTCATGAGCCGGCAATGTCTTAGTCTGATTCTCTGCCATATTCCACAGCTCCAAAGACTGTCAAAGAGGATCGTAATAGTTGAGAAAGTAATTAGATCCAAGTTATGATAAAGAGGAAAAGAAAACCAAGAGCGCCGTGATTAGAGCCAAATGAGAAAGCTTTAAAAACATTTTCCAAATGTTCACAACAGATTTTCACCTGATTATTCATGCATGTTTTGCGCATGCATGATCAACTATTCATGCAACCATGATTCACGGTAAGTTAAAGTCTTTCAAGAAGAAATATAATGTGGTCATAATAAAAACTGGCATCGTAAATACAGGCCATACAATACAAACAAGAAAGTTACTTGCCTGGTAACATCCAATGACCAGCAATGATTGACATGTAGGATGGAAAACACACGAGTGAAACTTCTTGCCACTACAGCTCAATTCATGAACACATTCCCCTTCACTTCCTGATCCAAAGCTCCAGACTCTGACGGAGTCCTCACTGACAGATGCTAGGAACTCACCCGAAGAGTCCCAGCACACAGAATGGATCAGTTCTGTATGTCCCTGTCATAATAAAATGAATAAAAACATCACGATCCTTATATACATGTACATATAAAATTTCAAAGAGTAAATAGGTCAACAACACAGAAAGAGCAAATCTCTCAAATTAATCCACATGATTCACCTGTAATGAGTGTCGACATGCTTGAGTTTCTGCATCCAATATAGATACAACATTCTCTGCAGCTAAAGCAAGATATTTTCCAAGGCGAGGTTGAAATCTCAACTGGGTCGTACCAGGAGCAGTAGCACCCTAATCCACACAAAGGAGACAATCTTAACAGGCACATATCAACCTCAAAGAGAGAGTCCTGAATTTGATTTAGTCGCACTGCAAGAAAATCTGATGTAAGATCATACCTTGAAAACTCTTGCACAGCTCCCGTTGTTGATACTCCAATATCTGATTTCACCATCACCATCACAAGAGCAGATAAGGTCATCCTTAGTCGGGTGGAAGTCAAGTGACATAACATTACCGGAATGTCCCACAAAGGTACGAAGTGAGTAACCAGGCTTCAGAAGAAGTCAAGAAAAGCAAATGTTAATTAAAAAAAAGGCGAGAACCTTCTGACGCAAACAAGCTCCCAAAAATTAGAGTTTTCATCAAAAGACAAAATCTAGACATGCATTAAACTAGAAGTTGTGAGAAATAACTGGCTGCACCATGCTAATAAAGAACGTAAGACATAAAATCTGCAAAATAAGGCATCTTTAAGTTATCTCGATGCAATTGCATGGATATCCAGAAGAAAGAAACTTAGAATGACAATAGCATGAACATGCACAGCATGTTTTCAATTAACACTTCTTTTTTTTGGATAGAAAATTAACACTTTAATGGGTATAAGCAAGAGAGCGTCATACACAAGTTGAAGAAGACATCATTATCCCAAAAGTTAAAAAAATTGAGTAAAAGAAAAGGAAAAATGTCTACTAACACTATCAGCATCCCAAACTCTGACAGTTTTGTCAAACGAAGATGTTGCAAGACGTGACATGCTTGGACTGAAACGAACATCAGTAATTAAACAGGAATGCTCTTCAAGTGTAGACTTTGGCTTCAAAGTATCTGCATACCATAATACAGCCTGTGTTGGGGGCGGGGGGGCGGGGGAAAGAAGGTGCAAAGGATTTCAATTCTTAGCATGATTTCAAAACGAAAACCAATTATGAACATTTCAGAAGTAACCAAATTCCATCTCTCCTCTGGGAACTCACCTTTTTATCATGGCCACCACTAGCAAGCAACTTTCCATCAGATGAGAAATGACAAGACGTAACTTTGCTACTGCTTGCTCGAACAGAATTTACTTCCATAAATGTGAAACCTGAAGAAAAATTAAAATTTGGTATACTGTTAAAGCATGGAAGTAATCCACTTATGATGATTGCAAATAAGGATAGATATCAGCACCAATACAATAGGCTCAATTTCTTTTGGTCAGATTCAATTAGCATTTTAACATATAAACCTGTGGCAAACAGCCGTGTGATTAGTTAGTAGAGTGCTGAACTCCTGCTTCCAGTGATCAAGGCTGAATCCCTTGTAAACTCAAGTGCCAAAACAATATCGATGTGGCAAGATCATGAACTTAGTAGTAATAACCAACAATTAAAAGGTCAATTCAGTATGAATAACACCAAAAAACATGTGGTGGATTCCAATGAGTATGAATCAATTGCAATAATCATTTCACAAACAATTTAACTCGGGACAAAAAAAATTCAAGATAACAGAACTACAATATTCAAGAAAAGTGGCGATATAAGATTCCCAGCAGCAGAGTTTAACAAGTCATAACCATAAAAGTTATTTTATAGACCTTTAGTGGCATCCACACATCGGCCAACTGCGTCTCTAGGATCAGTATCATCATGGGATAAAAAAGATTCAACATTATCATCAAGTGATCCATCCTCCACAAATCGATCCATATCAGCCTGCAATTCAAGATCTTTATCATCCCACTGCCAAAATGGAATTCCAATGAGAATTCAATCAAGAAATTTTGAATTCCTTCATCAACATGCAAAAATAATAACGTACTCACCAACTGGTTTGATGGTGATGTAAGTGTGCCAGCGGCATCAGCGCCAAACATCATCATAGGCTTGGAAGAACTACCACTCTGAGGCATTGCGGGCATTGAAATCACATCTCCAGGGGTGTGCGTTGACGGTGTGGAAGGTGCTGAACTTGGGGAAGGACCAGCTGTGTTTGCTGTCCCTGTGCTATTGGCTGGCCCCGAAGAAGATACTGGCTGTTTTCTCTTTCTTCCATTCTGATTTTTTGGAACCTAAAAATAATTCAGGAAACTATGTTAGGAACGAACCAGCTCAGATATTTACTTAAGCGCAGGTTGCAGTGTACTGAAATAGAACTTATAAATGCGATCCAAAATCGCTTGAACAGGAAAAAGAAATAAGCAATAAAGCTTAAGACCATACATTACAGGTTATTCTTGGAATGATTCTACGAGATAAGTATTATAAAGAAAAGGCGAAGAAGACGGTAAAAGCGTGGTTTTAAGCTAATCTATTATAATATTAGGGAAGAGCAACACATAAATAAAACATTCATGGTTCCATCCAAAATAAATTAATAAAAATGGGACATTACAAATCTCTACCATGCACCACAACGAACACCCAGAAGAGTGCCACATAGAAGCAAGATAAAACCATCAGGAATCCTTTTGGCAAGATGAATTGAAGGTAACCAGAAAAGGGCAGACCTGGTCATTCCCTCGAAATGAGTTAGACATGCTACCATCCACGGTGACACTTCCTCCACCAACTTTATCTTGTTGAAGTAGACTTGGATTAGAACTCTGTGGCTGCTGATTCAAGAGTGCATGCTGCAGAAGCTGCTGCTGCTGCTGTGAGTCACTGTTTTGTTGCTGTTGCTGCTGCAGCTGCTGCTGCTGTTGCAACTGAGCCAATTTTAACTGCAAGGCAGATTAAATATCTAAGAAATTGGAAGATTATAGAACTTATGTCATAACAAAATACCTAGCAAACAAAAGGGATTTAAGGTACCAGCTTCAGTATACAAGACCCTAAACTCTATTATGTCAAATTTTTTATGGGGTGGAGGAGGTGGGAGAAATAAAATCCATTGGGTAAGCTGGTCCAACGTTTGTAAACCAAAAATTGAAGGAGGCTTGGGAGTTCCTAATTTAAATACGATGAATAGGGCTTTATTGGAAAAGTGGGCTTGGAGGTTTGCTATGGAGAGGAAGGCAGTTTGGAGGGAAATGATTTGCACTAAATACAAATTGGATTCTTCATTGATGCAGCTTGATAGTAAGGTTTCTCCTAAATCTTCTTGGATATGGAGATCTTTGGTGAATAATCATTTTAAAGCTGATTCGATGGGCTGTAGTATCAGAAGCAATTATAGCTACAAAATTGGCAATGGGAGGAATATTCGGTTTTGGCAAGACAATTGGGCATTGGATCATCCTTTGAGGGTCATGTTCCCTAGACTATTCTCTATTGCAGTGAACAAAACCGGAAGATTATTTCAGTTTGGGGATTACAGTTCTGGGGGCTGGTTTTGGAACGTCCAGTTGAGAAGGGAGTTGAATGACTGGGAATTTGAACAATGGTTAAACTTGATGGCTGTTATTTCAGAATTTTCTGTTTCTACTGATGCGGTTGATGGACTGTTGTGGAAGGGGAATGGAGAAGGGGTTTTCAATGTTAAATCATGTGCCAATCTATATTATTCGGGTATTTCTGATTTGGAGGAAGCTAATTTTGGAAATCTATTGTTTGGAGGGGCATGCTGCCTCCAAGAGTGGAGACTTTTCTTTGGCAAGTTATCTTAAAGAAGCTGGCAGTGAAGACAGCTCTGGTTAAGAGAGGTGTTCAGGGCATAAATGATTCTATGTGTCCTTTTTGTAATCTAGAAGAAGAGTCTTCATCTCATCTATTTTTTTCATGTTCGGTTGTTTGGCCAATATGGACTAAATTCATGGGTTATTGGAATTTTCAGTCTGTTTTTCATGAAGATGCAAAAAAATTCCTAGTAGCATGGACTAACCTAAAGACCAACTCTCTGATGTGGTCATTTATCCCTGGAGTGGTCTTATGGACAATATGGAAAACTAGGAATTATATAGTGTTTGAAGGAGGGAAGTTTGATCGAGTAGAAATATTCTATCTAGCTAGGTGCAGGCTTGCTTCATGGTTTCTAGCTAGGGAAACTCAGATTTCTATTTCCAAGGATGCTCTTATTGCCGACCCGTCCTTAGTGGATTCTTGCTCGTCTTATACTAATCGGATTTCATCTAAGGTTCCTTGGTCCCCTCCTCCAGAAGGTTTTATTAAACTTAATGTGGATGCGGCTACTTCTAGTGATTGGAAGAGGAGTGGTTTAGGTGGCGTTCTGAAAGATAGTTCTGGTTCGATTCTCGGCTCCTTCAAAGACCCTGCTGGTCCGGGACCTCCAACTTTGATGGAATTGAAAGCTATCCTAAAGGGGTTATTTTATTATGAATCTATTCGCCACAAATTTAAAGAGAGATTGATTATCGAGAGTGATAGTAAGGTGGCAATTGGTTGGGTCAAGGATGTTGGTTCTTGTCCTGTCGTTTATGTTCAAGTTGTTAAGGAAATTATTCAAAAGCTTAGTGTTTATGAAGGTCTTATTAGATGGGTTAGTAGAACAGCCAATATAGAGGCGGATGTTCTAGCTAAGTCTGGTATTGGTTGAGTATTATGTTCTATTAAGGGCTGGTTCTTTTTGGCTTTTTATCTCTGGAGGGAGATTAGACATTGTATTACTTTGTAATGTTTTAAGATTAATGAACTCCTAGGGCACTCTTTTCCTCCTTCCGCTGATTAAGGAACTATTTTCAAGTTCCGTTAATCATGAAGGGGGTTTTTAGTGAGGCCTACTATTCCTATCAAAAAAAAAAAATTTTCTTCCAAGAGAAAGGGTAGGAAAAGACGTGTCAGAGGCAATAATACCTTCATCAGCATATCTGCATCTCCCCGCTGCATCAGCGGACTGCCTGCCTGCAAAGACGATACATTTGGAACATCACCAACAGAATTTGAAAGGCTCATGGTTCGATTATTATTCAACAGCATTCTCAATCTTCTGTTTTCATCACTTCCAGATGGTGATGTCAAATTCTGCTGAGCAAGCATGAGTTGTTGCTGGTGTTGTGGTGTCAACATCTGAAGCTGGTGGAAGGGCTGAGGAGCCTGTATAAAAGGCTTTTGTTGTTGTAGTAACCCAGATCGCAGTTGGTCCAGTCCCTACAAATGGATAAAACGATGACCTTTCAAAAGAAATACATGAAAAGTAAAATTTACAATTCATAAATACATGAGATGAGAAAAAATATTATTTCAAATAGACAACTATAATTCTTATCACTCCAGTGCAAAGCAACTCTTTATAAAACTTACTGTTAAAGGCCATCCTTTTAAAGTCAAATTATTACCACCTTGATTCGAGCCTGAAAAAAAAGTTAACATTAACAATTTATTTTTCAAATTTCAAAAGAGCCCAGCATCACAAGAACAAGCAAACAGTAGTTGAGTTAAAACTATAATTTTTCTTCATTTTCAAAGTAAAGATGCAATTCAAACAGAACCTGAGAAAGGGAAACAAGCCTACCCGGAATTCCTATTAAAGATCCATCTGGACCAGCAGCCCTGGGATTCAATACTGGATTTATCTCACTCTTTATGTCCTGCAACCAGATAAATTTTAGAAAATGACTCAGAGAAGCAACAAATTAAGATAATATAATGTGACCCTACCGGTGTTGTTCCTGGCAATTGCTGACTTCGAGCTTGAACTTGCGGAGACATACCACCAGTAGAACCATGCAACACTTGCCTGGGATTTGCAAGATGCCAAACAAGTTTATAGGTACAAACAACCAAGAGCAGGATGCATGAACAACCCCTAAATGTGTTACTGGCTATTTTAGATAAAAAGAAGGTGAAACAATTCCATTTGTTTGTGGTTGTTCTGTGGCTCAAATTCATGTTAGAGCAGAGTAACCACAAGATTGAAGGGAGTTACCCTAGATTTTAAATCTAATACCTTGCGAAGCATTTTTGCAAACAGTCTTAGTTAACATCCATATGACCTTGTTCAGATTGCAACACAAAATCATCTGCAGCCAAAGGCTTTTGAGTAATAAAAAATATGAAAGTTACTCACCCTGAAGGTTGGCTGGTTGCTGCCGCAGGCTTCAATAGTGAGGCATGATTTGGATCCAAGAGCTGGCTAACATTCTCGCCATACCTTTGCTGCAGGGAGTTTCTTGATGGTTAACAACTAAAAGAATAATATGTTTCTAAGAAATTAAAGATGATCCACCTACCTTTATGGCTGCATGGCCCGCATCATCCAAAGAGTCCCTTTGAAGTGGCAACTTTAGTCTTTCCTCATACATCTTTGTTGCCATGGCATTAGCAGTTGCAGCAGGCTGACGCATGAGAGTGTCATTTCCAACAAGTCCATTTGTACTGCCATTCAGGAGATGAGGCCCATCCCTTCTTTGCTGCAGCTGCTGCTGCGGCTGCTGCTGCTGCTGTTGTTGTTGCTGCTGCTGCTGCTGTTGTTGCTGTTGCTGCTGCTGTTGCTGCTGCTGCTGTTGTTGTTGCTGCTGCTGCTGATGTTGTTGCTGCTGCTGAGCATGCCTCTGCAATAAAATTTGTTGCATCTGCAGTTGCTGCTGCTGCTGCTGCTGTTGCTGTTGATGCTGATGTTGAGGTTGTTGAGGTTGCTGCTGCTCTCGTGCTTTAATCAACTGCGTCTGCAATACACAATGCACCATAAGCATCACTATATCTTAAAGACAAAATATCATTAGGAATGGTTAAGGATTTGATATGCTATATTTGTAAATGATTAACAAATTTAGCAGAATTCAACAGTGATACTTGCCTAGCCATCAGTCACTAAGTTCATAATGCAACATCCTTTCAGGGTTCAGGAAAAAATTCAATTTCCGTGTAGAAGTACAATATGCAATGTGTGACTTGCTGGTGTCTCTAAGTTTTCATTTATCAACAAAACAATTAAATAATAAATACTCAGTACCATATAGCAAGAAATACAAGAACAAGTTACAGGGATGTACACTACAGATAAACTGTAAGGCATCCCAGATGGCTGTTAACCTTGAACCCAACCCTTTCTCATTGGTCCCTCTACCCAACAAAAGATGCAAAAGGAAAAATGTTGACGCTAGGCCATCAAAGTAAATTGACAGTTTAAAAATTGAGAAAGAGAAACAAAATCAAAACTTACCTCGATATAAGATGCAGCAACCTCTGAGTGCTTCTCATTAGTCCTGGCGATGAATATGTCCCAGAAAACGGACCACCATTCAAAGAGAAAACCTCCAGGCGCATCAATAGCTGGATATCCGGAAATATCATCATTATAATCAACAAAAACGTTATATTTTTTACAGGAAAATTTGATGCTAAGAGTGAAAAGAAGAGAACCCAGACAAGCAAGAAAAGTCTTCTTCGGCTTTTACATAATTCATGAACCCCACTTAGTTACTTACCTACGGGATCTGATGATACTTTCCCTTCAGCTTGAAATGCCTGAGCTGAAGCCTTTAAATCCCTCTTCACTAAATAATCATGGATATACACATCTAACCTGTTATTGAGAAAATAAATAACCAAAAATCACTAATTATAGCAGCAAATCAAATTTCACAACCCTACCAGCAAAGGCAACCGAATCTATAGCAAAAAAAGTAACCCATATTCAATGAAAATCAGATGAGCAGCTTCATAAAATTTTGGATTTTAACAAAGCTATTGCACCAAAAGAGTTCTTCAAAAACATAAACATAAAAAATACCCTAAATCAAAAATAAAGAAAACAACTAATGCAAAACAGCATAAGGATAACTACAAGTGCCAGAAAGAAGCAAACCCTAAGAACTACCAGCTTCAACGAACTAAACTTGGAATCTAAAACACTTCAAAAAGAACAAGGCTAATCCCATAAAGGCATACATAGCCAGAACTCAAATCAATCCAAAAAAAGGAACTAAAAATATTATTGAAAACCAAAAAAAAAAAGTAAACTGTGATAAGAAAAGGGGGAACAAGAAAGGACTTACATTTTATCAGCTTCCCAGTTGGTTTGAGACATCTTGTTGAGCCTAACAACTGCCCAAAAACAATTTAGAACAGCTCCAGATTCCTAAGTACTAGTCTGAAACAGCTTCTCTTCAAGTTTTAATGGCTAACCAGAAAAACAAAATCAAAACACTAACTTATGAATACACCATTAACCCATAAAAGAAATGATTAAAGTGGTAGAAAAAAAGGAAAATAAGAATAATCTATGCTGGGGAATAAAACATGGAAAGGTGCAGAACCTCTCTAATTTTAGCAACATGAAAATTATACAAATTTATTTATAAAAAGAAACAGAGAATTAAAGAGAGGGAATGAATTGATAGAGATACCTGCAATCCATAAAACGTTTATTGGGGTATTTTTTTCAGAACTTTCTCATTTTTTTTTTAGTTTTCTGTAGCTTTTGGTTCTATTTGGCTTGCTGCTCCAGATATCATAATGGCTTTGTTAGTTGAATTTACACCAAAAGCCCTTTTAATGTATCTAATTTCCAAAACAAGACCGATTCCGAGAGACAGCTTTAAGTTGAAATGACTATTTTGTCCTCGTCGTTTGCTTCACACTACGCAGTGTTTTATGTAGGGGTATGAGTTAGTTGAGGTTATTGAGGAGTAATGGGTAAATTCATTAGAAAATAAAACTCTGCTTCTTTTTCGTCGTGGGACTTGTACTCTTTAATATTTGTGAATTAACACCGATATTATTGATTTTTTGTGATCTCTAACCTTCTATTTTATTTCCATTTTCAGTTGTACCCCTTGGTCTTAATTTTTTTTCTGTAAAAAGAATTGAAATATACATTTATTTTCGGGAAATTGAATTTTTATTGTTTAAATAATTTTATACAGATTTATGAATATTTCATAATTCATATAAAATGAATTATTATGACATGAATATATTTAAACTTATTATATTTTAAAGTTAAACGCATATAAGACAAATTGTATTTATAACGTAGTTTTTTTTTCTTAAATTAGACTAAAATAATAAATTATTTAAAATTAAATTGCTTAATTATTCACTAAACAATGTCTTTGAATCTACGATTAGCGCTTCTCATGTGACAGTGGGAATAGTTTTTATAAAAAAGTTATATAGATAATTTTTATTAAATAACAAATTTTAATGTATTTATCAACAATCTCTATAAGATATAATTAAAAAATGAGTAAAAATATTTTAAAAAAATAATATATATTTATAAAGAATAATTTCATTCAAAAATAACAAATAAAGTAAAAAAATATTTAATTTAGCATTAGATTCTCTGGAATCAGAATCTCATATTATCCAAAAGTAGACCTATTTTTTTCTATAATTTTCGTGTTCAACTTATCAACTTATTAATTCATATTATGTATTATAAAAATTTATTATGAATCTAATTTTTTTTTTGTATTTTTTATAAAAGGGTAACTTTTACTCATGTAATATACCTAATTTATCACTTTCGTATTTTTTATCAATTTAGTCCTGAAATTTATTCAATAATATCGTTCTATACCCTATCACTAACTTAAAACTATAAATTATAAACTCTGAACCTAAACTATGACACTATAACCTCTAAATCCTGAATAATAAATCTCAGCTTAGGGCTTATAATTTAGGATTTTAAGCTAGGGGTAGGGCATAGAATGATGCAATTAAATAACTTTGAGTGTTAAATTGATGCGAAAATACGATAGGGCGAAAATGATAAATTAAGTCTACTACATAGGTAAAGATGACTCTTAAGCCATTATTTTTTTATATTGAGATTTGAATATTTAATCATGTGGCCAATTTGGTTTTCACGAAACAAGCATTTTCATACGAGGAAGAAGACAAGCATCACGAAATTTACCCTGTTCATTACAAATTATTGTCGTGAATTCAAAATTGTTCATAGCATAATTAATGTTCCAAGCCAAGTGCATTTGGCACGATGGCAACCCTCTTCTCTCCCGTGGGTGAAGGTCAATTTCGACGTTAGCTACAATCCTGCAATAAAGGAGGGTTGGTCGGGGGTGCTAGTTCAGGATGATGAAGGTCAGATTCTTGGAACTTGCATAAGGAAATTAGCTTGGTCTACCTCTATGTTTGGGGCTGAAGTTTTAGCGGTCGTGAATGCAGCCCAATTGGTGCTCGATATTGATTTTTCACATGTTTGTTTTGAAGGTGGTTCTAGAGTGGTGATTATAAAATTAAAGGATCGGCAAACATATTTTTCTAAAATCGAAGCGATGATTTTTTATGGCCGAAGACTTACCCCGCTCTTGCATGCAAGGTCCTTTCACCATGTCTTTAGATCTGCGAACGGGGCGACTCACATTTTGGCGTCGCTTTCTTTCGTCTCCGAGGAGGATGAGTTTTGGGTCGAAGAAGTCACACCCTGGTTTTGTTCTAAGCTGCTGAAGATCGAAGACTTTCCAGGTCGAATTTGTTCCGACCCTTTTCTCTCAGTTGAGTCAGAGCAGGTTCCACACCTGTTGCTTTTCAATTCCTTGTTCAAGTTTTAGTTTGTAAGATATTCTCTCCAGGAATTAGATGTCGGATTTGTTCCGACCCTTTATTAAATTATATTTTACTTTAACGATATTTGATTGTTTTATTATTTTTAATGGATTTTAAAATTCATGTTCAATCCGTCGACATATTGTTTCATGGATTTTTTGAAACGATCACATATAAAATTAATTGAATTTAGATCATTTAAAGAAAATGATATTTATATCACCAAGATCATTCTTTAAATATAATAGCCTATTATTTAATTAATAAATAAAAAAATAAGTAGCCAAAAATCTCGTTTAGTCAAACAAATTTCTTGTGAACATTGAAACGGAGAGCGAAATAATGCACACAAAATAACAATAAAACTTTAGTTCCATGGTCAAAATAAAGACAACCTAATAATTGAATGACTGACCCAATATTTTACCCCATAACTTTTAATCGATGTAAAATTCGAACGCCTTTCTTTCCCGAACTCGAGGGCGAAGTTGGGTTAAGTTTTCAGGATTCAGGACTTTAGTTAAGCATAATTAAGTTATGGGATTAAATTTAAAGGCCCATAAGTTTGGGTCAACTTTGACTAAAGATCCAACCCATTTATTTTGGATCCGAATGGCTATGATCAAATTATTTAAAGGTATAGCTAGGGATGGGCATGGGTCGGGTTTTTGATCCACCCGAACCGACCAAAACAATAGTTCACCCGATCCGATCCCGACTCAATATATAACTTAGAAACCCGATCCGACCCGACCCTAAATAATAATAAAAATATTATTTTTATTCAATAAAAATAGTGACTTAATTGAAAAAATATATATAGAGAGGGGTATTATTGTAATTATTAATTATTCCTAAATATATAATATAAAATTATATATTTTTCAGGTCGGGTATTTTTCACCCTAAACCCAACCCGATCCGAACATCAACCCAACCCGACCCGACCCTGATTTTTTTTAAAAAAAATCCGGCCCAATCAGGTCGGGTCGAAACCCGTCAGGTTCGGGTCTCATTCCCATCCCTAGGTATCGCCTTGTCCATCTAGCTATGATTTAACTTAGTAATTGGGTTGAAGGTTTTTATTTTATTTGAATTAATTTTATTTTATTTTAGGCATTTTTTGGATTAAAAATTTAAAAGTTTTAGATAGGTAATATATTCAAATAAAATATTGTTATGCAAATAGAGATGTTGATTTTATTAAAATATATTTAAAATTATAATGAAGGTTGTAAACTAAATGTATAATTAGAATATATGTAATTATTGACACAATAAATTAGTTATTTGAGATTATTCAATGAATTGTTAAAAGTTATTCTTTGAGGTCCCGAGTTTGAGCACTAAAAATGTTAAGGGTGTGAGCGTTTAATATCAAATGATTGAAAGTTAATTTTAAACAGATATTACTGTATACTTAGCTTAGATTGATAAAAAAAAATTAAAACACATAAATTTTCGAATAAAAACAGATACAAACAAATCTCATTTTATTAATAAAGAAACCACAATAAAATATTAAATTATTAAAAATCGAGCGTCTACGAAGATAAATTATTTCTCCAAGTAGGCATAGAGATGTCTCTTTCTTCCTATAAGCATATTATTTCTTCTCTCATAATGTCAGTCAACGTGCCACTCAGATCAAGTGGGCCCCTGCTCTCGGTTCCATCATCGTCATCAAGATCCAGAGAAGAAGAAGAGAATTTTTCCAAACAGTAAACCAAATTTGTCCTTTTCAGAATCTGCATGATTGGAAAACCCCATATTTATTCATCGGTTTAAGAAAAACCCAGAAAAAAAAATGAAGAGAGAACCCCATTGGGCAGGCATGCATGCATGCATGCAACAGATCATCAGTCTCTTTGATCACTACATTTGCATGCCGTATCATGCCAGCCTATTCTTTGAATAGACATGCCCCCTCTTCATCGTTACACCCAGCGAGTCCTTACCACGCGCCGTCCTTTCGACAACTACCCTCACAGGGTGGCGCGTGTATCAAAAAGGCGTTCATTTGCCTGATCATTAAAAACCATTCAAAATCTGCCTGCCACCTGACTGTGAAAATGTCAGTGAGAAGAAAGAGTAACGTAAGTGACTGAATACCGTAACGCATGCCACTGGAAGCGTGTGATAGGGATTTTCCAATTCAATGCTCCAAAAGCATTTCACTGTTTCTTTCTTTTTTTCTCGGTCAGGAAAAAATGCATTCAACTCTTGTGGTTAAGGAGTTTTGATTTATATAGAATTTGACTTCACATTCTTATCGAAAGTTGTCTCATGGCGGCAGCAGCAGCAGCGTTTGCGATTGTGATTGCATCAGCAATGGGTAATGAACGAAAGGTGACGGTAATGTGAAGAAATAGAGGAAAGAGGCAGATTGCTCCATCATTGCCTCAATTATCAGATAATAGTAAAAAAATCATACATATGTGTAGGAGTCTAGTTCAAGAGGGTTCAAATATGAGTTAAATGAATGATTATTATTCTTAAAGTTCAAAGATTCGAACATTAAATATAAGGTGTTCAAGCATTTATTGTCAAATGATCGAGTATTTATAACATATATTACCACTTGTAAACACCCTAGACTAATAAAAGAATATATGTATTAATATCTCGTTTACGAATTTACTTTTTATAAATAATTTAGATGTTGTATAGATAGTAATAGACTCAAGTATGAATAATTAAGAATTCATCGAGAGGACTCAATGGTTAAAGAGTATGTTGAACACTCTTTCTAGAGATTGTCAGCAGAAAAAATCCGGTCACAAAACATTATTATTTTGTACATTGTCAACGGTTAAGAAAGAATTCAAACAAATACTAATTTATAATCACCGTTGACTATTAAAAAATGAATGATTCCAACTTTACTGAATAGAGTTTTACACGGTTAAAATAGATATATTTCCATTTTAATTTAATATGTTTTTAAATTTTGAACACGTTAAAAAATATATTGAAATTATATAACTCTATTTATATAAATAGATAAATGTATAATGTCTCCATGTATCTTTCTTTATTATATAATGATATATATAAAATTATATCTCAACCACCCATCTAAACCAAATCAGTCAAGAAGCTATGCAAGGAAAAAGTTTGAAAAATAATTTAATTTTGGTGGCATATTTTGACCAATTTAGTTAATTGGGAAAGGAGCATGTACACACTCAAACAACCAAGTTCAATAGCTACCATCTAATAATGAAAGCCATTATGAATGAAAGGACCTAATGTGGTTAAAGCTATGTAGCAAGAAAGTCGGTCCATCCTTTTATCTAATTGACAATAATAAAGCATAAATATTTAGGTTCTACTAGGCTTAATTCCCGAAAAAGTACCCAAACTATTCCTTTTGTGTTAAATGAGTGCCTACGGTTTTTTCCCCATCCGGCTGTGTCTAACATTACAAACATTACCTTTTTAGGTGCTCAGGTTGTCAACGCCGTTAGTTTTTCCCGTTAAGTGACATGTGTCGACAGTGGTAATTTTAAAAAAAAATTAAAAATAAAATTATATATTTTTAAAAAAGGAAAAAATAAATTTTGAAATAACTCCTAAACTTTGAAAAATTTCATTTCAACCCTAAGCCCATGTCGATTATCGCCCTTTATCGTCGAAGAAGCTCCACCCTGCCTCCCCTCCCCCGACGACCATAACCCTATTAAATCTTGACCGACTGACTATCAATCGACCACAAATTAACATTTTAAACCTCACGAACCCTAGGATGAAAATCATGATCCCACGCGATTTCGACGGTGAATCGGCGACAACTACGACGACATATAACTAGGATAATGTCAATGACTATGTCAGCGACGACGATGGTGGCCGGAGAAGGCGCGAGAGGCAGATTAAGGTTATAATTTAATATTTTGGGGTTGTTTTATAATATAAGAAAAGTTAGGTTTTTTTTATAAACATAATAACATTTTTATAAAAAATAAATTTTAAAATTATCAGGTGTTGACACATGATACTTAACGGTGAAAACTAACGGTATTGACGACCTGAACACTTAAAATGATAACGATTGTAACATTAGACACTCAGATGGTTAAAAAAATTGTAGACACTTATTTAACAAAAAAAAAAAGCATAGTTTGAGCAATTATTTGAGCATTAAGCCGTTCTACTATGTAGATTAATACTAATAGCCTTTGACAAGTCTTCTTGGCCCTTACTTTCCTCGCATGCATTTGGACACGCCGTCTTATTAATAATATTTATAGGTAAAAATATGCACATATATTTATATTAAAAAAGTAAAATTTTATTAAGTTAATGTGATTATAAAATAATATTTATTTTAAAAAATTTAATTATTTGATAATTAACGTTCAATCGTTCTAATGCAGTCGCTAATATTTGAATTTGTAACTTTAAGAACTAAGTTGATTTGTACTATATTAAACAAGTAAACTTATAAAAAAATTTAAAAAAATAGAAAAATATATTTAAATTATATAAAAATTTAAAATCTTTATTTTATAGAGATATTGTTTGATTATCATATTATCTTGTTTTATAGACAACAACATACTTTTTATAAGTTAGAATTTTATATTTTGGATAGTTCTTTTTAGATAAGAGTTTAGTGAATATTTTACTAGCCATATTTCAAAAATAAAATGGGTTAATTATACATGTAGTATCTAAATTGTCAATTTTAGGGTTTTTAATACTTAAATTTTTAATTTTTTTGAAATCATACCTAACATTTAGCTTTCATTTCATTTTAGTACCCACCGTTAAAACTTAACGAGTTTAGTACCTAAACTATCAGTTTGGTCTGTTTTAGTACCTAAACTTACAATTTTTTCAAAACTTAATGTTAAATTTTGAATAGGGTACTAAAATGAAACAAAAACTAAAGTTTTTAATGGCGGGGTACTAAAATGAAACAAAAACTAAACCTTATGTATGGCTATGAAAAAGATTGAAAATTTATGTACTAAAACATATCAAAATTGATAGTTTAGGTTCTAAATGCATAATTTAGTCAAATAAAATATATGAACTGAAATTTTCAAGTCATATAGACCCTCACATACTTGTAAACAATTTCAAAGACAACCTTATAAACAAATATTGAAAGCACATTATATTTATGAAATTAATTTGTACAAAGTTAACAATCTTACATCATCATCATAATAACCCATCACAAGAGGTTCAAAGGATAGATGGACATGCAAAACTCCTTTGAAACAAAATTGGTACATTTACAATATTCTAAGAGGAAGGCTAAAAAAGAAGGAAAAGAAACCATTGTATCCCCCTATGGAATCATCTTCTTTGAGCTGGATAACATGACTGTTGTTGTTAATTGACCGCCATTGTTGAGCAATGTCTTTAGCAATTTTAATGGCGTCAGAAGCCGTTCCTTGGAGCCCTCTTCTCGAGAACCCGACCGTGTACAA
The DNA here is from genome assembly GCF_006381635.1 of Hibiscus syriacus. Taxonomy (NCBI): domain Eukaryota; kingdom Viridiplantae; phylum Streptophyta; class Magnoliopsida; order Malvales; family Malvaceae; genus Hibiscus; species Hibiscus syriacus. The sequence continues at coordinate 2,309,295 of NW_024061783.1, forward strand.
CCCCTTCTTGGCTTTCCATCCGTCGGGAAACGGCGTTACCGGCATCCCGTCCTGGTTGAAAAACGACTCGCATCCCTGTGTTTTCGAATGAGGTTATCCGGAATCGAATTCGAGGTTAATGTAAAACAACACAGTGTGTGATTGTTACCTTGAGCCAAGTAGGCACGTTGCTTTTGTACCCAGTCGCCAAGATGATTGAATCAATCTCCTTGTCTTGTCCATCCACAAACTTTGCTCCGTTCCTTGTAATCTCCTTCACGCCTTCCATCACCTTAATTTTCCGGATTTTATCAACGATAACGCCCCGACGTCGAGCACCGGCGTCTTCCCAGTGACGTTCTTGAGCTCGATCGGACCCGTCTTTGGCCGCCTGAGACCGATTCGATCGGTGTTGCCTAGGATGAAATTGGATACCAGCAATAAGAACTTGTCTACTAGTCTCAATGGGAACCATTTGAGAAGTGACATTGCTATCCCAAATGTTGAGGAACCAAACATTTCTCTTGGTAATACATGCACCTGCAGAAACGGGAGATGATGTTTGTCAGCAACAACGAACACATAATGTCTTTTGGACAATGATTTTCCGACAATCGAATCACGAGTTCTGGACTGACCGTGTTCCGAACAACCGTGTGAGGGATGGCATTGTATCGACAAAGGTCCAAGCTGACCTCCATGCCGGAGTTACCGCATCCGACGACCAAAACCCTTTGGTTTCTAAACTCGAAACCGGACTTGTATTCGCTGGTATGAACGACGGAGCCGTCGAACTTGTTGATCCCGGCGATGTCCGGTATTACAGGTTCTGCACTTTCGCCGGTGGCAACGATGAGCCACCGCGAAATGTACTCGGAATCTTCCGTTTCAACCTCCAAAACCCCGAAACATGATCATACTCGGCGCTTTGCACTGCCTGGTTGAACCTTGGGTGAATCGAGAAGTGTGAAGCGTAGGATTCCAAGTAGGAGACGAACTGGCGCTTGGTCGGATACTTCGGGTAATCTTGAGGGAAACCCATTAAAGGTAACTGGCAGAACTGTTTGGGGAGATGGAGTTTGAGACGATCATAGGTTCGGTGTTGCCAAAGAGAGGCCAAGCAATCGCTTTTCTCGAGGATAATGGAAGGGACGCCTCGTTGAGTTAAGCAAGCTGATGCTGCTAGACCCGAAGGTCCTGCGCCTACGATTATAGGTCCATGAACAAGAACGCAGTTTGTATCGTTCTGATGATGATGATGATGTTGAGAAGAACCCATAATCCCAAGGATAGTGAAGTAAAGCTTAAAAAGAAGTAAAAAAGAAGACACTTTTTTTTCTTTTCTGCTAACCTCTGTACTTTTCACTCTGTAAAGCTCTGTTTCTTTTTCTTTTTTCTCACTACTTCCCCGAGAAAAATGATAGATGAGGTAGGATTTATAAAGGGAGACGAAAGAAAGAGGAGGGGAGGGCAGGGGGTCAATGGGAAGATGGTGAGCAGGGAGAGGGCTTTTAATGCAGCACAAGAGTCTAAAAATATTTTTTTAACTAAAGGAGTAAATATTGAGGCAATTTTACCCGAATTCCACCCTAAAATATATTATTTATTAAAATATCACCATTTCGTCAATATTTATCAAAAATGTCATTTTTTTGTATGTGATTATAAGGGGGCGTATGGTTGGCGGCATATTAGATTACCAGGGGAATGAAATGTCATTCTCCCGTTTAGTTGGCAAACATTCTCATATATTACCGGGAATGTGAATACTACATTCTCTTAGCTATAGTTGGATTACTGGCGTTTTGGACTAAAATGCACTTAAATTTTTTTTTTCAAAAATATTCTTATTTTGTCTTTGAATAAAAAAATCTACGAATGTTAAATTATAAATTTATCCTTAAACTATTTTAGATTTACAAAAAAAATTCCATAATTAGAATTTTATATGAAGTTCAGGGATTAAAATAAAATTTTACCCTTTTATTAAACCTATTTATCTTTTCAATTTTGTAAAAAAATTATATAAATTTTATGAATTTAAAATCTGTAAAGAAAATATATAAATTAATTATAGTAATGTTATAGTAGAATTCAACTTGTTAAAAAATAAATATATAATAAGGACAATTTGGTAAAATATATATTCCAATAATATTTTATTTCTTTTAATCAAACACTGTAATCTTACATTCATGCTAAACGAACCAAACACAAAATACAATATTCCTAGTAATCTTATTCCCGCCGGTAATCTTATTCCTACTGATAATCTTACATTCCGTGAACCAAACACATCCTAAATACATTCTACACAATGCGTTTTTGGAGTTTTACGAAGTTCGTCATTTTTTTCGACATTAACTTTCATAAACTCAAATCAAATTGGATAAAAAGTGAAAGAATTATACTCGAGTCAAATTTATATACACCACAAATTTAATCTAACTCATTATCAATTTAAGTATAATTATGAATTTCGATTATAGATAATAAACAATTTTTATAATAAAAACTCTTAGTTGACACTTTTTCCCTCTTAAGTTATGAATTCAGTGCGAACCAACTTGCTTTAATAGTTAAATAAATCATTGTTTTTTTTCTAGAGATCTCGAGTTTGAGCACCAGCGATAACAGTTGGGTGATTGAGCATTCATTATCAAATGATTGAAAGTATCTATAATATATATTACTATGTAATCACCGCTTAATCAAAATAGTAATGAGTTTAATATTCACTAGAAATAATTTTTTTTCTTTTCCACGCCTAAATAGGAATTGTTCATATATATATATATATATATTATAATAATTCATTATATTTAAAATGTAGCATTAAGAAAAACTTATTGGTCAACGATTAATGTAAGAATTTTATGTTTTAAAAAACTCATGATTTAATGTAAAATTACTTGAAATCAATGTTTTATTGGTCAATGTGTTTGTTTAAATCTACTTTGTAAATTCAAAATATAAGAAATTTATATGTATATATGAATGTGTTACAATAATTTATCTATAAGTACGTAAATATGTTTTAATTTTTAGATAAACTATTTTCTCTTTACTCACTCTTCATTTATAATTTAACACTGATCTTAAAAAAAAGTAAAAGGGTAATTTTTGATCCTGTAATAAATTCAATTTATCATTTTCACCTCTGTCGTATTTTCGTATCAACTTAGTCTTTGAAGTTGTTCAATTGCATCATTCTATACCATACGTCTAACTTAAGACCCTAAATTATAAACCTTAAACCTTAACCATATAACCTCTAAGTCATAAACCCTAACTTAGGTTAGGTTTTATATTTTAGGGCTATAAGTTAAAGGGTAATGTATAAAATGATACAATTAAATAACTTCAAGTACTACAGTGATGCGGAAATATAATAAGAGCGAAAATAATAAATTTGACCTACTATAAGAATAGAGGTGACCCTTAAACCTAAAAAAACATCAGTCTTTGATCGTATTAAATCAATTGGTAATATAAATAAATAAATATATATATATATATATATATATATATATATATATATATTGAATAGTATCAAACTGATCTATCTATATTATTTAAAATTTATTGATTTAAAAAAAAAAGAACAACTATTAGATAAATCTAGTTTAGATCCTATTCTATATATAATCAACCGACTTGAAGAACATGCGCACTGGCGTACGTTAGCCATGCAATGAAACGAATTAGGTCCACCGTTACTCATATTAATAAAGATTAAAAAAACATACAATTTAATAAACAACGAAATCTCTTACATGTTTCTTTTAAAAAGGCTTTCATTAATTAATAAAATTATTCCAGTAAGTTAATAAAAATAATATTTAGTATATAATCTTCAAAATTTACAAATAAAGAGTCAATCGTATAAAAATAAACTAATATTATTAAATAATAAAATTTAAATAAATAAAACACTTAACAAAATTTTATTTATTTTCACACAAAGAATGAACAAAAAGAACGGATTGGGACAATCGTCCCCTCAAAATTTTAAATTATCATTTGCTTCGAATCATACTTCCAAAACTTTTTAAATTATCATTTAATCTGAATATTTTTTATATTTTATGTTAATATTTAATTTTCGTTTATATATGTATATATATATTTATAAATTCGTTTTTTTTCCTAAAATATAAAAAATATTCCTAATAAAAATTTCACGTTCGTCCCAATTCTGTACAATACAAATAGTGTGGGGCAAGGGCATAGGAAAGTCTACATAGCATGAAATTGTGAGTCGGAGTTGTGAGTCTTGACTCGCACATTTTTTAATTTTGTGATAAATATTTATATTAATTATAATATGTATAAAAATGATTAAAATCCTTATTAATTATAGATAACAGATATGTTAAAATAATGCAAGTAATGAATTATATAATATAATATATAGTTTTTATACGACATTCCACCTTAAAACGTGTATTCAGTATTGAATATTGATCAATACCACAATCTATGCTTTAATATTTACAAAACCAAGAATTATAAAAATTATCAAAACGGATAAATTAAATTATAGAATATAAAAATTTAAAAAAAAGAATAACATATAGGTTAAATTACACAATTCCTCATTGAACTATACCATCTCTTATTTTACTCAAGTACTTTTAATTCTTCTAACTTACTCACTGAACTTTTGAATTGCTATGTTTTGATCACTTTGAATTTTTTTATATTATTTATGTATGATGTGATATTTATTATTAAATATAAAATAAAACAGAATGTGGCCGAACACCACCGCCAGCAGTTAGCTACCGTCATCCCAAATTTAATGGGTCGCTTCGTCTCGACACCGTGAGTCTGAATATGACATCTATTTTCTCGAAAATTGCTCCGAAGTCCACGAATTATAGATTGAAAGTGATAAAGCCGAAACGTTTCAGTCGAGATTCACAGATTTTGGGACATTTTTCGATGAAACAACCATCAGATTCGGACTCAGGGGGTCGAGACGAATCGACCTATGAAATTTGGGACCGAACGACCACCATCTACGACAGTCGACGGTGGCCAACAGTGGCGTCCGATCACCTTATGTTTTTATTTTATATTTTTAATTATTTTATATTAAATAATAATAATAATAAAATGTCATGTCATACCGAAATAATAATAAAATAATTAAAAGTAATCAAAACACGAGTAATTTGAAAGTTCAATAAATAATTAGATAAAAATAAAAGTATGGTGAGTAAAATAAGAGAGAATATAGTTCTACTTGAATCGAAACAATAATATTAATGGATATTTTATGCGTGATTTTGGTGATTATCGACAATAAATTAGGTGTGAAGATGAAGAAATGAATAAGATTATGGAATGTTTTTCATTAGCCGTATATTACGGTTGTCGTACAGTAAAATTACCCTGAAGATTATGTATATTAAGAAATGTAATTAATTATGCATGGATTTCAATATTTTTCGTATATCCCATTTCAAGATTCATCTACTCTCTAGGATTACCCATCTACAGGTAACTTTACTTGCAAGACACCGTCTCTTACCTTATCTGTATTATTTTTAACATTACTCGAACTTGATTCGATTCCTTTTAAAAATAATTGATCTTATAAAATCGAACGTAACTTGATTCAATTTTCATCCGAGACCCATCCTCAATGACAAGCGAGTGAGAGTATTGTGAAATGTGAGATGACATTAACATATCCTAAGGAGAATAGTAAAGGCTAAAGGGTCCCCTTGTCGTTGAAACAGAACTTAACCCAGCAGCTGAGCAGATCAGCTCATGCATGCATCCATCTACGTCTAACACAAGGAATTTTGGCAGACACCTTGCTTACCACTCTGCACATCTTTAAATGCCCATTTGCCCCTTTCTTTGGATATACATTGTACCCCAATATATAATATTTTATTTCATCTACAATTTAATCAATGATTATTTAGGGTAAATTCTGTGTTTAGTATATACATTATCAGTTTTGATACATTTTAGTATCTATTTTTTTAATTTTTTTCAAAGCATACCTAAAGTTTAGTTTTCGTTTCATTTTAATACGCCGCCGTTAAAGACTTTAGTTTTTTTTAAATTTAGTACCCAAGAGCTGAATTAGGAATTTGTTATTGCGCGGGTTAAAATATTTTTTTATTTTCTATAAATACAATTTTTTAATTGAGGAAAGCATGATAATTTTCTTTCTTTATTTTTTAAAATATATATATATATATATATATATATTAATAATTAAAAATATAATTGGCGGGGACCAAGGGTCCCCTTACCCTCCCATTGGTTCCGCCCATGAGTACCCCATTCAAAATTTAACGCTGAGTCTTGAAAAAAATTAAAAGTTTAGATACTAAAACAAACCAAAACTGATTGTTTATATACTAAATATGTAATCTATCTTTTTTAACTCATCAAGACTTCTCGGTAGTTAAAGAGATGATTATTTTTTTCTTAAAGTTTTGAGTTTGAATTTCAACGGTTGCATTTGCAGGATGTATATACATTATCAATGATTAAAAATAATTCAAAAAATAAATAAATTTACTCTTTCAACTATATTCAAATTCTGTTTTAACTTTTTTTTTAATTTAAAGTATCTTTAAAATTTTATTTCGTCATTATTTTTAATCATTTTTACTGAACATTAAAAAATATCATTCTGAACAAATTAATCATTTTTACAGAATGTAAGATTATCGGCAGGAATAAGATTACCGACGAGAATAAGATTACTGAGAATATTGTATTTTGTGTTGTTAGTTAAAGGAATAAAAGATTATTAGAATGTATATTTTACCAAATTGTCCTTATTATATGTTTATTTTTTTAACCAGTTAAATTTGACTATAATTAATTTATATATTTTCTTTAAAAATTTTAAATTCATAAAATTTATATAATTTTTTTTTACAAAATTGAAAAGATAAATAGATTTAATAAAAGATAAATAGGTTTAATAAAAGATATATAGGTTTAATAAAAGGGTAAAATTTTATTTTAACCCCTGAAATTCATATAAAATTTTAATTATGGATTTTTTTGTAAATCTAAAATAGTTTAAAGATATATTTGTAATTTAACCTTCATAAAAAAAAAATTTATTCAACGACAAAAGAATGACATTTTTGGGGAAAAAAAATTAAGAACATTTTAGTCCAAAACGCATGTAATCCAACAATACCTAGGGGAAGTGGGTAATCACATTCCCGATAATATACTCCCAAAATATCACTGTTGAGAATAAAGGATTACAGGGGGTTGAGAATGTTTGCCAACCAAACAAAGAAATGACATTCCAAACCAAACACCCCTAAGGATATGTATTTCATTCTTCAATATGAACTAAATTTTGTTTTGACCTTTAGTTTATACAAGGGTTTTATGCATACTAATGTTTGAAAGACTATTCGGTCCATACAGGAAGCCGATACGATGATCTTATTCAGAATCCGAAGCAACCTAAAATTTATTAAATTCTGATGGTAGAGTAGTAGGGTTTTATTTGGCGGAGAGAAGAGCATCGATTTTGTGTTCGATGTGTGCTTCATGGTCCTCTAGACGAGCTGCGACGACTTGATTCTTCGAATCCCAGAGAATCAAAGTTGGGACTCCGGTTAGCTTGAATGTTGAGTCGACCCGCCATGGATGTCGAGGGTTCCTCCATGTTGGCCTATCACCCACATAAGCTCTCAGCAGCGCAACATCCCGGACGTTGCTTCTTCAAGTTTCTTGTATATAACAGGTTCAGCTCTAACACAGTCTATAAACAAAAATAAACAATCTCAAAATTAGAATACTTCACCAATCCCCGTTGCGTAACCATAGGCTGCCAACATAGCTCTATTGCGAAAGATTAATAAACAACAGCAAGGAGAAGTGTACCGGGACACCAACTAAGAGAGGTTGACGGGTCTTTATCGGCCAAGAAAAGGATGAAATTGGCTCTGTTGTTGGGCGTATCCGATTTGAATTTCTCAAAGATACTGCCAAATGTTGAAACCGTCGAGTCCACCACCTTCATCGGCATTCATTTTACTACCAGTGTTTCTTTCTCCTAAAGATTGTGTGATTCAATAACCGAAAATCATTCTCAACACTCACCATCAATGTCGTCTCATGCACAAACATTCAGTAAGAACAAATCAAAGCAAAAAACATACAATCACAACCACAACCACAACAATTGTTGACTATAACGATAACACATTTTGCTCTCCAACCTATGATAGTATGCCGTTTTAATCTATTCGAACAGCAATAGACCAACAATAGGCTAACTGTAATTTATCTTTAAGCATTAAGCCGTAGTTAGGAATACAAACCTCAAACTGTAATTTCAATTGTCGTCATTGTTGACTCTATTTGAACTTTCCAAAAACTCAAATGATGATAGATTACAAGTAGTACATATGCATTGACCAAAGATCAAGTACTTCATGGTTTCTATTTTTCTTTTCTATTTTACTTCTCTCTTCAAGTAGGAGCCAGCAATCGTTTTTTACATCCGGTTCGATCGGTTTTCACACATAACCGACTTAGCCTACCGACCTGACCTATCTAGGTTTTAACCTACCTAACCGAACCCCATGGTTTACCTTTTGGGTCTTAATAAAGCTTGAAGATTGAATTAGTTGAACATTAGCGGAAGATCTAGGAATCGATGTTCTAAGCATCGGAGGCCATCAATCGAGAGAGAATGGAACTGATTATTTAGGAATCTGTTTTCACACATAATCGAATTTTCATTTCAACAATTGACCTACCTTTACCCTAAAATAGATTAGGAATCTGTCGGACTTTATTCAAAAGATAAACTATTTCATGATTGTAAAGTAAGCCCTTCAAAGGAAGCAATTGAAACTCAGAGTCTTTGGAAACAAGATTACAATTTTACAACATACAATTAAAAAAAAGCCCTTGTTTGTTACAAGGTAAGAGATTGAAATTTCAAACAAACCTGGAGCGATGTGAAAAAGGAAGATGAATAATACACGATAAGGAAAATGGAGGCTGAAAGGGAAGCAACCGGTAGCGGCGGCGACAAAGAGAGTAATTATGTTTTAGTTGTTTAGGCCATAAGGTTTTCAATTCCATGTCTTTCTAAAAGTAAAATTTGTCATTAAATTTGTTGAAATGTTATAAAACAGGGTAAAGTACACAAATAATCACCTAATTATAGTGTGTTATTTTATTAAGTTGTCTAATTATTAAAAGTTATCGAACGGTCTTTAACTATAGAATATTGTTTTATTGAGTTTTCAACTATTAAAAGTTATAAAATAATCAAATATCAATTCATATATTCTAAACTCGTCTTTTACCATTTAAAAAATGATAGGCGTCTAAGTTGGATGTCAACCTGTTAACTAGAAAATGATAAAAATCTGATCTTAGAACCGTTTGAGTTGTAATTTGTGGATAAGATTTTATAATATCCTATTTATTATGTTAATTTTCAGCTCAAATGGTTGTCAATTTTTTAAAAAAAAGACGAATTTGGAATATATGAACTGTCAAGATGACCATTTTATAACTTTTATAATCAAGAAACAAAAAATTAACACTCTATACTTGGGGACCATATTATAATTTCTAATAGTTGAGGAATTCGACAAAGTAATATTCTATAATTGGGGGACAATTTGTATACTAAACCCTATAAAACAATCATTTTAACGTTATAAAATTATCATTAAATTTAATGAATTGTTATAAATAAAACAAATTATTATTATTTTTATCAAATTACGAAATGATCATTAATTTCTAAATAGTAACAAAATAATCATTAAGTTATATAACGTTATGATCATAGAAACATCATGGTGACTATTCTAACAATTCGATAAAATCATTTTATAGCTATTAAAAGATTAAGGCTTAATATTAAATAAGTGCTTAAATTATATCACTTTTCACGAATATGTGTTAAAAGTATTATTTAACTCATTCTAATGTCTAACGTTATAAACGTTATCACTTTAAGTGTTCAGGCCGTCAATGATATTAATTTCCTGTTACATGACACATGTTACAATTTGGTAATTTCAAAAAAATTGTTTAAAATTAAAAATTACGATATTGACTTTTTAGACTTTTTAGTCCATTAAAGTTTCAAATTCTGTTACGCGACACATGTTACAATTTGGTAATTTCCATCACGGATCTTGTAATGTTGTATAATGCCTATGGATATATTAACTTTTTTACTCAATACTGTTCTCACTAGGGGTGTATTCGGTTCGGTTTTTTACCAAAAATTGAACCGAACTGAAATAAACGGGTTTTCAATATTTAAACCGAAACCGAATAGTTAAAAAACCGAAAACACGGAAATCGGTTTTTTCGGTTCGGTTCGGTTTTTTTAACGGTTCGGGTTTTTCGGTTCGGTTCGGTTTATCGGTTTTTCAATAAAAAAATCACTTGAAACTATAGTTTTTTTTTACAAAAATTGCCTATTCGGTTCAATATGGAACAAATGGGTTCCATATGGAAAACCCGAACCGAACCGAATCAAAAAAATGAAGCCTTTAAACCGAACCGAAAACCGAACCGAACCGTTTTACTCGGTTCGTGTCGGTTTTCTCGGTTTCGTTGCTCAGCCCTAGTTCTCACTGCAGCGTAATCGTCTGTGAAGGCGTTGCTATCTATGGTGTTATTGTAGCAATTATTTTACAAACAAAGTTAGAGAGTGTTCCATCATCACAAATATATGCGCCAGAGTCTCTTAGAGCTGGATATGCAATCTTTGCTTCTGGAATTATTGTTGGCTTCGCCAACCTTGTTTGCGGGTTTTTCCCTTATCCTTTTCTACATCTGAAATATTTTAAAAAATTGGTATCTAAATAAATATTTTGCTTATTTCTGTGTACCTTGTTTTGGGGACAGATTGTGTGTTGGAATAATTGGAAGCAGCTGTGCGTTGTCTGATGCTCAAAACTCCTCACTTTTTGTGAAGATTCTTGTGATTGAGATTTTAGGCAGTGCACTTGGACTGTTCGGAGTGATTGTGGGTATAATCATGTCAGCTCAAGCGACATGGCCTGCAAAATCAGTGTAATTTCATGATCTTAGAAGAAAATAGCAATTCGATTATGTGAGAATGTAGCCTGTTTCATATGTCGGTTACCCGAAATGAGCTCCCCCTTGTTTTGTTGTTATTAGTAGTAATGTATGTAGAAACCCGCCTGGAAGTGTCGCCCTGTTTTTTTTTGTTAGAACACATTTGTATGAAAACTTGCTTGAAGATTTTTCGTTCTTTGATCCTATACCCCACATGTTGTGCCAACGTTGTTTGTTCTGTCGACATTTTTCTGGTGGATAGCCACCCTTTTGTGTGCTGCCGATTTCTCTTATTGCCATTCATATTTTGAAGTTACAGATGCAAAAGAAATGAGACATAATTCGTCAGTGCATATGGAAAATGTTCCCTTTGTGTATTTTGATGACCATGGTGAACAAAGTAACAAGCAGGTAACGGTTGAGAAGTTTGACTTGCCAAACAAGTTAACTTATATATCATTTTTATTTTTCATCTTTGGAGAAACAAACAGTGTAAGCCTGCAAGATTGGATCAACTAATTAATGATTAATCGTGAAGAATGGCATGTTCTTCTGTTGAAGATCGTTGAGATCCTCCGGACATGCTTTCTTTGGATCAAACGGCTCTTGATCGGGGAGATGCAAGCCTTGCTTAATCTGACCCAGCCACCGCGAGTGCAGCACTTGTTTAGAGGTAACAGGGAACCTAGTGGACTGATATTCTTCCAGAGCTGAGTGTAAATTTTCCACTCCCCAGTTCTCGAGGCATTTGCCAAGAACTGCTGCATCTAATATAGTCATGTTTGTGCTTCTTAGACCATGAGGAGTTGTTGGGTGAGCAGCATCTCCTATCAACACTACATTGTCCCAATAAATCAGCTTTAGAGGATCACAATCATATATGGCATTTAAGAAAAGGGTCCTTGATCTCCTTCATGACTTTTACGAGCTCCGGAACCCAAGTTTCCTCGGCTTCTTTGATTATCTCATCGATCATTCCTTCACTTACTTTCATGGTAAGTGAATTTCTCTGTACACGCAGGAAAGAAAAAGAAAGATGCACACTTTCAGATATTCCCAAAACATCATTGACAACATGAAATTGCTATGTAAGAAGCATAATGTATGAGATTAGAGCAAGCAAGAACCTTTATCTCAGGCTCGATTTGGTTGACATAAAAGATCCAATTGAGCCTTTTGTTGAGCAATTCATAAAGCACAGCATGTGTTCCGGAGCCAAGGTCGAAATACAAGCATTTCCCAAGGTCAGGGTATGCTTTTCGGATGCCTTTAATGGTTTCTGAATCCTCCTTTCCTGAGAAATCAAGAACTCCTCTCCATGCACAGTAACCTGAATACCTGCAATGAGCATTATTCGTTGTTCGCCTTCTCAAAGAAGAAGGATGTTCTACACATGAATACGAGCATAGAATATCCAAAGACGCTCTGAATACATGAAAAAGTACTCTTGTCACACACATACCCATATTCGACTCTTACACCCGAATCTAACTAGCATTCGCTATGGACTTAGAATTGATTACACCTATATATATTGAAATACCTCAACTTAAGGGCAGGGAGAAAATGCTGGCGGGTTAAAGAGAGGCACCTATCTGCTGCAATGAGTAAATCACCATCTATCTCAACGCCGTTATCATTTCGAAGAAGTTTAGCCTTAACTCTGACATGGGATTTGTCATCAGAGATGGTGAAAGAGATAAATTGATGGCCTCAGAAGAATACATCAGGTGACAATGCATCGTATAGAAGGCCATGGATATCAGACCAATGTGCTGCTCTAAAATTGAATTCCTCATCTCTGGTCAGTGTTCAGCTCTCCTTTGTAGCACCATCTGTTGCTTGGTTCTGTTTAAAAACCCATTTCCAGAACATATGAAATGTTAATTATTGACAGCCCCAATCGTCAAAACAAGGCATACCGAAAGTGTAAAATTCACATAGTACCTGATCGATAGTGAGGGGCAAGGTGGCCTGGTGAAGGAGCTGGGGATTGCTGATCCATGAAGTGATGAGCGTTTGAGACAAAGGGTCCAGCCTCAGTCCGGCACCGGTTGGGCTGCTGGTTGGGGGAGCGCTGGTTTTCTCGAGCACAACAACTTACCATCCTATTTAAGTGAGGGCATGGGCGCATGAGACCCCGGCTATACTCCCTCCTACTATGATTGCTTTAGCTTTCTTCTTCTCATGGTGATCCTCAACCATTTCCAGAGATTTCTCTCGTTCTCGATGGACCACGAATTCTATGGAGAAGGAAAGGTAGTTGCTGATGACAATAGGATCTTCTGATTGCAGATGCGGACACGTGACAAAAATATGTAGTACTCCGCTAGTCCGCTTGGAGCATCCTGAGAGGTGAGATGGGCATTCCAATCATCATGGTCATTTTTCAATGAAGTACCTAAAATATTTTTTAGTCAAAATAAGTACCTAAAGTATTCAATTTTTCATCTAAGTACCTAAAGTATTCTTTAATTAATATCACATGTCAACTTTTTTAGAACTTAGATGAAAATGTTCGAATATTTTAGGTACCTATTTGATTAAAAATATAACTTAGGTATTTATTTTGACCAAAAATACTTTAGGTACTCAAATGAAAAATAGAATATACTTTAAGTATTTATTTGTATTATAAGCCTATATATATATAATGAATAATTACTATTTATTAACTTCTTTATAATTAGGATAAAATAAAAAAAATTATTTTCAACTTTTATCCCACTCTTATTTTAGTAACTAAAGTTTACAAAATTTCAATTTACTCCTATTTTGGTCATTCCGACGTTAAGTTATGATCACACATATTTCTCTTAAAAGTTATGAAATGACCTCAACTTTATTTTCTTGTGAAAGAACCCTTAATTTAGAATTCCATTTGATTTCTCAATGATGTATTTTTTTCTAAATTCTAATGGTGCGAAAGTGGAGACAATGGAAGGAAGATTTTACGCTGATTAGAAGGAACTTTTATGAGTTTATAGTGATTTAGGTAAAATCTAAACTAATGAGATGATAGGAGACAATAAAATAAATTTGTTGATATCTTGAGTGGTCAAAGAAAACACTGAAAATGATCATTACATCACAGACATGACACAAAGATGATAATTACATCGTCGGTAGATTCAAGTTCCTTTGTGGAGTACTGATAATTTCTTCATACTCAACAACATCGAGTTCTTGAAGATGTTCGGGAAGGAAAAACTTCGAAAGGATGTGTCGTCTGGTGCTAATGAGGAGAAAGAACGGTAATGGAAACAAGATTCCAATTATATGTATCCATGTTAGGGATTCAAATAACAGTCCGTTATCAAAATAATAACCATTATATAATGGTTAAGGTTTCGTCCTAAATTGTTATTTCACAATTGCGATACCCACAATGACTACACTAACACCCGTTATTATCACAATAGCGATAAACCCAACCGGAAACGTGATACACAAATTAGAAGTGTAAACTTCAAAAAAGGCACAGATTCCACAAATGATGCATGCATGCTTGAACTGTAAACGGTAAACGGTAAACGGTTCTTCCTCAAATATATGGATGAGGTATTCTTCATACACAGACACTGTGCTCAACAGTTCTTATCCAGAGAAAATTTCAATTGAGCAGAGGGGTTTATCTTGTTTCAGAGAAAATTTCACAAGGTAAAGTAGGGCTAAAAAAAACAAATCGTAGTTCATCTCATTAACGCATGGCAACATCCTTTGTCATCAAAAGAAACCCCAAAGTATTAAGAATCGATAAAATTCAATAAGACAAAACGACCGACAACTCCCGAGAACCTGTTCTAGCTTTGAACCGTTATTTTTTCACTGGAGATTGAGTGATGAACTTGGTGAGAACAAAGCAGTCAGGAGGGTCCATGTTTGTGTAATAGTTCTTGATCGTCTCGGTGATTTCGAACCCGAATTTCTTGTAGAAGTTGACGGCATCATCGTTGTTTGTCTGAACATGCAAGTAAATTTCTTGTATGTTTTGCTTCAAACAGAGATCGATAACGTGGTTCAATAGCCTCGTACCTGCATAAATGCAGATTTTAAGCAAACTTTCATACAAACAAGAAACATGAAGGTGCAAGGTTCTTAAATAACTACACTTTTCTGTTCAGAATCATGGAGAACAAAATTTCAGTGACCAGTTACTTGCATTTTGCTCTTCGATTCTTCAATGTTAACCTCATCAGAGAATGCTCTCAGCCATCAGGTTCGATTATTCTTTCGTGATAGTTGAGCATACCAAGTAATACTTGGACCGAATTAAAAACCAATAATCATGGATTAAGGTTATTGATTCCTTTGCAAGACCTATGCCAGGAACAAAAATATTGTGTACTCACCAATGCCTAGCCCACGATATGGTGCTAAAACACCCAATGTCATGATGTACGCACGGACAGACCTACTTTCCTTCTTCTCCAGCCGGCAAACAATCGATCCAACACATATGTCACTGTAATATGCTGAATTAGAAAGAAAAAAGAGTCATCGTTAAAATAAACATGACAACATTGGATAGTATTGCTCATGTTTTAAGCATTCATCAAATTTCAGCCATGTATATATATATATATAATATATATATATATATATATGAAAATCACATTATGCTATTTGTATGTTAACCCTACAAAATTGGTTTTCACAAACCATCACATAGCAATACAAGGTCATTATCGATGCACCGTCATAAAACAAACAATACAACATTATCCATACGATGACAACACATCGCAGATGTTCTCTGCACATTTATAAGATGATAGAGTTAGACAAGACCGAGGACGACTTAAGTATTAAAGAGAACATATAATGTATATAGTTATCACGACAGACGGAAACGATATGGTAATTCTTCTTCGAAAAGGAACAGGTTTTGAAATGTCTATAGTTCCAATTAACAGATATGGAGCATAAATCTCAATAAGCAAGTACCTCCTACGCAGCATCGTAATTTTCGGAATGGGGAAATGTTTAGCCTCGGATTTTATGGCTTTTAGAAGTTCTCTAGAGAAGTTAACACTGCCACAAACTAGTACTAGAAACTCACAGGAAAAGCTGGATTAAGAGAAGTTAACATTCCACAAACCAAGACTGCCAATTTCATCACTTAACAACCACGTTTCAATCATGTGTATATCGCATATCTGTCGTATACAAAAACAAACTGGCCTAGTAAATCTGACATTTTCTCAATGCAAAGAGCGAAAACCCTAAAAAAATTATAAAGCCAAAACCAACAGATCAATGAAAGATCCCCATAATATGATTAAAAAACACGTGCAGCAGGGAAACAGCGACCATAAATTACCCAATGGATGGAATACAATAATAAACATTAAAGAAAAACCCAGATTTTAAAGAAAGACCTAAACAACATGCAATAAACAGATAAAACTGAGCATTGATTTTTAACACAAGATAAGGAAAACCCAGAAAAGAATGGAGAAAAAAAGGGAGCAGACCAAGCTTGGTTAAATCGCCAGAAGCGAGAGCATCCGCATAGTACTTTTCGTTATAACGAACAGGGAAGAGAACAGTGTTGAGCTTCTTCAGCTGCATCACGTTCTTGTCCCTCACTCCATCTAATGATACTGAAACTTCCCGGCCACCACCCATTTTCTTCTACACAAATTAAAACAAAACGAACTTCAGCGGTGGAATAAAATACAAGTTTTTTGCTGCCACAATGGCGGGGGAGGGAATGGTACGGTCCAAAACTGGAATCCTCTTGTATGTACGACGATGGTGAGATTTTATAACGAGACAAAAACGAGAGAGGGATTGCTTTCCTTGGATAATTTTGGGTTTCTTCATATTTTATAATTTCTTTTTCTGTTTGTTTCCCACGACTTTACATTTTTCGTTTACCGTTTTGAAATTCGATTCCAAACATACACGATCATGGAATGAGAGACAACTTGATCCCGTAGGTCACGCGGCTAAAAATTGACCTATTAGATTCATCTTTAAAATTAATTTAGGATATACAATAAGTATCATAATATAAAATAATTTTATCATTTTATCTAAATAATATTATTTTATTTAAATCACATCGAAGTGATAATTTCAAAAAAAATATTTTTTTATTAAATTTTTTTCGTATCAAAATAATAAATTCTAATATAAAATTTTATTTTATTAAAATTTTAAACCATAGTAATAAATATCATAACACCCAAAACAAAGATATATAATGTTTTATCAGACTAAATAATTAAGTCATCTATGATATTAAGTCAATTTTACATGGAATAATATTTTTTGGAATTCAACTCATATTTAGATATATTTTCTTCAAATAAGGGTTTTGGGAAGGAGATATGCCGATTAGGGATAGCAAACGGGTACAATTTTTTAGATTTTGTATCGTATCCGCTTCAATTAAAGCGGGGATGGGCATAATTTTAGTGGGTAGTGGGTAGGTGTGGATTTAGAAAGTGGTACCCGTCGCGGATATTGGGTGGATGATGAGTTTGAGACCTTACTCGCCCCGCCTCCGTCCGCCCACTAAATACCCATTAAATTTTAGACTATTATAAATTTAGATATAATTTTAGGGTTTGTCATTTATGTGTGTCAAAGAATAAAAATATTATGTGTTTGTCATTTATGTTTTTAGATTTTAATTATGTCTTTTATTATTGTGTTTTATATACTTTAAGATCTATGTTAACATTTAACTCAGATAATCCTTGGTTTATTTTATAATGTTTCTTAATGGACATATTTGCTTTATGTTTGTTGTTTATGTATAACTTAAGGTTAATGTCAGGTTGGTCTAGCCAGGTATGTCTCCAGTTGAGTAGCGGGTGTGGGGATGAATTTGAAAATGTACCCACCATACGGTGTGAATTTAAAAAATTTTACTCATCATAAAAGATGGACGGTGATAAATTTAAAAATATCAGATGAATATAAAAATAAGAAAGAGTTTATTCACACCTGACTCACCTGTTTACGAACGCCAACAAATGTTAAATGTTGTAACCCATAAATTTATTAGGGTAATATTTTAATATAAAAAATCTCAGTCATGAATTGAAGGTTATTTTAAAGATATTTCGTTTTCTATTAAATTATTATTTTTCTAGAAATTACGAATCCTTCCCTGAAAACAAAATAAAAAGGGGAGTCTCAGAACGGGACTGGTCTGTGGTAGAGAGCAAGAAGAGAGAGTAGCCAAAATGTCGTCGTTTTTGCAGTCGTTTCTGGATCCGAAGAAAAGCTGGTTGGCAGCTATGCACATGAAGTCCGTTACCAAACGCCTCCGCAATTACGGTACGTTTTTCCCCCTAAAAAATCTAACCCTAATTTTTTTTAAATTTTGATTGAACTTTAAACGGTAATTTGTTTAGGTCTTCGCTACGACGATTTATACGATCCTTACTATGATCTGGATATTAAGGAGGCGTTGAACCGGTTGCCCCGTGAGATCGTCGATGCCCGTCACCAACGCCTTAAGCGTGCAATTGATCTCTCCATGAAGCACGAATATCTTCCCGAAAACCTTCAGGTTTCCTCTTTCTTCATTTAGTTTGAGGTTTTAATTAAGATTTGGGAGAATCTTACTTGAGTTCTTAATTTTGCGGGGGACCTATTTATCGTTTATATGTATATTCTGATTGGATGGAACTATTATATGCCAGGATCCTAGAAGGAATCCTATTACCTTTTAATGTTATGCTGTTGATGTTTAAAATGCATATGCGTGTAATCTCATATTGGGATAGAACTAAGGTAGAATGATTCACTTGATTTATAGCTATTATTTGTTGCTACAGTTAGGGCTCTCTTTCTTTTTGCTGCTTCTAATCAATTGGTAACAACATGAATTGAGAAACCCAATTATTCTCGATTATTAATGGAAGTAGAAAAGCGGGAATTAAACTATCGTTTTACCCTTAGAGCTCAATCATTATAAGGTTATTAACCAAAATGGATGCAGTTGAGGAACTTAAATTGCATGATTTGATAATATGATTAGGCAATGTCAATTTTTGTTAAAATCAGTGAGGAAAATATAGCATTAGACAATCAGTGTTTTTGATGTGAACATGTATCTTCATTTCGTGAATCATGACTTTATTTTGACATCTCATTATTCATTGGAATTTTTATTCTTCACAGAAAATGCAGACACCATTTAGGAGCTATCTTCAAGAGATGCTTGCCCTAGTAAGTTCTTGAATGATAAAGCTCTATTTACTAATTCCCTTGAACTCATTTTTTGGCTTCGGTTATATCATGGAATTACAGACATCTATAAGTTGTTAACTCAAGTGTGTTCGGTTTATTCTAAGTTTACCTAATATGAATTCATACATTCATATTCGTGCCTACTTTGAGGGTTCATGCTACTCTACATAGGTGCTCTAGACTATGTTTGAAAGTTGAAGGAAAGAAAAAGAAACCCTCAAGATATTAAAGTATTACATTTAAAAAAAATTAATCCTTTCCCCTCCATTTCCTCAAACCTAGGGTAGTTACAAAGTGGAGAATTTGAGCGAAAATTAGGGGGTGCACTACCCCCTTTCCTGTTTTATTTAAAGTTTATCCAACTGAGGAAATGCTCATATGTTTCTTTTCATCTCTTTCCCCCGTATTCTCTTAATTCTAAAATAGTGTTAGAAAAACAGGAAGTTGGAGTGATATTGATGTTACATGACTAGTAACAGGGTTACAATTCATATTTTTATTGCATTTTAGCTTACTAGGGAATTAATGCTCATGCTGTAGCCCTTTTGTTAAGGGCGCAAGGGGCACTACATTGCCAAGGCCGAAGGTGCAAAAAACATGCAATCCCTAGTTAAGTAAGGCACAAATATATAATATATTTCTAAGAAGTTTTATGACAATGTATTGTATATGATAAGGTAGACTTTTAACATGGAATATGTTTTGATGAACTCAAAAAAGATCACAATTAGCCTTTGAGGGAACCAGAAATTTTAAAAACTCTGACCCTGATATGAAATAAATAACTAGAGCTAGGATTTCTGTCTTTGTCTTCTATTATCCCTTGGTTACCTCCTCCTATGGGCTTCATAAAACTGAATGTGGATGCTGCCACTAGTGGTGATTGGAAGAGAAGTGGTCTTGGAGGTATTTTAAGGGATCATTCAGGTGATATACTAGGATCTTTTCAGGACTCTGCGGGTTCGGGACCTCCAACATTGATGGAACTTAAAGCTATTCAAAGGGGTTTTTCTTACTTTGCATCTATCCAAGGGATGGTTAAAGATCGGCTGATTGTTGAGAGTGATAGCAGGGTAGTAGTAGACTGGATTAACAATGTTGATTCTTGTCCAGTTGTGTATGCTTCTATTGTTAGAGATATAGTTGTTAAACTTAGAATTTTTGGGGGGGTTGTTAGATGGGTTGCAAGGACAGCAAATATGGATGCTGATGCTTTAGCTAAGGCTGGTATAGGCTGAATTTTATGTTATAAGCGTGGTTCGATTGGGTTTCTGGGTATTGTTCGGAAGGGGGTTGTTGCACTTTGTAAGGGACATTTGTCTTATCTTTTGTTGGGGTGTAATTCTTATTTTCTTTAATGAAGTTTCTAAGGCACTCTTTTCCTCCTTCCGCTGATTAAGGAGCTTCCATAAAAGCTCCATTAATCAAGAAGGAGGTTTTTAATGAGGCCTTCAAATCTTATAAAAAAAATTATCCTTATTTAAATAGATAAAGCATGTGTTTATTTTTCTGAATTTTAAACTAAAAACTATTAAAAATTCCTATTTATAGAAAAACGGAAAACAATTCACTCAAGCATGCTGTGTTAGCACCTTTTCCTTAAAAAATGTTGTGCTTAAGTGCCAGAACCCACTGCTCATTAAAGGTTCTTTGCATAAAGGGTAACGAGTGCTTTTATTGTTTACTGTTGTGCCTTTCCATCTAAGAGTGCCTAGGAATACCATTTGAGTCACTGATTATAGTAATTTTTCCTTGATTTTACAGCTCGTATTAGCTGTGGTCTGTAATGTCGTATTCAGATTTAATTCTGATACCCCAGTACTCAGATGTAGGAATTGCCTCGTTTGGATTGCTTTGTCTTTTTGTGAATTGGATCTTAAGATTTCACTGCAATTCCTGTAATTTATTGATCCTCTGGGATCACAATTGTGACGTTTGATATGTGAATTTGGTTCTACCATTTAAATTTGGCAGATTTAGCCTCTGCTCCAATTATAGCAAATTTAATCCTTACAATCTTATTACAAGTTGATTGACGGAGAATCTTTGTGGTGTTAAAATATTTCATTAATTTGGAGATGTACATTCTAGTGGTGTCATGACATGATAAGATGGATTAATATTTGACTGTGGTACACATCATATCTCAGTGTATAAAATAATAAGTAATAGCTTTTCAGGTTAGGTTTCGAAAAAACATTGCCCTTTTATTTTAAAAAATATGTATTTTTCACATTGTGTTAATGCGTGCCTTGTGGTCGAAATATTCAGTTTTGCAATTCTTGTAATCATCAAAATAAAACATGGCTGAAACTGATGATAATTTTTCATTTCCATCTTGGAATTCTAGATTTGTAGTTATTATGTGTGTTTTGCTTATGTAACTCGTTTGAATGAAGTTTATTATTGCAATTTTTACAAATTGAGAGGAATTTTATGTGGTTGAAACCTTCTATTTTGCTCTGCTAAAGTTTACCCGTCACATTACAGTTTATACTGCTTATCGTTCCTATTTTGCTGACATAATCGGTAGATGTAGTGCACCTTATTTATGGAATAAAATATTATAAATTTTAATCTAGCATATTAGTTTTTTTTTTTTTGGTGTTTGATAGAAGCAAATTTTCTTTTTTGGTTATGTTTCGAAGGTGAAGAAGGAGAATGCTGAGAGAGAAGCCTTGGGAGCTTTGCCTCTGTACCAACGAACCATACCATGAGGTGTGCAGTATCTTATGGTAACTGGCTGTTGAAATCCATTCATCTTCAAATGTTTATTTTTATGCCAAATGTCTCGAGTGAACCCGAGTTTTGCCTTTCCTATTTTGTTAGTTACGCAGTGATCTCTGCGTTGGGTTTTTTAATGGAAATACTTTTTGTATCTGCTGCCATGATGATCAGGGGTACTGGGGTTTCCTGAATAAATAAAATCCTGATTTTGAACTCAAAAGCTACGTTATTCGGATTCCCAATTATGTGATTTGGATATGATATAGTATTTGACTCGGAACATGACATGGAAGTGAAGAAAATAACGAGTCCATGACACACAAAGCAGTGCACATGTCACATGATGCCTAATTTGAGCTACTATGTACCCGTAGGTTTAGATTGATTGGAAGGGGTTTTACTTTGGATATTCCTAATTATATGTTTAAAGATAATTCTTGACTATTTGAAATTTAACATTTTCATCAGTGATATTATTGATATTCGAACTTAAGATTTCAAGAAATAATAATGATTCTTTTATCATCGAGAACGTGTAAACAATTATATATTTTAAATAGACTCGATAAAAATTTATTTATTTATTAACAATGATACGAATCATATGATTATTTTTTTTGGCCGATTAAAGAGAAATCTTGAACAACAAAAATCTAATTTTGAACCCAAAATCTTACGAGTGTAAAATAAATATTTGTTGTCAATTCATTTAAAAGCCAAATAAATTTTATACAATGGAGAAGGAAAGTTGATATCTTTTCTAGGATAAGGAAAGGACAATGGTTCACATAGAAGGAAAGTTTTATCCGCGGCCTTAATATACAGTTAAAGAAAGACGTTGTCAATTTTATTATTATTATTTTAACAAAACCAGTAAAAAATTATCTAAAATATTATTATTTCGATTAGTTTTATTATTATTAGGTACTTTACCGAGCTTGGTAATATATTAAGTAAAACGTTACCTAAAACATTATTTTTCTACCGGATATATTATCACACCCGGTAAAACGCCCAATAATAATAAAATCAATAGAAATAATAATATTTCTGATAATTTTTTATCGATTTTATTTTAAAAAATAATAATAAAACCGATAACGTCTTTATTTAATTTTATATTAAGCTGCCGGACGCGACAATTCCCAGGTGATAGCCTGCACCTCTCCTTATTTATCAGCTGTTTTTAATCAGTTAATCAATGGGATATTGGCCCACGTGTTCTTCTGCATGAAACAATCCACGTCTTCCCCACGTTTTATGTCTTCTTTTCAATGAACAAATAGAAAAAATAAAAGGAATTAGGTCAGCCGAGATTGGAGGTCGAGTAGAGGCGGTCGTACCTTTTAAGATTTAAAAATCGACATACATTAGAGATTTATATATATTTTTTATTAAAAATTTATTTTTATATCTTTTAAATTTTATATCTTCAAATTCATTCATTATAATTTTAGAAATTAAAATTTATATATATTTTATATGCTAACCACATCTTAGTCGAATTAGTAAGGGCTACAATGAACACCTCAGCTGTTAAAGCTTTATTATATTTCATTTGTAGAAAACGAGTTAAAAGATTAATCAATGTGCCGTCATCTTTCATGCTTTGCTTGCTACCTTGGGACTGAAACCATTGTTTTCTAACCCCTAAGGATAATTATAACGAATGCAAAATAATAAAGGGTTAATTACACGATTAATCATTTATATTTATGTTGTCTTTTTTTTTCTCAGTGATTTTAAAAACTATAATGTATGATCATTTTCGTTTTTATTTAATTAAAATGTAGTTATCAAGTTAATTATTATTAATTATTTTAGTATAATCACACATTTGATTCATGAATTTACACATTCTCTCAATTTAGTCATATTTTTAATAAATTAAAATAAATTTAATATCCTAATCGAATGATGTCGTGTCATTAGTGCAACAAGTCACCATTAGGGCTAAAGGTATTTGAACTGAAGTCTCTTCGGAAACGAAGTATGTACCATACCATTGAGCCAAGATCAATGCTTAGTTTAAAATAGACAACATGGTGCATATATTTTGTATTTTAGTGTAAAAATACTTAACTTAAAATTCATAATATTTTATATATATTAACTTTGAAAAATTATATTAACTTATTAAATAAATTTTATCATTAATTTAATTTAAAAATATTTTATTTTAAATATATATATATATATTTTATGTTAGAAGTTAAAATAAGAATAAAATATATTTAATAATTTATATTAATAATATAATATATTTTAAAATAAAACTAAATTGAGAGAATATATAAATAACAGGGATCAAATATGTGATTATACCAAAATACCATGTCACCTAATATGTTAACCCGTGGTGACCCAATCTTAATTAAATAAAAACGAAAGTGATCATATCTTAATTAAATAAAAACAAAAATTACCATATATTATGTTTTTTAAATCAACGAGGAAAAATAGACAAAACACAAACATAAATGACCAATCATGTAGTTAATCTAATAATAAAATACGATTGTATCATCTTAATAATAATTTTTTTATTAATTTGGGATAAATACAATATATATTTTTTTAAAGATAATTCTCAATCATTTGACATTAAAACGCTCACGATATTTTTAGTGCTCGAACTCATAACCTAAAAAAGTAACAACATTTTATTTACCACTAAGGTCGCTCATCTCACTAATAGTTTTTAAATTATATGAACCAAACACAAATCTAAAACTTCGACCAGTAAGCAGCAACAACAACAAAAAATCAAAGCAAGAAGAAGATGTAAAAGATGAACTTAAAATATCTCAAAATACACGAAATGATAAGTAAAATAAACTACATCCATTATTTTTTTTTTAAAAAAGGAAAAGACAGATTACTTGAACTGGAGAAGAAGATGAAGTGGATGCTGAAGCAGAAGAAGAAGAGGGAATTGAGGATTTAGAAGGTTTAGGAAAATCCATGCTTTGAAACCCTAATCAAAGTTAATATCTGCATTTCTTATTTCCCCCCCCCCCCTTTTTCGAGGGTTTGGCAGCGAGACGTAGGCAAAGGAGGAGAGAGGCGGGCATTCAAAATCCGAGCAGGAAACACGGCAAAGAAGTTACAAAATGATTATCTAACTATTTATTATATTCTAAATTTATTCTTTTATATTAAAAAATTGATGGTATTCTAAGGTGAACGTTAATCTATTGACTGCGATATGATAAAATTTTATTTTAGAATCACTATTATATCTTAGGCATCATATTAACGTCAACTTAGGTAACTGTTAAATTTTTAATGAAAAATGACGAGTTTGGAACATAATAAATAATCGGATGATCATTTTGTAACTTTTAATAATTAAGAGACTTAACAAAGTAACATTCTATAATAGAAGGATAATTTTATAACTTTTAATAATTAGTGAACTTAATAAAATAATTTTCTATAGTGGGTATGTTTTACCCTAATTCCTAATCCTCTCCGTTGGGTATTCCTTGTTTGTTTGATGAAAATACCTCTTAGGTTCCTCTAGATTTTAAAAATTGATAAATTGATCCTCTTGAAAATGGATGAGCGATTTAATCCATCTCAATTTCGAAAGTGACCAGTTAAAAGAAATTGATCATGTTTTTTTTTTTATGTTTTCCGTCAATTTTATGTCACTTTGATTGAGAATAATAATAAAATTAACCTTTGGTGTTTACCTATTGTGCACGAATTATACGACTTATGTGGTAAAGGAATTGTTGTTATTTTTGAGTACTCGAGTCCGAGCACCATAGATGTTAAAGGGTGTGAACGTTCAAAGATGAAAGTTTAAGAGTTATCTTCGAACATATATTATCTTGTACTTCCTTTAGATCAATTAAAAAAATATATTGTGTTAATTTATACAATTTTTTTAAATATTCAACAGATTTTTACCCAAAAAAAATCAACATATAGTTTACTTTTTTATAAATTTGCAAAAAGCATCAAAGGTCTTTGTATTTTTAAAAAAAAAAATCAATGTAGCTTTTGTATGATTTTTTTCTCTCTCAACGTGACCTTCTAATTCAGAAAACAAACTCAATGTAACTTTTTGACCAATATTTTTCATCGTTTGACTATTACAATATTGATGTAGCAATTCACGGTGCTGGCATGACAGTCCGTCTGCCATGTTTGTGTCACCAATTTAGCTCATCTACTATGTTATCCGTCAGATTATCAACCACCGTGAATTGTCACGTCAACACCATAAATCATCACATCAACACTGTGAAATGGCATATCATAATTGTAACAATAAACGACGAAAAATGTTGGTCAAATTATCACATTGGACCTATTTTTTGAGTTGAAACCTTAAAGGGTCACATTGAGAGAAAAACAATTTTACAAAGGTCACATTGATTTTAAAAAATACAAGAACCTACAATACCTTTTTACTTTATAAATTTGTAGGCTAAATTTATTATTATGTTATTACTATATTAATACATTTTTTTCTTGGTAAAGAGGACTAACCAGAACTTATTGAATGATATCATTGATAAAAAAATGTTTCTTGATATCGAGAGGGACGTGAAAGCAAAGCTTAGGAATCAACAATCACCAGCCTTGGGAAAAACCAACTCCCCAAGAAAAGACTTTTCATTACACATTGGAGCTCTGCAATCAACGTTATTTGTCACCAATTCCTCATCAAAAAGTGACTCTTTCTTACAGAACTCTCATGGTCCACTAAATTAGTCGATAGAAAACCCATGTTTCAACTGGTTTCTGTTTTCATTTTCCTTCTTTTCATTACCAAATCTAACGCTTCCAGAACTTTTATTCTTCTCGTCGACCTTCTTTTAAAATCGTTGCCTTTCCGGCACCAACCATATCTTGAATCATGTGAAGTACTTGCCAATTATCAATGCTTTTGTTCACCCTTAATCTTCTAAAATAAACAATGATCGGTGAAATGGCTAACTAAACATCATAGAGGTTTTGATGAGGTGCTCTTTGGACCAAAGCTAATCCCGTGTAGAAAGAAGGCGTTTCCTCGATACGTAATCGACCTCTCCTCGCTCCCTACGCACCACAAGTGGCCTTGCAACTCCAGAATCCCTTTCATACCTGATGTTTCCCATACAAACTTAAATAACCCCAGAGCCCTTTCTAATTGCTTAACCCCACTCCAAACCATCTTCTCCTCGTTTGAAGTTAGAATTCTTCCCATGCACAAGGTAAGCTTATTATCGGAACCATTCCCGTAAACAGCTCCACACAAATCCACTTCGAGATCTCTAACCTGGCCATAGAGGTAATACAATAAAAGTGTGAATAAGCACTGTGATGAGTGTCCTAATGTCTTACTCAACTTCTTCTGTACGAGGCTTTCTTGGTGCCCAGCATCCTTATACCCAATACTATTATCAGCTAACACATCCCTAATCTGAGAGACACCTTCTTTCATTACCTCTATCTTTTTCAAATGGTAAAGCCGATCCTTTTCACTCTTTAAACAATTAATGAGATCATTAAACATCTCGAAAACATCCTCCCATTTACGTGGAGAGTCGACAACTTTTGCAGGCGAAAGCCGAATCCATGAAGCGGAATCAGGGTCATAAGAACCAGCTGATTCATCCAAGAACTTAAGGCAACTACAAACTATCTGCTGACCCATCTTGGTTCCTTTACTTGGGAATTGGCAATTCAACAAACCAATCTCTGTTTTCAGTTCGTTCAATATTTTCTCAAGGGCACCTGTCCATATCTTGTGTTGCGTAACCTGTGGACATATAGTTAGACGCACCAGCTTCCTCTGTTGAGCAGTAACATTCAAAACATTGCTCACCGTGGTTAATGAATTCACAATCATGGGCTCCCTTTCACTAGGTTTACCGAAACAGTCAAATGCAGAAATTTGTTTCTTTAGCATTAGTTGAACTGATGGGGATCCAATGAAGACCCTCATAACCGACTTGAAAGTATTCATTCTACGATCAATGCAATCGTCACTGATGATTGAATCGTCATTCACATTCACAAGCCGTCCGTCAACTAAATCCACATCTTTTAACAAGTGGGCTAATCTTGTCAACTTAGGAAATGCTTTTTCATACCATTCATAAGGCAGCACCTCTTCGTTTGAATCACCAGTGCAGTGATATAACATTGCATTAAAATGCAGAGCACAGTTTAGCTTCATTTCGCAATACTTTGCATTTTGGAGAACCCTTTGAACGACCTTAAATGTCCTCATCAGTTAGAGAAATCTCTACTGTATATAAAAAAAATCTGAACCTCAAAACCACTGATCCTAAAACAACATAAGTACATCATCCACCAACATCAGCATTAGTTCTGCCTTTCCATGGTTTCTTCTCAATGCTTTTCTTCCTCATTCACTGTTACATCCAAATAGATTTCATAACTCTTGCTATAAACAAAAAGAACCAACTAAAAACAGAAACCAATATGGCTAAAAGAGTACAAACAGAGCAATATCAGTAGATCAACAAATCATCCTCAAAAAGTTGAAAATTGAACTGTGAAAACCCATATGCTAAAATATGAAAATAGTAAAATCTAAGCACCACCCAAACTGAGAAACAACGGGGGAAAGTGAGCTAATGAATCTAGGGAGCATTGGAACTAAAAAAATGGAAGAAACGAATGAAATTAAACTGGAAAGAGGGATGCGGAGAATGAAAAGGAAGAAATAAATCTGGTATTACATAAATGAGATGTTACTCAGCCATTCTCTTGACGGCGTCGATGATGCTGTTATTTTCCCAGAGACCTTTCAATTTTCGCAGCAGCAGAGAAATACACAGAAGGGGAGACCGATGATTTTGGTGCGGTGGGATTTCTGTTGAATCTGGGAACGCGACACTGCCTTCTGAATCTCTGGTAGCGAACGGCGCCTTTCACTGCTGGTGGTGGTGTGCTGACGGATAAATACGACGGCGGGATTGACTGTTTAGGGTTTCGCAGTTAATTTCATATTATCATATCTTCAAAGAGTGAAATAGATAAATGATTCATATTATATTTATTAACTTTACTGATTATTAAAAAAAAATTGACGATCATATAATCAGGATGTTCACATGTTAATTAAAATACGATACAAAAAAATCATGACTATTTGAGTTGTATTTTATAGATTGAATATCTGTTTATATTATGTTTGTCGAGTTAATACTTGAAATATTATATCGTCGAGTCAATGCTTAAAAGCAATAACGGTGTCAGTATACATCATTTAAATATAATTTTATCATATCTCAGTCAACAAGTTAACATCTAGTTTAGGCAATCGTTAATCTTTTAGTATAAAAGAACAAGTTTGAAACATATGAATAATTGAGTGATTATTTTGTAACGTCTACTAGTCGGGGTTCAATAAAGCAACACTCCATAGTTGATGTATCATTTTGTAATTTTTAATAGTTAAGAGACTCAACAAAACAATATCTTATAGTTAGGAGACCATTTGTGTACTTTACCCATCTAAACTATAACATTAACCTCTTAACTATTTATCACTTTTACTATCAATCTTTTAATTTTGTCAATCAAACGACCTAACTATTTAATTGTAGTACAGTCGTTAACAATTGACGGAAATACTAAATTGACAGTTAAATAATTTTGTATAATTACACATATGGTATTTATTGTTTACATATTATTTCAGATTAGTTTTATTATAATAAAACCAATTAGTAAGTCCACTCAAAGATCTCTTTTCTCCATTTGTTTGATTATAATAAAAAGCTACAAGGGTACATGGAAAGCAAAGTAGTACGAAGCACCAACCACGAGTATATTTAATAAGATGAAATATTAGATATCTTAAGTAATATAAAAAATTTGAATTTTTAACGATTACGAATGAAATAAATTAAGTTGATAGGATCGTCTTTATCATAATATTCGATCTAAATTAATAAATTAAATATTGATAATTGAAGACACTCAATTTTGTCTTTTATTAATATTATTGTATTCTATAATTATATATATATAATATTATTAATTAAATGGTACAGGCCCATTTTAAAAAATTAAATTATATTTGCAGGTCCAATAAACCGCTGGAGTGTAGCCCATCGTGCAGAGGAATAGGGTTCCTGGAAACCCTAGCTCATCCCAGCCGCCAGCGTTAATGACCGTTGGATCTAGACTAGATCCAACGGTTCACAACAGACCCCACTTTAGGGTTTCAACCTCCAGTCATTCCAGCACCGCACTCCACTCATTGAAGCCCCCAGCCGCACGCCTCGCACAGCGACCCGCATCATCCGGTGATCAAGACTCATGTTCATCACCAAAAACCGTAAACCCAGCATTAGAGTTTCATTAGGTTTCAAATATGTAATCTAAAGTAGGGTTTTTTTTCAGTATAAATGAATGTAAAAATCAACACACAAAATGGGGGATTGACACTGGATTCACACGAGATCACTGTGTAACAACCATTCACACACAATAGCCAAGAAAGTTCAAGCCCTTGTAAAGATCTTCGAGAGAGATAATAAAAAAAAGGTAGCTTTTTTTTACCTTGTTCATTCGATTTCTTGTCTTGCATGCCGTATCTCCTGTGTTATTTGTTGTGAAATGAACCCACAAATCGCTCCTTAGTCGATGAACAAGGGGCGTTTTCAAGATCTACTTCGGTATATCTAGCCCCCGAGGCTTGATTTGTTGGAAAACCAATCGGATATTTGAAATAGGGGAGTTGGGAACTTGCGAAAAATTAATTTTTTTTGGGTTTTGTCGCCGATGAACGGTGGTCGACGCCGTTCAACGGCGGCGACGAGGCGGCATGGGTCACCGGAATCTGGAAATTCACGCCGGCGTTCATGTGTTCTTCAGGAACACAAGAACTGGCGAGAGAGAATAAGAGAGACGGGGGTCTCGTTTTGGCGAGAGAGGAGAAGAAATGAGAAGAATAAATTTTTTTTTGATATTTATACTCAGGCCCATGGACCCGAGCGGTGACCCGCGCGTCGACCCAGACCCGGGGAGGATCCGCGTTTTCTAATAAAATAGGGAAAATTCCCCTTTTAGTCCCCTTCTGTGTCAAAAGCCCCATCTTTGTCCCTAAATTCGATTTTGTTCACTAATTTGTTCCTAAATTTGATATCCATGTTACGATTCTTTCGATTTGATCACTTTTGAAAGCCAATTTATTTATTTATTTATTTTTACTTCCTCATTTTTAATTTAACCTATAACTTTCATTTCCTTTTAATTTGAGCACCTAACTTGCGTAAAATTCAAGTTAATCCCTCTGTATTTTTTTTATTACCTATTATATTTTTTATTTTATTTATTACATATGTATATGTATATATATTTTTTATTCTATTCTTGTTATTATTATTTTCTTTTATTATTTTTATATATGTATATTACTATATATATTTTAATTATTTGCTTGTTTTTTGGACATTACGTTATATATATATATATTCTAAGTCTGTCACTATTATATTTATTTGGTTTACTTTCTATATTTTATTATTGTATATATACATATATTTTACTTTTTTGTACTCGTTTTTTTCTTATTACTATCGTTTTTTCCCCTCTAATATTTAATTATTTATCATTAATATTACTATTGAATATACATATACTTTTATTTATTTTATTTGTTTTATCTAATATATGTTACTATTTTACGTTTCCTTTATCTTAACATTTATATATAGATATATGCATGTTTTACCTTTCGGGTACTTTCATGTTCCTACCTTTAGCACCTTATTATGTATATTTACTATTATCCCCTTTTTATCTTATTCTTTTATTTTCGTCTCTATTTTTTTTTCTTTATTTTTTCCCTCGTGTATTCTGTTAATTAATCTAACATTTTTTAAGTGTACATCTTCAAATAATCAAAGGTAAGTAATTCAGGATCAAATTTTACCTTTTAATTCAAACTTTCAATTTTCTTAATTTAAGACAACTGGAAATTATGTAGTACCGAAAGGGCAGTTCAAGGGTGCTAACCCTTCCTTGACTGTAATCGACTCCCGAATCCGACACATCCTTGGTAAAACGCAGATCAGGTAAGAAATAGGGTATCCGATCAACCCAATAAATAATCGGTGGCGACTCCAATCCATTTTTCTAAGTCGAAGCCCAATTTCAGGACACAACCGAAAGATTGCGATAATAATTATAAAAAATTATACGTACACGAAGCCGAATTATGAACGAGGAATGGAGATGAGAATAAAGTGCATTATATCATCCTTACCACACATCATCGCCGCTTTCGCCTCATAATTGCCCCTTTCATGTAACGGAAGCAATGTATCATCAATAATGCTTACTTCTTAAGCGTTTTGAGTTAGTGATTTAAAGATTAACATCACTAAATAATTTGGCGTCTTTTACATATCTTTAAAACCTGCCCCTAAATATATTAAGGTAAATTGTATTTTAATATCTCAATTAATTTTTATTTCGATTTTTTTAAAGAACACCCAAATCCTTGGTTTTCGTTGTTTTAAGAGAACAGAGCCTGTTTGTGAAGCGAAGGTTGGGTTTTGAACAAATGGGTGCCTAAAAAACTCCACTTTTTTTTAGAAAAGGTGCAATAAAAAATCAAAATTTTTAAACAATCTCAATAGAAGAGACGAATGGGGGAAAAAAATTAGAATCGTTAAAAAGGATGAAAATGGGAGAGAGAAGAGAGTAGAATACGTGAATGAGTCCGATTCTCTCTCTCTAACAAGAGAATGGAAGGAGCACCAAAACCCAGAAGCTATATCATATCATATTAATATAAATACATCGGTGTGTTTTGGTTGGCATGAATCTCTTAGAATTAAGGGGAATTAAAATCCAATTCCATCACTTTCCCATGTTTGGTTCAAATTTTCCAAGGAAATTGGAATCTCTCATGACTTCAACTTTTTATCAAATGAGGGAAAGTGAATTACATCCCTTCTATGATAGAATTCAATTTCCTCGTTGGAGTGAATTGAAATTTGATCATACTACCTTCATCAATCTTTTAGTAACTTATTTATATATTGAATAAAAATATTTTTTTATTATTTCGAGTCGGGTTTCTAATTCATATATTCGGGTCGTGTCGGGTCGGGTCTCGGATGGAGGTTCCCTTGTTCTCGGGTCGGGGTGGACCAAAAACCTGACCTAACCCGACCCATGGCCATCCCTAATTGGGACGATTTTAACTTATGATGTTTATTAACATAATTTTTATAATTTATTGAAATGAATAATCAATCAATAAAATTATTTTTTTAAATTTTTTATAATATATTACTACATGTAATTTATAAAACAAACTAAAATTAAGAGGAAAAAAATAAGAAGGACAATCATGTCATTTTACATTATTGAAATCAAATTCATCTCACATGTCTACGAATCAAACAGAATATGAAATTAAATTCCAATTCAATTTCCTGTCAACCAAACAGAATATAAAATTAAATTCTAATTCATTCTAATTCTTTCACATATTTTAATTCTCCCATAAACATTATACAAATTTATAGCTGATTTCACTTCTTTTCCAGCCAGCACACAGAGCCTTTGGGTTCTCGAGAAGGCAAGCCGGAATATCTGCCTTGTAAACTCACACGTATGTACTTTTAATATGGTACAATACTGTCGATCTGTAAAATTGTAGAGATCAAAGTGTAGATATGGTAAAGAAAAAGTGGTGATTTTGATTTGAGTCCAAAAAGATGGTGGGGGAAGGGACAGAAAAAGAAAGATTGTTATTTGATTCTATAGGCAGCCATCAACTACCAAGTCTGAAATAGGTCTTCTTCTTTAGTTCTTGACATGTTTCCAGACTTCCAGTGCCTGCTGGTCAACTTGGTGTGACCCTTTAGAGCGTAGCTTTAAAATTTAAATCGTTATTTTATTTATTTTAATTTATTAATTTATTAAAAAAATACATAGATAAATTACATATTTAATCATTTAATTATTCGTGTAGTTTTATTTTTATCATTTAATTATTTTTATTTTTAAAATCATAATTAAACTTAAATTTTTGTTTTGTTTTAATCACTCAATTCAATTAAATTTAATTTTTAACAATATATAATAATCCATTTCTATCTCATGTTTTTTAAACTCAATACATAAATTTAATGTATAATAATAAAATATATTATAACATAAATAACATACACCATATTTAGTTATTTGTACTTAACATTTCGATAAAATAATATTATATTATGTATTTTGTAAATATACATGTTTTAGATAAAATTTTATAGAGTTTTCTTCTTAATGATTTGTCGTGCTTCTAATTTTATCAATGGTAATGGAGAACTCTTTTTTCAAACGCCATAGTTTCGATTCGAGTCGGACTCAAACTCGAACTAAATCGAACAAATAATTTGAAATGATTTGAACTTGTGGGGGCGGTTTTTATTACGTTATTACTATGTATAAAAGCATTTATAATTTATACAATTTTCCGACAGCCACTGCAATTCCCACAAGCATTGCAAGCAAACCCATGTTCTGTCCTGGGGGCAATTCGTCCATTTCGAACATGCTTTTGATCACATCGGCACCGCCGACGTACTTCCCCTTTATAAAATCCTGGGGGCAAAGTCACGTTCTTCGCTTTCAATATGCTCTGCAACTCTTTCTTATAAGCAGCAACCATGGATCGACCCAAAGTCTTAACCCTCTAAAAATCATCATCATGGTGTAACAATCCTTGTAAGTTTAAATATTGCGTGATATAAATGAATTTTTATATATATGTAAAATTAAAAAATAAATCTAATCACTCTGGGTGACCAAAACGAAACAAAAAACTTGAGTTCAGTGACGATTTTGAAAACATAAATAGTTGACTGACCAAAATAGAGCAGCACGAGTTAAGTTGAAGCATAGTCATGGATTCATTCAAAGCTAAATAAGTCATGAAAAAAATTAAAGGCATTGATGGAGTCTTTCACTTCCATTGTTGCAAAACGTAAAACAACTCAACCATTTATGGTACTCAGAGTTCAACAAGAAGCTAAATTAATCGGTCAAAAAGAAGAAAAACAACTTATCCAATACAAAAGCAACATATTCCTTAAAGGGTGACAATATTCTGCCCGAGAATTTCAGCATGTATTAGCCACAATAGCAAAATCCTTTTCCTCGAATGAAAAACCACTATTATATCGGGTAGAAATACACAGCTCAATAAAATTTTACCTGTCCTTCACAGATCCACTTTACGAAATAATACACGTTGCTTGCCTCAAAAATGGGGGGATGTCGTCGGTAGGGGACTAGTATGAAGTGGTGATGAGCAGAACTGCGGAAGCCATCACGGACATTGACATTAAAAGGGGCATGCCAAAATTAGAATAGACTCTGACAGGCCTTGACCTCAGATGCCTGAGCTTCCAACAGAGCTTGTCCTGAAGGATTTGAGCTAACAATCCGGATTGCTGCATCAAATACAATTTTTTGGTACATGTTGTATTCCATCTTCTTAAGGACTTCCTTCACTACATTAAAGTCTAATCCCCCAGCCAAAATAAGTTTCCCAGTTATTTCTCCGAAATTATTTGGCACTTTTGGTAAATCGATGCCAATATCATCCAAAAGGGCACCGTAGAGTAGGCATCCAGTCCCTATGTCTCTAGTTGTAAGAACTTTCTTGATAAACAAGTATTCTATAAGCTTTGAAACTGGCTCAACACAAGGTGGAATTTTCTCCAAGGCAATGGAGATAGCTTCTTTCACAACCTCAGGATGGTGTGACGGAGATCCTAGTTCCTCCACACACTGCAAAGCTTCATCCAGAAGCCTAACACTGAAATATTCCTCCAACAGGGCCCTTGTTTTTCTACTAAGGTCTGCTGGATTTAGTTTTGAAGCTGGTGTAAGTGGTTTCTCCGAAACTGGAGACGCAATAGCCACAGGAACAGATTTGGCAGGAAGAGAAGGTTGTGCCACAGGCTCAGCACCCAAAATCGGATTGGATGGCTTAGCCGATGGGGTTGAACTTCCCTGCAACAGGGCACTTGTCTTACCACTCATTAGACCACCACTACCTTGAGGCAACATCCTTGGATTGACTGAAGTTGACTTATTGATTAATGATGAAGGAACACGCCCTCCAGGTTGTGTACCTGGTCCATCACCCCTTGGCATTGACCTTGTTCTAGGAACCTCCCAGTTATCATTGTCCATTCCCGGCATTCCCGGCATCCTCCTAGTTCCCGGCATTCCAGGCATCAAACCCCCAGTACCAGGACGAGTGATAGGAAACCCCCCAGGACCAGGACTCATTGGACCACCAGAAACAGGTCTATTTCTAATACTAGCAGTAGCACCTGGACGCAGCCCAAGGTTTTTTTCAGCTTCAGAATGGATTTCAGTAATTGTTTTGGCTTTCACCTGCAAATTTAGTACAACAAGGTGACATTATCAAAACCTATTTAAAGCAATATGTCAACATCTTTCTAATCTTTCTAACCTAACACAGATATTGATGGCGCTTAGGAGTGTTACCTCTTCACGCCGGGGAACCCAATTGTTAGCACGCAGATCAAGAACATCACGAACCATAAATTTCAGTCTTGAAGCATGCTGGGGATTTGTGACCAAGTCCTTCAGTCTAGTGAAGTAGGTATCATTTATGCGCCGTGATTTTGGGCTCTCATCAAGTTGCTTACCAATAGTATTGAAGAACTGACAAATGGCTTCAACATTCTCCTCCACAGGGCAAGCTTTAGTATCATAGCCCAAAAGTTCCTGATGGGAAAACAGAAAAAATATGATTTAACATAACTTACTAAAAATCTGATTTGCACGGGTGACAAGAAGTATTGGCAATAACCTGCACAATGTGATGAACTATCTTCTCAGGTACCATTTTCTGCTTCAGAAGCTCACCAATTAAACGAATGTTACCTAGAGTACGGAGCTTAACCAACCTTTCTTTATCTCTCCGCTCCATCTCTTGCTCAGGGCCAATCATCTGAGACACCTCTTCCCTAAGCTTGTCAGCTCCCTCAAATGCCTCCTGGCAGTTATTCAAGAGGACACGCTTAAATGTAATGTCTTTTCCACCGGGTTCATCAGATGGGAACGAGGGTAGCTTGTCATTAAGATCAGAACATAAAAGAGCATACATAGGGCAAAATGTGGGTTCCAAAACAGCCTTCTCAAATATTAGACTGATAACATCCTGTAAAGAGGTCAAAGATATCCCATTAGTAATGTGTAAAGCATGTACATTTTATACAAACACAGACCTAGAAATTGTACAAAAGGTATGTAGCGATGCCAAAAGAATAATGGAAATGCGGAAAGTACCAACCTTCAAGATATCAGCTGATGTAATACCAGAATCAAGAAGTTGATCCTTCAAAAGATCATACTTCTCAGGGGTCAACTTGTTCAGTATCCTGCACAGAGAAAATAACCATTCAGAATAACCATAATCCATACTAGTGCAATCTTGACAACAATGCACTTAGCAAGTTCCCTAAAAATGGAAGCCATCTTGTATTCATCAGCTTCCAAAACTAAAACCTTAATACCAACCATACTAAAGAAACCTATATTCTCTATGAATTTAAGAACTTGACCATGATATTCCGATCTTGGGAAGTTCAAAGAAAAGCCTTCGGTTCAATAACTTAGAAACAAAAGAAAATGTTCTAACATAGATTTACTATAAAGATTATCGGCATACATCATGCTAAATGAATAAGATAAATAAAAGGCTTTTTTTGTGGTAGGTTGATAGAAATAGAAGAGGCATATAAAATGCATGAACCTGCTTTTATGATTTCTCAGCAGGAAGTGGTGAAATATATACGTGCAAGAAACATTTTGAATGATTACCCTTTTACAGTCTTTAGAACACGGTCCTTCTCGGAAAGATTCCCCTTCTAGCAGACCATGGCACCTCAGCCTTGACCAAAGCGGGAGTTGTCCCCCCTAGCTCAACACACAAAACCAAATGTTAATGCCAAAGACAAATGACAGGCATATCTTGCAGCACAGATACACTTGCTACTTACAGGAATAAGTACAAAGCTAATATGAAGAAACAAATGACAGATATCTTGCAGCACAGATAAATTTGCTACTTACCGGAATAAGTACAAAGCTAATATGAAGAAATTATAAGTTGAAGAGTTCCTTGAATTTATCATTATGGAAAACAAAAACAAAAACACTCGAATTTGTGTGAGGAACAAACAACTGATTTGCTTTGAAATTGGTGTGGAATAATGCAAGGTAACAAAAGCAAACGAGTTAATATATGAAAAAATAAAATACCAAATGTAATGTTACTAAAGGTGTTGAACTACTCATGATTATAAATAAAACAAATTTAAAGAAAATTAAGAGCAATAATTACTGATGCAACTTCTTGAACAATTTCTCCCAGAATGATATTAAATACTGGTGGTTTAAGACGTTAAGTGGATCTGCTGATTCAAGGACTAATTCCTAACATAAAAATTCAACAATAAATGTTTTAACTACCTGCACCACCCCCTAAAAACTTGAAAATTCTGGCAAAGCCATAAAACAATAAACACACCAGAAATCTTATATAAGGAAAAATAGTTCATATTGTGTTATGTCAATTACCATTTGGTTAGAAAAGATTTGTTCCCTTGAGTACTGAGAGTTGAGTTGATCTTGAAGATTAAATTGACTAACTTCTAGATGTCTGGAGTCATTTCCCAATTCTCTATCACGAAGAGACTCCCAGGACCTATCCCCTCCATCAGGAGGTGCTGAACGGTTACGCCAGTCACGATTATCAGGCTCAGAGTAACGGTTGTGACCCTGACTTTGTTTTGGTGGCTGGAAAAAGTAAAGGATGAAGAACAAGCTTTAACAAATAATGATTGCTTGACAGCAATATTAAAAAATTATGGTATTTCATCTCGGTAATTAGTTTCTAGCAAAATAAATCAATTGATCAATAAGAAGCAAAAGACCATTTAGAGCTCACATTGCTTTCTCCACGACTCCAGTTCTGCTCTTCACCAAAGAGTTCCACCTCAATTTCTCGTTTGATGTTAAGAATCTCATCAGCAACTTCTACCACCTAAAAAGGCAAGCAGCACAATCAGATATTATATCAAACAGTAGTTAAAGTGCGATGGAATTCAATAATTGAAACAGATATAAGTGAAACAGGATACTGAAAATGTTGAATAACTTCCTTAGATGCAAACAAATAGCATAATTGTTATTTTCTAGTTGATTTACAGAATTAAAATGCTACAAATAGTTCTCTGATGCACAGATGAAACATATTACCATGCACAAATTCGTAAAATTACCTCCCTAAGCTGAAGAAGCTGGTCCCTAGTGTACTGAACTTGGTCACGACCCTCAAAATGCGTGTCTCCAGCCTACAACAGTAAAGCAATTGATAACTTCATATTTTGGGAAATCATTATATTGTTTATTTGTTCTTCCACATCCAATATATCAACAATATGTTCACAATATTCAAAAGACAACTAAGAGGATTGACACACAATTAGAAAAAGGTCATTGACTCTTTGATCAATGGAACACCTCTATCTCTATCATATAAGATTCTAAATGTTTTTAGGTCATTTATGGGCAGTCAATAGCTC
Organism: Hibiscus syriacus; assembly: GCF_006381635.1. NCBI lineage: Eukaryota > Viridiplantae > Streptophyta > Magnoliopsida > Malvales > Malvaceae > Hibiscus > Hibiscus syriacus. Next base: position 2,348,897 of record NW_024061783.1, read on the forward strand.
ATAGACTTAGGCACCTGTTTCCAGCAAGCACGTGTACTATGTGCCCAAGGAAGAATTAGAACTAATCACATGTGCACACTTTTAATGGCCTAATAATATGCATCTAAATATTCATTCGTTCGTAAATTCAAAGGACAATAGGGAAAATACCAAATTTGCGGCTGAAAGCACAATGGAAAACATAAGTCTTTCAGACGAAAAAAGATCAATGCTTTTATCTCAAAGAATATCAATAATAACAAATAAAATCAAATCTACTAGCTAAGATCCAATATTGCAAGGAGCGTTTCCACGCATATACGACACTAAAAATTTAAAAAGAAACCCCATTTAAATCCAATAGCAAAACATCTAAAAAGACCAACCCAGAACAAATCAATCAAAAACCAATAGAAGAAGACATTAGAAGGTTAGATCCAGAAAAACTGAGATATGGGTTTTGAAAATAAATGGATAAAAAGATAGAACCTTAATAGAAGAACCGCCATGAGGACGAAAGAGAGGAAGATCGGAAGAAAGAGAACCAAAAGCAAACAGAGAAGAAGAGGAGGAAGACGATGAAGAAGGACCACCAAAAAGCCTGCCCCCTCGACCACCACCAGGTCTTAAGCTCAACACCGTCTGATCACCTTGCTGCATACCTCTTTGACGTGAAATTCAATCTCCGGGGTCCGATCATAAAAAAATCAAAAAAAAAGAGAACAGAACGCTGAAACTGACTATGAATATTAAGAGATTGGGAAGAAAAGATTTGGATTTTAGAGAGATGAAATGAAAATAAGATATATTCCCTGTCTTCTGCGGGAGAGCAAGGGGAAGAGAGAAATGAAGTATGTGAGGACGGCATACACCAAAACAAACCCTTATTTTGGAGAGAGGGTATTTGTTTTCCTTTTTCTATAACTAGTCCTTTTACTTTTTGGACTTTCAAAATTTAATTCCTCTTCTTTCAATTATGATTTGTCTCCCCATTGGTCTACCTTAAAAATTAGAATACAATTAAGGGTAAACTTCGCATTTAATACTTAAAATATTAGTTTTTGATCTGTTTTAGTACCTAAATTTTAAGTTTTTCAAAATCATATCGAACGTTTAGTTTTGTTTTATTTTAGTATTCATCGTTAAAAACTTAACGGACAAGCTAATGGGGCACTATTAACTTCCTAAAAAGGCTACTTTTAAAGCCTTTTTCACTTAAGTTGTTGTTTGTTTAAAAGCTCATTTTAGTCAATTTAGGATCATGTAGTTGCATATAGTTGCATTTGTGGTGGATGTGCTATTTATTTCTTAATGATGTTGTTTGAGGGAAAGGTGCAGTTTGTCTATGGTGTGCAGGGAATAGCAAGGAAAAGGATTCTTTGGGAAGTAATGCCGCGGCATCACACGTTGCTAAAGTAGATTGAAATGCCTTGGCATTTCTGGCGCAGAAAAAGACAAAAAGATATTTCTGCATGAGGACAGCTGGCACTGGACAGCTGTCCCTGCACGTGGAGGACTGTTATAACCGCCTGCCAGAGCTACCAATGGACCACTGCCACTTGGAGGATAAGGTTCATGCACAAAATGTGATTCTAGGGGTATGAGGGGTATTTCACACCCAACAAACTCATCATTACCCCTAGATATTTTATTTATTATATGACACCTCATGGGGGAGAAAAACAAGGAGAGTGAGCACACGTATAGAGCAGAAAAATTCAGATTTTTATTTTCTTTTTCCTTTCTTTTTCCTTGGAATATTCCTCCATTGATAAAGCTCCAAGGAGTAGCAAGCTAGGTGACGAAAGGAGCTAGCGAGCTAGGTGGTTCGTGGTGGCTGAGAGGAGACCTCCGGTGGCGCGTCGAAGGCTTCTTCTCACTTCCCTTTTTGTTGCTATTTCTTTATATTATTTTGTGGGTTGTTGGAACGAATTTTCATGACTTTGTGTTTGGATATTTCGAACCCCACCATGAACTAACTTATTTGGTGGTGGTTGGTTGAATGGTTGTTTAAACTTTATTTTTAATGGTATATTTAAGTTTATTTGGTTCTTTATTTGCTTTGCTTATGAATGCTTCACTATCTAGGCTTGTAAGAGGCATGTAAATGTCCATCTCTTAGATGAAGGTTAGGTATTCGGAAGAATCCTAAACTAAAAATACTTGTAAGTATTCGGAAGAAACGCAAGATAAGATCCTCATAAGCAATGGGTTATGGTATTTTCAAGGGGCTTTGAACCGGCCTAGGAATATTATAACTTAATCCCTTAGATCTCGGAAGAGACTAGGTTAGGATTTCAACGACTAAAAAGGGTGTCTTCATCAATAGGGTAGGCTGTCCAACATCGTTGAGTGAGAGCAGATGCCTTGGCATCCTATTCTGTTAGGTTCTTTTGAGCACCTTAGGAAAGCTCTGTCGAGTAAGTAAAGACAAGATAGCTTAAATATACTTGAGAAATAAGTTTAGCAACCTTAGACCAATCCTTACCATTCATTTCATTGGAAGCTTGTCACGTGAGGATTATTTTCTTCTTATTTTATTTATCTTTTTATTTACTGTTTTTACCATTTCTCATTGCCTTGACATTTCACCATACTCAATATTAAACATCCATCATTGCCACTGCATTTTCATTTGCTACACCATCACACCATCAATCCGCTTCCACCAGCATACACATATCCATTGCCGTGACATTTGTATATATCAAGACTAACTATACTTAGATAGAATATTGCATTGCTTTGGTTAGACTTTTGTGATTTCACCCAATCCCTGTGGAGACGATACTCACTCATCATTATTACTTGAGTGATTGTGTATACTTGCACATTATTTGCGTATATTTTATAGTACTCACAACACGCAACAAGTTTTTGGCGCCGTTGCCGGGGATTGGCAGCCTGAAGTTATTTAGTTTTGCCAGAGCATTTTATTTTGTTTTGCATTTTTATTTTTTTTATAGTTTACTTGATATTTTTGTTTTATTTTTCAGGTTTATTTAGTGTATGCCTAGAAGAAATTCTGAAGAGCCTTTGGAACCAATAGAACCTGAGATTGAAAGACTCTTTAGAAGAAGAAGACGTGCTCAAAGAAATATGTATCAGATTGGAAACCAAGGCATTGGTCAAGATGAAGGAAATCAGAATGCCGAGGCATTAAACAATGTTGAACCTGCTATCAGGCCTCGTGTTATTCGAGATCATTTAAATCCGATGCTGGATTATCTGAATCCTGGGATTGTGGTACCCGAAAATCAAGCTTCACATTTCGAGCTGAAACCAGTCATGTTCAACATGTTGAATTCCATTGGGCAGTTTGGGGGTATGCCAACTGAAGATGCCAGGCAGCACATTCGCAATTTTCTGGAAGTTTGTGATTCTTTCCGCCAAGAAGGAGTGCATGAGGATTTTCTGAAATTAAAGCTTTTTCCGTATTCATTGCGTGACCGAGCAAGGGCTTGGTTGAGTGGTGTACCAGCCGGTTCGATAGAATCATGGGCCGATCTTTGCAAGAGCTTCTTATTGAGGTACAACCCACCGAATATGAATACGCAGCTAAGGAATGAAATATCATCTTTTTGCCAGGGCGACGACAAATCCATGTATGAGTGTTGGGATCGTTACAAGAGTTTGCTTCGAAAGTGTTCAAATCATGGTTTTCATGATTGGACTCAAGTAGTCATGTTCTATAATGGAGTCAATGCACCCACGAGGATGTTACTGGATGCCTCGGCAAATGGGACATTGCTGGATAAATCACCTACGGAGGCGTTTACTATCTTGGACAGAATTTCTAACAATGATTATCAATTTCCTTCCTCAAGACTTGGGAGTGGGAGGAGAGCACCTGGAGCATTCGAGTTAGAAGCCAAAGATTCGGTGTCCGCTCAACTCTCCGCTATTACTAATATGTTGAAGAACTTACAATGTTCCACTGATGTGAAGGAAGTGAAAACAACTAGTTTGGCATGTCTGTTATGCCAAGGCAATCATCACGAGAGCGAATGTCCAACCAACCATGAGTCCATCAACTTTGATGGCAATTACAATCGAGGCAACAACAATCCTTACTCAAACACTTATAATGCTGGATGGCGTCAGCATCCTAATTTTTCATGGAGAAATCAAGGAGCCCACAATGCTAATCAACCTACTAGGCAGCAGAATCACAATGAGCCTCAAAGTTACCAAAATGCTATGCCATGGCATAATTCTAACAAAGGAGCTTCATCTTCAGCGAGCATAAGTTCCTTAGAAGCTACAATTCAAGAATTCATATCTACTACGAAGACAATGTTGCAAGACCATTCTACTTCAATTAAGAATCAAGGAGCTTTACTTCATAGTCAATGCGCCTTACTTCAAAGCCATAGCTCGTCTCTGAGAGCTTTGGAAGGTCAAGTTGGTCAGATTGCTACGGCATTGCAAGAGCGTCAGCAAGGACGTTTTCCAAGTGATACTGAAGTCACTAAAGGGCCTGGAAAAGAGCACTGCAATGTGTTAACTCTTAGGAGTGGAACACAAATCAATCGATAAGTCAATGATAGTGGGCCACAGCATGATGATTCTAATCCCACTACTGAAGCTGAATTACAAGATGATAGAGTTTCTAAGAAGGACAAGGAGGAGGATTCTGCCAAGGTACCAGATTCTGATGCCAAGGCAAAAGAAAATTCTATGCCTACAGCTAAGGAAGCTAGTCCTCCCCCACCCTTCCCGTAAAGATTGAAGAAGCACAATGATGAAGTTCAGTTCAAGAAGTTCGTAGACATTCTTGATCAGCTCCATATCAATATACCTCTCTTAGAAGCTGTTGAACAGATGCCGATGTATGCCAAATTTTTGAAGGACATTTGTACCAAGAAGAGTAAAGTAGAGACTGTTGCCACGGCAACAGAATTTTGTTCTTCATTGAGTAAGTTACCGCCAAAGAGAAATGATCCGGGCAACTTCATTATTCCTTGTTCAATTGGAGCTAATTTCGTTGGAAAGGCTTTATGTGATCTTGGTTCAAGTGTCAACTTAATGCTGAAATCGATATTCTTGAAGCTTGGCATAGGAGATGCAAGACCCACCTCAGTTATTTTACAACTTGCCGACAAATCCCATGTTAAACCTGAAGGGAGAGTCGAGGATGTCATAGTAAGGGTGGACAAGTTTGTGTTTCCAGTCGACTTCTTAATTCTGGACTGCGAAGTTGATGCCAAGGCACCAATCATTATGGGAAGACCTTTCTTAGCCACTGGACGTATCTTGATAGACTGTGAAAAAGGTGAACTCACCATGAGAGTGGCTGATCAGTGTGTGACTGTCAATGTTTTTAGAACTCTCAAATATGTTGATGACACTGAAGAATGCCAAGGCATTTCTGAATTGAACTCATTAATTGAAGAATAGACTGAACATCTTTGCCAGAACAACTTCATTCAGCTAGCAGAAAATGAATATTGGGTGGATGATGAAAGCTTAGTGGAGTCCGACGACTTTCCAATTTTGGAGGAGCAATCTAGCTTAGTACAAGTTAGATTAGGTATGAATTTTGAACCTCTGAATTTTGATGAATTCATTTCTCCTAAGCATTCATTATTGCATGCACCCAATCTAGAGCTTAAGACTTTGCCAGGGCATCTTAAATATGTTTACTTAGGTAGCGATGAGACTTTGCCGGTGATTATTTCCGCTAACCTTACTGCTAACCAAGAGCAAAGTTTGTTAAGTGTTTTGATGCAACATAAGAAAGCAATTGGTTGGACTATGGCCGATTTGAAAGGCATTAGTCCCACGATCTGCATGCACAAGATTCTGCTAAAAGATTGCCACGGCAATTCAATTGAACCACAAAGAAGACTCAACCCTGTTATAAAGCAAGTGGTGATGAAATAAATTCTGAAATGGCTTGATGCTGGAGTGATCTACCCTATCTCCAATAGCTCATGGGTGAGCCCTGTCCAATGTGTTCCGAAGAAAGGAGGCACGACGGTGGTTACGAATGAGGATAATGAGCTATTACCCACTCGCACTGTGACTGGATGGAGGATATGCATGGACTATCGAAAACTCAACAAAGCTACGAAGAAGAACCACTTTCCTCTACCTTTCATCGACCAAATGTTGGATCGATTGGCCGGCAAAGCATTCTATTGCTTTCTGGATGGGTACTCGGGGTACAATCAAATTGCCATCGCACCAGAGGACCAGGAGAAGACTACATTTACTTGTCCCTATGGCACTTTTGCCTTTAGGAGGATGCCTTTTGGACTCTGTAATGCCCCGACAACGTTTCAGCGTTGTATGCAAGCTATATTTTCAGATATGGTTGAGGATTTTCTGGAGATCTTCATGGATGATTTTTCTGTTTGTGGAGATGATTTTGAACAATGCCTCGGCAATTTAGCAAAAGTTCTCAAGAGATGCGAGGAGGCTGAGTTGGTCTTAAACTGGGAAAAATGTCACTTCATGGTGACTGAAGGCATTGTATTAGGCCACAAAATTTCACACAAGGGTATTGAGGTAGACAAGGCGAAAATTGAAGTGATTGAAAAATTGCCACCACCAACTTCGGTCAAGGGAATAAGAAGTTTTCTTGGACATGCTGGATTTTATAGAAGATTTATCAAAGACTTCTCCAAGATTTCTAAGCCCTTGTGCACATTGCTTCAACAAAACCAACCCTTTGTGTTTGACGAATTATGCCTCGGCGCATTTACTGAGCTGAAACGACAACTGATCTCGGCACCCATTGTAGTCCCTCCCGACTGGACATCACCATTTGAGCTGATGTGTGATGCAAGCGACTATGCCGTAGGAGCTGTTTTGGGGCAACGTCGAGGTAAAATTTTCATGTTATTTATTACTCTAGCCGCACTTTAAATGAAGCACAATTGAACTACACCACCACTGAGAAAGAATTACTTGCCGTGGTATTTGCTTTTGATAAATTTAGACCTTACCTAATAGGCACTAAAGTTATTGTTCACACTGATCATTCGGCTATAAAATACTTAGTGAACAAAAAGGATGCCAAGCCTAGACTTATTAGGTGGATCTTACTTTTGCAAGAATTTAACTTAGAGGTGGTAGATAGAAAATGAACTGAAAATCAAGTTGCTGATCACTTATCTAGGCTAGAGAACAATTCTGAATGCCATGACACTGTAGATATCCAAGAGGAATTTCCTGATGAGAAAATTTTATATGCCGCGGCAATCCCGTGGTACGCTGACCTTGTTAATTTTCTTGTTAGTGGAATTGTGCCTTTTGATTTGAATAGCCAGGCTAAAAGGAAGTTCAAGCATGATGCAAGGCACTATTTTTGGGATGAGCCATATCTGTTCAAACATTGTGCCGATCAGCTCATTAGACGATGTGTACCTGAAGAGGAGCAAAGTGATATTTTGTACCATTGTCATTTGGCCCCAAGTAGAGGCCATTTTGGTGGAGCAAGGACTGCTGCTAAGGTCCTGCAATCAGGCTTTTACTGGCCAACTTTGTTTAGAGATGCCCAAGCATTTTACAAAGGATGTGATCGATGCCAACAGACTGGAAACATCTCCAGACGACAAGAGATGCCGCTGTAAAATATTTTGGAGATAGAGCTGTTTGATGTATGGGGCATCGACTTCATGGGACCATTCCCATCTTCTGAAGGAAAATTATATATATTGCTTGCTGTGGATTATGTGTCAAAGTGGGGGGAAGCAATAGCAACATCAAGGAATGACTCCAAGACCGTACTCAAGTTTTTGCACAAGTATATTTTCACTCGGTTTGGAGTACCTCGTGCTATCATCAGTGATGAAGGAACCCATTTTGATAACAAGTTGATTGCCAAGGCATTGCTGAGATATGGAGTTCGACACAAGATTGCCACGGCATATCATCCGCAGACAAATGGCCAAGCTGAGATATCTAATCGAGAGATCAAGCAGATTTTAGAGAAAGTGGTGAACCCAAAGCGAAAGGATTGGTCGCCAAAGTTGGATGAAGCACTTTGGGCGTACAGAACAACATTCAAAACTCCTTTGGGGATGTCACCCTTCAAGTTAGTGTATGGTAAAGCTTGTCATCTCCCAGTTGAGCTTGAACATAAAGCTTATTGGGCTATCAAACGATTGAATTTCGATGCTCAACTAGCTGGGGAGCAGAGATTATTAGAACTTAATGAAATGGAAGAGTTTAGAGCACAAGCATATGAGAATGCTCGGATATACAAGGAGAAAACCAAGAAGTGACATGACCAAAAACTGATGCCACGGCATTTTCATGTGGGGCAACAAGTTTTGCTTTACAACTCCAGACTTAAACTCTTTCCTGAGAAGCTAAAATCTCGATGGTCAGGGCCATTTGAGGTGCATTATGTCTATTCCCATGGAGCTGTTGACATCAAGAGAATAGACAATGGGAAAATCTTCAAGGTCAATGGCCAGCGTCTGAAAGCCTACAATGGAATTCCACCACCGCACAACAAGGACGTGTTACGGCTGCACGATACTGAAGCGTGCCCAGAGGAGAACCAAAATTCGATGCCTCGGCATTGAATTTGTGTCTGTGCATAAATAAAATTTAACATTCAATTTTTTTCTTTAGTTTTATTTTTATTTTATTTTGTAATTAATTTTTGATCTGATTTGTAGGGACCACACTACTGCAAACCGTACAAGGAGCGGTTACCAAAGGGAGGAAATGACAAAGCATTACTTGGAGAGATATTCTTTTGATTTGTTTCTTTTTATTTAATTTAATTTCTGACATTTACTTTTCTCTTTCCACAGTTTTTGTCCAATCACATCATTACTTTTTGGCAGTTTTTCCTTCCCCATACACGCACAACCCCCACCCACTAATTTCTCTCTTAACCGTCCTATCACCCCTTTTCCTTATTAAATTTTTAACTTTTTCTTTTATCTTTCATTATTAATTTTTCTCTTTCATTTTAACTTTTACCTTTTCTCTTTCTTTCATTCATCTTCTTTCTTTGTTATTTCTCCATAGCCGAAATACATCCAAGTTTTTAAAGCTTTCAAAAGCTTCTTCCTTTTTCATTTTTCTTACTTCAAAAACACTGAAAATGGTGCGCTCAAGACCGGCTCCAACTGATACGACCGCTTGGCAACAGTTTGAGAACGATGAGGCTAAGGCTCGGTTCCAAAACTTCAAGAACCGAAAACTCTTTTTAAGTTAGGATTTATTTTTACCGAGGAAACCGATTGTGGTTTTGGACCCGATGTTATGGACATCGTGACGCCGCTCAAATGGCAGAAGTTTGCCCGTCATCCTGGTTCGGTGAATGCCTCTTTAGTTAAGGAGTTCTATGCGAACATTTCCAAGCCCAATAAACACTCCATCTTCGTTCGAGGTAAGCAAATCCGTTTTACATCCACTGTTATTAATCGTTATTTTCATTTGCAGGATGTTGTGGATAACCATGCCACGTTCGAAGAGGAAGCAGATAGCAACACATACGATGGGATCTTGGAGGACCTTTGTCTCGAAAACACTGAGTGGAATGGTCGCCAGACGAGTAGATACTCGGTCAACCGGGAACTTCTTCAGCCGCGCGCAAAGCTATGGAATCACTTTCTCAAGCATAAACTAATGCCACCTCCCACAACACTACGGTATCACTTTCACGCTTATTGCTTTTGCATTCTATAATGGTATCCTGTTCGATCGATGTGGGGCATATCATTGTTCAGCAAGTTCACGACTATTTGGGTAAAAAGACAAGTGCTTTGGTGTTTTCTAAATTAATTACCGCTTGATGTCGTAAGAAAAAGGTTGAGGAAAATGCCTTTGATGAAATTTTACCTGGATTATCGGGCATCACTAGGGCTAGACTTCCACTATTGTTGGGAATTGAAAATCCCAAGTCTAACGACCCTGTTCATGAGCAATCTGCAGGTGCTACAGAATCGAATGCCGAAGCAAGGTTACTTGCTCTCGAGGAAGCTATGACGCAGACTCAAGCTCAAATGCATGCTTTACACGGTGACATCCGTAACTTCTTTGGATATGTGAAGCATAGAGATGCTGTGGTGGAATCATTCTTTCAAGAAATCATTCCCCACGGACAACGGAATTTTCCTGGATTCCCAGACGAAATTCTGCCGGCATTCAATGCCGAGGCATCTCCAGAGCCTGAGCACGATGCACCTGATCCTCCTGCTGATGACCCTACTCCTGATACACACCGGTCCAAGACTCCTGAATATCCGCCCACTGTCCCTGTCGAAGAAACACCCAGCCCCGTCCCAGCACCCAATCCTTCTCATGCACAACGTAGTGGTCGCCGCACCAAGACCACGGCTGGACGCATTACGCACTATTACTCCACTTCTTCCGAGTCCAGCCCAGCACCTATCCGAAAGCGCACCCGACGAGGAGCTGCTAGCACCTCCAAAGCACCACCATCACGTAAACATTGAGGTACCTCTCTTGCATCCACTTTCATTTAGTTGCATTTCATTGCATAACATATAGTTTAGTTAGTTTAGTTTTCTTTAAAGCATTGAGGACAATGCTTCCCTTAAGTTTGGGGGAGGTATTATTCTTGGTAGGTCATATGCATGATAGCATTAGCATAGTATTATGCCATGGCATCAGTAAATGGTAGGACAGTTAGATAAAATGTTTTGAGGATACACGATGATGATAATTTTGTTAGGCTAGAATCTGAATGTAAATGACTGTTGAGAATGATAGAACTCACTCTAGGGCTTGATGCTTGGTGAAAAATATTTACACGATTTGTATGTTCTCTATACTTAGAAAATTTAGGAAATTTTTATGAAGGAACTTTAGTTAGCCTTGGCATTGACATATAGTATGTTGTTTAAAAGAAAAAACAAACTCCCTTAGAAATGAAACTGTGAATAAATGCTTAAGCATAGCTGTAGAGGGACACTCCTCTTTGCAGTAGCATTTCCTGGAACTTTCTTTAATAAATGGAAGCCTTGTGCATATGAGTGAATGAAAGATGTCACAGGATGACTCTACTTAACTAGCTCGGGGATGGAATGTATGCTCCATTTAATCTAGAGTGTGGGAGAGTAGGTGTGATGAGCTGACTCCCTTCGTAACAGTTTAAAAAAAATCAAAGAAAATTGAGTAAAAATGTGCTTAATGATAAGTAAATGCCTTGACAAAAACTAGGGGACTTGATTAGAAATTGTCTAAATTCGCTAAGTATATATTGGATACAATCACGCACACACACTACCACAAAGGATTTTGACCTAGGGAAAAGTACTTGAATTCTTGATAAGTCTAGCATGTTGAAGCCTATCGTTCTGAGGGTTGAAATTCAATTTTGTCCTGCTGTTTTACTATCGAACTTTGCCATGACATTATACTTATGTAACTGCTATCCATTGCTTGAGGACAAGCAATAACTTAAGTTTAGGGGTGTGTTAACTTCCTAAAAAGGCTACTTTTAAAGCCTTTTTTCACTTAAGTTATTGTTTGTTTAAAAGCTCATTTTAGTCATTTTAGGATCATGTAGTTGCATATAGTTGCATTTGTGGTGGTTGTGCTATTTTATTTCTTAATGATGCTGTTTGAGGGAAAGGTGCAGTTTGTCTATGGTGTGCAGGGAATAGCAAGGAAAAGGATTCTTTGGGAAGTAATGCCGCGGCATCACACATTGCTAAAGCAGATTGAAATGCCTTGGCATTTCTGGCGCAGAAAAAGACAAAAAGATATTTCTGCATGAGGACAGCTGGCACTGGACAACTGTCCCTGCACGTGGAGGACTGCTGTAACCGCCTGCCAGAGCTACCAATGGACCACTGCCACTTGGAGGATAAGGTTCATTCACAAAATGTGATTCTAGGGGTATGAGGGGTATTTCGCACCCAACAAACTCATCATTACCCCTAGATATTTTATTTATTATATATGACACCTCATGGGGGAGAAAAAACAAAGAGAGTGAGCACACGCATAGAGCAGAAAAATTCAGATTTTTTTTTCTCTTTTTCCTTTCTTTTTCCTTGGAATATTCCTCCATTGATAAAGCTCCAAGGAGTGGCAAGCTAGGCGCCGAAAGGAGCTAGCGAGCTAGGTGGTTCGTGGTGACCGAGAGGAGACCTCCGGTGGCGCGTCGAAGGCTTCTTCTCACTTCCCTTTTTGCTGCTATTTCTTTATATTATTTTGTGGGTTGTTGGAACGAATTTTCATGACTTTGTGTTTGGATATTTCGAACCCCACCATGAACTAACTTATTTGGTGGTGGTTGGTTGAATGGTTGTTTAAACTTTATTTTTAATGGTATATTTAAGTTTATTTTGGTTCTTTATTTGCTTTGCTTATGAATGCTTCACCATCTAGGTTTGTAAGAGGCATGGAAATGTCCATCTCTTAGATGAATGTTATGTATTCGGAAGAATCCTAAACTAAAAATACATGTAAGTATTCGGAAGAAATGCAAGATAAGATCCTCATAAGCAATGGGTTATGGTATTTTCAAGGGGCTTTGAACCGGCCTAGGAATATTATAACTTAATCCCTTAGATCTCGGAAGAGACTAGGTTAGGATTTCAACGACTAAAAAGGGTGTCTTCATCAATAGGGTAGGTTGTCCAACATCGTTGAGTGAGAGCAGATGCCTTGGCATCCTATTCTGTTAGGTTCTTTTGAGTACCTTAGGAAAGCCCTGTCGAGTAAGTAAAGACAAGATAGCTTAAATATACTTGAGAAATAAGTTTAGCAACCTTAGACCAATCCTTACCATTCATTTCATTGGAAGCTTGTCACGTGAGGATTATTTTCTTCTTATTTTATTTATCTTTTTATTTACTGTTTTTATCATTTCTCATTGCCTTGACATTTCACCATACTCAATATTAAACATCCATCATTGCCACTGCATTTCCATTTGCTACACCATCACACCATCAATCCGCATCCACCAGCATACATATATCCATTGCCGTGACATTTGTATATATCAAGACTAACTATACTTAGATAGAATATTGCATTGCTTTGGTTAGACTTTTGTGATTTCACCCAATCCCTGTGGAGACGATACTCACTCATCATTATATTACTTGAGCGATTGTGTATACTTGCACATTATTTGCGTATATTTTATAGTACTCACAACACGCAACAGGCACACTGGTGGATGGACGACCAATCTGAATGGTGACCATAAGAGAATGATGAGTCGACCAACATAGTTCAATTTCAGGTCGATCAGACGGTAAACGACGGAGATTGAAGGATAAAGAAGTTGAAGAGTCTATCATCAATTTGGGGAGATATAGGCATTTTTTCGGTGAAGTGAAGGTCGAAATCACGTTCAGGGGTTGAAAAGGTGCAAACTGGAAAGTTTAGACTTCATTGGCCAATGGATGCGATAGCTGGCGAATGTAGGCATGGCAGTCAATGAGCACATCCGTTAAGTTCTTAACGGCGGTGTACTAAAGTGAAATAAAAACTAAACATTATATGTGATTTTTAAAAAATATTGAAAGTTTAGATACTAAAACAAACCATAACTAATAGTTTAGGTACTAAACGAATAATTTACCCTACAATTAATAACGATGTTAATAAACTTAAGTTATATTTCGATTTTTAAAGAAGATTATTTAAAATAAATTTTAATAAGAAGGCTTAAGGTAACATTTGCTCTTGTAGTAGACCTAAATTTATTTATTTTAAATATTTTCAACTAATTATTCTTTTAATCACTTAGGTAAATTGATTATGCTTAGTAAGAATATATTTTACTTATTAATATTAAAAAAATTTAGATATTGTCGAATGGACTTAATTAAATTAATTAGTGGTTGATGAAATTAAAATTTAATTGGACATATATATTCAAATTTAATAGAATTCAATTAATAATATAATCAATTATATTTTAATTTTTAAATCAAATAAATATAAATTAAATTCTTAATAATAAAGATAAAATACCAAATCTTACAAGTTCAAAGAGAAAAGAGACCGAAAGCATAATTAAATCATTTTCGAAAATGCACTCTCGTTTTCTTTATTCGTAAAATAACCTCTTGAGTTTCTCTTACTTTTGGATTTAAGCGGATTAGTCCCTCAAGAAAGATCAATTCAGTCCTAAAAGTCTTAATTATGGTGAAAAGTTAATGTTGTGATTAATCCCTTATGTTATTCTTTATACCTTGACCCGTTTGTTAATTTCCGTTAGTTTGATGAATTATTATAATATTTTGATCATCGAACTGTTAATTTTTGTTAGTTTCGATGACATGATATGTTAAAAAAGATTAAATTTTAATTTGACCCTTAAACTATTGCTAAAACACTAATTAAGTCATTGGTTTTTGAACTTTAATCGATAAGGTTCAAATAATTTAATCAGATTTTTTGTTTTAGTGATGGAATTCTCACAATTCTCACATGTATTTTGCGGCTGAACAGCCATTTGTTACTGAGACTGAATAGATTTTAAATTTACATTCATGACAAGTGCATGTGCATTGTAAATACAACAATCAGATTGCACAAAGAATTGAAGTAGTTTTGTAATAATGTAAGTGAATTCTTCTACTACATAAATGTATGCATATGCATATAATATTTCCTGAAACAATTACAGGGAAATGATTTACAATTACAGGGAAGAGAAGATTTTTGTAATTTAATCTCACTTACAGTGGTAATATCGGCATTAGCAGCCGGTCACGGTCACGGCCACGGAAATGCTTTGGCTGCCGTGGTTGGCTGCTTACTCTTCTTCAAAGGTTGTTTTGTTTGCGTGAGATGAGCCATAAGGCTGCATTCTTCCAACTGCTCGATAACCAAAGATATTGTCAAAGATAGATATAATAGAGATGACAAAGTGAAATATCCGAAAATAGAAACAAAACTTTGCACTTGCATATCCATTTGATAAGGATGCCAAGGGTTGGTCACTTTTATACCTATCGAATCGAAAAGGGACTAGTGCATAATTGAAGAAAGGATGGTCCCGTTTACAGACAGCATTCATCGGATCAAATCGGTTCAAAATTTATTTCAGGTTAATGCGTACTCACTTGCATAGCTGCCGTTGAAGACAACAGCGCTTCGCATTGGTCGAGCATGTTTTTCTCTTGTGCACCAATTGCAGCAAGCTCAGAAACCCTATAGTTTACCCCTTCCACCTATATCATATAAAATATTGAGAATGGTCAAGCATCTGGAATTAAATTCAAATATAAAAAGACATCAACAATAAAAGCGCAAACTAATAATATCAAAATCCGAGTTTTCACACTGACCAGCAGTGGATCAAAGCGAAAGTTGTAAATGTGAAATATTGAGTCATTAGCAGACATATGCTATACATCATCAGATATAGATAATCCAAGATGAAATTGAGAGTCTCGACACCTGTAAAATAAACAGAAATAAACCTTCTCTACCTGTACCAAAATTGAATTTTCTAGGGAAGTATACTAGTAAGCATCTTAAATTTCATTATCAAATGATGGAAAACATCAAAGCAATCTATGACTAAGCAAAAGGAGCAGGAACTGAGATTCAGAGTCACTATGACATTGTTGATAACGAACCACAAATTGTAGTGGGATTAAAGGTAACATTCCGCTTACAGTGTGAGCATTTATGTCAAAATAAAAGTGAAATGGTGGCTTGTTAAGATAAATACCTTTGGGAGTAAAGAACAAATGGAGGATCCCATAGCCTGCATCACGTCGACAGCAGAGCAAATAGCAGCTTTCAATGATTCAATATCTGCCTGGTGAGTACAAAGTCCAGTAACGATGTCAAGATCTCTCTTTTCGGACATCAGTCCATGGTATTTGTCTAAACTAACTTACCTTTGCCCCACCAGTTATGGGAATAAGGAGGGTGCTTGCCTCTAGATCTTCTTCTGCTCCAGCTAAGGAACTTATATGATCTCTCTCAAGTAATGCCCAGTTATCGAGGTATGCCATCTGCATGAATCATGTAAAAACATGTAATTAGATAATGGAAATTCTATGGGCTGACAAAAGAAGCCTACAAATGGGTATTCAAAAGCATGACTGAAAGTTGAATATAATTTTGGGTAAACAGGCATGTCTGGTTGTCAAAGGAACCAGATGCAGACTAGTCATCTGGTGTTCTTTTATACCCTCCATGATTACGCGTGATAGTTCCCTGCTTGCTTCTCCTGTACTTTTAAGTTCTAAGTTTATAGCTATAGTAATCGAATATTTGAATCTAATGAAGTTCCTATCACCAACTCAGATGGGAAGGTTCAAACATGATTTGAGCCAATCAAAATGGAATTATTTGTCAGGAATAAACAACAGGTCTTTCTTCTGATATGACCAATTATGGATAGGACCCGAATGTATTAAACCCTCTAAGTCCTAAAATTCTGAAGTTTGGGGCAAAGCATACTGCAGAATGAACCTAGTCATGTCTTTTCACATAACTGTTAGATTTGACCTTCTTCATTCGGTTAGAAGGTTAGCACAACTAGAAGATTATTAATTACAATCCTGCAAGACCTCTAAATTCACTTAATAAGCATCTCATAAAATTTATTGGCTGGTGAAGGCTCTCTGTGAATAGCCTGGATTATGGCTTACTGTTTTAAGCAAGATGATTATTGGAATATTACATCTAAACCCCATTTCAGCTGGACTCTTAGGAAACTTATCAAAACGAGAGAACAGGCTGGCTGTTTGTTTACTGCTACCACTAACTGGTCTCAAGTTAAGGGTGGTTGGATTTGGGACAGAATTAGAGTAAGGAATGACAAAGTGGTTTGGCATCGACTTATATGGTTCCCTGCACACATACCTAAGTATTCTTTGATTGCTTGGATGGCTATTCTCGACAGATTGCCAACCAAGGAGAGATTAGCTCGTTTTGCAGTGGTGACTGATACTCGATGTGGGTTATGTGGGGCTGATTTAGAGTCGAGAAGTCATCTCTTCTCGGATTGTGTTACTCGGGGAGTTTGGGATGCTATCTTACTAAGTTGTGGATTGCAGCAGCAAAGCCTGAGCTGGGATGATCGGCTGTGCTGGTTGAATAGAAGTTTAAAAGGAAAGTCTCTGCTAGTTCATATTCTCAAATTAGCATGGACAGGGTACATTTACTTCATTTGGGAGGAGAGTAATCGAAGAATTTTTGGAGGTTTATCTCGCCCGTATGCTGCCATTGTAAATGCTATCAAAGAGGCAGTTTGAATTAAACTGTATTATTAGCAGGTTGGATACTGTAAATAGTCAATTATGTACTGATTGGGGGCTTGTATAGCTGGTTTGTTATTTTGTAGCAGCTTGCTGACAATGACTGATTATCCAAAAAAAAAAAGAGAAGCATGGAGGCTCATATCAATGCTTCCAAAATAAAGTAGCTTCCCTACTGATCAAGATGTTTCCAAAAGCCATGTGAGTGGATACATATTCCATTGATAATAAATTCAGACCTACAGTGGACCAAGGCGTAGCTTAGTGTTATTCAACTTTCCCCTAAAAGGAAGATTAAAGTTTGAATCCTCTTCCCTAAGATGTTCATAAACTATTCCTATAATGTGAAAAATATAACGGTGATTCTAGCATCAAGAATGTAGAGTAAAAGTTTCCTATAGATGAACAATATTGCAGAGAGAGGCATTACTTGATGATTCAAAAGAGAGTCCAGCTTGAGCTCTAACTTCAACCATTGGAGATTGATCTTTTCCTTGATCAAAGCGTTGCAGAGATCCAAAGTATCATTCCATACATTGTACAAAGTTTCCTGATATAACAGATCATAACTTTATTTGATAATAGATTTAATATGTTATGTTAAGATGAAATTCACAATCTATGCCATATCAAAAGCTCTAAGTAAGCCCATCATATGCATGTGACACTGTAATGAAGTTCTTCATAGTAGGAAAAAGATAGTTGTGGAACACGATGCAAATATGCAAACAACCCAGTTTTTTATATTGAAATTAAAGAACTGCATCACAGAAATAAAACTTTCCCACTCAAAATCATCGAAGGTTATCTCCACGAAATACATGGATAATATTTGCCGACACATATTTGTTCCCTAAGAGAAGAAACTTACCTCTGAATTTACTTTCTGAATATCAAATACAGCTTCTGCATGGGCATTAGCAAAACGCCACTGCAGATAGCGATTGTAAAGAAGACGCAGTTGATGAGCATCCTCCATTGAGTTGACACCTTTTCTTCCCTTCTTACAATCTGTGACAAAACTGAGAACTGACGTTGAGCTATGGGATTGACTCGATAAGGTGGATGTCCTCATCCGAGTAGGACTGACTACCCTTGGAGTTGGATTGACACCTCTTGGAGTTGGACTGACACCTCTTGAAGTTGAACTAAAAACTGAAGTTGAGCTATGGAACTGACTTGATGAGGTGGATGTTCTCATCCGAGTAGGACTGACTACCTTTGGAGTTGGACTGACACCTCTTGGAGTTGGACTGACACCTCTTGAATTTGAACCGAGAACTGAAGATGAGCTATGGGATCGACTATGGGTTTTTCTTGATGAGGTGGATGTCCTCATCCGGGTTGGACTAAGTACTCTTGGAGCTGAGCTGAGGACTGAAGTTGAGCTATGGGATTGACTTGATGAGGATGTCCTCACCCGAATTGGACTAACTACTCTTGGAGTTGAACTGAGAATTGAAGTTGAGACATGGGATTGACAGGATGAGGCGGATATTGAGCTTTGGGATTGCTTGGATGAGGCGGATGTTGAGCTTTGGGATTGACTAGATGAGGTCGATGTCCTCATTTGAGGTGGACTAACAAACCTTGTAGTTGAACTATAGGATTGACTTTCTGAGGTGGATGTCTTCATCTGAGTAGGACTGACTACTATTGGAGTTGAACTGAGAATTGAAGTTGAGCTACGGAATTGACTGAATGAGTTAGATGTTGAGCTATGGGATTGATTGGATGAGGTGGATGTCCTCATTCGAGTTGGGCTGACAACCCTTGCAGTTGAATTGATAACTGATGTTGAGCTATAGGATAGACTCGATGTGGTGGATGTCCCACTCGTAGTTGGACTGAGAACTGGAGTTGAGCTATGGGATTGACTTGATGAGGTGGATGTCCTCATCCGAGTTGGACTGACTACCCTTGGAGTTGGACTGAGAACCGGAGTCGAGCTATGAGATTGACTTGATGAGGTAGAAGTCCTCATCCGAGTTGGACTGACTCCCCTTGAAGTATGATTGGCTCCTCTTGCGGTTGGAGTTGGACTGATTGAAGTATGACTGGATCCTCTTACTGTTGGAGTTGGACTGACTCCCCTTGAAGTATGACTGGCTCCTCTTGCAGTTGGAGTGGAAGGTCTTGGTAGATGTGGACTGACTCCCCTAGAAACAGAGGTCTTACGAGGTGACTGAGATTGTGATCCTGAAGTTGTTAATGGCGTTTTGTCCAATGAACTAGGAGAAAGGATGCTGGCAGGAAAAGATGCCCGCCGAGGCTTATCATCAATTGAAGTTGCCGCAAACCCTACTCGACCAATGTCATCAATTGATAACAGCCTTCCAGCATCATTAGAAGATTTCAGCAGCGGTTTAGCTGAACTATCAGACACTGGCATTCTCTTCAGTGAAGATAATTCTAGATTTGGTGTGGATAAATTTTTTACAATTTTACACCCCTGGTCCACACTTTTGTTCGGTGAATTGGAAGATAATTTCCCACCAATTCTACTAGGCCATCGATGATGGTCTATCAATCGACTAGGCAAACCATCAACAGGTTTTGCATTTTCAGACTGATCAGGTGCATTTTCCCCTTCAAGATGGCTTCTCTTTCTCTCTGGGCTAGGCTTCCTTGATAAAGTAGAGGTCTCTGATTGTTTTATATGAGCCACATTTGAAGAAGGTCTCAAAGTGCGATCCAAGGAAACATTACTAACCGGCTTTTCTTTTTCCTTTTTGCTAACAGGAGAAAGAGTACCAGACTGAAACGGAACACTAAGATTTCTCATGGTAGAAGGCCATAAACTATCTGGTATACGTCCAGTTGATAGCCTTCTAGAGGATATTGGCGCAGCTGTTGATGAATCATTAACTGGAGTAGAGGTAATTTGAAGTGGAGGTGGTGTTGCGGGACGTTTCCTCTCAGCCGATACAGCTCTCTTTTGCACCCCTGGGGAAGGTGTAGGGGTTGTTCTACTTGGGGTTGGAGATGGACAACGCCTAGGACCAGAAGGTGTTGATGGAGTGGGTGATTTATGCCTCGAACTAACTTCCCTAGTTCGAGAATGTCTGGTGTTGAGTGGCCCGTTGTTCTTTTCAGCAGAAACAAGGGGTGGTCTTGTGGGATCCGCAGCAGCAAGCTTGTGTAATCGTTGCTCTGGTTTGCATACATCCATCCGAACTCTCCAAACAAAACCACATTGATGGGATTTTCCAAAGAAAAAACAAACCTACACTTAGAAGCCTGGCTTTTATATGAATCCCACATGTATATAGAATAACACCAGCTGTTCTAAAAGAAGGTACTTTTCCCTGCAAAAAATCTGCCACAAATACACAGACCAAAAGTTAGATGCTTACTTACATAATGGCAGAAATGAATAATTATAAACACCATAGTGGGTTAAAAAAAGGCTAAAGGAAATAAATCTTTACAGATTATCACATCTTACCGATGAAAAATCAGAGAACTGCAAGAAATTAACTGAGATGAGTATGTTCATTTATCAAGAAAAGCCCAAATTCAAGCAGATCAAATCAAACAACAACAATGAGGCTGACAGCATCAAGTACAATGGGGGATTCTTTAAAATTCCTGTACAGTTCTATCCAACCAGTACATCATACTGCAAATGCAAAGTACTAAGGGATCCCCCATGGAAATGAGAAACTATCCTGTGAAGACCGTACAAGTTATTGTTCCTGGTGGTGAAGATGTAGGATAAGAAGACAGCTAGAATAAAGGTGAGTTGGATAAGTGAGAGAGGGAGAGAGAGAGAGAGAGAAGGTTTTTTCTGTTGTGCTTCTCACGGGAATGCCATGGTCGGCAGGGAAGGGGAGAGAAGAAAACAATTTCACTGGCAAAAACAAATACACAGCTCAACTTTGACTTCTTTCCTTCCTTCAACACATTCTCTTTTGCTTTCTATCTTGAATTAGAAAATGACCCCAACAAAGAAATGCAGCTAAAAATTTTAGAAAAAGAAAAATATTTTCTTTCCATGAAAAATAAAATTCAATTACATGGGAGTTTCACTTTGGATCACATGTTTACCATATAACAATTAAAAATTTAAAATACAATTAAATCATAATTATGTAAGTTTGTCGGTTTTATATTTGCTAAGAAAAGCAAGAAAAAAAATGAAGTTTTGCAGTGCTAATTTCTTTGAAAACATGGGAAGGGACATAAGGATAAAACATAACAGAAATTCTAAAATGACCCTTTTTTTTAATTAAACAATTTCTGAATTGACCATTTCCCCCCAGATTAAATAGAAGGAAACCAGAGTAACGAGGTAAAACATTTAAATTTTGATTGAAATTGCAATAATTAAGATGGGATTTTTTTCAATGAAAACTTTCAAAGAATTCCGATCATAACAGTGTCTCCATCAAAGACAGATTTATGTCGCCAAAATTGAAGAAAAAAAATTAAAATAACAAAACTTCATGTAAATCTCTCTGCAAGAAAGTTGCAGAGATTGTACATTGAATCCAACTGCTAAAAATAGCAACAAACTGGATTACTTCAAACTAATCTAATCTAGTGTTTTAAAAAAAAATTGCTTCCTTTTGCTCTTTATTTATCATAATTCGGTGATCTACGGAAAACGAACAAAACAAAGCATAAAGCTGAAAATTAATTTCGACATTTATGATATATCTCATAATAAAGAAAAAAGAAGAAAGAATACTGATTTTTTTAAAAAGAAGAAGAAAAAAAATCTCACCTTCATGGATCTCAACATTGTTCCAAATAGTTCAATCACAAAAAAAAAACTTATACTATTTGAATTCAAGATAAAATTTGAAATCAATAGGGTGATTGCCTGATAAGAAAGGCCAGATCGCCGGAGACTGGTCAGACGCAAGAGATGGACACCGATTTTTTTTTCTTTTTCTAAGAGAAATTTTTATTGGGAGATATAATTTCGAGGAAGGGATGAAGAAATGAAGAGAAAAGAAATTTAAATGGAAAAGAAAACGGTTTTTCAGTTGAGAGGGACTAAGAATGACGTCGTTTTCGCGCCACCTCTTATGTTGTGATTTTTAGAGCTTCCATTCTCACAACTTCCGAGATGAAGACAACTTCTCTTATTTTGATGTACTTCATACAAAAATAAATATTTAAATTATATATTCAATTAATTTATGATGTCTAAAAATATATATTTAAATTATATCTTAAATTAATTTTTGATGTTTAAAAAGTTTTTCCTTTAAAAAATATTTAATGTTTTTAATATTATATTTTTAAGTTTCTGGATCGTAATTAGGTTTAATCGTTATCTGGCACTTGATATTTTTTTAGAATTTTAAAAAAATTATTTAAACACACACTTAATATTATAATTTAAAACGAAAACTCAAAATTTATTTTTTCCACTGTCGATCAGTCACCTTTAGTCTATAATTGTCACCGTTAACACTATCAGAATTGTTTTATCGTCGCGATCAAAATCCAATTCTCCACTCACCACGAAACTCTGTAGATCGTCGTGAAAAATACCGCGAAAGGTCTTCGAATTTTGAGATTTTCCTTTTCTGTTTTATGACGATTACGACGAATCTAGTTGTTCGTACGTTATACAATCGTCACCATTGAGTTCCTCGTTCTGCTTCAATTCAAAACTCAACCGATTGTGACCCTTAACTGTCGGAAGTGGAGGGATGGGAGGGAGAGGTTGATCTTTTAATTTTTTTTTATATCAAATCTCTTTTAAGATCTTCATTGTATTAATATATCAAAATCGATTAAATCCAACTCTTAGATCATAAAAGAAATTTGACACATGATAAAATTATACTTTGATCAACTCAAATGATAAAATTTTAATTTAATCTTAAAAACCATAATATTATAAATTAATATAATAATAAAATTATATTTTAATTCTAATAAAATTTGTAATAATTTAATTTTAATCCCAAAATTGTTATTATTTTCTTTTTCCGAATTCGGTACCTCTATAACCGCATTGCATCGATATCACACGTAAAGGATGAATGTCTCCTTGAGGGGCATCATCATGTGGCACATGGAGATGAGTCCCTTTTCCCCTTACAAGTTGAACTTTCACATTTTGGACCACACCATTCGGCTGCAACCATTTTCTTAATTATTTTTCCTAATAAGTTCATGCATTTTCTTTTAGTGACAAATGGTTCCAAATTTGGACCTTTACCTGTCGAGTATGGTTAAAGATTTCGAGGCACCAAGTTATTAGCAGAGTTTGCATGTGGTGTGACGATCCTTTCGTATTGTCTCATTAGTTGACATGTAGCTTTCCCTTGCTTTGGCCCTTCTATTATTCTTGTTCTTATTTCATTTTTCTTTATGTATAAATAGCATAAATTATTGGACAAATTTTATTAATAACCACTTAATTATGAGAGAACTTAATTTACTTATTGATTTTATTATTTTATTAATCAATTCCTTTAATTATTTAAATGATACCAATTACGTTATATTTCATTACCATTTAAAAGAACTGATGTAATAGTTGATGAAATTAATATAATTACATATTATATTAATTTAAATTACATTTAATAAATATTTTTTTCTAATTAGATGATGACACATATAAACTTCTACGTCAAATGCTAATGATAAATAATTTAACTAACATCATTTAAATAATGGGTAAAGAATATAAATGACCCCTCGACTATAGGGTATTGTTTTATTGAGTCTCTCGACTATAATACCATATAGTTGGGGTCCATCTATGTACTTTACCCCTAAATAATTAAGTGATTTAATAAAAACTTAATATAAATATCCGCATAATTTTATGAGTGTACTTTACCCTAAATTATATCATCAATGTATACATGTGGTGCCAATTAACATGTGAGCATGGGGTGACAATTTTGTTTCTTATGATTTCAGATAAAGCAAACTTATAAGATAATGAGTGTATGTTTACATTATGAGGGAAAAAACAAGTATAGATTAACAACTATTTTATAATGAATTTCAATATTTATTTAATTATGGCTTTCATGTCACACATGACAATTATAAGGCATAAAGGAACTTGTAAATATAAAATTAACAAAAAAATGAAATGATCAAAGAAGTTGTCCGGATTAGGGCTGCAAATGAGGCGCGACAGATTGCGAGCTATTCGAAATTGACTCGATCAAGGCTCGATAAATACTCGGATCGGATGGACTCGAATCGAGCTCGAGCTCGAGCTCGACTCGAGTTCTTAACGAGCCGAAACGAGCTACTTAATATTCGACTCAAAAAACTCGCGAGCAGCTCGAAAATATAATATATTAAGATTTTATTTTTTTAAAAAAAATAAATTATTAATATTATTAATATTTATATTTATGTATTGATTTTTTTTAAAATACATTCAGATTTTCATGTATTTAAGGTTCGAGTTCGAGTTTGAGGCTTCAATCGAGTTAAGTTTAAGATTTTTTTTTATTTCGAGCTGTTCATGAGCTTCAGTTCAGAATTTCGAGTTCGAGTCTAGCTTAAAATTAGTGTTCGAGTCGAGTCAAGCTTCATTTCAGAGTTTTCGAGTCGAGTCGAACTCAGTAATACTCGAACTCGACTCAGATCGTTTATTAAATGTATTTGGCATAGGATACCAGGCCAACCTAAATGTACTTTAATATTCTAACCAATGAAAAATAAATAAATAAAATAATATATTTTTTACTAGGTTAATTAAATAATAATGAATTATAGGATTCCCATTAGGAGAAGACAAAGAAACTAGAAAACAGAGAATGTCTTGGGTTAGTTTAGCAGCTACAGACCTCTATTTGATCTTCCATGGCCAATGTGTTGGGTTAAAATGGAGCTGTGAAAACAAGAAGTGCAACAGGTCCTTTCAAGTACCTCACCACTCCGGCACTCTGAGCCTTACCCGGAACCGAATCTACGTCGCCGTGAAAAATTAATTCGTTTTGCCACGGAGAAACCGGTATACATGCCATCGACTGCTGCACTTACAATCCCACCGGCGTAACCTGCTCCTTCACCAACCGGGTAGAGTCCTCTTAGTGACAAGCTCTAGTGTCCTCTTAGTGAATACATAAATGATCCTTCATTGTATGATACTACTTTATTAAGTCTCTCAATTATTAAAAGTTATAATGATTCTTCAATTATAAAATATTATTTTATTGAGTCCTTCGACTATTAAAAATTATAAAATGATCACCTGACTATTCATTATGTTTCAAAGTCATTATTTTTTGTTAAAAATTGACAATATTTTAAGTTGAATGTTAACTTGATGATTGTGATAGGATAAAATATGATCCTAAAAACCTCAAACAATTATCATATTTCAACCATCACGATGACGTCTACCTCAGATGACCACTAATTTTTTAAAGAAAAAGTATGAGTTTGGAATATAATGAATAATTGGTGACTATTTTATAATTTTTAATAATTGACTCTATGGTTATAAGATCATTTTATAATTTTTAATTATCGAATGACTTAATAAAATAATACTCTATAATTATGAGACTATTTATATACTTCACCATTTTAATAAATTGTTTATTTCGGTAAATTAGCGTCCAACACGACGGCCCAAGAAGGAAAAGGAAAGTACAAGCTCCTATTCGTTACAATTTCTCCTTGTTCTCGATCAGCGTATTAACTTTCATATAAACTACTGCTAAACTACCCAATATTCAAACGCCAATGTTACGCGCCTTACATCCACGCGCCTACCACCCAAATACCCTCATTTACATCCGCTTACTTCCCCTTCCACGTCTCTACAGCAAAGACGAAACAAATCATTGTTTGAATATTACTGAATCAAACGTTTTTTTTTATTACAAATTTTGGAATCAAAACTCTCTTTCACCGGAAAAATTTCAATGGGCAACTCCTCGTCGATGCTGACTCAGTACGATATCGAAGAAGTACAGCAACACTGTAACAACTCGTGTAAATGACTCACTCTCGCAGCCATTTTGCTTAGATTTACTTTTCGAAGTTTGATCTTGTTGCGACTTACTCGTTTCATAGCCTTTGATTGTGTATTGTGTGTGTGTTTTTCTGGTTGATCTGCAGTTTCGCAGCAGGAGATCGTTTCTCTGTACAAGAGATTCTGCCAGCTGGATCGAAAAGGCGGCGGTTTCGTCTCCTCCGAGGAGTTCTTGTCCGTGCCTGAGTTTGCTGTTAATCCTCTCTCTCAGGTTTTTGCTTTTCTTTTCTTTTTTAAAAAGAAACCAATTTGTTCATTTATTTTCTTTATAGTGTGAGTTGTTAGTGTGCTTTTATGGTGAAATTATGTTTTTGGAAAATTATGCAGAGATTGTTAAGGATGGTAGATGGATTGAATTTCAAGGAATTCGTAGCGTTTTTGTCTGCATTTAGTCCTCGTGCTACTTTGCAACAAAAAATCGAATGTAATGATTCCACATTTTTGTTAAATAATATCAAATTTAGTTAATTGCTTCTTTCAAAAACTGAGATTTGCAAATTTGTTTTGTAGTTATATTCAAGGTGTATGATTCAGATGGCAATGGGAAAGTTAACTTTAATGACATGTTGGATGTTTTGCATGATTTGACTGGCCAATTCATATCTGAAAAGCAGAGTAAGGTTAGTATAGTTCTTGATTGATTTTTCTTTCAATGTTTATCTTTTTTAATTAACTGGACGAATACTTTTTCTTTTTTGCGTCATTGTGTGTCACTCTATTGCTCTTTTAGTCGGAAAATATCATAAGCTTCTGTTTCTAAGAATAAGTTTTGAGATAATTATCTTTTTAAAACAAATGATCAGCTAAAGTATCGTGCCTTTTTACTAGCTCCTCACATTAACCACTCACCAAACAAATCAATGTTGAAGAAAGGACGATGTAGATGGAGAAAACGGGTCACAATCTCAGAAGCACTTAAAATTCATTGTTCTCTTTGTGATTTAATTTATTGTAAAGAGATATGCTGTTACAGGTCTGCAAAAGTTTTTTTCTTGGATTATTAGTGATGGGACTGACAGATATGAATGTTTCTTTAGCCCATTGTTTCATTTGTTATTAGAAACGTCTCCTTTTACTAACTGCAAAGTATTTTTATTATGCCGAGAGGCGAGATACAAATTCTGTATGCAGTGTTGTGGATTAAAATCTTTTTGTTACTAGAAATTAGAATATTTAGATCTGGTTGCTTTACACTCAATTTGCATTTTGTATTTGGCTATTGGCACAGCAAGTTTTGACTCAAGTTCTTGAGGAAGCAGGTTACACTAAGGAGTCCCTGTTAGTTCTGTCAGACTTTGTAAAGGTAACATTGACTTTATATGTGATATTTTTGGTGTTTCAGCACTTGAATAGTTTCATACTTTCATTTTGTTTTAACTTAACAAGGCTAATAATGTGATATCAAGGCAAAAGGAGTTGTTTCAAAATCTATTATATGCGTAGTAGATGGTTAACTTGAAGAATTTATTGCTTGAAATTTTACCCTTTAATAGTACTATCTAATTTTCCGGTTTATTTTCTTTCAATGTTCAAACTGCCGGCATTGGTTTACACTAAATTGAATAGCATTTTCTCGAGATTTCTTTGGGGTTGCTCGCTAGACAGAAAAGGGATCCATTGGGTAAAATGGTTGGATGTCTGTAAGCCGATTGTTTGGGGAGGTCTCGGTATTAGTGATCTAAGGATTAAGAATTATGGTCTGCTCGGGAAATGGTGCTGGCTTTTTGGTTGGGAAGACTCCTCTCTTTGGAAACGCACTGTGGCAGCAAAGTATAACTTAGATCCGGGTGATATCTGTCCTCCTAACCCGAGGGATAGTGGTGTGTCCTGGATATGGCGTGATATTCTAAAGACTTTTGACTTAAAGATTGGGGAGCAAAGCTTAAGAGATTATTGTATAATTAAAGTAGGCGATGGGAAGAGAGTAAAGTTCTGGCAAGACCTTTGGATTGGTAACCGCCTGCTTATGACCGCTTTCCCTAGGATGTTTGCTCTTGCTGTGAATAAGGAAGGGACAGTGGTGGACTTCGGAACCAAAACAAATTCTGGTTGGGTCTGGGATATCCAGTTTAGAAGGAATGTTTTTGGCTGGGAGAGAGAGTAGTACGAGGAGCTATTTCGTTTACTGGTGGAGTTTGACAGCCCTGGTTCTGGTTTTGACAAGTTTAAGTGGAAGGGGACATCAGATGGGAGTTACACGGCAAAGGCTACAGAGGCTCTGCAATTTCCATCGAGAAGAGCAGATTTCTACTGGAAGGCGCTGATCTGGCTAGGTGAAGCTACAGGAAGAGGGGACTTTTTTTCAAGAATGGGACTTGCTGGTTGTTTCGAGGAAGGAGCTGTGGAATTTGCATAGGAAGGAGGAGAGCATTTGGTTACAGAGGTCAAGAGTGAAATGGAGTATTGAGGGGGATAGAAACACAAAGTTTTTTCACATGTGTGCTTTGAATAGGAATAGGTATAACACTATTTCTTCATTGAAGGTAGCAGAGGATTTTATTTCAGACCGGATCAGTTGAGAGGCTTTGTTTTTGATTATTTCAAGGACAATTTTAACTCGGTAACAACCCTAGAGGTGGACAAAATTGATTTGAATTTTGCTAAATTGACAGATGAACAAAAGAAGCTTCTTGAAGTTAGATTCTCAGAACAGGAAGTATGGGAGGCAGTTTTCCACTCGGATAGTGCCAAAGCACCGGGGCCAGATGGTTTCACCATGGGTTTCTTTAAGAATTTTTGGCCATCTCTGAAGCCATATATTATGAAATTTGTAGAAGACTTTTATAATGGAAGGAACTGGGAGCATGGGGTCAATCATTCATTCCTAACGTTGATTCCAAAGATCAGAAATCCTGAAGGTATAGAAGATTACAGACCGATAAGCTTAGTTGGCAGTCTGTATAAAATAATTTCCAAAGTCCTAGTTAGAAGGCTTGCGGCTGTTATTAATGTTCTGGTTAGTCCGTCTCAGTTCGCCTTCATTCCCGGAAGACAGCTACTGGACTGTGCTTTTTTGGCTAATGAAGTCATTGATGATTGGAGGAAAAAAGGGAGGAAAGGTGTTGTATTCAAGGTGGACTTCCGAAGGGCTTATGATTTGGTGGAATGGCCGATCTTGTTGAGACTTCTGAGAATTATGGGTTTTGGAAATAGGTGGATTTCTTGGATTGATTTGTGCATCTCCTCTGCTTCAATTTCTGTTCTTGTTAATGGTTCTCCGACTAATGAATTCAAGATGGGGAAAGGGTTGAGACAAGGCTGTAGTTTGTCTCCTATGCTGTTCAATATTGTTGGGGAATTACTGAATCTAATGTTGATTAAGGCTGCTGATTGTGCTCTGTTTGAAGGGTTTAGTGTTGGTAGGGCGGAAAATAAGTATCATTTGACGCATCTACAATTCGCAGATGACTTAATACTTTTCTGCAGGGACTCTTCTGCCCAAATTATGAATATTAGGAGAGTCTTGAGGGTCTTTGGTTTAATGTCAGGCCTTCAACTTAATTTATCTAAGAGCAAGTTATTTGGAATTAATATGGATGAGGAGGTTATAAAGGAATGAGCAACGATCGCAGGTTGTGGTGTGGGGGCTCTTCCTATGACATATCTTGGTTTACCGATAGGTACTTACAGAAACTCAGATCTGTTGTGGGAACCAGTTCTGCAGAAGTTCAATAGCAAATTAGAGGGCTGGAAAGCAATATCATTATCGATGGCAGGGAGATTAGTATTAGTGAAGTCTGTTTTGTCGTCCTTGCCAATTTTCTTCCTCTCTATTTTCAAAATCCCTCTAAAGACTAACCAAAAGTTGAATTCTCTTATGGCTAAATTCCTTTGGGGGGACGATCCCTTGAAGAAGCGGATTCATTGGGTGAATTGGAAAATTGTGTGTCAACCGTATGAGGAGGGTGGTTTGGGTGTCCTGGATTTGTCGATGGCGGATAGAGTGCTTCTGGGGAAGTGGGTTTGGAAGTTTGCTAATGATAAACATTCTCAGTGGAAGAAGATGATCTGTTGCAAGCACAATATTAGCAATTTGTCTCTTGCAATTAATAAGGCTGTTAACCCGCAAGATTCATGGATATGGAGGGGAATTGTGAATAATTATGAGAAAAAGGACGATATTGGAAATTGTTTGAGGTCCAATTCCAAGATCCAAGTGGGGAATGTTAGATCAATCGAATTCTGGAATGACATTTGGACAAATAATTTCACCTTAAAAGAACAATTTCCTAGGATTTATGCTTTATCGATTAACAAAACGAGGAAAGTTGTGGACTTTGGCTGTTATGATAATAATTGTTGGAGTTGGAATATTTGTCTGAGGAGAAATTTATGCGATTGGGAATTGGATCAATGGATATCTCTAATGACTTTGATTGATAATATTGTTTTGATTGATACTGTTGATGATTTTCTAACTTGGTCAGGGAGTGGAGATGGTTTGTTCAAAGTTAAGGCCTATAGATCAGCTCTTATTCGTAGCTCTGGAGGAAATTTTCAGTGGAAGAAATGGGTTTGGTCTGGATTGGCTCCCCCAAAAGTTGAAACATTTTTATGGCAATTATCTCATCAAAAATTAGCTGTTAGAGTGGAATTGAAGAAAAGAGGTGTTCCTTTGGAAGAGTTATTATGTCCTCTATGCCAAAAGGAGGAAGAAACAATTCCCCATTTATTTATGTTTTGTACTGTTGCTTGGGAGTTGTGGAACTTGTTCATCAATTTATGGGAGGTTAATACTGTTCTGCCCAAAGATCCCCCGTCTCTACTTAGTTCATGGTCTGTTTTGAAGGCTTCTTCTCCTATTTGGAATTTCATCCAAGGTGTTGTTATGTGGTCGATTTGGAAGGCTAGGAACTTAGTGGTGTTTGAAAAATGGAATTTTGAGAGATCTACACTGTTCTTCATTTGCAGATTCAGGCTGGCCAAATGGTTTCTAGCTAAATTTCCTAAAGCTAACATCCAAGTAGATTTATTAATAGGAGATCCAAGGCTTGCAGATGGTTTAGCAGTTAATTTGCACAAGAAGAAAAAGGATCTGTGCTGGTATCCACCTCCACCTGATTTTTATAAATTCAATGTGGATGGGGCTGTTAGAAGTGATGGTTTGCAGGGTGGAATTGGAGGTCTGTTGAGAGATTCGAATGGCTCTATCGTGATCTATTTCTCTAAGCCTATCGGACCTGGTCCTCCTCTGTTTGCTGAGTTGAAAGCCATTAAAGAAGGAATTGATCTATTTCTACATTCGGATTGGGCGTTGAAGGGAAGACTTATTCTCGAAAGTGATTGTAAAACTGCAGTTGATTGGATTTTCAGGCCTTCTGAGGCCCCTTCGTTCTTCAGTTCTTTGGTTCGGGAAATTGGGGAGGTAATTTTTGGTAGGGATATTATGGTTAGGCTGATTCCTAGGGCTTGTAATTGGGAGGCAGACAAGTTAGCTAAGGAGGGGATAGGTTGAATGTCCTTAGTGTTAGTGGTTATGTTTGGTATTTTATTTCGGGTGATGATGTAAATTATAGTTGTATGTAATTTTGGTTTATTAATATATTGAGGTACTCTTTTCCTCCTTCCGCTAGTTGCCTCTTCTCAAGAGGCAACTATGAGGGAAGTTTTTAATGAGACCTCCTATTCCTATCAAAAAAAAAGTTGAGGCATTTGTCTGGAGGGTTCTCTTCCTCAGGTTCCTGTCCGTTCCGAACTTGTGAAACGTGGAATAGTGTCGGCGGCAGAAAGTTGCTGTCCCATGTGCTTGGACGGTGAGGAATCAGTATTACATTTATTATTCTCGTGTAATGTTGCATGGAGAGTTTGGGCAGCCTTCCTTGGAATCTGGGGAATTTCTACTGCATTGCCTGATGATCCTAAATTATTTTTGTCAATGTGGAAGGAGCTTCTCTTTACTGTTTCTAAGTGCAAAACCGTTTGGGGTATCATCCCTCTAGCAGTGATTTGGTCGTTATGGCTTTATAGAAATGAGTTGGTATTTAACGTGAAGAAGTTGGATGTGAAACAGGTGTTCTTCTCTGTCAAGGTGAGAGTGGTTTGTTGGTTGGAAGAAAAGTTCCAAGGGGCCACTTTCAGGAAAGAGGATTTGATCGTGGACTTATCCGTGCTTCAGATGAGATTTTTTGAAAGAAGACTGAATTGGTGGCATCTTCCTGGAGCCCTCCTCCTCCGGGTTCCTTAAAATTTAATGTAGATGGGGCTATGAGATCGAACGGAGGGGCGAGGGGAATCGGGGGTTGTAGAAATCAGAGTAATTCGTAATTTCTTATTCTTTTCAATAGGACAAATTACATATTTATATACAAATCATTCTCTAAAGTAGGAAACTCTAAGAAAGGAAATATACTAATCCTAGGAGATACGATCCCTTAAAATAAGGGATTGTAGAATATTTACAGAATCCCTTAATTAAATGATATTTACAGAATCATATATTTCTATAATTCCTACACTCTCCCTCAAGCTGGAGAATATACATTGTATAATCCCAGCTTGAATAGGAATTTATTGAAAACAGGCTTTGGCAAAGCCTTAGTAAGAATGTCTGCAACTTGTTCTTCTAAAGGAATGTATGAAAGTGTGGCTGTCTTTTTGTTAACTTGATCAGCAATAAAATGCCTATTAATCTCAACATGCTTTGTCCGATCATGTTAAATTGGGTTCTTGGCAATTTGAATAGCAGATTGATTATCACACAAAACTTCAAAGTGATCCTCTTGATTAGTGACAAGTTCTTTCAGTAGTTTAAGTAGCCAAATTCCGTCGCATATTCCAATGCTAGTGCTCTGAATTCAGCTTCAGCACTACTTCTTGAAACAACAGATTGTTTCTTACTTCTCCAAGTTGTAAGGTTTCCCCAAACAAAGGTGCAGTAGCCACTAGTTGATCTCCTTTCAGTAAGGTCTCCGGCCCAACTAGAATCTGTAAAGATCTTAGCAGTTCTGTCTTGTGTCTTCTTAAACATTAAACCGTGCCCTGGAGTTTTCTTCAAGTACTTAAGAATTCTATTTGCTGCTGCCATATGCTCTTCAGTAGGATTAGTCATGTGTTGACTTATCACATTTACATGAAATGCTATATATGGCATTGTCAAGGATAAATAAATTAGTTTCCCAACTAATCTTTGAAATTTCTCTTTGTCTACTAAGGACCCATCTTCTTTGTTAAATTTCAAGCTTGCCTCCATTGGTGTATCATTCGGCTTACAACCAAAAAAACCAGTTTCTTTGAGTAAATCAAGTACATATTTTCTTTGGTTGATCACAAGTCTTTTGACCTTGCCACCTCCATTCCTAGGAAATACCTTAGCTTTCCCAAGTCCTTGGTTTCGAATTCCTTATTTAACAACTTCAAATTGCAAATCTCTTCTTCATCATCTCCGGTAAGAATTATGTCGTCCACGTACACAATAAGGATAACTTTCTTATTTGTAGAAGTTACCTTGATGAAAAGAGTATGATCGGTGAGGGATTGCTTGTAGCCGTTTTTTAGGATGACTTTAGTGAACCTCTCGAACCAAGCTCTGGGTGATTGTTTTAACCCGTATAGAGACTTGTTGAGCTTGCACACCTTGTTACTTCCTTCAACAGACTTTAAGCCAGGTGGCAATTTCATATAGACTTCTTCTTCTAGCTTGCCATTAAGAAAACGTTTTTTACATCAAGTTTGTGTAATTTCCAATCGCAATTTATAGCCAAACTTAGGAGTACTCGAACAGTATTCAGCTTCGCCACAGGTGCAAAAGTTTCTGTGAAATCTATCCCATATGTTTGTGTAAAGCCTCTGGCCACTAGTCTCACTTTGTATCGTTGGATGCTACCATTGGAGTTATACTTTACAGTAAAGATCCATTTACAACCAACAATCTTTTTTCCTTAAGGAAGGTCCGTAACGGTCCAAGTAGCTTTTTTCTCTAGTGCACAAATTTGCTCTTCAATAGCCTTCTCCATTTTGAATCCTTTAGAGCTTCAGCTATGCTTGTGGGAACCTGTTCTTTATCAAAGTTTGCTGTAAATGCTTGAAAAGACGGCATCAATGAATTATAACCAATAAATTTTTCAATAGGATGCTTGGTGCACTGTCTAACCCCTTTTCTAATAGCAATAGGGAAGTCATCTAGAGTAGGGGAAGTGGACTTACTGATTTATTCTTCTATTTCGGCAGTTGACCCAAATCCAATTCTCGGCAAGCATCAGATTGCAAAACAGTCTTAGGAATATGTTTTCTTTTCCTTGTATAGAAACGGAGCTGTTTGATTGGTGTTGTTTGTGGAATATTTTGAATGGGAGTAGGTGTATTTTCAGGAAGGGTATTTAAAGTGGGTATGGGTGAAGTAGTGATAGGTACTACTGGTGGATTAATGAGAGTAGTTACAGGTGACAAATCTGTAGGTAAGAACAAAATTGGTGGCAATTCTGAAGGTTGAGAATGAAGAGTAGGAGGAGATACCTGATGTGGCTGAAAATCCTTTCATGTCTCCCCCTGAATTTCAGCCTGAGTGAAATAGAGACCTGCTCATAAAATGTTATATCCATAGTGGTAAAAAATCGTTTTGAAGGAGGATGATAGCATTTATAACCCTTCTTTAAGTGAAGAATACTCAATCAGTACACACTTTAATGATTTAGGATCTAACTTGGACTTATTAGGAGCAATGTTTTGGATAAAAACAGTACAACCAAATATTTTAAGGGAAGAATGGAGGAGATAGGTTTAAAATGGGGAAAGTAATGCAAAAATATAGATTGAGGTGTTGAAATTGTAAAACCTTACTAGGCATTCGATTGATTAAATATGTGGCAGTTAATAAGGCTTCCCCCACAAATATTTTGGAACATTAGTGGTAAATAGAAGAGAACGAGCAACTTCAAGGAGGTGTCTATTTTTTCTTTCGGCAATACCGTTTTGTTGTGGGGTGTTAACACAAGAACTAATCTGAACTATGCCTTTTTCCCTAAAAAACGCACCCAAAGACTTAGCAAAAAAATCACTGCCATTATCAGATTTAAAGAGCTGAATTTTAGACCCAAATTGAGTGAGAACCATGTTATAAAATTGGGTAAAAACACCAGCAGTTTCAGATTTATCTTTTAGCAAATAAATCCAAGTTATCCTACTGTGATCATCAATGAAAGTGATAAACTACTTACAATTATCAGCATTCTTCACCTGAGAAGGGCCCCAAATATCACTGTAGATCAAAGCAAAAGGGTGGGAAGGCTTATATGTAGAAGGAGAATAAGTTGATTTAGTATGTTTGGCAAGAGAGCAAACTTTGCAAGAAAAAAAATTTGGCCTTTTATGAATGAATAGAGCAGGAAAAACTTTTGCAAGATAGTGAAAACTAGGATGACCTAAACGATAGTGCCCATAACATAACATTATCAACTTTTTCTAAAGCGGTGAAAGATTTCGAGATTTCGGTTTTAATAGAGACAGGAAGAATGTAGAGACCATTCTGCAAGCTGGCCTTACCAATCATCTTCTTCGAGTTCAGTGCCTGCAAAGTACAATCAATATCATTAAAAATTGCAGAGCAGTGCAAGTCGGTGGAAAGTTTACTAACGGAAACGAGATTGCAAGCCAGATTTGGTACGAAGAGGGACATTTTTAAGTACAATCTGGTCATTGAGAATAACAGTGTCATGTCCTTCTATTTTGCACAAAGAACCATCAGCCGTTTTGACAGCCTTACTAAAGTTTGGAAAAAAATTGCAAAACAAATCCTTATTACCAGTCATATGATCCGTAACACCAGAATTGAAGATCCAATTAGGGGACGACTGGGAGGAGAAAAAAACTGTAGCATGAGGTTTACCTTCTGGTTCTTTCATGACCAGATTACCTTCTGATTGAGCAGCAGAACCAGAAAAATTTTATGGATTTGAAGTGATCTCCGGAGTAGGAGAAGAAGTTGTGGACATCGTCTAGGTTGGAAAGAAACCGTAACCTAAGCTGATACCATGTAGAAATCAGAGTAATTCTCTGTATTTCTTATTCTTTTCAATAGGACAAATTACATATTTATATACAAATCATCTCTCTAAAGTAGGAAACTCTAAGAAAGGAAAGATACTAATCCTAGGAGATATGATCCCTTAAAATAAGTGATTGTAAAATATTTACAGAATCCCTTAATTAAAGGATATTTACAGAATCATATATTTCTATAATTCCAACAGGGGTGTCCTCCGAAACAATTTGGGTGAGTTGCTTCTCTCGTTGTCATTAAGTATTGGTAATGTTTCCTCATTGATGGCTGAGGTGATGGCGGTGGAGCAAGCCTTAGACAGGTTTATAGCTTCGAATTGGTCTGTTAATTATAGGCTGGTAATTGAATTGGACTGTGAAGTATTGGTTAATTGGCTGTCGAATGTCTCTATGGTTCTGGAGAATGGTCCACCTCGATTCTTCCTATTGCTTCTCGTATGGCTCAGGTGAAGGCGGTTATTAATTTTGTTCCTAGAAAATGCAATGCCATGGCGGACTGGTATGCCAAAAAGGCAATAGGGTAGAGGGGTTTTTTCAGGTGGAGTGCAGGTGCCAACGAGATTGGGGTGATGGTGGGTCTTGCTTCTGTTAAGGAGTGGAGCATTCTCGGGTTGAGGGAGAAGATTGCTAGGCCTAAGTGGAGTTAGAGGTTGAGATTTTTGGTTAGGTCTCCTATGTATAGCATTTTTCCGTTCGTTCGCTTTGGTTTTGGCACGAGTCAGTTTTGTTCTAGTGTTTTTCGGTTAGGGTGCACTCTTTTTCCTTCAATTAGGGTGAGGAAGGTTTTTTAACAAGGCCCCTTCCGAATGATAACGATAGTTATGCTTCTGAATAAATTTTCTTACCTTTCTAAAAAAATGATCATGGACATATCTCTGTTGAAGCTCCAAAATAAATACGCTTAGCTAGTAGACAACTGTATCCCCATTCTGAAATAGGAAAATATCAGCTTCTTGTTAACTTTTGAGAGTATACAATTTAATAGAGGATACCGATGTTAAGAGCAGAGGAAGACCAAAGGAACTAAGTAGAAACTATAAAAGAGCATCTCAGTTTTACTAGCTGAGTGAGAATATAGTGTTGAATTGAACTCAGTTGCACAATATGATGCGTGTAGCTTATTCAATGGTGATGGGGAACATTGTAGACTGTAGTTGTATCATAAACGAGGATCTCAAGTTTACTAGCTTATTGAGAATATAGTGTTGAATTCGAGTTCAGTTGCACAATATGACGCATGCAGCTTGTTCAATGGTGGTAAGGAATAGCTTAGTTATTGTTTGTAATGTATTGATAATACACCAGATTCTTGGAAAACTTTTTTTCTTTTATTCAGGATAGGGATGTTCATTAGAGTTGTCAGGCCAATCTCTATTTGAGCTAGCATTACAGGTCATCTTGGAATGTAGTACTTAACCTTTTCTTTATAACTATGATCTAATTTGTTTACCAGTTGAAATCTAGTTTCTAGTTGATAAAGACTGTGGAAAGCAGTTGAAATAGAAGGCAGTATCCACTATTTTAGATTCTCTAGCAAGCAAAAATATAAGAATAGAATGATAAGAGGTGAAGAGGTATCATGCATTAGTTACAAAACTTGTCTTATTATTTTAAACTATGTTAGTTTCTCAAGTTCTGCAAGTTTTCCGTACCATACAAGGAGGTTTTGAGAAGCTTTGAGAACACGGGGGAGGACTGCTGAAAAGGAGAAAAACTAGCATGCTCTTAGATTTAAAGCACCAGAATAAGGAGCAATGAGGCAATTATATTTTCCTACTCTATCGAAATCTCAAAACTAAGATTTAGACATTTCTTGGTCTGATTTAACTAAATCCTGATCAAGATATATATATTTTCCTACTCTTCATGTGCTTATTGGTGAATAAAAGTGCATGTGAATTTTAGTCTGATCCAAACGGCACATGAACAAAATTTGGAGTACCTTGCAAGAGAACAAGTTAACTTGAGGAGAGGACAACATGACATGACCCAAATAGAGCAAACCTAGTCACGTCTTAATTAGGTGTGCTCATGTTAAAAGAGTGTACTTTTTGCATGTCTGTGCCTACTCGTTGGCATTGTCTGTGGTTACTTGCTTTTGTCCATTTGAGTTATTCCCTGACGATCAGCTCGATTTTCCTAATTTCCATAGATCCAATTTTTGTTGCTCTTCTAGCAAATTTCCTGTACATCTAGCTCTTAGCATTATATTCTCACCATTTTTGGAATGACATACGATGCATAATCTGAGCTTCTAGATAAATGATCAGTGCTTTAGGATTAGTCTGGTTGCGGTTCACTTCGCTTTCTTTCAAGTCTTCTCGTAGCCTTGTGATCATATTACGTTCGTAATACTGTCAATAAGATAATGCTAACATCTTCCGCCAAATTTTCAGATTTATCATGTGACGTTCTCTGTGTGTACAAGCTGTTTTTCTTTTTCCCTTTTATTCTTCGCTCTTAAATTTCCATGCAATTCGACCGTGTTTCTTGCAGATTCTTGGAAGCTCCGGTTTGAAGATGGAAGTTGAGGTTCCGGTGGACTAAACTCCGGGTAACCATTCTCTGTCATATAGTATATTATGGCGTATTGAACTATATTTTGGCTACTTTAACTATCTTGAGAGTTAATCCAGTATGACCTAATGCAAACTCCACTGATATTGTGCATTAGTTTCTGCGTTTCTGCTCATATGTTTGATTGCATTAGTTTGACAATTTTAACGATGACGAGAAAAGAGACCAAAGCATGATGAAAGGGGTATACTACACCATTAGTCATCAAACTATTACTGTTTTTTCACTTTGGTCACCAAACTTTTTTCTCTGCAAATTTGACCACAAATGTCACGTCTTTTTTATTTTGATCATTAGCTGATAAAAATGATGATATGTTATTGTTTAATAACAATTTTAGTCTTCAAATTTATACACTTCATTAATTTGATTCTAATTAAAAAAAAATCATCCAATACTACAACCAAACTCAAAGTTTCTCATCTCTTTTCTTTTTCCTGCAACACTTCTCGCTTTCTCCTTTTATTGCCTATCTGTCAAATTGTTTAACCAAACATAGGGAAAAATTCTGTGAATTCCATTGCTTATAGAACTTTTCCTTTATCGGAATTATTATCGTGACATTATCACATGTTTAAAATATTAACATGATATTGTCACACATTTACAATTTTGATATGACACATTATATATCATAAGTGTTAATGTGATATTATCATATGTTTAAATCTTAATATGATATTTTCAAATGTATATAAATATTAACGTGACATATATCATTGCGTGTTCCAAATATAGGCCAAACATATATTTTATATCTTAAATGTTAACGTGTCATATTTTTGATTTGATTAACATTTATATAATTTTTATAACAGTGACATAATTAAGATACCGGAAATTGTTTTAGCGTACAATATCCAATCATAAAAAATATATTAACTTACTAAAAGAAAAAAAAATCATTTTCCATAAACTTATTACCAGGAAGCTCTTCTTCTCCAACTGTTTTCTGGGTATTTTGGAAGAATTATGAATTTCATTTTGCAATAGCAAATGAACACGTGGAGAGCACCATTGGGATTGAACTGATTTTGAGTATTTAGAATTGCAAGATGATGCATGTCAAAGTGCTGAAAACTCTTTCTTCTCACCTTTACAGAAAAGACTGGAAGATAGTGAAATTTATATACGAATTTAATATTTTTATTAATAAAATTCGATATCTATATCTTGTTATTGAAAAATATAGATCGAAGAAGATGATAAATAATAGTATGGAGTAAGAGTATTCCGAAAAAAGAGACCAATAATAATAATAATAATAATTTTTTTTGGTTTTGCATGAAGTTCATGCATGATCTATGGACCTATCTTTAGTGTTAATGTCAGGATTAAGATGATAATAATTATT
The DNA here is from genome assembly GCF_006381635.1 of Hibiscus syriacus. Lineage (NCBI taxonomy): Eukaryota > Viridiplantae > Streptophyta > Magnoliopsida > Malvales > Malvaceae > Hibiscus > Hibiscus syriacus. The sequence goes on from NW_024061783.1 coordinate 2,388,963, forward strand.
TGTAGGTCGATAAAATGAATAAACCTGATCACATAGTAAAGTTAATAGTGATGGGATTGATAACAATTGGATTAAAAGACTAATGGTTTAAAAATATAAACTCCGAATATCTTTAAAAATTCAGTCAGACAAAAAATAAACAACGAAAATTATAATTAACGGATAAGACTCCTAAGAACTCCGAAAACCCTGTTAGACAAAAGATTAACAACGGAAATTACGATCAGCTGTAACATATTTACTGATAAATTGCAGTGCAAAGTGTGTTTTACATGTTTGATTTTATCACCCAATTCTTCAGTACCATTATATGTAATAATATAGTCTCTTTTTTAACTTCATATTCCTTGTGGAGGTCCTTTTCCTGGGGCATTTCATCATTCTTCCCCTTCATTTATTTATTTATTTTCCTTTTCTTTTTGTGTCTTCTTAAGCTTTGCACCAAAGTGGGATCAGCACTATGCGAATGTGTTTCTCTAAAGAATTTCTACCTACTTTGGCTCATTGAAATATCTGTCTGCTACCACTCAATGATTCGACATTTTCCCAGAATTTTTTGTCACTAACCATGCTTATTTAATATGTTATCTGCATATTGGTATTGATGGATAACTAGCTACACGTTGAGCTCGGTTCATACATAACAAAAGTTAGATAATGGATGATGGTGCCATAGGATTGCATACGGTTTATTTCTTTCGATTTGGATAAGAGACTATTGTTTAATAAAACAAAGAAGATGATAAATAACTGAGATAGACGAGAGAGAAAAAGAGTTGCTTTTCTCTGGTCTTAGTATTGGTATTAGGCTTAAGGTGACGATTATTATTTGTAGGTTGACAAGGTAAGTAAATCATGTGAGTGTGTCGGGTGTCATATAAGTATAGAATTCCATAGATTTTGAGTAACTCTAGTGTTTTTCTGATTCGACGTGCGGAGATACGATTTACGGAGAAGGTATTACAGTATCCTGTATAAAGTGTCATGTTGCCACTGCTAAACCTGATCTGTATGTAAACTTCTTTCATTTTCAAAGCCTTGTGGTTTCACAAGTTGACTATTGGACATTGATTTTCACATCAACCATTGATTATATATATAAAAAAAATCTCTAGTTCCTATCTATTTTCTTTTGCCTCAGACAATTTGGCCTACTGCAATAAGCTGCGATTTATTATTCTGAATGCTAGTGCAAGACTGAGGAATAACTGCAATATTGATTTTTGTTTATATATATATATATGAATTGTGATGATCATATACTCAAGTGGGAATAAAATATAGGGTTAAAGGCATCCACTAACACCAAGTCGTTTTAGGCAATATTGCTATGTTAATGGTAGGCTAAAAGAGAAACCGACTGCAATTTCTACATGGATATCATTCATGAAGGAAAAAGGTCATCTTTGGTTGGTTGATCACTTAAAAAAACGTTTTATGAAGGGTTAAGGTTTATTTCGATATGATTTGGTGTTCGAATTCTGACGTCTTGAACTTTTTTTAATCTTGGAATAACTTTACCAACAAAGAGATAATGTTTAAGTGAAAAAAAAATGAATACAATGATGTACTTCCTTGAAAATTTGATGTGGGGTGACAGTTTTCTGTCATTACTGTGTGATCAGATGAGCAACATCCTTGGAAGAGGGTTCTCCGGAACATTGTGGTCGGATTGGCGAGATATTGCTTTAGCCGCCCCATTTCAAGGGCGACGTCCAGCATGTTTGGTCTTGTTGAAGGGTTGTGTTGTGTGCACATGAGGCCAAGTTCAACCAGTTCCAATATAACATCACGCCATAGTTTATCATAACTTGTTGGCATTGCACCAGGCTGCACCTAACCAGTGCTTGCTTTACTATCGGTTCGAGCTTATGAGGATAGTGACTTTTCACCCATTCGTGCAAGCTCGAACCTGCTTCGTTGTCAATTGGACGCCTTCCCGAGACGATTTCCAACAAAAGGACCCCGAAACTGTATACATCGCCTTGAGTCGAAGCTCGTTTCCCCATTCCATATTCTGCAATTAACCAAGTGAAAGATCAATAACAGACAGTATCAACTAATAAGTAATAACACAAGTATAAAATCGAGTTAAGTTTAGATCGAAAATTGGAAATGCATATACCAGGAGCTATATAGCCAACAGACCCACATAACAAGCCATCTGCAGAGTTGTAGGAGATTGAATCATTTGCAGAAGTAGTCTCATCGACACCTCGAACCAGCCTTGCGATTCCAAAATCTGTTACCAAAGCTGTCATGTCTTCGTCGAGAAGAATATTACTCGGTTTAAGATCACAGTGAACAACTTTAACCGGTGCGTAATGGTGCAGATAAGCAACACCTTCAGCTACATCGCTGCAGATGTTCACCAATTGAATAAAATCTAGGCCATTTCGTATTCCGTGGCTCGGGTATAGGTGTCTCTCGAGGCTCCCGTTCGGCATCAGAGGAAGGACCAGAGCCTTGAAATCCGGCTTGCTGCAAATTGTTATGATCCTGATCAAGTTTCTATGCCTTGTTCGCTTTAGGACTTCACATTCTCTTTTGAAAGTCCCTGAAATTTCCCCTGCTGTCTTTGTGTCCAAAACTTTGACAGCTATTTCATATTGTCCCCGAGAATTCCTTTATAGACATGACCAAAACTGCCCGAACCAATGAAGCTCGATGCACGGAACCCACCAGTTGCTTCAATGAGTTGTTCATATGAGATTCTGGGGTACTTTAGCTCTTTCCTTTCGTTTTCTTCGTCTTCGAAATCCTCTCCATCGACAACGGCCATCCGGTTCCCGAACTTCGATTTGTTCACCAGAGGGTCTCCGAACATAAGCAACAAAGGTGTCACAAGCAATGAGGCGATGATAGGCAAGAATATAACCAAACGAGAAGGATATTTCTTTCGGCATTTCTGCAGGCCTTTAATCGAACCACAAAGACCATCATTCCCTACGAAAGAATCTATAGTCAGAGATGAAAATGCCCCCTTGTCTGATATATTTCCATGGAACTTGTTGAAAGAGAAGTTCATTGACACGAGCGTCATCGATGCCTGAAATGTTGCCGGTATGTCTCCGCTCAACTGGTTGAAACCAACATCGAGTTCTTTAAGGTAAGGCAACTGTCCTACGGAACCTGGAAGTTCACCTTCCAAGGCATTACTCAAAGGTTGAGGTGCTCGAGGGCAATGCAGTCCCCGAGCTGCGACGGAATGTTGCCCGAGAGATTATTGGATGATAGATCGATGGCTAACACCATGTCCATTTTACTAAGCTCTAGTGGTAAGGGTCCATGAAGGTGATTGCTAGAAAAATTCAAGTACAACTTCAAGCTCCTCAATCCAGCAACCTCACCAGGAATTATCCCGGAAAGCTTATTGTGAGAGAGGTCTAAAATCTCCAGGTTGACACATTTGCCTAAACTCAAAGGAATTGTCCCTGAAAGCTGGTTTCCATAGAGTAGTAATCTTCTTAGCTGAGCGAGGTCGGCGAAACTATCCGGAATCGAACCCGAAAGCTTGTTCATCGACAAGTCCAACAGCCCCAAATGCGTAATGTTTCCTAGAGCAACCGGAATCTCACCGGAGAGCGAATTATTCGACAGATAAACTCTCTCCAGTCTCTCCATTCTGCATAGCTCCTGTGGGATGGAACCATTCAAAAGATTGCTAGACAAGTTCAAGAGGGTGAGGTTCACAAGGTTCGAAATCCGAGGCGGAATCAGACCGTATATCAGATTATCATCGAGATGAATCTGTACAAAATTGGTGGAAAGATCACCGATAAAAGGAGGTATCTGTCCACCAAGGTTATTTCCTGCTAATTCTAGTTCTTGAAAGTTAGAAGAATTGAGCAAAGCAGTAAAAAAAGGCTCCAGGTTAGTATTACCATCATGGCTAACGAAGTCATTGTAGGACAAATAGAGGAACTGCAACTGTGGCATGTTACGTATAATTTCAGATGGCAACTCCCCACTTAACCTGTTGGACTCCATATCAAGCCATTGAAGCTTCGACGAGTTCGAAATGCTTGAGGGACTCGACCGACTAGTCGATTCGACCAGAGCAACAGAAACCTCAACTCCCTAAGTGAACATTTACTCGTCAGAGGAATTTCACCACTAAGAGAATTGTTGGAAAGATCTATGTATTGTAATGAATAGGATCCATTGCAGAAAAGTGAAGCTGGGATGTTCCCATCGAGTCGGTTGCTTCCGAAATCGAGGTATACTAATTGAGGAAGAAATCCCAATTCAGAAGGGATGTTTCCTTGAAGAAGGTTCCATGACAGGCTGAGTTGTTTGAGCCGAAAGAGCGAACCGAGCTCGGTGGGATGTGACCATGGAACAAGTTCTTTGACAAATCAAGGACCAACAGAGAAGAAAGATTGGCTAGACTAGGAGAAATTGTGCCCTTGAGTGACCTGCCACTAAGGTCAAGCTGCACCACTTGGTCTCGTTCATGGTTGCAACCGACACCCGACCAGTTGCAGACATGTACATTGGTGGAATTCCAATGTTCCAGGGAGTTTCCAGGCTCGAAAACAACACCGACGTGAAGGAAAGCAAGGCGACTCGATCGTTTTCGAGTTGAGAATTCTCGTCGGCTGCCGATACGAAGAGAATGGTGATCAAGAAAAGGAAACTGGACTTGGAAAATTTGCAGAACCCCATTGTTAACAAAAGAAGTAAAAAAAGTGGGTTTGATTCGTTTTGCAGTTTGCACCAGTAGAAGAGCCCGTAGCATTCGAGATGAATATATATACATAGGAAGAGGAAGCTGCCTAACTAGCGTTGGAGGAGGGAACGTACGTTTGGCGCTTATGATCTTTGACCTATGCAATTAAACTGAGACATGGACCAATCCAGGGTCAACAAGCGTGTACATCTACAGTTAAGTATATCTTAACACGAGATTATTTTTTCTTCTTCGAATAATCCGGGATGATTATTTAATTAAAATCTCGAACTCTACATTTCGAAAAAAATTTTAAATGAACCAATCAGACGTCAACACATGTCATGTAACACATCGACGGCTTAACGAGGCGTGTGCAAAGGTGGAGTACATGTCAGCAACTAGTAGCCAGGCCTAACACTTTAGGCTAATGTTGTTAAACTGGGAGAATTAGTGGATGATGCGTGGGTTTAAGGAGATCTTTATAAGATAATCTTGGTTTAAAATATAGATTAAATAGGGACATGCGTTTTCATTTAATATATATATACACACACGTATTCAAACTTATTGATTTAATCTATACTTATTCAAATTATGACTCTCATTTTTGGTTGATCCTTAAACTTTTAAACATTTCAAATTCATCTCCAAACCATGATCTTGTTCTAAATTGGTCGCCAAACAATTCAATGTTCTAATTTCATCCCAAACTTTTGAATGATTCATGTGTCATTATTGGAACGTTTAAATGTTTAGGGATCAATTTAGAATGAGAATCATAATTTGAGGATGAATGTGGAATGTTTAAAAGTTTGGACACAAATTTAGAATCAGAGTCGCAATGTGAGGAGGAAATTAGAATGTTCAAAAGTTTAAGGACCAGTTTAAAATGTGAGTCCTAATTTAAAAATATATGATACAATTAACTCTTATTTAAAAAAGTTTACCAACAATGGGAAAAATAAAAGGGTAAACTACGCATTTAATACCTAAATTATCAGTTATAGTTTCGTTTTAATACCTAAACTTTTAATTTTATTAAAAATCATACTTAACGTTTAGTTTTTATTTTATTTTAGTACCTCTCCATTAAAAACCTAATGTGTTTAGTGTCTAAGCTATCAGTTTTGGTCCATATTAGTATTTAAACTTTCAATTTTTCAAAACTTAACGTTAAATTTTAAACCAGATACTAAAATGAAACAAAAACTAAATTTTTAACGACGAGTACTAAAATGAAACAAAAAGCTAACCTTTAGGTATATTTTTGAAAAAATTGAAAGTTTAGATACTAAAAACCGGACAAAAATTAATAATTTAGATACTAAATACGTAATTTACCCAAACTAAAAATAGAATAATATATATTTTTAAAATATCAAATGACACTTTCTCAGATAAAGTTGTCGGAGTTTTGAAGGATCCAAATGGGGAAGCTGCCTCCATTATTCCTCCCACCATTGATCCACTTGCTATATATATATATATACACACACTAAGCATGAATTTAGAGCTTTTAGTCATGCTATATTTTTATAAAAGAGAAAATACACGTGTGTTTTGATCCACCTGCTATATATATATATATATATATATATAGTCATCCCACCTTTGCCTCCATTGTTAAAGCTTTGTTCCATTGACCCCAACAATCATATAAAAACTCGAAAACGAAGAAGGAAGAAACTCGTATGAAATGAGTTGACTCAAAATGAGTAGGTGAATGTATAAAAGAAATTAGAAAAAAAGTAGCTTTAGATGGCGAAGAAGATGTCTGCAATTCGGCAAAGTTCAACCATTCCATCTTTAAAGACCTCAACTAGCTAGGATCCAAGAGTCATGACTCGGTCTTAATTCCCATATGAATGAATGAATCGTCATCATCACGACTGCATAATTAAGGGTAAATTGTCTCTATATATTAAGACAGTTGGCTTTAAAGAATTGCAAGTAGCCTTTGTCGACGTTGTGCAGCACCATTCCTACCATGGAGTTCGACTTATTACACACGTTCAACCCGTTGTAATAATTTGCCTTTAAAGTTTTTTATATTACTTATATCTGATCTATTAATCGACTCATTTGGATCGAATATTACAGAGACAAAGACGATCCTCCCAACCAAATTTACTCGTATGTCTTTAGCGTTTAGTTCAACTTGGTTATAATATTATCTTTAAAATAGAATTTTATGATTTATATTATTAAAAAATAAGAATGTTAGGAGTATATTAAAGTCTTTGATTTATTTGATAGGAATTTAAGATTATAGTATATTGTTTGAATGATAAATATAAAATTAGTTAAAAATAATTTTTACCAAAATATTTTTATGATATATTGAATTAAATAAACTAAATTTATGAAAAAACCCTCCAATCATATGATGACACGTGTAATAACACATTCTATTAAATTTTATTAAATTAAACTTAAAACCAAATTGATATAATATACAAGTAATTGAGACCAAAAGTGTAATTATGTCAAATTTATTAACTGCCACGTCAATTCCTCCATAGAAGGTTAACATCAGATTATTTGATTGATGTCATTCAAATAGTTTGATTATACTAAAATCTTCCTTAGTTAAGTGGTTATACGTGTAGTTTATCCTAAATTCAAAGATGAAATCACAGGATTCATCCTCATTTAAACTTTGATAAATAAAATTGTTCCATTGACCCCAACTAGGATTCAAGAGTCATGACTTGATCTTAGTTCACATATGAATATCATCATCATGATTGCATAATAAGGGTAATTTGCCTATGATAAAGTTTAAGATACTAAGGGTTTTTTTCCTTACTGGGGTGATTTTATGTTCGATATAGATATCAAGATATGATTTTTTTTTCTAATATACTTCACTAGATGTTAAATTCTAAAAGGGGCAAGCTGCAATTAAACCATTTCAGCAAAGTTCACATTTCAACTGAAACTTTTTGATTGAACTGGACATGTTCTGAGAAGGAAAGAAAGATGTTTTTGGACTGACATCACATCAATACAATCCCCATAATTAGAGAAGTTATTGAGAAGGCATTTATTGAACCAACCCAGAATTCAGGAGTCACTGATGAGTTGTTGAGAGCCAAAGGCAGCAGCAGCCATAGCTGTTCCTGCTAAGAAAGCTTTGAAGAGCGTGAGAGTTGTTTCGGCCTATGCAAAGGGACTTCGTGCCCGGCTCCCCTCACCGAAACGAAGTTGAGCCCTTCATATTCTTGTGTCCATCCTCCTACCTGTTCATTCATTCCCCACTTTTGTTAGTCAACAAAAATGCTACGAGCACTGCCGAGTTACCTCCGTATCGACTATTACTAGTTACTGTCCAAAGTATTTCAAACTGAAAATGACTTGTTATGTGTGTAATTATGGTAATGAAAAATCCAAGTATTTCAAGGTAAATTACCTGGCCGTCATCGTACCATGGACGCCATGGGCTCACAGTTGGAAGCTTGAGAGCATCTATACTGTAGCGGTGGATGTAATTGGGATCACAGCGTCGGTGTCACCACTGTCAATATGGTACAATGGAGGTAGAGAAAAATGTCTGAACTTATTTCCAGGAAAGAAATGGGAAAAAATGCATCCATGAATCATGATCCAAATTACGTAAAAGACGAGTTGTTATTTTTACGTAAAAAATGCAGTCTTCTAGACAGAAACCTATGCAACCATGAACTCTTCTATCTTATAAATGACCATGAATCAAGATCCAAATTACGTAAAAGATGAGTTGTTATTTTTACGTAAAAAATGCAGTCTTCTAGACAGAAACCTACGCAACCATGAACTCTTCTATCTTATAAATGATAAATTATTTATAATGAAAAGTTGGCCCCATAGCTTATATTGTTAAGTGTTTTAGCAGGAACATTTTTCTTTTGCAAAAGAGCTGTAGCTTCAAAATATGGGAAAGGCTGGGATCCGGACTTCAAACCTATTGAGTGTCACCTTTTAAAGGAGGTTGCATAAACCGACTATGCCAGAAACCATGGTTTCTTAGTCGGAACACTTTCCATCAGCTTTTCATCCGGAAATACTACTGAGGTATGTCTTATTATTCACTTTATAGTCTCAAAAATACTTTGTTTAGAGCCTATCTCGTTAATTCCAAATTGACTATTAACTATCTTACTCAGAATCATCATTTTTCTTGAGGCACTTGTGTCTGACACATTCAAATACTGTTTGGAGAGTTGGTTTTTGGTTGTGGGAGTGTTGTTTTTTGATGAATAGATTAAACATTTTATCTTGGAACATTAGAGGGTTAGGGAGGAGAGAAAAATATTGTTGTTGCAAGGCTAGTAAAGAAGGTTAGACCAGTTCTGCTTTTTATCCAAGAATCAAAGTTAGAAAAATGTCATGTATCAATTACGAGGAAGATTGGAGGAAATTTCTTAAAGGAGGTGATGGTGTCTCCAGCACAGGGGTCAAAGGGTGGTTTGATTTCTATGTGAAATGATAATGCGTTCAAAGTTACAAATAAGCATGTGCACAATAGGTTCTTGGCACTGGTGGGAAATTATATGAATGACCAAGAGGAATGCGCTTTTATTAATGTCTATGGTCCTGTTATTGAATCTGAAAAAGATGAATTTTATGGGGAGTTGTTATATTTTGTTAGTTTGTTGGATCTACCGGTTTGTATAGGGGGTGACTTTAATGCGTATCTTGATCCACAAGAAAAAAATGGGAAATCACAGAATTGGCATACAATTGATATTTTCAGATCTTTTGTGCAACATGCAAATCTTATTGATTTGCCTATGTCAGGAGGGACTTTCACATGGTGTAGCAATAGAGAAGATTCTACATGGGTTAGACTAGACCGCTTCCTAATTAGTGGTAGTTTCCTAAACAATTTTACTAAGATCTCACAGTCCCTTCTATCGAATTCTATGTCTGATCACAATCCAGTTTGTTGGAAGATGTTAGTATCAATTGGGGCCCTAAACCTTTTAGATTTTTTAATTACCTTTAGAGGAAAAAGTTTGATGGATGGGTAGAAGACTTGGTGTCTGAGAAGAAGAAGATGAATAATGGGGGGATTTTTAGGATGTTACAGGCTGCTAAAAACAAATTAAAAGATGGCCTGGAGGTAGTCACTTTGGGTTGTCAGATTCAATTTCGATGCTTGAAGGGAAGATATATGACTTGGAAAGAAAGTCTCAATGTCGAATCTTATCTAAGGGTGAATGGGATCAGTGGGTTGACTGCAAAAAAGAGTTGTGGAGGTTGTTTAGGATCGAGGAGAGCATTTGGTATCAAAAGTCCAGAAGTAGGTGGATTAAGGGTGGAGACAGAAATACTAGGTTTTTTCATCTAAGTGCTATGAGAAGGAATAGAGTAAACTCCATTCATTCATTGAAAATTGATGGAGTTTTAATTTCGGATGCGGGAAAAATAAAAGAAAGTGCGTATAATTTTTTCAAGTCTGCATACAACTCCTATTCGGCCTTGGAGGCAGAGGACTTGAATTTGGATTTTGCACAGTTAATAACATCTCAATGCGCATATTTGGAGGAATTCTCGGAACAAGAAATATGGCAAGCAATTTCTTCTTCGGATAGTACTAAAGCTCCTGTACCGGATGGTTTTACTTTACAAGAAATACTGGAAAATTCTTAAGAATCAGATTATGGAGTTTTTCTCAGATTTCTATAAAGGAAAGAAGTGGGTTCATGGAGTTAATCATGCATTTATTACCTTGATTCCTAAGAAAGGTAATCCTGAGTGTATTGAAGACTATATACCTATTAGTCATGTGGGCAGCCTGTACAAAATTCTATCAAAAGTTCTTTCCAAGAGACTAATATCGTGTATCGATGATGTTATTAGTTTCACAGTTTGCTTTTATTCCGGGAAGGCAATTGTTAGATTGTGCATGTTTGGCCAACGAAGGTATTGATTCTTGGAGGAAGCAAGGACTTAAAGGGGTTGTATTTAAAGTGGATTTTAGCAGAGCCTACGACACTGTAGAGTGGCAGATTCTGCAAAAGTTAATGTTAAAGATGGGATTCGGCAAGAGGTGGTGTTGTTGGATCAAACAGTGCATTTCAACGGCTTCTATCTCGGTTCTAGTGAATGGTTCTCCTACTGAAGAGTTCCCTATTGCTAAAGGTTTGAGGCAAGGTTGCAGCCTTTCTCCTCTTTTGTTTAACATGGTTGGGGAATTACTACATTTGATGCTGTCGAAAGCAGTGGACTTTGGTTTTTTTTCAGGGGTTCTCTTTTGGAAACAGTCAAACTCTTTACTTTGTCTCACCGGCAATTTGCAGATGATTTAATTATTTTTTGTCGAGATTCAATTACTCAGATAAAGAATGTTAGAAGAGTTTTGAGGATTTTCGGTTTATTGACGGGGCTCCAACTGAATTTAGCAAAAAGCAAGCTGTATGGGATTAATGTGGAGAGTGACATCCTTATGTTTGGGCTAGGGATATTGGCTGCTCTGTTGATTCATTCCCGACTGTTTACTTAGGTCTACCTTCAGGGGAGAAGAACTCGGCAAAGCTTTGGGAACGGTCATTGATAATTTCAGCAAGAAATTGGCAGGCTGGAAAGCTAATTCTCTATCTATGGCCGGTAGGTTAGTACTTATAACTCGGTTTTATCTTCCCTACCTATTTTTTACCTATCCAATTTTAAGATGCCTTCTACTATTTCTCACCGGTTAAATTCCATGATGTCGATTTTATGGGGTGGAGGGGATGGAAAGAAGAAAATTCACTGGGTGAGCTGGGATAAAATTTGCAAACCGTTGAGTGGTGGTGGTTGGGTGTTGTTGATTTGAATGTTTCAAACCGAGCTTTGTTGGGTAAGTGATTTGGAAATTTGCAAATGACAAAAATTCGATGTTGAAGAAATTCTTATGTTGTAAACACAATGTCAGCTGTCAGACCATGGATATTAACAAGGTTATTCTCAAATGACTCTTGGATGTGGAGGGGAATTGTTAATAACTTCATTAAGGATGATTCCATTGGAGGTTGTCTTAGATCTCATGCAAAGATACAAATTGGGAATGGGAAATCTATATCCTTTTGGTGTGATACATGCTTGGGGAGTTTCCTTTGAAATTTCTTTTTCCAAGCATTTTTGCCCTTTCTACTAATAAAACGGGTAATGTTGCAGACTTTGGGAGTTTTGATTCAACCGGATGGGAATGGTGTGTGAAGACTAGGAGGAATCTTTGTGATTGGGAGGTGGAGCAGCTGGTAGAGCTATTGGATAGGCTGAAAAATGTTAAACTTATTGAGTCATTGGATGATAGGTTGTTGTGGATGGGTTGAATGTGGGGATGTTTTCTGTTAAAGATTGCAGGAAAGCTCTTTATAATTTTAATGATGAATCTTTATTTTGGAGTAACTGTGTTTGGTTGGGCTTAGTTCCTCCTAGAGTAGAATCTTTCATTTGGCAATTGTCCCATCAAAAAGTTGCTGTTAGAGTTGAATTGTTGAGAAGAGGGGTTCCTTTAGGGAAACATTCTCTGCCCACTTTGTAACCTGCAGGATGAATCAATCCAGCATCTTTTCATTTCATGTCGAGTTTCGTGGGAACTTTGGTATAAGATTATAGCGTACTGGGATTTTCGGTTAGTTTCACCGCCAAACCCTCCTTCGCTGCTTAGTTCTTGGGCTGATGTGAATCCTAAATCTGTTATGTGGAAGTTTATTTTGGGGGCAGTTTTTTTGGTCAATATGGAAGATTAGAAATGAGATCATTTTTGAGGAAAAGAAGTTGGATAGATTATCATTGTTTTCACTGTTCGGTTAAGGTTAGCCAAATGGTATTTGGCAAAATATCCACTTATCCCTATTCAGGTGGATTCTTTAATTGTTGACCTTTCTTTGGCTGATAATCAACAGAGTTCATAGACATGAATAGGAGGGCGATTTGTTGGAGTCCTCCTCCAGTGGATTTTTTTAAGTTGAACGTGGATGGGGCTGTTAGTACGGTTGGTATGTAGGCTGGAATAGGGGTATTCTCAGAGATTGGAATCGGGATATTTTTTTCTCTTTTTCAGAAGTGTCGATCCTTATCCTACAATCCTAGCAGAGCTGAAGGCTATCAAAAGGAATTGACCTATTTGTTTCATCACAATGGACTTCGAAGGGCAGACTAATTATTGAAAGCAATTCAAAGATAGCAGTGGATTGGATTAAAGGCCAAGCTCTTACACCTGCTTTCTGTCAAACTTTGTCAAGGAAATTGTGTCTATTGTTTCTGCTATTCAGGCTTTTGTTAGGTGGATTCCTAGATGGTGTAACTGTGAGGCCGATAAGTTAGCAAAGGAAGGAATTGGGTAATTTTTGTCGTTGCTTAGGCAGGTTTGTAAGCCTTAAGATCAAAGTACCCTCAGGACTGTTTTTAAGTTTTATGTAGTTTGCAAGACTGTTTTTAAGCTTATGTATCTTTTTATTATCAATAAATTGATGCACTCTTTTCCTCCTTCCGCTAGGTGTCCTAGCTTTAGGCAGAGGACCACTATGAGAGGTTTTTAACGAGGCATCCTATTCCTATAAAAAAAATACAGAACATATTCGTGTTGGATCTTGGATGTATACTTGAATCCTACAGTCACTTCGAATCAGGATACATGGAACATTATTGTACTAAGGCAAGTTTGATCATCAAGTTTATCCATAGGATTTTAGTTTCTCTCTCCAATCCTATACTTTCTAGCTACGAGTTATTAGCAAGGTAACAGGAGGATTCCACTTGCTCTAATATATTCATGAAGATAAAATTACAGAAGGAAAAAGGTTCTGAAATGATATACTGTTAGTTTCTCTATTCATCCATTGCTTCGAACAGTAAAGCACATATGGTTGTTGACCTTTTTTTACCCAATCCAGGAACATGCTTTCCATATAGAAAATCAACATCACAAATTTAGAGATAAACCTGAATATCCATATGCGAAGTCCTTCTTGTATAAGCTCATGGTAACATCCAGCATAGTTATGGAGAATCCTTCCAGTTGGTATTTATGAGTTCACTGCAAAAATGAAAAAGAAAGAAAGGAAGCCAGTTTAAAGGCCCATGTCTCCATGTATGTTTTCAATAGAAGTTGGTTTACTCATGGTAAATTTCGAAGTCACAAATTTAATTATAAAAGGCAAACCATGCCGTATGAACAAGATTCAATGCATCTTTTGGAAACTATAAAATAAGTTCTATAAAGGGCTAAAGCTGGAACATACTTTGTCAGTGATCTGGTTACATTTGGTAAATGAGAAATTAGAGTCTACAAAAAACACTTCGTACCTGCATGTCTCCCATTTAGATAGTGCAGATTCAGGTAAACATGAAGTGCCTTTTGAACCTCAGGTAGATTGAAATATACTTCTGAGTGTTGTGCAAGGATCATACTTCTCACTGAGCTGCCCAACCATCTGTTGGATATATCAAATGTCCTTAACATGGTTACAATAAATATCAATACCCTCGAATTCAGTGGAAAGCAAACAAAATCAGGTCTTTTAATTATGATATATGCTAATTCTGGTTTGTTCTGGCCAATGAGTTCCCCAGACCATGAACCCTAGGCAGCTTAATGGAGCTACAGTTTGGAGAAAATCATAAAGAGAATTATTAGGTCCCAGAGAAACTTCTATAAAAAATATGGGTACGATGATTGAATCCATTCAGCATTGTTTAACAGGAGTGCTGTCAAACTTATTATACCAAATTCAATTAAAAACATTTAACAGATTAAAGAAGAAAAAGGTACTTAAACGTGAAGATGTAGAAGTATCAAGGTATGTACTCACAAGCCTTCTTTTCAGCAGCCATTTCGCCTGCCTAGCATTGGCAGAGCAGGGGAGTGTAGATGCTGTACGGGTCAATGTTTCCCATTCTTCACTTGTAACATCCAATATGCCATTACAAGCACTTGAGGAGTGAATAAATGACTCATTATCACAGTACGTTCGATAGCTTGTATGTTTCATCGGAAATCAAGCCAGCTGACCACAAAAATTGAAAGAGCCCCAAATGGTCATGATAATCATCAGTTAGAGCATTTCCAACCTGCATATTGCATACACACTATGTTTCAGTTTGCTCAAACAATGTAAAACTGTTTTCTTTAAAGAATAGAATCTATACCATATAGCCCTTTAGGTTAATTGCTTTTGCCTTGGCGGCCTGTGTGTCTTACAATGGCTTGGCTTAGCTGTGGAACATAATGCCCTGCAACACATTCTTTAATGTGAGGAGAAAAGAAAAAAGAAACTACAAATACAAAAAACCATAATGACTTATTGTTCAAGAGCAATTAAAATGTACAAAATACGATTGCAAAGTTCCAAAGTCATCAAGGGTATCAAGTAAAACATTGAAAGAAATCTTATTAATGTTAACTTAGCCATGGTCCTCAAAAGAAGAACTGCATGTTATTTGGCTTGAGTAACAAAACTAGGAAACCTCATTATTCCCATCTGTTTTACTCGATGCGCTTTCATATTCCAAAAGAAAAGAAATTGTGCTTACAATATAATATAAATGAGAAATTACTATACCTCCATAACTCTCTCCAGCAATGTAGAAATCCCTGTCTTTATACTGAGGAAAGCGCTTAAGCCACTTCAGCAAATTTCAGCGAATCCTTGGCTGTATGTCAAAGGGGAAGAAGGTATACTTGCACAAGCTAGCCAAATAAAAGATTCAAACAAAGCTATGAAGTAGAAATGCATGAACCTTACCAGTACTTTTTATCACCGTTGTTAAGCAATCGGAGGATGTATTTGAATACGAAAAACCAACTCCAACAGGAGAATCAAGAAATAGAATGTTGGCAACTACAAAGCAGTAGAAGAACCTTGTAACAATGCAATTGATATATTAATATTTCTAACATTCACATCCCCAAGCCGAGCCTTGACATGAAGTAAAACAACCCCATCTTACACCAACTTTCACAATGAACTTTTAAGAAAGTGATTACCTAGATTCCAAGAGTAAGGGTTCAAGTAAAGGTCTTCCCATCAGGCCTAATGTGGAATGGACCTATTTCCTCAGCTAATCCATAAGCATGGATGAACATCCAGGTCCTGTGGACATAATAAAGCTCTAAGTTGTTCAAAAAAACAATGAACAATCAGGCAAAATTGTTAATTTATACTATAACCACATCATAAACAAGTAAAGAGTCAACACCACCAGACTAAAACTAATCAAAAGAGCTGCAAAAAAAACAGGAAGTCAAAATGATACAAGAATCTTAAAGTTTTCAAAGTAAACCTCCATTGAGCCAGAGAAGAAGAGGCTTGGAATCAGGATCCTCAGCAGCTTCAAAGAACCAGTAAAAGAGAGCTCTCCCCAAGCTTTTATTGACGGTAACATAACCAGCATAGTGTGCAAAGCTGACATCGAAAGCCTGCCCTGGAAGCTTAAGAACCTTATCAAGTTTTTGTTGGGCAGTCGAGTCTTCCAAAGAAGCTGCTGCAATTAAACAATACCCAGATAGAGAGAAAGGCTGATAAAGATCAACACGGAAACCCATCTTGGATTTGCCATGTATTCGTTTTAGGGGAGTTAAATTGAAGACTATTTTATTGGTTTTCCCAGGGTTTATATAGAGGCAAACAAGAAAATAGAAAAGCTTGGGTCAATTATCAATGACCTATCAACTTCCTTTGTTGGCTTCTATCATTCCATTATGTGATGGAATCTTTATCACATAAAAAATGAACATTTAGTTCAGTGGAAGAGTATAAGACTTTAATTTTGAGGTCGTGGGATCAAATCTTACAGAGAGTATTTTATAATTTGTAGGTCTCCTACTAAAGCTGCTCAACCTGCGTTGGAGACAGTCTACTATCTTATCTCCCACTTATCACATTACATATGAGAATAAGAATCAACTAATTTAATCTTTATCGCATAAAAAAAAGCTTAAAAAGTAAAAAACTGAAAATTGCTTTTCTTTGACAAATGAAAGTGACTTTAGTAGACTAGTGTTTGGTGATGGTTAGTTTCTTAGGATGCTATTGTTGGAAATGGAAAGGGATGACATTTATGACAAATATAAATTAGGGTATAAAATAAGGCTTCTCTAAGTCACAACTGATCCTAGAAATAGTTTAAATGAAGTTGATTTTGGAAAAAATGTAACTTACTCGTTCAGAATTTTGAGTTTCATTTTAATGTTAGGATAAATTACACTATTAGTCACCCGACTATTACTTATTTTATTTTAGTCATCAAACTACAAAAAAAATAATTTTACCCATACAATTCGGGTTGGTTCTATTTCGATCATCTTTGTTAACAATTAACGGAATACCGATGCCACTCTTTGTTTTGGTCACTTCTCAATACTCACACGTTATTATTTTAATCTTGATTCTAAATGATTTAACAAACTAAACCATTCAAATTTATGAATTATATCAATTTGGTCTTGAAGTCCAAAGTCTTTGAAAAAATTGGTTTTGATTGTTCAAACTCAATTTGATTGAGTTCGGTCAAAAAATTCAAAAAAATTGCAAATTACTAAATTTGACTAAATATATATTCTAATTAGAATTCATTCCAAGCTTGAGTTGATGAGAATTTTAAACTTCAAGTTTTCACTTTTACACTTAAACTTTTTAATGATTATATTTTAGTTCTTGACTTTTAATCTTGATAATTTAGTCCTCAATTAAAAATCGATTCAAATTATAATTGAATCAAACTAAAATATTTTGGGACTTATCTTGGTATTAAGCATACAAAAAGTATTTGGTTTTAAAGTGTAATAGAGATACATGACTTTTGTCAAACCCTTAGAGATTCCAACTTCGGAGCATGCGACCTTAGTCGCCTTAGAACACTTCTTAGACAATTTGTGGCTAAGTCAGCCAAAAACAGTAAGAATACTTAGTAAACACGCGAAGCACAAAGAACTAGAAATGAGATGACTCTCAAAGAACAAGAAGAGAGAATTGAGTGAATGCTATGTATTACTCAAGATGAAAAAAGTGAAGTGTTTACAAAGAGGTCGGGAGACCACTATTTATAGTTGAACCCACTTACAATGAACGACTAAGATCAAACTAGATCAATGTCTAAGATGAGCCCTATTAATTGCAAATCTCCTATCTAAGGAAACTCATCAATCACCCTTTATCAATCATATTTAAGGCAAGACAACCAACAACATCATCTCACATCAATTACTTTGATTTTTCCTTGGATGGTGTTCACACTTGATATGGTAAATTCCTCCACAATCTGATTTATTATCTTTTCATAT
This sequence comes from Hibiscus syriacus, assembly GCF_006381635.1. NCBI lineage: Eukaryota > Viridiplantae > Streptophyta > Magnoliopsida > Malvales > Malvaceae > Hibiscus > Hibiscus syriacus. The sequence continues at coordinate 2,406,890 of NW_024061783.1, forward strand.
ATGTGCTTCCTATGTGGACACAATATAAGATGTCACTCTGTTTATACATTCAGTGTGAATGGGTTCGGTCCTTTTGACACTCTCCACGTTTTTTGCCAAGTCTGACAGACTATCATGCCCAATACCCTTTAGAACTCTATCGTAGATTCTAGTGCACAAGTTTCAGGCTTAATCCCGCAGGGCGTGACAATCTCCCCCACCAAATCTAACGACAACCTCCTCGCTGCATCAGACTGTACTCTGACTTGGCCACTTTGAATCCCACTCGGTGTATTGGCTTGTTGCAGTTCACTCGTCCCCATATAACTCTATAATCTCTCATCTCTATGTGTACACCTCGATTGTATGAACCCTTTCCTACTCGTCTATATTGCCTTGGTACGAACCATCTCAATCCTTCGATAAAAGCTTTGATGAACCTTTTATTAAACTCTCAGACTCATCGACATCCTTGATATGCCTCTTAAACTCTGAAAGATATGTATGTCCCTCCGAACCTTTGTCCCCTTCAACCTAATGGTTAGGTCTCTCCCGACCTACACTCATCGAAGATTGCAAATTAGTCTTAACAACACAAGAGTTGAGTTCGAGGTACTTTTTTCCATCGGTCACATTCACCCAAAATTGCATCAACCTTCTTTCCCTACAGAGTCTAGTGCCCCTTGCATCGACACTTCATTCTAAAGTTCGATGCCCCTTATTACATTGTTTATTCTCTCTTGAAGTCTGGCCTTTACGACCTCACTCATTGATGGTTCATTCATGTTCCTCGAACAGTTTGTCTCTTCATTGGTTATGCCCCCAATAGTTGCCTTCAAGTGATACCTGCCTCGCTTGAAAGATCTCATTAAATTGGATGACAGACATACTTGACCCTTTTCCCTTTGTCTCAAGACATTGGCACAGTGCATGGCCAATGTGGATAAGTGATGTGTATGGTGTCTTGGTAAGGAATGACGGGAGCTTGAATTTTTTTAAAGAAATTTAAACTCGACAACAAATCAAAGTCATCAAACGAAATTACCTGAAATATTCCTTGCCTCTACTGGTCAACTCGAAGCTCTATCATCCTCATTACTTTAAAAATGTGTATTTTCTTAGAGTGAAAGTCTTTATGTAATTCTTCGTCTTCTTTCTTTGAGAGTGAGATTACCCACTACTCTCTTAGACATAAATAGATCGGTTGCCCCAGAGTCCACTAGGACACTCTCGGTTGTCCCGCAATGTTATGTATGTACATCAACCATTTCTGTCTTTGGCTTCATTCAGCTTGATAGAACCCATAATCATTATGCCAAACCTCATTGTCCTCCTCGCCTTTGGACTCATCATTTCCCTTGGACATCTTGCTCAATCATCACAATCTTGTAACCTCTATGTGACCCATCCCTTAGGTCACTTCTTTTACTCCGCTTCTACATTTAGCTTGCTAATATTGATGATTGCAATTGTGCCAAGTATGGTTACCTCATTTTGTGACTCATCTTCTGACTTAAGATGGCGGCCACCATGCCCTTCTTCGGGAAATCCCTTGCGGTGGTTATCCTTACAAACGTAACTTTAAGATGACCTTTTGGTCTCGGTTCACGGAATAAGTGGTTCTTTTCTTTTATGGTTTCCCCTTATCATTTGATACTCTTCATATTCATCATTGAATGATTTCTCTCTATCCCCCAATGTTTCCCTTGTGTTTTGACTTTAAGATTTCAAATTCTGATATGGCCTTGGCCAAAGTTATGGCATCGAAAGGTCTTTAACTTCATCTGCAATACTTCTACGCTGACCCATCATTGTAGTCTTCCCAAGAAGGCGTCCTCATCTTCACTCATGGTCGGGATTTGTAACTTATGTCCATGAATCAACTCATATTTTTGGATTTGACCATCACGCTTAAGTTCTTTCATCTTCTTTCGTGCTTCTAATTCAACATTCTCGGGGAAGAATTATCATTCAATTCAACCTTGAACTCACTCTACTTCCTCGTAGGAATCCCTCAGACATCTATATCGCTACCACAAAAGAGCATCATCAGTCAATAATTTGAAGCAATATTTATCTTGGTGAAGTCCTCCTCATGCCTCGAAAATATTGCTTATGCGCCAAATAAAGTTCTCAAATTCATAAGTCGATCGTATCTCCTTGAACTTGTTCGGTAGAACATCGATCATAGTCCTACCCATGGGTGCTACTCTTACAGCCAATTCACCATGTCCGCCCTATAACCAACCAATTTACTCTTGAACTTTCCACTCCTTCATCACCTCCGCCTCATGGCCAAGTACAAACTCTCAATACCCTAGTCTGCTCATTGAACGCCCACCTTGTTAATGAGTATTGGGTCTCTTCTGAGTCATTTCTCCACAGATTCTAACTTGGCCAAGCGAGATTCAGTTACCTCTGTATTCTCTTGACTTCATCAGCTCTTTCTTCAGACCTAACACCTCAGCTCTCACAACATTATACTCATATGTCTTCTTCTCATAATCATCAAGGACCTCCTGCACATCCTCCATGACTTTGTCTTTGAAGCCTTCCAACTTGTTGAGTCATTTCAATGGAATCCACGATATTCTAGATCTCCTTGCTTCTTCTCTATAGTTGCACGAATCACACTCCCTCTCCAATAACTAGGAGTTTTCTTGGTTTTGTGTTATATATCCCAAAACTAGCTGAAAACCTCATTGTGTCACAACGAACTAGCTCTAATACAACTTATCACACCCTTGGAGATTCTAATTTCAGCGCGCGACCTTAGTGCCTTGGAACACTTCTTAAACGGTTTGGTGGCTAAGTCAACCTGAAAACACTAAGTAAGAATACTTAGTAAACATGCGGAAGTACACAAATAACTATAAAAGATGGATATCAAAGAACAAAAAGAGGAATTGAATGAATGCTCTGTATACTCAAAATAAAGTAAAAGCGAAATGTCTACAAATAAGGTGGGGAGACCTCTATTTATAGTTGAATCCCCTTACAATGGACGACTACTGTAACACCCCCAACCCGTATCCAACCCGGATACGAGTCCGAAGTGTCACATTGACTTTTCCAACCTTGACTCTTAAGAAAATCCTGGGAAATTTAAAACTTTATTTAAAACAAAATACAGACTTATCAGAGTGCTTGTACTTAATGACTTATTACATGCCAACACTTATACATAACCAAATACATACTTTGTCAAATATTTCTGATATGATCTTTTGGTAAGGAAAACTGACATGTCTTGCTCCGCATTACTCTTTACTCTTCTCGAAACCTACGTGTGAAACAATCACACGCTAAGTAGAAGACTTAGTGAGGCATAACAACTTATAATGCACCTTATATCATATACCGATACATGCATGTTATGTTCTATCATGTTATAGCAATTCCATGCATTTTCATATCGTATAAAATCATATCAGATTAATTACCGTAAATCCATACATACACATAATTCATCATTAACAGTTATCATGTAATCACATACTTTTTCAATCAAACTATCCACACACAACATCATATCATTTCTATAGCATTTATCATACCACTAACATATATTTGTTCATATCTGGATTAGCCCATGTACATATGTGAGAACTATCATATGTGAGTCTATAGAGGTTGTGCACTAATGCTGTCACCACAGCTCGTATAATTGCACCGAAGTGCTGCGTAGAATTGCACCGTAGTGCCTATAATGATGTCCATAAGGACCACATATAATTCCTTAAGAATCATATACATATGCTAGGGGATCAAGTATGTGTCTTTCCAGACTTCACACATGTTCCAAGAATATACATATGTCCCGAAGGACCGCGTAGAATTGCACCGTAGTGCCATATAATGAGTCCTAAGGACCACATAGAATTCCTTAAGAATCATATATGCTAGGGATCATATGTGTCTTTCAAGACTTCACACACATGTTCCAAAGAAATTACATATGCCCGAAGGACGCGTAGACCCTCGACTTGGCATGCCAACTATACCCCTAGCTCTCATGATAACATGGGCGTTATAATTTATTCATTTCAAATATTCACATCAACTTGTAATTCACTTTCACATATCACGTATCACATAGCTTCTTTTCATATTATCACATAGTCACGTAGTTCACTTACACGTAGATCATTTCCATATAATTCACATGTCACATATGTCATGTTTTCATAATTTCTATCATTTCTCACACAATCACCTTTATTCATGTAAACATACTTATCATATCTTGTTCATAAGATCATATACTTCATATAATATATCAAAACACCTAGAACACTTTCACGTAGCTTATAGTCATAGGTCTTATCTCATAACATATTATGTAACATTTATAATAGAAATACCTATAAGTCATATCACTTAGAGCACATATATACTTATAGTCACATTGCTTATATCTTAATCTTATGCCTTCTCTTAGACATATATATTCACATGTTCAGGTAATCCACCATTCACATAATTATGTATTCATATAACTCATTTCATTGCATTCATATTTATCTATCTATATATATCCTCAAGATTTATCCTAATAAAATCATATAGCACTCTTATAATTCATATTCATATCATCTAGGGCAGACTTATAAACATATCTCACTTCTATTATTTCTTTATATATATAATCTAATCTGTTTACTTAATTCAATTTCATATAACTCCATAATCTTCTCATATAACTTCAAATTTCTATCATACAACCCATGTGTTATAGTTTTATTTAAACATATGAATCTTTCCCATCTAGCTTATCTTATATGATCATCTTATCATTTATGTTCAAATCTCCTAGTTAGTGTCCTATTCTCACTTCATCCTATAGATTAATATTATCCAGCTTATTTCACTTATCATATAATAATAATTATATTTTACTATGATCACATAGTTTATATCTCATATAATTCATACCTTTCTTATGTAATTACTTATACTTTATCATCTAACACATAAAAGAACGATCAATCCATATAATCAAGCATACATACATGCATATTCAACTCATGCCTTTAATCATGCATTCATGTGTAACACTTCAGGAAATAGACTCATCGCAAGTCTTATTCCCATCGCACATCATATACTATTGAATATGCACTCACCTGGCCTCACTAGTCAATTCAATCTCTTATCTTTCCCTTGATCGATCTTACTTGCCAACGTTCCGGAATTGCTTTATACGTAGAATCTACATAAATGTACATTTTGAGGCAATCATTAGATACCTACACCTTGTAATTGAATACTAGCAACTTAAACGAACTTATTAAACCAATATGCACATTTTCCTTTAGGGGGAATCGATTCCCTACTATGGGGGTATCGATTCCCTAATGACATTCTGGAAATGTTGTTCGTTTGAAGGGGTATCGGTTCCCCTTGAATGGGTACCGATTCCCCTTGCCCAGAAATCATATTTTCAACCCGAAAATTACTTCATTTCCACTCAAACACTTCATATATCATCCCCTTTTCATTCTTAACTCTAGTACACATACCTAAACCAATCTATATTCATTTATTTCATCTTAAACCTCAAAATTCTATCTTCCATATGAGATTCAAAAATCATACCAAATTTTCAATGTGTTCAAATTCCAATTCTAACACTTCATACTTCTTAATTAGATTGATGACAAGTCAAATTCATCCATAAAACTTCAACAACCATACCATATCAAAATTTCATCTTAAAACTCATATTGCAAATTCCTTCATAATTCCTTTATCTTATTGTTTAAATCCCATATAAGCTTTCCTTAAGCTTATTTAATACCCAAAGAATCAAAACTAAGCTTAAAATTCCAGAATTAACCAACTAAAATTAAACTTACCTTTGCCTTGCTCTCCCACGTATGAAGAAGAAGAAAGGAACAGAGAACTCTGGATGCTTCTCAATTGTCCCACGTTTATATTACCTTAAAAAAATTATAAAAAATCTTTCTGGTCAAATGACCATAATACCCTTAATTTCCTTTAATAATTACCAAATAACCTTCAATATATATTCAAGTAATCATTGAATTCTTTCATTCTTCTACTTTAGTCACCAAATTCTGAAACTTTACAATTTGGTCACTAACCCGGTATTGCGGATGTTACAACTACAACCTTATTAATTACAAATCTCCATATCTAAAGAAACTCCATCAATCATCATCTAATCCAATCTCTATTAGGGGAAGACAACCAAACCACCATCTCATCACATCAATTACTTTGATTCTTTCTATGGATGATTGTTCACACTTGATATGGTAAGATTCCTTCAGAATCTCCTCTGATTTGTTGTCTCTTGCCATATTTACGCTACATATGTGGACACAATCTGATAAGATGTCATTTCCATTGTTTGTACGGTCAGTGTGAAAGGGATTTGTCCTTTTGGTACTCTTTACATTTTGGGTCAAGTCTGACGGACTAGTCACGCCCAATATGTAACATCCTCCATGTCGGGTTAGTGATTAAATTGCAAAGTTTCAACATTTGATGATTAAAGTAGAATAATTATATAGTTTAAAAAGTATGGTTAGTAAATATGAGATGGAGTAGGGACCAAATGGTCATTTGCAAGGAATTTTTAATTAAAATAAAATGTTATGGGGTATATGAGAACCACGTGGAGTATTAGGTTCCAGAATACTCTCATTCCTTCTTTCTCATTTTCTTCTCTTCCTTCTCTCAGCGTGTGGCTTGCAATTAAGGTAAGAATCTGAACTTGGTAGTTTCTTTGATGTTTTAAGATTAGAAAAGAAAGCAAGACTAAGCTATAAATTCTTTAAATTAGTAAGCTATTAAAGCTTAATTGCAAGACATAGACATCTGATGATCATCTTAAAAATTATGTTTATGTAGATACCGAGCCTACTCGAGTTCGGGAACAATCTACAAGTAGAATCGATCGGGAAAAGGCAAGAAGTATAGGTGAGTGCATATGCATAGCAGAATATAGTAGTATATTCAGTTCTAGACTTGTGATAAGTCTAGATTCCATATTTTGACATATGATTACATTCCATATTATGATACATGACATGAATTTGTATTAAATGTATTACATGACATGAATTCATATTATATGTATTACATGACATGAATATGCAGAAAAGTTATATGCCTATGTGATAAGGTATGTAAATGAATGCCTATGTGTTAAAGGTATGGAAATACTATGTCTACGCGATATGAACTACGGGAATGTATAAGCCCATGTTATGTAGATGAGAAACTATAGGTATAGTTGGCTGCCAAGGGTAGAGGGTATACTCGGTTGGACATATGTATATCCTTTGGAACCTGTGTGAAGTCTTGAAAGACACATACTTGATCCATAGTATATGTATATGATTCTTAAGGAATTTCTACGTGGTCCTTATGGACATAATCTACGGGCACTTCGGTGCAATTCTACGGGCACTTCGGTGCATTTATACGAGCTGTGGTGACAGCATAGTGCACAACCTCACATTACTCAAATACCTTAGGTTCTCAATATGCTATCATGGGCCAAATAAACTATTAATACAGAATAATGAATGTTACAGTCATACGCTTACAGGTATGGATATTGATAAAGTATACTACATTGATTAGTTACATGTTTGCATCTCATCTCATATGATCCTGACATTTTCATTTCAATACATTGCCTTGTTATTATTATTGCCTCACTAAGTCGATGACTTAGCGTGTGAGTATTTCACACGTAGGATCCGGGGAATAGACAAGACATGTGAAGCAGCTTGACAGTATTACTCCTGCAACCATCAGATCAGAAGCAACTTAATCAGTAGGTCATTTTGTGATGTAAATAGCAGTTGGCATGTAATTAAAGGGTTAAGTTGTGTATGCTGAATATTTTGATAAACTTATATTACAGTATGTATATTATTGTATTTTTAATACAAGTTCAAATTTTTACTATTATTTTTAAGAGTTGTGTTTTAAAGTCAATGTAGTATCTCTGACTCATATCCGGGTCGGGTATGGGTTGGGGGTGTTACATTTAATGGTATCAGAGCTATGGTTTAGCCGATTCTAGGCTAAACCAGAGTCTATGGAGTCTGTAAATGGAATACATGCCAAATAGCGAGAACTTCTGATCTGGTATAGTATGAGTATGCTGTTTTGCTAATAGAACAAGTGTTTATTCTTATTAGATGTCCGGACATAATAGCTCCCGAAGTGAAGCGGGAGAAGATAGCATGTTGAAAGCAGTAATTCACCTGCCCTGGCCAGGCAAGGTGAAGAACAGCATCTCAAGGAGTGCCTGTACAAGATCAAGATACGTTCTTCAGAACGTTAGACGCTATTCTGACGCGTCTTCAACCTCCTGTTCCACTAACTCCAAGAATTAATGTAGCAAAGAGTTGAGAAGTTTAGGAGCTCCCGATTTAAGGGAGAAGCTGAGGAAGGTCCAGTGTCAGCGGATCTGTGGTTGAATGATTTGAAAATCATGTTAGATGGTCTCACTGTTCCGAAGTGGAGAAATTAGATGGAGCTGTGTCTTTATTAAGGGGTCAGGCGAGGATATGTGGACCAATGTCACCATGGGATGTCAACCGACCAGTTGACTTGGTCTTTGTTTTTAAAAGAATTTAAAAACAAGTATATTGGAGATCAGTTTATCCGCCAAATGAAGCAGGAATTATGAGTTTGAAGCAGATGAGCCGCTGTGTATGAGTACGAATGTGAGAGTTTAAGCTGAGCATGTTTGCAGCTGAGCTTGTGCCTACTGAAAAGATGCTTGCGAGTGGTCGTGGAGGGCTTGCGCCCTAGACTTAAGAAATGTTGATAGTATTAAACTTGTCCCTCGTTCCAGGAGGTGATCAATCGTGCAAAAGCTCTTGAAAGGGCTCAGAATGAAAGATTTGGGGACTCAAGGGTTCAGATCAAAGAGGATGACTACTTATTCTGGTTCAACACCAACAAAAAGGGGAAGAGACTCGGATTTCGATCACAAGCTAGATCAGAATCAGTTGCATCGTCTGCTAGGGGAGCAAGTCAGGCAGACCTAGACAGACGCAGTCAGTGGAATCTGGTGTTGGGAGATCTACTCGGGTCAAGGGAGACAGTGTCAGCAGTGTGGGAAAAACCATTATGGAACTGTCGTATGGCAGCTGGGACTTGTTTTCGATGTGGAGAGGCCGGACATTTTGTCCGTGATTGTCCATGATTTGGTGAGCCGGCACCATCTGGAAGAGCTGGTTCTTTCTCACAAAGAGGACGAGGAAGAGGCAGAGGAAGGAACCCGTGAATTCTGCTCAACCTGAAGTTCGATCCACTGCTCGAGTATACAACCTAAAGACAAGTGAAGACCGTGATGACCCTGATATTATAGCAGGTACTTTTCAGTTGTATGATAATTAGTATTGGTACTGATTGATCCGGGTTCTAATTATTCTTATATTACAAGTAAGTTAGTAAAGGAGTTGGGGATTCCCTTAGAAGCTACGAGTAATGAGATTATAGTAACGACTCCGTTAGGCCAGAGTGCCCGGGTGAATAAAGTTTGTAAGGGTGTCCCATAAAGATTCAGGGAATTGAATTCCCTGCTAATCTGATGGAATTACCCTTTGACGAGTTTGAAGTGATTCTGGGAATGGATTGGTTGTTCCGGTATTATGGAGATGTTAGTTGCAGATTGAAAAAGGTAACTCTGAAAAGTCCAGACGGAATAGATAAGTGTGAACAGTGAAAAGTTTAATCCGTTAGCGAATGTAATATCAGTGATGTCTGCCAAGAAATTATTGCTACAAGGATGTCAGGGTTTCTGGCAAATGTGATTGATTCAAGAGCTCAAGAGAAAAGGTTAGAGGAAATTTCAATAGTCGAGAGTTCCCTGATGTTTTTCCTGCTGAATTGCCAGGATTACCTCCGGATAGAGAGGTAGAATTCCAAATTGAAATAATGCCGGGAACAGCTCCGATTGCAATGGCACCTTATCGAATGGCTCCGAAAGAATTGCAAGAGTTAAAGAATCAATTACAAGAATTGCTAGAGAAGGGATTTTATCCGACCAAGTGTATCGCCTTGGGGAGCTCCGGTGTTATTGTTAAGAAGAAGGATGGATCAATGGTCTTTGCATTGACTATCGACAGCTCAATAAGGTGACCATCAAGAACAAGTATCCCCTTCCACGCATTGATGACTTGTTTGATCAACTAAAAGGAGATGGTATTTTCGAAATTGATCTACGTTCGGGTTATCATCAATTGAAGATCCAGGAGAAAGATATTCCGAAGACAGCTTTCAGAACGAGATATGGTCATTATGAATTCATATGCCATTCGGAGTAACGAATGCACCTGCTGCTTTCATGGATCTTATGAACAGGGTTTTTCAGCCCTACTTGGACCCAGTTTGTTGTTGTCTTTATTGATGACATGGTGTACTCGAAATCCCCTGAAGAGCATAGCACACATCTGAGGATCGTCTTGCAAATTTTAAGAGATAAAAAGTTGTATGCCAAATTGTCCAAATGTGAGTTCTGGTTAAAGGAAGTAATTTTCCTGGGGCATGTGATCTCGGCAGTTGGGATTAGAGTAGACCCTCAGAAAGTTAAAGCTATAATGGATTGGGAAGTTCCTAAGAAGTGTCTGAAGTTCGGAGTTTTCTTGGACTTGCCGGTTACTATCGAAGATTCGTTAAGAATTTTTCGATGATTGTGCTAACTCTAACAAAGCTAATGAAAAGAACGTACCATTTGTTTGGACTTCTGAATGTCAAGAAGTTTCGAAGCTTTAAAGAGAATTCTGACGGAAACTCCGATATTGGTTCAACCGGATCTGGCAAGAATTTTGTTGTATACAGTGACGCATCCCATAACGGGTTTGGGTGTGTACTAATGCAAGAAGGAAAAGTGGTAGGTACGCATCGAGACAGTTAAAACCACATGAAAGGAATTACCCACATGATCTAGAAATGGCTGTTGTAGTATTCGCTCTCAGGATTTGGCGTCATTATCTTTATGGGGGAACGTTGCTACTTATATACGGATCATAAGAGCCGAAGTACCTGAGACTCAAAAAGAATTGAATTTGAGGCAACGTAGATGGGTAGAGTCTTAAAGGATTACGATGTGATAATTGACTATCATCCCGGAAAGGCTAATGTGGTAGCAGATGCTCTGAGTAGAAAGACGTTTGCAGCTTTACGAGCTATGGATGCAAGATTATCTTAACGGAGATGGTGGTCTTTGTGCAGAATTAACCCTTAAACCAGCATGGTTGGAACGAATAAGAGAATTGCAAGGTAAAGATGAAATGTGTTTGAAAAGAATGAACAAGTCAAGAACAAGAGATTAGAGACTTTGAGATTAAGTCAGATGGAAATCTATATTGTAAAGGAAGAATTGTAATACCCGACAATGACGACTTGAAGAAGGAGATATTAACAGAGGCTCATTGCAGTCCGTTAAACGATGCACCCGGGTGGAACCAAGATGATATGGATTTGAAGGATCGATTTTGGTGGTCAGGGATGAAACGAAGCATCACAAAATTTGTGTCTAAGTGTTGATATGTCAACAAGTCAAAGCGAGCATCAAGTTCCCTCAGGATTATTGCAACGTTGTCCATTCCTCAATGGAAATGGGAAATGTTACGATGGATTTTGTTTCGGGGTTACCCTTGACTCCGAACAAAGAGAATCAATTTGGGTAATTGGATCGATTAACTAAGTCAGCACATTTTCTCCCTGTTAGAACGGATTCTCTATGGAAAAGTATGCAGAGTTGTATATTAGAGAAGTTATTAGATTGCATGGAGTACCTGTTTCATAGTCTCTGATCGAGACCCTCGATTCACTTCTAGATTCTGGAAATCGTTGCTGGAGCGTTGGGGACTCGTTTAAACTTTAGTACGGCTTTTCATCCTCAGACTGATGGGCAATCAGAGAGAACTATTCAGATGGAAGATATGTGAGAGCATGCGTAATGGAATTTAAAGGATCATGGGAAAAGTATTTACCGCTGGCAGAGTTCGCTACAAATGTTATCAGTCTCGTATCAAGATGGCCCCTTATGAAGCATTATATGGAAGAAATGTCGTACTCCATTAAATTGGTATGAACTCAAAGACCGAAGTGTTCTTGGTCCGGATTTGATTCAGGAAGTAGAAGGAAAGGTCCAGATAATTCAGCATAACCTCAAAGTGGCCTCTGATCGGCAAAAGTCCTATTCTGATCTTAAAAGGAAAGAAATTGAATTTCAAGTTGGAGATAAGGTGTTTTTAAAAGTGTCTCCATGGAAGAAGGTGTTGAGATTTGGTCGGAAAGGAAAATTGAGTCCTCGGTTTATTGGACCATATGAGATTGTAAAGAGAGTAGGACCGGTCGCATATCAGCTAGCTTTACCACCTGAGATGGAAAAGATACATGATTCTTTCACGTTTCAATGCTTCGAAGATATCGATCGGATCCCTCCCATATTGTAAATCCAGAAGAGATCGAGGTACAACCGGATATGACTTATGAGGAAGAACCGATTCAAATTTTAGCACATGAAGTTAAGCAATTGAGGAACAGGATTATTCCTTTGGTCAAAGTATTGTGGAGAAATCACAGAGTAGAAGAAGCAACGTGGGAGCGTGAAAAGGATATGCGACATCAATACCCTCATTTGTTCGTGCAATGAAAATTCGAGGACGAATTTTCTTAAGGGGGAGAGATTTGTAACATCCTCCATGCCGGGTTAGTGATTAAATTGCAAAGTTTCACATTTGATGATTAAAGTAGAATAATTATTAGTTTAAAAAGTATGGTTAGTAAATATGAGATGGAGGTGGGACCAAATGGTCATTTGCAAGGAATTTTTAATTAAAATAAAATGTTATGGGGTATATGAGAACCACGTGGAGTATTAGGTTCCAGAATACTCTCATTCCTTCTTTCTCATTTTCTCTCTTCCTTCTCTCAGCGTGTGGCTTGCAATTAAGGTAAGAATCTGAACTTGGTAGTTTCTTTGATGTTTTAAGATTAGAAAAGAAAGCAAGACTAAGCTATAAATTCTTTAAATTAGTAAGCTATTAAAGCTTAATTGCAAGACATAGACATCTGATGATCATCTTAAAAATTATTTTATGTAATACCGAGCCTACTCGAGTTCGGGAACAATCTACAAGTAGAATCGATCGAGGAAAAGGCAAAGAAGTATAGGTGAGTGCATATGCATAGCATGAATATAGTAGTATTCAGTTCTAGACTTGTGATAAGTCTAGATTCCATATTTTGATATATTACATTCCATATTATGATACATGACATGAATTTGTAAATGTATTACATGACATGAATTCATATTATGTTACATGACATGAATATGCAGAAAAAGTTATATGCACTATGTGATAAAGGTATGTAAATGATATGCCTATGTGTTAAAGGTATGGAAATACTCTACGCGATATGAACTCGGGAAATGTATAAGTCCATGTTATGTAGATGAGAAACTATAGGTATAGTTGGCATGCCAAGGGTAGGGTATACTCGGTTCTTTAGGACATATGTATATCCTTTGGAACCTGTGAAGTCTTGAAAGACACATACTTGATCCATAGTATATGTATAGATTCTTAAGGAATTCTACGTGGTCCTTATGGACATAATTCTACGGGCACTTCGGTGCAATTCTACGGGCACTTCGTGCAATTCTACGGGCACTTCGGTGCATTTATACGAGCTGTGGTGACAGCATAGTGCACAACCTCACATTACTCAATACCTTAGGTCTCAATATGCTATCATGGGCCATAACTTATTAATACAGAATAATGGATGTTACAGTCATACGCTTACAGGTATGGATATTGATAAAGTATACTACATTGATTAGTTACATGTTTGCATCTCATCTCATATGATCCTGACATTTTCATTTCAATACATTGCCTTGTTATTATTATTGCCTCACTAAGTCGATGACTTAGCGTGTGAGTGTTTCACACGTAGGATCCGGGGAATTAGACAAGACATGTGAAGCAGCTTGACAGTATTACTCCTGCAACCATCAGATCAGAAGCAACTTAATCAGTAGGTCATTTTGTGATGTAAATAGCAGTTGGCATGTAATTAAAGGGTTAAGTTGTGTATGCTCTGAATATTTTGATAAACTTATATTACAGTATGTATATTATTGTATTTTCTTAATACAAGTTCAAATATTTTACTATTATTTATTAAGAGTTGTGTTTTAAAGTCAATGTAGTATCTCTGACTCATATCCGGGTCGGGTATGGGTTGGGGGTGTTACACAATATGCCCTTTAGAACCTTTGTCGTAGACTCTAGCGCACATGTTTCAGGCTTGATCTCGCAGGGTATGGCACTTTCTTTTGGTTGAATTCAAGTTCAAGAAAATTATATTCATCATTTAAAACAGCAAAAATATAATGGTTTTAGTTTAATACTATGGTCAAATTTAGGTTACAACGATAGGAACTCAAAAAATATTATGAGGATATACTTTAGGACTTAATTGATAAAACTCATAAATTTGAAGGGTTTAATTTAATAAATTATTTAAAAGTACTATTAAATTAATAGAATATTTAAGACTTGAGATATAAATGTGTTATTATAGCAATACAAAAAATTATGTCACCAATTATGCTAATGATTAAGAGAGAGTGATCAAAACAAATTATCCAAAATATTAATAAAATTAAAAAGTTATAGTTTTGTGACCAAATAGAAATATACAATAGTTCTGACATTGTTTAATTCTACCCTAACTTTTATATTACACTATTAAAGGAAAACTATATATATATATTTTATTTAAATAATTACTTTTTATTTTATTCTCCATTCAAAGTTCAATGCAGGTAAACTTTTGCTCTCTATTTTTTCACAGTTAAAGTGATAAGCAATTTAATATCGTTTAAGTATATTTCGAATTCGAATTCTTGTATGCAGAAAATTTTCATCAGGAGACTCACCCACTAAAGTCAGGTGTGCGACCCGGGTCGATCCGAATTAATCAAGACGAAGCCTTGAGAACAAATTATATTTATACATCTTAACTTATATAATTTTTCTTTTATAAAAGTAATTAAATTAAAATTTAATTAATTTGATTATAATTAAATGGGTAACAAAACACTAATCTAATACAAATGAATTTGTGGAAGTGCCTTGAGAAAGGCATGGTTTAAGTAATAAGTAGCTTGATATTGTTTAAGCAATGTCTTAAGTTTAAGTCTTTGTGTATGTAAAAAATCTTATCTGGGAGACTCACTCACTAAAATTATGTGTGCGACACCAATCGATCCGGATTAATCAAGACGAAATCTTAGAACCAAGAGGACAATAAAAAAATACATAAAAAAACAAAGTGTATGGACATCATTATGTCCTACAGCATAAACAATTATTCCATTGTTTTCTTTAATTTATTGTTATATTTTTATTTTATGTTAGATTCACGTGATACAAGGTATAAATGAGATATTTATCGTATTTAATATATATATTTTCTCATTGCAACAATATAACTTAATGTTAAAGAATATTTGTATGTTGTATTTTACTAAGGTTATTATTTTTTTTATTAAATTAAAATGATTATAAAATAATATATATTTTAAATATTTTTAAATATTTAAAAATGAACGATGAATTTCCATGTTACGAGAATAAATCCTAACATATTTCCATGATAATCAGAAAATAGAAGATAATGTATTTTTATTTTATTTTTTGAATGGATGAATGTGCAGGAAAAACCAGAAGGGCAACTGTCATCATTCAAGCATATGGAGCATGTGATGATGAGAGAACAGAGACAAAGACGAATACTGCAGCCCACGCCGATTCCGTTTGATGTCACAGTTAGGGGTGTAAACGAGTCGAGTCGAGTTTGAGTATTGTTAAATTTGACTCGATTCAAAATCTTTGAAATGGAGCTCGACTCGACTCGAAAACTCGCGAGCTTAAAATTTTTAAGCTCGAATCGAATTCGAAATCCTGAACTGAAGCTCGTGAGCAGCTCGAAAAGGCTCGAAATGAAAAAAAAAATCTTAAACTTAACTCGATTATAGCCTCAAACTCAAACTCGAACATTAACCTTAAATACATGAAATCTTACTGTATTTTTTTTATTAAAAAATACATAAATATTAATATTATTATTAATTTATTTTTAAATAAAATCTTAATATATTATATTTTCGAGCTGCTCACGAGTTTTTCGAGTCGAATATTGAGTAGATCGTTTCAACTCGTTAAAAACTCGAGTCGAGCTCGAGTCGAGTCCATTCGATCCGAGTATTTATCGAATCTTGATCAAGTCAATCTCGAATAGCTCGCGATCTGTCTCGTCTCATTTACAGCCCTAATCACCACCGCCCGCTTGTCCCTCACTCCTATGCCAAGACAAATAAATAACATATTTTTTATTTATAATTTTTAAAATTTTATAAATTTATTCTCTTAAAATTAAGTTTTTTCCTTAATATAATTCTTTTGATAAAATCATTAATTTTATATAAATAATACCTCAAATTACAATAAAATTTTTTAATCATAATTGTAAATTAAACACATAATTAGGAGATTATATAAAGTTAACAACTTAAGATCACATATGACCATACAAAGAAAGATTAAAAAAACCTAACCAACACGCGAACAAAAATAAATACAAACAAATCCGATTGCATCGACAAACATATTGCAAAAGAAAATCAAGTCACTGAAGATCATCGATAAAACCTCAAACTAGAGTCGAGCCACGTGAAAAACTATCTATGAACACAAATCGAGTATCTAAATCCAGTCTAATGGTCCAAAGCAAGAAGATCAACAATTCAACATGATAACAAACAAGCGTCGTCTTAATCAGCCGTGACTCTGTCAAATCAATCCTTGAAAAAGATAAATGAAAAACAACGATCAAATGATAAAAAAATGTGTTAAAAAGCACAGAAAGACTGCATAAAAATTAAAAGATAATAAAATTAGTAAAAATTAAAAATAAAGATGCAATATAAAAATAAAAGAATAATAAAAAACTTAAATTGAAATAATTAGAAATTTAGATTAAATCATTATAAATATTTATAATTAAATTTAAATAAAAACTCAAAGAAATCGATTCGATTCGACTTAACCGGATACATACTCCTAGATTCCAAGAGTATGGGCTCAAGTAAAGGGTCTTTCCATCTGGCCGAATGTGGAATGGACCTATTTCCTCTGCTGCTAAGCCATAAGCAATGATGAACATCCAGGTCCTGGGAACAAAAGCAATGAATAAAAGCTTAAAGTCATGTAAAAAGGGTCACCCGCCTCTATTTTTCTATTAGTATAGCCCTGGGTCCTATGTATGATGTCCATGAGAAGAGTCATGAGTCATCTGCCAAGGGTGCTGCTTGTGAACGTGCATATCAAAGCCAACATATGTTACATACCACATCAAGGAGGTCAAGATTGTGCATATCGAGCGCCGGACGGTGAAGCCACTGCCGTCTTCAACCAATAGACCTGGTCATGGTAGGGCAGATGTCATGGATCAGCTGATGTATTCCGCCACGTGACGGAAACGGAGAGGTCGACCATGAATTCCGGATCAAGATGGAACTTGTATGATCTCCGGATCGGATGCGAATACTTCCTCGTGACGGTAGCCATGTTACCTGATACCCATTCATTCACCATCTCCTCCTTCAACTCCTTCCTGGTCCCTGCTCTGTAAGCAGAAGTTGACATGATGGAAGAAACTGAATTGTACAATTGGGTCATAAAAAGCCATCATGCTGGTAGTGGACTGGATTTTCTTTTTGTGTATATATCCCAAGCATTTGAAATTCAATTTCCCAAACACATTATTTTTCTCATGGTTCATGAATTTTTTTTGTACATAGGATGTCCAACACACCTTTGAACTTATTATTTTGCTCAACTTAGTCCCTTAACTTTTTTCCTTTATTAGTCCTTGAACTTGACAACACTCAAACAACATGTTAGATTCTTAGGTCATCAAGAGGACCATCAATCTAAATTGAAGGACTAAATAAAGAAAGTCTTTAACTTTTGAAACTAAAATATGTAAAAGAAATCAGGGATCAAATTGTAAACAACAGTTATATTAGGGGTAAACACCATTTATCCTTATCAGATTTTCAGTCGACAAAATCCCAACCCACCTAAACTCCTGCCCCAACCTTAAAAAAACTATAAAAAGAAGAAAAAAAGGCAGAGTCCTATGGTAATTAGGAGACTCGTACGAAGCAGTAGACTATATATATACATATAGATGATCAAACTCTGAGCATTCAACTATATCGATCTTTTTCTCTTGAAAAATCCTTCTTCACATCAAATACTTCCCATTCCCAGATTTCCCTTCACTTACATTACCAGTGTACGATTTTGTTCTTGATCTTTCTTTCTGTCTTCAGTTTTAGTTTCTGGGATTGAGGGTTTGGGTTCAATTTGAATTCTTTCTTCAAGAGCATATCGTTTGTTATTTAGATTTTCAGGATTCCCTTCGATTACAATGGCGACAAGAGATAAAGATCAAAGACGATCCTTCTTGGACTACACGAACAGGCAAGGGCCCTTTAATTTCAATGGCCGCATTACCTTGTTGCAGTCTTTTATACTTTTGGCCCTTTAACGTTCTATATCAGTATATGCAAAAAGTGACACATAATCTTCGAGGTCCCAGGAGGAAGGCAAGCGATGGCAATTCTAAACGCCGCAGCGCATCCCATTGTCCGCCCGTTTCAAGTACAGGCATCATTTGCTCGATGGGGCTTTGAGCTCCGGTCGAAGTAGAGGACCTCTGACTTTTCCTACAACTCATCAGTCTGCTACCTCTTGCCTTGGTGAATCTTCTCAAGGCACTAACCCTGCTTTAGGAACTACATTGGCCCCTAAACGTAAGATCATTCTTTGTTTAACAATTTCATTACCAGTTTTCTGTTGGTGGAATTGTTGATTTCATACATGTTATGTCAGATGAATAAGCAAACCATGTTGACATGTTTCTGGTTGAAATTCAGGCTAATATTTGCTTCTGTAAACCAGGTTTTTAGCATCAATCAGATAAGATAAAGATCAAAGCTTCAGCCCCATTGTTAACAATAGTGGAACGAATTCAACTTCAGTTTCTAGGATTTATAAGAAGAAAGAAAACACAAAACAACCTCCAAGGAGCCACTAGTTTGTTCAAGAGAGAGAAACTAGTACAATTATGCAATCAAAGCAGCTTACACCAAAGGGAACCGCCCAACCTGTCAAAGATCCAGAAGGATTGGATAAAAGAGTGAGACTAGTAGAATTGGGACATTGATACAGTCTACGAAGAAGGTAACATCCCAATCTAGCGGAAAACCGAATACGGTTGAGAATGGTCGAAACAAAGGAATTTTGGATTCGAAGCATGTTATGCAGAACAAAGAAACAGCTCAACCTCCCAAAGACTGTTCAGGGTTGGTCAAGAATGGTGGAACCAGTAGGATTACCGAATCAAAGCATGTTATGCAGAAAAGGGAACAAGCCCAAAATCCCAAAATCCTGTAGGATTGGTAAAAATATTGGAACTAGCAGAACTCCAGCATCAATGCAGAAAAGAAAGCGATCTATTTGCCAAATGACTCCGGATCATCGGTTAAGAAGATTGAAGCTACTGCTAGAAGTCCAACATTGAAGCAGTTTACTCCGAAAAAGGAGAAAAAGGACCTTCCAAAGGCTCTGCTGGTGTAGGAAGCAAAAGTGGAACAAGCAGAACTCCTAGACCGGTTACACAGAGAAAAGAAACAACCTTTGACAATCGAAGACAAAACCAGCATATCTACGAAGATCATATAGTTTTGGAAGGTATGTGTACAAGTTGCTTCTGGAATATTCTACTCTTAATCCAATGCGAATATATTTTCGCATTCATCCAAGACTTTTCCCATGGATGAGTGTATTGGGGTCCTATAATTTACTTGATCAAGTAACATGTATATTGCATACACATTTGACTGAAAAATCTCAGGGAGACATCCTGAAATGTAAAAGATTTGCATTTGGATAATAGAAATAGAACTATATGGAGACAGCTTGATGGTTTCTGTAATCTGCTATGCAATGTCGAAACTCCAAAATAGTGACAATGAAAGAAGAGAAACATGAAGTTTTACCATAACAATTTCTTTCCGATTTTGCAGGTTTCGATGATCGCACCAGGCCGCTAGGGATGAGCTGTCTATTATGTGAAGGTGATCTTGCAAATGAACCCGAATACAATCCAGATAGGGAGTGTCGTAATCCTGCAGAGAATGCAGTTCTTTCATGTGGTCATGTCTTCCATAGCCAGTGCTTACGGCTGACAGTAGCTGATGAGAAGTGTAGAGATCCTCCATGCATAATATGCGCCAGTATTTCATCTTAAATCCCTGTGTATTGTTTCATTTTCTTGAGATCCTTTTTCGAGTCTTGCATTCTTTTGCTGTTCTACGAGTACCAGGAAAGGAGAAACGAAATCAAACCATACATTTCAACTTCCTCGGTCTTGAATTTTATCGAACTGTAAAACAATCAAAATCAAATTCCACAAGCTTCGTGTACACATTGTAGCATTGCACAGAAAAGTTACAATTTACTTGCATATTCCACAAGCTTATCACAACAAATAATTTTGCTAAAGCACCTAAAACTTTTACATGGATTTTACCAGAATTCTTCATCAAAAGAATTTTCCAAATCCAGGTAAATCTCATTGACCATGCACCCCCTCCACTTAAATTTGATACCATAGACATCCATCATATTTCCTGCTAACACGAGGGAGGTTGCGAAGCTCGATATTTATCATTTAATGCAGTTGATAAACAAGAAAACTATCTTCTCTAGCTTCTCTCTTCATCTTCTGAAATGTTAAACAATAATTTTGGGAGTGATGCGATTCGGGGAAGATGAAGCAACAGCTCCCCAAATGAGTCTTTTCTTGACATTCCCTGTGCCGGCTTGCTACTAGAGACTTCTTCTATATCCCCTTCAAAATCCTTCACCTCACTCTTAGCTATTTTGTTTAGCTGGAAATCTCTTCCATCAAGTCCGTCACGGTTTCCCCTTTAGCCTGTGAGTTTGCGACTGTAGTGCCGTCCTTTTCAGAAAGATACTGTTCAATATCGTTCATAAGATCATTCATGGAGATATATGGATGAAGTCCAGGCACTTTTATCTGGTCCAAATTCATTGGCTGCTTTGAACCCACTGTATCACAAGATCCACTTCCTTCAGTGGCACAAGAGTCCGTCACTAATACGAGATGAGAAATTATTAGACATCGAAGAAAAGAAAGGGTGTTATTCATTTTTAAAAAAAATGCTTTAGAAGATCATAATTCATCTTTTCATTCAGCTATAAAGCCAGGAAAGAAGAAATTGCATTATTGCACATACTAAGTCCACAAAACACTGAATAAATCAAATATATGTATATGCAGAATTCATTATATACATTATTAAAAGCTTATAACTTAAAGACTGTATAACAATTATAAAGTATAGTTCAGATCAAATGTATTCAAACCATATTAGGGGTCAGACTTCAAAGAGTAAATAAAAGAGAATGCAAAATGACTACAAAACTTAAGAAAATTTCCCATCAGCACATAAAAAACAATCCATAAGTTCTCGATTGTACCTGAACTGGGGGATCGAGGTCCCTGTACATAGTTTCCAAGGTTATAACAGAGAAGTCCCCTTTCCCGATCTCCAAAGACAAAGACCGAGCTGCAGATGGTGATGCTACATTCTGGAAGCCATAGGTAGAAGATCCTTTACCAGTCTCTCCCTGTCTGACATCATGCCCTCTCATTTCATCAGGATCCTCAAACGGCAAAGCCTGAGACTCAAAATATGGCGAATCCAAAACTATCTCTGGTTGTCTGCTTAAACAGTTTAAACGCATGTCACACTGGATGAGCTTCTCAAAATGTTTGTTTAGCAATCCTTGAGGACACTGCAAAAAATGCTGCCTGCACGGCCGAAATATAAATTTTCCACCTATATATTAGCCAGCGTAACTATATACACACAACTGAATAAACTTTTACCTATGTATGCTAGCTTGACCATCTGTAAAATCTGAAGTTGCCTGCCATAAGGTGTGTTTTTCTAGGCTGCAGATTCGTCTCCCGGAAGAAAAGGGGCCGCCTTGCGAGCTGCGTCGTGAAAGAAACAACCGACGTCATACATATTCATCGAGAGAGAGATTAAAACAGAGATGATAGTAAGAAAAAGAACAAAGAAAGTTTACCACAACATTCAAAGTCCCCGGTCCATCGTCGGGACAATTCGCTTTAATCGCCATGATATCCGACCACTGTATTTCGATTTTACTCTTGAGCGCACCTTCCAATACCTCCCAAACAAGCTTGTGCTTCGCGAAATAACACTTGGCCACTAATCACCTTCGTACCTCGACTTATACTGCAAATCATCAAGCGGACAATTCTTCAGCTACTTGACCTCAAAATACACGCAGTTTGTAAAACAAAACTCGTTAAAAAGATGCAACCTTCCAATTGCCGATTCGTAGAATAGAAGCCGGAAAGTTTGAAGCTTTAAGCTTATCAGCAGCGTGTTTAGCCTCCTTCTTGGCTCCGGAGCTCAGGACTTCAGCTTGGGAAGATGAGCCGCTGGTTTGGGATTGAGAGAGGCGCATTTGGATCAAATCCAAAAGTGACGGACTCTTCCTTAGCGTCAGACCAAGTGGACGTGGCTCATCCAAAGGATTAAATTTCGAGTTCCACTGACCAAAAAAACAAACTTTAAAACCTCTTACATAAGCTTCTTATTTCCCAAAATAGTTGCGATTACTAAAATTACGTAATTCCATTTCGTTATAAAAAGGAAAATAAATTTGAAAGAGAAAGTACAAGTTGAAGATTTGGAGATGGTTTTGATCGTTTACTCGGAGGTCCATGTTTTTCCTCTAAAGAATCTTCGACGATCTCCAATTTCACCGGCGCCTTTTCCGGGAACGCCGTCCTTGGTGGCTCCGGCCTAAGATTTCCGGATTTCATCAACTGAACCGTTCAATCAAACAGAAATCTCGATTTCACAGCCCAAAATTTTCTCAATAATCCTTTTTTCTTTCTTCGTCTCTGAGAATTGAAGTTAAGACTAAAAAAACGACGACTGTTTTTCTGACGGCGGACACGTGCGAGATCCCGTGATACTTTGAGCCACCGCGTGTGCGATGAAGCTACGGTATTTACTTCAATATCCTTGTTTTTTTTGGCAATTAGTGGTCAGAAAGGAGGTCATTATCGTTATTCTACAGAAAAAGACGAGCATGTTCTGGCAGAAACTGAACCAGAGATGGATAAGTGTGGGGCCCAGTAGATTAGATTTGTTTTAGATTACGGCGGCTGTTTGGCAATGTGGACGCGTGTCTAGATATCTGCCGTATCTTCTGCCAAATGGACTAGGGTTTTTAAGTTGACCGGCCGTGACGTGGACGAAATGTATACCGTCAACTTTGGTTATTTACTGGACTATTGCTAATCATTATTTGAAGTCACTAAACTTGATACACGTAATTTTATATAAATAAAACAATTATTTTGCCTGCAATCAAATGGTTAATTGCTCGTAATTGAACAAAATAAAGTAACTCTTTTTATCTAAGTAAAATGTTGTCGTTTTATCACGAACCAAGTGGTTTTGATTATAAAGAATTATTGTTATTTTAAGTTCAAGTATGATAAATATAAATGTTTAATATTAAAGATTAACAATTATTTTTAAACATATATTATTTTATATTTATCACAAATTAATAAAAAAAAGATAAATTACACATTTAATGCCTAAACTATCAGTTTTAATATATTTTAGTACCCAAACTTTTTATTTTTTTTAAATATACTTAATGTTTAATTTTTGTTTTATTTTAATAACCGTCTTTAAAAAGTTTTCATGTTTAGTACATAAACTATCAATTTCGATTCATTTTAATACCTAAACTTTAAAAAAAATCAAAACTTAACGTTAATTTTTTAACGAGATACTAAAATGAAACAAAAACTAAACTTTAAGAATGATTTTTAAAAAATTGAAAGTTTAGATACTAAAACATACAAAAATTGATAATTCAAATACTAAATACGCAATTTACCCTTGTCGCAACCGTCTTTCTGGTTGAGCCCCGGAATTGGGCTTCGACTTGGATTAATTGGTTTGGAGTCGCCACCGATCATTTATTTTATGAAAAAATGGGTTGATCGGATACCTTATTTCTTACCTGATCTGCGTCGTACCAAAGATGTGTCGGATCCGGGAGTCGGTTACGGTCAATGAAGGATTAGCACCCTTGAACCACCCTTTCGGTACTATGTAATTTCCAGTTGTCTTTAATTAAGAAAATTGTAATTTAAACTAAAAGGTAAAATAACAATCCGAATTATTTACCTCTGACGAATTAAAATGTATCCTTTAAAAGTCAAAAGACGTGTTAGATAAAAAGAAAATTAAATAATTAAGAAAGAGAAATCGAATGAAATAAAGAAAATAATAATAATAATAAATAAAACGTAAAATAAAAAAAAATTAATGATAATATGCCAATCCTAGGCTCATGTTTCGAGAGTGTCAGAAACTGAGCACCTAAACATTGACCCATGAACATGTCCCTTTTAATTAATTAATGGGCGGTAGACTCTTGCTTTCTAAAACTGTGAGCTAGTCAAGTCTCAAAATAATATATAGTAAAATATAATTAATAATAAAAATGGAAAACAGACAAAACAAAACAAAACGTATATATATATAATAAAAAATATATATGTAAGTAACGTTATGTGGAAAAATAATTGAAAAAAACAAATAAAAATTAACACATGTATATAAGTAAAAAATGTTAGGAAAGAAAAATAATAATAATAATAAAAATGAATAAACGAAAGAACTAAAAAGTAATATCTATATATGAAAAGGAAACGAAAAGAAATAATAAAATATATATATATATATATATATATAAATAAAAATGTTAGATAAAAAAATTAAATAAAAGAGACTAAATTGAAATAAAAATAAATTTAGTGGCCAAAATCCGAAAAGAAAATCAAGATATAAATGCGATTGGGGGGTTAAAATCAGGCTTTAAAAACAGTGAGGGACCAAAGTGGGGACTTTCCCACTAATTCTTAAAAACACGCGGGTCAACATAGGCAACGGGTCGGGTCGGTTGGCTCGATGGGTTTAGTATAAAATCCAAAAACATTTTGTTTAGCTTCATTTCTCCACCTTTTCTCAAGAGAGCCCCCCTCCTCTCTTTATTTCTCTGCATTGTTCATCCAAGGGGATGAACACGCCACCGTGGGTTCATGGGAACCCAGAAATCGGCGCTGCGCCGCCTCTCCACCGCCGTTGATCGGCGGCAATTTTTTTATTTTTTAAAACTTCGAAAGCTTTTCGATTTTCCTCTTTTAGAATCGAAACTATTTTTGAAAAATCACCCCAGAAAAACATAGATCTAGGAAAAAAGTTTTCGAAAGATAAGGGCCTTACTTCGTTCATCGGCCAAAACTCATTGTTTTGTGTTTTTTTCGAATCGATATGAAGTGGAAACGAGCTAAAACCCACATGCAAACGAAGCAAACGAGTAAAGGTAAGGACATTTCACCTCTTTTATTGCTTTTCGAACTATGTACAAGGCTTGGATTTATCTCTGTTTTTGGTATTTCTCGTGCAAATCCTCGGTGAAATCGTGTGTGATATTGTGTACAGCCGTGTATGTGCTCACGTGTAAACTCTCTCTGTAAATCTTGTGATTTTTGTCTCCCCTCTTTATCGTGAGAATTACATGTTTATTTATAATAAAAAAAACTATACTTAGAATCCTATTTTAACTAGAATCCTAATTCTTGTTGTCTTCTCTTGTGATTTGCTTTATGCGTGACGTTGGTGAGGTTGAGGAATTCACGGCGCTGAGAAAATCGGATGAGGGAAACGTGGGTGGCGAGGACTCGTGAGGCAAGGATTACGGCGCTAAAGAGGGAAGCTGCTAGGGTTTCTGGAAACACTAGCTCCAGCTGGGTTGCGTGCGTGGGCTTGCTATTGTATTCGGGCACCAATTGGGCCTGAAAAGAGAAAAAAAATGTAAATAAATGTATTAGATATAAATGGATATATAATATAATTTATAATATAAATCTATATTATATAATATAATGACGCTTGAATGACGAAATTTAGTGTCTTTAGCTGTCCCTCTTTGCTCATTATCGTGTAACGAAAATAGAGCAAAGATTAAAAGACATAAATTTCGTCCCTATCGAATATCCTCTGTCGTAGAGTTGAAATTCGATGTTGAGACTGGTTTTTAAAACACGAGATGACTCCCTCGTCGTGAGGTTGAGTTAAAACTAGAAGATTCTGAGCCTGAATCCTTCGTCGTGAAATTGAAATCGAACTCGTGAAGTTGAAATCGAACTCAGAGTTCTGGAGGTAGCTCATGGATCGTCTTCTAGCCAAAGATACTTCGTTGTGAAGCTGAAATTGGGAAATTGTTTATTGACAACCAGCGGTCCCTTCGTCGTGAAGTTGAACTTGCGTTGTCTGGAGTCCAATATCCTTCGTTGTGAAGTTGAAATTGGCTCTGAAATTGAGAAGTTGACAGTCAGCGGTCCCTTCGTCGTGAAGTTGAACTTGTACTGTCTTGAGTCCAATATCCTTCGTTGTGAAGTTGAAATTGGGAAATTGTTTATTGACAACCAGCGGTCCCTTCGTCGTAAAGTTGAACTTGCGTTGTCTGGAGTCCAATATCCTTCGTTGTGAAGTTGAAATTGGCTCTGAATTTGAGAAATGTTTGTTGACAACCAGCGGTCCCTTCATCGTGAAGTTGAACTTGCGTTGTCTGGAGTCCAATATCCTTCATTGTGAAGTTGAAATTGGCTCTGAAATTGAGATGTTTGTTGACAACCAGCGGTCCCTTCGTCGTGAAGTTGAACTTGCGTTGTCTGGAGTCCAATATCCTTCGCTGTGAAGTTGAAATTGGCTCTGAAATTGGGAAATGTTTATTGACAACCAACGGTCCCTTCGTCGTGAAGTTGAACTTGCGTTGTCTGGAGTCCAATATCCTTCATTGTGAAGTTGAAATTGACTCTGGGTAAAACCTGCAAAGATATGCATATATGCGATGGTATGGATGTCATGCTCTTAGGTATGCCTAAAATGTGTAGGCAACATATGTTATTCTGGGCTCTGGAGAGAAATCTTGATCTCCGGTGGCCTGTCGTTGTTGACTCTTGATTTTGAAAGCTTGAAGTTCCGATCTCTGATCTTTGAATTCTTCAAATGTTTGAATCTGATGTGCACATTCTGGTTTTTTTTTTTGAAAGATGCTCCTCAACCATTATTAAGCATGTGCATGAGCCTTGATCGGCTTCTGGGTACCTGTACTTTTCAATGAATCTTTGTACAGTAATATGCGATTATCTTTTCACAAAAATAAATAAATCATTAGGTTTAAATCTAATTCAAGATGTTCAAAAGGAATTAGAGGAAAGATGGTCTTTATTCATAAGGGAGGTGAAGAACAAACAATACATGGCAAACATTCTAGAAGACGAATACACGGTGATGTGTAAATGAATGTCTTAGATCTCGATAACGTGGGCACTTTTGAGCTGAAAAGCCGTTTGGTGACCTTGAATGCAGCATTTGCCGAAGGATCTTTGAAAATGCGACAACGTTTGGGAGGGTGCAACATTTCTCTGATTTTTTGAGTTCGTAGAAGATTCATGTGCCGGGATGTTTCCACCGCTAATATCCAAATCGCCCTTTCCGGGTTTTCAACTTAGACTCATCCTTGGTTGCAAGACGCCCTTTGCGGGTTTTCATCTTGAACCCGTCTTATTTTTTTTTTCAACTTAGGACGCCCTCTCGGGTTTTCATCCTAAGCGAAGTATTTCTTGACGCACTTTACGGGTTTTCATCTTGAACCCGTCTTATTTTCACTTCTTTTGTTTTTTTCCTTTTTTTTTTCAACTTAGGACGCCCTCTGGGGTTTTCATCCTAAGCGAAGTATTTCTTGACTGCGTCCGAGTTAATGGGATGTGGCAGTTCAGGTCCGTCCATTTCAGCCAGGATGAGGGCTCCTCCGGAGAAAGCCTTTTTCACGACATAAGGTCCTTCCCAATTTGGCGTCCATTTTCCTCGAAAATCTTTCTGGACTGGCCAAATTCTCTTTAGCACCAGATCTCCCTCGTGGAATATTCTTGGGCGCACCTTTTTGTCATGTGCTCGGATCATTCGTTTCTGATAGATTTGACCATGATGAATGGCTTTCAGTCTTTTTTCATCTATCAGATTAAGCTGATCATATCTGGATTGTGCCCACTCTGCATCATCCAGTTTGACTTCTGACAAGACCCTGAGAGACGGAATCTCGACTTCAATGGGTAGCACTGCTTCCATTCCATAGGCTAGGGAAAATGGAGTTGCCCCAGTCGAAGTTCGTACCGAGGTTCGATAAGCGAACAAAGCAAATGGCAACTTCTCATGCCAGTCTTTGTAAGTTTCAGTCGTTTTCTCCACTATCTTCTTAATATTTTTATTTGTTGCTTCTACTGCTCCATTCATCTTTGGTCTGTAAGCAGTGGAATTGTGATGTTTTACGTTGAACTGTTCGCAAGAAGCACTCATCATCTTGTTGTTCAAGTTTGTTGTGTTATCGGTGATAATCCTTTCAGGTAGACCATACCGACATATAATTTCTTTCTTCAGAAACTTACAAATAGTGGATTGAGTGACACTGGCGTATGACGCAGCCTCTACCCATTTCGTGAAATAGTCAATTGCTACGATAATGAAACGGTGACCATTCGAAGCCTTCGGATGAATTTGCCCGATAACGTCCATGCCCCACACAGAGAAAGGCCAGGGTGACGTCATTACATGAAGTGGATGGGGTGGAACATTTATCTTGTCTCCATAAATCTGACATTTATGACATCTCCTAGCATAGTTTATGCAATCGCGTTCCAGCGAGGACCAAAAATATACGCATCTCATTATTTGTCTTGACATCATATGCCCATTTGCATGTGCTCCACAAACTCCATTTTGTACTTCTTCCATTATCATTTTTGCCTCTTCAGCATCGACGCACCTTAACAGAACTTGGTTATGGCTTTTCTTGTATAAAACCTCTCCGTCAAGGACGTATCCAGCTGCCAACCTTCTAAGGGTTCTCTTATCGGTTTCAGTGGCTTTTTCTGGATAACTCCGATGCTTGATATATTGCAGAATGTCGTAGTACCAAGGCTTAGTGTCTTTCACTTCTTTAATTTGGTAACAATGAGCTGGATACTCATACGACTGCATGTTGATTGGCATCATTTCAGACTCTCTACCAGCCTTGAATGCGGCTGCCAATGTAGCTAAAGCGTCAGCCATCTGATTTTCTTCTCTAGGCACGTAGTGGAAGGTGACTTTGTCGAACTCTTCGAGTAGATCCAGCACTAGTCTCCGGTATTCTAACAGTTTTATATCCTTAGTTTCCCATTCTCCTCGGAGCTGATAGATTACTAAGGCTGAATCACCATACACCCACAAAGTCTTTATATTTTTACCCAATGCGGCCCGAATTCCCAAGACGCATGCTTCATATTCAGCCATGTTATTGGTGCAATCAAAGTTCAGTCTGCTGGTAAATGGGTAGTGATTCCCTTCTGGGGAGACTAGGATTGCCCCGATGCCATTTCCTAGTGCATTTGATGCCTCATCGAAGTGCATTCTCCAGGAACTGTCCGCTGAAATGCTTGCTTCCTCTAAAGATATGGCCATTAAGTCTTTGTCTGGGAAATCAAAGTCCAACGGCTCATAGCTCTCATCAGTTCTGCTTGCCAAAAAATCGGATATGGCGCTGCCTTTTACCGCTTTTTGGCTCACGTATTCGATGTCAAATTCAGACAAAAGCATCTGCCATCGGGCTAACCTTCCGGATAGAGCAGGTACACCCATCATGTATTTTAGTGGGTCTAACTTGGAAATCAGCCAAGTGGTGTGATACAACATGTATTGTCGAAGTCTTTTTGTAGCCCAGACCAGGGCACAACAAACCTTCTCAATAGGAGGATATCGGACCTCGCAATCGGTGAACTTCTTGCTTAAGTAGTAGATGGCTCTTTCCTTCTTCCCAGACTCGTCGTGTTGACCCAGGACACACCCCATGGAGCTCTCGAATATGGAGAGATACAAGAACAGAGGTTTTCCTGGGATAGGGGACATCAGGACAGGAGTGCGAGACAAGTACTCTTTTACCTTCTCAAATGCACTCTGACAGTTTTTATCCCATGCTCCAGGGCTATTCTTTCGGAGGAGACGAAAGATGGGGTCACACTTGTCGGTTAACTGAGAGATGAACCGAGCTATGTAATTTAGTCTGCCCAGAAAACCTCGGACTTCTTTTTGGGTTCGTGGTGGAGGTAGATTCTGGATAGCCTTAACCTTATCAGGATCGACCTGTATGCCTCTCCTGCTGACTATAAAGCCTAATAGTTTTCCAGATGTTACCCCGAAGGTACACTTGCTAGGGTTTAGTCTCAGTTGGAACTTTCTCAATCTCTGGAAGAGCTTCCTCAGATTCTTGACATGTTCATTCTCGGTTTGTGCCTTAACAATCATGTCGTCAACATAAACTTCGATCTCTTTGTGCATCATGTCGTGGAATAGGGTCACCATAGCTCTCAGATATGTTGCCCCAGCATTCTTTAATCCGAAAGGCATCACTTTGTAACAGAAAGTTCCCCACATTGTGACGAAAGTGGTCTTCTCCATATCTTCAGGATGCATCTTGATCTGATTGTACCCCGAAAATCCGTCCATGAATGAAAAGTAGGCATTCTTGGCTGTATTGTCCACCATAGTGTCTATGTGTGGCAGAGGAAAGTTGTCATTGGGACTTGCCTTGTTAAGGTCCCGGTAATCAACACACATGCGTACCTTCCCGTCCTTCTTCGGCACATGCACTATGTTGGCCACCCACTCCGGGTATTTGGCTACTTGGAGAAAACCGGCATCAAATTGCTTCTTGACTTCTTCCTTGATCTTAAGGAGCATTTCTGGCCGCATTCTTCTCAGTTTTTACTGCACAGGTTTGAATTCTGGTTTGATTGACAGTTTGTGAACTACCATATCTGTGTCTAGTCCCGGCATGTCTTGATACGACCAAGCGAACACATCTTCGTACTCCTGAAGTAAGACTATTAGGTTTTTTCTTGCTTCAGTCGAAAGAGTTGTGCCGATTTTAACCTCCTTTCGATCTTCCTCAGTGCCCAAATTTAAGATTTCGATCGCCTCCTCATGTGGCAGTATTTGCTTTTCTTCTCTTTCTATCATTCTCAACAATTCGGTAGGCTAGTTGTACTCCTCTTGATTATCGCATTCATCAAATTCCCTAAGATAAATGGTTGATTCAAAATCCACCTCTAGATCAGGATCATCAGTGCCCACATTATCGTTATCTGGGAACCTGAAAGGAGGAAGATATGCATGTGTGAGAGGATAATATCCCACACGGAACGGTCAAGAACTAACTTTGAGAGTAACTGGAAATGAAGTACTGGAATGAAGGAGATAGAGAATGAATTCAAAAATAAAAGAAAAGTTTGTTTGCCATGGAAAAGAAAAATGCATCTTTTATTAAACTTAAACCAAATGTTTATTTACCCTTACAAAAGATCACCTATTGCCCCGGGTATAGGCAAATAGGGATAGTTCGAATATTACTCTGAAAGATTCTTGTAAACCACAGGTAGTTCTTCCACCGACCAACTGCTAGGTACAAACCCATGTGGCAGAGGGCATATCCTGGATCTATCTCCGTTGTCAACATCTTCTGTGGTCACGGCATTAACGTTCAGATCTTCCAGAGCCGTTTCTAACTCGGATATGGTGGTCTCAAACACATAACCACCTGACTTGAATGTTCTGAAGAGCGGCGGGAATGTCATAGGCTTCCATTGGAGTTCGTTTCCAGTCAATCTGGCCAACCTTCTCTCCCGGTTCTTTTGGATTTCCTTTCTCTTTACATGATAACTGGCTGAAAACCGAGCCCAAATTGGTCTAATTTTGGGATAGGACGGACAGGATTGATCATTCCTTGCAAATATTTCCCAAAACCTCTCCCGGTTCTGGCGCCTCGGCCTAGGGTTTGCTTGATCTCCATCCTTGTGCATTTGGAGAGTCGAGGTCTTGGGATTCTCTTTCCTTCCGCCACGAATGTGGCATTCACAAACTCCAAGGAGCGGAACGAACATTCTACCGCTTCCTCGTCTACTTCGATGTATGGAGCCTCCGTGGTCACGCTTGCCACGATATCTTCCTCAGCGTTGATAATTACTAAGGCTCCGTCAATAACAAATTTAACCTTCTGGTGCAACGTGGAGGGTACTGCACCTGCTTGATGAATCCACGGCCTTCCCAAAAGACAGCTATAGGACGGCATGATATCCATCACAAGGAACTCAACATCATAGGTGGCTGGTCCGATGGTCAATGGTACCTCGATCTTTCCGATTACCTCTCTTTTGGTCCCATCAAACGCTCAGACCACATTCTGACAAGCTCTCATATAAGAGGTATCTATTGGTAGCCTCTTCAATGTAATCGAAGGCATCACGTTCAGGGCTGAACCATTATCGATTAAGACACTTGGTAAAGCGTGCCCCTTACAGTAGGTAGTAATGTGTAACGCCTTCGTTCGGCCTCTTCCTCCTGATGGAATCTCATCATCTGAAAACGAGATGAGATTATCAGCTTGAATATTGTTCACCAGTCAATCCATCTTGCTGACTGGTATGTCTTGTGGCACGAACGTTTGATTAAGGACATTCAACAACGCTTCTCGGTGTGCTTCCGAGCTTAAAAATAGTGCTAGCATTGAAGTACGTGTAGGTAAGTTGTGGAGCTGTTCTACAATGTTGTAATCGATGTGCTTCAAGATCTTGAGGAACTCTTTAGCTTCTTCCTCCTTTATAGGTTCATTGACAACTAGTACATCTTCTTTGAACGGCTCCAGTGATCTTGAGGCACTTGCCGATTGTCCTTATATTGAAAAGGTCGAGGTGCTGAGATTACCACCTTGGCTGGTGTTGTTACTGTCATGCTTGCCTTAGGGGTAATTATCAAAGGACTACCCCTACCAAATCTTCTGTCTGATGATTCTCCAGTGGCACAAACATCTGCTTCCAAGGACTCTTGAATTTCTTCATAAAACTCCAGCTCATTTCGATCCATCACGAGCTGGACTAACAATCTGAACTCTGGGCAATCTTGCACTTTATGCCCTTCTTTGTTGTGGTAACAACAATGGTTACCATCTTCATTTTCTGTCGTATCTGGATATGGTGCAAGAAATCCTGCCTTTACCATTTGGCTCCATACCCAAGCCAAAGGAGATTTAATTTCTGAAACACTTGATTTAATTCTCCTTCCCCCTTCAGTAGTAATGGCATTGATTCCTGTCTCCTGATGATTGGGCAAGGGATTCTGGGCGACGTTTGGTGCTCCGGAGTTGAAAGTGATCCAATTCTTGTTTCTCATTCGTTGCACAAGTCTCTTGAATGCGAGACAACTTTCAATCGAATGCCCCTGCACACCGCCATGGTATTCGCAGTGAGCGCTCTCGTTATACCATTTCGGGTAAGGGGGATTTATTGGATTCATAGGATAAGGCGACACTGCATGAGTGTAGAAGAGCTGTTGGTATAATTCTTTATACGTCATGGGAATGGGGTCAAACTGCTCCCTTTCCCTTTCTCTTCTTGGTTCTCTCTGGTTCTGTCTAGAAGTACCGGATGGTACAGCTGCTGTGGAATTTGAGCTTGAGATCGTAACCCCCTTGCTGACACTGTAGGTGTTTACATTGTTGATCTCTCGCTCTTTGTTCTTCATGGGAGGTTTTTTACTGGAGTCTCCTCCCTCAATCTTTCATTGTTTAATGGCCAACTCGATCATTTCACCGGCCATGACTAAATCTGAAAAACTCCCCGACGTGATTGCTACCAAATGCCCGAAGTAAGGTGACCTCAGGGTCTGTACAAACAGCTTTCTAGTTTCCTTTTCATCCAAGGGTGGATGAACTTGCACAGATAAATCCCTCCATCTCTGTGCGTACTGTCGGAAACTCTCATTGTGTTTCTTCTCTAGGCTTTGTAACATGACCCGGTCTGGTCTAATATCGTTGATATGCTTATACTGCTCCAAGAAAGACTTGGCTAAGTCTTTCCATGTCTTGATATGAGTTCGGCTAAGCTGGTTGTACCACCGAATAGCTGAACCGGACAGGCTCTCCTGAAAACAATGGATCAGGAGTTGGTCATTCCCGCCATATCCTGTCATCTTTCGACAGAACATAGTGATATGGGCTGAAGGGCAACTGTTCCCGTCGAACTTCTCGAACTCAGGAACTTTAAACTTTGGTGGAAGCACCAAGTCTGGAACTAGGCTCAGCTCCATTGCGTCCACTCTATAATAATCATGGTCTCCTTGAACCATCTTTATTTGATCTTCTAATATTTTTATCTTTTCTTCCATCTTTTTGGCTTTATCTTCCTCATCAAAGTCTGGGACATGATAATCATCCGGATGATCATCAGGGATGATTGTAGAAGTTTGTATCTTCACAGTAGGTGCAACTTTCGCTTTGGTAACGAATGAGTCCCCGGGTAGTGCTGCTTTCCCTTTAGTAGCAGATGCGTCCCCGTGTAATATTCCGGGTGAGATAACCACTTGCGGGGTTGGTGGTATGGCCACTCCCTCGGAAGAAATGCCCCCTGATGCACTAGCTTGCTGTAGACCCGACAACTTGGCTACGATTTGGTCGACCAAGGACTCCTGATTTTTCTTGATGGACTCAAGAGTACTTTCACTGTTCTGAGCCATCTTATCTTCTAGTTCTTTTGAAGTCTTGCCATGTGCTCTTCGATCTTCTCCATTCTGGCTTCCATTTGTCTCTTTTTTGCTCGAGTATTGTGCGGGTGATGTGTATCTGATGCTTGTGGTGGTAAGCTCGGTGTCTGAGACATGTTCTGTTAGTTAATACGAATGTAAAAATATGGAAAAATATAAAATAAACAGACATGAAATATAGAATGCAAGAAATGCAATGCATGATGTATGCAATTGGAGGCATTGATCCAGAAAAGTGTTCATTATTATAAATAACCCTTGTTTAGACAAAAATGTCTTATCTTTTAAGAGACATAAAAACAGATTAAAGGTACATTCGGACTAAATCCTCTAGACCCCGAACAGCATCCAGTAGGTTGACAAGTCTTCTGCCTTCATCTGTCACTGGTTGAATGCCTTGTCGAACCACACCAGCTTCCCTTGCTAGGCCGTGAAGATGACGGGCTGCTTTTTGCACTTGATCCAGGAAATCTCGGATGGTTGCGTCTCGAGCCCTCACCCTTCGCTGTGCTTGTTCCCAACGGAAACGCCATTGTAATCCTCCGTCGAAGGGCACCATC
Source organism: Hibiscus syriacus (assembly GCF_006381635.1). NCBI lineage: Eukaryota > Viridiplantae > Streptophyta > Magnoliopsida > Malvales > Malvaceae > Hibiscus > Hibiscus syriacus. Next base: position 2,442,371 of record NW_024061783.1, read on the forward strand.
TGAAGCTCGTTTGCTTGCCTCTTGAACCCATCTACAATAGCTTCTAACTCAGCTATTGTCTTGCCATCTTTCTCATGTTGTTTTTCTAAGTCAGCTACCCGAACTCTCAAGCGCTGGTTCTGATATTGACTATCTGCCAAGCGTCTTTGGGCAGTCTTCATCTGTTCCTTTCAAGCTTTCTCATCAGGCCCCTCAAACTTCCTTTTCAGGCTATGAGCTTCGTCTTTCCAGTATTCAGAGGTTACCTTCAACTTGGAGTTATCCTTGACCTTATCTTGATACCCCTTTCTCAAGTCTTCGAGCTCAAAACGGACTCTTTTTTGTTCTTTTTCCAATTTTTCTGCCCGATCTTTCTGAGAGTCAGCATCAAGCTTCCACTGATAACGTTCAGCTTCAAGTTCTTTTATCCTTTGCTTCAGCTCATTATTCACGGCTTCAAACTCGGTCTTGGCTATCTCGAGTTCAGAAGGGACATGCCTGAGATGTTCTTCCATGGTCCGGGTGTCATCACAGTCTGGCACAGGGATGTTGTCATTCTTTCTTAATCTTCGCCACTCCACATAATCCGGAGTGAGCATGCTTCTGGCAGCTACAACATCCATCCGGAATACTTTCCTCCACGAATCGGCTGCTTCTTTGATCATCTTCTTATAGCTGTCGCCGTGATACTCAAACTCTGACCTGGCCAACCCGCATGTTGCTGGGACAAACTGACGTGCTCCGTACTGTCTAAGTGCTAATAGCGGAGCATACCCGACTGCTCCCCAAAGTCCAAGTAAGGTCACAGTGTCAGAGTCACCACATCGGAAAAGAACGTCACTGAGAAATAGCCAGGGGGCTCTCCAGACAATATCCCGGTCCTGAAGATGCGTAAAGACCTTTATCCATTTTTCCTTCGAGGCGCCTTCGTGCCATTTTAGGGTGATAAATTCACCTAGAGGTGAATAGGTGGTGCTGAAACGGCGGTAGGCAACCCCGTTAGTCTTCCAGAAGTGGCTGTGAATCCAGACCTGAAGGAGCTGGATGCACCCGGTGAATCTTCCTCCGTCCGTTCTTCGGCAATGGTTGAGAGATCGAAAGGTCTCGGCCAAGATGGCTGGTGCTGGGTTAACTCGTTTAGAAAGTTGCTCAAATAGTTCCACCACGGCAGCGTCAATGCACCCCAAAGCTTTCAGAAAGATAATCAAACCGTACAGACCCAGTGCAAAAAGGTCTATAGTCTTCCACTCATCAGGGTGGTTTTTCATTAGTTGCTTTATGTGGATCCATTCAATTCCTTCTCCACTGCCTCTACGCTGAGTCCGATCGATTACCCATTTCTCATCTACTCCTGCAACTTTGGCCAGTGCATTCTTGAAGGGCTGGCTTTTGATGTGTTTAATGTAGGCTCGCTCAAGCTTGATGCTTTCACAATGCAGCAGTGTAGTGTATTCTTCGATGGTGGGCACCATGTCCTCTTGGTTAAAAGTGAAGCAACTATATCCCGGGTTCCAGAATTGAACCATGGCTCTGATTAAGGGCTCATCAGTCTTAACATGAAGCAAGAGTGCAATGTCACCGTACCGTTGGCTGAACTTCTGTCTCCGATCATTCTTCCAACTATCCTAGATATCTCGAAGCTCTTGTACATTGTTCTGTTTTAGGCTGATAGGGGTGTAGCGAACCAACTCTGACACATAGCTTCCTTGAAGACTGTCTCCCTTTTCACTTTGAGTCTTCTCGGACCATAGTCGTGCCTCAGCATTTTCAATCTCTTGTATTACAACACCTTTGTCCATAAATTCAGATTATTTGAGTTTTAATAAACACCTTTTTAGGGATCAATGGCCTCTTGTTATGATGCAAATGCTAAAAACAAACACAAAGGCAAAAAGGTTAGTAAAATAGAAATAACTAAAAATAAATAAAAAATAAATGGTAAATGAAAAAATATAAGGACACAAAAAAAAGGTTAGGAAAGAAATGTCCTAGGTTTTGGAATGTGGTTTTGGGGTAGGCTATATTTATTCAAAGTCTCCCGGTTTAGGTTCTAAAAACGGTACTCGAGTTCTCCTTGCTGGTGCCCCCTTGGACCGACCAGACCCTTAGTCCAAAACCCATCACAGGCTTGTGTGGACTAAGTTAAACTCGAGAGGACACATTCCCTTATGCCCATACGGAGAATAAATTCACACGAAGACATAAGGTATATGAATCCCGAAGGCTACTTGCTAGGCCCATACGGTGAATAAATTCACACGAAGGCGTCGCTTTCACCCCCACTTAAAACGGGTTCGGAGCTCGGGTTTAGAGCCTTAGATGAAAAACGTTTGGAAAGCTGAAATCATTAGAAAACGGTCAGTCCAACTATTTACTCGAAAAAATATAATCAAAAATAAGTAATAAGGATCGAAATATTACCTTAAAATTTAAACTTACCCTTTTCGTTAAAAAGACAACTGGAAATTACTTAGCCTGACTCACTTACCTGTGTCCCCAGCGGAGTCGCCAAGCTGTCGCAACCGTCTTTCTGGTTGAGCCCCGGAATTGGGCTTCGACTTGGATTAATTGGTTTGGAGTCGCCACCGATCATTTATTTTATGAAAAAATGGGTTGATCGGATACCTTATTTCTTACCTGATCTGCGTCGTACCAAAGATGTGTCGGATCCGGGAGTCGGTTACGGTCAAGGAAGGATTAGCACCCTTGAACCACCCTTTCGGTACTATGTAATTTCCAGTTGTCTTTAATTAAGAAAATTTTAATTTAAACTAAAAGGTAAAATAACAATCCGAATTATTTACCTCTGACGAATTAAAATGTATCCTTTAAAAGTCAAAAGACGTGTTAGATAAAAAGAAAATTAAATAATCAAGAAAGAGAAATCGAATGAAATAAAGAAAATAATAATAATAATAAATAAAACGTAAAAAAAAAATTAATGATAATATGCCAATCCTAGGCTCATGTTTCGAGAGTGTCAGAAACTGAGCACCTAAACATTGACCCATGAACATGTCCCTTTTAATTAATTAATGGGCGGTGGACTCTTGCTTTCTAAAACTGTGAGCTAGTCAAGTCTCAAAATAATATATAGTAAAATATAATTAATAATAAAAATGGAAAACAGACAAAACAAAACAAAACGTATATATATATATAATAAAAAATATATATGTAAGTAACGTTATGTGGAAAAATAATTGAAAAAAACAAATAAAAATTAACACATGTATATAAGTAAAAAATGTTAGGAAAGAAAAATAATAATAATAATAAAAATGAATAAACGAAAGAACTAAAAAGTAATATCTATATATGAAAAGGAAACGAAAAGAAATAATAAAATATATATACATATATATATATATATATATATATATATAAATAAAAATGTTAGATAAAAAAAATTAAATAAAAGAGACTAAATTGAAATAAAAATAAATTTAGTGGCCAAAATCCGAAACGAAAATCAAGATATAAATGCGATTGGGGGGTTAAAATCAGGCTTTAAAAACAGTGAGGGACCAAAGTGGGGACTTTCCCACTAATTCTTAAAAACACGCGGGTCAACATAGGCAACGGGTCGGGTCGGTTGGCTCGATGGGTTTAGTATAAAATCCAAAAACATTTTGTTTAGCTTCATTTCTCCACCTTTTCTCAAGAGAGCCCCCCTCCTCTCTTTATTTCTCTGCATTGTTCATCCAAGGGGATGAACACGCCACCGTGGGTTCATGGGAACCCAGAAATCGGCGCTGCGCCGCCTCTCCACCGCCGTTGATCGGCGGCAATTTTTTTATTTTTTAAAACTTCGAAAGCTTTTCGATTTTCCTCTTTTAGAATCGAAACTATTTTTGAAAAATCACCCCAGAAAAACATAGATCTAGGAAAAAAGTTTTCGAAAGATAAGGGCCTCACTTCGTTCATCGGCCAAAACTCATTGTTTTGTGTTTTTTTCGAATTGATATGAAGTGGAAACGAGCTAAAACCCACATGCAAACGAAGCAAACGAGTAAAGGTAAGGACATTTCACCTCTTTTATTGCTTTTCGAACTATGTACAAGGCTTGGATTTATCTCTGTTTTTGGTATTTCTCGTGCAAATCCTCGGTGAAATCGTGTGTGATATTGTGTACAGCCGTGTATGTGCTCACGTGTAAACTCTCTCTGTAAATCTTGTGATTTTTGTCTCCCCTCTTTATCGTGAGAATTACATGTTTATTTATAATCAAAAAACTATACTTAGAATCCTATTTTAACTAGAATCCTAATTCTTGTTGTCTTCTCTTGTGATTTGCTTTATGCGTGACGTTGGTGAGGTTGAGGAATTCACGGCGCTGAGAAAATCGGATGAGGGAAACGTGGGTTGCGAGGACTCGTGAGGCAAAGATTGCGGCGCTAAAGAGGGAAGCTGCTAGGGTTTCTGGAAACCCTAGCTCCAGCTGGGTTGCGTGTGTGGGCTTGCTATTGTATTCGGGCACCAATTGGGCCTGAAAAGAGAAAAAAAATGTAAATAAATGTATTAGATATAAATGGATATATAATATAATTTATAATATAAATCTATATTATATAATATAATGACGCTTGAATGACGAAATTTAGTGTCTTCAACCCTAAAAATTGTTTTTGCTTTAGATTTGCTGTTTATATTTCAATTATTTTAATTAAAAGTTATTGTTTTACAAATTTTAGTAAAACGGTGTCGTCTTACTATTGAGAGAGAATGTTTCACTATTATAGTTCACAAGAAAACTATATGTTTATCATTTACATTTCTGCCGGTCACAAACCTTTACTCGAGTTGGCCGCTAAAACAAAGGGGAAAGTGAGTGATCTGAAAGGAAGTACACGCAAGTTCTTGGGGCACCTGGAGTGTACTCTAATGTTTAAGAGAGGGTCTTAGACCAACTAGATTAAGTCATAGTTTGCTTTAACATATGGGGTTTTATGGACATGGAAATCTGCAACAAATGCTTGCTGCTCAAATGCCATTATGAAGAAACATACACTAGAAAGGTGTAACTCTCCCTGCCAGAAGAAAAATGCAGCTCACTGCAACCCCAAAGCATAGGCATTCAATGCACATCATAAAGTGAAATCCAATAGGTGCTTAACACGATCCGAAAAGAAGAATAAATTTCAACTTGGGAACGATCAATGGCCGGTAACCGTATCAGAGATTAAAAGCTAAACACAATCAACAGACTTTCTCTAACATGATATCGAGAAAATCGGTAGAAAACAAAATGAGTCCTCACATGTTGAGGTCACCTTTCACTTGGCATTTCTGTTCACTTTGAGATACGGCAAGGCACCGATCACATTGTCGTAGTCACTCCGGCTAACTTCGTGCTGCAGACAGAAATTGCAAAAAGTACACTATAAAAATAAAGTTTTTATACTGAGATAGAGACCTAAAGATTTAAGTTCAGACGTCCAGCAATACGTGTTTAATTTCGATTTATCTCAGCAACTTAAACGGTCTGTTTAAACGAAATAAGTTAATGGATCAATTTCTCGTATGTACCAAGGCATCTTGAAGCATGGCCACTAAACACCAAGGATGCAAGTCCATGATGTTAAAAGGCGCATTTGAAGCCTAAGTGTAGTTTATGAGCAAATTCTCACAATGGTGATGTTTTAATCCCAATATCCAGCATATATATTTTGTATTTGAGTTCCAGTGAAGAGTGAAGACTCGACCGATCATGGAACCTTCTCACAATACCAGTTCATCTTGGGAAAAAAAAAGGCTAACAACAAATAACAAGGATTTCACCTTGAGATACAGTAACAGATGAAGTGGACACTCAGAATATACACCCTGGTTATCATTACATGAATTCCTAGGAAGAAACATCTAACCACGTTATCGACTCAGCATTTAATCAAAACATTTTATTGGTCACAGTGCATGTTACTTTTGAATACCTTCGATCATTCCTTAAGGTCAATGTTCGTGCACATTCTGTGTTCGACCTCACCATACTCAACTAACAATTGATAACTAATAATAACCACGATCACCGATGAAACCATAGTTACATAATTCCACTCTAAAAGAAGGTAAGATAGATGCTTTGTAGGACATACGAATCCTCTGCCGGTACAAGAGATGAAAATGTACCAATGGCAGCTGATCCTTCAGGATTCATTTTGGAAATTTTAATTAAAAAGGGTGATAGGGAGATTGTGTTATAGAAAATATTGACATGCCGAGGTACAGTTCATTTACCAATCCGAATGAACTAGGGAAACTACATTAGCGAAACGACCAAGTTCCCACTAATGCGTAAGAAAGGAGCCAGTGAGGCAGAGGAGGTGAATCATGGATCCACCAAAATTAGGGACATAATTTCGGAACCAAATCTCCCACTCCTAACATAAGACCGAATCCAGCATGAATTTTGGAGCAATTACTAACATAGCACACACCTTTTTTCTACTTTCTAAAAGCTCAAATATTCAACAAGAACAAAGCACAAGCAAATCAACAACTTTGGTGCGAGGGAAAAAAACAAACCATTTTGGAGAGGCGCAATTTACGCTTTGTGTTCTTCTTAGCCAACAAATGCTGCTTCCCAGCTCTTCTCCTAACTATTTTCCCTCTTCCAGTCACCCGGAACCGCTTTGCAGAAGCCTAATCAACCATAAGACAACACCAAATCCATTAGAACAACAAAATTTCCAAATGTCTAAGCTATAATATTTTATTACCAAGACAAATTTTGAACCTTTTTTTTGGATGATTTGATGCAAATAACCGAATGTGCTTATAAAATTTCCAACTTTTGAGAATCCTAAAACAACATCGGAAAAAACTGGTCTCTTTTGACCCAAGTTTCAATTCAATACAGCGAAACAAATTCACAAATCGTTCTGAGATTAAAAAACTGAATATTTTCTTCGATTAGTAAAGAACAGAAGCAAAGTACCTTGTGGGTTTTCATTTTGTAGCCTTTAGCAGCAAAGACAGTGAGGGATTGAAGTCTTTGGGGTGCCGAGGTAGAACTGCAAGGCTTTTGGGAAGTAAATGAAGGGAACCCAGAAAATGCTCTGGGTGGAACTGAGTTTCAAGGCTTTCCCAACCTTGTTGAATCGGGGGAGCCGGACAGAGCCACGAACGAGTTGAGTGGAGGACGGCGGATTTGAACGAGAAAAGGATAAATTAAAAGACATGGTATTTAAAATCAGAGAGGAAGCCATTGATGAAATCAAAGTTTCGCTGCTTTGCTGTTGTTAGTAAGATAAGAACCAAAGGTTTCCTTGTGAAAAAAGAAGGAAAGAAAAGATATCGAAGGTAACATAGGCGTTTGTGGCTGTAATTTGTCTATTTCTTTTTTGATAAATAATTTGTCTATTTCAAATATTAATAGTTAAAGAATTAAAATGTACTTTATCCCATTTTTTAAATTATTTTAAAAAATACACATTAACATGTATACGTAATAGACATTAGATCTGAATTCGATCCGGCCCGATCGGGTAGGGTTTTTTAATGTAATGTTAGGGTTAAGTCGAGTTTGGGTTTAGGGTGAAAATATCCGATCCGACCTGAAAAAAAATATAATTTTACTTTATATATTTAAGAATAATTATAATAACATCCCTCTATATATTAGTTTTTTTTAATTAAGTCATTGTTTTTATTTAAAAATAATAATATTTTATTATTATTTCGGGTCGAGTCGAGTTTTTAAGTTATATATATCGAGTCTGGTTCGAGTCAATCGAAAACTTATTTTGGTCAGGTCGTGTTTCGGGTGGAGGACTCCTTGTTCTCGAGTTAGATCGGATGAACCAAAAACCCGACCTGACTCATGCCCATCATATGCATACGTACATAATTACACAGAACATACAATAATATTCATTTAAAAGAAAATTAAGAATGTACAAATATAAACTTGATTATGTAAAATATTTAAAAATAATAAAAGATAATCAATGGAGCAAATTATACTCAAAATCGAAAATAAAATAAATTTATTTTCAAAAATCACAACGAAAAGAGAAATGAAAATGCGTTTGAAATAAGAAAATTTTCTTATTTATTCGGGCCCATATTTAACCTAAGAGAAAATCGCCTCAGTGACCAAAAATGCCTTATAATATACGATTTTAATTAACTTTTTTTGGATTTGCCAAAATGACCAACAAAATCGCAATGCGAAACAAAAATCGCAACGCGATTTAGAAAATCGCAATGTTGAAAAGAAAATCGCAACGGTCAAAAGAAAATCGCAATGCGATTCAAAGAATCGCAACGCGATTGAGAAAATCGCAACGCGATTGAGAAAATCGCAACGCGATTCCAGGAATCGCAATGCGATTGAGAAAATCGCAACGCGATTCCAAGAATCGCAAAACGGCAAAAGAAAATCTCAAAAGGGTGGGTTGCCGTATACAAATTGTTTCATTTGGTATGCCAAAATTGTTTTGTTTAGTGAAAAAGGGTGGGTTGCCGTATACAAATATAATTTCTACCCGGTTATGCATACATGTGGATTTATACACAACAATTCTACATTCAAGACTCTCCTCATAGCTGATCAATTTCTTGTAGATTTTTTGTTGCTTTGTGATATTGGAGATAAAGTTACAAGTTATGATTTTAAATTCTCTACTGGATGGAACTGGAAGCATAGTTCAAGTTTATTACAAGGTCCAAAGTTCCACCAAAGGTTGCAGGGACATCATTTCACGACAAATAAAAGCAATTTACTTGGCTTATGGTTTATTAGTTACACTTCTTCAAATGAACTAATCTCCAACAATTTTAGTGAATGGCACAGTCAAATTAAGCACACAAAATAGGTTGACATGTGAAGGTTGTTGGTAATGTTCAATCCCACATAGTATTGGAAACACTATTGGGAAGTGTATTTAAGGTTTGGATTTCTCATTTCCTTGTTGAGTGAAAGAGAACAAGGGGGACTCTCGCGCGCCGCCGCCGTCTCGTGGTCGTGGTCGTGGTCGTGGTCGTGGTCGTGGTCGTGGTCGTGGTAATATGTGTCTTCGACACGTCCGCGCGGATACTATCTTTTTAGAGAAAATTTTTAAGAAACAAATGCAATACGAACAACTCTACTGCTTTTGAGATTTTCTTTTGCCGTTTTGCGATTCTTGGAATCGCCAAATTCAAAAAAAGTTGATTAAAATCGTATATTATAAGATATTTTTGGTTACTGAGGCGATTTTCTCTTAACCTAATTACTTCCTAAAATAATATAGTCCAAATGTCTAGAATACCCCTTTTTATTCTAGCGGAATTTATAACATATAGATAGATTCATGACATAGTTTGCAATGGCATTGTTGGAAATTTCTGTGAAATTACGTACTGTTTTCTTTTCCTCTATGGATAAGGGTAATGAGATATCTCATCGGATATGTGATGAGAGGAAAATGTGGACAATACACAAAAGCTTAACCTTCAATGGCATTCTTCTCTCCTCCCATCTTCCCGTGACAAGGACCGACTCAAGATTTGTTACCAAACTGAGTAAAAGAAAAGATACCGTCTGTCCGAGTTCGAGCAACGATCGATTTCCGAAGTTCAAACTCGGAGTTTCGAACACGGTTCTTGCGAGGTCTCTGGTTGGTTTGTTTGGACTTGGATTCATTGATGCCGGGTAAGATTAACCACCTTCGTTTCTCTATCCACTTCATTATTTTTGTAACGTCGGTTTATATTTTCCGGGTCGAGTTGAACGTTGTATACAAATATGTAAAAGTATTTAACGAGTAGTGAACTTCATTTGTTATTGCGATGTTTTCAGGTATAGTGGGGACTGGTCGAGGATTGGTGTGATTTCAAAGGATGCTGAGGACTTGTTGAAGATTGCTGCCTTCGTAGTTGTTCCTGTGTGTGTCTTTCTTGTAATTTCCTTTTCCAAAGAGCCTGCTGACTCTTGAAGATTGTTCAGTTCGCTTCTGCATAATCATATTCGAGTTTAATGGTAAGTATTAGATACGAATAAAAATTATCCATTGAAATACAGTTTGAAAAATTAATAAAACTATAGTCTTATTAGAGATGTCGAGTAATATGAGTGTTTTCATAACGATATTAAGTCATTTGAACGTCTTTAAACCTAAATTTTAATTTTTATCTTAGAAAAGAAAAAGATAAAAATGCATTAGAGGCTTATGTAATTTTAAAAAAACATCGTACTATTTTTCTCTCTCAATGTGCCTTTCTAACTTATAAAACAAATTCAATGTGACCATTTGACTAACATTTTCCGTCGTTGACTGCTATAGTACTAATATGATAGTTTACGGTGCTAATGTGAAGGTCCATGATGTTGGTGTAGAAGTCTATTGTGATTGATGACGTGACAGATGACATGACAAATGGGCTAAATTAGGTTTTTTTATTGATTTTGTTCGAGAGCTAAATTGATTTTTGTTGAACTATATTTTGATATAACAATTAAGGCAAAATATTTTTGGACTTGAATTGAATTTATTCAAAATTTTCAAAAAATAATTCAAAGTCTATTTAACTTGGAATTAAACACAAAATGTTTTTTGGACAATAAAGTACCGATATTGTTCTTACAGTATCGATACCTCATGAACAATATTGATATTGTTCATATGGTACCGATACCAAATGTAAGGGAAGTATCGATACTACCAACAATGCTCAAATTCTAAAATGCAAAAATGGTATCGATACTTAAAGGGGTACCGATACTACTTTGTATAGTAGTATCGATACCATAGGCATAGTATCGATACTATCAGGCCACAACGGCTAGTTGATTTAAAAATAACAAAGGTAGTATCGATACTCCCTTTAGTAGTATAGATACCCTCTGTACTGGACAATTTTATTTTGCACGAAAATTGATCCCCAACGATTCCAAAACGCTTCTAACGGCTAGAAACGGCCACAACAACATTCCAACATATAAATACAAGTTCAAGATACTTGAAGAATGGTTAGAACACCTATCCAAGCAATCAAACAAAAGATGGGTTTTTTATTCCTATTTTACTTTCTCTTGTAAATAGTTTTGTTCTAGTGAGCTAAATTTGTGAACACCATACCTTTGAGAGGTTTTATTGTTTACTTCTTTTTACCTTTTGTAAAAGGGGATTGGTTCTATCTTAACCAAGTGAAAATATATAGAGTTGTAAATGTTATCTCTTGATCCTTGTAAAAGAAAGAATAAATTAGTGAATTTGTTAGAAAATCCTAACTGAAGAGCTTAGGTAGTGAAAATAGACTTGGTTGAGGAGTCGAATTACTATAAATCCTTATGTCAATTGTCTTATCTTTTTATCTCCTTACTTCTTAAACAAATTTTATCAATTACCCCCCTTTGCACATTTTCGATTGTTCAATTGAGACTCTCCAAATCTTAACAATTTTTTTAAAAAAGTTCAAGTGTTTATTTAATCCACATTTCTAAATTTGTATTTTATTTGGTAATATTTTTTTTTTATTTTGTAGTTTCGATGGATGTCCTATTTAAATATTAGAATGGATGTTTTAAAGAGAAAATAACCTCAGTGACCAAAAATGCCTTATAATATACGATTTTAACCAACTTTTTTTGGATTTGCCAAAATGACCAACAAAATCGCAATGCGAAATAAAAATCGTAACGCGATCTCCAGAATCGCAAATCAGTTCCCAGAATCGCAACGCGATTATGAAGAATCGCAATGCGATAGTACAAATTCGCATTACGATTTTCCAGAATCGCAACGAGAATATGAAAATCGCAACGCGAACATATAAATCGTAACGCGATTCTGACTATTGCAACTAGTATCCGTAAAATCTCAACGCGTATCCGTAAATCGCAACGAGAATACGTAAATCGCAACGCGTATCTGTAAATCGCAACGAGAATATGTAAATCGCAATACGTATCCGTAAATCGCAACGACAATACGTAAAATCGCAACGCGTATCCGTAAATCGTAACGCGATTTTTAAAGCGCCATTAGAATCGCTACGCGTATTTTATTTTCAAATTCCAAGCACGAATATTAATTATCGGAACACTGAACCGTCAACAGTATATCCCGTAATCGCAACTCATAACCTAAAACCTAAAATCACAACTCAGTCCCATCTCCATCTCTCACTCTCTACGACGAAATCCGTCCCCATCTCCGAAGATTTCCGTCCCCATCTTCGGCGAAATCCCTCACAACCATTCACGGTCAGAAATGGAAAATCAACCTCCAAAGGTTATTTTTTTAATTATTTTTATTTTGAAATTTTTGCATTATTTTAGGTTTTTCATATTGAAATTGATGATAAGTTTACTGGTAATTTCAATAATAGATTAACCATTTCACTTAGATTTCTTATTAAATTCATTCGATTGATGCCAATACTGCTAAACTATTTAGTCTTTAACCATGTGAAGTTAGTATTTGTCTTTGTTTTTATCTTTTGGTTGAAGTAATGCAATCCATTAAAGTTTCAATTTGCAGAAGAAGAATAGTTTCTAAACTTAAAATCGCAACACGAAAATGACTATCGCAACGAGAGAATCGCAACACGAAATGAAAATCGCAACGAGATAATCGCAACTCGAAACCAAAATCGCATTGTGATTTTCATTTCGCATTGCGATTCTCTCGTTGCGATTTTAATTTCGCGTTGCGATTCTCTCGTTGCGATTTTCATTTCGTGTTGCGATTCTTTCGCTGCGATAGCCATTTCCGCATTGCGATAGTCATTCTCTCGTTGCGATTTTCATTTCAACCAAAAGACAAAACAGTGTTGCAAATTTTAGTTTCAAGAATAAACTACTACTCTTTATGTTTATTGTTTTTGGTATATCTTCACAGTGTAGTTTTTGGTATATCTAACTTGGTATGTTTATTGTTTTTGTAGAAATTTTTTCGGCTTCATTGACATTAAGGAATAAAGTTAGCCTAGCCACTACAATTGTTTCGAAGCTTTCACCTGCACAAAGAAAATTGTTTGAGGAAACCTGCTTCGGGCCATGGCTGAGAGTACATCATCCGGGTGGAGATGCTAATTTGACCCATTTGTGGCTTCAGACCATGACTAGTGATCTACCCGACAATATACAACGTGGTGAGGAAGAGATATGGTTTTATTTTCCACCGGCGTATACTTGTTTTGGGCGGAAGGAGTTCTGCTTAATCACTGGTCTATGATTCGGACACGATGATGTAGGCCGGTACACTCCTCATATCACCCGCCTATCATGGTTATCCCGGGTTTTTCCTGATGAGTCAATAGAGAAGACGAACTTACACGTCGACGACCTGAAGAAATTGTTTAATAAGAAAGATGGTTTTACTCGGATGAATGACGTTGATGTTGTCCGAGTATGCCTTCTAGTACTTTTGTATGCTGGCTTTTTAGGCAGAGAGGCCAGACAACCTATTCCTCAGGAGCTAATATTATTGGTACAGGACCTAAATGCATGGAATCTGTTTCTATGGGGTTCGTATATATGGAAAGCTACATGGACTAAGTTGTCGTCTGCCTTTGATGACCGCAAAAGTTTGCGTGGCGATGGGTCGAAATACACTTTGTCAGGCTTTGTTTGGGCCTTTAAGGTAAGAATTTCTATATAATGTTTTCAAAATTATAATTAATTATTTAACAATTACTAATGTTTGTTATTATATTGTTTGTAGATTTGGATATTCGAGGCTTTCCCCAGCATGCAGACATATGCATTAAAAACTTCAAATGATATTCCTAGGGCTATTTCCTGGAAGAGGAAACGTCTGTTGGATTGGGAAGACTTAATACCATATGCGACAATAAATAATGTAAGTTAACACAAATACTATCATATATAAACAAGTTATTAATAGTAGACATTTAACTTTGTTTGAGTTTTTATATTTTTAGGAGGCCAATACTCCATTACAGAGACTAACACCCACGAAGGCTGAGCTTGCCACTGATTGGTGGCAAGGTAGTCAGCGTTTTTTTGATGGCACGAATGATGAGCAGCCTTCACTTCCTCCACTTCGAGAGCCATCACCTCACCCAGAGTCATCACCTGATCGACCCGACTATACACCTCTACAACGAGAGCCATCACCTATCCCGTCACATCATCGAGCCTCTTCTCCACCATCACCTCATGATAGGCGACCAGCAAAGATGCCACGACTTCTATGTCCCTGTTCTCCACCTCCACGGGATGAGTCAAGGGAGTTACGTGATGAGGCCAATGCCTTACGTGAGGAGATCGGTACTCTACGCGATAACGATGGTGCATAGCGTGTGGAGGTGTCTACTTTACATGGTGAGGTTGCCGCTCTACATAAGATGGTAGTATCGTTACAGAATGAGGTTCATACTCTACGCAATGAGGTAAGTTTAAGATTTTCCATATTTAACTTGATGATAAATTTACTCGTAATTTCACTTAGATTAACCATTTCACTTAGATTACTTAGTAAATTTATTCGGTTGCTGCTAATACTGCTAAACTGTTTATTCTTTAACACTGTGAAGTTAGTATTTGTCTTTTGTTTTGTCTTTTGGTTGAAGTAAATTTATTCGGTTGCTGCCAATTCTGCTAAACTATGTATTCTTTAACACTGTGAAGTTAGTATTTGTCTTTGTTTTGTCTTTTGGTTGAAAGTAAATTTGTTCAGTTGCTGCCAATTCTGCTAAACTGTGTATTCTTTAACACTGTGACGTTAGTATTTGTCTTTGTTTTGTCTTTTGGTTGAAAGTAAATTTGTTCGGTTGCTGCCAATTCTGCTAAACTGTGTATTCTTTAATACTCTAAAGTTAGTAATTGTCTTTGTTTTGTCTTTTGGTTGAAGTAATGTAATCCATTCAAGTTTCAATTTGCAGAAGAAGAAATAGTTTACTTTCGCAACACGAAACTTAAAATCGCAACGTGAAAAATGACTATCGCAACGCGAAATGAATCGCAACGAGAGAATCGCAACGAGAAATTAAAATCGCAACGAGAGAATTCCAACGACAAAATCGCAACGCGAAACTATAATCGCGTTGCGATTTTCATTTCGCATTGCAATTCTCTCGTTGCGATAATCAAATTCGCATCGCGATAGTCATTTTTGCATTGCGATAGTCATTTTCGCATTGCGATAGTCATTTTCGCGTTGCGATTTTAAGTTTCAGATTCTATTCTTCTTCTGTAAATTGAAACTTGAATGAATTGCATTACTTCAACCAAAAGACAAATAGTAACTTCACAGTGTTGAAAATTGAAGTTCCAAGAATAAACTACTACTCTTTATGTTGTCATTGAACCTGCACTAAACCTATATGTTGTCCTTTTAAATGTTTATATAAGTGCTTACTTCTGGAATGTTATCTGATGCATTTTGTGAACAATGATATAATAATGACTTGGGTGAATACCGTGCAAGTTTGAAATATATTTGTCTTTGTTCTCACTGTTTAATATCATGTCTGTTTATTTACTGATTTATGTATTAATTTATTTTTAGCGGCCCGCTAAGGTGGATGCTCTACGTCGAGTTTTTCTTGCAAGACGGAGTTCACGCATCAGACGGCGTGCGCGTGCCATTACGTCTCTGTTCATCCCAATAGTGCGAAGAATCCGTAAGAAAAAGCCTGAATCACCTGTCATCGTTCAAGAGGCCTCCCCTATCGTTCAAGAGGCCCCTATCATCCCTCAAGAGTCCCCTCCCACTGTTCAAGAGGCCATTGTCATCGTTGAAGAGGTCCCTCCCAACATTCTAGAGCCCGATTCACACAGCGTAATATATCGAATTATTGAGAAGCCCCCTCACGTTCCGGACATGATGGATGACTGTTGGCTTTCGTATAAGTTACCGCCCAGTACCATTCCGGCAGATGAAGTGGAGAGGAAACAACTACCGGAAACAATTCTGGATAATACACTTTGGGCTAAGACCGCAGTTGATTTTTATCTACATGAGCGAAGCCAAGGGTGTTATGCTGACATATACAAACTCAACGATGATATGCATTTGTTGATTGAACGGTCTTGGTGGGGTGTATTATTAGGGGTTGAAGACAACGGCTATTTCGATGGGGGGTAAGTCTTATATTTCTTATATTTCAGCTTGATTAATTTTTTTAAAAATTTATGTAATTCACTAATTTATGTCTTTTTTTGTAAAACAATATATTGATGCATGGGTGACACGTCTTCTAATTGTAAGGAAATTGAAGAAAAATGTTAAAAAAACGCGATATACAATTATGACGACGTCTTTTCACGTAGTTCACTTGAAGAATCAACGAGAGGAATCATATGTGTTGGCTAATGGACAAGCTAAACTTTATCCTGCATGGTGGGAGGTCGATAAGGTTAGTATATTTGTTTAAATATTTTAAAGGTGTTCATATATAAGTGCGCAATTTAAATTATTACATTTCGATGCAGGTGTTTATCCCTGTTTTGGACCGTACTCATTGGCTTCTCGTCGAGCTTCAGCTCCCATCCCTAAAGACAATAGTATATGACAGTATGATAAATTACATATCATTGTCTGATTTGAGAGATATGATTAAGGGATGGAGCTCTCATTTCGCTAAATTCTTGGATGCAATTGATTATTGGACTAAGTCTGGAAACAAGAAGCCAAAGAAGTTCAATGTTACAGTTATCATAGACGAGACCGCGCCACAATAAACGAAGGAAGCCAGAGGGGATTGTGGTCCTCTCGTATGCATGTGCTTGGAGCGTTTGACGACAGGAAGTACACATTTTCTACCTCCTACTGATAGAGATAGAGGTGCAGTAGGCTTGTGGTTTCGGCATTTTATGGCTAGAGCGATATATGCGAGACGCTGTCTACCTGCATCCGCGTTATGAAAGTGTCCATAAATAATTTGTAAGTCAAATGCAAGTGTTGTTAAACATATTTACTCTTTTTGGTTTGAAAATGTTTGGTTAAGTATCTAGAATTCAATAATTTGCTGTTTGTAGGTTTTAGATGTGTAGAAAGTGTTGTTGATTCAATGTTTAGTTTCTGCAGGTTAATCCTGAAGTGAGCTGTGTGAAATGTATGTATGAGTGCAAAAGTTGATTTCATTATTATTTTTTGATTGTTTAATTGATTTGTAAAAGATGATTTGTAAATGTTGATTTGTTTAATTGATGTGTACATAATATTTGTACTTGTTTAATTGATTGAAATGTAATAGTTGATTTGTTGATTTCAATCTGCATTATGTTGAATGCAAAACAGACTATCGCAACGCGGAAATGACTATCGCAACGAGAGAATCGCAATGCGAAATGAAAATCACAACGAGTTCGCGTTGGGATTTTCATTTTCGCATTGCGATTCACTCGTTGCGATTTTCATTTCGCATTGCGATTTTCATTTCGCATTGCGATTCTCTCGTTGCAATAGTCATTTCCGCGTTGCGATAGTCAATTCTACATTGCGATAGTCATTTCCGTGTTGTGATAGTCATATTCGCGTTGCGATTTCCGCGTTACGATAGTCAAATGAATGTCTAATAAGTGATAACAACTGAACTTATCATAGCAATGTTCAAACTCAAGTTACTAATACATGCCTAACTGAAAATGTTAAAAGTTCACACATAATATACACATAATACAACGTTTGCATTTAAAAATCACCTAAGTTAACAGTCCCAAAAGGTGAAGCCGGTTGTGATTGGGATTTTGATGAGGATCCATATTTTGGTAGAGGAAAAGATGATTGTGATGGCACTGGTGATCCGCATGTCAACCTTGTATGACCACTTTCCTTGCACCGACTACATGTCGATCTCTTCTTCTCTTCACCCTTAGACGGTATACGATCGTGACTTTTTGGTCGGCCAGGTAACCTTCTGTCCATGGCTGGTGGCAAAACTGTTTGTAAGTCATCTGGTATGTCCCACTCAGAAGGATGTGGAATAGGGTAGACAATCTCGCCATAAGTCTGTCGATATACTTCTGTAGTGTAGCAATCCATAGCGTATGCGCTTGAATCGTCTTGGTTTAGATGAAGAGAAACTTTTATAATATGGCCACACGGATAACCAGATGTTTGCCATTTCATACAACTACACGTCTTTGTATTTAGATCGACAAGCCCATTTAAGTTATTATCCAGTACTTCAAACAAAGTGTTTGAACATGGTTCAACTCTCCATGATGTTGACTTCACAACACGTTTCGTTATCTTTTTTTCTGTCCATGGTGTAACACGATGTTCCAATGTTCCTGTAAATTTAAATAAATAATACTTAGTAAAATATAGGATAACTTACGAATTTAAAGAAATAATACATGCATGGTTTCTTTTCTTGTAGTACCACTGTTGAATAGAGGCTCGAAAAAACTCCATTAACATAGTAATGGGTAATTTCCGAGAATGACGACTTAGAGCGTTGATTGATTCTGCACTATTAGACGTCATGAAACCATATCTTGCTCCAAGTTGATGTACTCTTGACCATCTTTCAAACCTGACATCTTCTAGTGTTTTAGCACACTGAGGCAAAACACGTCTTAAACAATTTATATGCTTATTAAAATCCACTTCCCGATAAACTTTTACAGCCTTCCAGTATGTCCATTTGTGATTTTTTATACCAGCAAACATTGATTTTAGATTTCTATACAAATGAACACCACAAAGTCCATGAAAAGCATATGGGAAACACCTTCTAACAGCGTTGTCAATTGAGTTTGCCCTATCGGATATGATTTTCAGATTGCTAATAGGACCTATGCAATCCCTAAGATGCCCCATAAACCATGTCCATGAATAAGAGGTTTCAGATTTGCCAACCCCGTAAGCTATTGGCAGTATCCCATTGTTAGCATCCATGGCTACTGCTAATAAGTTTACTCCAAGGTATCGACCTTTTAAATGTGCTCCGTCAACTATAATAACTGGGCGCATGCAATTAATAAACGAACGAATCTACAAAATCATATACACAAGAAATATAATCATTTAAATGTGAAATGCATGTAACTAACGAAAATGAGTCAACAAAATTATATTGATTTACTAACCGCAGCACCAATGGCGATAAACAGCAACTCAAAGCGTCCATCTCTATCTGTTTTGATATGAGTTATCGACCCAGGATTTTTCAACTTTAAATTGTGACAATAAGCCGGCAGTTGGGCAAACGATGCTTCTGGCGACCCCCTCAACAATTCCAAGGCATAACATTTGGCTCTCCAAGCTTGAGAATATGAGTTACTAATCTTGAACCGAGCATTCATGTCAGTCATAATTTCATGTCCCCGATATACCCTACCATTCAAAAACATTAACTCAGCCAGAAAACCACCCAACACCTTTTTGTTTGCCTTTCTATGGTGAGGAAAAACTTGGGTTCTTGAACATGTATGTTTATCAATAAAAGTCCTAACTTGAAACATTTCGCAATCTTTTATCCTCTTTGCAATCATACGCCACATACAGTTTTTGTCAATCATACACCTTGTTTCGAAACGATCTTTGCTTGATTTATTAACTTTTAGTTGATAGCCATCTTCCACACATTTCATATACAAAGCTATCTTCAAGTCTTCCTTTGTATCAAAATAATCATCTTTCTTGATACGAATAATTTTTGTGTAACAATCAACTACTATCTTTACCAACTCTTCTTCCGGTATCTGAAGTTATTCTGGCATATTCCAGTTATACTCCCGTGGCATTTTCTTCGGGGGACTTTTCTTTGGGGATTTCTTCTTCTTCTTTTTCTTCTTCAGTGTTATATGAATTACAGAATGGATGTTCAACATGTTCATTTACATTCATAACTTCCTCCTCATTATCATCAACAACATCTTCCTCGGCAACAGCTGTTTCATCATCAAAATTCGGGTATTGACCAATATCAAAATCATTACACGCAGGGTCTGTTTCTTCTTCTGAAAAATCATCAAAATCCGAGTATTGACCAAGATCAAAGTCCGGGTATTGACCAAGATCAAATTTCGAATACTGACTAGTACTCGCAATTTTTTCTGTTGGCTCATCATCGTCTAACTGGTCAATACGAAAACCGGAATTTGGTGCTGAAAGTTGATTGGGATTTGGATTAGGGAAAGGTTGTGGGTTTTGAGATTGTGTTTGGTATTAGAAATGTGGTGAAACAATATTTGCTTGGTGATGAATTATGGTGGAACCATTAAATTTTGATCACCATAAACTAGGGTTGAAAAACTTAGTTGATTACTACCCGCTACTGACCCAACTTCACTACTTCTAGGTTCAACAATATACAATGTAACATCATCACTTGAAACACTAATGTAAGCAATGAATCGTTCAACATCTTCATTGTCGGTTAACAAATAAACTTTACCATTTCTCTGATAAGATAACCTAAATCCACTTAGGGGATCTAAATTCAATTTATTTGCAACACGTAACATTAGAGTTTCATAAGTTAACTTTTTTTAATGACAATTTTAGTTGAAGATTCATGGGTAAAGGCATATATTGTAAAACACCATGAACATTCTCCCATGACCCTCCAAAACACAAATCTATCCAAACATGATCAACATTAGATGATTTCATTATTGTAAATTAATTTACTAAACAAACGAGCTGCGAAACTAAAACCTGTTGTCGGATGGGGAAGGATGTCGTTGGATATAGGAACGGATGTCGCCGGAGAGAGTGATAGATGGAGATAGAATGAGTTACGATTTAGGGATTTAGGTTATGAGTTGCTGCTGCTGCGTAGTTATATACCCAAAACATTTGTGTTGCGAAATTAAAACCTGTTGCGAATTCAGAAATCGAGTTACGAATTTGAAATTCAGTATTGCGATAGTCAGAATCTCGTTGCGATTTACAGATTCGCATTGCGATTTATAGATTCGCATTGCGATTTACGTATTCGCATTGCAATTTACATAATCGCATTATGATTTACGTAATCACGTTGCGATTTACATATTCGCATTACGAATTAGGAAAATCGCAACGCGAATTTGGGAAACCGTAATGCGATAGTCGGAATCGCGTTGCGAATCTGGAAACTGATTTGCGATACCGAAGATCGCGTTGCGAATTATCGATCGCGTTGCGATTTATGGATACACGTTGTGATTTTATGTATTGTCGTTGCGATTTACGGATACGCATTGCGATTTACATATTCTCGTTGCGATTTATAGATACGCGTTGCGATTTACGTATTCTCGTTACGATTTACGGATACGCGTTGCAATTTTACGTATTGTCATTGCGATTTACGGATACGCGTTACGATTTTACGGATACTCGTTACGATAGTCAGAATCGCATTGCGATTTATATGTTCGCGTTGTGATTTTCATATTCGTGTTGCGATTCTGGAAAATCGCAATGGGAATTTGTACTATCGCATTGCGATTCTTCATAATCGCGTTGCGATTCTGGGAACTGATTTACGATTCTGGAGATCGCGTTGCGATTTTTATTTCGCATTGCGATTTTGTTGGTCATTTTGGCAAATCCAAAAAAAGTTGGTTAAAATCGTATATTATAAGGCATTTTTGGTCACTGAGGTTATTTTTTCTGTTTTAAAAATGTCATTGTTGCAACATCATTATCCTCTATTCCGCTTGTGTCGAGGCTGACACAATATTTGCTTCATACACATCGTATTTGGCTAGTACTGATTCACTAATACCATCGTAACTAATCAGATTATTCTAATCAATAACGTCATTTTTACGTGATATTTTTTGAGATTTCACAACTCATATTTTTTTATATTCAATGGTGGGATTATTAACCAAACACTTCTACATTCGATATTATTCACTTATTATCTATAGTTTTTAATGTCAACAATATATATATATATTGATACCGATAATGTTGAGCATAATTCGATCAAAATGATAAAAATAGTGACGATGATGATTACGTTGAAAATCAATTATTACGACAAAATTTCATGTGACACCGACAACCATCGCACTATAGATCTCATTCACGAAGAATGGAATAAATAATCAATAATAATGTTGCGGAAGATAGCTATCAGATAGAGCAAAATCGCAACTGATAATTTGAGAAAATAAAGAAGACACAAATTTTACGTGGAAAACCCCTAAATAATATACGGTAAAAACCACAGGCAACGATAGAGGAATTTCACTATGAGAAAATAAGAATTACAACTTCTCTCAATCTACCAAGGAGAAAACAATGATAATTATCTCTTGATAAAAGGGAGAAAACAACTCTCAAGAAATTCTCTAAATTCTCCAGTATTGGGAGAAAGCTAGAATGATTTGGGATAGTTTTTAAGCTAAATGAACTAGGGTATTTATAGTTGAAGCTTAAGGACTAATTTGTAAATACCTTAAATTACAATAGCTAAAATTGAGGTTCTACCATTATTGAAAAATGAACAATTTCTGCACCCTTTTGACAATTGCACATTCGGTGCATTAATGCACCGAAATCTTCCTCCCATATTTGACTTTCTACAATCTCCCACTTGAAGATTTGATTGGAACAATCATATCTTCACACCATTCTTTCTACCTTGTACCATCATGTTGCTTACGTCTCTGACATGCCACAAGAGGATCGACGCCAAGTAAATTTGTCAGCATTGATCGCCTTTGTCATGAAATCTGCTATGTTGTCTTTGGTATGGATCTTCTGCATATCTACCGTCCATTCTTCCACATTTTCACGAATGAAATGGTTTTGAACTCGTATGTGCTTTGTCCTTGAATGAAATACTGGATTCCTTGCTAGATGCAAGACGCTTTGACTATCACAAAACAGAGAGACATACTCTTGATTGTGCCCAAGCTCCTCCAATAGCATCTTCAACCAACTTGCTTTTTTACTGGCTTGTGTAGCTGCTATATATTCTGCCTCTATTGTGGATGTAGCCACAACTGACTGTAATTTTGAAACCCAGCTTACAGCTTCACCAGCAACTTTGAACACATATCCTGTAGTAGATTTGCTTTTATCCAAATCCTCTGCATAGTCAGAATCTACATACCCATTGATTAGTAAGTTTGATCCTCTGTAACATAATGCAACATTTGAGGTCCCTTTAATGTATCTCATGATTCTCTTTACTGTATTCGAATGCTCTTTTCCTGGATTCGCCATGTACAGACTAACCACTCCCACTGCTTGTACAATGTCTGGTCTTGTGCATATCATAGCGAACATTCAACTTCTCACTGCTTATGCATACGGTACTCGAGACATCTCCATCCTCTCTTCTTCACTGCTAGGACTCATACTGGAGGATAATTTGAAGTTAATAGGAAGAGGGGTAGAATTTGGCTTACAATCTTGCATGTTGAATCTTGACAAGATCTTCTTCAAGTAATTCTTTTACGAAAGCCAAATCTTCCTATTACTTTTGTCTCGGTGAATTTGTATCCCTAGAATCTTGTTTGCTGATCTCAAGTCCTTCATTTCAAATTCCCTAGCCAGTTGTGCCTTCAATTCTTCAATATGATCTTTGTTGGGTCCTGCAACCAACATGTCATCCACATACAACAGTAATATAACAAAATCGTTATCACCAGACCTCTTGAAATAAGCACAAGGGTTTGTATTAAGTCTGTTGTATCCAAGGCACATAATGAATGAATCAAATCTCTTATACCAACACCTCGGCGCCTGCTTTACACCGTACAAAGATTTGTTCAACCTGCAAACCAAGTTCTTCTTTTCTTTTTCTTCAAAACCTTCAGGCTGGAGCATGTAAATCTCTTCTTCAAGATTTTCATGAAGAAAAGTTGTTTTAACATCTAGCTGCTCTAGATGTAAGTTCAATGTAGCACACATTGCCAAAACTACTTGAACTGTTGTTAGTCGAACCACAGGAGACAATATTTCATTGAAATCAATACCTTCTTTTTGAGCATATCCTTTGACCTCCAGTCTTGCACGATACCTCTCCACTTGATCGTCACCATTTCGCTTGATTTTAAAGACTCATTTGTTACCAATTGTCTTCCTTTCTTGTGGTAGTGGCACAAGGTCCCATTTATTATTTTTATGAAGAGCTTCAATTTCTTCTTGCATCGCCATCATCAACAGTGAAGCATCTGAGTTGTTTATTGCCTCCTGGTATGTTGATGGCTCACCGTCCTCTGTTAAAAGGCAGTATGCAATGTTACCTTCTATAACATAATCTGAGTGCCAATTGGGATGTATTCTCACTCGATCTGATTGACGAGTTGTTGGAGCTTCAAAACTCTCTAGTTCTTGTTCATCACGTGCTGATTCTACTTCAGAAGAATATCTCTGTTCAAACTCCTTTTCCACATGTATATGTGTAGTCTCTGACTTTTCAGCACTACCATCTTGTTCTTTTCTTTGTAGCTTATCTTATATAAAGATAACATCCCTGCTAATGATCACTTTGCGGGCAATGGGATCCCACAAGCGATACCCCTTTACTCCATCAGCATACCCCAAGAGTTTGCATTTCATGGATTTTGGATATAACTTTGAAATTTCTTGGGAGTTGTACATCACGTACATAATACTTCCAAATACATGGAGGTTCGAATAATCAGCTGGTTTACCAGTCCATATCTCTATTGATGTCTGCAGTTCTATTGTAATTGATGGAGCTCGATTCACCAAATAACATGCGGTATTGACTGCTTCTGCCCAGAATGATTTTTCTAGGCCTGTATCCCTCAACATTGCTCTTGTTCTTTCTAACAAGGTTTTGATCATCCGCTCTGCCACTCCATTTTGTTGAGGAGTGTTCGCCACTGTGAACTGTCTTTTGATGCATTCTTTCCTGCAAAAGTCATTAAATTCTTCGCTTGTGTATTCTCCTCCATTATCTGTTCTGAAACACTTGATCTTATTTCTAGAATCAAGTTCCACCTGCGCTTTGAAGTTTTTGAAAGTGGAAAAACATATCTGACTTCTTCTTAATAGGGTACACCCAACATCTCCTGGAGTAGTCATTAATAAATGAGACAAAATATTTTGCTCCACCTAGGGATGTAACTGGTGCTTGCCATACGTCAGAGTGACCCAATTCTAGAACACTTTTGCCTCTAGAATTTGATGTGTTAAATTTCAACCGGCGGTGCTTACTTGTTATGCAATGCTCACACAAAGTAAGTGATACCTTTGTTAAGCCTGGAAGTAGCTTTTGCTTCACAAGGACTTTCATTCCTTGTTCTGACATGTGTCCAAGTTTCTGATGCCATAGTATTGCAGAATCTGAACTACATGAGACAACAGAGGCTTCTGCTTCTATTAAAGTTTCTCCCTTCAGCATGTACAAGTTTGCTACTATCTTTTTCTCATTTCAACACCACAAGCGCTCCACGGAACACCTTCATGATTCCTTTTTGTGTTTCAATCTTGCTTACATTATATCCAACAATCCGTAGGATAAAAAAATTTTCTTCAGTACTTTCATGTGCCGCACATCTCGAACAACTTTAATTGTTCCATCATACATCTTCAATTTGATGGTTAATTACAACTAGAAGGCATGATCATTGCAACTATACACAGATCCTCCTGAGACATGTTCATAATGATGGAACCATTCTCTTCTTGAGGTCATGTGATATGTTGCTTCCGAATTAATGAGCCATATATCTGCATATCTCTTTCTACCTTCCACGATGGTTGACGCTTCACAGCATAGAGCATCTCTATCATCTGAAGTGTTTGCGGTATTGCCTTGTGGATTGGAGTTTTTATTTAGACTCCAACAATCATTCTTCAAGTGGCCCTTCTTTCCACAGTTGTAACACTTTAAATTCTTTTTGCTCATCGACTTTGATCTACCATATTTGTGACTGCTGATTTGGCCACGTTATGTTGATCTCCCTCTCATCGTTGTCAATGCTTCTGCTTGTTGCAGATTTACTTGTTTGTCTTCATTGTTATTGCGCCGATTTT
Organism: Hibiscus syriacus; assembly: GCF_006381635.1. Classification (NCBI taxonomy): domain Eukaryota; kingdom Viridiplantae; phylum Streptophyta; class Magnoliopsida; order Malvales; family Malvaceae; genus Hibiscus; species Hibiscus syriacus. The sequence continues at coordinate 2,468,212 of NW_024061783.1, forward strand.
CTTCTTGTAGAACAGCAGCTGCAACGTCATCGAAGACTAGACTGGTGACATTACTGTTTGTCAAGTTGATGATGAGTTGATCATACGAATCTGGTAGACTTTGAAGTAGAAGTTCAACACGTTCTTGTTCTTCTATTTTACAGCTTAAGGATGTAAGCTGAGAAAATAAAGTGTTCAGTGTTTTTAAGTGCTACGTCATTGAAGTAGATTCTGGCATACAGAGAGTGTATAATTTTCTCTTAAGGAAAATTTTATTGTGCAGCGATGTCGCCTCGTACAGTTTGGTGAGATGATCCCATATCTCCTTAGCTGTCTTCTTTTCCTCGATACTTGATAATACTTCATCTGCTAATGCTAGATGAAAGTTTGTCATAACACTCCCATCCATTTCGATCAATTTGTTGTCATCTGTAAAATCTACCGGCCTTTCACTGATAGCATCTAGACAACCGTCTTTCCTCAGGATAGCCTTCATCTTCAATTTCCACAATGAGAAATTTATCCCATTGAATTTTTCAATATCAAATTTCGTTGCCATAGCTTCTATTACGGATAGCTCCCACTCTGGAACCTTCAAAGAATGGGTAATACCTTCTTACTTTCTTATGTTAGAGGATCCACCTTTTGGTGGCAACCACAAAGACAATAAGTAGATATTACACATTCAAATATGGCTCGGATACCAATTGTTGCGGAAGACGGCTATCGGATAGAGCAAAATCGCAACTGATAATTTGAGAAAATAAAAATTAAAATAAAGAAGACACAAATTTTACGTGGAAAACCCCTAAATAATATAAGGTAAAAACCACGGGCAACGATAGAGGAATTTCACTATGAGAAAATAGGAATTACAACTTCTCTCAATCTACCAATGAGAAAACAATTATAATACCCCAACCCATATCCGAGTTCGAGGTGTCACATTGACTTTTCAAAACATTTACTTGTATAAAATAGTGAGTAATTTACAATTTTTATACATATAACTTATTCAAAACATTTACAGAACTATTCAGAGCTTATACAATATATTATTTTGAATACATGCCAACTAGAACTTCATATATTAAAATACATGTGTTATTCACCTTTCTTCTGATATGACATTTGGTAAGGAAACTGACCTGTCTTGCTCCACATTGCTCTTTACTCTTCTTACTTCTGTAACCTACATGTGAAACAATCACACGCTAAGTCTATGACTTAGTGAGGCATTAACGTATAAAAGTAACTCTAAATACTCAAACATGTATGTGCATATCATCTCATGCTATCACACACAACAATATAATTTCACATATAATCAACTGTACACATATACCCATTATTCATCATTTCCATCGTTAATCTTATTCTATAATCCATATTATTATCATTTATATCTTTTAATCATACCTTCTTATACCTAATCTTTTTTATTAGCATATGACTCCTTCAAATCATATACACATCATCATATCAATCATATAATACAATTCATATCACCAAGAATCACACATAGCATCCCATAATCTTTGTAATCCATTTTTCATAACATATCACTCATGCACATATCACATACAATATATTTATATTATTTCTTTATTAGACCATGTATACTTTTGAAAACTTAAAGTATGTGAGTACATTGAGGTTGTGCATCACTACGCTGTCACCACAGCTCGTATAAATGTCCCGAATGACCTATCCAGAGGTCACAAAGACCCCGGTAACTATCCAGAGGTCATAAAGAACCTCAGCAACTGTCCATAGGTCTTGAATAACCTAGGTAAACTATCCATATGTCTCGAAAGACATAAGTAAACCCTCGACACTTGGCATACCAACTATACCCATAGCTCTCATATCAGATAACATGGGCATTATCATTTATAACAGTTCACATATTCACATCACTTAATCATATCATTTCTCTTCTTTTCTGTCACATATTATATGTGCATATAATCATATAGTTTTCTTTCATGTAATTCATGTCACTTTTCATATGATTTCAATATCATATGTCACTTAGTTTATAACACTTCTCTTGTGTTCATATGATATGTAAATCATTATCATCTCTTGTTCTCATATGCTTCATTTACATCACATATACCACATTCATATCACATATTTATAGTCATATAAGTTCATAAATTTATATGCATATCTATATCATGTAACATTCACTATAACATATAAACACATATGCATGCAATCATCCCTCTCATAGTCTATCGCACAAGCATGTGAGTACATTCATATGAGTCATATAACATATGGTGAATCATATGTAAACATCTATAACTTATACACATTTAATCCAAACTATAATATATGCATGTTCATACTATTATACTATGACATTTATCTCGGAAATAGACTTATCGCAAGTCTTATTTCCATTACCTTATACTTATAATATGCACTCACCTTGGCCTCACTAAGTTTCGATCCACTTTTATGATTTCCTCTCTTTCGATCGAATCTTAACTTGATAATCATTCCGGAACTTATTCATGTTCGATATCTACATAATCATACATTGATACATATCAGTATCCAATTGATATACTCTAATCTATCATTTCTTAGACCAAAAGAAATGTCTATTTCTATTTCCCCTTGAAGTGCATCGATACATTTTATAGTGTATCGATGCATCCCTTAACATGTGCATCGATGCATCCCTTAACTTGTGCTTCGATTCATCCCTTAACTTGTGCATCGATGCACTATCCCATGCATCGATACACAAATTGTAACATCCCAAATTATAGGTTAGTGACTAAATTGTAAAATTTCAGAATTTTGTGATTAAAGTGGAAAAGTTGAAAAGTTCAATGATTTATGTGGAGATAATCCCTGGAAGTTTTTAGTAATTATCCAAAGTAGTAAAGGGCAAAATGGTCATTTGATAATAAAGATATTTTTATCCCCTTTAATAGGAGATTGAAACGTGGAAGATGAAAACATTTCATCTCTTCTTCCTTTCTTCTTTCTCCTCCCGTAAGAGCTCAATGGCAAAGGTAAGTTTCTTCATTAGTTGATTATTTGTTCAACTAAAGGTTGGGTGTTATTCATTGGATAGTAATTAAGCTTAAGGAAAGCTTTATTGGTTATAAAACAACAAGATGAAAGGTATATGAGAGATTAAAGATTTTGAGTTTTTGAATGAAATCTTGAAATAAAGTTGATAAGTTGAATTTTAAGTTGAATTTGACTTGTCAATAGTTGAATTAAGAGATTTGGAGTGATAGAAAGGAATTTAGAACATGTTGAAAATTGAGTATAATTCTTGAATTTCATTAAGAGGAGAGGATTTTGAGAATTAAGATGGATTAAATGAGTACAAATGGGCTTAAGTATGTGTATTTGAGTTTAGTATATAGGAGAGGTTGAAATATGAAGTGTTTAAGATGAAATGAAGTAAATTTCGTACTGAAAATATGATTTCTGGGCAAGGGGAATCGATACCCCTCAAGCGAACCAAAAATTCAAGAATCTCATAGGGGAACCGATTCCCCCACAGGAGGGAATCGATTCCCCCTAAAGGAAAAATATGAATATTGGTTTAATAAGTTCGTTTAAGTTGCTAGTATCCAATTACAAGGTGTAGGTATCTAATGATTGCCTCAAAATGTACATTTATGTAGATTCTACGCGTAAAGCAATTCCGGAACATTTGACAAGTAAGATTGATCAAGGGAAAGATAAGAGATTGGAATTGACTAGTGAGGCCAAGGTGAGTGCATACTAGTGATATGTAGTGTTTAATGGAAATAAGACTTGCGATGAGTCTATTTCCTAGAGTAATATGCATGAAGTCATGGACATGATTATGTGTTGTTATAATTATATGTGATTATCTGTATTACATTGATTGTATGTATGCATGACTAAAGATAATGATATACTTTGTATATGTTATGTGATTATGAATAGGTAGAAAGGAAACAAATGATGATATAAGAATCTATTATAAGATATATGATATGAAAATATGATAGTGAGCTATGTGAAAGAACTAATAGATATATGAGTTATATAGAAAATATATGCGAACAAGATATGACATCTATGTTTATATGAAACAATGCAAGGTGATACGATCTATGTGATTATATGCACATATGATATATGTTATATGAAATGACATATGAATAGGCAATACGTGATATATATGATATGATATGGAATACATGGTTACACATACATGTGGTATGTGACAGAAGAGAAATGACAAGTAATGTGAACTGTTAAATGATAATGCCCATGTTATGTGATATGAGAGCTAGGGTATAGTTGACATGCCAAGGGTCGAGGGTTTACCTATGTTCTTCGGGACATATGGACTGTTTACCTATGTTCTTCGGGACATATGGACTGATTACCTAGGTTCTTCGGAATCTATGGACTGGTCCTTCGGGACATTGATCGAGCTGTGGTGACAGCATATGTGTGCACAACCTCAATGTACTCACATACCTTAAGCTCTCACTAGTGTACATGGGCTAATAAAGTGATTAAACAAGCATATTGAATGTGATATATATACGATGGGTTTATAAATGGTTATCAAAGGTAAGTGGTTTGAAATGTGTTACATGAACTATATGATGTTATGTGTGTTTCTTAATGATAATGATATAGATTATGATAATGATGGTATATGTTTATGTATGCTTTATGTTATATGAAATATTATATGTTTTATATGCCTCACTAAGTCATCGACTTAGCGTGTGATTGTTTCACACGTAGGTTTGGAAAGCGAAAAGAAAAGTAAAGAGGAACAAGACAGGTTAGTTCTCCTTACCGAATGTCAGATCAGAAGAGAGGTGAATAATATGTATTTTTGTATATAAAGTTCTAGTTGGCATGTAATCAAAAGAATATATTGTATAAGCTCTGAATAATTTTGTAAATGTTTTGAATAATTTAAATGTTATAAAAGTTTTTAAATTACTCACTATTTTATACGAATAAATTTTTGAAAAGTCAATGTGACACTTCGGACTCGTATCCTGGTCGGATACGGGTTGGGGGGTGTTACACAAATTACATTTGATATTTTCATTTTAAGGGGGTGCATCGATGCACTAATTGCATTCGATGTTCATTTATTTGAGAGTGCATCGGTACACATTGAATGTGCATCGATGCACACAACCCAGAAATTCCAGTTAGAGCACGAATTTCACTTTCTTTTTAGCTCAACTCTTCATATTTCATCCCCTTTTATATTCTTAACTTACATACACATATTCAAACTCATTTCTATTAATTAATCACCTCTTTAACATCAAAATCCTATTCTCCATATATAATTCAAGAATTACACTAAATTTTCAACATGTTCCAAATTCAATTCTATTGCTTTTAACTTCTTAATTAGACCCTTGACAAGTCAAATTCATCCTTAGAACTTCAAAAACCTTTCTATATTAAAACTTCATCTATAAACTAATGGAAATTCCTTTCTAATTCTCTCTTCTTGGTGTTTTAAACTTATATAAGCTTTCCTTAAGCTTATATAACCCACAAAGACTCAAATCCAACTTAAAAATTCAAGAAATCAACAGCTAAATCAAACTTACCTTTGCTCTTGACTTTCACGAGAAGAAGAAGAAAAGAGAAGAAGAGAACTCTGGAGAAATCTCTCCCTTTCCACGTGGTTCCCTTTTCTTATAAAGGAAAAAAAATAAAAAAACTTGTTTGTCAATTAACCATTTTACCCTTTAATTCATTCCATAATTACTAAATAACCTTCATCATATATTTCTAATAAATCATTGAACTATTCAATTATCCTACTTTAATCACCAATTTCTAAAATTTTTCAATCTAGTCACTAACCCGATTTTGAGGATGCTACAACAATGATAATTCTCTCTTGATAAAAAGGAGAAAACAACTCTCAAGAAACTCTCTAAATTCTCTAGTATTGGGAGAAAGCTAAAATGATTTGGGATGGTTTTTAAGCTAAATGAACTAGGGTATTTATAGTTGAAGCTTAAGGACTAATTTGTAAATATCCTAAATTACAATGGCTAAAATTTAGGTTCTACCATTGTTGAAAAATCAACAATTTCTACACCCTTTTGACAATTGCACATTCGGTGCATTAATGCACCGAAATCTTCCTCCCATATTTAACTTTCTACAAATAATTCATTTTTATTTTTATTATTTATCGGTATTGTAATTTTTTTATATATTCCAAAATCTTACATAAAGACTATTAGACCAAGCTGATATTACAAGCTTTATTCCATGCGACGAGAATAAGTATTATTTCAAGAATTAATTAAAAATAAATCTTAATATATAAACGAATTTATTAAAGAGTAAACAACGTAAATGGTCCCTGATTATAGGGTATTGCTTTATTAAATCCTTTGACTATCAAAAGTTATAAAATGATCATTCGACTATAGAGTGTTGCTTTGTTGAATCTCTCGACCATTAAAAGTTACAAAATGGTCCTCCGACTATTCATTATGTTCCAAACTCGTCATTTTCTGTTAAAAATAGACGATATTCTGAGTTGAATTTAACTTGTTGACTGTGATATGATAAAAATTGATCCTAAAATCTCAAATAATTATTGTACCCGGTCATCATGTTAACATCCAGCTTAAACAACCACTAATTTTTTAACGGAAAAGGTTAAGTCTAGAATATAATGAATAGTCGAGTGACTATTTTGTAAATTTAAATAGTCGATGGACTTAAAAAACAACACTTCATAGTTAGATGATCATTTTATAACTTTTAATAATTGAATGACTTTTTTTTTATTATTTATCGGTATTGTAAATTTTTTTATATATTCCAAAATCTTACATAAAGACTATTAGACCAAGCTGATATGACAAGCTTTATTCCATGCGACAAGAATAAGTATAATTTCGAGAATTAATTAAAAATAAATCTTAATATATAAACGAAATTATTAAAGAGTAAACAACGTAAATGGTCCCTGATTATAGGGTATTATTTTATTAAATCATTTGACTATCAAAAGTTATAAAATGATCATTCGACTATAGAGTGTTGCTTTGTTGAGTCTCTCGACCATTAAAAATTACAAAATGGTCCTCCAACTATTCATTATGTTCCAAACTCATCATTTTCTGTTAAAAAATATACGATATTCTGAGTTGAACGTTAACTTGTTGACTGTGATATGATAAAAATTGATCCTAAAATCTCAAATAACTATTGTACCCGGTCATCATGTTAACATCCAGCTTAAACAACCACTAATTTTTTAACGGAAAAGGTTAAGTCTAGAATATAATGAATAGTCGAGTGACTATTTTGTAACTTTAAATAGTCGATGGACTCAAAAAAGCAACACTTCATAGTTAGATGATCATTTTATAACTTTTAATAATTGAAGACTTAATAAAGCAGTACCGTATAGTCGAGGACCATTTGCGTTCTTTACCCTTTATTAAATGTTGATATAATGGTAAAAATTCATTTAGATTAGTGTTCTAATTCATGTAGTGTCGATTATAAGTTGTTGAGTTCCAAAATTTTAACATGTGATTAGGGAACGGTGTAATCCCACCACTTAATTAGCAGCTTCTGGTATCCAATCACAGCCTTCCAAAAGTTAGCCATAGAAGACTGCAATCAAAACAAGACAAACCCAGAGAGAGAGATGATGAGGTTGAGGTGCTAAGGAAGAAATAAGTTGAAGAAAATAAAAATAAAAGGAGGGGCCTGAATTTTTAGCCTTACATTTTTCATTCCACCATTTTGGATTACCTGTTGTGTACAAGAAAAAGGAGTTAAGGGCCTCATCTCTCTATCTCTCTCTCTCTCTCTCTCTCTCTCTCTCTCTCTCTCTCTCTAAATCTTCTTCAAAACCAACACTTTCACTCAATTCTCTCTCAGTAATATTTCTGGGTTTTTTTTAAAATTTCTTTGCTTCCATTTGTATCAGAAACAAGGGACTTGGAGTGTGGCTTATCTTATCTTATCCATCTCAATTTTCTCTCTTGCCAAACACTATACTACCACTTTCCTCCCCATCTGTATTTTATCTCTTCAATGCTCTCGTTTTACACTGAAAAAAAAAGAAAATTATGGTTCTTCTAGAGTTAAAGGTTGGGTTTTGTTTGTCTTAGTTTTGTCTAGTGTGAAGCTATCGAAAGTTCAAAACTTTGAGTGTTTGGACGGAGATTTCTCTTGGGGGTTGCGAGCAAAAAGGAAGTAGTCGATAAGTTCAATCTGGGTCATTGTTATTATCGTTAAAGAATTGTTACTCGATTGAAGCAGCCAAAGAATTTGATATCTTTATAAGCAATCCGGGATTTTGGTGCACGAATGGCTCCCAAGACAGGCAAGGCGAAAGCACACAAAGCCAAGGGAGAGAAAAAGAAGAAGGAAGAGAGAGGTAACTCTTTTCTCGGTGTCTACTTTTCCTATTAACAATCCTGTTTGGTTGCTGAGAAAACGATGGAAAATAGCCTCATCGTATCATTGTTTATGGTTCAAAACTATTCCCTTTTGGATGTTATCTTATCGTGTTATTATCTTTGGTTCAAAACTTTCCCTCCTGGATTCCTGCATTTTAATATACAAAAAAGGAAAAGTGAAAATCTTTCTCTCCATGATTTTCTGTTTACAGTTTTGCCTTCTGTAGTTGAAATTACCGTTGAAACACCTGAGAATCCCAAGTTACTCTCAAGGTAAAAAAAAAAAAAAATTTATCATGCAGGTGATTTTTTTTATGTTCACGTTTTCTTTTTCTCTTTTACATTACGGCAGGGAATATCTTCGGACAAGATTTTGGATGTAAGAAAGCTTTTAGCGGTCCACGTTGAGACATGTCATTTGACCAACATCTCCCTATCTCACGAGGTAAATTTAATGACAACAATTGAACGTCCCTTTCTATTTGGGAAATGAAAAGTACGCCATTAATGCAGTAGACCACCAGCGCAGAGCAGCTTTTTTCCAGTCATCAATGGATGTCACCATCGGCTTTCGTTTTCATTTACTTTCCAACTGTATTAAAAGTTCGAGAATTTGATCCACAGGTACGAGGAAATCAACTTAAGGATTCCGTCGACATTGTCTCGCTTAAACCTTGTCAACTGTCTATCATCCAAGGTTGTCTTGCCCGATTCTGCTGTCACATTTTGGTTTCTTTTAGTTAGTCATTTTTAACTTGGAAAAGAATTTTTTGTGCAGAGGACTACACGGAGGAGCTAGGGGTGGCCCACATCCGACGGCTCCTCGACATAGTCGCCTGCACAACATCCTTCGGTTCGCCGAAATCAGCTAGTGGAACCAGTCCCAAAGAATCGGCTGCCGTCGACAATGGTGGTGAATCTCCCGACAAGGCAAAGGAAACAGGCGACGCTACTGCGGCGGCGTCGATGTGTCCTCCGCCGCGGCTCGGGCAGTTCTATGATTTCTTCTCCTTCTCTCACCTCACTCCTCCTATACAATGTAATTTCTTTTTATAGCCATGCATGAACTCAGCTTTTTTTTTTTTCTTTTTTAGAGGTTGAAATTATTTTCTTGTTTAAATTTTTAACAGATATTAGAAGATCCAATCGTCCATTCCTGGAGGATAAAACAGAAGATGATTTTTTCCAGATTGATGTAAGTGAGATAGTTTTTTTTCCCTCCGTTCCAAGGGGTTTTGCCTTGATAAATATAGACCGACCTGAGTCCTACACATGATTTTGGTGGATGAGTCTGGAGATTTTTGAGATTTTTTGCATATACAATTACTTTAACCAATCCGTTGATTGAGATAGTTTAATTTTGATGATATTTTTGTTTTAAAAAAAATGTGGGCTAATTGGATTCAATGGTATCTAACTCAAAATGTAGATTCGAGTTTGCAGTGGGAAACCGATGACGATCGTTGCTTGCCGGAAAGGGTTTTACCCGGCCGGAAAACGGCCACTTCTCTGTCACTCTCTAGTCACACTTCTTCAGCAGATTAGCAGGGTCTTTGATGCTGTAAGTTCCACTGCATCTCCCATACTACTAAATTGCGGTAGTGGATCGCGGTGACATTAGAAAACGTTGCGACGCATTGCAATCGTAATTTAGTACTATGGCATCTCCTTGAAGATGTTTAACGTCTGTGAAGTTCTTTTGGGTATATAATTTCTTCATATTGAGGAACGCTAATCTCCTTGCAGGCATACAAATCTCTTATGAAAGCTTTCACTGAGCATAATAAAGTACGTAAAATTTTCGATCGAGTTGCTGCATTCGATTCGAATTAGAACGGATGGTTTGGAACTCACTTTTGTTTTACTTTGTTTTGATCTTTAAAACTCAGTTTGGCAACCTTCCTTACGGTTTTCGGGCAAATACGTGGGTTGTTCCTCCTGTGGTAGCGGATAACCTGTCGGCATTTCCGCCACTTCCGGTGGAAGATGAAAACTGGGGAGGAAATGGAGGTGGACAAGGAAGGGATGATAAACAAGACAATAGACATTGGGCAAAAGAGTTTGCAATCTTGGCAGCTATGCCTTGCAAGACAGCGGAAGAGAGGCAAATACGAGATAGGAAAGCGTTTCTGCTCCATAGTTTATTTGTCGACGTTTCGGTCTTTAAAGCTATTGCAACGATCAAGAACATCGTCGAAAGCAATCAGAACGCTTTGAATGATCCTTCTGCTTCGATTTTGCACGAAGAAAAAGTGGGCGACTTGATCATTAAGGTGACAAGAGATGTTCCTGATGCAAGTGTGAAATTAGATTGTAAAAACGAGGGAAGTCAGGTTCTCGGACTGCCACAGGAGGAGCTCGCTCGGAGAAATTTGCTTAAAGGCATAACTGCAGATGAGAGTGCAACTGTCCATGTGAGTGAACCGTTTTAGCTGAATGTTTACTTCAGTGAACTAAGAAAGAGGCTATGCTTTTGCTAACTTTACTCCTTTTTTGGCCTTGTAGGATACTTCTACTTTAGGTGTTATGGTTGTAAGACATTGTGGCTATACAGCCGTAGTAAAAGTTTCGGCCGAGGTAAACTGGGAGGGCAATCCCATTCCTCAAGATATCGACATCGAGGACCAGCCGGAAGGAGGGGCAAACGCTTTAAATGTCAATAGGTCGAGCTCGTCTCATGTCCATATCATTACCGAGTTGTTCTTATTGTAAACACAAAGGGAAATGTGCACACACTTGCTTACACTATAGGGTTGTGAGATATTAATGTCTCTTTCTTATAAATACTTTTCAGCTTAAGGATGCTATTGCACAAGCCAACCACACCTGCATCAGCTCAACGATCACAGAGTACAGATATTGGGAACTTGCATTCCGCCAGGGCTTCGGTGAGGAAAGTGTTAGAGGAGAGTTTGCAGAAGTTGCAAAACGAACCCTTTAATAACACCAAGTCCATTAGATGGGAGCTGGGGGCATGCTGGGTGCAACATCTTCAAAATCAAGCGTCCGGGAAAACTGATTCTAAGAAAACTGAAAATGTTAAGCTCGAGCCTGCCGTGAAGGGTCTTGGAAAGCAGGGTGCATTGCTGAAGGAAATAAAAAGAAAAACAGATACCGAAGGCAGTAAAAATGAACAGAATATGGAGGTTTCTCCAGGTAACAGCCCCGATATGAAGAAGAAATCAGAAGCCAGTAACCAGAAGGAACAGGAGAACCAAGACGAGGAAATGGAAATGATGTGGAAGAAACTGCTTCCCGAAGCGGCATATTCGAGACTAAAAGAATCAGAAACCGGCTTTCACCTCAAGGTTAGTTGCTACTTGCATACATCCACAGAATAATGACAACAAAAGTTTTGATCCATCCATGGGATCATATACATTAAACATCTCTATATGATATATCTTGATCTCTCAAAAGAAAGAAAAACACACTGCCTAAAGTTTTTTTGTATTAATACTTCTGTTTGTTCATATGCCAGTCTCCTGATGAGTTGATTGAAATGGCACATAAATACTATGCTGATACTGCTCTTCCGAAACTGGTTAGTCCCTTAGCAATCGATGTTTCCTTTTTCTCCGAGATGTTCTAGTACTTAACATATTTGGCTGGTATGACTTCAAATCTTTCAGGTGGCAGATTTTGGCTCCCTCGAACTTTCACCGGTTGACGGAAGGACTTTGACAGATTTTATGCATACAAGGGGTTTGCAAATGTGTTCCCTGGGGCGTGTGGTAAAAATATTAATGGTTTTGAATGAACCCCCCAAATAATTTCTGATTTCTCATCTCTTATCCCCATCTTTTCCTCTTTCCTATCATCTCAGGTTGAGCTTGCAGACAAGCTGCCTCATGTGCAATCACTCTGTATACATGAAATGGTCGTTCGAGCCTACAAACACGTGTTACAGGCTGTTGTATCTTCGGTCGATAGTGTTGACGATTTGGCTGCATCAATAGCGGCGTGCTTAAATATATTGTTGGGAACACCATCGGGTGAAAATGGTGCCCAAGACATCATTAATGATGAAAAATTAAAATGGAGATGGGTGGAAACCTTCCTTTCAAAGAGGTTCGGATGGCTGTGGAAATCGGAAAGATGCCAGGATCTGAGAAAGTTTGCCATTCTTCGTGGCTTGTCCCACAAGGTACAATCATCTTGCCATAGTATGAGGAACCTTAAGATGTATGCTTCTCCCTCTCCATTTTCTAATTGAAATGACAATTTCTCAGGTGGGGCTTGAGGTTGTTCCGAGGGACTATGACATGGATACTCCATCTCCTTTTAGGAAGTCCGATATCATAAGCATGGTCCCTGTATACAAGGTGAATAAATCACTAAATGGAATCCAAAATTGGAAAATTAATTGTCTTGCTGTTCTTGCTTTGTAATTTGTTTGACATTGTTTCTTTCCCGCAGCATGTTGCATGTTCATCGGCAGATGGCCGTACGCTGTTAGAGTCATCTAAGACTTCTCTGGATAAAGGTAAATTGGAGGATGCAGTCAATTATGGCACTAAGGTATGATGAAGTATCTCTCTGTATGTTGTTTTAAATGTTTTTTTCTTCAACAATATCAAAAACATCTAAACCAATATTTGACTTTCGATTTTAAAGGCACTTTTGAAACTCGTGTCGGTCTGTGGCCCTTACCATCGGATGACTGCAGGAGCATACAGTCTTTTGGCTGTTGTGCTTTACCATACTGGGGACTTCAATCAGGTATTTTCTTTTACATTTTTATGAATTCTATCCACGCATCACCTGACCAATTTTTTCTGATCTGTTTTGAATTTGTTTAGGCAACAATTTATCAGCAGAAAGCGTTGGATATAAATGAAAGAGAGCTCGGGCTTGATCATCCTGATACGATGAAGAGTTATGGAGACCTAGCTGTCTTCTATTATCGTCTTCAACATACAGAGTTGGCATTAAAGTATGCTTTTACGTCTTTCAGATACATATATTATTTGCTTTATCACCCATTGTTTTTAAATTTGAGGTCAAAAATCAGTCCGAAACCTTAATGGAAACAGAAAGGAAACCTTCATTGTGATTTCTGTTAAAAGAATGCATGCTACTGGTCGACGGAAGACAACGAGTTATGCTTAGGCCATGTACTTAACCAGACGATAGGTTGTTAAGGTTTATGAATGTGTTAAAAGCTGATAGTTGTTTTTTCTGTATATGTTTAGTGCTTCAGAATGCTTATTCCTTTGCGATTCTGTAATGACTTGCATTGTAAGAAACATCATTGAATGAATACCGTATTAGAGTTCGGGCCTAATCTTGTCCTTTTTCTCGTTCTAGGTATGTAAATCGTGCGTTGTATCTTCTGCATTTAACATGCGGGCCATCTCATCCTAATACAGCTGCGACGTATATTAATGTAGCAATGATGGAAGAAGGGTTAGGAAATGTTCATGTTGCTCTTCGATATCTCCATGAGGCCCTCAAGTGCAACCAAAGACTACTCGGAGCTGATCATATACAGGTAAATTATCATATTAACAACAGAGAAATGAACTAATCTGCTTGTTATTATTATGGGGTTCATTTCTAATGTATTTCTGGCTTCAACAGACTGCAGCCAGCTACCATGCCATTGCTATTGCTCTCTCCTTGATGGAAGCTTACTCCTTAAGCGTTCAACACGAGCAAACTACACTACAAATATTGCAGGCAAAACTAGGGTCCGAGGACCTACGTACGCAGGTATTTTGATATTTGCTTATCATTAAACCCAATTAAAATAGTGATTTGCTAGTCCTCGGATAATTTGACATTTTTATGACTTATGAAGGATGCGGCTGCATGGCTCGAGTACTTTGAGTCTAAGGCTTTAGAGCAGCAAGAAGCTGCACGGAATGGTACTCCAAAGCCCGATGCATCGATCTCCAGCAAAGGCCATTTAAGGTACAATCTAGGAGCAGAATAAGTTCGGTTCAATCCATGCTTGGTTCAAGACAATTCAAAAGTTCTCCTGATCTTTACCTCGCTTCACTTTGTGTTTTTGAACCTGAGAATTGTTTACAATAGTTTCCAACTTTGTATCAGTGTATCGGACCTTTTGGATTATATAACCCCGGACTCAGATATGAGAGCAAGAGATTCCCAAAAGAAAGCTCGCGCAAAGGTTATCGTCTAAGATGTCCTTTTGGTTATTATTTATCTTCATTGATGACATATCTGAACAAAGATTTTCATTCAATAAGCAGATTAAGGGCAACCCGGGCCAAAATTGGGAGACAATCTCAGATGAATATCAAAACAATGAGTTTCCGTCACCGACTTCTCCTGCTATGGAGAATTCTAGTGATAAAGAAAACAAATCGGAAGATGAATTTGTGGAATCTGTTATCGAGAAAGCTGATTCACTGCAAGCAGATCAGCTGGTGTTGGTTAAAAATGTGGACCAAGAACAGGATGACATCTCAGATGAAGGGTGGCAAGAAGCTGTTCCTAAAGGTCGTTCACCTGCAGCTCGTAAGTCTTCTGCTTCAAGGAGGCCAAGTCTAGCCAAACTGAATACAAACTTCATGATGTGTCCCAATCCTCGAGATATCGGGGAAAGCCTAATAATTTCACTTCTCCGAGAACAAGCCCCAATGAGCCTACTGCTTCAGTTGGACCTAGTCCTCCGGCTTCCAAAAAGTTTGTTAAAAATACAAGCTTCAGTCCAAAGTTAAATAACCCGAGCAGCACAATTGGTGGAGTGGAGAAACTTGTAATCTCAAAATCATCCCCTGGTAGCCCAGCTGCATCTGAACAAGTTACCAAGCCGACTCAAGTAGCTGGTCCGATCAGTGTGCAGGCAGCTGGAAAACTATTCTCCTACAAGGAAGTTGCTTTGGCCCCACCCGGTACGATTGTAAAGGCGGTGGCGGAGCATTTGCCAAAAGGGAATCCTCTTCCAGAACAAAATGCTCAGGCAAGCCAAGAGAATGCATCAGATGCAACACCACCAATGGCTGCTAGTGAAGAAATTCCGAAAGCCATTGGGGACAAAGAGTTTCTCGGGGAATCAGGGGTGAGAGAAGCTTTGCTGGAAAAAAGGGGAACTCCAGTTGAAGACATAAAAATAGAAGCTGAGACCGTAGAAGTCGAAAGTGGTGTTGAAACCACTAAAAATGAAGCTGATAACGGATCTGCAGATTCGGATACTGGATCTCTAGACAAATGCCAAGTTACATGCTCCAACTCAGAACCTTTAGTTGTTGTAAACGAACATACAGCTCAATCGCCAGTGAACGATGCCTCTATTCCGTTGGGAAAAGTGTTTGATGAAGATTCTCAAGAGCTGCCAGTTGAAGTTAGTGACAAGCAGTTGCCCACTGAAGGAGAAAAATCGAATGAAGCAGAACCCGGTAAAGAAACTTCAAAGAAACTTTCTGCAGCTGCACCCCCATTTAATCCATCGACAACTCCAGTTTTTAGCTCAGTTACAGTTCCCGGTTTCAAGGATCCTGGAGGACTCCTGCCCCCTCCAGTGCATATACCTCCAATGCTTCAAGTCAACTCTGCCCGTAGATCGCCTCATCAATCTGCAACAGCTAGAGTTCCATATGGACCTAGGCTCTCTGGAGGTTATAACAGATCCGGAAATCGTGTTCCACGAAACAAGTCTAGCTACCACAGCACTGAACTTTCTGGAGAAGGAAATCTCTACAGCCCTCCGAGAATAATGAACCCGCATGCAGCTGAATTTGTACTTTGCCAACCTTGGGTGGTTCCTAATGGCTACCCTGTCTCCCCAAATGAATTTTGGCTTCCACCAATGGTTATCCCATGCCACCAATGACCCCAAATGGTATCTATGTGACTCAAAATGGATTTTTGGCAACCCCTATAGGATCAGTAGAATCACCGGCTGTTGTAACTGTTTACATTGGAGCCGAAATCAAAAGTGAAGCAGTACTACCGGGCAGACTCCGGAGATTTCCTCTGCGGAAATCGAAGGTGAAAATCAACCAAGTGCGCAGAAGCCATTGAAAGATCAATCGTTAGACGATGAAAACAAGCTTCCCGAAAATGAAGGAAAGCCTGCAGATGTGGTTCCTTTGACCGGTAGTGTCACTGCAGGAAAAGAAGCTTGCAGCCAAACACAAGTTGATGCGAAATCGAGCAAATGCTGGGGAGATTACAGCGACGGTGAAGCAGAGATTGTCGAGGTTACAAGTTGAAGACGACAAGATTATTTTGGATACAGAATGATTTGTCCAAAGGGTAGAAATAAACAGTGTAGAGCCAGTAGAGAAGGGGCAACAATGAGGAAGTTTATTCTGCCAAGTACCGGACATGTTTGATAGTTAAGTATTCAAACCGAGGCGGTTCGAATACTTTGTGTTAAATTTGATTTTGCCACACAAGGAGGCTTGCTGACAGACTGGTATGCGGAATGCACGTACCATGACTATTTTCCGTTGAGTAGTTTGTTGATGACTAGTACTTTTTACTCTCTTTTTTACCCAAATTTTTTGTTATTTTTCTGCCATCGGTTTTATTGGATGTCAATGGAGGCATGAAACAATGGAATATTTCTACCTTTCTAGGACAATAATTTCTTGTAAACTAGACTATAATAAGGCCTTGGGGTCTTCCTTCCTATAAACATAATGCAGTAAGCAACATTCTGTTTTCGGCTTTCTGGTATTGAGGTACATGTATTCGACGACATCAATCAAGTCAGCAGCGTCTTCTTCTTCATCATCATTGAATCTTTACGTATTCACGCTTCGAAGGAAACCCTACTAAGAGCAAGTTTTTGTCAAGGAAAAGAAATACAAAAAATAATGTGAGATTTAGTCCAAAATAACCAGAAAAGAAAAAATTAGGTCCTACCGGGAGTCGAAACCCAGGTCGCAGGATTCAAAGTCCAGACTCCAGAGTGCTAACCAATAAACCATAAACCATCCGATGAAGTCTGTTTCTCATCACCATTACTCTTCTTTGTGCTCATGATTTCAATGATGATAGGCCTATTGTGGAGACCAACATGGAAGCAAAGAGAATTTGCTTCAAGAGCGGTGAAAATTGCAGACTTGAAGCCACGTCGAGCTTTTTCCGTAAGAGAACTTGTTTGGTGACACATATGAAGCATGGGAGAACTATAGAAAGAACCCCAGATTCTTCCAACTCCAATCATTGTAACAACTTCTCATTTTGATCTTCTTCAACTTCCGATATTGGCGGGCGGCGGCGGCGTTGGCCGTTTTATTGGCGGATATGGCTCAAGCTCTTTACAAGCTTTCTCTGTAGTAAACAGATGACTGATGAGTGACATTAATATAAAAACGGTTCTAACTTCCAAGTGCAACGTGTAGAATATCTAAATAAAATTATATAAATTACATTAAAATTCGATTAATTAATGTAAAATGTAACTAAACTAACATAAAACCGTTATATAGAAATCAAAACAATAATCAAAAGAAAATATACATTCATACTAGAGGTATTCGTTTTTCGGTTTTAATTGAATTTATCGATCGAACTGAATTAATTTGGTTAAAACGGCCGGCCACTAAATTAGTCCGGTCGGAAACAATGATTTTTTTCTCAATATTTAACGGTTAATACGATTCTAAATCGGTTAATTAACTGAATTAATTGAATTAGTCAAAAAATATTAAATATGATATATTATTTATATTAAATACATATTTTATGCTCAGTTGGTAGAGCACAAGGTTCTTAACCTTGAGGTCGTGTGATCGAGTCCCACGAGGCATTTCATAATTTGGAGGTCTCCACGGAAGCTGCTCTCAACCGGTGTTGGGGGCAACCTACTATCTTACGTCCCCCTTACCCCATTACATATGGGAATAAGGGTCAGCTATTTTTTTTAAGCTCAAATCTATTAGAATTAAGATCCAATTATTTTTTAATCACACTAGATCCATTAAATTATTAAGATCTAATTAAATTTTGACCCAAATAAAAATATATATATTAAATTTAAATTAGTCTAATTAAAAATATATTTAAAAATTGATTAATTCGGTCTTTGACTGTTCACAATATTTTTGACAACATTCATATATTGTGTGCCTAATTCAAAATATTCTCTTAAATTATCGAGATCGTTTAATAGATTCTTAAAATGTTTTTATTTGATTGTATAATAAAAAGTTCAAAATCTATAAATAAAGATCTTGATTAACATTAAGAGTAAAAAAAATATAAAGGTATATTAATCTATCATGTTCAATCCCCCGGGCCATCCAAAACAATACAAAAAAACATGTGAAGGTCCTACCGGGAGTCGAACCCAGGTCGCTGGATTCAAAGTCCAGAGTGCTAACCACTACACCATAGAACCAACGGCTGTGGCTTGTTTTATCACTAATTATATTGTTCTGTTTAATTTAACTAGGTTATTCTTTCCTTTTTTTTTTGTTATTTTATTGTTTTCGGTAAGTGGTATTTGAAAGCACACACATTTTGTTTTCTCCGATTTTTTTTGCTTGCGATTTTAATGATGATGAGCCTCTGGTGGAGACAAAAATGGAAGCAAAGCGGTGAAATATGCAGACTTGAAGCGACATTGAGCATGGGAGAACATAGACAAGGAACCCCATTTTCTTCCCACTCCAATCATTGCAACAACTTCTCTTTCCGTTCTTCTTCAACTTCCGGTGATGGCAGACGGCGGCGGCGGCGGCCGTGATATTAGCGGGGTATGGGTCAATCTCTTTATTATTCTTTTTTTCTTCTTCTCAGAACTTAACCTCTTTAAATATTCATCATGACGTACTAATGAAGGATGAATTTTTCTTGTTTGGATTGCCACCATTTGTCCATTCAAAATGAATGATTTGCAATCTCTTTTCTATGTCTATGTTTGTTTAGTGTGTCTTGGGGTTTATTTTCCATGTTTTGTTCAATGACTCCACTCAAAGAGTGGTTCTTCGTGCTTATTGAGCGGAGTGATAAAAAGTTTAATGTCTCCTCTTAAACAATATCAATCAATTTTTGGTGCATGCACGGATCAAGCAGTCTCTGCGATAAAAGAATTGTTGTTATTCCTTGCATATCCGGGTATGAGCATTATGAATGCCAACGGGTGTGAGCCTTCAATTAAGAGATTGAAAGTTAATTTTGAACATGTAATATATAGTACTTATTTTTAGATTAATAAAAAAAATCAATTTTTAGTGCATAATCGAGTGAATATCTTAATAACTAGTCCATCCAACAATACAATCTACAATTTGTTTCATTTTAGCATCCGTTCAAAATTACGTTAATTTTTTAAAAAATTAAATGTTTAAGTACTAAAACATACCAAAACTGATAGTTTAGATACAAAACGTGTTAAGTTTTTAACAACGAGATACTAAAATGAAATGAAAACTAAACATTTGTTATGATTTTGAAAAAAACTAAAAGTTGAAATATTAAAATAGACAAAAACTTATTGTTTAAGTATTAAATGTGTAATTTACCCTAAACTAAATGATTCTGCATTAACACTGTCGCCAGTTTTATATTTGTTACTCTACTAATCATGTAAAATTTAAGCTACTTTAGTTCTATAAATATAGAAATATTTACTCAATGAATATATAATATGACTAAAACCACATAAAATCAATCTATAGATATAATAGTACAATATTATTATTTATTTTAATTTAGAAATAAACAATGTAAATCGTGGGTCCATGCACCATGAGAAAGTTACGGATTTAATTTTTGTACTTTAATTTTATAATTTATTTCTATCACTTAAATTTTAAAATTTTGGTATGGACTCGAACGAAAATAATTTTTTATTAATCTGGGGTAAACACAATGTAATATTTGTTCAAAATAATTATCAAATTACACTTATGACATTCCTAATGCTCGAACTGAGACTTCAAGGAATAGTATCGATTTCTTTACCGTTGAGGTTGTTCGGTTCATGCCAAACGACAATCATTAAATATATTTAAAATGTTGTTGATCATATAGTTCATGTTCTCTACTTTGATCATTTTAAGTCATTATAATTTAGTCATATTATTCATATATTATTTGAGTTCGTGATTGAAATTTTAAGATTGAAAAAGTATAGATATTAACATTGATCAAATTGTAATGCGTGGACTAAATTTACAACTTATGCATAGCACATGGACTAATGACATGATTTGACTTATCTATAGGCTTAATATATCAAATGGACCCTAAATTTATTAAATTTTCTCAACTTGGTACCTGAATATTTTTTAGACCACTTTAATTTTTCAAATTGGTACATGGGTTAACATTACATTTCAACAACTAATCATATTGTCAATGTGGCATTGGACATCCAAATATTGACGTCATAATTACCTGTCACAGCCTAATTAGTTGTTGAAGTTTCATGTTAACACTAGTTACTAATTTGAGAAAAAAATTCCAAGTTTAGGTATCAAAGTGGTAAAATGAAAGTTCAAGTACCAAGTTGAAAATTTTGCCAAACCCATGGGCAGATTGATAATTAAACATTGTTTTCCTTTTATTTTTTAGGCGCTGAAAGTAACAGCCAACGTGGAAGCATCAATTCCATGTGGCATGGAGGAATAGAATAAACGCACTCCAACAAAGATTGCATTTAGCATGGGGAAGACGAAAACTAAGGTGCTACAGCTAGAAAAATCGATATCGGAAATGTTATTATTTTTAGTAAAATGTTATTTAAAATATTATTTATTTTACCGGAATGTTAAAATTGAGCGTTACATAAACATCATTTTTTTATCAAAAATGTTAATATTGGAAGTTACCTAAAATATTATTTTATTCTACCGAAAATTAGGTAGCAAAACTAATATTTTTGATAGAACAAATAATTTTTAAGTAGCGTTTACCGAAAATATTACAAATATAATAATATTTCCGGTAATCCATTTACTTAGCCGTATATTAAGTTGTTGTACGGTAGAACTACCCATTTAGCATAATACTGTTAGAGTGCGTTTGGTTTACGGAATGTAAGATTACAAGTGGGAATGTAAGATTACCAGGGAATAGGATTATTGGGAATATTGTATTTTGTGTTTGGTTGGCTTAGCAGGAATGTAAGATTATCGTGTTTGGTTAAAGGAATAAAAGATTATTGGAATGTATATTTGACCAAATTGTCCTTATTATATATTTGTATAATATTATAAGTTGAAAAATATTTATATATTTTCTTTAAAAATTTAAATTCATAATATTTATATATATATTTTTACAAAATTAAAAATATAAAAAGGTTTAATGAAAGGGTAAAATTTTATTTTAACCCCTGAACTTCATATAAAATTTTAATTATATACTTTTTTTGTAAATCTATAATAATTTAAGGATAAATTTGTAATTTAATCTTCTTAGAATTTTTATTATTCAATGACAGAAGAATGATGTTTTTGAAAAAAATAAAAATTTAAGGACATTTGAGTCCAAAACACCAGTAATCCAATAATACTAAGGAAAGGGAGGTAATGACATTCCCGGTAATATACCCCAAAAAATTCACTATTGGTAATCTTACATTACCGGGAATGGGATTCCCGGGCTAACCAAACGTGGGAATGTGGATTCCATTATCTTGGGAGGTGAGGTAATGTCCTTCCAATTTGAGTTTAAAGCTTTGATTATGAAATCAAATTCCAATAATTAATGGAGTTTGATTCAAGTGGTAAACGGTTCAATATCGTTTAATTAAATTTTAAATTTAAGTTATTATATATGCAAAAAATTCTCGTTGGGCGGCTCACCCACCAAAGTTAGATATACAACATGAGTCGGTCCAAATTAATCAAAACAAATTCTAAAACCGAGAGGATAAAAAAATCTAATAATTAGTATTATTATTTTAGTTACATCGATGATATTATTATTCAAAAATTGATAGTGTAATGATATTGTGTCTCAAATCTTTTCTATTTATCAATTTTCATACTAAAAACTTGGGTCAATTGACGCATTTCTTCATGTAAAAGTAATAAGGAGTAAGCAAATGATTTTTTCCATGGTCTCAAAGAAAGTATGCTATTGACCTGATAAAACAAATAGAAAGTTGACAGTGAAACCTTGTAATACTCTAATGATTTCAAAGAAAATTCAGTTAAAATATTGACGTGACAGTTTGTTGTATTGAAATTACGATTCAAATTATCGATGTGATAATATATTATGATTGATGACACGACATATGACATGATAGATGAATAAAATTATTTTTTTAGTTTTGTTGTAGGGCTAAATTGTTTTTTTAGTTCAAATTCTTATTTAATTTTTATTAAAATAAAAATATTTTAAATTATAAATATAAAAATATTCAAATATTCAAAAATAAAATAAAAAATGCTAAAAATGAAAATAAATTATTAAAAAATTATACATTCATACTAAAATACCAAAACTATTATAAAAAATAAAAAATTAAATATATATCATAAGTTATAAAATGATAACTTATAAATTATCAAAAAATTTAAAATATTTTAAAAAATATATATTATATATAACATATCCATATAACATATATACATATTATCAATATTACTACAAAAATTTCAAGACTTAAGAAAATAATCAAAATTCATAATAAATCTCGATTATTAATATTGTAACATATATATACATGTTATTAATATTGTTTCCCGCGTACCTTTTTGCCAAGTTATTTCAATTTTTTTTTTTGGAGAGATCTCTTAATAATGTATAATTGTACAAACATTCAATTACAAAAAATAAAAAAATAATAAAATGGTTATAATTTATATAAGTTTTATTGTCGATCTTATTTTACAATTTCTGTTGTTTTTTTTAAAAGGTTAATTATGTAATTGATGACTTATATTTATGTTTTGTTTATATTTTTTTATTGATATTAAAAACATATATATAGTCACTTTCGTTTTTATTTAATTAAGATGATCACAACGAGGTAACTGTCATGAAATATTTTGATATAATCGCACCTTTAATTTTGTTATTCACATATTCTCTCAATTTAATCATATTTTTAATAAATTAAAATAAATTGAATTATCCAATTTAGTTATATTTTTAATAAATTAAAATGAAAACAAAAGTGAATATATCTTAAATAAATAAAAACAAAATGACGATTATTATATTTTTTGAAACCAGTGAGAGAAAATAAATAAAATATATAAATTTAAATGATCAATCGTGTAGTTAACCATTTTTTAAAAGGACCAGAGTAAAATTAGTTGACTGGACAATTAATTAAGCTTTAGAAACAGGAAAAGGATGGCTGAGTTAGCTAATTTCCAAATGGGTATTCATGCGTATCTTGCTTCGTCCTCTCTGACCAATTTTCAGATAAGTATAGGGTTATTATTTCAATGGAAATATTATCTATCTAATAATCGTCAATTCATGAACATTGGATGCATGCATGGCATGTATGCATGCATGCACGCATCGCTTGCTCTTCTGCTCCCTAAACCAACCTGCCATCAATGCTACATGGACTGTATCATTACCTTTCATGTTTATATTACAGGGTTTATATTTATATCAGGCTTAATTATAAAATAAGTAATTAAATTACACTAATTTTTCTAAATAGGTGTTCAAACTTTTATTTGAATCATCCGGATGTTTAATGTTATAAATGTTATCACTTTAGATGTTCGGGCCGTAATGACCGTTAAATAACATAGGTAATGTTTGGTAATTTTAAAAAGTTCATTTAAAATAAAAAATAAAATGATATATTATATATTTTTCAAAAAAACTCAAACAAATTGAAAAACTAAAAAGAATCTCAAAATCTTGAAAACTCTAATTTCAATCCTAAAACTCGTGTCAAACGTTACTGTTTGACGTCGATCGAGCTTCCACCCTACGACAAGTCAAACATGACCATAAATTTCGCGTCACCCATGAAGAAAACGACCTCGCGACCCACAATTGAATATTAGACGAGTTCAAATCCCTAAATTTGCGACACCCAAATGATCTAGCGATGCATGCGACGACAAGGGAGATGGCAATGGCGGCCGTGGCTGACATGGAGGTTAGGGTTACAGATTTAAGGTTAGTAGGGATTTGAGTTTTTTTTGTAATTTTAGAAAAAAATAAGTTTTTTTATTTTTTAAAAAATTCAAAATTATCAGAGTGTTACACATGTTACTTAATGGATTTTTTAACGATTTTTACTTCTCATACACCTAAAATGATAATATTTGTAACGTTAAACACTAGAATGATTGAAAAAATTTAAAACATATTCATAAAAACGATATAGCTGTAACACTTATTTTATAATGAAGCCTTTACATTATTATTAATAGTATCTTTAAAACCTAAACATAATTTTTATAATAATAGAATATATCTTATTTATTATACAATTTAACCAAACTCATTCCATCAAGTTTTGATATTAAACTCCATCATTTTTATTAATAATGTGACTAATTTTAAATTAAATACTCAACATAATAGTCAAATTACTGCCGTTTTATTTATTTATTTATTTATATAAATGTCTTTCATCTCTTTCTAGGTTTCTTCTTGCGGTAAACAATGAAGCTTTGCATGCATATTTCATGTCATATTTCACATCAAGAAACATACTCTACGTAACCTATAAATATACCATTTTAAAAGAAAATTGATTAAAAAAACACGTGGGTTATAATGATGACTTGGTTGCTAGGATGTAGCTACACCAAGACATAGCCCGCCCATAAAAACCCTAAAATAGTGATCATTCAAAAATTAATACAATACTAATATTTAAACTCCAAATATTGATATTATAATTAAAATACATTATATTATATTTAAAAGTAATTTATAGTGAATTAAACATTTGTATCAACCATTAATCGAGATTGATTCAAGTGGTAAACAGTTTGATATCGTTTAAGTAAAGTCTCGAGTTTGAGTCTTTGCGTATGTAAAAAATTCATACTAAGAGATTTACCCATTAAATCTAGGTGTATGACATGGATCGATATGAATTAGTTAATATATACGAATGATATATCCTCCCTTTTTGGTTCACTGGCTTTATTTCTTCTCCAAAGTCAGTGAAATAAGAAAAATGGCTCAGATAATGTAAGTGAATTTTTTTAATTCCCAATATAATTCACATCGGGGATTATTTTCCCATTTAGGATGAATTGCACAGTATCAACCTAAAGACGTCAGGTTCTCCACCCGTCTTCAAGCTAAATATAAAGATTTTACGACTGCATGACGTCTTCAGGCAAATGGAGAAGACCCTAGGAGTGCACAACATCTTCAGACTAATAAGAAGTAATAGTTCAAGAAATAATACGGTGGATGCCTTATATATGAAAATAATTTTTTTCACAACCTTATATGGACAAAGAAACTTAGTGAAATAAGAAAAAAATGAATAAAATTAGTTAATTTTTCGATTAATTAAAATAAATATAAGATAATATTTATTTTAAATAACTTTTAATCATTATATATTTATTCCCTTAATATTTTTAACATTAAAATTTGAAATCTTAAAAAATAATAATTATTATTTTATCATTAAAATCGTTTGGTTCACGTAAATATTAAAAATAAATAAACGAGGGTGCATGTTAGTGATGAAGTGGAGTCCAGTGAGTACAAATTTTACAGTACTCACGTCTCTCTCAATTTCTACACTCTTCGTCCTGACACCCGTATCACCACCTGATTTTCTCTATTTCAGTTTCTTTCCTTTTTGAAAATTTCACAGGAAACAAAAGGAAAATGGACAGTTTTTACTATTTAGGCTTTTGCTTTGTTTATTTGTTTATATATATGACAAGTATTAAAGTATTGTTTATTTCAAAGTTGTGTTTGTCGACTGAGATAAAGAGAGGGCGACTCAGTTAAGAACCAATAAAGGAAGCATTGCCGCAGAGTGTGGGAAAAAGAAAAAGGGTGACAAGTTTTTCTTTTTGGTTTAGTTTTAAGACCCTGAATTTAAAACCAGAGAGAATGTTGGTCTTTCACTAGCATTTGATTTATAGAGTTTTAAGAAAATGGGTCTTTATCTTCTCCTCTTCTTCTTCTTCCTCATCATCCTTTCTTGTTCTACTGTTTCTTTGTCATATGAGCCTCGCAACCATGAAGGTAGGTGATAATTCATTTTGGTTGTTTTTGAAGTAAGTTTTGTCCTGGGGTTTGATATATTTTTCTTATGTTATTATTATTTTTTTTGTAGTGGAAGCGTTGATAAGTTTAAGGAGAGAGTTGAATGATCCACACGGGGTGTTAAATAACTGGGATGAAGACTCTGTTGATCCTTGTAGCTGGGCAATGATCACTTGTTCTTCTGAAAATCTTGTTATTGGCCTGTTAATTTCTCTACTCTATTCAACACTTTCTTCTTTAATTTCTTGTTCGTTAATGTTTGCTTCTTATTTTTTTTTTTGGTTTTTAGGGGAGCTCCAAGTCAGTCATTATCAGGAACTTTGTCCGGGACGATAGGAAATCTCACCAATCTTCGCCAAGTGTATAAGAAGACATCACAATTTTGTTTCCCTGTTTCTATGAATTAGCATTTTTATTTTTGATTTCTTTGATGAAGGTTGCTGCAAAACAACAACTTATCTGGTACAATTCCACCCGAACTCGGCTCTCTTACGAAACTGCAACTTTGGATCTATCTAACAACCGATTCTCCAGTGAAGTTCCAGGCTCATTTGGACAGCTAAATAGTTTGCAGTACCTGTAAGTTTTCCCCCCACTGGTTTTCGTATGATATGGGGTCCTAAATTATAGTAAAAATCTCGCTGTAGATTAAAATCATATGCTTTTATGTTTACATATCATGTTTGTGATGTTTTACTCTTATTTTTAACATTGATTGTGGCATCTGAGTACATTTTCATTCTGTCCTGTAATGAGAGTAGGAGGCTGAACAACAATAGCTTGTCTGGGCCTTTTCCTGCATCTTTAGCAAAAATCCCTCAACTTGCTTTCTTGTAAGTGTGAATTTCTTTATTTTTTCCATATATTTATCGGACCGCCGCTTCGATTTTCAGAATCTGGTTATTGGTGTTTTAGGGACTTCTCTTATAACAATCTCAGTGGACCTGTGCCCAAGTTCCCTGCCAGAACTTTCAAGTATGATTTGATGTGCTGAAGCTCTCTGACCAGTTATTATAATCATTTAGTTCTAATTTTACCTATTGGTGCATGGATTTCAGTATTGTGGGAAATCCATTGATTTGTGGAAGCATCTCTACTGAAGCTTGCTCGGGAACTGTTGACGCCGTTTCCTTCTCATTTTTCCTGGGTTCAAGTGGTAACTCTCTTCAAACCTACTTGCAACACTCCCCAACTCTTCATCCTCTCCTTATTAATGGTTTATGCATGTATTTCTTATTTTGCCTTATGAATCAGGGGCGCAAAAATCCAAGAGGTTAGCTGTTGCGCTCGGAATCAGCCTCAGTTTTGTCTTTCTCATACTCCTCGCATTTGCACTCCTTTGGCACAGAAAGAAATGGAAGAGGCTAATGATTCTGAATATTAGTGGTTGGTGACAACAACTAAATAAATGTTAAAAGTTTTCATTTATATGGTTGTTTAAAGTG
This sequence comes from Hibiscus syriacus, assembly GCF_006381635.1. Lineage (NCBI taxonomy): Eukaryota > Viridiplantae > Streptophyta > Magnoliopsida > Malvales > Malvaceae > Hibiscus > Hibiscus syriacus. The sequence continues at coordinate 2,496,182 of NW_024061783.1, forward strand.
ATTTAATGTTGCCACATGTATGTTGCAGACAAACAGGAAGAGGGCCTTATTAGCCTCGGTAACCTTAGAAACTTCCCTCTCAGGGAACTCCAGTTTGCAACGGATAACTTCAGTTCCAAGAACATACTAGGCACAGGAGGGTTTGGTAATGTCTACAAGGGAAAGTTAGGAGACGAGACCCTTGTGGCTGTGAAGCGGCTAAAAGACTTGACCGGAAGTTTTGGGGATTCACAATTCAGGACCGAGTTGGAGATGATCAACTTGGCGGTTCACCGTAATCTGCTTCGTTTAATTGGATATTGCGCTACTTCTAACGAGAGACTTCTCGTCTACCCCTACATGTCTAATGGAAGTGTGGCATCCAGGCTCAGAGGTTGGTCCTAGCTTCGCTGTAATTTCTCTCATTCAATTCTCATGCAGGACAAGTTGATTATCTATTTGTTTGGTGAATGACTGCACAACCACTGTATTGTTGCACTTTAAATGTCTGATATTACCATGGACCACCATTGCTTGAAATGTGAAAAAATATGGTCCAGTTTGTGGATCCCGACCGTGTTTGGAGTAATTATTCCCTTTTTTGTTCTTTTAAAATTTATTTACCGTTCCAAGTAGTTACTAGCGGACAATAGTTTTCATTAAATGATAGTCCATCTCTTGTGGGCAGTCATTCTGGGGTTCATTTATTTACTGTATTTTCATTTCACTTCAGTTGGGTTGAATACTAATAATAATGCATACCAAAAGGGAGGACCATTCTTTTCAGCCGGTTCAGGTGTTTATAAATGTTTGCCAATTTAACTTTCTCGAGTTTCATAGCTGCTATGGATTAATTGTTTATTTCAACATGATTAGCTAAATAGGCTGTAATCTAGGACTTGAAATGAGGAATATGGTCTGTTCTTTATTAGATTTGAAGACGATTTAGCATACCTCTAATGTAAATGAATTGGGTTTGGCAGGAAAACCGGCTCTAGACTGGAATACGAGGAAGAGAATTGCGATTGGAGCTGCAAGGGGACTTCTTTACCTACATGAGCAATGTGATCCAAAAATAATCCACAGAGATGTGAAGGCAGCTAATATTCTTCTGGATGATTATTGTGAAGCTATTGTTGGCGATTTTGGCCTTGCAAAACTCCTCGATCATGCAGATTCCCATGTCACCACCGCTGTCCGTGGCACTGTTGGGCACATTGCACCAGAGTACCTTTCGACTGGCCAGTCTTCGGAGAAAACTGATGTGTTTGGGTTTGGCATTCTCTTGATAGAGCTCATAACTGGAATGAGAGCTCTCGAGTTTGGAAAAACAGTTAGTCAGAAAGGAGCAATGCTAGAATGGGTTAGTTTTCTCGGCAACTATAGCAATCTTGTGTCTTGCTTTCTATTTTCGTGACCCCCCTAGGACCTCTGTAGGCACGCTAAATAATATTTCTGGTAAAAGGACAGTGGTCGAGGATGTTTTTCTGGAAACCTTCAGGTTTAGAGTGGCTGCTGCCATTGTTTTTATTAAGTGTCATACTTTACATGCATTTATTCTACAAGTCGGTACCTTTGCATGAAAGTATCTCCTTTTACACACTTAGGGAAAGGTGTATTAGGAATTTGAACTTTTTATCATTCTAAATAGTTGAAATCAAGCTTATTGCAAAAAAGGATATAAGTATGAATAAAGCTGATGGAGAAACATTCGAATTTTATCGTGACAGGTAAAGAAAATACAGCAAGAAAAGAAAGTGGAAGTATTGACGGACAGAGAGCTAGGGAACAACTATGACAGGATCGAAGTGGGGGAGATGCTCCAAGTGGCTTTGCTATGCACTCAGTACCTTCCGGCCCACCGACCGAGAATGTCCGAAGTGGTCCGGATGCTTGAAGGCGATGGCCTAGCTGAGAAATGGGCGGCATCGCACAATCATAGCAATTCCACCTTTAACCACTTTCCCAACAGCTTCGGCAACAAAAGTAAGCCATTGCCACCCCCTACCAGTGGATCAAAACATGATGGAAAAAGTTATAATGATGAATCGAGCAGCATGTTGGGCACAGGAATTGAAGATGACGATGATTATGAACATTCTTTGGATTCCTATGCCATGGAACTCTCCGGTCCAAGGTAAAGAAAGAGGTGAAAGTGAAAACATAGAGAGTAGGAATTCTTTATTAGATTCTTTACAAGTTATCTAAGTTTGAAAACTTCGATGTTAAGATTATATATATATATTTTGGGATTGTAATGTAAATATATCCTTCACACAGTTTTATGTTAATTTTATTTTAAAAATATTTTTTGGTATTTTCAATATATTTGTGCTGTGAAAATGAAAGGATAATTTTCAATGGTGTGAGACTGAGACTGTGACCGGAAAACATCATCTTTTTCATCATTCAACTTCTCATGCTCGGTCACTCATGAAATTTTCTTAAAAAATATTATTATTTAATGAAATAATTAATTTATATTCTAAAAAATTGAGTCGGGTAAAAAATATATATTTTTAGGATTGAATTGGATGTAAGATATAAAATTTTTGAGTCGGTGAGACTGAAGATATATATTTTTCGATAGAAGATATATATAAAGTGGGATGGAGGTTATGTACGTTGTCATTGGGTTGAAAAGGTTCCATCATCCTTACCAAGCAAAGCACTGTGTTCATAGCCAAAGAGTAATTTCTCTCTTCTCCTTTTTCGCTGAACTCCTTTGGGTAGAGTTATGTTGGGGTCTGAATTGTTTTTTTAATACAGTAACTTGTTGCAAGAGCATGACTATTATTCCACTCTGAGATATGCAAAAGTTTACTTGTAGCTAGGGATCGGGTCTGATTTTTTTAAAAAAAATTTCAGATCGAGTCTCGGTGGAGGATTACTTGTTCTTGGGTTGGGTCGGTGGATCAAAAACTCAACCCAATCCGACCATGCCCATCACTACTTATAGCCAGGTTATTTTCAGTCCTTCAAAATCATTAACTTATTATTTTTGGATATCCTTTCAGTTAATAATTCAAATCTCTTACGAATACTACCGACTAAGATTGAGGTAAGAAATGGATCATAGACTATTCTCAAATAAAAGACAGAGAAACAGATTATGTGTTTCATATTTTTAATCATCAAGCTCCTTGAATCATTGGGCTTTTGAAGAACAATGAGAGCATCTAATCTATGAAGCGTCAAGTCAAGTAATACTCACTGAACAAATAACATTTTCTTTATTTGGTTCATGAAGGTTTTTTTTAATAATTTTAATTTTCTGTTATTTTCTTTCATTCAGGACTTTGTGCATTCTCCCCTAGTTTGGATGGTTGCTTTTGGCTCTTCCTGCCAGCACGACCAAAGGTGCTGTATTAGTGTACAATGTCATGGAGCTTCAGTTGCACTGTGAGGTTGTGACATAAACTCTCATTGTATACTCTAGAAATTTGACCTACGATATAGAAAATAATCAAAATTTTGAACGAGTAATTAAGTTGGTTCAGATAAGTATATTTATTCATAGGACAACAATCTAAACTTCGTTTGAGCTGGAAATGACCATTTCTACTCATATAAACATCTCTGCTTTTTAATATTGCATAGACAATTGTATGATTGCCCTTGAATGGAAGAGATCTTTTTTCCTTTGTGCCATTTAATCCTTTAGATCTGTCACTTTTTTATATTTTTCATTTATTGAATCAACTGTAGATAGATGCTCACCGGGCTCCTTTGGCTGCAATTGCTTTATCTACCAATGGAAAGTACATTGCAACAGCATCTGAACAGGGAACCATAATCAGAGTTCATCTGGTTTTAGAAGCAACTAAGGTACAGAAGAATTTGATGAGACTCGTATATGAAGTGTCTTTTGTACTAGATCGTTTAGTAAATGGAGTCTGTTAGAGATACAATTATTCCTTGTTACTTGTGAAAAAGAAAGCAATCTTGAGATTACGTGACATCCTCATGCTGCTGAATTGCAAAGACAAACTTGCTAATGTAGCCTTCAAGTCATTTTCAGTCAGTTTGATAGGACTTGATTTATGAAGTGTGTCTTTGGTACTAGAAACATAATAGTAAATGCAGGTTGTTATTGCTACAATTATGCTTTTGGAGGTGAAAAATTAGAATGTAGACTTGTAATGAACTGAATTCCTTTAGTAGCATGCTATTAGTGTTTATGTCCCCTTAAATTTTAGCTTCATATATGGAATGTAACCATCCTTTACTTTCTCAGTCATACAGTTTTCGGAGGGGGTCATACCCATCAACCATATTTTCATTGTCATTTTCGCCATCATTACAACTTCCAGATATTCTTGCAGCCACAAGCTCTTCAGGTTCTGTTCAATCTTCTCTCTGAGGTTTGAGACAAATCATAGGTGAGGACTACAAATGAAATCTCTTTCTAGTTTGTACTGGAAAATGTTCCTGACAATCAACATGCATATTATATGGTACTTATATTATAAAAGAATTTAAAAATTACAGCATTCTTTCACCTTTTATCATGCTGGTTGACTGATTATCTTGTCATCTTATAAATCTTGTTTCCACAGTAGTATTTTTGTCATTGCATATGTGTCTTCCAATAAGTATATATGAATGATTTACCGAGTTATGTGACCTTTCTCAAATTTGTACTGCTAAGCAGGAGCAAAAAGTCAGGTAGTTTTCTTGGATCGATACTACCCGATTCTGTGAATGATGCGCTAGACCCAGCTCACCATCATGTGCTTCACAATGCTGCTTCTGTGGGAGTCTGAAGGTAAAGCGCATTATACCTGATTTAAAGGATTTGTTAGCTCATTATTACAATATGGAACAGCTTCACTGGGGGCAACCTCATGAATCATGATCCCTATTAACTAACTCTTGAAGTTGATTAAATACTGATCAAGTGCACATGTTTCCGCTAATTTACATATCTTTTCCTTGAGCAATGCTCAAATACGTGCTGGTTAATTGCCACAGAAGATGAAGATCATTGAAATCGCCCTTTTAACTTTTAAATTAAATGAGTTTATATATATATATTACTATTTTTTTTATAAAAATGGGAGACCTTGTTAAAACCCCTTCATAACTGTTAATTGTTGAAAGTATTAAAATGGTTTTCAAGTTTGGTAACCAACTTTGAAAAAATGGTTTTCAAAGTTTGGTAAATGTTTCTTTGAAAATTGTTTTCAAAGTTTGGTAGATGTTTGTTGAAAAATGATAATGAGATAATCACAATTAATCCCTAGGTTTTAGGGTATTTACAAGATTAAGTCCTTAAGTTTCAACTATAAATACCCTAGCTCATTTAGCTTCAAAACCATCCCAAAAATCATTTCTTTCTCCCAATACTAGAGAGTTTTCTTGTGAGTAGTGAGTGTTTTGTAAACACCTGTAAATTTTCTCTCTTAGTAAAAGATCTGCAGCAGTCCGGAGACGTAAGCACAATTGGCTGAACTCCGTTATCAATTTCGAGTATTATTTTTCCGCTTTTATTTCGTATTCTCCCAAATCTGACTATAGGGAAATTACTTGTTACTTGGTTTATTTCCCAACAACTGGTATCAGAGCTTTTGGGTTGTGAATTTTGTCAATTTTTTGCGAGGTTACTATTCGGCGATACGAGTTTGTCGACGGAGGTGTTCTAATACACGGCGGTTCGCAGAAATTGTCAGAAACGATCCAAACGAAGCCAGATTCGAGTGGGAGCGATGGCTGCAGACGAAGGGAAGGTGAAAATTGAAAAGTTCGATGGTGCGGACTTTGGATTTTGGAAGATGCAAATTGAAGATTTTTTATACCAGAAAAATCTATATCAACCCCTCTCAGGAAAACAACCAGAGGGCATGAAGAATGAAAACTGAGCTCTTCTAGACAGACAAGCCCTCGGAGTTATCCGACTGACGTTATCCCGCAATGTTGCTTTCAACATAGCAAAGGAAAAGACCACGGCGGGTCTTATGACGGCTCTCTCCAGTATGTATGAGAAGCCATCGGCATCAAACAAAGTTCATTTGATGAGGTGATTATTTAATTTGCGGATGACGGAAGGGGCATCGGTGGCACAACACCTAAATGAACTCAACACAATCATAACCCAATTGAGTTCAGTGGAAATTGAATTTGATGATGAAGTTCGAGATTTAATTCTCTTATCATCTTTACCAGACAGTTGGAATGCTACTGTTACAACAGTCAGCAGTTCGTCGGGAAACAGCAAATTAAAATTCGACGATGTTCGGGATCTGGTACTGAGCGAAGAAATTCGACGGAGAGAATCGGGTGAAGCATCAACCTCCTCAGCCTTGCACACGGAGTCCAGAGGGAGAACTTTAGAAAGAAATTCAAATCGTGGCAGATCGAAATCCAGAAGGGGAAAATCAAGAACAGGAAATAAATATTTTACCTGTTATAATTGCGGCAAGAAGGGCCACTTCAAAAGAGATTGCCGAGCACCGAAGAAAAATACCGGCGCACAGGAATCTGCCAACATGACGGATGAGACAGGTGATGCTATGATTTTAAGCGTCAACAGTCCGATTGAATCATGGATTTTGGATTCAGGGGCATCTTTCCACTCCACGCCATGCCAAGAAATCATGGAGAACTATGTCAGTAGTGATTTTGGGAAGGTTCATCTTGCTGATGATGAAACCTTGAAGATCGTCGGAAAAGGAGACATCCGACTAAAGCTGCCAAACCAGACCACCTGGAAGCTGACAGGAGTGAGACATATTCCTGGTCTCAAAAGAAATTTGATTTCTGTAGGACAGCTTGATGGAGAAGGATACAGTACAACCTTTTCAGGCTGTGAATGGAAGATTACCAAAGGAGCACTCGTCATTGCTCGTGGTAAGAAGACTGATACTCTCTATGTAACCTCAAATTTAGAGAATATCATTACAGTAGCAGATGTTGATGGAAAATCAAACCTATGGCACCAAAGGCTTGGCCATATGAGCGAGAAAGGAATGAAGATACTTCTGTCAAAAGGGAAGCTGCCGGATCTAAAGAATGTAGATGTCGGACTATGCGAGTATTGCATCTTTGGTAAACAAAAGAAAGTCGATTTTGCAAAGATTGGCAAGACACCCAAGGCAAAAAGGTTAGAATTGGTTCATACTGATGTATGGGGACCATCCCCAGTTCCATCTCTTGCAGGCTCACTATATTATGTCACCTTCATCGATGATTCAACAAGGAAGATGTGGGTTTATTTTCTGAAGAAGAAATCAGAAGTCTTCGATACCTTCAGAAAATGGAAGGTCATGGTGGAAAATGAGAATGGTTTAAAAGTCAAGCGGTTGAGGTCTGACAATGGAGGAGAGTACAGAGATAGTAGATTCAGAGATTTATGCGCAAACAATGGGATCAAGATGGAGACAACAGTTCCCCTAACACCGCAGCAGAATGCGTAGCAGAGCGCATGAACAGAACTCTGAATGAACGTGCCAGAAGCATGAGGATACATGCCGGATTGCCCAAATTTCTATGGGCTGAAGCTATCAACACTGCAGCTTACCTGATCAACCGTGGGCCCTCAGTTCCTTTGGATGGCGGAATACCAGAGGAAGCTTGGAGCAAGAAAGAAATAAACCTTTCACACTTAAGAGTGTTTGGTTGTATTTCTTATGTACACATAAACTCTGTTGAAAGAAGTAAACTTGATGCCAAGTCCAACAAATGCGTATTTGTTGGTTACGGTGGTGATGAGTTTAGTTACCGATTTTGGGACTACGAAAATCGGAAGATCATTAGAAGCAGAGACGTCATTTTCAATAAAAATGTGATGTACAAAGACAGGTCAACCGCTGAATCAAGTAATACCGAAGCTGAAACAAAGGAATTTACTGAGTTCGAGGAGATTTCTGGAAATGATGTTCAGATCAGTCCTTAAGCAGTTCAAGAGGAAGAACCAGGCACACCAGAACTGAGACGCTCCTCCAGAATTCCTAAACCGACACAATAGTATTCTCCTTCTTTGCACTACTTGTTGCTGACTGACAATGGTGAACCATAGTGCTATGATGAAGCAATGCAAGTGGAGGATTCAGTCAAGTGGGAGTCTTCCATGAAAGATGAGATGGACTCGCTTATGTCAAATCAGACATGGGAATTAGCTGAATTACCACCAGGCAAGAAAGCGCTCCATAACAAGTGGATTTACAGGATCAAAGAAGAGCACGATGGGAGCAAACGCTATAAAGCAAGATTGGTTGTCAAAGGTTTTCAACAAAAAGAAGGTATTGATTACAATGAAATTTTCTCTCCAGTCGTGAAGCTGTCTACAATCAGACTGGTGTTGAAAATTGTAGCTGTAGAGAATTTACATCTTGAGTAGTTAGATGTAAAGACAGCTTTCCTTCATGGTGATTTGGAGGAAGAAATCTATATGAGGCAGCCAGAAGGCTTCATAGAGGTAGGCAAGAAAAACTGGTATGCAGGTTGAAGAAGAGCTTGTATGATTTAAAACAAGCTCCTAGACAGTGGTACAAGAAGTTTGATAGTTTCATGAGTAGCAATGGTTTTACCAGATGCCAAGCAGATCATTGTTGCTACATCAAAAGGTTCGATAATAGCTTCATTATTTTATTGTTGTACGTTGATGACATGCTCGTTGCAGGCTCAGACATGCAAGATTATAAACTTGAAGCAAAAATTGTCAAAGCAGTTTGCTATGAAGGATTTGGGCGCTGCAAAGCAGATTCTTGGGATGAGGATCAAGAGAGACACAAAGTCGGGGACTTTGATATTATCACAGGCTGAGTACATCAACAAAGTACTCTCCAGGTTCAACATGCAAGATGCTAAACCAGTAAGTACACCTTTAGGTGTTCATTTCAGACTCTCCAAAGAACAGTCACCAAAGACGGAGGAAGAACGTGCACACATGGTGAAGGTGCCGTATGCCTCAGCAATTGGAAGTCTGATGTATGCCATGGTTTGTACCAGACCATATATTGCTCAAGCAGTGGGAGCTGTTAGCAGGCACATGAATAATCTGGGCAAGGTACACTGGGAAGCAGTTAAATGGATCCTCAGATATCTGCGGGGTACCACAAACAAAACACTTTGTTTTAAAGGTGGAGATACGATACTGACAGGCTATGTAGATGCTGACTTAACCGAAATGTTGACATCAGAAGGAGTACTACAGGGTATGTCTATACTCTAGGAGGAACCGCAGTGAGTTGGGTTTCTCAACTACAGAAGATAGTTGCTCTCTCCACAACTGAAGCAGAATATGTCGCTGTTACGGAAGCCAGTAAGGAGATGGTTTGGCTCCAAAGTTTCTTGGAAGAGTTAGGCAAGAAACAAGAAAACAATGTCTTGTATTGCGACAGTCAAAGTGCTATACATCTAGCAAAGAATCCGTCTTTTCATTCCAGGACAAAGCACATACAATTGCGATATCATTTTATCCAGTCTCTTCTGGAAGATGGATTTTGAAACTTGAAAAGATCAGTGGAGCTCAAAATCCGGCAGACATGTTGACAAAGACGGTGACTACATACAAACTGAAGTTGTGTTCAACTTCAGTTGGCATGCTAGAGTAACAAGACTAGAAAAGTTGTTGCAATGATCGAGGTGTGAAGACAGATTAAAATCAGTCTTCAAGTGGGAGATTGTTGAAAGTATTAAAATGGTTTTCAAGTTTGGTAACCAACTTTGAAAAAATAGTTTTCAAAGTTTGGTAAATGTTTCTTTGAAAGTGGTTTTCAAAGTTTGGTAAATGTTTCTTTGAAAAATAGTTTTTCAAAGTTTGGTAGATGTTTGTTGAAAAATGATAATGGGATAATCATAATTAATCCCTAGGTTTTAGGGTATTTACAAGATTAAGTCCTTAATTTCAACTATAAATATCAAAACCATCCCAAAAATCATTTCTTTCTCCCAATACTAGAGAGCTTTCTTGTGAGTAGTGAGTGTTTTGTAAACACCTGTAAATTTTCTCTCTTAGTAAAAGATCTGCAGCAGTCCGGAGACGTAAGCACAATTGGCTGAACTCCGTTATCAATTTCGGGTATTATTTTCCGCTTTTATTTCGTATTCTCACAAATCTGACTATAGGGAAATTACTTGTTACTTGGTTTATTTCCCAACATTAAGCTACGAAAATAGCTTAACGGACATTGAAAGGAGAAAAGAGTGTCAAAATTTTATTACTTAAATACCAAGTACAGCAAGAGTACATTACAACCAAACACAACCAGAATCATCTACAAAATGACCATAACAATCTGCAGACAACACAACAAAAACCTATCCCTAACTTAGCAATACTTGCCCCTCCTTGTTAGATATGGTTTTGACTAGATGACCATCCACAACATATTTGTGCTATAAAGTTGCATTTCTCTTGTACAGCTATGCATTGGTACGCAAGGTGGACAGATTGGCTGATTCGTCCTCATCCGAGATTGCATTGTGTAGGTCGGTTCTCGATGTGTCTCAAGTTTTCTTCTGCATTCATTTATGGTTTCCTTTCGTTATTCAATCATAACATTGAAATAATGCCTACAAAGAAAGGAGGTAGGGGTTTTAAGGGAGTGTCTTAGAGTACATTACGCATTTTTTGAGAGTTGCATGCGTCAATGTACATGGTTTTCGGATATACTCAACTGTTTTCGCTTTTCATTTCTAGGGCCGTAATATCGTTGATAGCTTACAACGGGTACTTTCAGGAATATACCTCCACTCTCAACAACCAGAACGAGTCTACATGGAGTCTGGAGCGCGAATTCAACCTTTGGGAGTCGGTTCAGGTAATGCAGAAACCTCATGACACCTTTAATGGTCGAACCTCGTTGTAGTTATATACGTGTGTGACAGTTGAACAATGAAAGGAGATGTAATACTCAGCTTGAAGTGTGTTTCATCAATGTTTTACAATTATAAACAAAATGGGTTCATATTTAAAGCATTATTAGGGGGCAAAATTCACGAGATAAATTTCTCGAACGTTTTTATTTCACGAGATAATGCACTCTCCAGATTAATTGCTCAAATGGGGTAAAATCCACAGTGTTGATCGTCCATGCCATCCGGGCGACCTACTACATGGCCAGCTTCCAAACAAACACACGTAGAGAATGAACGTGTTGCATGGCACATGCACGTCCCAAGCATAGGTAGCCAAGTACTCCGGGCGACCTTGTAGGTCGCCATACAATCCTCTCCTCGCGTGTGATTCCTCTTGCAGCTGCTCAGGAGACCTCATGCATGCAGCTATAATAACTGCATTATTGCAGCATGATTTGAGCTGCAAAGTGTCATAGCTTCGTGCCCTAGCTTCGAGCCATAGCTGCTCCCTCGTGCCATAGCTTCGAGACTGTCCCCTCTTGTTATCATAGCTGCATTGGCGTAGCGTAAAATCAGCTGTTGCATGCAGCAATTAGTGTTGTATTATTGCAGCGTTCAACGGTTGAAAAATTTACAGCCTTTAACGTGAATTATACAGCTCAAATTGATTGCAGCTTACCAACCGTGCAAGGATCATTATATATTGGATATGAGGGGTTTAGGGTAGAATCATAAGAAAGAAAGAAAATTTGACGAGAGAAATAAAAGGAAAAGAAGAAGAAGAAATGGAGATAAAGGCTCAAGCATCGTTCGTGAGGTAATTTTTAATTGTTTAATTTAGTTTATTAATATGAAATAATTAGTTTGTTAGTTTAGGGTTTAGGTTAAAACAAAAATTTAGTTAATTAGTTTGTTAGTATAAATTATTAGTTTGTTAGTTTAAGTTATATTATATTAATTTGTTTGTTTAAGTTATATATTAGATTATATAAAAAAATTAGTTAATTAGTTTCTTAGTTTAAGTTATTAAATGTAAAAAATATTTAATTAATTTGTTAGTGTGTTTAAACATATATTAGGTTGTTTGTTGAAGTTTAAGTTAAAATATAAAAAAAAATTTAATTAGTGCTTAATTAGTTTGTTAGTTTGTTATTTTAACTAAATTATATTATAATAAAAAAATAGTTTATTAGTTTAAGTTATATTATAATATATTAGATTATATAAATTTAATTTGTTTAATTTATTGTTGTTTAAAGAAATAATTTTTTTACACGTACAAGGTATTATTCCACAACATTTTCCCACGTACATATTGATTCGAAGAAAGAAACAAGAAAGGAAAGGAAAGGAAAGGAAAGGAAGAATGCATAAATATGAGGTAATTTATTATTTTTTGTTGTTCATTTTTTGTTGTTGTGTATGTGTAAATTAGTTAGTTTATATTAGAGTATATAAAATTAATTTGTTAATTTATTCCCGTTTAAAAAAATATTGTGTTTAAAAATATTTAGTGTTTATTTTATATTATATTATATAAAATTAATTTGTTTAATTTATTACAGTTTAAAAAAAATATTGTGTTTAAAAATATTTAGTGTTGTTTTAAAAAGAATATTTTGTTTAATTTATATTAGATTATATAATCTTAAATTTTATAACAATTATTAACAAATTTGTTTGATATTTAAAAAAATAAAAATATTATCAAACTAATCATTATTATTAGTAATCATTACTAAATGATTTATGAAATTATCTTATCTAATTTTGTAATCTAAATTTATTTTTTTTATTTGTAGAGAAAATGAGCAACAACTTTTTCACGATTGTCCATTATAATGGACATATTATGGAAAATGAGGTCGGAGTAGTTTTTCAATCTGAAAACCCAATAAATATGATGTTCAAAAAAGACATCACATTTATAGAAATGAAGTATAAGATAGAAAAATTCGAGCTGCAGTTGATGGTTTGAGGTATAGGTTTATGATATGCCCCAACTCAGTCAGATATGTTGCAGTTCCACTTGAAGAAGAAGATGATATTGGAACCATAGTTGGATTACATGAGTTAACCAATATAGCAGTTATTGAGTTATTTGTTGATGTGCGTAACATATATGATGTTCCTGGGTCATCAAGAGATGTGTCTCAAAATCCATCTGAAATGGCTTTATATAGTCAGTTTGAGGAGTCGACATACAGGTTCCCAAACAGTTTTATGGCATTATTGGAAAGTGTAAATGATGTCGGAGGGACATCTGCAACAGCAGAGTATGAGATGAGAAACATACAGGAATTGGCTGTTGATATTGATGCTGAAAATTGATGGGGAGAAATTCATGATGATTCAAGCGAAGATGAAGAAACTGAATAACCCGTTTTGGGCGACGATGAAAATATTTTCGTAGCGAGATAGTCAGCATGGGTAAGTTTTATTTTCAATATTTGTGAATTTTTTATGTGGTTTTTTTAATTGCGGTTCAACACAATATATTATGAAACAGGATACGAACTACGTCGACCAAATTTTGACAAGAGATTGGAGAATTTGAAGGTATTTTACGATGATCAACGTGTTTGGAAGTGGGCTTTAAAAATACCGCGGGAAAAATGGTCGCAAGCATATGATGAAGGTCGGAGATACGACATATGACCATAAACCTTGCTAAGGCCATTAATTCGGTACTAAAAGGTACATGCCATCTCCCAATAGCGAGTGTGGTGAAAGAGACATACTTTAGATTGGCTAAAGTTTGGTCGGATAAAGGCAAGGAAATTGAGAGTCTCATAAATAGAGGTAAAACTTGGGCTCCTACAGTGGTGGAATGAATGGAAGCAATTGAGCGATTGGCAACATCAATGGTTGTTCATAATTTCAACCGAGTTGGTCATACTTTTGTCGTGTCGTGCATACGTCGTAACGGCGGAGGAGAATACCAAACATTTAGAGTTGATTTATGACACAAATGGTGTGATTGTGGTCGTTTTCAGGTATGGAAATATCCATGTGCTCATGCAGTCACTGCATGTATGTATACTGGTGTAAGCACATACACTTATGATTTACTAATGATTTTATAATAATGATTTAATACTAATAATTTAATAATTATTACTAATAATTATGGAATAATAACAAATGAGTGTACAAGTGTGGACTACTCGAATTTAAATTTATACATAGTCGAATTTATTAATGATTTTTAAATATTTAATAATTTTTAAATATTGATACTAATGATTTACTAATTATTATTAATAATGATTTATTATTAATATTTAATTATTTGATACTAATGATTTACTAATTATTACTAGTAATGAAATTATAATAATGATTTGATACTAAAAATCATTGTTAACGTTAAAAAAACTAGTCTAATTTCAATATATAATTTGTAACAAATAGCAAACGAGTTTACAATTGTTGTCGATGTCGGGGTGTTGTTGAATGATAATGTCGGGGCGGACGTCTGATACGTTGTGGCCGTTGCGGTTGCTCAGGAGTATGGTACCCATCCTCCTCATTCATTGGGGGCATTTGAACTACCATGTGTTCAAAGTCATACGTCGACGAAAACATGGGAGATAGATGGATGCCTCAGGTTGCACAAACTCTGGTATGTATGTCGGGACAGTAGAATCATCAACTGCGTGATGCAATGATCCCGCATCGCCGAATGGTTGTGGTGCGCTATTATCCACATCGGTCATTTCCTCTTTAGGTTGTTGAGATGAACTCTCACTCCCACTCGGTAAAGAGTATTCAGTTTTACCAAATCTTTTCTTAAACCTCAAAAATTGTCGCCTCTCTACCATTGTTGTCAGGAACGACTTTTCATTATCCCAAAAATTGTCTTTACGACGACCATTAAATATGTGCAGGTCGTCATGCGTCTCAACCCAATTCACCTGACGATGACCATCTAAGTTTTGGAGGAGGACATGATCTCATGGACTACGCGGAATAGGTTGGTGGAAGTGGAATTGCCTCAACACTCTATCCCCAAATTGGATCTCAACAAAAGAAAAATTGATCAATGGTGTAACAGCACACCAATATTGAAACCCATCTAAAATATCGTGCGGTATCAACACAAATAATTCTTCATTTATGTATAGTCTCCAATTAAACTGTAAAATTACAAAAACAATAAAATTGATTTAAATCAAATAATATAGTTAATTTAAATAATAATTAAAAATAACAGATTATACATACCTCCTTTAGCCTTAATGTCGATCTTCAGCCTGAACTCTTTAATGTTGTTGTGAACCAACCCCGTGCCTTCAATTTTATGTCTCAATCTGTATATCAATCAAAACAAAAATAGTGACATTTTGTTCAATAATTTTAATCAAAATAAATATTTTCTAATTAATATTTTATATTAAAATAGAGGATTTATATTACCTTCCGGTAAGTGGAAAGTCAACCGCAGTCCGACTAATCGATGTAAAAAATGGAAGTCTATGCCAAGCCCATGATTGTAGCAGTAACAGACATCCACCGATTTCTGTTGTATTATTATTATTCACGACTAATGACGCCTTGCACATCTCACGATACAAGAACGACAATATTGTCGAACCCCAGCTATATTACCTACTATTCTCAAAATTTGTTAAAAAAATAAGATACTGAGTGTGAACATAGCTACCGGATTTATCAGACATCAAAATTCCCCCAATCAACTGTAATATATATGCTCGTGTTGCATATATAATTTCGTGCTCCGTACTATTTGGTTGAAGTTGAAATTCATTATTCAACCATGACAACCTCTCACGCCACCCTCTACACTCTGGTGGTACGGGCGCTTTCCCAAGAAACAAGCTGCAAAGTTGTGCCACATTATTAAACTCATGTGACATTACCACCGGTATCCCATTAGTTTGGACCCCGAGTTGCATTGCCACATCCTCTAGAGTTATCGTACATTCGCCACACGGCAAATGAAACGTGTGCGTTTCTGGTCTCCAAGTTCAATCAACGCACTGATCAAACTTGGGACGAACTTGTAATCTCGCACAAATGTTACATACCAAAATCCAGCCTCTTGCAAGTTTTCTTCTATCAATGGGTGTGGCTTGGGCACTTTATGTAGCCGAAGACGAAGGACTCGTTGCTCGTCCTCCTACAATTAAATAATGCAAAAAATTTATTACAATCATAAAATAATATTCAAATATTTTTTAATTATAATTCATTAAACAAATATTTTATTCACCATTATTCCCAAATAACTTGAAATATGTTCATTGTCAAGTCTCAGCAGTAAAATTTGGTCAGTCATTGGAATGAATCTATAAAAACAAATTAAACAACAATATTTAAAAAATTATTTAATATAATCTAATATAATCTAACTAACTAACTAACTATTTTACAACACAACAAAAAAATTATTATAATAACTTATAATATATTAAACTAATAAACTAACAAACTAAACTTTTTAAAATATAAGTTACATGTAATTTTTTTCTTAAACAACTATTAAAACATTATTTAATATAACTTTAATTATTCTTTAATATAACTTAAACTAATAAACTATTTTTATTATAATAAAACTTAAATTACTAATAAACTAATTAACTAATTTTTTATATAATAGAAATTCAACAACCAAAATATAACTTAACTATTTAACTAACTACAAACTAATTAAATATTAGACTAACTAACATACTAATTAATTATTTTTTTAATATATAACCATCAAACTAACTAATTAAATAATTTTATATTTATGTATGATATAACTTAAACTAAACAAACAATAATATAACTTAAACTAACAAACTAATTAACTAAAATTTTGTTTTACCTTAAACTAACTAACTAATTAACTGGGATGCCCTGGCGACCTACCCAAAACCATGCCAAACGTTGTCAAACGTTGCATTCACGTCAACGTGAGCCATGCACATCCATGCACACTCCAAGCTCGCCTGGATGCCATGGCGACCTCCAAGCTCACCCGGATGCCATGGCGACCTACATGGGAACTGTAGA
The DNA here is from genome assembly GCF_006381635.1 of Hibiscus syriacus. Lineage (NCBI taxonomy): Eukaryota > Viridiplantae > Streptophyta > Magnoliopsida > Malvales > Malvaceae > Hibiscus > Hibiscus syriacus. Next base: position 2,512,988 of record NW_024061783.1, read on the forward strand.
AATCACCCTATCTGAGCAATTAATCTGGCGAGATCATTATTTCGTGAAAAAAAAAATTTGAGAGCATTATCTCGTTGATTTTGCCATTATTAGGGTATACTTTATACACCAACAACAAATTATAAGTGTTGATTAAAAGTATATAGTTATTATATATATAGTTTTTTATTTTCTAAAATTATTTATCCTTTTTATTGAAGTATCTTAGATCATAACTTGATTCACGGTTCGAACTAATCCTATCAAATATTTTGAAAAAATGTTATTCTTTTATTAATCTAAAGTAATTACAGAGTATTTGTTTTAAAGATTTTATACTATTTGACAATGAAAATTGAAATACTCTAAAAATAACTATTGAGTACAATAGGTACTAATGTCGATACATAAGTGAAGTGGATGGTTAAAATTTAATTGTAATGTCGATATATGAATGAAATGAATGATTAAAATTAATAGTGATAAATGATAATATTTTTATGAGCAAAAAACTTTATCTTTAATTTAAAACTTTTAATTTTAATAATTAAATTAATTTATTCTAAAAATGTGTAAAATTCTAAAATTTCATATTAACTCTACTCATATATATATACATGTAGGCATGGGCATGGGTCGGGTTTTTGTTCCACCCGAGATCCAATCCGATCCGAGAACAAGAAATCCTCCACCCGAGATCCGACCCGACCCGATATATAATTTAAAAACCTGATCCAAACAGACCGAAATAATAATAAAATATTATTTTTATTCAATAAAAACAATGATTTAATTGAAAAAAATAATATATAGAAGGTTATTGTTGTAATTATTCTAAATATATAAGTAAAATTATATATTTTTTGGGTCGGGTCAGGTTAGGTATTTTTCACCCTAAACCTGAACCCAACCCGAACATCACATTGAAAAAACTCGACCCGACCCTGATTTTTTTTAAAACACGACCCGACGGGTCTGGTCGAAACCCGTCGAGTTCGAGTCTCATGCCCGTCCCTATATACATGATTGAAAGTGTAATCTAGACTTTTTTTATAGTGATATCTTTATCAATTAATTGTCAATCAATGATGATCAATGATTACATGGTTCAATAAAAGAGTGACACATAATAATGTTTATATAGTTTTGTGTTGTCTATTAAATTCTAATATGTAAAATATTATATTTAAGTAAAGATAATATTTTGAGCAATTTGAGAGAAAAAATTCAAATATAATTTTTAATTAAAAATAAATTATCAAGATGAAAATAAATAATTTAAATTCAACTTATTATTGAAGTGGATATATACGTTTTGGGTAAACTACGTATTTAATACTTAAACTATCAGTTTTTATTTGTTTAGTACCTAAACTTTTTTTTTCAAAGTCATACCTAACGTTTAGTTTTCATTTCATTTTAGTATCTCTCCGTAAAAAATTGACGCATTTAGTACCTAAACTATCAGTTTTGGCCCGTTTTAGTATCTAAAGTTTAAAAAAAATTCAAAATATGGTGTTAAAATTTTGAACGGGTACTAAAATGAGACAAAATCTCAAATTTTTAACAGTGGGATACTAAAATGTAATAAAAACAAAACTTTAAGTTATGTTTAATGCAGCTATGGATTTAGGAGTAGTTTGAAAGGTTGATATATAGAGGAATTATGCTCATTTTCAACTCCTCGAGCAATTAGTTTTAACTTGAATTCCCTAACCATCAAGGAAGGAGGTTGACCAGTCATCGGGGAATCATTCTTCGGCTGATTTGGAAGGCATGTTTACGGAAATTTGGTCTACAAAATACGGTTGTTGTACAAAAATTGTGCACTAATTAACTACGGGATGCTGCCCTCTTCTCTACGGCGGTTAGGGTTAACCTTGTTAAACCCCTCACTAATGACGGTGCCTAACTATTCCAGGCAATCAATTTTGATCGGTGTCTATACAAAGTATGCTAAATATGTATTTATAATGTTTCTATAACACACGACATAACCTAGCAGCCTTAATGAAATTAGAGGCTAGACTAGCCACGAGATACACACGTCTCTACTCCTAGCCATAAAACGACGCAATAACTTCCTACTCTGTATGTCGTTTTCGCCCTTCTAATCTACCAAAACTAAATCTACATTCCACTCCTCTACTTGTAAATTCTTTCAACATTTTACCAGCTTGAAAAAATATATTTGACTCGATTTTTTTCTCCAAAACATAACACGTGTGTTGCCGTTCTTATCATTTTACCTCTAAATTTGTTATCAACCTAACGGTCGTGACCAAATTGATAGTAATTCGTAATATTAACGACTGAATTTATAATATTTTTAATTTGATGACCAAAATAGAATATATTTAATAATTGGGTGACTAAGGTGGTTGTTTACCTTATAATTAATTACATATCATGCCTATCGATGATAAGACATTGAGTGACAAAAAAAAAAAACCTAACGTGATAAGATAACTATCGATTATCACTGTAGAGTGAGAAAGAATTTGTTGGAGCCTATCTTTGAACAACCCCATAAAAATCCAACTAATTGTTGGTTTGGAATATGTAATCAGAACAAACGTAAGAATCTTATGATATGAATGTAAATTTATAAACAAAATAAATTATTAAAGAAAAATATAAAGTAAATAATTTAAAATTTTCCGTTCATTGTTCATCCCTTTCGGATCAAATATAAAGAAAATACCTAAATTATATTAGAACTTAAAATTATGAAGAGAACGGTCGTCCCGTAAGGCTCTAGGTCCATCCGGTCTATGATGGTAGAAATAGAAAACAGGGTTTGGGTCATGTTTAGCATGTTCAAAGGAACAGGCAGCGCTGGCTGGCTAGCAACGACCGAGCAAAGAGAAGATAAAAGGTGGGGCAAAACAGACAGATTAAGATAAGGATCCCAAATCCCTTTGGTTTACTATTCAAACGACAGTAACACAAGGCTAAAGGCCGCCACCGGCTGCGGTCCAGTCTCCGGTCTTGTTCCATTTTCGGTTTTGTTTTTATGCTGGTGTGGGTACCAGGGAATGGAGGGGTGAAATTCATATATAATGTTTACGTACAAGGAATCTTGATTTCTTGCATGGACAAATGAGTTGATAATAATTTACGTGATCGAAACAATGTTTTGTTGCGACACGTGATATGCGTGAGGAAAACGATAATGTATTTGCAACTTGCAGTCAATCTCCCCCTCGCAGCCTCACTGCCCTCTTCTCAATGGCAAACCAATCTTGCTTGTCATTATGCGACCATATAGGGACGAGTTTTTGGACTCAATCCCAATTACAATCAGGGATGATAACGGGTCGGATTTAATCGAATTTTTGATTAATTCGACTCGATTCAAGAAACATACTTTTTTCACTCAAATCCGACTCGACCTGTGGAGCATATTCCCTACACCCGACCCAAGGAGTTTATTTTCTCCACCCAAACTCGATGACAACACATAAATATACAATCATTTTATTTTGATAAAATAGAGACTTAATTAAATAAAGTTATAGAAAGAGAGGTATTATAATAATTATCTTTAAATTTATAAAAGTTGATTCACGAGTCGAAGAATTTTTTCCTAAATTCAACTCGAATTGACTCATACTCTGTTTTAAAATAAAATTAACTCTATCGTATCAGATGAGTTCAAACTTGTCAAATTCAAGTTAAATTATTATCTTTAATTACAGCACACAAATAAATCTTAGTGATATAGCTTGAGTGGGTCTAATATTATTTAATAATATTTTTTTATAAAATCCATAAAAACATAAGTTATTACCGAAACGATTATATTAATAAGGATTCAAGTTTAACGAGAAAATAAAAAAAATGTAATTTAATACGATAAAAATGTATTAATATGAACAAAAATAAGTAAGTATCAAGAAGGAGTAGGGGTGTTCAAAATTCAGTTTTAACCGAATTAACCGATCGAATCGAATTAGTTCGATTAATTCGGTCGGCCACCGAATTAGTTCGGTCGGGGAACAATTAAGGATTTTTTTATAATTCGATTAACGGTTAATTCGGTTCGAAATCAGTTAATTAACCGAATTAACCTTTAAATATAATTATATTAAGAGACTTAGCTTACCCAATCCATTTAAAACTCATTTAAAACCCAAATTAATATTAATTAATTAAAATAATCTCAAAACTAAATGCAAAATGTTTGAATCAAATTAATTAGATATTATTTAAATTAATTTTAAATTAATTTTTTTTAATTAAAATACGAAATTCTAAAAAATTTCGGTAAATTCAAAAATTAACCGAAATTTATTCGGTTCGGTTAATACTTTCAAAAAAAGTTCGGTTCGGTTAACGATTAAAGAAAAAAAAGTTTGATTAATTCAGTTAAGGGTATCTCTGTTCGATCGACCACCGTTTTAACCGAATGAACACCCCTAAGAAGGAGCCCAAAGCTAATAAAGAAATAGATAGACTAAATGTTTTAACTTTAATGAGAAAATAGTAAATTATGTAATTAATATTGCTAACTACTTAGAACCCTTTTATATGTCAACACTTATGCAGTTAATTAATTAAAACCAAAGTTTAATTAATAGTAACCTAACAATTGCCTAACTTTAATAATGACCCAATGTGGAATTATTAAGGTGTATCAATTACATTTCATCATTACCATAATTCCATTTTATTCTTTTTGAACTCCAAGGTAAATTACACTTTAGTATTTAAATTATCAATTTTAGTTTGTTTTAGTATTTAAATTTTTAATTTTTTTAAAATTATACCTAAAATTTAGTTTTTGTTTCATTTTAGTATTCATTCAAAATTTAACGTAATTTTTTTTGAAAAAATTGAATGTTTAAGTAGAAATGGATAAAAACTGATAGTTGAGGATCAAATGCTTAGTTTACCCAAAATTTATTATTTCCTGGTTATGTATGATCGTCTCCTTGCCCAATATATATATAAGGGGTGGAGGCGTGGAACTAGCCATGCAACCATAGCTCTCTCATAAACGAAGCTCGAAACTCTGTACGTTAACTCGAAAACATATTGAAACTATATTGGAGAGCTGAAGATACATCTATTTATTGGGACGTATGGGCAGCATGGGCCGTGTATGCGATGAATTGGAGCCGAATGGAGTCGAGCTGGCGTCAAGTTCTTCAACAAATGATACTCCTGCAAAAGTGCCAATAGATATTAGCAAGCTCAGACCCGACGAACGCCATGTTTTCATAGAGAAGCTCATCAAAAACATCGAGAAAGACAACCTCCAGTTGTTGCAGAAGACTAGAAAAAGACTCGATAGGTGAATTATAACAGTATAACTCCATTTCCTATAATGAATTTCGGGATTTATACGCCAAATCTAAACTGGTTTCCGTGTTTAATTTTTGCAGAGTTGACGTCAAATTGCCGACGGTGGAGGTGCGATTCAGAAATCTCAGCGTGGAAGCGGAGTGCGATGTGATTCATGGGAAGCCTTTACCCACGTTGTGGAATTCTCTTCGGAGCATTGTCACTGTAAGTATCGAAGGAGGCGATTTTGGGTTTCGTAAGCAATTTTTTTTGAAAGATCAAATAATCCATGAACTATTGATTTTGTTCTTGGACAGTATCCTGCAGTAAAGCTGTTTGGTTCAAAGTCGCACCGGGCAGAGATGAGCATTATTAACGATATCAGTGGCTGCATAAAGCCTGGAAGGTAATTTTATGCTTGAAATTTGATCGATGTGTATGTAATTTTAGAAGTGAAAAGTTGTTTATACCAAATGAGATTGTGCAGGATGAGCCTGCTGCTCGGCCCTCCGGGATGCGGGAAGACGACGCTGTTGAAGGCACTTTCAGGGAATCTAAACACATCCCTCAAGGTAGTAATTTTAAAGATCAAACTTATAAAATTCGAAAGGACGAAAACTTATAAGTGCCGCCAACCCCCTCGTCTCATCCTATACTCCCTTTTTATTCTTTATACCATGACAATTAATATTAATATACTATGGTTGGTTGATAAAGGGTTTTCTCTCAAAATTAATAAATACTTTTATTTATCTAAAATGATAATTATATATGATTATATAAAAATGTATACAAAGTTTATTATTAAATATGATAATTTTTCATATGTAATAATACATGTTAAAATTTTTGAGTGAATAACAAAATTTAAAACCAATCACAACTGAGTTATAAAAAAAACTAGATTTTAGATTGTCAAAATTTAGCTTATATAAATATATTATTTTTAATTATAAAAAGTTTTATTTTTAATGTATTTTTAATTCCTAAACACAATAATCTTACTATTCATCTAAATGGAGCTTTAGTTTGATTGCAAGCCGCAAGCTACAATATGTACTATAGATGTTAAGCTAAACTATTAAAGTATTTTGGTTGTATGCTAAATTTATGACTGTTACTATTGAAGTATTTTAATTAAACGATAATAAATAAGAAGAAATAAAAATATGTACACATGGATTTACGTAGAATATTCCAAATGAAAAAAATCTCGAGTATAGAATTTTTTTTACTATATTCAACTTTAAATTGTAGTAAGATTACATGAGAATATGTGAAACCTTTAGAATCATATATATATATATATAATTGTACGAACACAATGGTCTTATTCATTTGTTACTCTCAAGTTAATTTTTCGGACTGAATCAAATGAAATTTGAATCACAAACTACAAGTAAAATGGAGCATCCATATGTAAATGTATTGATGGTGTGATATATAAGATGGTTTGAAGATATATATATATATTTTTGGTTGGGTTGTAATAGGTAAGCGGGGAAGTTTCTTACAATGGATACAAACTAGAAGAATTCGTTCCACAGAAAACTTCAGCATATATAAGCCAAGATGACCTGCACATCTCGGAGATGACAGTCAGGGAAACACTCGATTTTTCAGCCCGTTGTCAGGGTTTAGGCAGCCGAGAAGGTGTTCTTTCATTTTCCATCAAACTAACATTCATCTGTAACTTAAATAACCAATGGTGCTAAAAACTAACACTTGTTTTACGGTTACGAAGAATTATTGAAGGAGGTCAGCAGAAGGGAGAAGCAAGCAGGTATCGTTCCAGATCCGATTATCGATACTTATATGAAGGTACATTTAAACATGATCATTTATATGTTTTTATTTTATATTTCGACCGGTGATATCAAATTCAGTCAAGAATAATATGGTCACTTCTGTTCGATCATATAGGCTACATCCATGAAAGGGGCCAGGGGAACTCTTCAAACTGACTACATACTAAAAGTAATTTTTGTCGACAAAGCTTGGACATGCTTCCTATTATAATGCAAGACCAGTAACAGATTCTTGATTCTGCAGATTCTTGGACTTGATATTTGTGCCGGTACTATAGTTGGAGATGCCCTAAGAAGAGGTATCTCTGGTGGACAGAAGAAGAGGTTGACTACAGGTAGTGACAAAACAAATCAATTCATATTACCGTTTAATTTTGGATAGTTAAGCTATTGAACCTTCTTAATTTTGATATATATATATATGTTAATATCACAACAATGTATCTAAATTGTGCAGGGGAGATCCTTGTTGGCCCCATACAAACTTTGTTTATGGATGAAATAACCAATGGCCTTGACAGTTCCACAGCATATCAAATTATTGCTTGTCTACAGCAGCTGGTGCATATCACAGATGCAACTTTGTTGGTCTCACTGCTTCAGCCTGCACCAGAAACCTTTGAACTATTTGATGATATTATATTGATGGGTGAAGGAAAAGTTATATATCACGGACCACGTGGTGGCATTGTCGAATTCTTCGAAAGCTGTGGCTTCAGATGCCCTCAAAGGAAAGGGATTGTGGACTTCCTTCAAGAGGTAAGGGAACACTTGTTCAATTTTTTTTTCTAACACCAGAAAATTTGTCTTATTTCTTCAACTTGAAGTTCTTTGCTATTTGACTATGTAGGTCATATCCAGGAAAGATCAAGAACAATATTGGCATAATACTGAGTTACCCTACTCGTATGTTTCTGTTGATATGTTCTCTAAGCTGTTTAGAGAATCCCCCTTGGGAAAATGGATAAACGAGGATCTCTTAGAGCCATATGATGAGTCTCAATGCCACAAGCATGCTCTTTCCTTTAATGACTATTCTGTTTCAAAATGGGAAATCTTCAGAGCTTGCATGTCAAGAGAATATCTCCTCATGAGAAGGAACTCATTTTTATACATGTTCAAATTAATTCAGGTTAAGAAATTATTAATTTATTTATTTTATCATGGTCTATGCTTTGGTTTGGAAACATAAATTGAGATAGTCTACGTAGTTTGTGCTGATGGATTGCTAACATAAAAAACTTCTTTCATGGCAGCTTGTCATCATTGCAATTGTGACAATGACCGTGTTTCTTAAGAGTGGGATGGATATTGATATCCTTCATGCAAATTACTACTTGGGAGCAATGTTTTATGCGCTCCTGATACTTGTTGTTGATGAATTTCCAGAGATACATTTGACTGTTTCAAGACTCTCAATTTTCTACAAACAGAAAATGTTGCACTTTTACCCAGTTTGGGCTTATGCAATCCCATCTATTATTTTAAAGATTCCTATTTCATTTGTTCAATCCCTGGTTTGGACATCCCTTACGTATTATGTAATGGGATACAGCCCTGAAGTTGGGAGGTAAGTGAGTTTCAAAAGTTATAATTTTATCAGATAGCACTCCTGAGAAAATTTATGTCAGGTTTTCTTATCCTTTACCTTCTATTCAGATTCTTCCGCCAGTTCCTTATATATTTTTCCGTGCAAATATCATCGGCATCCATGTACCGTTTCTTGGCATCAGTCTGCCAAACTATGGATTGTTCAGTAGCAATTGGCACTCTTCTACTTTTCTTGGAATTGATATTTTGTGGCTTTATCATCCCACAATGTAATGTTCTCATCTCTCTTATAAGTATGAAATAAACTACCAAACATGATTATGATTCATTAATCTAAGTGCTTTGGTTACAGCGTTCATGCCAAGCTGGTTGAGGTGGGCGTTTTGGGTTTCCCCTCTCACATATGCTACCATAGGCCTCTCAGGAAATGAATTTCATGCTCCAAGATGGCAAAGGGTAATGAACATTTCTAGTTTTTGCCTACACTATCTTAATATTAAATACACCGATTTTCATGCTGTTTTTCTTATTCTTATCTGATTAATGTACTCAATTCTTTGTTCACTTTACAGGTCCTGACAATGAATTCTACAATAGGACAAGAAACACTGAAAAGCCATGGATTTTACTTTGAGGAGTACTTTTTCTGGATTTCAATTGGTGTCTTACTTGGGTTTGCTTTAGTCTGGAACCTTGGATTTACTTTGGCCTTAAGTTTCTTGAAGTGTATGTTCCACTTTTTCCCATTTTGTTTGATTGTTCTTCAGAATAAGAAATACATGGTTGTTCATTTTTCTCTTGTTAAAATTTGGTTCAGCCCCTGGATATTCTCGAGTTGTCATTTCACACGAAAAGCTTTCCACAGTAAAGAAAGGAGATTCTCTCAATGGTGCAGATATGGAAGACGTGTCTAGCTTTTCACATTCCCGTAAAAAGGAAGAATCTAGTAAAGGTTTATTCTTTTATCTTCATTTCATCGAATCACTTTTGCAGCCTCATTTAAACTATGTATTCATGTCTACCTTGTTTCTTATCACAGTGAAGATGGTGTTACCTTTTGATCCGTCAACATTAACATTTCAAAATGTACAATACTATGTTGACACACCTCAGGTAAAGAGTTGATTTGGAATATAAGACTTGTACTGGAGACACCATTAACTGATAAACATTCATGCACCTGTATAATGTCAACTTATGAGCCGTTGGATGACACAAGAATATTAATATCATTATTGGTGCATTGTTTTCATTATGTTAGGAGATGAGAAAAGAAGGATATGTTCAGAGGAAACTCCAAATACTGTCAGATATCACTGGAGCAGCCAAGCCTGGTGTTCTAACAGCCCTGATGGGTCCTAGTGGAGCTGGAAAAACTACTCTTCTCGATGTTCTGGCAGGGAGGAAAACTATAGGATACATAGAAGGCGAAATCAGAGCAAATGGTTATCCTAAAGTTCAAGAAACATTTGCTAGGATATCAGGTTATTGTGAGCAAAATGATATACATTCTCCTCAAATCACAGTAAAAGAATCTTTGATTTTTTCTGCTTGGATGCGCCTTCCCGCTTGTATTGATTCAAAAACTAAAACTGTAAGTCTCGAAAGATGTGAGAAATGATGATATTTGGCTACCTAAGTTTGGAGATAATTTGTCTTAAATATGCCGCTTTACCGGATTTTGCAGAAATTTGTGCAAGAAGTTATCGAGACAATTGAACTTGATGGAATGGAGGATGCTTTAGTTGGCACACCTGGTCTTAGTGGACTATCAACTGAGCAACGGAAACGACTCACAATTGCTGTGGAACTCGTTGCTAATCCTTCCATAATATTCATGGATGAACCTACCACAAGTCTAGATGCAAGAGCTGCGGCCATTGTCATGCGTGCTGTGAAGAATGTAGTTGATACAGGTAGAACAATTGTTTGCACAATCCACCAACCAAGCATTGACATATTTGAAGCATTCGATGAGGTGAAAAATCCGATTTATTTGACCGCTCCTTGCCATCAAGAAAAAGTTTAATAAAACGAGTCCTCCACTTCTCTTTCATATTCATGCTAATGTTCATTGCAGTTGATTTATCTAAAAAATGGTGGGAGTTTAATCTACTGTGGACCATTGGGACAAAATTCTAGTAAGGTTATAGAATACTTCGAGGTTAGTTACGCACTTTTGGCCTTTTCATTCTCTGATTAATGTATACTACACTAATTGCTTTCTGGACATAATTTTTTTACTTCTATACTCTTCGTGGCAGAATATACCTGGGGTGACCAAGATCAAAGATAATTGCAACCCGGCGACATGGATGCTAGAGGCTACTTCATCTTCAGTAGAATCTGAACTAGGAATCGATTTTTCTGAAATTTACAAGAGTTCTGCCTTGTATGAGTAAGTTAAATTAGAACGCTTTGGTGATTTTTGTATTTTCTAAAGTTGAACCAGGAGCCAGTGATTTCCTCTTTACATGCATATTCATTTTTATACCTTCCACTGTTCATTTTGTGGTAGGATTAGTGGATATTTATGAACTTCCAAGTGATAGATTTTATTTTATTTTTTGGTAGGAACAATAAAGAGCTTGTAAGGCAACTGAGTAATCCCCCCTCCAGGTTCCAAAGATGTGTATTTTCCAACCCAATATGCCCAAAACTATTGGGGACAGATCAAAAATTGCCTATGGAAACTGCATTTATCTTATTGGAGAAATCCTTCATACAACTTGATGCGTTTCGTGTTCACTATTGTAATTTCGTTGACTCTAGGCATCCTCTTTTGGGACCAAGGAAGTAAAATGTAAGTCTGGGTAAATTTGTAAAGGAGTCGATACTTTTATGGGTTGTAATTCTGCAGATACATTAACTTTAATCTTCTTTTTTTCCCACTACAGAAACAACCAGCAGAATTTATTCAACATTTTTGGTTCAATGTATGGAGCTGTGATGTTCCTTGGAAGCAACAGCGGCTCAGCTGTTCAACCATCTGTGGCAACCGAGAGAGTCGTTATGTATCGAGAAAGATTCGCTGGGATGTACTCTTCCTGGTCTTATGCTCTTGCACAGGTAACACGAATACACAAACTTATCAATGTATAATACGCTGAGCACAATTATAACACGTAAAAGTAATACGAATTAATTGTCGGACCTATATTGCAGGTGTTGATCGAGATTCCCTACCTATGTGCACAAGCTGTAGTGTTTGTGATAATCACATATAGTATGATAGGATACTATGTGACGGCATATAAGGTGTTTTGGTACTTCTATGCCATCTTCTCTACACTGCTGACCTTCAGCTTTTTAGGAATGCTTCTTGTCTCTTTGACACCGAATATTGCAATAGCTGGAGCTTTAACCTCTACTTGCTATCCATTGACTAATCTTTTCTCTGGCTTTTTGCTTCCTAAACTGGTTAGTATTCTCCCTCTAGTTTTGATCTTTAAACACTCTTTTGCATGTCATTGCTCATAAAAGAGTAAATCTTGTTGTCATCCTTCAATTTCGATAGTTTGAAGATAGGAAAAGGGGTTACAGATGTCCGGATTTGAACCGTAGTTTCGTTGTTGGTTTGTGCAGAAAATACCAAGCTGGTGGATCTGGATGTATTATTTACTGCCAACATCTTGGACTTTAAACTTGCTGCTGACTTCACAATATGGAGATGATAATGGTGAACTTATGGTATATAATGAAACTACAACAGTATCTACTTTGTTAGAGCAGTATTTTGGGTTTGGAAATCATCACATTGCTGTTTCTGCTGCTGTTCTCTTCTGCTATCCCTTAATTTTTTCATCACTTTTTGCATTCTTTATCAACCGTTTGAACTTCGAGCGAAGATAAAATCGTCTTCCCGCTCTTGGAACAAGAGAATAGTAATTTGTAGTAAGAAATTAACATGTAATTAACACGAATTTTCAATAAATTGTTCAGAATTCTTTGTATTCATGTGTAACTTGGGTTTAATAAATCTATGGTTTCCTTCATATATGTAACAAAACCTTGGCTGGATCATGTTGTTTTCACTAGGAACCTCTGTGCTTGTACCAATTGTGTTCTTTTGAAAGCAACCTCTGGATTTTCAACTGAAGTACTGGGCTTGGGGAAACACTCATCTATTTCTAGTCTTGACAAGCTGTGGCCTTGAGGCCTTCCTCTCCATCTTTTCCCTTTTCTTTCTAGTCTTTTCATCCTCCACCTCTCCCTAATCGAACAAACAATCTTACAAATATCGATATATGAATTTTACGGTTGCCCTGCGGAATAATACGAGGGTGTAGAAACCGGACATACCTCTGAGCCCTGTGATAGAAATCCACTAATGAACCCGAAAGATTTATATGCTCCAAATGCTGGTATCTGAAAAGCAACAAATAACTCCATAACCATCCGAGGAACATGGGGTAGTATTAAGCTACCAATATGGGGCTACTATACCAAAATGATATTCTGCTAGTGTAATGAAATTAGCAACATACTTTCGTTCCAAATTATACGCTTTAATTCCAAAAGCAGAGCAAAGGATGGAAGTATCAGATTGATTTCCATGAGCAACCAGGTAAAGAGAACTTACCACAAGATACGTATACCAAAACTTGTCAGATATAATGGATGCTAGTTGCACAAAATTTGTAATGTAGATAATATCATGTAAATAGCTGCAAGAAACTAGCAACCGTAAGGTGGGGATATTTAGTACATACAGAAACACACACACACAGAGATCATAAGACAAATAGACAATAGATTGAACTAATTCATAACTCAAAAGACTTATATATGAACATAAAGATTTAAACTATCCAACAAATAAGCTAAAGAACATATTGGCAGACACATTGAAATTAAGGTGAAAATAAGATAAAACATTGAAATTTCGTACCCACATATTCCGCCAACGCTCATATCAAATCCATCATCAAGAAGCTCTCCATCATCAGCGTAAGAAGGTTTTGCCATCCGGGCAAGTTGTTGATAGGGGAAGAAGTAAGCTACAGATGTTAAAAGTAGACCAACCCAATGCTTCCATGTGATTGAGAAATGGAAGATCAACATCCTAACCAAGACATAGATAACCCACATAAAAGAAAATTAGAACATTAACCCCAAAAAGTAAGATAATTAACAAGTTTAGAATCCAACTACAAAGACAAGAAAATTAAATAGTACTTAACCCAACAACAATCAATCTCCACATTGACTAAAAGTGAGAACAATTGTAAGAAATCTGATGTGGTGGTATGTCAAAACAAAAGCTAATTAAGAAAACGTTTTTCAAAGGCTCAAAATAAAATCTACAAAGTTAAACGAAAAACATATTGCATCTTTTCTACAGATTACTAAAGAAGAAGAAAAATTGATGATAGAACCTACCAAGAAAAAAACTTACACTGGGCTCCAACTTCCAATGCTTAAGGACTTACAAGATCATTGCTTTGTACATATTCCAATTCTAGTAATTAACAGAATTAGCACAATTACTCATGCTAGATCCGAAAACAATTATAAGATTAACTTAATAGTCAACGAAGGGATGTATACAAGAAACAGGAAAAATTCATTTCTATTTTCTTCCTGATTGTAGATCATGGTGTTATAACGTACTGAGTTATTCATTAACAAATCTAATTTAATCAGGATATAATACTTGGAATTAATTTAAAAGATAAATAAGTCATAACTTGAAGAATTTAAGGGAAATAATAATAAGACCAAGAAGATGATGAGAGCGTACATTGCAGGCAACTATGAGGCGACGCAGATTGCTCATATGGCGAGCATTCTCTTCCGTACGCTTCTTGGCACCTTGATTTGCCATTTCTCGATCTCTTTCCGCGACTGGTCAACGACTTTCACTCTAGATTCGATAACAATCAAACAGACCGGGAGGAGGAGGCCTCAAAGAGAGAGATAAATAAATAATTGTTCTTATACCACTTGTCACCAGATTATTATATTTTTTTCATTAAAAAATATGTCTAATAAAATATGCAGTGTACGAACCGAACGACTTCAGTATTAAAGAAATTATTGTAACTCCTTGAGATTCCATGTTCAAGCACCATAAATACCAATAGTATGAACGTTCAATGTTAACTGTTTGAGAGTATGTAGTACCATCACTTTTAAATTCAAGGATCTCCTTTTTCCTTTTCAACTAGTCCAACACTCGATTCGGAGATTAGTTCACTGACAATGAATCCCTAGTTGTTCTTGTTACACTTCTTATCGGTTTGCCCTTGAACCGGTAGAGGGAACTTACACATCTTTGATTTTAGGAGTTCATGTGGTACTCACTTTCCTCTATGACGCTAGTCACGTCGTTCATCGTCTCACCCGCTGACACATCTTTCAGAATGATCCTTCATTCACAATTACTCAATACATGTTCGATTGGAGATACTCAGAAGTATTTCATCTAGTATGGTTACTTCTGTTGTAATCCACTCCTATGAGTGTTTTCTAGGCCCCTTTGGCAATTTATGTCTCTCAAGAACTAAGTTCCACCATTATGGAAAATCCTTAGCTCTTATAGTCCTTAACGAGGTCAATTCTAACCATCCAAAAGGGGTAATATCGATATTCTGTTTGCGGTATCGATACTTTGGGTCAAGTATCGACACTCCTATGAGTATCGGTACCAAAATGGCTACTGGATTGCAAATTTTACCCTTAGTATTGATATTGTTACCTTCAGTATCGATACCAGGGTTATAATATCGATACTCCTCTTTAGAATATCGATACTCCCATTATAAAATGTCCAAAAATTGATCCAGTTCAACCAATATCGATATTGTTCATCTAATATTGATACCTAACCCAGAAAACCTAGAAATAGGCTCGGGAAACACTAAAAAATCCTCTCAAAAACTCTAGTTTGGTCTCAAATCAACTTCTAAACCTTAAGGGGCTTATTTAGGGTCATTTAACACTATCAAAACACAAACTTTATACTAAAAGCGTTATCTAAAACAAGAATCAAGCAAACCCCCAAATATACTCAAATCCCCAAATACCCAACAAGGCATTATGTTTAGGAGTTTCATAACACAACAAAGGATTGCAAATACAATACCTTAGCTTAGAAATTCGAAATGAAGTTCTTTTCTTCAACTACTCTGTTTTTTTCTCTTATGTGTTTGCATTTGAACTCTCCAAACCCATTTTCTCTTGTAAAATAAGAAACCCAAAGCTTAAATCCTTAAAACAATGCTGATGAAAGGATTATGGACAAATTTGAAGTATGAGAAAGGCTCAAGAATTTACCTTTGAGCTATGGAATTTGGAGAGGAAGAATGAGAGGGAAAAAATGAAGAAATAAAAAGAAGAAGGAGATAAAAAAGATAAAAACTTTCGTCTTTTTAAAAATGAGATAATTATACTATAGGTCCCTCCTCGTTTTTCTACAATTCAAAAACCTATTTTCTGACTAATTGAGCTCAAATCCAACTCAATTAAGCCCATACTCGGTCCAACGACTCTAATTATGAAACCTTCGAAACCCACATAACTCTCGGGTAAACTCGAAACTACTAACCTGGAATTTAGGGTGTTACATTGTAATCACCTTAGCTTAATAAAAAATAATAATTAAGCTCTACATATTTGAATACACTTGTACTTAATTTATGGGGTAAACTATACCAGTGAACACCCAACTATAACCCCTTTTCATTTTGACCATCATTTTTGAATTCTTGTCAATTAGGTCACCCAACTATTTAAATGCATTCAATCAAGCCACTAGCCGTTAACAGTTAACGAAAGTGATGATGTGATAGTTAGTAAAATTGGTATAATTATACATTTGGTCACTATTACTTATATATTCTATCAATTTGATCATAATTTTAATAAATTAAAATAAATTTAATATACGAATCAGATCGTGCCACATGTCATTAGTGTCAAATATCATGACACGTGTCATCCTTTGGTGAAAAGAAAATTAAAGTTGTTGAAATAAGGGAGAGGGAAAATCGAATTTGGGTTTTTGGGGTTGATGAAGCAACCTTCCAACCATTGAACCAAGCTGATTACTTAGTATATAATAGGCTACATATGATATATATTTTGTATATTAATATAAACTTAAATTCTTAATATTTTGTATAATACTCTATATTTTAACTTAAATTCACGTATTAATATTAAAAATATTTTTATTTTTATTTTGAATTATTAAATATATTTTATTCTTGTCTTAACCTAAAAATAAATTTTATTTTTATTTTAACTTAAATTATATTATAATCTTATCCTAACTTAAAAATATATTTTATTTTTATCTTAAATTTTAAAAAGTATATATATTTTTTATTTTAACTTATTACATATATTATGATGTTCTTAACTTAAATGATTAAATATATTCTAGTCTTACCTTAAATTATTAAATATATTTTATCCTTATTTTAACGTCAAATATATATATTATTCTTATTTTTAAATTAAATATGTATATTTTATTTTATTTAAAAAAGTATATTTTATTTTTTATTTAATTTAAAAATTTAGACATTATTTTTATCTTAGTTTTAAAATATTATAAGAATAAAATATAAATATTTAAGTTAAGGTAAGAATAAATTATTTTTTAAAATTAATAAAAAATTAAAATATATATTTTAGGTTAAAATAAGAATAAATATATTTTTAAGTTATGATAAGAATAAAATATATAGTTTAATGTTAAGATGTTAATTTAATTTAATATGTGAATTTAAGTTAAGATATATAAAATTATAAGTATTTAAGTTTAGACTTGTATTCACTATACTTGGCATATGCAATTTAAACCAAAAGGTTTGCTTGATTTAGTGGTTAAACTTCTTCTTTACTTCTCAATTATCTTGGGCTTGATCCCTTGCTTCCTTATTTCATCTTTTTCAATTTTCTTTTCATTTGGTTCAAAATAAAATTATTAAATTAAAATAAATTAAATTCGCTAGTAGAATTGTAACACCCCCAACCCGTATCCGACCCGGATACAAGTCCGAAGTGTCACATTGACTTTTCAAACATTTATTCGTATAAAATAGTGAGTAATTTAAAAACTTTGATAACATTTAACTTATTCAAAACGTTTACAAAATATATCAGAGTTCATACAATTTATATCTTTAGACTACATGCCAACTACACTCTATGAACAGTACATATATTTTCTGATCCGACATTTGGTAAGGAGAACTGACCTGTCTTGCTCCGCATTACTCTTTACTCTTCTCGAAACCTACGTGTGAAACAATCACACGCTAAGTCGAAGACTTAGTGAGGCATAACAACTTATAATGCACTTTATAACATATATCAATACATGCATATTCTGTTCTATCATGTTATACCAATACCATGCATTCTTCGTATCCTATAAACTCATATCAGATTAATTACAGTAATTACATACATACACATAATTCATCATATCACAAATCATATACATATATCACATACATTGTTCTCATATCACCAATATCCATACCTGTAAGCATATTACTTTAACATTCATGAATTTGTATTAATGAGTTTCTTGACCCATGATATCATATTGAGAACCTAAGGTATCTGAGTATTGTGAGGTTGTGCACTATGCTGTCACTACAGCTCGTATAAATGCACCGAAGTGCCGCGTAGAATTGCACCGTAGTGCCATATAATGATGTCCATAAGGACCACATAGAATTCCTTAAGAATCATATACATATGCTAGGGATCATATATGTGTCTCACCAGACTTCACACATGTTCCAAAGAATATATATATATCCCGAAGGACCGCGTAGAATATTGTCCCGAAGGACCGCGTAGACCCTCTACTCTTGGCATGCCAACTATACCCCTAGCTCTCAAGACACATAACATGGGCATTTTCTTTTATACTTATCATTTCACATAACACATAGTTCAATTACTCATAGAACATTTTCATATGAGTCACATTTACATGTCACATAGCTTATATTTCTCACGTAGTTACATAGATCCATATCATATAACATTTATCACAAAGTGCACATAATCACACATATCATATCATATAGCTTAGATCATTTCTCAGATATTCATATAAACATACATATCATATCTTGTTCACATATGATCATATATGCTTCATATAACACATAAAACACTTTCTCCTAGCTTATATCAATTTTTAGAGTTCTTTCATATTACCTGATGACATATATCATATAGATATATAATAACGGATATCATATATCTACCTTATGCTCTATTTCTTTGTATTCCCATAGATTATAAATTATGCTGTATTTATAAACATATATCATTTAATAGTATTTTTATTTAGGTACTAATTAATCTCTTTACTTAATTCAATTTATATTCATTATAATCTTTTCATATAGCTCCATTATACTAATTCTCATAATAAATCATACCACTAAGTACTTGTCCAACTCATGTTTCCATTATGCATATATTGTTACCCATGTTTACCTAGTTCATATCACTTCTTATAAACTCACATTCATCATATTTTCCTATTATTACATATTTTATCTCATAACCATGTATCCACATAGTCTTATATTTCATTATCATATTACATATACTTGTTCTCCTATGACCCTTAATAAACATATATTTCTATTTCCCTACATCTCTCGACTTATCTTCTATATTCCTATAATTTCATAACTTATTTTATATCATTTTCCCTTTTTATTCACATAAACCATCTATTTATTTAGTTCAATTTCTCATGACTTCCACAATACTCTTTAATAAAACTTTGTAGCTCTTCACTATAATACATAAACCATAGTTTCCTTTAATTTATCAATCTTCCCTATATTACTTATGTATCCTTATTTATGCCTTCGAATTCATACTATTCTCTTAGAGTCTCCTAACATTTCTCATATAATCACTTATACCATATCATATAACTTATACTTGATTATCTTATTCTCTCATGTTCATTTCATTTCTTATGACTCTATCATATAACTTATCTCATGTTCTTCCATTATTACATAATAAAGTCTTACATAAATCATATAACATATACAAATCATATCATTATCTTTAGCCATGCATACATACAATCAATGTAATACATATAATCACATATAGTTATAACCAACACATAATCACATTGACTTTTCAAACATTTATTCGTATAAAATAGTGAGTAATTTAAAAACTTTGATAACATTTAACTTATTCAAAACGTTTACAAAATATATCAGAGTTCATACAATTTATATCTTTAGACTACATGCCAACTACACTCTATGAACAGTACATATATTTTCTGATCCGACATTTGGTAAGGAGAACTGACCTGTCTTGCTCCGCATTACTCTTTACTCTTCTCGAAACCTACGTGTGAAACAATCACACGCTAAGTCGAAGACTTAGTGAGGCATAACAACTTATAATGCACTTTATAACATATATCAATACATGCATATTCTGTTCTATCATGTTATACCAATACCATGCATTCTTCGTATCCTATAAACTCATATCAGATTAATTACAGTAATTACATACATACACATAATTCATCATATCACAAATCATATACATATATCACATACATTGTTCTCATATCACCAATATCCATACCTGTAAGCATATTACTTTAACATTCATGAATTTGTATTAATGAGTTTCTTGACCCATGATATCATATTGAGAACCTAAGGTATCTGAGTATTGTGAGGTTGTGCACTATGCTGTCACTACAGCTCGTATAAATGCACCGAAGTGCCGCGTAGAATTGCACCGTAGTGCCATATAATGATGTCCATAAGGACCACATAGAATTCCTTAAGAATCATATACATATGCTAGGGATCATATATGTGTCTCACCAGACTTCACACATGTTCCAAAGAATATATATATATCCCGAAGGACCGCGTAGAATATTGTCCCGAAGGACCGCGTAGACCCTCTACTCTTGGCATGCCAACTATACCCCTAGCTCTCAAGACACATAACATGGGCATTTTCTTTTATACTTATCATTTCACATAAACTTGTAATTCACTTCCCATATCACGTATCACATAGCTTCACTTACACGTAGATCATTTTCATATCATTCTCATGTCACATATATCATGTTTTCATATAATTTCTATCATTTCTCACCCAATCACATTTATTCATGTAAACATACTTATCATATCTTGTTCACATAAGATCATATATGCTACATATAACACATAGAACACTTCCTCCTAGCTTATATCAATTTTCAGAGTTCTTTCATATTACCTGATGACATATATCATATAGATATATAATAACGGATATCATATTATCTACCTTATGCTCTATTTCTTTGTATTCCCATAGATTATAAATTATGCTGTATTTCTAAACATATATCATTTAATAGTATTTTTATTTAGGTACTAATTTAATCTCTTTACTTAATTCAATTTCATATATTCATTATAATTTTTTCATATAGCTCCATTATACTAATTCTCATAATAAATCATACCACTAAGTACTTGTCCAACTCATGTTTCCATTATGCATATACTGTTACCCATGTTTACCTAGTTCATATCAATTCTTATAAACTCACTTTCATCATAGTTTCCTATTATTACATATTTTATCTCATAACCATGTATCCACATAGTCTTATATTTCATTATCATATTACATATACTTGTTCTCCTATGACCCTTAATAAACATATATTTCTATTTCCCTACATCTCTCGACTTATCTTCTATATTCCTATAATTTCATAACTTATTTTATATCATTTTCCCTTTTTATTCACATCAACCATCTATTTATTTAGTTCAATTTCTCATGACTTCCACAATACTCTTTAATAAAACTTTGTAGCTCTTCACTATAATACATAAACCATAGTTTCCTTTAATTTATCAATCTTCCCTATATTACTTATGTATCCTTATTTATGCCCTCGAATTCATACTATTCTCTTAGAGTCTCCTAATATTTCTCGTATAATTACTTATACCATATCATATAACTTATACTTGATTATCTTATTCTCTCATGTTCATTTCATTTCATATGACTCTACCATATAACTTATTTCATGTTCTTCCATTATTACATATTAAAGTCTTACATACATCATATAACATATACAAAGCATATCCTTATCTTTAGTCATGCATACATACAATCAATATAATACAGATAACCACATATAATTATAACTACACATAATCATGTCCATGACTTCATGCATATTACTCTAGGAAATAGACTCATCGCAAGTCTTATTTCCATTAAACACTACATATCACTAGTATGCACTCACCTGGGCCTCGTTGTTTGAATCAATCCTAATCCTTAGTTTGTTCCGGAATAAGCTTTCATTCTATATCTACATAATAATACATTAATACTTATCAGTATACTGATTGATATATTCGAAACTATCACTCCTTAGTCTCAAAGAAAAGCCAATTTCATCTTTTAATGAAGGTATGCATCGATGCACTACACCATGCATCGATGCATAAATCCTATTCGATGTTTGTATTTAATGGGGATGCATCGATGCACTCCTTATGCATCGATGCATAAATCCCATTCGATGTTTTCTATTTAAATTCATGCATCGATGCACCTTAAACAATTTCTGGTATTTATCATCGATGCATCGGTGCACAATGAATGTGCATCGATGCACATTGCCCAGAACTGACATTTTAGCACGTAAATCATCAACTCTTCCCTTAATTCTTCTATTTTAAGCCCCTCTTATGAAATTAAAATCAACTACTATAACTTGAACCAACTTATATCCATGTAAATCATCTTTAACCTCAAAATCCTATCTTCTTTATGAGATTCAAGAATCATACCAAATTTTCTATATGATCTAAATCCAATTCTATCACTCCAAATCTCTTAATTTAACCATTGACAAGTCAAATTTAACTTCCAATCTAAGAAATGAACTTTATTCCAAGATTTCATTTGTAAACTCTAAATCTTCAATCTCTCCTAACTCCACCATCTTTTGCTTTTAAGATGATTTAAGCTTTCCTTAAGCTTAGTTATCATCTAATAATTAAAACCCAACCTTAAAATCAACAATTCAATTATAAACAAAGAAACTTACCTTTGGCTCTTGGCTTCCACGTGAAGAAGAAGAAGAAGAAGAAAGGAGAAGAGAACTCTGGAGAACTCTCTCCCTTTCCACGTGCCTTTATCCTTACCAATCCCATTTTTTATTCATTTCTTGGTCAATTGACCCTTTGCCCTTTATTTCCTTTACTAATTACTAAATAACCTTCATCATATATATCCAATAATCATTGAACTATTTCATTCTTATACTTTAGTCACCAAATTCTGAAACTTTACAATTTGGTCACTAACTCGGTATTGCGGATGTTATATATGACTTCATGCATATTACTCTAGAAATAGACTCATCGCAAGTCTTATTTCCATTAAACACTACATGTCACTAGTATGCACTCACCTGGCCTCACTAGTCAATTTCAATCTCTTATCTTTCCCTTGATCGATCTTACTTGCCAAATGTTCCGGAATTGCTTTACGCGCAGAATCTACATAAATGTACATTTTGAGGCAATCATTAGATACCTACACCTTGTAATTAGATACTAGTAACTTAAACGAACTTATTAAACCCATATTCACAATTTCCTTTAGGGGGAATCGGTTCCCTACTAAGGGGGTATCGATTCCCTCATGACATTCTGGAAATTTTTGTTCGTTTGAAGGGGTATCGGTTCCCCTTGAATGGGTACCGATTCCCCTTGCCCAGAAATCATATTTTTAACTCGAAAATTACTTCATTTCCTCTCAAACACTTCATATATCATCTCCTTTTCATTCTTAACTCTAGTACACATACTTAAACCAATCTATATTCATTTATTTCATCTTAAACCTCAAAATCCTATCTTCCATATGAGATTCAAGAATCATACCAAATTTTCAATGTGTTCTAATTCCAATTCTAACACTTCATACTTCTTAATTAGATTGATGACAAGTCAAATTCATCCATAAAACTTCAACAACCATACCATATCAAAATTTCATCTTAAAATTCATATTACAAATTCTTTCTTAATTCCTTTATCTTATTGTTTAAATCCCATATAAGCTTTCCTTAAGCTTATTTAATACCCAAAGAATCAAAACTAAGCTTAAAACTCAAGAATTAACCAACTGAAATTAAACTTACCTATTGTAGCTAAGCCCCACGTGAAGAAGAGAAAGCAAGAAGAAGAAAGCTTCCAGATAGCTCTCTTCCCACGTTTTTCACTCTTATAAAAGGGGGAATAATATCTTTTAAAGGAAAAGACCATAATACCCTTAATTTCCTTTAATAATTACTAATTAACCTTCATCATATATATCTAATAATCATTGAACTATTTCATTCTTATACTTTAGTCACCAAATTCTGAAACTTTACAATTTGGTCACTACCCCGGTATTGCGGATGTTACAAGAATGGTGTCACGTGATAAGATCTGATTCAAATATTAAATTTAATTTCTTAAAATTAGAACCAAATTGATATAATATATAAGTAGCAGTGATCAATACCAATTTTACTAATTGTCACATCATCACTTTCATTAACTGTTAACGGCTAGAGACTTTATTAAGGACTAGTTTAGATCACCTTTTGAAAAGTGACTTTTAAAAGTGTTGTAGAATCGAACTTTTAAAAGTGTTGTATAAAAGTGTAGTTTAAACTTTAAAATTTAACTGTTTGAAATTGTTGTTAAAAAAATAAGTTTGAAAAGATAAAATGTCTATTATAGACATTACGTTCTAAATTAAAAATATAACATTTAAATTATGTTTACACTTATTAATACTATAATTTATAAAATACATCAATTTAAACTATAATAAAAATATAAAAAATATTTTAAGATAACTCATTAATAATATTTTATATATGAATTTTTTTATTAATTATTAAAATAAAATATAAATACATAATTGAGTAGAACTCATACATAAGGGTAAAATTATAATTTGATTCCAAAAGCAAAGTTGAAACTGAAAAAAGTTAGAAATCCTAGCTTTTGCGGTTGGTTTGAAACCACCGTTTTCACCGTAAATTTTTTTACCCATTTGGCACTAATTTTGAGGTTGAAACGAACTTTCTACCTAAAAGTAATTTTAGAAAGTCACGCCAAGCGGAGCCTAAATGCATTTAAATAGTTGAATGACTTGATTGATAATAATTTAAAAATGATGATCAAAATGAAAAGTGTCTATATTTAGGTGATCATTGATATAGTTTATCCTAATTTCTGTAACACATTTCGATAAAGGGTAAATTCCATAATTATTACTTATATTACTCATAAATTATAAACTCAGTACTTATATTTTAATTGAACCAATTTTAATCCATGCCATATGTTCTTGTAACGAGAAATCAAATTTGTGATGGAGAGAAAAGGGGTTGAGTCATGAGTATCAAAATTAGCAAATGCCGTCACGCAATGGCAACGATATTTATGGGGTAATGTATATCTAAAAGTCACGAGGCTTAAACCAGATCATCTTCTTACGTTCATCAGCAGCTCCGTTGGGGTCTTTTGGGGGGCCCTGTCCACCACCTCGCACTCCCTCTATTCCTCCGTCAACTTCCAATGTAATACCAACAGTCATTATCATTTCTATATGTTCATTTATATGTTATGGACGTGCATTGTTTATCATGCAATGAAGGCATATATATTCATGCCTTCTCCTCTCCTTGTTGGTTGTTTATATGGGTTTTCCTTTTTGTTTTTGGGCTGGTGATGGGCTATTGAAAGGGATCGATATGGGTTTTGATACTGGCTGCATATTTGAAAAGTTGTCGTCATTAGCATGGAGATTGATCTCCCGTTAATATACATGATATTAGACTTTTATAATCTTTGAAAATTAAAAATTAAGAATGAATTGAAAGATAAGGGTTTGGGGAAGATTGGGAGGAATTGGGGTGTTACAGTTTTGTATTTGGGATTGATGATTAAGCTCGTTGAAGGTAGTTTGTAATCTTAACCCAGGAATTCTGCTTTTGTGAATAAAATTTCTGATTCTCTTTATGTTTGCTTCCTCCTTAATCTTGTTGGTAGTCAATATGATTAATGTTCAACCACTTGTTGAATGATAATTATAACTTGTTTTGTTGAAATAGAATGCCGAGCAGCAGTCAGCACGGTTTCAGAAGAGCTATTGTGGCTCTAAAGGATCCCACAATGGTTGGATTGGCAAGGGTAAACAGTGGTCACCAGGTAAGTTCAGTTCCCGAATCGTTATCGAGCATTATTTTGATCGACATCGTGTTTAAGAAGGTTATATTTATGAACTACAGGAAGTAGAGATTGCCGTTGTCAAGGCGACCGTAAGAAAGAGATTCCAAAGGAGAAACATGTCAGGAGTGAGTGAAACTTATCTGCATATTGAGTTTGCAGGAGCCTGCAATTTTCTGTCTTTAACAGTATTCTTTTAGACTATAAATATGTTTTTTTGTCATCCGCTATCTTGGCTGCTGCTGGGAGTCACTACGATGCCGCTTTTTGCATACACACTCTGTTGAAGCGTCTTTCTAAAACCCGTACTTGGACGGTACCTCCCGATCTCGTAACCAGTCTTGGTTATTTTGCATTCACCATAGTACAAATCCTAATATCAAGCACGCATATGCATTAATCAATACCCCTTGTAATCTGAGTAGATCATGTTGCATTCAGGTTGCATTGAAATCATTGATCATTATACATCGTATACTAAGACATGACCCCTCATTTCACCAAGAGTTGGTTAATATCAAGCGGTAAAGAGGTCTCCTTCTGAGCGTATCCCATCTCAGAAATAATTCAAGTCCAGAAAGTATCTATTAGGTCTACTTTCTTCTTTTTCTGCACTTTAATGATATGCTTGGAAGTATACAAACCGACTATTGAGAGGTTTTCTTGTGTCAAGCATGGAACTACTCTAGTTGGGTTCAGGAATACGCTTTATATCTCGAGGAGCGTTCGGTATGCTACAATGTATTGAGATATGATGTTGATAAAGATCAGTCGGTATGCTCTTTGAACTCAATACCTTGATTCTTTCCTCCCTTTAAGCTGCAGCAGTGTTTTGAAAAATTTGTGAACTCGGTCACTGTCCTTTCTAAATACTGTTTTGCCATGTTCTGAATTCGATACATTTCTACAGAGAAACGGAAGGCTCGACACCACGGATCTGCTAGATCAGTTACCTGTCTTGCAAGAGCTACTCGGTCGCCTTCTTAATTGCAAGGTATACACCCTTGCAGTCTTTCTTTTTCTCGAATCGTGTCCCATCGATAAATTCTTCTTTCAGCTACACTTTTAGCATTGCTTCTTTTCCCTCCTCCACTCTCCATGTCATTTCTGCGGCCAGTGGGGTCAGCTTTTTACAGCCACTTGATTCATTATGTTCTATCAATTGTAAGTAACTTACCTAAAAAGCATTCAGGTTCTGTTAATACTCTATATTATTATAGATTTGCTCTTTTAGATTGCAGGTGAAAGTATTAAATTGTACATTGCAATTATTGATGGAGTTCTAAATCTGGTTGACAAGGTAAGCTTTGGTTAATGTCAACTGATGGAAACTCATGTTTCTCCACCTACAAAGATGCAACTTTGAAGGCAATGGATTTTGTTTTTTTTCTTTTTCATAGTATTTCGAGATGCAGCGCGACCATGCTCTTAGGGCCCTAGAGATTTATAAGAAGGCTGGAGAACAGGTAAAACTTTCAGTGCCGCAAACAGATCTTTCTGTCGGTCTCGAATAGTCTCAATACGTTCATAACTTAGACCCCTTATGTTCTTGTTGCGAACATCTTCACCAAGCAATCTTGTATCTTGCTGCAGGCGGCGCAGTTATCCGAGTTCTTTGAGATCTGTGGGGGCCTTCACTATGGGCAAGGGCAGAAGTACCTTAAGATTAAACCGGTATTGGACCTTAAAAATGACTTTGCAAGTTTCTTGTTTCTTTGAATTTTCAATGATTTTGTTCAACTTCCCATGACGTGTACAATTGCAGCTCCCTGAATCATTTCTGATAGCCAATGGAGGAATATGTGAAAGATACTCCTGAAGTTTTGGCACTTCCATATTATACATCAGTATGACGCCTCAACACTTCATTTTACTTGATAGTTATCTTTCTTTATGATGCCTCAATTTGTAGAAATTCATTTTACTTTGTGGGGAAAAAATAATCTTTATTGAAGAAAATTAGAAATTTGCAGAGTTCAAGACTTGAAGTCTTGTAGTTTGATGCCCATGTCCATCACTACTAGAACCTGCGTTAGCTACACTATGAATTTCTTTATTTGCAAGACAATTTTTTTATCAGGTAGAAGCTGAGGAAGGTGCTCCTCCCACAGAAAGCCCTGCTCCGGTACCTGATTTGTTATCGGGTGATATCCAAAACAACGGTGCTCAAGAAACAACTGATTCATCTTTGAATCAAGCCTCGAGTGACACAAGGAAGGCTGTTGCAAATCTAGACATTGGTGATCTTATAGTAAGGACTTTTCTTCAGCTGATGATACATTTGTCTAGCTTTCTTAATTTCTCATGTTTGTTCTTACTTATCTACCTTGCTACCAGAGCTTTGATGAACCAAGTGAGGAATCATCTGAACTGATTGACAATAATCCCCTTGCTCTAGCTATTGTCGAATCTGGTAAATTATTGGTCTTCACTGAGCCGTTTATTTATTTGTTTGTTAGAGTGATCAATCGGATGTTTTTAACATCATCTTTTCCATAAACATTAACAGAGCATCCTCCATATGCCGAAAACGTTGAGAGCTCAGCACCTGCATCTACAGGTTGGGAGCTTGCACTTTGTAGTTCACCAACCTCCAATGGAGCTGCTGTTGCCGATAATAAAATGGTTAAGAGTACTTCAAATAGCCCTGTTCAAGATTCATTCAGGAATTTGCAACTGCTTTCTGTTCATCTTGGATTTCCATTAACAATATCTTCAAATGTAGACCGGCGGATCAAACGGATTAACACCACAGTCTATTAGCAACAAATCAGCAAATGGCCTTCAACTTAGGTCCGGTGTCAGCCAACCCTTTCGACATAAATTACAACAGTCAGGATCCCTTCTATGGAAGCAGTTATATCACACACCAAACCAATGTACAAATGCCAGCCATGCCTCAACACCCAATTTCCTTCATGCTACAGCAGCCTCGCACGGCCATGGCTGGTTACCATTCATTCAACCCTTCTGTCATGGCTAATTACAACCGGGTTCCCACTTTCTATGGATGCAGTAACGCGACACCCTCAACTGATATGACACTAGCCACCATGGCTCCTCGACAAACCGACCTAACGCAGCAGCCTGCATCAGCCATGGTTGGGTACAATCCACCCAAACCTTCCGGGAACCCCTTTGATATGTGAAAATGGCATTCATGGCTCCGCAACAAAATGATATAAAGAAACTTTAAACGAACATATACCAGGATTATAGCGATTTTAATGCTTGTAAACCCCAAAGATGAACCTATAGAGATAATAAAGTGTCTTTTGAAACGCTCTTTGTAACCATATCGGTGTAACTGATAAGACGGGCTAAAAATGCACAAAAGACGGTTGATATTAACTCGGTGTAAGTCATGGACATTTAGGTTTTGTTTTGTATTAAGGATTGAAATAAGTCCATGCCACACAGAGCCTCAGAACAACAGCTTTTCTTGCAAATAGGCCAAGCAAATTACATGACACAGAAAAATGAACAATATAATACGAACACGATACAACCAAAGAAAAATGAACATGCCAAAATCTTTATAATGCAAATTATTGAATTCTGAGAAGTTTTATTATATAAATATATAATAACTAAAATATGGTTCTGACAAGAAAATGCAGAAACATTACACAAATACAAGAATTGCCAGGTCTACCTTCAAAGCAATATTCACTATTTTCTTCCACAAGCCTGCGTATCTTGTCATTCTAGCAGTTGCCTTCCATTTTTTCTCACCGGATATACAGCATGTTGCTAGTGGCTAATGCCGATATCACTGCTGGAATGATATAGAATATGAACCGGTGTTTGGATCTTTGACAGCTTTGAAGTTGTCAACACTCATCCCAAATCGACCCAGAACAGAGTTGCCCAATTCTTTCAGCTTTCCTGCCATGGTATGTACATTTATATGTGGTTAGTGATGCATAAACGAAGCTCGTCAAAAGTAACAACATACAATATTTCCCCGTATGTAATCTCCACAATTCCAACAAGGAACTAATTTGAATCATGGAATAGAAAAAAGACTCAAATAATTATCTTAAAGTTTCAAGAGAATGTCAAGTTCTCTTTGGCAAGACGATAGGCTCAAAAAAATATATCGGTGACTAGAATCAAATATCAAAAAGCTTCCATTTTTCAATTAAGGTTTCAAAGCCTACCACCAAATCCAATCCAAGATTCAAATATCACTCAACTACCACAGTATTCATCAACTGCAAATTGCACTTAAAGTCTGTACGATTCAATTAGAGATGGTAACTAATTAACAATAAACTAGATATTCATTACGGTTATCTGTCACAGAAGGAGCTGTAACTAACGGAAATAGGAATGAGCAGGTGGTTGAAGGGACAGCTGGCAATCATGCAACAGTTAACCAAGACGTTAAGGAAGGACGTAGAAGCATGAGAGAGAGGAAAGCTCCAAAAGCCTTAACCGATTTCGTATGGTTCTAAGGAATAGAATATAAATAAACTAAGCTTGTAAGCTAGGAGGCATCTGAATTCCTTGAATCTATTTCAAATTTCCAATCTATATTTTCTTTCTTCTCTCGCTATTTCTTCACTCTATTTTGGTGGATAGTGAAATCATAACATTATCATTTAGTAAGAAGAAAACAAAATAACCTAAATTTGTTTATGAGATGCTTGGAAACAAGAAGTTGATGTAGTTATACTAGATTTATTATATTACACAACAGACACATTGAGCTATAGGAAGCAGCTAACGATATTAGAACAACAAGAATCAGATATACGGGTACCCGATATGTGATACAAAGGAAAATAAAAACACAGATTTTAAGGTTACCAATCATCTCCTCTTTCATCTTTTCTCTCTCTTTTCAGCAGCCAGTGGTTCCAAGCGACGAATGGACCTCCTAGCCTGATCATTAGCAGGATCCAATTCCAATATCTTCTTCATATCTGGAATTTGCAAGAAAAATAATTACAAACATGAATAATGCTGAAATAAATTCAATCATCAAAAATAGATCAATGTATGACTTTTCACAAACACTTCCAAATGGAAAAAATGTTTCTAAAAGGAACAAGCAATTAAACTAGAGGATGCTCACCAGCAATAGCCTCCTCAAAATGTTCAAGCTTTTCATGAACTTCTCCTCGTCTAACAAGAGCTTTCATATAAGAAGGATTAAGTTCCAAAGCTTTATTACATTCCTTGATGGTTTCCTCATATTTACCCTAAAAATAATACAGCTTTCAAAACATGTAAAGAAGAAGAAGAAAGAAGACGAAGCAAGTTCAAGGACTCTGTAATTCAAATTTAAATAAATAAATACCAGCTTCATAAAGCAAACTGCGCGATTTGAATAACAAATGGAACGAATTTCGGAGGCCGAAGGCATCTCCGCCGTAACTTGCAAAGCAATCTCGTATTGCAACAATGCCTCCTCGAATTGGCCGTTTCCGAACAATTTATTTCCTTCCATCTTCGCATCGTTTGCTTGTGCCAAAGTTTTCTAGAAAATAATATTCTTTTCAATAATCAATTAGGCAAAATAAGAAAAGATCGAGCGACAGAGAGAGAGAAGACCGAACCTCTTTTAATTCGTCGTCGTTTAAGGCATCTTGATAAGAATCGGCACCTTGCTGTTGATCGCGGCAGCGGCCGTCTTCTTCGCTGTCGCTAACGTCACGTTCGCTGGCTGTTTCGAATCCATCGGAAGCAGCATCACCTCCGGTGGCATTTACTGATGCAGCGGCGGTTGCTGGATTACCCGTCGTCGTTTCGGATGGTAATGGCGATACTGAAGTCGCTTTCGCAGTTTCTTCTTCTTCTTCTTCTTCTTCTTGTTGATTATGATGTTGATGCTCATCAGCGGGGTGAGGTTCAATCAGCACCATTTCTTCAGTTAAGGATCGATGAATCCGAAACAGCCCTTACACTTCCAGCAAACAAAAATGTTGATTACTATGCCGAGACGAACCGCGTGAATTGCTTTAGACAAGTTCAAAATCAAACCCAAAAAAGAGAGAAACCTACCTTCCAGAAAACTCTTTTTACTGATAATAAATTAATAACGAAGAAACTAGATTGGGCTTTCAGATCTGACAAGCTGATAAAATGTTCTAAACTGGGCTTAAGTAAATCAGCCCTTAAAACCTCAATTTTTATCTGAATATATAATTAAACTTTGAACCCATCAAATAACCTTAAATATAAAAAAAAATATTCTATTTACAGGTTTTAAATTAGAATAATTACATCTACGGAATATATATAAATTAATTGGTTATAAAATTTCTGAACAAATATTATTTTATAATCGTTTCGGAATACTTTTTCGAAAAAAGTGTTCATCCTATTTTTTGCATTGCTTACGGCGAATTATAATAAATTTCAATGACTAATTTGTCATATTTTTAATTTATTTTTATATTTTAATTTGATTGATTTTAATTTTAATATTAAAAAAAGTTGGTTGCTCTCCCGGTTCCCCTGACTAATCCGGATCGACCCGGTCACACACCTTGGTGGTGAGTCTCCCAACGAAGACTTTCTACACACACAAGGACTCAAACTCAAGACTTACTTAATCGATATCAAGCTACCATTTTATCAACATCTACTATTAGAGACAATTGATAATCGATGAGTACCAAATTTGGGAGTTGTGAGGGTGTTTATTATTCCTCACACGTAATCGATCCCCCAACTCCTTTTTTTATTTCAAAAAGAATAAATCAATACACGTAGATTGGTGCATCTTTTAAAATGATGATTTCTTAAAAATTCTTTTAAAAGACGATTTTTTAATATTCGACATACTTAACCCAAAAGGTCGATGACGACTCAAAAACATTTCAAAACTTTTCAAATAAAACAACAATCCCCCTTCAGACTTCAAGGGACATATTTGACTCCAGCTAACTCGCACACATCTAACAAGGGAATCACTGCCCATCTAGAAAAAACGCATGCACAATTAATCAATTTTCCGATTAACAACTTTAGGAAGAATCAATTACCTACACCAAAAATTAGTGATAAAATATATTATATTTTTAGTGTGAAAATTTAGGTTTGAATTTAAAAGATTATAGTATTTATATGAATTATAATAAATTATAAAACATGACATAAACTATATATATAATTTTATGCTTGGACCAAAATCTGATTTTCTTCTTCCTCGCAATGAATAAACTATAATTAGCTAGACCAATGAACCATAAGGCTTAATATAAGAAATACCTAAATTATACTTACTTTTT
Organism: Hibiscus syriacus; assembly: GCF_006381635.1. Classification (NCBI taxonomy): domain Eukaryota; kingdom Viridiplantae; phylum Streptophyta; class Magnoliopsida; order Malvales; family Malvaceae; genus Hibiscus; species Hibiscus syriacus. The sequence continues at coordinate 2,546,162 of NW_024061783.1, forward strand.
TATTTAGGCCTCTAATTTTTTTTGTAACGTTATTATTTAGGTATCTATATCGTAACGATTGTTAAAAAATTAAAAAAAGAACATGACACGTGTCACTTAACGATTTTTTTAATGGTATGCATCTAAAAGTGTAACGGAAAAAACATTAGACACCTATATTTAATGAAAAATTCTTTAGTCAGCAAAAGTCCATTTGAGGTGCAGTTCAAGCACCTAAAAGTATATTAAACCATTTTTTAGTTCCTTTAATTAAAAAAAAAATAAATTTCACACATCTTTAAAAAAAATAACTTTTCCTATTTTTCATAAAATACGAAGGCCTCCAATTTTGGCTTCGACCACCACCATCATCGGTGATCACTGATTTAACCGTTGACCATTAGCCTGGCGACTACTCACCCACAAATTGAAATGGATGTGTTTGAATTTAGAGATTTAAATTTAGAGATTTTTAGGGTTTGAAGCTACGATTCACGATAACCGATGGGTGGGCAAACGATAGTCAGTGGGTAGGCAACCAGTGGAGACGGTAACGACAGGGGACAGTCGACGGGTGAGATAAATACTTTGAGATTTGAGATTTTGAGACTTTTTTGATATTTTAGAAATGTTTAAAGTTTTTTTAGAATAATAATAATAATTTTAAAATTTTTTAAATAAAATTTTAAAATTTTATAAACATGTCACGTGTCACATTTTGAGTAATTGACTGAGTTTTTTAACGTCTATTACGAACTAGGCACTTAAACAATAACATTGGTAACATCAAACATCTAAATTGATATAAAAAAATTAGACGCCTAAATGAAAAATATGTATAATTTAAGTATTTTTTTAATATTAAACAGAACCATAATGATAAAAAACATGTATAATCATGAGTTTTGGGGTTTAAATTTAAGTAGAAATTTTTGAAATAGAACTTGTAACATCCTCAATACCGGGTTAGTGATCAAATTGTAAAGTTTCAGAATTTGATGACTAGAGTAGAACGATGGATTAGTTCAATGATTTATTTGGAAATAAATCATAAAAGTTGTTAGTAATTATTAGATTAAGTAAAGGGCAAAATGGTCATTTGATAAAAAAAAGATTTTTATTTTTTTCATTATAAGATTATGAAACCACGTGGGAAGAGGGAAAAGAAGTTCCAGAGTTCTCTTCATCTTTCTTCTTCCTTCACGCGTGAAAATCAAGAGTCAAAGGTGAGTTTCTGATTATTGGGTTTTTGATTAAATTTAATTTTAGTTTTGATTATTAGATGATAACTAAGCTTAAGGAAAGCTTAAGTTATCTTAAAATCAAAGTATGATGGAGTTAGGAGGGATTAAAGATTTGAGGTTCTTGGAAGAAATCTTGGAATAGAGTTCATAACTTGAATTGGAAGTTAAATTTGACTTGTCATCAATCTAATTAAGAGATATGAAGTAATAAAATGGAATTTGGAACATGTTTGAAATTGAGTATGATTCTTGAATCTCATAAGGAATATAGGATTTTGAGGTTAAAGATGGTTTACATGGATATAGGTTGGTTCAAGTAACGGTAGTTGAGTTTAATGTCATAATAGGGGCTTAAAATAGAAGAATTAAGGGAAGAGTAGATGATTTTCGTGCTAAAATGACAGTTCTGGGCTATGTGCATCGATGCACATTCAATGTGCACCGATGCATTAAGGATAAATCTCAGAAATTGTTCAAGGTGTATCGATGCACCTGAAGTGCATCGATGCACTCTTTTAAAATACGAACATCGAATGCCATCAGTGCATCGATGCATCCTCTTAAATGTAAACATCGAATAGGATTTATGCATCGATGCAGAGTGTGGTGCATCGATGCATACCTTCATTAAAAGATGAAAATGGCTCTTTTTTTAGCCTAAGAAATGATAGTTTAGAATATATTAATTAGTATACTGATTAGTATCAATGAATTACTATGTAGATACAAAGCCTAAACAAGTTCCGGAACTTAGCAAGTAAGATCGATCAAGGAAAAGATAACAGATCGGTTTTGACTAGTGAGGCCAGGTGAGTGCGTACTATTAGAATATACGTATTGTATATGAAAATTGGACTTGCGACAAGTCTGTTTCCAATATGTTGAATATATGATTGTATGATTATGTTTGATATTACATGAATATGCTTAGTTGTATTACATGTTAGGTGGTATGAATTTATATGATATGTGTTATATGGCAATGATTTATGTATTATAGGAATTAGATAAGTTATATGAACCTGAGATATAAATTATAGGATCACGAACTATGTAAAATACCAATGACTTAGGTGATAACAAGAGGAAGTGACTATATAAACATGTAAGATAAGTTATATGGGAAAGAGTTATAAGCTTAAATGTATTTATAATAAATAAGATATATAGTAAAAAAAATTATGAAGACATAGAGAGATATTATAGGAGCTTTTTATGATAATTTATTAGAAGACTTATATATGTGATAAGCTATGTGAAACTGAACTAGGTAAATATATGAGATTAGTAAATAAATGATGGGAGATGAGTAATTATATAAAACATGAAGTTATGATATATATATAAATAGACTATATGAAAATGAGTACATGATATTAAGTATAAGTTATTTATGGAATTAAGACTTGCGATGAGTCGAATTCTGATATTAGATTATACGAGTACACGAATACAAACATGTAGTGCTATGATGCTTAAGTGTACATGAGTATATGCCTATGTCTAGATGTTAAGTGCATCTTTATACATGATCTATGTGAATGCATGTGTATGTGATAAACCATGTGAACTAATATAATTGACTTATGTAATTAAAGGGAGAAATGAAATAAGGTATGTGATTATAAGATATGTGATAATAGGTTATATGATTATATGATCATAAAATATAAGACATGTGGCAAGAAATGTGTGATTACATGAAAGTATAATATAAGTTATGTGAAAGTGATATATATGACTATTTGTCTATGTGAATACAAATATATATATGATAATGAGATATGAGACTCTACGGGAATATTACACGATCTACGTGACAAGAAGCTATGAGATTATATGTCTATTTGAAATGAATGTGTGAATATAGGAAAAACATAAATATTAATGCCCATGTTATGTGTCTTGAGAGCTAGCGGTATAGTTGGCATGCCAAGAGTCGAGGGTCTACGCGGTCCTTCGGGATATATATGTATTCTTTGGAACATGTGTGAGGTCTTTTGGAGACACAAACTTGATCCTTGGCATATGTATATGATTCTTAAGGAATTTCTACGTGGTCCTTAGGGACATTTTATATGGCACTTCGGTGCAATTCTACGTGACACTTCGATGCAATTCTACGTGGCACTTCGGTGCATTTATACGAGCTGTGGTGACAGCATTAGTGCACAACCTCTAGAGACTCACATATCAATAGTTCTCACGTATGTACATGGGCTATTCAAGAGAAAATAATAAATATATGTTGTGATATGATAAATTTAATAGCAATGACATGATGATGTATATGTTAAGTATATATGCTATGTGATTAAATGATAGTGACTAATGATGATGTGATATGATTTATATGATGATGTCAGTATTGCTTGGTTAATTGAATGATATGTTGAGTAAAAGAATAGATATAAGAGGATATAATTATAAGATGTAAATGTTAAGAATATTGATAGTGAACGAAGGTTAGAGATTTAAAATAATGTGTGATATGTATATGTTATATATATATTTATTTAATGTTATATCGTTTTGATGTGGTATTATAAGATGGTATGTTCATGCATGTGTAAATAGTTAGAGTTCTTTTATAATTTAATGCCTCACTAAGTCATCGACTTAGCCTGTGATTGTTTCACACGTAGGTTAAAGAAGTAAGAAGAGAAGCGAAGAGGAGCAAGACAGGTTAGCAACTCCCTTACAAAATTTCAGATCAGAAAATAGATGATTTAAATGTGTTTGGTTAATTTGAATATGGTTGGCATATACTAATTGATTGAGTTAAAGATGCTCTGATCGATTTTGGTTATTGGGGTCAATTTATGTCAATAAACCGCTATTATTTTAATGAAAGTTTTTAATTTTTCTTTGAATTTTGGTCAAGAGTCAAAGTTTGAAAAGTCAATGTGATACCTCATACTCGTATTCTGTTTGGGTATGGGTTGGGGGTGTTACAGAACTATAAGTTTTTATCATTTTTTTTATAAATCTGGTTGAATACAAGGTAATATTTTGTGTAACAATATATAATATTTTAATTACTAAGATCGTTTAGTTTGTGTAATATTTTGTTAATTACTAAGATCGTTTAGTTTGTGTAATATTTTGTTAATTTTAAATTAATCTCTCATAATTTCATCTTGATTCCGTGGTGCATTGTCATCAGACTTGTCGACTGATTCCGTTCCTTTACAATATATAAACCATTTGGAATATAATCATCACATTAACTCGTAAAATATTAGCCCATCACATGAGTGTAATGAGAACACCCTTAACCGGTTCTTCAAAAGTTAACCATTTTTCTCCAATAAAACCCACCATTTTTCATTTTCATACAGAGAGCTCCTCAACAGACGCTCCTAGCCACAGTTTAATACAAAAAGGTAACCTTTAGCAACATCATCTGAATTGTTGGTAAACATGCAAACCCTTTTATTCTAATCAAACAGATAATTAAGTACAATGATGCTTAATCAGTGTTAATTAAACTTCAATGACATACATCATGCATGTCTACTTCCTTTTTCTCCATCTTGGCCCCATCTGCATGCTTAGGCTATGATGTCTCCCATTTCTTTTACCCCTTCCTTTTTCCTTTATTGATCCCTTCAATCTAAATCTTCATCACGCTTAGCTGAAACATGTGGTTTTTATTTAAAGATGGGAAAGGAATAGGGCCTCTTTGATTCCCCATTTTACGATTCGGGCTTATACGGTTTCTTAGTTTCATACAAAACCCGACCTTTGAATTCGATAAATTTTATCGAGTTATTTTGACACATGTCATTATCTTATTGGTTCATAATGAAATTAATCTTCGGGGTTAACTTTGTACCTTTTGCTAACTTTAAGGGTGTCAATTTGACCCTCCCAAAACTTTTAGGGGCCGATTTGGGTATTAACCCTATAGTGCTCAGCATGTGTAGTTTTCATATTCAATCTTTTTTAGGACACCTCCCCACTCAATCATAATCTGATTTTATCTCTTAAAGTTCTCATAATTCCTAGTAGGTCCCCTTTTATTTGCAACTCTTCAATGTTTATGTATTTTTGTGAAACATTTAGTTAACCTTTCCATCTGTTACACCCCATCTGTCTGGTTTTTCTTTTTCACAAACTTTTTGTGTCTGCAAGAGAGGGCAGGAACAAGCTGTACCTCCTAATCCTTGTGCCTTCTTTCGAATCTTAATCTATGTTGTTCCGACTCTTCATTTTTATTGAATTATTCACGTCTAACACTCGTGATTGACACATATACATAAAGAACCTATTTAATACTATAAAATACATATTTGTATCCGACACTCACATTCGTATACCTAACTCGAGTAATATAGGTTTTCTTACATTTATATGATGTCCATATGGTGATTTGATGTTATTAGCCATCCAACGGTTATGATACAAGGATGCATATGAACCATGTTTAGTGAACCCACATCATAGCATTAAGGTGATGCTGATTTAGCTTATATGCTTAATGCTAAGAGAGTTGTTTACATCGAGTACCCTTTTAATCATTCTCTTTTGAACTCCATTCCGGAGATATTTCCTTCTTTGCCTCCTAATTCCATGGATTCCAAGTCCATCTCATCGCCTTCCGAGGCATGCCCGGAGACGATGGACTTTCTTTCGCGTACTTGGTGCGACTTTGCGGTTCAAGCTCTACAACCCGAGGTACATGATCGATCAGTCATCGTCGTAGACAATCCGATCAAGACATTTGAGAGTGATTCCCCGATGTCGTTAACTGTGAGTATCGGACTACTGTATATAAGATGTTCTACTAGCTTACACTGTATTTTCATTCAGTAAATTCAAGCTTTTGTAAATCTCAGAGGATGGAGAAAAGCACAAAGACTGATGCTACTGATTTCAAGTCTTCTTTGCCACCATGGAAATCAAATGATGTGAAGGTAACATCTACGGTTCTGTTCCGTTAATGCTACCTACGTACCGGCGTTACTCGTCGAAGTCGTAACTTGATTTTATATTTTTTTTTTCATTTTATGATCAGTCATGGATATGGATGCAACAAGCTATGCATCCGGAACTGAATTACAACAGCTGTTTTCGAAAGAAATGGGTAGGTACCTTGTGGTTCACGTAATAAGAGCATTAATATTCGGAGATAATTTTTACGACTTGTCGTCGATATGCTCAGATGCCGTGGAAGATATCCCCCTTCAAGGGCATTTCAATCAAGACATGGTTGAAGGAGATTAAAGCAAAGAGGAAGGAAGAAGATAGACTACAAAGAGCCGAAGTGCACGCGGCAATGTCAGTGGCAGGTCTAGCAGCAGCACTGGCTGCGATTGCGGCTGAGAACTCGAAACGGAATGATTGTAACCCGGCCAAGGAGGCTGTGATAGCCTCGGCAGCTGCTCTGGTTGCCGCACAATGCGTTAAAGTGGCGGAAGCGATGGGGGCTAAGGAGCAGCAGCTTGGCAGTGTTATAGGTTCGGCCATGAGTGGGACGAGTGCAAGTGATATCTTAACACTAACAGCTTCCGCTAACACATGTAAGTGTAAACACGTAGATATCATGTCCGATTCCCGATCACCGTCTCCGATCTTCCGAAATTAGTTCGAAAACTAATAACACTCACTCGTACTTATTATTCGTTTTTAATTTTATTCTAATAACTGTTATAGCATTAAAAGGAGTTGCTACACTTAAAGCAAGAACAGGATGCAAGAACAGATTCAATAATAGTGCTCCCATCCTTCCAATCGAGGACACCGATGATTTTCCGTTCGAGTTCGAGAAGTGCAGGTCAATGCTGGCAAAGGGCACAGAGCTAGGCGTAGAAACACCAGATGGTTAGTAAATTTCATTCTTGACCATCAAAATTCAACATTCAAACTCGATTAAATTCGTGATAGATAACGATTTCGAGTTAACGCCGATTTCTTGACAGGGAAATACAAGTTCAGATCAGTGTCCATAGTACTTGATGGTGAATCAAAGGTCAGACACAGTGAAACTACAGCTTTAATCAATTAATTAAAAATAATAAATTTCACTGAATCACATAATTAGTTTATTATGGCATATATATTTTCAGGTCATTCTTAAACTAAGGAAGCTCAGCCTGTTAAAAAGCAAGAAAGAATGTAAGTCTCACACTGTCATCATTCTCCTCTTTTATTTCCATTAAAAAGTTGTTTAATGATGAAGATCACATGGAAACTTGATCAAAATCTGGATTCTTTGACTCAGGCATCGTACTGGACCTGCATGCCGAGTTGTACCGAGATCCCGAAGCCGATGAGATGACCGACACATGCTACCTGATCGTGTTTACGACGAGTTCCGGGACGATTAAAATAGACATGGTGGATGATTACCAGTGTTATAAGACATGGGCAACCACCATTAGTCACATGCTCATGCTGTCCACTTGTTTTACCAAATATCAACTTCCGTTCCACAAGAACTGATGTTACTGTGTTTTTCGGTTATTCGCTGCATGTATCGATCGATTTCGAATACTTTTTTTTATAGTATTGTATATTGATTTTACATTGTTATAAATGTTTTCTGGACATAAATATATGGAATTCCTTACTAGATTTTGAAAGAATAGCACAACTCTACATGTTACAAGAAATTGAACCTTACATTCATACACCATGGGAGTCTGCAAGGCTCCTGAGAACACAAACCAGTGCTTTTAATTTCATGATGTGCTCGATAGACCTTCGAAACAGGGTCTCCAAATCCGTCTCCTCGGAACCAGGAACGATCCGCCGCAGGGTATCACTTTCTCCGCAACACTAGGCGTGACATCCCCGTCTTTTGTCCTCTCTGATTCATGGACAAGAAGCAAGCTTTTCTCATGGTAACAAGAGAAGCTTTGGAGCTTGTAAATTGGATGATTGCTAAAGGAATTTATGGATTTAGACATTTTCGCTTGCTTGGGACCATTTGGTTTTTTTGGAAGTGAATTCTATAGACAACAAAACATGGTGCACTTACGATATATTATTCGTATATTATCCGTCGATCGAAGAGTAGTACGTGCTAGAAAAATTACGCACGCAGTAATCCAACACTGTTAACAAGCTTACCTTGTTTGGGTTATGAAAAATATTCCACTTCTACTCGTTAACAGCTCCAACACTGTTGAATCACTTTGTTTTGCTCTTTTTAACTTACTGTCTTAAGTCTAATCAACAAGAGAAAATTTAAATTTGTATTAAAATGAATTTTCTGTGATACAATTTCTGTAATTTTTCACTGTTCTGATAATCCAAATGTGCTAAGAAAAATATGTGATATATGTGCCACAAGACTCACATCAAAGGAAGATTGATTATCTCTTCCAATTGATCCACACAACCAAGCATTGAAAAAAGAAGACCAGAACAATAGCTGAATTGCAATGACTCTTTTGAATGGGATCCGGATATTATTTGGTCAACATGTCTTCTAGAGATACGACCAACTGTTTTTTAGCCTTCCAACAATACTTGAAACGTGTCAATCTGATGTCGGAAACTCAAGGTATGTCCATTTTAATGAAGGCAACACATATAGAAATTCGTGATTAATTCCAAATTTTGTAAATATTATGAATTATCAATATTTTATTAATTATTTATAATATAATTTAGGATAAAGTGTATAAATAGTCCACGAACTTTTAGGGCGCTTACATTTTAGACACCCAACTTTTGAAACTTGCAATACAATCATCAAACTTTTAGCTCGTTTCATTTTGGTCCTTGCCGTTACCTCCTGTTAGTTTTTGCTAATGTCGTACTTAATCCCATTAACTTTCTGACGTGGCAGCTTCTTCTTTTTCCTTTTTTCTTCTTTCTTCTTTTTCTTCTTAAAAGCTTACATCTTCAAACAGAGACTTCATTCTCACACTCAAATTCATGAAAGAGTAAAGATTTGTTGTTTTACATGAAAATTAGAGTGACAAAAATGAATGTCCTTCATCTTTGAAGCCAAAGAAACGCAAGCAATTGCAATTAGCCACAAAACCCATGGATTACCTTGCTGCAAAAGTTCAAATCCAGTCAATTAAAATGTTCCAAAACAAGACAATAAAATCCATTAACTATGAACTACTTACAAGGATATCTTGTTTTGAAATGAATCGATCCATGTAAATAACCGATGAGTGATTTATTTAGTTATTATTTCATCTTTAATTACTCCTTGTTGATTAAGTAATGTTGTTGATTTAGGTGTTTTCATTTGTTTCCTATGTAGGATGTTGAATTTTAGAAACAACATTAAAAAAAGCGAAATTCTGTGGTTTTATTTTTCTGGAGTCAAGTCTGGAATAATGAGCATTACTCGGGGCATAACATCGTCCGACGTGACATTCAGTCAGTAGCTTCTAGAAGACAGTCCAATCAACATTTTTAGAAGGTTGGACAACTATCTATTAATCACGGTCATCATCAAATCACCGTTCTTGCCCATTATCACCAAAATCCTAATTTTGGCTTAATTGTCTTATCTTTATTTTTTTTAATCTTTTTTTGTTTATCTTTTTGTTTTAATCTCCATTAATTTCATATTAATATTTTATTCTTATCTTAATTTTTTTAGTAATTTTCTTCTCATTCAAAACCAAATTGTGATAACAATTTAATCCATTTTACATCTCATTCTTTAATTGAGTCTAAATTCTTAGACTTAATTTTTCAACTATGAGCAATGTTCATCGTTCCGTTTGCCATCCTATCAATATGCAGGCAACCTGAAAGGCTTAATATGTTTGTTTGTTGTTTTTCTGCAAGAATCTTTGTTTTTTATGGTTAGGCGACTCTTTGTTATTCTTAAAGAATTGGTTTGTTTAAGGACGAGCCCCTTTAATATTCTTCATCAGATGAGCTCAAATGCTTGGTGAAAGCGAGTTCTTTTAACTGCCGGAATCGACCTCATGTTGATCCCCTTAAAGTAGGAGACGGCGAAACATCTGGTAATGCTTTAGATTTAAATAGAATGTAGATTCATTTGTAATCACTTAGTTTTTACATTACAATTTGATATCAAAAGCTGTAGCACAAGCAACAGATAGTTTCAATGATGAAAAAGGGGGATTCAGGTAGTTGTAGCACTTGGTCAATTTGGTTGAACAACAACATGCTGCAATCACAAATTTCAGATAAAGTAAAAATGGGAAAAAATAACTAAATGGAAATAAATAAGGTGAATCAATTACCTTAATCTGGGTCCTGTTACAAGTGTAAGTGATGCGAACTAATCCGTCACTAGCCTGGATAACAACAGGATATGAGAATTCCATTCCTTGAGTGTCTTCCAATGTCAGGTTGTTGTCAGGGTTGGAGAAGAAGAAGGAGAACAATGAGGAAGTATCGAAGAACAATTGGGAAATGAAGATCAAGGGTTAGGGATTGAAGACATAAATTGGGAATTAAATCACATGAGATGCACGGGATCACTTACCGCATCAGTGGAGCAGACCATGTAAGGTAGATGTCTGAAGGAGCAACCCAATATCGAAGGCCCAGTACCTGAAGAAGAAAAGAAAGAGAATAATCAATCTGTTATTTAGTTGTTATATAGTTTGGACAGTTGGCATGAAACGTATGGCAAATGTAACTAAATAATTAACAGATTGGTTGTAAAAAAAATCCCTTATGCAATGAATGATGGAATTTCTTCTCTATCAACTCTCTTTCTTCTAAATTTCTTCTCTCAAATCTCTTTCTTTTCTCTCAATCTATAACAATTGGTATTCAGAGCCTCGATTCTGGTAAATTTTTAGTGGACATGCCAAAGAAGAACCAAACTATGACAGAAACTGATTTATCTGGGCTACAAAACATATTGAAGATCTAGCTGCGTTAGTGAAACAGGGCCAAGATGAAACTAATTCACCTAAATGGTGGGAAAATCAGGAGAATAGAATCATTGCATTGGAGTCCAGAATGGCTACTAATCAAGGTTATGTGGAGGAACTGTTGAAGATTTTGACAGGCAGAACTGGTGAGCAAGAGCATTCTGCTGGTGAACAGGTACAATCTCATGATACTTCTAAAAATAAGGAGAAGAGTCTTGTTTTGGTGACCGTGGTAAATGAAAAGTCTAGATTTACTTATAAAACGGATGAACCTGGGATATTAAAGACTAAATCTGATGTTTGTTTAGCTCTTAAGAATAGTTCTAGGCCTGAAAGTCAAATGGGTGAAAACAATGACTCTATGGCCAAGAATAGTTCGAGGCCTCAAATATGGTTTGATGGATATATAATGCAAAAGCACCATGTAACATGGCATGAATTTGAAGCTGATCTTTGTCACAAATTCAGTGACAAATCTTTTCTGATATTGTAAAGAATTCACTAAATTGACTCAAAAGTAGTAAGTGGAGGATTATCAGGAAAAATTTGAGGAGTTATAGCCTTATATGTTGTTGCAGAATCCTACTTTAACTAAGGAGTTTTTTTGTATCACTTTTTATTAGTGGATTAAGAGATGACATTAAGCATAGGGTCAAGGCTTTAGATCCTAAAAACTTGTCTGGAGCATGTAAACTGGCCAAGCTCTATGAACTTTCTGTGGAGTTTGAAAATAAAATATTAAGGCCTTCTTTTAAAAGTCCACCCTACCCAAACCCCATGTCTACATTTAAGACAACTACACTGCCAGTTCCTACAAAGCCTACCTCAATACCAAATCCAAAACAAAATCTTATAGATTATAGAAGGCAAAATAATCTTTGTTTCAAATGTGGTGAGAAATATCTGCCAGGTCACCAGTGTAAAAACATGCAGTTAAATATGATAACTGAAGAGGTTGGCACTTCTCCTTTGGAAGTTAGTCCTACTTGTAACACCCCAACCCGTACCCGACCCGGATATGAGTCAGAGATACTACATTGACTTTAAAACACAACTTTTAACAAATAATAGCAAAATATTTGAACTTATATTAAGAAAATACGATAATATACATATTGTAATATAAGTTTACCAAAATATTCAGAGCATACACAACTTAACCCTTTAATTACATGCCAACTACCATTTACATAACAAAATGACCTACTGATTAAGTTGCTTCTGATCTGGTGGTTGCAGGAGTAATGCTGTCAAGCTGCTTAACCTGTCTCGTCTACTTTCTCGGATCCTACGTGTGAAACACTCACACGCTAAGTCATCGACTTAGTGAGGCAATGTAATAATAATAACAAAGCAATGTAATGACCATGTCATAATGATATGAAATGAGATGTAAACATGTACTTAATCAATGTAGTCTACATCATCAATATCCATACCTGTAAGCATATTACTTTAGCATTCATGAATTTGTATGAATAAGTTTATTGGCCCATGATATCATACTGAGAACCTAAGGTATCTGAGTAATGTGAGGTTGTGCACTATGCTGTCACCACAGCTCGTATAAATGCACTGAAGTGCCACGTAGAATTGCACCGTAGTGCCATATAATGATGTCCATAAGGACCACATATAATTCTTTAAGAATCATATACATATACTAGGGATCAAGTATGTGTCTTTCCAAGACTTCACACATGTTCCACAGAATATATATATATCCCGAAGGACCGCGTAGAATTGCACCGTAGTGCCATATAATGATGTCCATAATGACCACATAGAATTCCTTAAGAATCATATACATATACTAGGGATCAAGTATGTGTCTTTCAAGACTTCACACATGTTCCAAAGAATATACATATGTCCCGAAGGACCGCGTAGACCCTCTACCCTTGGCATGCCAACTATACCTATAGTTCTCATCTACATAACATGGGCTTTTACATTTCACGTAGTCTATATCGCGTAGACATGTAAATTCTTACCTTTTCACATAGCTCATAACTTTTCCCACATAGTCATGTCATATAATGCATTTTATATGAACTCATGTCATGTCTCATAATACAGAATATGCTCATGTACCAAGATATAAAATTTAGACTTATCACAAGTCTAGAATGGAGTATATTTCTATAATTATGCTATGTATATGCACTCACCTATATTTCTTTGCCTTTTCCTCGATCGATCCTACTTGTAGATTGTTCCCGAACTCGTGTAGGCTCAGTATCTACATAATAATTCAATGATACTTATCAGTATACTAATTAATATATTCTAAACTATCATTCCTTAGACTCATAGAAAAGCCAATTTCATCCTTTAATGAGGGTATGCATCGATGCACTACTGATGCATCGGTGCATAAAATGCATTCGATGTTGTATTATTACTGGGATGCATCGATGCATGACTTATGCATCGATGCACTAATTGCATTCGATGTTTCTATTTTAAAGAGTGCATCGATGCATTACCAATGCATCGATACACCTTCAAATAATTTCTGGGTTTTAAACTTTATGCATCGATGCACTATGAATATGCATCGATGCACTCCTCTGCCAGAATCCTGTTTTATGCCCGAAAATCCACTCTTTTCAGCTTAATACTTCATATATCATCCTCTTTCTTATTTCCTAACTTGCATACTCTTACTTAAGCTAATTATTATCCATTAAATTTCTAAAACTTAGAAATCTAATTCTCCATGTAGAATTTAAGAATCTAACCCAAATTCCAACATGTTCTAATTTGAATTCTAACACCTCATACTTCTTAGTTAGCTTATTGACAAGTCAAAAATCTTATTCAAACTTCAAAAACTCATCCATATCAAATTCATCTAAAAACTCATTTTCCAAATCTATCTCTAAAACATTTATCTTGTTGTCTTAATGTCATATAAGCTTTCCTTTAGCTTATATAACATCCAAACTTCAATTTCCAAGCTAAACATCAAAGAAACTACCAAGGTTCAAATTCTTACCTTTACTTGCAAGCTTCACGTTTGGAGAAGGAAGAGAAGAAGATAAGGAAGAAGGAAGAAGAAATGAGAGGATTCTGGAATACTAATGCCCCACGTGGGTTATAATATAACCCCATAACATTTTTTTAATTATAAGTTTTCCTTACAAATGACCATTTTGTCCTTACATTCATTTCATATTTACTAACCATTATTTTTAAACTATCTAATTATTCTACTTTAATCACCAAATGTTGAAACTTTGCAAATTAATCACTAACCCGGTATGGAGGATGTTACAAATCTCCCTCCCTTAAGAAAATTCATCCTCGAATTTTCAATAAGAAAAGAGATGGGGATACTGATTCCTCATATCCTCCTCACGCTCCCATGTTGCTTCCTCTACTTTGTGATTCTTCCATAAAACTTTAACCAATGGAATAGTCTTATTCCTCAATTGCTTAACCTCATGAGCTAAAATTTGAATCGGTTCTTCCTCATAAGTCAAGTCAGGTCGAACCTCAATCTCTTCTGGTGTCACGATATGAGAGGGATCAGATCTATATCTTCGAAGCATTGAAACGTGAAAGACATCATGTATCTTTTCCATCTCAGGTGGTAAAGTTTGCTGATATGCTACAGGTCTTACTCTCTTCACAATCTCATATGGTCCAATAAACCGAGGACTCAATTTTCCTTTTCGACCAAATCTCAACACCTTCTTCCATGGGGACACTTTTAAAAACCTTTATCTCCAACTTGAAATTCAATTTCTTTCCTTTTAAGATCAGAATAGGACTTTTGCCGATCAGAGGCCACTTTGAGGTTATGCTGAATTTCTTGAACTTTCTGTTCTACATCTTGAATTAAATCCGGACCAAGAACACTTCGGTCTTTGAGTTCATACCAATTTAATGGAGTACGACATTTTCTTCCATATAATGCTTCATATGGGGCCATCTTTATACTAGACTGATAACTATTGTTGTAAGTGAACTCTGCCAGCGGTAAATACTTTTCCCATGATCCTTTAAATTCCATTACGCATGCTCTCAACATATCTTCCAATATCTGAATAGTTCTCTCTGATTGCCCATTAGTCTGAGGATGAAAAACCGTACTAAAGTTTAAACGAGTCCCCAACGCTCCATGCAAAGATTTCCAGAATCTAGAAGTGAATCGAGGGTCTCGATCAGAGACTATGGAAATAGGTACTCCATGCAATCTAATAACTTCTCTAATATACAGCTCTGCATACTTTTCCATAGAGAAATCCGTTCTAACCGGAAGAAATACGCTGACTTAGTTAATCGATCAACAATTACCCAGATTGATTCTCTTTTGTTCGAGGTCAAGGGTAACCCCGAAACAAAATCCATCGTAACATTTTCCCATTTCCATTGAGGAATGAAAAGCGGTTGCAATAATCCTGATGGAACTTGATGCTCGGCTTTGACTTGTTGACATATCAAACACTTAGACACAAATTCGGTGATGCTTCGTTTCATCCCTGACCACCAAAATCGATTCTTCAAATCCATATACATCTTGGTTCCACCCGGGTGCATCGTTAACGGACTGCAATGAGCCTCTGTTAATATTTCTTTCTTCAAGTTGTCATTGTCGGGTATTACAATTCTTCCTTTACAATATAGATTTCCATCTGACTTAATCTCAAAGTATTTAATCTCTTTGTTCTTTACTTGTTCAATTCTTTTCAAACACATTTCATCTTTACCTTGCAATTCTCCTATTCGTTCCAACCATACTGGTTTAAGGGTTAATTCTGCACAAAAACCACCATCTCCCGTTAAAGATAATCTTGCATCCATAGCTCGTAAAGCTGCAAACATCTTTCTACTCAGAGCATCTGCTACCACATTAGCCTTTCCGGGATGATAGTCATTATCACATCAAATCCTTTAAGAACTCTACCCATCTACGTTGCCTCAAATTCAATTCTTTTTGAGTCATCAGATACTTCAGGCTCTTATGATCTGTATATAAGTAACAACGCTCCCCATAAAGATAATGACGCCAAATCCTGAGAGCGAATACTACAGCAGCCATTTCTAAATCATGAGTGGGGTAATTCCTTTCATGTGGTTTCAACTGTCTCAATGCATACGCTACCACATTCCCTTCTTGCATTAATACACACCCCAACCCGTTATGGGATGCGTCACTGTATACTACAAAATTCTTGCCAGATTCTAGTTGAACCAATATCGGAGTTTCCGTCAGAATTCTCTTTAAAGCTTCGAAGCTTTCTTGACATTCAGAAGTCCAAACAAATGGTACGTTCTTTCTCATTAGCTTTGTTAGAGGCAGCACAATCATCGAAAAATTCTTAACGAATCTTCGATAGTAACCGGCAAGTCCAAGAAAACTCCGAACTTCAGACATATTCTTAGGAACTTCCCAATCCATTATAGCTTTAACCTTCTGAGGGTCTACTCTAATCCCAACTGCCGAGATCACATGCCCCAAGAAAATTACTTCCTTTAACCAAAATTCACATTTGGACAATTTCGCATAGAGATTTTTATCCCTGAGAATTTACAACACTAGCCTCAGATGTGTGCTGTGCTCTTCAATGGACTTCGAGTAAACCAGTATGCCATCAATAAAGACAACAACAAACTGGTCCAGATAGGGCTGAAAAATCCTATTCATGAGATCCATGAAAGCATCAGGTGCATTCGTTACTCGAATGGCATTACGATGAATTCATGACCATATCGTTCTGAAAGCCATCTTCAGAATATTTTCCTGGATCTTCAATTGATGATAACCCGAACGTAGATCGATCTTCGAAAATACCGAAGCTCCTTTTAGTTGATCAAACAAGTCATCAATACGTGGAAGGGGATACTTGTTCTTGATGGTCACCTTATTAAGCTGTCGATAATCAATACAGAGACGCGTTGATCCATCCTTCTTCTTAAAAAATAACACCAGAGCTCCCCAAGGTGACACACTTGGTCGAATAAATCCTTTTTCTAACAATTCTCGCAATTGATTCTTTAACTCTTGCAATTCCTTCGGAGCCATCCGATAAGGTGCCATTGCAATTGGAGCAGTTCCTGGCATTACTTCAATTTGAAATTCTACCTCTCTATCTGGAGGTAATCTTGGCAGTTCAGCAGGAAAAACATCAGGGAACTCTCGAACTATTGGAATCTCATCTAACCTTTTCTCTTGAACTCTTGAATCAATCACATTTGCAAGAAAACCCTGACATCCTTGTAGCAATAATTTCTTGGCAGACATCACTGATATTACATTTGCTAAAGGATTACATATTTCACTGATCACATTAACTTCTATTCCTTCTGGACTCTTCAGGGTTACCTTTTTCAATCTACAGTCGACATTCCCATAATAATGAAACAACCAATCCATTCCCAGAATCACTTCAAACTCGTCAAAGGGTAATTCCATCAGATTAGCAGGGAATTCAATTCCCTGAACCTTTATGGGGCACCCCTTACAGACTTTGTCCACCTGAGTACTATGCCCTAGCGGATTAGTTACTATCATCACATTACTCGTAGCTTCTTTAGGAATCCTCAACTCCTTTACTAACTTACTTGTAATATAAGAATAATTAGAACCCGGATCAATCAGCACCAATACTAATTTATCATACAACTGAAAAGTACCTGCTATAATATCAGGGTCATCACGGTCTTCACTTGTCTTTAGATTGTATACCCGAGCAGTGGATCGAACTTCAGGTTGAGCAGAGAATTTAGACGGGTTCCTTCCTCTGCCTCTTCCTCGTCCTCTTTGGGAGGAAGAACCAACTCTTCCAGATGGTGCAGGCTCACCAACAATCAAGGGACAATCCCGGATAAAATGTCCGGCATCTCCGCATCGAAAACAAGTCCCAACAACCATACGACAAGCCCCATAATGGTTTTTCCCACAGTGCTGACATTGTCTCCCTTGACTCGGAGTAGATCTCCCAGCACCAGATTCCACTGACTGCGTCTGTCTAGGTCTTGCCTGACTTGCTCCCCTAGCAGACGATGCAACTGATTCTGATCTAGCTTGTGATCAAAATCCCGAGTCTCTTCCCCTTTTTGTTGGTACTGAGCTAGAGGAAGTAGTCGTCCTCTTTGATGTCTGAACTCTTGAGTCCCCAAATCTTTCATTCTGAGCCCTTTCAAGAGCTTTTGCACGATTGATCACCTCCTGGAACGAGGACAAGTTTAATACTATCAACATTTCTTTAAGTCTAGGGCACAAGCCCTCCACGAACCATTCGCAAGCATCTTTTTCAGTAGGCACAAGCTCAGCTACAAACCTGCTCAGCTTATTAAACTCACATTCGTACTCATATACAGAGCGGCTCATCTGCTTCAAATTCATAAACTCCTGCTTCATTTGTCGGATAAACTGATCTCCAATATATTTGTTTTTAAATTATTCTAAAAACAAAGACCAAGTCAACTAGTCGGTTGACATCCTCATGGTGACGTTCGTCCACCATATCCTCGCCTGACCCCCCAATAAAGATACAGCTCCATCTAATTTCTCCACTTCGGAACAGTGGAGACCATCTAACATGATTTTCAAATCATTCAACCAAAGATCCGCTGACACTAGACCTTCCTCAGCTTTTCCCTTAAATTCGGGAGCTTCTAAACCTCTCAACTCTTTTGCTACATTAATTCTTTGAGTTAGTGGAGCAGAAGGTTGAAGACGCGTCAGAATAGCGTCTAACGTTCTGAAGAACGTATCTTGATCTTGCACAGGCACTCCTTGAGATGCCTGTTCTTCACCTTGCCTAGCCAGGGCAGGTGAATTACTGCTTTCAGCATGCCTATCTTCTCCCGCTTCACTTCGGGAGTTATTATGTCCGGACATCTAATAAGAATAAACACATTGTTCTATTAGCAAAACATCATACTCATACTATACCAGATCAGAAGTTCTCACTATTTGTTGGCATGTATTCCATTTAAAGACTCTATAGACTCTGGTTTATGCCTAGAATCGGCTAAACCATAGCTCTGATACCATTAAATATAACACCCCCAACCCGTACCCGACCCGGATATGAGTCAGAGATACTACATTGACTTTAAAACACAACTTTTAACAAATAATAGCAAAATATTTGAACTTATATTAAGAAAATACGATAATATACATATTGTAATATAAGTTTACCAAAATATTCAGAGCA
Organism: Hibiscus syriacus; assembly: GCF_006381635.1. Classification (NCBI taxonomy): domain Eukaryota; kingdom Viridiplantae; phylum Streptophyta; class Magnoliopsida; order Malvales; family Malvaceae; genus Hibiscus; species Hibiscus syriacus. The sequence goes on from NW_024061783.1 coordinate 2,565,395, forward strand.
TACACAACTTAACCCTTTAATTACATGCCAACTACCATTTACATAACAAAATGACCTACTGATTAAGTTGCTTCTGATCTGGGGTTGCAGGAGTAATGCTGTCAAGCTGCTTAACCTGTCTCGTCTACTTTCTCGGATCCTACGTGTGAAACACTCACACGCTAAGTCATCGACTTAGTGAGGCAATGTAATAATAATAACAAAGCAATGTAATGACCATGTCATAATGATATGAAATGAGATGTAAACATGTACTTAATCAATGTAGTCTACATCATCAATATCCATACCTGTAAGCATATTACTTTAGCATTCATGAATTTGTATGAATAAGTTTATTGGCCCATGATATCATACTGAGAACCTAAGGTATCTGAGTAATGTGAGGTTGTGCACTATGCTGTCACCACAGCTCGTATAAATGCACTGAAGTGCCGCGTAGAATTGCACCGTAGTGCCATATAATGATGTCCATAAGGACCACATATAATTCCTTAAGAATCATATACATATACTAGGGATCAAGTATGTGTCTTTCCAAGACTTCACACATGTTCCACAGAATATATTATATCCGAAGGACCGCGTAGAATTGCACCGTAGTGCCATATAATGATGTCCATAAGGACCACATAGAATTCCTTAAGATCATAACATATACTAGGGATCAAGTATGTGTCTTTCAAGACTTCACACATGTTCCAAAGAATATACATATGTCCCGAAGGAACGCGTAGACCCTCTACCCTTGGCATGCCAACTATACCTATAGTTCTCATCTACATAACATGGGCTTTTACATTTCACGTAGTCTATATCGCGTAGACATGTAAATTCTTACCTTTTCACATAGCTCATAACTTTTCCCACATAGTCATGTCATATAATGCATTTTATATGAACTCATGTCATGCTCATAATACGAATATGCTCATGTACCAAGATAAAATCTAGACTTATCACAAGTCTAGAATGGAGTATATTTCTATAATTATGCTATGCATATGCACTCACCTATATTTCTTTGCCTTTTCCTCGATCGATCCTACTTGTAGATTGTTCCCGAACTCGTGTAGGCTCAGTATCTACATAATAATTCAATGATACTTATCAGTATACTAAAATATATTCTAAACTATCATTCCTTAGACTCATAGAAAAGCCAATTTCATCCTTTAATGAGGGTATGCATCGATGCACTACTGATGCATCGGTGCATAAAATGTATTCGATGTTGTATTATTACTGGGATGCATCGATGCATGACTTATGCATCGATGCACTAATTGCATTCGATGTTTCTATTTTAAAAGAGTGCATCGATGCATTACCAATGCATCGATACACCTTCAAATAATTTCTGGGTTTTAAACTTTATGCATCGATGCACTATGAATATGCATCGATGCACTCTGCCCAGAATCCTCTTTTATGCCCGAAAATCCACTCTTTTCAGCTTAATACTTCATATATCATCCTCTTTCTTATTTCCTAACTTGCATACTCTTACTTAAGCTAATTATTATCCATTAAATATTTCTAAAACTTAGAAATCTAATTCTCCATGTAGAATTTAAGAATCTAACCCAAATTCCAACATGTTCTAATTTGAATTCTAACACCTCATACTTCTTAGTTAGCTTATTGACAAGTCAAAAATCTTATTCAAACTTCAAAAACTCATCCATATCAAAATTTCATCTAAAAACTCATTTTCCAAATCTATCTCTAAAACATTTATCTTGTTGTCTTAATGTCATATAAGCTTTCCTTTAGCTTATATAACATCCAAACTTCAATTTCCAAGCTAAACATCAAAGAAACTACCAAGGTTCAAATTCTTACCTTTACTTGCAAGCTTCACGTTTGGAGAAGGAAGAGAAGAAGATAAGGAAGAAGGAAGAAGAAATGAGAGGATTCTGGAATACTAATGCCCCGCGTGGGTTATAATATAACCCCATAACATTTTTTTAATTATAATTTTTCCTTATAAATGACCATTTTGTCCTTACATTCATTTCATATTTACTAACCATTATTTTTAAACTATCTAATTATTCTACTTTAATCACCAAATGTTGAAACTTTGCAAATTAATCACTAACCCGGCATGGAGGATGTTACACTACTGATACAGAACAATTCCAGTTTCCAGAAGATGAAAACCTAGAAATTTCTATGAATGTTATTACTGGCTGCATTGGCCATAATACATTGAGAATTCAAGGTACTATCCAAGGAAGACCATTGAATATCTTAATTGATAGTGGCAGCACACATAGTTTTTTGACCCCTAAATGGGTTGATGCTGGTACCCAGATTAATACCCCTTATCTATTGGCTATCGTTGTGTCTAATGGCCAACAACTATTTAGTTCGGCTAGATGCAACAAAGTAGAATGGCAAATGCAGGGACATACTTTTTTACATGATTTTAGGATGTAAGTGACATGGTCTTGGGAGTTGATTGGATGAAGTTATTCAATCCAATATTAATGGACTTCGATAACATGACTTTAAGCTTTGACCATCAAGGGGACCATATTTGTATTCAAGGTCAACAACCCTCAAATGAACTACAACAAATTTCAGGGGCTACATTACTTAAAATGTCTGCTTGGGATCTTGATATTTTGGGCCATGTTGTTTTATTCACTATGGCAGGAAATTCTACTTCTATTCCTACTGAACTCCAACATGTGTTGGAGCAATACAAGACAGTTTTTGCTGAACCTAAAGGGTTACCTACTCAGAGAACTCATGACCATGCTATTCCACTCAAATCTAATGCTACACCTGTTAATTTAAGACCCTACAGATTTCATCACAATCAAAAACCTGAAGTGGAAAAATAGATAGCTTCTATGGTTTATTCTTTTGTTATTCAGCCTAACTGGAGCCCCTTTGCCTCTCCCTGCCTTCTTATTAAAAAGAAGAATGACAATTGGAGATTTTGTGTGGATTACAGAGAATTAAACAGTATGACCATCAAAGACACATTTTTTATTCCTATAGTGGAAGATTTATTGGATGAGTTGCATGGGGCAGTCTATTTTTCAAAAATTGATTTGAGGTTAGGTTATTGGCAGATCAAAATTAAAACTGATGATATTTACAAAACAGCCTTTAGAACACATCAATGTCATTATGATTTTAAGGTAATGCCTTTTGGCCTTACTAATGCTCCTGCTACATTTCAGGCTCTTATGAATGAATTGTTCAATTCTTTCCTTAGAAAATTTGTTTTAGTTTTTTTTGATGATATCTTGGTGTATAGCAGCAGTATGCAAGATTATGTTAAACACTTACAACTGGTTTTGGAAGTTTTAAAGGTGAATCAATTATTTGCAAAATTGTCCTAGTGTTTTTTGGATAGACTAAGGTGGAGTATCTTGGCCATATTATTTGCAGACTTGGTCTAAGCCTAAAACCCTTAAATCTCTTAGAGGGTTTCTAGGTCTAACAGGATATTACAGGAGATTTATCAGAAATTATGGCATTATTAGCAGACCTTTGATACATATGTTAAAAAAGGATGGCTTTCAGTGGACTGCTGCTGCTTATAAAGCTTTTGAAGATCTTAAGAGAGCCATGTGTTCTGCTCCAGTATTAGCCATACCAGATTTTTCTAAGACCTTTTATCTGGAAACAGATACTAGCTCTGGAGGTATAGCGGTTGCTCTTTCACAAGAAGGAAGACCTATTACTTATTTGAGTCAAGCTCTAAGTCCTAAGCATTCAACATTATCTATTTATGAAAGAGAATACCTTGCTATTCTCTTGGTTGTTTCAAAATGGAGACATTATTTGGAGAGTAAGCCTTTTATTATTAAGACTGATCATGAGCCTTTAAAATTTCTTTTAGAACAGAAGTTGACTACCACTATTCAAAAGAAAGGGTTGATAAAGCTCTTGGGATTGGACTACACTATACAATATAGAAAAGGGAAGTTAAATGTGGCTGTTGATGCCTTATCTAGAAGATGGGAGGATCATGCTCAATGCTTTGCTTTGGGAGCTACTGTTTTGATACCTACTTAGGTTCAAGAGGTGGAAGAAAGTTATCAAGGTAGAGTTTGGATTTCAATTCTTACTATTAATCCTACAGCTGACTGTAAATTGGATTATTCTAAGGTTGTTCTTAGATACATTGTTACAGTTTATATTGGGGCTCATGGCAGTATTAGATTGAAGGTTATTAAGACCTTATATGACTCTCCTCAAGGAGGACATTTAGGAGCACAAGCTACATATTATAGGATTAGGTCAAATTTTTATTGGCCAAATCTTAAAGCTATAGTTATTACTTATGTGAGAAGCTGTGAGATTTGCTAGCAAACTAAGGTTGAACATGTAGCAAAGTCTGGTTTGCTACAACCCTTTCCTATTCCTAATCAAGCTTGGGAAATAATTACTATGAATTTCATTGAAGGTTTACCTACTTCATTCAAGAAAAACTGTATTTTGGTCATTGTGGATAAGTTTACAAAATACAATAATTTTTTGTCTTTAGCTCACCCTTATTCTGCAACAGAGGTGGCTAAGCTATACTTAGACAATGTGTACAAGCTACATGGCCAGCCTAAAATGGCCATTTCTGACAGGGATAAGACCTTTACAAGTGTTTTTTGGAAGGAATTAATGAAACAACTAAGAACAAAGACACTTTTCAGCACTGCTTACCATCCAGAAACATATGGTCAAACAGAGAGAGTTAATCAATGCTTAGAGCAGTATTTGAGAGGCCTTTGCTTCTATCAACCTAAGCAATGGGCTAGGTGGCTCCCACATGCAGAGTGGTGGTACAACACCACTTATCATACTGCTCTAAAGCTAACTCTTTTTCAGGCATTATATGGGTACAAACCACCTATTATGGTTTGGCCTACTGAGTCTACAATACATACAATTTTAGAGATGATAAACAGTAGAGAGGCTACTAGACAGTTGCTTAAAAATCAGTTACAGATAGCAAGCAATTGAATGAAGCAGCAAGAGGATAAAAATCAAACTAAGAGAACTTTTGAGATTGGGGATTTAGTTTACATGAAATTGCAGCCCTACAGGAAGACATCAATTGCCCTGAGCAAGAACTTGAAGTTAGCAGCAAAATTTTTTGGGCCTTATCGAATACTGGAAAAAATAGGAACAGTAGCCTATCGATTGGACTTACCAGATTTCTCTCGATTGCATCCGATTTTCCATGTGAGTCTCCTGAAGAAGTTTATAGGCGATTCATCCACTGCTGCATCGATCCTCCTACAGTAGATGAAGAAGGGGAGTTACAAATCAAACCATTAAAAATTATGGGCAGAATGATTGTAAACAGAAATGGCAAACCTGTCACTCAACTTTTGGTTCGCTGGGAGAATCTCGCTGAAGAGAATGACACTTGGGAGGATTATTCGACTCTGAAAGGAAAATTTTCGGCGTTCGATCCTTGGGGACAAGGCTCGTCTCGAGGGGTGGGTATTGTCAGGGTTGGAGAAGAAGAAGGAGAACGGCGAGGAAGTATCGAAGAACAATTGAGAAATGAGGATCGGGGGTTAGGGATTGAAGACATAAATTGGGAATTATATCACGTGAGATGCACGGGATCACTTACCGCATCAGTGGAGCAGGCCATGCAAGGTAGATGTATGAAGGAGCAACCCAATATCGAAGGCCCAATACCTGAAGAAGAAAAGAAAGAGAAGAATGAATATGTTATTTAGTTGTTATATAGTTTGGACAACTGGCGTGAAACGTATGGCAAATGTAACTAAATAATTAACGTATTGGTTGTAAAAAAAATCCCTTATGCAATGAATGATGGAATTTCTTCTCTATCAGCTCTCTCTCTTCTAATTTTCTTCTCTCAAATCTCTTTCTTTTCTCTCAATCTATAACAGCTGTCCTTCCATGAATCACCATCATCTTTCGATACGGAAACTTTAAGTACACCTCTTGAGATTGTGTTAAAGCTAGTAACAGACGACCATCTCTCATTTGACCCCGTCGATGCCTGATGAACAATGTTCAAAGTATGTCATAAATGTTCAAAACCGAAAGAAGTATTTGATACCTTTGTTTGGGTTGGGGAGCTCTGTAGATATGGCATAACCCCAATTCTGTCCACCGTCCAATGACCCTGCCATACAGGCCCTGCCATACAGACCCTGCTAATGTTGTTGAAAGATCGCATTAAAAGACGCAGGGTGCCTTTGCAGTTAAGTAAGGAACTGGTTGAATCACGCTGAGGGTTTCGTTTTTAAAGTAGATCGGGCCGTATTTCTTCCAGCTTTGTCCCGAATCGGATGTGACCTGTTGCATGTGATTCACAAGACATGTCAATATCATTTTTGGACATAATAAGACCCTCACTGCTCGTGTAATAGATATCTCATTACAACCTCAGCCCATGCCCCCCAAGAATTCCAACTCTCCACAGATGATCCACAGAGTAAATGCCCGTTCCCCAACAAGAGAGGCTGCAGATGAGTGAACAGCACACATGGATAGGACAATTTATCAGAGTTTTTCATATGTCACACGACAAATCGGAATGTTGGTTGTGGTCACAGTAACCATACCTTGTTCTTAGATGGTCCCAGTATGCCCGGAGGTAGCTGTTCCCTTCGTGTCCAAGTAACACCTTTATCGAATAATCGCTTCATGCAGCCACTCCATCTGAATTTTACCACAGTGAAAGGCAATAAAATATATCAATGATTCATTGCTTGCAACTAAATTCAGATATCATGATCACACGTCTTGTCGGAAAATGTCAATATCGGATGAGTTAGCTAAGGCGTTAACGAACTTATATGCGCAGGCGAAAAACCGAAACTAAAGCATAGAGAATTACTTTTGAACATCCAGGCCTACTTTATAGAACAACAGCAGCTCATCCGATGGAAGCTTAAATAGTACAGGGTTCCACATTGGAACATTAGGTTCTTCATCAACAACAATAGGAAGATACCAAAGGCCACCCTGCCAAACCAAAAACATGCCAGTAAAATTCACATTCTTCCATACAAATCATCAAGAAGAACGAGGTGAAAGCCGAAAAAAATAGAGAATACCTCGTATCTCTGCAGCCAAATCTTCTCATCCGGTGCTCCTTCTGATGTTCCTCCATAATAAGCAACTAAGAAATGATCTTTACCAACCTCAACAATGGTGGAGGAATGGCAACTGTTGAATGGAGCAGAACCAGCAGGGAATGTGAATTCCTCTTTCAATGGCCGCTTGATCGAATGACGTCTCCTGTTCTTCTTCGTATGCAAACTCTCCGGACTCGAAATAGTATCGTTTCTGTACTTGGAACCGTATCGTTAATATCGAAGAATGAATGGTATGAACACAAATGTAACATACTACCTGGGAGAAAAAGCTTGGAGGAAGCGGCTAGTGTGAAATGAGGCAGGTGCAGGGCTTGTTTTGAAGGTGGGAAATGAGCCATGGGAACCAGAGAAGCTAAAAACTGAAAAAGAAAGAAAGAAAACAGGAACAGAAATGAAGACAGCAACTTGAAAAGCAAAATGGCTGCCATTGGTTTCCCCATATCCGTTGAATGTGGAGTTTTTGTTTCTTGAAAATGAGATTTCATTATTTCAGCAACCAAACTGGTACAGGCATGAAAATTAAAAGCAGCAATAATTGTATATTTTTTAAAAAATATACATAAATTAAAATCAAATTTTAAATTATTAGATCAAAAATAAAATTTAAATAAAATAAAAAAAGGAACTTGTTGGAGAACCAAGGAAATTAACACCATATGGTCACACAGAGAGAGGACAATTGAACAAGAATACTGAAATAGTGTAAGATTTTTGAATATATAATAAAAACTTGTCACATCTTTCAAAGAAAGCAAAGCATTATAATATATAGACTTAAAATCCTGTTACATAATATAACTTTTTTTAATTTTATATAAATTTAAGACCTTATAATTTAAATACGTATGATACAAATAATATATATATATATAAAAGTTATTTGTATCACATGTCTCTAAATTGCGTTGTTTATTTTAAATTTATATTTTAAATTTTTAATATTTTTTCTTAAATTATAATTTTTATTCTAAAATAATTTTAAACGTTTTAATTTCATTCCTTCTCAAACTTTTGAATATTTCAATTTTATTCCTAGATTCGAGCACCATGAACGTCAGGAGTTTGAACGTTCAAAACCAAATGGTTAAATGTTATATTTAACAAATATTATCTTGTATTTACCCTAAATTAATAAAAAAATATTATACAAGAGTTAAACTATATACAGTTGAAGGGATAAAACACAAACAACCAAATACAAACATATTAAAATAAATAAGACTGGTGGAGTTTAGGGTTACGGTTGGAGGACGAAATGCCAAGTGTAAACAAACAAAAACTTACAAGAACACATTATTGATGGAAGATGATTTTTTATATTTTAATACATTGGTAGTGAATTTTTTTATCTTCATAAATAATATTAATTTATGATTATTTATTTTATTTATTTTTATTAATATATTTTATTTAAATTTTAATTAAAGATACATTTTGATAAAATTCGATTAAATATATTAACATAAAACAATCAATCTATAAATATATGTGGTTAGTTAAAATAATTAAAGATTAATTAAAAAGTAAATAAATAATTACATATTATTATTTTTTGAATGGAGAGAAAAGAAATCATCAAGAATGAACAACGCAAGCAGCTCAAACAGTGCGGGTGTGATCATAGAAGACAACTTATTTTCGGAAACTGGTCATGAGAAAAGTGAATACCAAAAGAACCCTTCCATGCCATAACATCTGTTGGATTGCACATGACCCAATTGGACCGTTCAATCTCGCTTGATCAAGTTAACTATATGTGGCACCATTGGGAAGCAGCCACTGGCATTCAGACCTTTGTTAATAGCCAAGAGAGCCTCTTTGCAATCCGTTTGTACAATAATTTGACGTAATTGAAGATCCCAAGTCAAGTTTAAACCTTCGAAAATTCTCCATAACTCGGCATCTAACACCGAATAAAGACCAATGGATTTAGTAAATTCCGAAAGCCATGCACCCTCATGATCATGGACAACTCCTCCGCATGTCGCCAGACCGGTATCTGTTCGATGAGTTCGCCCTTGTTGATCTTCATCCAATCACGACGTGGGGTCTCCCATGATTTAATAAATTGCATTGTACTGACCCAATTATCCTACACTATCCACAGTCATATATAGTCCATTTTATTACAGACTGACAGTATTAGTAGAGTTGAGCAAGAAACATTGAAAAATCGATCAAAATTGACGATAAGAAAAGGCCCATCAAAGACCATGGTGCCTCATTCAGCGTGTTCTATTTGTGGACCTCAAGGATCAACATACAAATATCTGTCGATCGCTACTCGCTACCTACAAGAGACCCTGCCATTGAGTCTCCACGGTCCTCCACGTTCTATTCACAATCGTTTTTGAGGATGTCTAGTAGAACTGTGGAAACCCTAAACGCCATGTACATATTCCATGACACAACAACTTCGTAAAGACTTATCGTATTATACATTGGTGCATTGTTGATTTTTTTATATAGGAGTCCTTATTAGAGACCGAAATGGGTGACTTGTAAAATTTTAAAAATAGTATCGGAATTACGGTAGGCGGAAAAACAATTCCCCAATAGTGTTGGTGGAGTTTTTTTCCCCTCGGCTAAGCTGATAGGAACAGTGCTGGGAAAAATCGACTAAATTTTTACACGACTTCTTGAAGACGCCGGGAATACAGAGAGTTTTTTACATGGCACTCGGGCATCCGGACCATGCAAAGTATCAGGAGCCATGGAAACAAACCATGAGCAAGAAGTATTCGAGAATTGTGAAAATGAGGAGGATGCCTTCTCAATCAGTAATGATCTGTGGAGAGTGACGTTAATCTTAACTTTAAGAACTACATTTTTTGGATACATTTGGGACGCCTTTATGTAGTTTGGGATTAACCAAAACGAGTATCTTTGGTTATAAAATTATTAGTAACTTATTATTATTATTATTATTATATTATTAAAATGTACATGTAACAAGAGAAATTTAATCTTTATTTTCATTTTCATCTTTATTTTTAAATCATTTTAAAAAATTTAATCAAATGCATTTATTCATTATTTTTATTTTCTAAAAAATGGAAACATATTTTTTAAGCCAAATGGAACTTTTGACACTTTTTTAAACATATTTTTTATGATATTTAAAAATAAAATAATTAAATAAAGTGTTTGGATTAAAGAGTCAACTGTGGACAAATAAAATAAAGAGAAAATATATAAAAAAAAACATATCATAACATGTTGCCAATTGAACAACAACCAGATGGCGCCTCTCTTAGATTAATTAAGTAGTGATATTAATTATAACATGCTTTGACTAAACCACTTATTATGCCAAGTGGCATCATTAGATAGGAGTTTAATTCGTGTACTACAATATAAATTCAAAAATACATAACTTGTGCAACAAAGAAATCGCCACAACTCCAAATATAACTCATTCGGTTTATATAAACATTTTTATTTTAACCTCGGATTGGCGAGGCTTTCTAAAACCTTTTAAGTAAATGTTTGTTTTGACCGTAAAATCAATGTCAAATGAGTAAAAAGTGGAAACGAATTTACAGTGGAAACAATAGTTTCAAACAACTACAAAAGTTAGGATTTGTAGCTTTTTCATTTTTAAGCTTTGTGTCTAAATTACAATTTTACTCTTACTAAGTATGGGCTCCACTCATATTTACATTTTAGTTTAATAATTTAATATTAACATTCTTAAAATATAATCAATTAATTGATAATTTTTTAATTACTTAAAAGTAAATAATATATAATAATTTCATTTCAATTTATTTATAATATAATTTTAACATCGGGGACCTAGATTAACTGAAAAAAATTTAGACACCTAAATAAGATAAATAATATAATTACTTATTTTTGTATTAATCCTTATAATATTTATGATATCATGGGTTCGAGTACACTTAAATACTCACTGACCTTTGAATAAGAAATCAAAAGTTAGGTATAGTTCTATGTATTGCATTAAATAAATTAGGATAAACTATAACAATAGTCCTCAACCTATTGTCTCTTTCTCGCTTTAGATCTAAATTAAATGGATTTCAGCCTTTATTCTCAAGGGTCTAATTCACATTTGATACTTCACCATTGGTCTCAATTTAAAATTCCCTTTTTTAGGTTATTTGGGCCCAATTTTCAAGCGATTAGGTCCAAATTTAGTCCAATGAATTGCTCAATCACATTAATCTATAAACCTCTTAAGTCAACTCACATTTATTGATTCAGAAATTCGATTTTATAACTTCTCACTTCTATTGTCGTTATTCCTCACAGGACTGTCATCTCTTTTCAGGTAATATTTTTATACCAAAATAAAACCTCCACCCTCCTTTCGCTCTATTTGACCACTCGACTTCTTGTACCTCAAACAACAAATATGACCATCTAATATTCATGAACCATACTTGTTTTTCTATGGGGTTTTTCGTTTTAGTTGGTGTTCAAATTGTCGGACGCAACTTTTGTTCATGAAAAAAGGTTGACTATTTGGAAGATTGAGTTCCAAGTGAGATGGTGGATTTTTTGTAACATGTTTTTTGTCATTGTCGAATTGATTGAAAAGTTTTTTTTAAAATAATGAAGGACCCAAAGTGATTATAAAATTGTATTTATGATATAACTAAAGAAAGTATAGTTTAGGGGCTTATCATTGAATTAACCCTAAACTTTAAAGTGAAGTATGTTCCGCTTAGTTAAATCCTATGAAGTTACTCCTCGGGAGTTACAAAGGACACTCGCAAGCCGGCAAAAGGCGGCCCCAACGCCTGGCCCCATGTTGACAAATTTCAGATACGCCTTCAACTCTGGTTTAAAAACTCAAACACTACCAATTCAGAACTCAAACCCAAAGCCATGGGATCAACCTTTAGTTGCTGTGGCTCCGATAAGGAAGATGAAGTGTATGTCAAAATCTGTGGTTTATGTTGTTCATTATTCTTAATTTCCTTAGTCATTAGATTATGCTGATAAGTTTTAGCCATGGTTTTTTGTAGGGTAAGGTTGTTACTCCAGGGAATACAACATGGAGAATGTTCACATACAAAGAGTTGCACTCTGCCACCAATGGCTTCTCCGACGATAACAAGCTCGGAGAAGGCGGCTTCGGCAGCGTTTACTGGGGTAGAACCAGTGATGGTCTCCAGGTTATATATTTAAACATATATTTGTTCCTTTGAAATATTTGTTTTTGTCCTGCCTAAAAGGCCATGGTTCTTGAATTATCATGCATGCAGATAGCTGTTAAGAAGTGAAATCCATGACTTCAAAAGCTGAAATGGAATTTGCGGTGGAAGTTGAGGTTCTCGGAAGGGTTAGGCACAAGAATCTGTTGGGTCTAATAGGTTACTGCATCGGGACCGATCAACGGCTTATCGTTTACGATTACTTGCCTAATCTTAGCCTGCTGTCTCATCTGCACGGCCAGTGTGCCGGTGAGGTTCAATTGGATTGGAGGAAGAGAATGAAGATCGCTATTGGTTCTGCAGAAGGCATCTCGTAAGTTTTGCTTGTCTTTTTTATTGAATCATGGCATGTTCTTAGCCAGAGCATAAAATGTTTTCATGTATTTAGGTACTTGCACCATGAGGTAACGCCCCATCATTCATAGAGACATCAAGGCAAGCAATGTCCTACTTGATTCGGATTACGAACCGCTGGTCGCCGATTTTGGCTTCGCAAAGCTAATCCCGGAAGGCGTAAGCCACATGACGACTCGTGTTAAGGGTACTTTAGGATACCTTGCGCCTGAATACGCCATGTGGGGAAAGGTTTCTGAGGGTTGCGATGTTTATAGTTTCGGTATTCTCTTGCTCGAGCTTCTCACAGGAAGAAAGCCTATAGAAAAGTTGCCCGGTGGTGTAAAGAGGACCATAACCGAGTGGGCAGAGCCACTTATAGCAAAAGAGCGGTTTAAGGACCTCGTCGATCCGAGGCTCCGAGGGAGTTTCGATGAAAACCAATTGAAACAAGCCATCGGCGTCGCTTGTTCATGCGTGCAAAGTGAACCGGAGAAGCGGCCGAGCATGAAGGAAGTGGTTTATATGCTTAAAGGGTATGGCAGTGAAGGCAAGGTTATGCAAACTCGAATGAATAGCATCAAGTATAAGGATGAATTACTGGAACTTGATCAAACGAGTGACGATGATGATGGTGCTGCTCCTGATGAAAGCTATGGGGTATTTGGTGCCATGGAGTCGGAGATGCAAGATCCTTACAACCAATATGCAAAAAGAAACAATGCCAAACATGTTTGAGAAAGTTTAATTGCTCTAAATGTACTAGTCTTTCATTTTGTTGATATGAATCACAAGCACATATTTTTCTCTATATATGTGTGTAAACTACACCGACCACATAACTGTTGAGGACTTTCATTTTGTTCACCTATTCGATTTTGTCAATCACACTATTTAAATGATGTCCATCAAGTCACCTACCGTTAAAATTAAATAACTGTTCAGATGTTGCTTTAACACCCAAAGAACCTAGGTTTGATTCTCATGCTCCCCCATTTTAGTGCCTAAAATAAATTTAATCCTCCAATATGATGACACGTGTCACGACACTTACACTAGTGACATGGTATGATCTGATTAATTATTAAATATGTTGACACTTAACAATAAATTATTATTGTAAAACGAAACATTATTGTTGATCGAAAAATATTAAATAAAACAATTAAATTAAAAATTAATTGTTTCTTGGTATTAATTACTGTATTGGAAACAGATTCGTCCCAATGTGTGTAAGTGCTACAATAGGAGGTCGTTCGCCAAAATTTACACGGTGATGAGTGCTTTATTTGGTTAATATTTTGTTATTAATTAAACCGTGTTATCTACTTTTATAGTGCTAATTTGGGTTGTTTTGATTCGAATTTGTGCATGACTCTATTTTTCAAAAAATAACAATTAAAAGGCAAATTAAACATATTTTCCTACTTATTTGGGAATAGTCGGCGCCAACTCAAATTCAAAGGTCGATCCAAGCACAAACTCTAATTAAATATTACAAGTAGAAAGATCATAGGAGAAAAGCAAGGCGAACCATAATTCTTTAAGAATTTAAAAGTTGTAATTGAATTCAAACATTTGATATTTTATTATTTTATTAGGAATTTAGTTTGCATAGAATTTTTATTTAGGATTTTTAATATTTATTAATTGGGAGTTTTAGTTTGTTAGAATTAAGAGTTTGAATATTTTAAGAGTTAGTATTTTATTTTCATTAGGTTAACCCAAGATTATAAATACCCCTAGGGATGAAGCTTGAGGGAGGTACAAGTTTAGAATTCAGTATAGAACTAGTTATGTTTTTTTTTCTAATTATTTCAATAAAATTATTTTTCTTCTCCATCTACTCTCTTTCTATACGCCAAGCATAATTTTTACCATGCCTGGCTAAACTTTTCGTTAGCTGATAGTTGAGCAACAACTCAATATTGTCTTGTGAGAATCGAAAAGATACGTAACATCTTCAAATTTCTTTCTTGATTTTTCTGCAGACAAGGAGATTCAATTGGCTTTTCTTCAACATCTCAACATTTTCAATCTAAGGAGTGTATAGAGCACATTGGTTTGTTCGATGTTGTGATCTATAGTTGGGGAGGAGAATCGACTTGTAACAAATTCAATTAACTAAGAACAATTTTAGCGGCGGTACGCTAAAGGAAATTAAGATCGGGTTCGATTCTCATCGAGACACTATAATCCGAGCATAGGCTTTTCCAGTTCGAAACCAGCATTGACATTAATATCGATAGTCGATATTAATCCAAACAAGGGCTAATTTTCAAGTATTGGTTTTGGAAATCAATTCATAAGAGAGAAGAACAAGTTACAAGGGTTGAGCCTTGTAAACTGTAACCGGCAAGTACCAAAGAAAAATCTATTTCAGTGATCGAGACGGATTGAGGCGAAGCGAAGCTGTATGTTATTTCTCATCTTTATTATTCCTTTACAATTTATTTTTCTCAATTTTCCTTATTGTTTACATCTTAGTTTTTACTTTAATTTTATTTTACTTGTTTACTTTAAATCCCCATTTCTTTTTAATTTACTTGTTTTACATGTTTCTTGGTTCAAGATCAAATCGAATTAGAATTAGAAAATTTTGAATCTCTGTGGACCGACACCCTTCTTCTTGATATTACTTTCTTAGCATAATTATTCGAGAAAAAATGATTATTTATTTGATAATTACGACGTTTGTCAAATTGGTGTCATTGACATGGATCACGGCAAAATTATTTATTAAAATTTGTTTTGATTTATGACCAGGAAAAATCCAGGGGAACTAACTGATTGGGTACCTTATATCGAAGCACTAGCCCGAAGAAAATGTTCACATATGCTACAAGAAAGGCGACGACAACAACAATCACAACAATCTGAATCCAATCCAGAACCTAATCCGGAGACACCCTTTGACGCCGAAAACTTTTCTGACGATGAAGAAGACTTCAAGAAATTAATTCCAATGGAGCAACAAACAATCCGGGAATTAGCTACGGCACCTGCCAAACAACAACCGTTATGCATCGTATTCCCTCATGGAGAAACACCATCTGAGCTGAAAAACAGGTTTAATTCATCTTCTGCCTACTTACCGTGGACTACCCCAACGAAAGTCCTCACGAGCATCTTACTGAGTTTCATCTAGTTTACTCTAACATGAAACCACAGGGAATATATAATAATCAAATTAAACTCCATTCTTTCCCTTTTTCTTTAGCCGACTCGGCCAAATATTGGTTATTTTATTTACCTCCTAATTCTGTTAATACATGGGTTATTATGACTAGTCTTTTTCCTTGACAGATTTTCTCTACAGTAAAAGCGTGAATTAAGAAGAAAAATCTTAGGAGTGCAACAAATAAATGGAGAATCGTTATACGACTATTGGGAACGATTTAAGAAACTTTGTACAAGCTGCCCACAACATGGACTGTCAGAACAAACACTTCTTCAATACTTTTATGAAGGATTACTTCCTTTGAAGATGAAGATGATTGACGCAACTAGGAGCACTCGTTAATATGACTCCACAAGCGGCCATAAATATGATTTCAACTATGGCTGCTAACTCTCAACAATTTACCTCTGCGAGTGAACCCACTCAACGGTTCACGAGATAAGTACAATTTTTTGTTGCAGGAAAAACGACTACGTCTAGACATTGCAGAATATACACAATTGTATACCATCCACATATTGTAGTCTGATGTTACAAGAAGACTCTATAGCACAAGTCAACGCAATTGGAAATTTTCTGAGACCTCCTTAGAGACAATACAACCCTAACGCAAATACATATAATTCGGGGTGGAAGAACCATCCGAACTTCAGCTATGCGCAAAACCAAAAGCCTCCTCAACAACCATATTAATCGAGATCACCACAATAACAGGAGTATCAATCGCTAAAGTCTTCACTAAAATCCATCGTAGAGAGTTTGACACTGTCTCAAGAAAAATTTCAAAATCGAACTGATGTACATCTACTGGAAATATATAAACAAATAAGTCAACTGGCTCAGACCATGGGACGAATGGAATCGCAAGGAAAACTATCATCTCAAACCGAGGCAAACCCACAAGAGAACATTAGTTTCATCACCCTTCGAAGTGGCACTGTAGTCGTGTCAATTCCTAAAGAATCTGTCGCAAATTCCAAAGAAAAAGAAAAACCGAGATCCCAAATGATCAAGAAGGAGTTGACGTAGAAAGGAAGAAAAATAAAAGAAAGAAAATCTCAAGAAGAGGAAGCTAACGCCCAGAAAAAGAAAGATTCAAAACCAACGCTTCATGTAATTTCTCCTTACGCCACACCACCTCATTTTCCCTCCAGGTTAGTAAAACGCAACAAACAAGCTGAGGAAAAGGAAATTCTTGATGTTTTTCAAAAAGTAGAGATTAATATATCACTTCTTGAAGTAATCCAAAAAGCGTAAATACGCCAGATTTCTATTAGATCTTTGCACGAATAAAATGAGACTTACCGGCACTGAAAAGGTAAATTTAGGTGAAAACGTCTCAGTTGTTTTTCAACGCAGACTTTCACCGAAATTAAAAGACCAATGTATGTTAGATACCCCTTGTAAAATCAACAAGTTATGAATTAAACGTACTATGAGTGACCTTGGTGATTCAATTAATGTTATGCCTTTATTTGTTTACAACTTAATTTCTGTTAAGCCTTTGAAGGAAACTAGTGTAACGATTCAGCTAGCTGATAGATCATTCATTTATCCCGAAGGACTTCTTGAAAATGTTCTTGTTAAGATAAATGAATTAATTTTTCAAGTTGATTTCTATGTCATCGACATGGAAAACGATCGAAGTAATTCTTCTTCCGAGATCCTTCTTGACTGTCATTCTTAAGCACTGCACATACAAAAATCGACGTTAATAGTAGAATTCTTACTATGGAATTCGATAATGAGGTTGTAAAATTTGATGTTTACAAAGTAATGAAACATCCAGATAATGTTGCAAGCATTAATTTTATTGAACCTTTGGTGGATGATTTTATTGAGACTGACTTATCAGTGATTTGTACAAGGAATTAGAAAACTACGAAGAAGAAATTAGGGAGCTAGAAAATACATTTTCTATACAATTTGATTTACGCCTAACCATGAGTAAATATAAACTTTTACTTTCAATTTTGCAGGCACCACATATTGAACTTAAACAATTACTGGATCATCTCAAATATGCATTTCTAGGAGAAAATGCCACTATCATGGTAATTATCTCAAATAAGCTTTCGAATGATAAGGAAGAAGACTTGGTGATAGTTTTACGCGCACATAATGAGGCAATCGATTGGACTATAGCTGACATCAAAGGACTCAGTCCATCAATATGCATGCATAAGATTATAATTGAAGAATGCGGAAAACCATCCCCAGAAGGACAAAGGCATTTAAATCCTCCAATAATGAAGGTAAGTTAAGTCCATGTGGTTCCTAAGAAAATTGGAGTAACGGTAATTGAAAATTCTGAAGGTGAACTAGTTCATACATGAATTCAAAACGAATGAAGAGTTTACACAAATTCAAAACGAATGAAGAGTTTACATCGATTACAGGAAGTTGAATTCACTTACTCAAAAAGATCACTTTCTGCTTCCTTTTATTGATCAAATGATTGAACAATTAGCTGGTAAATCTCATTATTGTTGTCTAGATGGTTTTCTAGGATTTTTTTTTAGATTCCAGTCGCACATGAAGATCAAGAGAAAACAATGTTTACATGTCCTTTCGATACATTCTCTTATCAACGAATGTCGTTTGGCCTATGTAATGCGCCAGGTACACTTCATAGATGCATGCTTAGTATCTTTTCTGATTATGTAAAAAAAGAAATTGAAGTTTTCATGGATGACTTTATGGTATACGCTAATTTCCTTGATGAGTGTCTCTTGAATTTAACTAATGTGTTAAAACGATGTCTTGAATATAACCTTGTGCTTAATTATGAAAAATGTAATTTTATGGTTGACAAAAAATTAATTCTTGGTCACATTGTTTATGTTGATAGAATTTCAGTTGATAAAGCAGAAACTGATATTATATGTTCACTCCCATACCCCACAACTGAGGGAAGTTCGTTCTTTTCTTGGACATGTAGGATTTTATCGCAAGTTTATAAATAATTTTTCCAATATAGTGTAAGCTTCTACAAAAGGATACTTATTTCAAATTTGACGACGAATGCAAAGAAGCTCACAACATCCTAAAGAAAGATCTTATTTCAGCACCCATAGTGCAGCCACCTAATTGGGATTATCCCTTTGAGATCATATGTGATGCAAGTGACTCAAACGTAGGAGTCATGCCCGGACAAAAGATCGACAAAGAACCACACGTCATTGCATATGCGTCTAGGTCGCTTGTCACACGGTCTCTCCGAAGTTTCGTACACCCGAAAATCGGAATGGACTAGCTGTGTTCTTCTCTTAGCACCGTAAGAATGATAGAATTTTTTTCAAAAAACTTTGAGAGGAAAGAGTGTTATTGAGAAAATGAGGAAATGTTTATGATGATTTTAAAAATCGAAAATGATCAGCTATTTATAAGATGAAAAACAATAATAAAGGCATGTATCAAACCAACGTCTCATAGTCTTAAAGCCTATAGCACCATTAAGATTTGATATCCAATTTCATGTTCATTTACAAATAACAAGTTGACAACAACAAAGAATTCGCTTCTAAATTATGAGGTTGAGTTGTTGTAAAAGTTTTTAATTATTTTATAGTTCGATTTTGTGTGGTTTATGTTGAGATAAACCTAATGAAATAAACTACTTAAGTAAGAAGGATTAGTCACATTCTATGAAAAATGTTGGGTCATTTTTTCTAGTATACTTACTAAAACCCTAAGGAAAGAGTATTGTACATATACTTTATAGACACATCGCGGACTTAGGTGGATGAAGATGTTAGTTGTGGTTATGAGTTCACCCTAATCTTAGAAATTCAAGATTCATTCATTTATCTATGATAAGAATTACCCATCATCACTATTTGAATTTGGAGTTGTAAAAAAAATTTAATCATAATTGATGAAGTAAATATGACCCTTCAATTTTTTCAGTAAAATAATATTTTAAATCACTATAAATTTAAATATTAATTAAATAAAACTTCATTCCTTCCGAATTTAAATATTTAATATTTACCTGGTTCCGTTCCTCTCTATACCACTTAGGTGAGAAACTAATCACGTGTATGAATATCCTAGCCTAATAGACAAAAGCTTAGGCTCCAAGTGGGTCTCTAAGCACGTGTATGAATATCCTAGCCGAATCTTCAACATTTATCAACAACATTTCCTGTGGTTCAATTGTTTGACCTGAAGGATCATAAGTCAAAGTACCCAAGGTCACCTCGGTCACCGGTTAAGGTTTTTTAACATTTCCGGTTTTGTTATTTTTCCTACCAGTTTTGTTATTGTTGGACACTTTACCAAAAATGTTAAAAAATATTGATGTTTTAGGTAGAAATAATAATGTTTTAGATAATTTTTTTATCGGTTTTGTTATTTAAATAAAAACAAAACTGATAATATCTTTTTTTAATTGTATATTAAGGATGTCGTACTGTAGAACTTCCCGGTATAGAGTCTTTCTTTCGTACCAAGCTTTGCATTGATACATTCCCAAGACAAAACAAGCAAATTTAGGCATTATTATAGCAATCATCAGGCTGGCCAAAGCAAGTGCCCATCATTGGAAATCAACCTCTCTTAGGCAATGAAGTTTAAAAGCGTTAGTGTTTTCTCCACGTTTCACTCATCATAAAGTGATCGAACCCTTTCGAGTGCCACGACACTTCTACCAAACCCCAACAAAAGCTCTCATCTTCCCTTTTTTTCTTTTACCAGTTTCGATCTTTGGCTTGCACAACAAGACAGTTCAAAACATCGAAACCCCCCATTGCTTATACCCCAAAGCACCTAACCGTCGCATTGAATATTTCACTTCAAAAAAAAACAGCTCTTGAAAGTGAAAGCCGACTAATCACATTTCTCTTGCCATGAAAAAAGAAGCTTTTATGCTTCTTTAACAAGAATAATCCAATTACAACCCGTGTGCCCACACTTTCTAACCATGCTGTTGCTTCCACTACACATGTTGTTAAGCTAAGTTTTGTTGTTTATATATATTGTGTTGCGTTTGAAACCTGTTGGGACAAGCTTGTGTACTCGAAAATGGTGACTTCGAAGCCTGCTAAGATACTCATTGGCATCCCATTAGGTTTAGACCGGAATGACAGCAGGGAACTGTTGTCGTGGGCAATCAGAGTTATAGCTCGTCCAAATGACACCATTGTTGCCCTACATGTTCTTGGTTAGTATATTCATTGTTACGATGTCGAAATCTAATTACGACATCAATCGATCGAACTATGGTGTAAAAGATTTACTTGTTTATTGAAACCGCAGTTGGTGAGGAGCAGAAGAAGAATAAATTGGTAATAAAAGATCAGGCGAAATTTCGGCAGGCGAGAGCTCGTGTTATATCTGTGCTCGGAGAATTTGCTAGTACCTGCCAGTCTAAGCAGGTAACTGACTATTTTTATTATTGTAGTTCTAATTGTACATCGTTAATGCATCGAATAAATCGTGCAGTCCGCTTTGTTCAGGTAAACTTGGAGGCAAAAGTAGGAGTTAACACTAGTGTCAAAAGGGGTCTAATTGAGGAAGCAAAGTCCATCTCAGCTGATTTTCTTCTTCTCCTTGGCTCCAGAAAGCGTTCAAAAGAGTGAGAAATCAAACAATCCTTGGACTCTTTAAGCTCAATTCTTATATATTCTGTGAAGTTTAAATTTTCTCTTTCTTTGGGTTAGAACATCACATAAAATCACCTCATACTGTTTGGAGCATGCCCCCGAAGGTTGTGCAGTGGTATCGATAGGGAAGTCGAAGCAACGGCAGCAAAACTCGACCCCAAAGTCGACACATTTACATTTTGATGGTTAGTTTTACTTCCAGAAACTGGCCTGTATGATTTTATCAATGCAATTTACTTTTCATTTCCTTGTTTCTGAAGTTTTGTTTTTGATTGTATGTAGAAACTCATCAATGGAGCACGACATCGTCTAACAAGAGTGACAACAGCAGCGACGACGCGTCGGTATCCCCTGTTCAAAATCCCATTGTCTCGAAGACTAAACTGCAGAAGCAATCACCAAGAACTGTTCTAGATGCACTTCAAGGAGAATCAAATAGCACAGAAGATGATAGCTCTAGTTTCTGGGACTCAACAATGTCTGGGTCCCCTCAGCCACCAAAGTTTAAAGGGGAACCATATACAAGGAAACAGATGTCACCTTACAAATTCATCTCAATGGTGTTTAAGTCTCCACTAAGGAAAAGAAAGGCCAATTTATCCAATAAAGAAAAGGAGCAGCCATTGATGAGGTGCTTTAGCTTTGAGGAGATCTCAAATGCCACAAACAACTTCCATCCAGGTAAAACCAGTACCAAATTCTTCAACATTTTATCATTACCTTCATTTTTTTTCATGAAATCCAGATGTTTAAACTCGAGATTCTTATGAATTTATCAGATAATACAGTCGGTCGAGGCGGGTATTCGGAAGTTTACAGGGGTGATCTTTCAGATGGGAGAGCTATTGCAGTAAAAATGTTGGCCAAGGACAACAAAGAGAAAGAGTTCCTCACTGAATTGGGCATCATTGGACATGTTTGCCACCTGAATACCGCGAAATTAGTCGGATGCTGCGTCGAAAATGGACTTTATTTGATTTTCAACTTGTCTGAGAAAGGAACTCTGGCAACTGCCTTGCATGGTAAGAAAGATCCACTTCCTAGGATAAACTGCAGTAAATTTAAGAAAGATCAACTTCCTAGGATAAACTGCAGTAAATTATTTTAACTTCTTAACTTGTTCTGTTATAACTGGGAAACTCCATAGGTAAAACAAGTGTGGAACTTGATTGGCCTGCGAGATACAAGATTGCCCTTGGAGTTGCTAGAGGTCTTCACTATCTGCACAAATGTTGCAAACACCGAATCATACACCGCGACATAAAAGCCTCTAATGTCCTTCTCGGACAGGATTACGAACCGCAGGTAAATCGACAGGCGACATACAGAAATGTTGCTGGAAAATTACAATACATGAGTTCTTTATGTAACTTCGGTTTTCCACTCTTGGTAGATCACTGATTTTGGTCTTGCCAAATGGCTCCCTAACAAATGGACTCACCATGCTGTGATCCCTATAGAGGGAACATTCGGGTACCTAGCACCGGAGTACTTCATGCACGGTATTGTGGATGAGAAAACAGATGTTTTTGCCTTTGGGGTTCTTCTCCTCGAGATCATTACCGGTCGTCGGCCTGTGGATTCCTCAAAGAAAAACCTCCTACTATGGGTATTATGCAGATCTGCACATACATAAGTAGTAAATACCATAATTACATACATTATTATTGAAATGAATTTTTCATGTATAGGCAAAGCCTCTTATGGAGTCCGGGCACATCAATGAACTAGCCGATCCGAAACTGAAAGGCAGATACGACGAGGATCAAATGCATACATCAGTTCTAACAGCTTGCTATTGCGTGAGGCAATCAGCGGAATGGCGTCCATCGATGAGCGAGGTACTTAAAATATGTGTATGGTAGAGTTCTGCTAGTCATTTTATAAAGGCATTGCCGTAAATGCTTTCATTTATCAGGTCTTGGAGCTTCTAATGTCTGGCCAGGACTCTGATGTCGCAAAAAGCTGGAGGATGCCGAAGTTTACCTCCGACGAGTTGGACGATTACTCGATGGTTTTCGGATACGAGGTCCCGACACACATATCCCTGGAGGATTTCTTATGAGTCAGTCCACACAAGTGTTTTGCAGGGCAGCTTCAGATGGTTGGATAGAATGTTGAGTTTCTTCTTTTTAACTTTACACGTAGGTTTAAATATTTGCTAGGGGTTCTTATGTTGATTATTGAAAGAAAATAGGGAATTTCAACGCCTATAACTTTTCCTTTCTGTACTTGACTGATCCATCTCCACCACTTTTGGAATCATTAAGACTCCCATTTTCACACTTCAAACTGGATCTTGAAACTTACTTCAAAAGTAGTCCCAATGTTATATTTATGGTCACTTCAACCTTGTTCTTTTCTAAAAACATTCTACTTCTTAACCTTTTAATTTTTGTTTAAAATGATCCAGGTTGAATTAAAACCGTTAATTAACTAATTATTAATGTACTGACGTAGTATTTTCACGTATGTTAAATTACTGAAGTGTCATATATTATATCATCGTATTGAATAACATAACACATATCACATCATCTTCTTGAGTGACGTGATACATATCATATATATCGTCACTTCAGATGACATGATATATGTTATATCATTACTTCGGTTGACACCATCTTAGATAACATGACATTTATCACATCAATAATTTAACATGAAATATTACATTAGCAACATGAGTTATTTATTAGTTAATTGATGATTTCCATTCAACCTAGGTTGAGATTTAATTATGATATTATGTGATCTTAAAATGGGCTTGTTGCTTTGCTTTCCATTTATGGATCTTCATGGCCCGACCCTTATGGTGCAATTATGAAGTAGTAAAAAACGAAGGTAGGAGAGGGACCCGTAGGGTTGAATGTGCCCCGTTGACTAAGGGAGCTTGATTTGACGGGTCATATTAGTGGATAAACATCAAACATGGTGTTAGGAGAAGTGGTGGGATAATAGGACCACACCACCGAGGACAGTGGCGCGTGACAAAGAGATAAGCGTGGGCCGGCTGTGCACGTGAAGGGGATGAGGGGGTGACCCACACTTGTCTCCCTCACCCACATGACATCGATGGTCACCGCACACGCATGAGACTAATGCAACCCCACCAGTTTTCACTCTTTACGTCCCCAACGCCTTTCTTCACAAATCCCAACGAACAAAATCTATGGAAAGATACAAAGGGAAAGGACCAAATCTCTTCGATTCAGAGCCCAGCACAAACAAGAAATGGAAAACGTGAAGAACAAAAGGTTAAATATCCAGATTTATAACCATTATATATATATATGTATATATATATTTCCACCCACAACTAGTGGACGTGTGCCAACTCCAAAATATATGAAAATGAATTAGCTTTTATCCTTTATTTAAAGGGCTGTTTCCCAAGTTCTTCCACTTGCTGTAAAGCGAAGGTTTTGAACTGGCTAATAGGTTAAAAGTTACACTTTGATCCATGATCCACATGATGCTTCACCCTTCACTGTTTTTAAACAAAGGCATAAAGCCAACTTTTCCTTTCGTTCTGTTGCATCATTTGAGCATTAAAGTCACTTGAAAAATCACAAGGAAACAAGTGCTCCTCTTTCTACAAAATGTGATTGAAGACCCTCTTCAGTCCCAAGATATTTGTCTCTCTAATATATTTTTTATACAAAATTAGGTAATTGTTTCGATCAAGAAAATAATTTAGGGGCTTAAAGCAAAAAGGGCATAGTTTAAGGGTTTATTTTGACTAAAAAATAGTTTAGGTACTTAAAGTGGTTACATATAATAGTGTAAAAATTTATTTTGATCAAAAATAGTTTAGGGACTCAAAACAAAAAATGCATAATTTTAGGACTGTTTAGTTTAAACCATTAAAACATATGTAAACATTTAATTATAAAATTAGTTAACCTTATTCTCATATGTAATAAGGTATGGGGGAGATAGATTAGTAGGCTGCCCCCAACGTCAGGTTGAGAGCAACTTCCGTGGGAGACCTCCGACAATCAGAATTATGAATTGCCTACCGTGAAACTCGATCCCACGACCACAATGTTAAGAGCCTTGTGCTCTACCAACTGAGTTGGTATTACATGTAATATCATATGTAAACATTTAGTTATTGTACATGTGTAAATGAAATTTTTATTTAATTTTGAGTTTTCTCTAATTATTTTCTCTCCATGTAATTTTCCTTGAAAGCTAGTTTTAAATCAAACTAAATTGTATTAATTAACTGTTTTTTTATATAATTGAAACAGAAATATGGTTTAAACTTTAAATTATAAACAATAAAGTATTAGTATCATTTAATCACTAAAATAATAGGGTAAACTACATAAATGACCACATAACTAAGGGTCGGGTCGCGAAATGACCACTATTTTTAAATTTGCGTCAATATGACCATTGAACTATTTAAATGGTTTCAATATAGCCACCTACCGTTAACATTTAACGGAAGTGGTTATGTGGCCGTTCACAAAATTAGTATAATTAGGGCACGAGTCCTTTGCAAAGTTACATCTTCACGACACTGACACCCTGCTTTGTTTTCTTCCATTTTGGTCACTATTTGTATATGATTTGTTTCCTTGGATTTACATTTAATGCAATTTGACCCTGATTTTGTTTTTAATTTGTCTAATGCCTTAATTTGAGCGTTAACTTTAAAATCTTTTATTCTAGTAATGTATTAAATTTATAGGTTAAATCCCCTAGATTTTAGAATTAACTGTTGAGACAATTCTCATACTTGCTATCAATATAATACATATGTTATATAACTTGATCAGGATTAGGTAGAAAATTAAAACTAAAATAACTTAATTGTATTTGAACCCAAGATCAGTTAGTAACCAAGCAAAGCCTTAACAATAGGCTAAATCTAATATTTAGGAATCAATTAAAATATTTTCATATATTGTATATTATATATTATTATAGTTAATGATAGAAATAAAAATAGACAAGTGAGAACTTAAATCTAGGCCAATTGAAAATATGGTAACACTTAAATTGCTAAAAAATATAATATATTATTTATAATTAATTTAAGATTTTAATCTTTTTAAATTAAATTTATTTATATGTATTTATTAATGATTATATATATGAAATTATATTGAAAATTAAATTAAAAATTTATTTAACATACTCAAACTCACGAACCCAATTTAAAATCAAAAGATAAATATGATTTGAATCTTAAATATTTTTTCTTTTGATTATAATTTAAATATTAAATTATTTTTTAATGATTTCATATATATATATATATATATAATCATTAAAAATAGATATGAAAACAATAAATTTAGTTTAAAAATATTAAAATCTTAAATCAATTATAAATAAACTATTATATTTATTTTAGTGATTTACGTGTTGTCATATTCTCAATTGACCTCTCACTTATCATTTTTTTATTTTTTTATCATTAACTATAATATATATATATATATATATAATATTATAATTGATTCCTAAATATTAAATTTAGCTTATTCGTTAAGGTTTGCTTGGTTACTAATTCATTTTGGGTTACTTTTTTCTGCCTAAACTTGAACAACTTTTATAGCATATGTATTATCTTAATAACATATGTGTCACATTTTGATTGGATTGAAAATTTATTAAATTAATTAAATTGTATTATACAAAACGTGAAATGTGTTAAAATTTGATTGGAGAAATCTAAGGGATCAAATTGATTAATTCTAAAATCTAGGGGATTTAATCTATAAATTTAATGCATGACTAGAATAAAAGATTTTAAAGTTAATGCTCAAATTGAGGTATTAGACAAATTAAAAACAGAATCATGGTCAAATTGCATTAAATGTAAATCCAAGGAAACAAATCATATACAAGTAGTGACCAAAATGGAAGAAAACAAAGAAGAATGTCAGTGTCACGAAGACGTAACTTTACAAGGACTCGTTCCCTAATTATACTAATTTTATGAACGGCCACATAACCACTTCCGTTGAATGTTAACGGTAGGTGGCTATATTGAAACCATTTAAATAGTTCAGTGGTCATATTGACACAAATTTAAAATGATGGTCATTTCGTGATCCGACCTTTAGTTATGTGGTCATTTACGTAGTTTAACCAAAATAATATGATGGTGGATATCATTTTAATGTTTCACTTTCTTTTTGTACTTTTTTTTCAATGTGTTCTTTTGATTTATATTCGTTTAATTTCTAATAAAATAAAGGGGTGAATAAATAACAAAATTATTACATAGGACAAATCCTTTAATGTGTTTGAAATGGGTAATGGATTTTAATAATAAGGTATTGAGTTATTACGGTGTTTGGTTGAATATGTTTTACGGTATTAGGTAGAGATTATGTAAATTATTTTCCACTAATTGATAAATTTTTTAGAAATTATTAAAATAAACATATAATATCTTATAATTATAATATAATTGAGTATATTATTATAATATTAAAAATATAATATTATATTATTAAAAATATTTTAATAATTAATATTTTGATTTAAATGTTATTAAAATATTTTCTAAAATTAAATTATATTTCTAAAAAATATTTTTTAGAAAACGTTTTACGGTGTCTGGTAGAGATTATGTAAATCATTTTCCGTTAGTCGATGAATCTGTTAGAAATTATTAAAATAAACATATAATATCTTATATTATTATAATATAATTGAGTATATTATTATAATATTTTTAAATAATATTATATTATTTAAAAATATTAATAAATATATTTTAAGTGTTTTAATAATTAATGTTTTGATTAAAATGATATTAAAATATTGTATTACTATTAAGTACATAAAATAAAATTATTTTAAATATTTATTCTTTGAAATGAAAAGTTCAAAAAATGACTTACGAAAAATCATACCGCAAGTCATACTCCAGAAAACGAAACAAAAAAAATTATTTAACAGAAAAATGTTTTACATTGACCAACCAGTTTTCTCCAACGAAACATTGAAAAATTAAGAAAACATTTTTCGGAAAACAGTTTTCCGACCAACCAAACAGGATCCTTCAGTATATTTGCTCTATTCACTTAGATTTCAAGCAACATGTTATCCAGGCATTCAGATCCGTTCCTTCCTTAGCAAGATTAGTAACTGTTGTTCACTCCACTTATTATTTGTTCTATGGTTAGGTAGCTGATGGCCTTTTGTCTTTCTGTATGTGTTTGTTTATTTACTCGAACATTGTTTTCTGCAGGGTAGATGGTGCCTTGTTCTTCGTTGGTTCTTCGAGTAATCTTTTGCATGCATGCATTGCCTGGGGAAAGGCGTCCTACTGGTTAGTTTTTGAGTAGATGATTTCATCATAGAGAGCCTGTGCAGTTTGTTTTGTGTGAAAAGATACTGATTAGGGGCTGTAACGAATGGAAGTTGCCTACTGTAAATCATGAACTGAGGCATCATAAACTGACCCCGCTTAGGGTGTTTAGCTCATATATTGTTCACCTATTATTTTGTTGTTAAATTTTTATATACTTAAACAATAGTCGAATTGAAAAAGAAATGGTCCAATAGGGATTGAGAAACAGATTCATAGATGGATCTTGGAGAAAAGCCAAGTAAAAGTGATGATCAGTTAACGTCTGTCTGCAGCTTATCATCTTTGAATCTGGGAATTCAGAAGAAGAAGAAAAACTCCATGGATTCATTACCTGTTTTTACATAAAAACAGAATTAAAAATACTGGATATCTTGTTTCTGCTGAACTTCAGTGGACTTGTAGAGTTATTCTAGTTGCATGATAAAAATAACTGTTGAATATCACAGGGCCATAGCTAAATAAGCAGCCCCTTTTTTATCTTCTTCGACTTTCAGAAGGATGGGACGAGATCATATTGGGTGTCGGAGATGAAACCGGCAGCCGTAAAAGCCGAGTTAAAGATGATGTCGACGTCGTTGTCCGTTTGAGTCCTTTTGGCGAAACGGCCTTTGATTCTCGGCCTCGACTCGGCATACGCCTTTCGTGAGGCGTATCGGATTGTTTTCTCGAATTTCCTGTTCTTTCTCTTCTCTCTGTACCTTAAAACTCTAGCCTCTCGGTCCATCCCGCCTGCTTGGCTACTCGTCGTGGTTGCCGACATCGGTCCGCTCGAGTCTGTCATGGTTCGTCCGAAAGAATACGGCATGTCGGACATGGAATTCCCGTCTGGGACTACTCCCACATCGAGTGAAGATGATGAAACCTGAAAGTTTTACATGGTTTCCCATCAGTTTTACAGAGATTTATTGATCGTTTTAATTAAGGATAGAATTGAACTATTGAAATTTTGAAGTACTTACGCTATGGCTTAGAGACCGAGTTTGGAAGCTGAAAGTAGGAGGCTTGGACCGACAGAATTCGATTTCGAAACAATTTTCATTGTTGATGACTGGCTTGGTCTGAACCGGGACAACGCTGTCCATAGCTGCGTTTTGAAGATCATGTTGGACTTGGAACATGTTGTGGTTCTCGAAATCGATGAAGGGGTCCATTTCGGAGAAGATCAAATCACCACCACCAGCTTTGATTTCGTTACTTTCCACTGCCTGTTTCGGATTCGGCAACAACCACGAACCCGCCGCTTCTACATCGTCTTGTTGGCAGCAATCGTGATCCGTGGCGGTCGGGACGAGGAAGCTAAAAGGGGAAGACTTGACGATCGAATCCGTCGAGTCGAAGAAAGGCTCGACGGGGACACGCTCGTGACGACGAGCCAGGGGATTAGCGGAGTGGATATCGGCATCACAAGTGACACAAAGGGCAGCAGCATCGGCCTTGCAAGTAACAGCAGCAGGCGCCTGCTCACACACCTCGCACATCCACACCCGCTCATGCCGAGCAGCAGAGCCGAGGTTGTTGGTACCGGAGTGAACCCTGGAATCACAATTCAGGCACATAAAAGCCGAATCGACACGGCAAAAAATAGCCGCCGCGGTCGATTTACATATGTCACATATCTTTGTGGCCATGCCGCAGCCTCCCGTTATTCCCCTAAAGCTTCCCATCCTTACAAAATCAAAGCAATTTTGAGATTCTCTTTGGAGTTTGGACTAGAACGTCAGATTTTGCAGACTTGCTGTGAGCCTGTTATTGATTTGGCTTTGCCTTTTGAGGATGTGTTAGGCTATCTATCTAGTTAGTGACCAGGGAGGGTGGGAAATCTCGGTGTTGACGAGTAAGGTAAGAACACGTGGAGCAATTTACACCATGAGAAATTATTTTTTTCCTTGCAAGAAAAAAAGAGCTGGTTTTAGGACAAATATTTTGGGAGGGTTTTGATTATGTTTTGTTTGGTTGTGGCTTGTTCATTGTCTGTGTCGACGTGGACCAAGGGAGGGTTTATATATCTAATTATTCGTGTACAATTTTATTTTAAAATAAATTTAAAAAATTTAAAAAAATTTAAGATATATAAATATATTATTAATAAAAATATTTAAAATATATAATAATTTAAATTTATTATATTTCTATATCATTTATTAAAATATAAAAGTACTATTCAAACATCTTGAATTCAATGAATGGATTTGGAATATATTTTTTTTATAAAGATTTAGTTTATTGAATATTTCAAATATTAACAATTAAAGTCAAACAAATTTCGAATACAAAATGTTGACCCCCACATTATTTACAGGATTGTGGGAGTACTATTTATTATCACAAAATTGGTGCTCAAAGTTTTCTTAAATAACCTCAAAAAGGGTTTTAACTTAATTAAAAATAAATATTTAAAATATACTGCATATATTCCTTAACCTAGGTACTTTAACTTTTGGCATGTATCTTTTAATTAAGGATAAATTACATATTTAGTATCTAAACTATCAATTTGATCTGTTTTAGTACTTAAATTTTTAATTTTTTCAAAACCATACTTAAAGTTTAATTTTTGTTTCATTTTAGTATCCGTTCAAAATTTAACGTTAATTTTTGAAGAAAAAAATAAAGTTTAGGTGCTAAAACGGATCAAGATTGATAGTTTAGGTACTAAATGCGTTAAGTTTTTAACTTTAGGTACTAAACCAAACCAAAACCAAAATTGATAGTTTAGGTAACTAAACTTTAGGTATGATTTTGAAAAAAAATAAAAGTTTAGGTACTAAAACAAACCAAAACCAATAGTTTAATACCCAGTTTAAAATTTAACGTTAACTTTAAAAAAATGAAAATTTAAATACTAAAATGAATTAAATTTGATAGTTTAAGTACTAAACGTGTTAAGTTTTGAACGGCAGAGCACTATAATGAAGCAAAAACTAAACTTTAGGTATGGTTTTGAAAGAAATTAAAAGTATAAATACTAAAACGGACCAAAACTAATAGTTTAGGTACTAAATGCATAATTCATCATTTAATTAACCATGAGAGAGTTCTCTGTGGGTGGTTTGAGCACATTTCTACATTTTTTTCTCCAAAGGTACTGGCTTCTAACAATTTGAATGTAAGAATTGAGTACAATACCTCCTTGTAAACTGTTAGTTCCCTGCAGATTTCGATGTTTCGACAACGCAATTCGCCGGAGAAACCGCGATTACCAGACAACGAAGCGTTAGGTTGTGAGACTTTTGATATGTTGTCTTGTGAAAAGAGCATCTCATTGTTATTTACCTCGTCTGATAGGTCGTAAGATGATCTGCAACATCTAGCCATCTTCCGCTTTGCATGAATTTTCATCTGTAAAAATAAAAACTTGAGACTCTAGTCACTGCTCGAAGAATTCGGAACACGAGAAGTTTGTACCTTGTAATGATTCGTTCTTTCAACCAACAAACTAGCACCCATAGCTGCAGGTTCTATTTTCATTATGTTGTCAGTAACTGTATGCTTGGAACCAATCTTTGTCCTGTCTTTTGTCATCCTATGTAAGAAAAGAAATGGTGTACTTAATTCTAGTAATGAACTGGAGATGCTAGTCCGATGTAAATGCCGGCTTCGATTTAACAGAATTGCCTGTCCTTCAAAGAGGCCTGATAAATCGAGATCATCCGACATCGCTATCAGTTTGAATGCGTTTATGAAATTCGAGGCTTTGTGTGTTCTCATATCTTCACTGTGTTCCTGTATGGTATTTCAGATTGTTAGATGAAGCTATGAGATTCATGTTTTAATACTAAATCCAGCATTTTACTCAACTGTCTCGAAGGCGGCGTTAACGTTGTCGTAACCGGTTTTCGCCCGGGTACGAATTTTTAACTTGGTGAGAAAAATAAAACGAATAAATAAATGATTTTGATTTAAAAATGTTTTGGGAGTCGATCGGCCTTTGGAGTCAAATAGGTCGAATACCTAAAAATTTTCTTTTAAAAGAGCTTTTAAGAAAACATCAGTCAAAAGATAAACCGATCTGCGTTTCAACCAAAAATTTGTTCTTTTTAATAATAAAAAGGGATTCGTGGTCGGTTACGTTTAGGGAAGGATTAGCACCCCTACAACGCCCAAAATTGGTACTCTATTAATTATAAATTGTCTCTATTATTGGAAATTTAAATATTCAAAAATATATTTAATTCATAATTCTTTTATTTCAAATTTATTAATATATTTTTAAGAAAATCTATTAATATATATAAGATATTTATTTATTTAGAAATATCAGAAAAAGGGCTTCTAGTTGTATTAAGACAACTCTTTTATTAATATTAAATAAATAAATAATAAAACATTTATCTATAAATAATTAAAATATTTATTTTAAAAATATCAGAAAATGGACATCCAGTTGTTTTAAGACTGCCCTTTTTTAACATTAAAAATAAATATTAAAATAAAACTAAAATAATATATATATATATATATAATTTAAAATATTTATGTAAAAATAATATATATATAACTTATAATAATAAAATATTTATTTAGAATATATCAGAAAATGAACATCTAGTTGCTTTAAGACTGCCCTTTCTTAATATTGAAAATAAATAAATATTATATATGGTATTTCAAATAAATATTAGTGAATAAAATATAAATAATGACAAACAAATAGATAAATAAAGTACTAGTTTAAATATATTGAAAAATAAATTACAATATAGGAAAAAATAAAATTATATTAAATAATGACTAAAACGAAATAATTTAAAACTGTGGAATTAAATTATAAATTGAATGGTCAAAAATGAAAGTAATTATAATATTAGTGGTTAAAATGTAAAATATCAAATTTTAAAGACCTAGTTCGTAATATTGTAAAAATACAATTGATGATAGTAATAATTAACCCTTAATTATTTAAATGATGATTAAAATAAAATTTATTAAATTTAAAGGCTCTAACTCAAATAGATAAATAAATCTAAATGCTAATAAAATAATTCAGCCTTATTTAATTAATTTGGGTCAAAATATAAATTATGAAAATTAAAAGGGACTAATATGGTTATTTATCATAAATATATATATATACATAGGTAGTGACTATAGTATAAATTAATTAAAATTCAAAGACCAAATTAAAAATTGCTTTTGGTGATTAAATTGCATAGATTACAAACTTTAGTGACTAAAATAAAAGTTTTCAAAACTTTAATGGTCGCGCGTATGATTTACCAATTTTACAAAATTATAGATATACCCCTTCCCAAAACGGTGTCATTTGGAAAGGGGTATTTATACCCGAATATGGCTGGCCCTACGGGCCATTCTCTCAATTTTTTCCTTTCTCTCTTCTCTCTCTAACTGAGAGAGCTTAGAAGCTTTCTCTTATTTTCCCTCATCGGAGGGAAACCAGAAGGCGGCCGGTCTGTATCTGGCATCGACTACCGCCGCCGGCCACCGTCAATGGTGGCCGGAAAATTACGTATCTACCTCAAATTGAAGCCTGAATTTCCCTAAAGCCAAATCCGAGGATATTTTAACTTAGATCACTACCAAAACGTGTAGATCTAAGGTTCTTTACCTTCGACCTTTCAGTTTCAAAGACGTAGGGAGGCTCCGATGATAACAGTTCCTTGGTAAGTCTCTTTTCCTCTTCTCCTTCTTTATTTGGCTGCTGTTGGGTGTTGTTGTTGCTTGTTTTCTGTCGTGGTTGCTTGTCTCCTTTTTTTTCTTTGTTTTTGCAGGTTCGGTTTTATAGGCCTCGATGAGGCTCTCGTCGGACCGTATAATAAGGCGGTCTTCAGTGAGTCACCAAGCTATGGCAGTGACTCACCATAGAGCATTGATTTGGTGAGGTAGCTGGCTTCTGGAAAGCTCGGCGAGGCTGGCGTCGTGGAAACAACAGCGTCGGCAGCGACTAGTTGGACCATCTGTCAGCTGGAACGTCTGGAAGCTGGAGAGGCGGCTGGGACGTGGCCCTAGGGTTATCATAACCCTAGGGTTTCCTTTTGGAGGGTTCTGGACCGTTGGATCATAGCTAGATCCAACGGCTGTGATGCTGGCAGCTGGGGCAAGAGATGATACAAACTCTAAATTGGGTTTAGGGTTTCCTGTAGGCTTCTGGATCTGGGCCGGTCACTGTTGGGCTTCAGATTTTGTAAAATGGGCCTCTGGGTTTTGGGTTTGTAATTATTTATTTAATAATAATAATAATATATAATAATAATAATAATAATAATAATAATAATATATGAAAGTGAAAAATTAGTGTCTACAAACGTCATCGATGTTTATTTTCTCATCGTAATCGAAGCCGCAGGAAGGCACATAATCTACATGGAACCATTCTTCTTCATTGATTTCTGGAATTGTTATCCTCTGCAGTATTACATGGAGACATCAGTATTATCTTTATGTTCATAACCTATCAATCTCTATCTCATAGACCATACTGAAGTTTTACCGTTTTCGGATTCAGATCGAGTATTCGAGAAATCAGCTTCCTCTGGCTTCTCGTAAACCATGTTGGACAAGCGTATTGTGCTCTGCATATCTACATAGAATAGGAAGGCATCAGTTCAAGGGAACTTATTGGACCTGATCCAGGTTGTTTCCCTATAGGAAGATGCATACATAGTACATACCTTCTTGTATAAAACAACAAGATTCCGGTCATCGAACGGTAAATATCCGGCAAGCAATTCGAAAAGGATGACACCACAAGACCAAATATCAGCAGCCGCCCCATCATAGCCCTTATTTGTAAGCAACTGTTCACCAAAAACACAAATTTGGACAGTGTACAATAATTGAAACAGAAAGAGATGTCTCGTACCTCCGGCGATACATAGCACGGTGAACCGCTCGTGTAAGCATATCTCCGGGCTGTAATTTATCATAATTCATAGCACGGTGAACCGCACGTGTAAGCATATCTCCGGCGCTACATACCTTCTTGCTTCTGTTTCACTTAATTTCGTGGCGTAGGACTGGACATAGGAAAGGTAAACAGAATCAGACATGTAGATTGAAAGCCTTAATTTACACCAGAATTTGTATCAGATAAGTCTCACCAATTTGTCAGAGAGTTGACCTCCTGATATGTATTCCATTACTATGTATATCTTCGTCTTCGAGCCGATAACCTGAACCGGATCACCAGAATTCGTCAACACAAACGAATGTGGGTGCAAAATGGACTCCAATTAACCATGGATAACAAGTTAAGAATACACACCTCAACTATTGTTACAGTATTGGGGTGGTGCAGGATTTTCATTGTTCTTATCTCTCGTTGTACCTGAAATTCGAGCATCGATCCGTTAGTGTCGGGTCGAAGGCCGCAACATGGATATGATCATAAGAACAAGACACATGGTTACAAAAGCATGCAAGTGTGTGTGTGTGTGGGAAATTCGCCTGATACTTGAGAATGCTTTTCATGACCATGGCCTTGTCGATAATCTTGATGGTACGTTATGACCGGTAGCGGTGTCTACCGCCAGCTTGACCTTGGTAAAGGTGTCTTCTCCGATCGTTCGACCGAGCTGATACTTCCCTGTACTTGTTGCTGGAGGCCCCATTTAAGTTAATCCTAAACTCTTGGTTTTCGAATTTTATGTTTGTTTTAAATAAAAGAATTGAAGTTGTTGAAGATTTTGTTCTCGAGTTTGTTTGCATTGAAGGGAAGATACGAGACGGCTGCCTATTGTGGCCGGTTGGTAAGTGTGAAGCTGTGCGTGTTTTGAATGGAAGTTGGCCATTGTGACTTTAGTCCTAGTAAGTACATATTTTATATACCACATGACATGTCATCATGGATGAATTGAGAGTATTAATAAAAATGATATTTTTCTAAAATTTTAAATTTTCATATAATTTAAAAAATTTATATTATTTATTGATAATATATTTTTATTTCTAAAATTTTTATAATCTGTCTTATAATATAAAATTTTACGTTCATTATTGGATATATGTACGTCAAACATGACATAATCAAATTCAAATGTGATTAGTATTTATATTATTTATAAATTATGAATTTGGATTTATGTAATACAATAATAAACACATGAGTGCATTTTATTATAAATATTATATGAATTATATAACATTTTAATTCAACTTGAGAGATATTAATTAAGATGTATAAATAGATTTCAAAATTACTATATTTAGTAAACACCTTTAATGATCCATATTAAAAGCCACTTGATATGATAATGAATGGACATTTTCATTACTTAAATGTAAATTATATAACATTTTGATTTATTGTCACTACGAGCGTCCACAAAACCCTAGTGATTTGCTTTCTTAGTTTCTGTCTTGGTCGCTTTTTTCTTTCATTAGCAGGCAATAGCATCAGCTTGGTCTTAGTCGTCTTTTATCTCGTATTTTTTTTTTGTTTTTAATAACTTTATCTTTGTGATATGAATTTCTTTATTTATAAAATACGTTTTTTTCATGTTTTTTGGCACGTTTTTTATTTTATTTTTTGATTGTTTGTCTTTTGTTTTTTCTCATAGTTGGATTTGACATCGCCACGACCCACGACCGATCAAGATGATGTTCATTTGTTATCCCGCTGATTTCCCCTGCTTTGGACCCTTGAATTAGATTTGGATATGTAACCTACAATCGTAAATAATTATCTCATGATGCGTGACTCTAATTTACGTTTTTTTATATTAATTATGATGCTTATTTGTTATCTTATGATGCGTTCATACATTTCTCTCTTTTTCTAGCTTTAAAACTAGAGCCAAACTTATCGACCACTCAAAGTTCAGGGTTAGATTGAAATTCCGCTTTAAAAATAATTTAAGTCTAAATTTGATCCTTCTTATTTTGACAATTATTTTTAATTTAAAAGTAATAAAATATATAAATTATATATATAATAAATTTAAATAAAAAAACTTATGATTTTGATATTATTTTATATACATATATATATATATATATATTCAAATTCAATCCAAACCGAAGATGGGTAGCTACAAAACAATTAGGCATGCAGTCTTTACGTACCTAATTTAGACTGCTTCTAATATGCATATGTTATTCTACTTTTGCATAGTAAATTTCGTGTTAAGATTTAAACTTTAATTATCCTGTTTTTGTACACGTGGGAACTTTTATAAATATAATAAATTAAATCAAAAAATTAAGGGTAAATCTCCCGACTATAGTGTTTTGTTGAAAATTAAAAAAATGATATCTGATTATTGGGCATTACTTTGTTAAATCTTCCGACTATTAAAAGTTATAAAATAATCACTTAACTATTCATATATTTCAAACTCATCATTTTCTGTTAAAATATTGATAATCATCTGAGCTGGACATTAACT
This sequence comes from Hibiscus syriacus, assembly GCF_006381635.1. NCBI lineage: Eukaryota > Viridiplantae > Streptophyta > Magnoliopsida > Malvales > Malvaceae > Hibiscus > Hibiscus syriacus. The sequence goes on from NW_024061783.1 coordinate 2,603,499, forward strand.
GACTAAGATATGATACAATCTTATCCTAAAATTTTGAATGACTATATAATTCAAACGGTTTTGGGATCAAATTTAACATATCCCGTTAGCAAGTTTACATTCAACTCAGACGACCATCAATTTTTCAACCAAAAAGGACGAGTTTAGAATATATGAATAGTGTATGACCATTTTATAACTTTTAATGGTCAAGAGATTCAACAAAACAACACCCTATACTTGAATAATTATTTCGTAACTTTTAATAGTCGAAGAACTCAACAAAACATCACTCAGGAGACCATTTATGCACTATACCAAAAAATAAAATAAAAGGAATGAGTATACGAAATCACTTGTCACGACCATGTTCGAGGCCAACATGTTCAAAACTAGAGCCTTCTTTCCTTTTCTTTTTTGCCAGAATAGATTTTTCAAAACAGACGATTACAGTCGAATTCTCTCAAATATAGAACAAAGCTTCTAGTTTCAACCGGTAATTCGATCCTTAGTGAAGAGTAATAGTAAATAATGGAGCCACAAAATGTCGAGGAATATGTAGCAGAAGTACATCAAACATGTCAACAATCATATAGTTAGAAGCAAAAGGAATAAATTAGAAGAATCATATCAAAGAAACAAAAGAAAGGAACTTATATGGACAGGTCACAAGACTTTACAATATTGACAATGTTTCCACACCAATAGAACAAATACACCACAACGTTCATTCTCATGTGAGACAACTGAGGATATTGCACAATAATAATAAGTGAGCTGACCTGTTGATAAAGTACCGGACGCCGCAGACACCACACACTTCCGGGATTAGATTAGGAAATTGTCGATCATATGGAAAACAACATCTCTTCCATCAGAATTGAACCAGTAGCTCTTTACCTGAAGAAGTTAAAATATTAATCAGTGCATCTGTGTTACTCAGATTCTTCACTTTCCGAACAAAACCCATGTTTTTTCAAAATAGTCTGGGATAATTACAAGGTAGTATCTATTCACAAAACCCATGTTTGATACACTGGACTAAATGCAAACATAGCCAGCTACACTCGGGCAATAAGGGGCTGCTAAGGTCTTATTAGGAACCCCTTCTTTATGACAATGGATTCTTGCCACACAGCCGCATTGTGAAGCATGGAGGCAGGTTCAGACACTTATCCTTCCAAGGATCCCTTGATGTGGGAACCTTGTGCATTTGTAAATTGGATGGATTATTGGCATAAATGGACGATGTCTAAAGCCTATAATTTGATGTCAAAACTTAAGTGCAGAGAATACAACAGTTCTCAGTTTCGTGTAAAAGAAAAATGAAGCATATAGAAATATCTATTATGCTGTTGAACTTGCCTGAATCGTATTATGTGCAACGTATCGCTGTTTACTTTTTTGAAAGCTTACATCAACACGTTCCCAGGGTACTTGAGTGAGACCTTGAATCATCACCTCTAGAAAATAATGGGAGAATGATCAATGGAAGAGAAGTTTAAAAAAATCAACTAGATGATATAAAATTATGTTGTAGTGGAAGTTTCAGATACCATGGTAAAGAGTGAATAACAGAAATATGTTAAAAACCGAATAATGATGTATAAACTATATAAAGAAATAAATAAAGAAGAAGAAACACTGCAACGAAGACAACAATTACAGCTATCCCTTCAATTAAAACTATATGATAGAGATCCTAGTCTTACATGTAGCAAGTTTCTAAAACTTTCGGTACCAAACTGCTCAAAGATAGTGCTATATGATTGAAATCTTTTAAGAATAATATAATCAAAGAAAATGCGGAAGAAGCCAAAAAAATGGTTAAAAACAGAAGAACTCATCAATGGGGAAAATTTGTGAAAAGAAATAGATAATTATAAGTAATCTGGAGGGAAAGCTTTCTTATTTCTTCTTTGTTTTATGAAGAACCTTCCAATATTGAGACTATCACTAGAGCAGTTACCAATTCCATTAGTTGCAATGATTTTTAACCATTGACAAGATAAGATGTCATTTCTTTCACATCCAAGCTGAGTGAAAACATTTTTTTATTAATGCTTTAATAACGAGGACAGTGCACATTATTCTGTTAAGTTTCTGGAAAAAAATGTCCTTTTCAAATAACTTTGCCCTAGCAATTACTCTTTTGTTTGTTCAAAACGATACCAAATGAACAATCTGACCCAAAACAAAGAGATACACATAAAAAGAAAGCAATGCATATACATATAGTACGAGAAAGAAAGCTCGTTCTACTCAATTTTGATATAGAAAGGAATTGAGAAGCATATAGAGCTAAGTAGAGATTTTATATGAATCATGGATGAGTTTTCTTCTAGAAGGCTACTGCAAATTAGTATCCATCTGAGCTGTGGGTTGGCTTTGCACTAGTTATTTTTTCCTTTTCTAGTTTCAGCAAACACTGCAATACCAACGATCACCACCTGCCCCACATGATTGCAACCGAGAGATGTAGTTACTGGACCTGACATTTGGAGAACCAAATGCAAAAAGCTATTAAGGGTGGAGAGCCTAAGTCCATATAAACCCGACAAGGAAATTTCATACTTTACTAAGTGTGATCCAAGTCCCATCTCTAACAATTAGGCACATATCATAAAGGCTTGAAAAGAAGAAAGAAACTCCCAGGAAGCCAAGTTTGATTTTCATACCATGTGAGAAAATAAATTATTTTATTGAATTTACTTGTGTGGAAAAATGGAACAAGCTTAGGTATCTGTACGCAACTGCTTCCATATGAACTAGGAGACTAACTTCATCCTACTAATGAGTCTTTGGGTATTTCTAACAATTTATCCTAAAATAAAGTGAGTGTCCTCCTAAAGTTTAAGGATTAACCCCCTAAATGCAGAATATTCCTAAAATACCATCTTGTCTTGACTGATCTCATAGCATGGATCTATTCCCTGAATCTTCATAAAACACCATAACCATTCCCTGAATACTACAGATTACAATTCATCTATTCCTTCTGTCCCTTTCTTCCTCTCCCTATCGCTCTGATCTACTCCAAGCCAAAAAGTAATATAGAGAATAATAAGCTACACCATTGCACTAATACTAAAGTGAAATACCAAAATCATTTAAATGTAACAACAATTCCCTAAAGCCTAAAAATTCTATTTGATTTCTCTCCCTCTCGCCTAACCCTTCCAATAAAAACCCTATATTCCACCAAATCACTTGCCACTATGAATAAATTTGTTGTACGGAAAGATAAAGATTAGATCAGAAGCAGAAAAGCTCCACAAACCTTCAATATCAGTTGTTTGGGCTCCAGCAATACGGAAACCTTGGTTTTGGATCTTTGTAGTTTCCCTCTCAATATATACAACATGCGGATACTTCTCATCTATTACAAGAAGATTTGACTGAAAATATATAAAAAACATATTAATAAAACTAAGCAGCCAAATGAAACATAGAATTCAGAAATATAAGAATTTACTAAATAGAACCTCTGGAAGTTCATTCTGACGCCGGATTGATGATGTTCTCCAACCAACCATATCTCAGACAGAAGTCAAGATAAACATAATTTTGTACAAAAAGGACAAGCATGGCTTTATGAATAAATAGGAGTGAAGTTAATGAGAAACTTCAACTTCAATAAGGATACGGTCGTAGTTTGCATTTGCATATGCCACACGTCGCTTAAATGCACGTAATGCTGATCTATACAAGTTAATGGAAACAGATATTACACTATGCATAGTTATTAAGAATAAGTGTTATGGCAATTGATTAAAGGGAGTCAAGCAATTAACACTAACATGAATTTCAGGTCATCACCGTCATCAACCATCCTCAGAAGAAGAGGGGGTTTTCCCTCATCATTGTCAGTGAGAAATAGATGCTTTCCAGACCTTCCAACAACCAAGTGTGCAGTCTGAGATGCTCTTTCCTCGAGAAAAGGAAGACCACCAAGAAGCGGGAGCTGCAAAACATGGACAAGCCAACCATACTATAAGCAGCACAAATATCGTATATGTAAAATAAATTAACCCTGTAGATATCTAGAGTTCAGGAAGAGTTTTGACAGGCAAAAACCTCCATAAGTGAAAAATTTCTTACAAATAGATGCTTAGCATTTCAAAATGACCAACTTCTGCTAGCTTATACTTGGTGAGACAGCTTTGATTCTAGGTTCGTCATATGCTAGGCATCTCTTGGCGTGTAAAGGATTCAACAGGAAGAAACAGTGGGCTTTGAAGGTTCATAGTCTTCAATAGAAAGCAGTAAATAAGATTTAAAGACCCATCTATTTTGTGACTTTGTGGAAGGAGAAGTTTTTAGGGATGAAAAAGTGATAATCAAACTCTCATTATAATTATTACTTGTTCATTATTGAAAAATGGAGCAAGTAAATAACATGTAAACAGGCGCAGACATAAAAAATATTGAATCTAGATAACATGTAAAAGCATGCTACTCGCCTGTTTATGTCCCCTTGAACCGAGATGTGGTTTTGCAAACGTTATAAAATTCATTGGTTCCAGTCCAGCAATTCTGTCTTCACAAGGCTGCTCAAGGTATTGAATTGAAGAAATTGTGTCCCCTAAATTTAAAGAGTTCACATTAAGACCTGATTGACCTAACTTTGAAGAATGCTCATAGAGCCTCCCTATAGCATATCTTGCAACAAGACCACCTAAAGAGTGAGCCACGAAAGATATCTTCCGTACATCTGGCCTAAGTTCAACAACACCTAATATCTGCACCATAGATTATCGATGAGTGATATTCTACCCTGAAAATTTATCGCATAAAATTTCATAACAGTAACTCAGAAATTCTTCTTTTTTTCCCAAAGGAAGCCAAATTAAAAATAGCCTTTTATCAATCAAATAGGCCAGGAAATAAGATGAAAAATTGTATTACCAAAATACCTCTTGAGCTAGCCTTTCACCCATCATATCAACACCATCAAATGTCAATTTTAAGTAGTTGCATTGACTGCCTGTACATGAATATCAAGTCAAAATCTCCTATATATGCTAAGGAACTACTGAAATTATTTATCCAAACTTGCTTGTCACATTGAGCTTATGCAGAGTTAAGACAGGCACTATCATTCCTTTAGTATCACTTTCATCCAAATTTATCCAATTTTTTCCATGTAATTTTCTAATCTTTTCAACAGGATGAATGATGATATTAACAAACTTTTGGCTCATTCAAATTCCATCTATTGTTATTATATAATAGATAATCATGAAGTTGGCAATGGAATGGGAAAAACTCCCGACAATAGCCACAGCCCATGAAGTTAGCAAATGATGGACAAGCTGGAAGTGAACATCTATTTACCAGCTAGAGCAAGAGTGTTAACAGCTCACCAATTTATTAATTTCTAGATTTCTAGAAGTTGGTTAAGGGTTTTTTCTTATTGAATCCTTAGGATCGTTCCCTGATTTCTTGCTACCTAATATCTTATAATTTACTAGATCGGTAGATCCCAAGCTTTAGGACAAGATAGTTTCATGTATATAACTAACCCCGAAATTCTCAATAAAATATAACTGAAAATTTCTCTCCATTCTCTGTTTACAGAAATTCTTTCTATTCTCAGTTTTTAAATATAATTCAGTCAATAAAGTATTTGGCACTATTTTGGGAAAGTATGTTTTATTCATTTATGTAAAGCTTTGTCCTAATTTTTCTTCCTAAAACCTCATTTTTGTCCTTGAGCTTCTAAGCTCTATCTTAAAACCACACAAATTTTACACACACCGCAAAGTTTTGGAATTTGATTATCACCATTAAATCATCAATGACTCATCATGCACAGTAGCAGAAAAGAAGGGGGATGAAGCAAAAGAAAATAAAACTTACGATGCACTATTACTTTGTCTGGGAGCTTCTTCACAAACTGTTCAGCAGCAAATCTCCAATCAGCAGCACTATAAAAGCAGATAAAATTATTGTGATATTTAATCATCTTTAATGGTGTGAAGAACATATAAACTATGTAGAAGAATAAACAATTTACTGGCAGCCACAAGCGAGCATAATATAACAAGTATAAGAACATATAATGTATTCAATTTAAGAGATCAGATCAAGATGGATAGAAGAACCTATAACAGAAATAACAGATCTTACCAGTTAAATCATACAATAAGAAGATGTTGAGAGATGGGATTTGGTTAAGAATCATTATTTAACACAATGCTAGCAGAGATCAATGGCTTCACAAAATTCTTGTCGGGAACCCATTCTAGACCATTATCATCACATTCTTAAAATATTATATCTTTCTTATAATTAAATGAACAGGGTAAAAAATTAAATGAAAAATTGAAAAAACAATGCCCTGAGAAATAATCCTTAAATAAAGATCCTTTTACTCCTTTCTCATGGATTTTGACCTGCCAGGCTCCATGAAGGACATGTGCGATATAAGATATGAATGTATTACAAAAATATTCAACTTCTAGAGAACAAGACGATGCAAAGATACAATAATAAAATGTATGTACATGAATATAGATATATACAAACAAAAAAAAATCATTAATTTTGTTCTAGAAATACATAAAGCCCTAAAAAGTTAAATAACATAAAATAATTAGATTCGGTAGCCATTTTATAACAAGAACATCTATGGCAATAAACATTTATAAAGCAATTTAATATAAATGTTCCCAAAACGTTTTTCAATTATCAAGTACATAAATTTGTTTGAAACCCATGAATAAAGAAAAATTCATGGCTTTAGACAAAGCCACCCTAATCCAAGTGGTTTTAAAATAGTTTTATCTTTTAATAGTTCTGATGTCAAACAGGTAAACATGTTGAAGCATCCAAACTAAAACCAATAAGCAAAAAGTGGAGAGCCGAGCAATATAAGACAATAAGAAACTCCATCCTTGACAAATGTGGAATAACACCACTTAAAACTTACAAGGCTATAAATAAATAACCTCACATGGGCTTAGGTAGAAACAACATCACATACCCTGGGCTCTGATATCATATTAAAACGTCTATTCTAAAACCAACCGGTAATAAGTGGAGAGCTCAACTTTTAATATAAGACAACAAGAAATCCGATATTTGAGAGATTTGGGATAACAGTACTCAACAAAGATCAAGAAACTATAGTTGCATCTATGCTTCTATGGTACTTAAGGATGCAAAGGGTATTTTGGAGCATCTATGCTTCTATGGTTTCAAATATCAGTTGCTAAACAAAGCCTTCCTGGCAAAACTAAAACAGTAGAAATAGCAATACTCAGAAGCCATAAACATAACAAATAGAAGCTATAGTTGCATTAATGAAATTTTCTACATGCTTGATTAAATATTGGGGTCAGCAATTCATGCAAAATTTATGCAGATGAGTGAGGTGAGAATTGGGGGGAGGAGCATCTATCATTTCAGAATCCACTTTTTGGATTTCAAAATTCAAGAGTTACTTCAGTTTCTCCTTTCGATTGATGTAATTACATGCTGCTCCATAGCAGTTCCATTGTTATAGCCAAAAGGCATAATATCTCTTTCATTATTGACAATTACATAAAGCTGAGGGGGGAAACACTAATTTAGGCAAAAGTCGCGTGTACAAGTATATTTACTGCCAAAATTAGACAAAGCTCTACTGTTACTAGTTATCACTACACTCCTTCAAAAGAATGAATTATCTTACATTTCAAAATTACAGTTTTTTTCTGCTACAAGCTTATGAATTCTTAATTTCAAATGAAAAAAATACCTTCCAGCGAGGCCATTGACCATAATGACAAGATGTTCAGGCGAAACCCTGGAGCCCATGGCGTCGGCGTTGAAAACGTCTTGTCCGCCACTGTCTTCTTCGACTTTGATTCCCGATTTAGGAGGCGACTCCATGCTCTTGAAGCAACCGCCGCTCATGCTCCCAACCCACGACATCTGCATCCGCTCATGGTATAACCAGTTCAGTTTCCGGGTCCACAGCGGAAAACCCAAGCTACAGAAGCGAACCGAATGGCGATTCGGGATACGGAGCCTTCCGGCGCCCGGCGTGGAGGTTCGGAGCGGTGGAGAAATGGCGGCGATCATGTGGAAAAAGAAAGCATGGGCGAATAAGAAACAGAAGATTTTTGAGCTGTGGTATTCGGGTATATCGATATTATTTGAGTTGTGCGATTCCGGATCTTATGGAGGATCAGAGTTTCGGGTTGCCAAAGAAACAGTCAACAATGGAGGGGCCAGAAAAAAAAAACTACAGTCTGAGCATAATTTAGACGTGCTTGCACGTGAGTTTTTTTGCCCCCTGACGGAAATAATTTGAAGAGTAAAATTCATAAATGATCGCTCGATTATTAGATGTTGAGTTTATGATTATTAAAAGTTATAAAATAGTTTCTTTAACTATTCATATATTTCAACGCATCCTTTTTCATTAAAAAATTAAAAGATAAACTAACAGTTAAAAAGTTAATATAATTTCAGTTTTAAGTCAAGTTACTTTTACATTATATCAATTAATCCTAATTTCAACTTAATTCAATAAATTTAATAGAGAAAATAACTTCAGTGAACGAAAATGTCTTATAATATACGATTTTAACCAATTTTTTTTGAATTTGCGAAAATGACCAACAAATTCGCAACGCGAACTCCACTTTCACAACACAGTTTCCAAATTCGCAACTCAGTTTCTACAATCGCAACGCGATTTTCCAAATTCGCAACGCGGTTTCCAAATTCGCAACACGGAATTTTAATTCGCAACTCGGTTTCTGAATTCACAATGCGAATTTCTTTTTCACAACACAAGTTTCCTTTTCGCAACAAGATTTTCTAAATCGCAACACGAATTTTGTTTTCGCAACTCAATTTTCGAATTCGCAACACGAATTTTAATTTCGCAATAACTTTTATTTTCGCAACACAAATGTTTTGGGTATATAAACTACGCAGCAGCAACAACTCATAACCTAAATCCCTAAATCGCAACTCATTTAATCCTCATCTATCACTCTCTCCGGCGACATTCGTTCCTATATCCAACGACATCCTTCCCCATCTCTATTTTTTGTACATAATTGTATTTCTATATAATTTTTCAATGATTTTTCTCCCAAATTATCAACTATAAACTTAATAAAGGTATGTTTTTCTCTAAGTTAGTGATGATGTCTAGTTTATAGCTCGTTTGTTTAGTAAATTAATTTACAATTTGTAGAATGAAATCATCTAATGTTGATTATGTTTGGATAGATTTGTGTTTTGGAGGGTCATGAGAGAATGTTCATGGTGTTTTACAATATATGCATTTACCCATGAATCTTCAACTAAAACTGTCATTAAAAAAATTAACTTATGAAACTCTAATGTTACGTGTTGTAAAGAAATTGAATTTAGAGCCCCTAAGTGGATTTAGATTATCTTATCAGAGAAAATGTAAAGTTTATTTGTTAACCGACAATGAAGATGTTGAACGATTCATTGCTTACATTAGTATTTCGTAAGAAGATGATATTACATTGTATGTTGTTGAACCTAGAAGTAGTGAAGTTGGGTCAGTAGCGGGTAGTGATCAACTAAGTTCTTCAACCCCAGTTTATGGTGTCACAATATACAACGTTGTTATCAACCTCAAAATTTAATGGTTCCACCACAATTTCATCACCAAGAAAATTTTGTTTCACCACATTTCCAATACCAAACACAATATCAAACACAATCTCAAAACCCACAACCTTTCCCTAATCCAAATCCCAATCAACTTTCAGCACCAAATTTCGGTTTTCGTATTGACCAGTTAGACAATAATGAGCCAACAAAAAAATTTGTGAGTACTAGTCAGTATTTGAAATTTTATCTTGGTCAATACCCGGACTTTGATCTTGGTCAATACTCAGATTTTGATGATGTTTCAGAAGAAGAAACAGACCATGCGTCTAATGATTTTGATATTGGTCAATACCCGGATTTTAATGATGAAACAACCGCTGCCGAGGAAGATGTTGTTGATGATAATGAGGAGGAAGTTACGACTATGAATGAACATGTTGAACATCTATTCTATAATTCATATAACCCTAAAGAAGAAAAAGAAGAAGAATAAGATCCCGAAGAAAAGAAAAAGAAGAAAATGCCACGATAGTATAACTGGAATATGCCAGAATTACTTCAGATACCCGAAGAAGAGTTGGTAAAGATAGCAGTTGATTGTTACACAAAAGTTATTCGTATCAAGAAAGATAATTATTTTGATACAAAAGAAGACTTGAAGATAGCTTTGGATACGAAATGTGTGAAAGATGGCTATCAACTAAAAGTTAACAAATCAAGCAAAGATCATTTCGAAACAAGGTGTATGATTGACAAAAATTGTATGTGGCGTATGATTACAAAGAGGGATAAAAGATTGCGAAATGTTTCAAGTTAGGACTTTTATTGATAAACATACATGTTCAAGAACCCAAGTTTTTTCCTCTCCATAGACAGGCAAACAAAAAGGTGTTGAGTGGTTTTCTGGTTGAGTTAATGTTTGTGAATGGCAGAGTATATCGGGGACATGAAATTATGACTGACATGAATGCTCGGTTCAAGATTGGTATCTCATATTCTCAACCTTGGATAGCCAAATGTTATGCCTTGGAATTGTTGAGGGGGTCGCCAGAAGCATCGTTTGCCCAACTATCGGCTTATTGTCACAATTTAAAGCTGAAAAATCCTGAGTCGGTAACTCATATCAAAATAGATAGAGATTGACACTTTGAGTTGCTGTTTATCGCCATTGGTGCTGCGATTAGTAAATCAATATAATTTTGTTGACTCATTTTTGTTAGTTACATGCATTTCATATTTAAATGATTATATTTCTTGTGTATATTATTTTGTAGATTCGTTCGTTTATTACTTGCATGCGCCCAGTTATTATAGTTGACGGAGCACATTTGAAAGGTCGATACCTTAGAGTAAACTTATTAGCAGTAGCCATGGATGCTAACAATGGGATACTGCCAATAGCTTACCGGGTTGGCAAATATGAAACCTCTGATTCATGGATATGGTTTTGGGGCATCTTAGGGATTGCATAGGTCCTATTAGCAATCTGAAAATCAAATCCGATAGGGCAAACTCAATTGACAACGCTGTTAGAAGGTGTTTCTCAGATGCTTTTCATGGACTTTGTGGTTTTTCATTTGTATAGAAATCTAAAATCAAGGTCTGCTGGTATAAAAAATCACAAATGGACATACTGGAAGGTTGTAAAAGCTTATCGGGAAGTGGATTTTAATAAGCATATAAATTGTTTAAGACGTGTTTTGCCTCAATGTGCTCAAACACTAGAAGATGTCGGGTTTGAATGATGGTCAAGAGTACATCAACTTGGAGCAAGATATGATTTCATGACGTCTAATAGTGCAGAATCAATCAACGCTCTAAGTCGTCATTCCCGAAAATTACCCATTACTATGTTAGTGGAGTTTTTTCGAGCCTCTATTCAACAGTGGTACTACAAGAAAAGAAACCATGCAGGTATTATTTCTTTAAATTCATAACTTATCATATTTAATATATTTTACTAAGTATTATTTATTTAAATTTACAGGAACATTGGAACATCGTGTTACACCATGGACTGAAAAAAGATAACGAAACGTGTTGTGAAGTCAACGTCATGGAGAGTTGAACCATGTTCAAACACTTTGTTTGAAGTATTGGATAATAACTTAAATGGGCTTGTCGATCTAAATGCAAAGACGTGTAGTTGTATGAAATGACAAACATCTGGTTATCCGTGTGACCATGTTATAAAAGTTGCTCTTCATCTAAACCAAGATGATTCAAGCGCATACGCTATGGATTGCTACACTACAGAAGTATATCGACATACTTATGCCGAGATTATCTACCATATTCCACATCCTTTAGAGTAGGACATACCAGATGACTAACAAACAGTTTTGCCACCAGTCATGGACAATAGGCTACTTGGCCGACCAAAAAATCACGATCGTATACCATCTAAGGGTGAAGAGAAGAGGATATCAACATGTAGTCGGTGCAAGGAAAAGTGGTCATACAAGGTTGACCTGTGGATCACCAGTGCCATCACAATCATCTTTTCCTCTACCAAAATATGGATCCTCATCAAAATTCGAAGCTCATATGGTGCCAAGCAAAAGGAAATCAAAATTGCAATCAAAATCAAAATCCCAATCACAACCGACTTCACCTTTTGGGACTTATTAACTTAGGTGATTTTTAAATGCAAACGTTGTATTATATGTATTTTATGTGTGAACGCATACATTTTTAGTTAGACATGCATTAGTAACTTGAGTTTGAACATTGCTATGATCTGTTCTGTTGAGTTTGAACATGTATTTTATGTGTGATTTTTAAATGCTAATGTTGTATTATGTGTATTTTATGTGTGAATGCATACATTTTCAGTTAGACATGCATTAGTAACTTGAGTCAAATTCGCGTTGCGATTGTTGCGATAGTCAAATTCGCTACGCGAAAGTCAAATTCACGTTGTGATTTTCTCATTGCGATTGTTGAGAAAGACAAATTTGCAACGCAAAAATCGCAACGCGAATTTGACTTTCGCGTTGCGAAAGTGTACCTTCAACAGGTCTTTTTTGCCTTCAACATAATGTAGATTGAAAATTAAACAACAAATCAATTAAACAAAATTGTAAATGAGTTGCTATATATATGTAAAACATTTGTTCACAGTATATCCAAATGCTCCTAACAATAGGGAGCTTACACCAATTTGTTCACGCAACTCACTTCAGTAACCTGTAGAAACGTTATGGCCATGAGATTTTCTACACATCTAAAACCAACAAACAACAACAAATTATTGAATTATAGGTACTTAACTAAACATTTTCAAACCAACAAAGAGTATATATGTTAACCACACTTATTCAAACTTACCAATAACAAATGGTTGTTTATGCACACTTTCAGCACGCGGATGCAGGTAGGCAACGTCTCGAATATATCGCTCTAGCCATAAAATGCCGAAACCACAACCCTACTACACCTCTATCTCTATATGTGGAAGGTAAAAACTGTTTACCTCCTGTCGTCGAACGTTCCAAGAACATGCATACAAGAAGACCAAAATCCCCTCTGGCTCCCGCCGTTTGTTGTGGCGCTGTCTCGTCTCTCATCATTATAACTTTGAACTTTTTTGGCTTCTTGTTTTCAAAATTAGTCCAATAATCAATCGCATCCAAGTATTTAGCCAAATGAGTGCTCCATCCCTTATAAATAATATCTTTCAAATCAAACAATGGTATGTAATTCAACATGCTGTCATATACTATTGTCTTCAAGGATGGGAGCTGAAGCTCGACGAGAAGACAACGATGACGTTTCATAACAGGGATAAACACCTGCAATCATAAATAATAATTCAATTGCGCACATCAAATAAAATTTATGAACACCTTTAAAATATTCAAAAATAAATACTAACCTTATCGACCTCCCACCACGCAGGATAAATGATAGCTTTTCCATTACCCAATGCATATGAAGCATCTCTCTGATCCTTCAAGTGAGCTACGTGAAAAGACGAAGGCATAATAGTCCATCGCATCTTTTTTATTTTCTTCAATTTCCTTATAATCAGAAGACGTGACACCCATGCATCAATATGTTGTTTTATACAAAAATACATATATTAGTGAATTTAATCAATTTTTAAAAAAATAATCAAAATGCAATATAAGAAGAATATAAGACTTACCCCCATTCGAAATAGTCATTCTCTTCAACCCATAATAAAACACCTCACCAAGACCGATCAAGAAACAAATGCATATTATCGTCGATTTTGTATATGTCAGCGTAACACCCCTGGCTCCGCTCATGTAGATAAAAATCAACTGCGGTCTTAGCCCAAAGGGTATTATCCATAATTGTGTCTGGTAGTGTTATCCTCTCCTGTTGAGGAATAGCACTGGCCGGTAACTCATACGAAAGCCAAATCTCATCCATCATACTGGGCATGTGATGAGGTTTATCAATATGTCGACATAGTATGCCATGTGAATCGGGCTCTTGAACGGTGTGAGGGACCTCTTGAACGATGAGAGGGGCCTCTTGAACGATGGGAGGGGCCTCTTGAACGATGAGAGGGGCCTCTTGAACGATGACAAGTGAATCGATCTTCTTCTTACGGAGTCTTGGAACTATCGGGGTGAAAGGAGACGTAATGGCACATGCACGACGTCTGATACGTGAACCCTGTCGTGCAAAAAAAGATGACGTAAAGCAACTACCTTGTCGGGCCGCTAAAAATAAATTAATACATAAATAAATAAATAATGCCGAAAAATGTTATTTGCATTTTTAGTATAGTATTAAACAAACTTACCTCATTGCGTAGAGTATGAACCTTATTCTGCAACGATGAAACAATCTCACATAGAGCGGCTACCCATCACGTAAAATATATATCTCACTACGTAAAGCACCATTGTTATCGCGTAAAACATCTACCTCACCATATAAAGACCGTACCTCATCACGCCATACACCATTGTCGTCACGTAAAGTACCGACCTCATCACGCAAAGCATTGACCTCATCACGTAACTCCCCTAACTCATCCCGTGGAGGTGGAGAACGGGGAGATAAATGTCGTGGCATCTTTGCCGGTCGCCTATCATGAGGTGATGGTGAAGAATAGGCTCGATGATGTGATGGAATAGGTGATGGCTCTCGGTGTGGAGGTGTATAATCGACTCGATCAGGTGATGGCTCTCGAAGTGGGGGGTGTTCATCATCCGTCCCATAAAAAAAACGCTTACTAGCTTGCCACCAATCAGTGGCAAGCTCAACCTCTATGGGTGTCAGCCTCTGTAATGGATAGTTTGCCTCATAACAATATAAAAGCTCAAACAAAGTCAAACGTCTACTAGTAATAACCAAATTTATATATGGTGGTATTTGTGTTAACTTACATCATTCATCGTCGTATATGGTAGTAAATCTTCCCAATTTAAAATCCTACTTAGTAACCAACTAGGCTTTTTAGTACCCCTCAATTCTCTAGCGTTTTATTGGTGCATCTCCTGTCTTCTTTGGATTCATTTTTCATAGTTTCTCATAGCTTCGACTATAGATGATTTCTTGAGGTCATGTCCTTCTTTTAGAGCCCATGGGGCATATAGGGGGAGGGCTCGACAGAGTGGTGACAAGGAGACTAGACTTAGAGTGTGCTCGTTGAATGTAGGCACATTAAATGCTAGGCTTCTGGAGCTGTCCGACGCACTTAATAATAGGAAAATAGATTTTGCTTGTATTCAGGAGACTAGGTGGAAAGGGGCTCGCGCCAGAGAGTGTAATGGGTACAAGTTGTGGTATTCAGGCGTAGATAACGCTAGAAATGGGGTGGGTATCTTGGTTTCCTCTAGGCTCAAGGAAAATGTAGTTGGAGTTTGTAGATACCGGGATAGGATCATGATGATTAAGGTTATTATAGAAGAGGAAGTGGTGAATGTCCTTTCAGTGTACGCCCCACATGTTGGCCTAGGGGAGGGGGAGAAACGTTGCTTCTGGGATCAGTTAGATGATGTACTTAGGAGCATTCCGGAGGACCAAAGAGTTTTCATAGGGGGAGACTTCAATGGCCATATAGGTAGTGCAACCGACGGGTATGACGGTGTTCATGGGGGTTTCGGTTATGGTAGCAGGAACGATGAGGGGCGTACGTTGCTTGAATTTGCTACTGCTCACGATTTGGTGATCATTAACTCCTTATTTAATAAGAGAGATGCGAACTTGATTACGTTTCATAGCGGGGGACATTGTACCCAAATCGACTATATCCTGGTTTGAAATCGGGATCGATGGGCTTGTATTGACTGTAAGGTGTCCCCTGAAGAGGCATGTGCTTCGCAACACAAATTGTTGGTTTTGGTGTTCCGCGTTCCGCACGGGCGGAACACTCATAGGAGGGCTAAACTGGGTAAACCTAGGATCCTTTGGAAGAAGTTACATGGAGCGACAGCTGATGACTTTAGGAGTAAGGTTTTGTCTAATACAGGTTTTGGAACTACAAACTCAAATAATGCAGATTTGTTATGGAAAAATATGGCAAATTCCATCAGAGAGGTGGGCAAAAACACCCTGGGGTTGTCCACAAGGAAGGCCAAGGAACATAAAGAATCGTGGTGGTGGAACGACGAAGTCCAAACTAAGGTGAAGACAAAGCAAACTTGCTTCAAGGAGTTTCTACAATGCAATGACGACGAAGAAAGGTCGAGAACTAAACAAAGATACAAGGAGGCAAAGCGGGAAGCCAAGAAAACGGTGGCTAAAGCAAAGGATAAGGCATACGAGGAAATGTACAAGAGATTAGACACCAAGGAAGGACAAAACGGCATCTTCAGGCTTGCAAAATCTAGGGAGAATAGGAAAAAGGATCTAGGTAGCATTAGATTTATTAAGGACAACAATGGTGTTCTTATAGCGAAAGATCATGATATTAAGAGGGTTTGGGGTAATTACTTCTTTGATTTATTTAATGACGGTGCCTCTCCCTGTAGAGAAAGTACCGTTGATGGGTCATCCGACCATCATACATCGGCCAATGACTGCCCTACAAGTAGGATTGGGTTTGAGGAAGTCAAAATGGCTCTTAGAAAGATGGGAAGGGACAAAGCTGTCGGTCCTGATCAAATTCCTATCACTGTGTGGTTGGCCCTAGGAGAAGAGGGAGTTAAGTGGTTGACCAATATCTTTAATATTATTTTAGAGACTGCCAAGATGCCAGAGGAGTAGAGAGAGTCCACGGTGATACCAATCTATAAGAATAAAGGAGATCCCCAACGTTGTGGTAACTACAGAGGTATTAAACTACTCAGCCATACCATGAAGCTATGGGAAAGAGTGATAGAGGCTAGGTTGAGACAAGTTACTAAGGTTTCGGAAAACCAATTTGGCTTTATGCCAGGCAGGTCTACCACGGAGGCAATTCATCTACTTCGACGACTTATGGAGAAATATAGGGAAAAGTCTAGAGATCTTCACATGGCGTTCATTGACCTTGAGAAGGCTTATGATAGCGTTCCCCGCGATACGATCTGGAAGACTTTGGAAACGAGACGGATCCCAACTATTTATATCCGGACGATACGTGATATGTATTGTAGATCTACTACATACGTCAGGACTACAGTTGGCGACACCGAGGCATTCCCGATGGAAATCGGACTCCACCAGGGGTCGGCTCTTAGCCCTTACATCTTCGCCTTGATTATGGACAACATCTTTTGTGCGACACCAGACGGTGTACCATGGTGTATGCTTTTCGCTGACGACATTGTCCTAGTGGCTGAAATAAAATCTGAGTTGAATAGTAGACTGGCTACCTGGAAGACTGCTTTAGAAGAAAAAGAGGTTTAAGGATCAATATTGATAAGACAGAGTATTTATGTTCAAACTTCAGTAGGGACCAAAACGAAGACGATGTAGAAGTTTGCATAGAAGGACACGTTCTCCCCTCAAAGGATTGTTTCAAGTACCTAGGGTCTATGATACATAAAGATGGGGGTGTAGATGATGACGTTACATACCGTATAAAGGCGGGATGGCTAAAGTGGAGGGCCGCTACTGGAGTTTTGTGTGACAAGAAGGTGCCTCTAAAACTTAAGGGAAAATTTTATAGAATGGCAATAAGACCAGTACTATTGTATGGATCAGAATGTTGGGCAACCAAGAAGGATCATGTAAGGAGGATAGAGGCCGCAGAAATGAGAATGCTTCGGTGGACATGCGGTAGGACTCTGTGGGATATGACAACAAACTCTGCTATTAGGATGTCCTTGGGGGTGGTGCCTGTTTCCGAGAAATTGAGGGAAGGAATACTACGGTGGTTTGGGCATGTCCTTAGGCGACTACCATCTGATGTGGTCAGGAGGGTAGAGTCGATTACAGTCGACGGTGCCAGAAGGAGAGGACGACCAAGGCGGAAGTGGGAAGACTGCTTGAGATCTGATTTGATGGATTTAGCCCTTACCGAGGACATGACCTCTGATAGGAAAGTATGGAGACTTAAGACTAGGATAGTCGAGTAGTGTGGGTCACATCTCTAGGGTGTATCATCTCTGTCTTCTTTTACTGCCTTTGTAGTAATTTACATAACTTCTACTTTTTATCCGTTTCTGTTATTGGTATTTTTGAAGGCTTAGAACTGGCCTTGCTATCGTTTGAATTCTGTGTATCATTCTCTCCACTTTTGAATTTAGTCGGGTCTTACGTTTCTGTCCATATACAAAGATTACTGCCCATTACAGACACGCATATGACATTAATGATATTAATGACTGCAGATGAATACTGTACAACTATGTATTTATGTATTTATTTATACATGCATTGCATCTTATCTATATTTTTAATTTTCTGACTGCCGGAGGTCTTCCACGGAAGCTACTCTCAACCTGGCGTTGGGGGCAGCCTACTACCCTACCTCCCCCTTACCCCATTGCATATGGGAATTGGGTTTTGTTGTTGTTGTTGTTGTTAAATTTAATTATAATTTTGGAAACATTATATAGAAATTATCACCTTAAAAGCTCAAATAAAGCCTACCAAAGTGTATTTGGAACCATGGCCACGCAAACTACGATAGTCCTCAAAGGCATACGACAACTTTTTCCATGTAGTTTTCCATAGATATGAACCCCACGAAAATACATTCCATGCATTTAGATCATCTACCAATAATATTAGGTCCTCAGAAATAGGTTGTCTGGCCTCTTTGCCTAAAAAGTCGGCATTCAAAAGTAATAAAAGGCATACTCGGACAACATCAAGGTCATCCATCCGAGTAAAACCATCTTTAAGAAGTAATCTTTTCAAGTCGTCGACGTGTAAACTGGGCTTCGCCTTTGCCAGCTCAGGAAAAACCCGAAATAACCATGATGGGCGGGTGATATGACTAGTGTACCGACCTACTTCATCGTGTCCAAAACGTAGACCAGTGATTAAGCAAAACTCCTCCCGCCCAAAACAAGTATACGCTGGTGGAAAATGAAACCATATCTCTTCATCACCACGTTGTATTCTCTCGGGTAGATTGTTAGTCATGGTCTGAAGAAACAAATGGGTCAACATAGCATCTCCACCTGGATGTTGTACTTTCAGCCATGGCCCAAAGCAAGTATCCTCAAACAATTTTCTTTGTACATGTGTAAGTGTCGACACAATTGTAGTGGCTAGGCTTAATTTATTCCTTAAAGTCAATTAAGCAAAAAAAATCCTAACAAAAACAATAATAACATACCAAGTTAGATACACTATAAACAGACACTATAAACAGACATGATATTAAACAGTGAAAACAAAGCCAAATATGTTTCAAACTAGCACGGTATTCACCCAAGTCATTATTCTATCATAGTTCACAGCATGCATCAGATAACATTCCAGAAGTAAGCACTTATATAAACATTTAAAAGGACAACATATAGGTTTAGTGCAGGTTCAATGACAACATAAAGAGTAGTAGTTTATTCTTGAAACTTAAATTCGCAACACTGTGAAGTTAGTATTTGTCTTTGTTTTTTAGTTGAAGTAATGCAATTCATTCAAGTTTCAATTTGCAGAAGAAAAGTAGTTTTTGAAACTTAATTTCGCAACGCGAAAATGAAAATCGCGTTGCGATTTTCGTGTTGCGAATTTAAGTTTCAAAAACTATTCTTCTGCAAATTGAAACTTAAATGAATTGCATTACTTCAACCAAAAGACAAAACAAAGACAAATACTAACTTCACAAGGTTAAATACTAAACAGTTTAGCAGTATTTGGCAGCAACCGAATGAATTTACTAAGCAATCTAAGTGAAATAGTTAATCTATATATTGAAATTACCAGTAAATTTATCATCAATTTAAATATGAAAAATCTAATAATAATACAAAATTTTCAAAATAAAAATAATTAAAAAAACTAACAGTCGGTGGTTGATTTTCCATTTGTGGACGTGAATCGTTGTGAGGGTGGCTCTGACAGATGGAGATAGAGAGGGGTCGCCGAATATGGGGACGAATTTCGCCGGAGATGGGGACGGATATCGCCATAGAGAGTGAGAGATGGAGATGGGACTGAGTTGTGATTTAGGGTTTTAGGTTATGAGTTGCGATTATATTGTTTACATTTGTGTTGCGAAATTAATATTGTGTTTCGAATTCGAAAATAAAATTCGCGCTGCGAAAATAAACACACTTTGTGAATTTGACTTTTGTGTTGCGAATTTGACTTCTGTGTTGCGATTTACAAATTCTGTATTGCGAATTTGGAAAATCGCGTTGCGGAAAAGAAATTCGAGTTGCGAATTTCAAAACTAAGTTGCGAAATTGGAGTTCGCGTTGCGAATTTGTTGGTCATTTTCGCAAATCCAAAAAAAGTTGGTTAAAATAATATATTATAAGGTATTTTTTGTCACTGAAATTATTTTCTCAATTTAATATTATAGTCGTATCGTGGTGATGCTTGGAAACTGGGATACAACTGTAAGCTCAAGAATAATACCCAGAATTGGCCTTTGGGATTGAGAAACTATAAAGGGTTAGGGTTAGGTATGAGGTAGTCGCGGACATAGAAATTGACAAATGAGTGTTTAAAATTTTAATACTCAATTCAAAAAAATTAGGTGTACAAATTTTCTTATTTTTCCTATTCTCATTAGTAAATTAAATTAAATTTAATTTAATATTTTTTCTCAAAATAATGGGTGTGCAATAGCTCTATTATGGAACCATGGACATCCGCCCTGGTCTACGGTGGCGGTGAAGAATAGGATGGAAGTTGATATAGTCGCCATGTAAGAAGAGCATGGGAGGAGCATTTCAGTGAGAAATTTTGAGTTTATTAGTCCATCAACACTAGACTTCGAATCAACCGACAAGTGATCAAAATTTATGATCAATTTGATTGAATATATAAGTTTTGAGAATTAAAATTCTTATCATACTATGTTATATTATGATCAATTTATGATTAAATCTAACTGTAAGTGATCAACGGAAATGAAATGCAACGTTAGATAAGATTTTAAAAAAATAATTAAATAATCAAAATAAAAATGCGTGACCTAATTTACCCTAAAAAAAGTGAGATGAATTCATTAATACAAAGATTTAAGGTAGAAAAGTAGTCTCGATGTTACTATAACATTAAAGCTATGAATGGTGAGCTACGCGGTAGAACACACACGAATATTATTTGTTTTTACTATAAGATGTGAAAATCATCGAATTCAATAGAAATGAGTATTGATTGCACATTAATCTCCCAGCTTTAATTTCACATAAAATGCTGTTGCAAAAATTTCATAAAAAAAAAAAGCAAGAGTCGATGAAATTGATCAGTAAGGTTTTTCTCCGACGTAATTCCCCGGAGGATCATAGTTGCATGTCATGAAAACACCCTTACCACCATCACAAACCACCTTGGCACACCCGACGCCTCGGGTCTTGCTCCACACAATCTGCGTATAATGCCCGCATTCCTGTCCTCCTACGCACGAATTCGACCCGTGGCCGTACCATTTACTCTCGGACACCCACGAGGCGACCGCGTCGGCGGGCATCCAGTCATCGCCGCTACCCCAAAAGATGTTCTCCCCATAAGGTCCGTTGGAGTGCCTCAAATCACAGTCTTGACGCCTTTGGTTGGCGTACCACCGAGCGTAGTTCGCCATCCTTAAATTCCAAAACAAAGGTGGCAATCCGACGGCAACACGAGCAGCATTGTGAGGAGCCAAGAACTGAGTAATCGGGCCAAAGTAGTTAGCCTGAACGATCGAGACTAACAAAAGGAAAACGATGACGACGAGATTATTGGCTCTCATTTGTGAGATTTCCATCTAGGAATGTTGGCTGAAGGGGGGCGAATGTACAACAACAATTCTCACAGTATATATTGTGAAAGTTTGTTTATTTATTTATTAATTTGTTTAATTTCCTTAGTGGAAGTTAGGTAAAGAAGAGCTTTGATATGGGATGTGGCTAGCATGTTCGATGATGATTGCCACATTTGTTTTTATTTTATTTTATTATTTCACTAGTAGAAGGTATCAACTGTGATACATGTCACCTCCTAATTTAAGGGTTAATTTATTAAATTAAATTAAAATTAAGATCAAATTGATTAAATATAAATATATTGAGGATTAAATGTCTAATTATACCAATTATGTTAACTGACATGCTAACACCTCCTTAAATATTACCTCATGTGGCTTGAAAGATATTAATTAAATAGTTAAGTGGTCATACTGGCGAAATTATGATCATTTCAACACCAACTACATAATTAGATGGTCATTCAAGTAATTTGCTCTTTAATATAATTTTATTTTTAAAACATAATTGTATTTATAATCATTAATTTATAGAGGTAAAATAGTTAAATTTAATTTTAAAATATAAATTTTAAATTTTAAATTTTGCATTAATTATTTACTCTTTAATATATACAATATTTATATGCTTTCATATTTTCTAAGTGGCCTGAATTTAAATATTCAATTGATTATTTTTATTTACATAATATTTATACAAAATACTTTATATGTGTCCTAAATATGTGATTTAGCCTAGTGATTAGATGCCTCAAACCTCCCTTAAAAACTTATGTTCAATTCCCCTTAAGGTCACTCTCTTCAAATTACTTTTTATTTAACCACTTAATTAGATGATTAAATTTATTAAATTAAAATAAAATTAAGATCAAATTGATGGTATGTGTAACCGTGTAAGTAATGAAGACTAAATGTACAATTATATTAATTTTTTATAACAGTTGCATCAACTATTTTGTCAAATATTAACGATGGTTAGTTTGATTGACATCATTTAAATAATTAAGTGATCTAATTAACAAAATTAAAAATATCATTGATCAAATTAAAATCCCCCGTAATTAAATAGTACGAGTGTAGTTTACCCTTAAAGAAATTAAATCAATGATAAGTGGAGTAATAAAAATTTTCTTAATTGTTGCTTCAACTCCTTTATCAAATGTTAACAATAATTGACTTAGTTGAAATTATTTAATTAATTAGTCTGACTGAACAAATTAAATATCGATCGTTAGATTAAAAATATCACATAATTAAGTGATCATATGCATAATTTATATTTTACAAAGTTAAAACGAAGATAGGTCAAATAATAAAACTTTTGTATATAAATTTATTAATTTTATAGTTATATCTCAAATGATTTTGTAACATCCTCCATACCGGGTTAGTGATCAAATTGTGAAATTTTATAATTTAGCAATCAAAGTTGATAAATTGAAAGTTAAGGGAATTGATTGAAATATTTGGTGCAGGATCAATTAGCAAAGCATGGGGAATTAAAGGGGCAAATGAGTCTTTTGACAAGGAAATAATTAAATGTTTCTTAAGGATATTTAATAAATCACATGGAAAGCTAATGAGAGAAACAATGTTCTGGATATTTCTTTCTTCTTCCTTCTCCTTCTTTGCCTTGAAGCCAAGCTAAAGGTGAGTTTCCTTGTTGATTAAATTCTTGATGAATTTAAGGTTTCTTATTGATCCTTAGTTGATAACTAAGCTTAAGGAAAGCTTAGATTATCTTAAAACCATAAGATGAGGAGAATATGAAGAATCAAAGAAAGGAAGTAGAAAAGTGAAATATTGGATTAGAGTTCCTAATAAGAATTAGAAGTGGAATTTGACTTGTCATAAAGCTAACTAAGAAGTATGAGGTGTTAAAATTCAAATTAGAACATGTTGGAATTTGGGTTAGATTCTTAAATTCTACTTGGAGAATTGGATTTTTAAGTTTCAAAAGTATGGAATGGATAATAATTAGTTTAAGTAAGAGTATGCAAGTTAAGGATATATAAAGAGGGGAAATATAAAGTGTTAAGTAGACTAAGAAGAGATTTTCGTGCTAAAATGACAATTTTGGGCAATGTGCATCGATGCACATTCATTGTGCACCGATGCATCGATGATAAATCCCAGAAATTTGTTTAAGGTGCATCGATGCACATGCAGTGCATCGATGCATTAATTTAAAAAGAAAACATCGAATAGGATTTATGCATCGATGCATAAGGAGTGCATCGATGCATCCCCATTAAATACAAACATCGAATAGGATTTATGCATCGATGCATGGTGTAGTGCATCGATGCATACCTCCATTAAAAGATGAAAATGACTTTTCTTTTAGCCTAAGAAATGATCGTTTAGAATATATTAATTAGTATATTGATAAGTATCAATGAATTACTATGTAGATATCGAGCCTAAACGAGTTCCGGAACCATCAACAAGTAGGATCAATCGAGGAAAAGACAAAGAAATCTAGGTGAGTGCATATGCATAGCATGAATATGTATTTTATTCAGTTCTAGACTTGTGATAAGTCTATATTCAATATTTTGATACATGATAGTATTTCATATTATGATATATGACATGAATCCATACCATATGCATTATGGGACATGAATATGCAAGAAACAGTTATATGAGTTATGTGATAAAGGTATGAAAATACTATGTCTACGTGATACAAATAAGATAAATTGTGAAAGCCCATGTTATGTAAATGAGAACTATAGGTATAGTTGGCATGCCAAGGGTAGAGGGTCTATGTGGTCCTTCGGGACATATATGTATTATTTGGAACATGTGTGAGGTCTGGTGAGACACATACTTGATCCTTGGCATATGTATATGATTATTAAGGAATGATATGTGGTCCTTATGGACATTATTATATGGCACTACGGTGCAATTCTACGCGGCACTCCGGTGCAATTCTACGTGGCACTTAGGTGCAATTATATGAGCTGTGGTGACAGCATAGTGCACAACCTCACAATACTCACATACCTTAGGTTCTCTGTATGGTACCATGGGATAATGAACTTACTAAGGCAAACTTATGAATGTGAATTTGATAAGTATAGGTGTAAGAAACATGGTTCTGGTTATTGCATTGTTTACATACATCTTATTATTGCAACTCATCTCATTTTGGCAATTACTTTATATTTATTGATATTATTATTATATTGCCTCACTAAGTCGATGACTTAGCGTGTGAGTGTTTCACACGTAGGATCCGATAAAGTAGACGATCGAGGTTAAGCAGCTGGACAACATTACTCCTGCAACTATCAGATCAGAAGCAACTTAATCAGTAGGTCATTTTGTTATGAAAATGGATGTTGGCATGTAATTAAAGAGTTAAGTTGTGTATGCTCTGAATATTTTGGTAAACTTATATTACCATATGTATATTATTGTATTTTTCGTAATATAAGTTCAAGTATTTTACTATTATTTGTAATGAGTTGTGTTTTAAAAGTCAATGTAATATCTCTGACTCGTATCTGGGTTGAATATGGGTTGGGGGTGTTACAGATTTAGTGTATTGTGAACTTACAATAATCTTATATTTTCATAGAATTTTTCAGAAAATGTCAGTTCTTCATCAATCAAGACTTTCATATAGACCTCTTCACTTATCGGAGTTTTTAAGGAACTTATATAATCTGAACACACGAGTATCATAGCGTCTGAGCCAACTACAGTGTATAGACAAGTCTTCTGACAATCTCATGTGATTTATAAGATGTAATATATAACGGTCAAATCTATTTAACCTATTGGCTTACGAGTAATCAGAATTACCTTATGACTGAAACCGCCAGTTAAGATTCACTGTAAATACACATCAATAATGAATAAGAAAAGATATCTTTATTCATTTTATCTTCTCCTTCGCTCATATATTCTTTCAAATACTTCATCTCCCTCAAAGAGAAAAATTGGTCAAGGGTGTTATTGTATAGAATTGCAACTTTCCCTTCAAATCAAAAGTTGTGAACTATCAACGGCCGACGCAACATATTTATTTTAATTAATAAATACCAAACTAAATAATATGTATAATTAATAAAAAGTTATTTAAATAATTTATTTGTTTTTACTTAACTAAAAAAAATTGACAAATAAATGGAGTTTAAAACAAATTATTTTTGATTGAGCGATTAATGGAACATAGATGAATTTCGGTCTAACAGCCACACAACAAACTCATACGGCGAGATCAATTTTGACTAATCATTGACTTTTGTATGGTTTCATGTTAATTCGAATCATCAACCCTAATGTATTCGTTTCACGGTGGTTTTGGATGAAGTTGAGGCTGGAACTGGTAAGCCGATTGATTGTTTGATAACGGATGCAATTTATGCGTTCGGGGCTGATGTTGCGGATGAATTGAACGTCCCTTGGGTGGCGATTTGGACCGGTGGCGATTTGGCAAAGTTGTCAACATGCTTAAACAAAGATTCGACATGTATGTCAGTATCGGTCCCATCAATCTAGTATCAGTCGACGACTCACGTGGCTGCTTGGACTGGCTGAGCGAGCACGATTGGGAAACGGTGGTGTGCTTCAGCTTTGGAACCGCGATAACGCCACCGCCCCACGAGCTGCAAGCCTTATGTGAAGCCCGGAAGGAAAGTGAGCTCCCATTTCTTTGGTCTTTTAGAGGAAACCCTGAGAAGCAACTGCCATCGGGGTTCCTCAAAAGGACGAGCTCGAAATGGAAGATGGTTCCATGGGCTCCTCAGCAGAAAATATCGGAACATCCGTCTGTCGGGGTATTCGTAAGTCACGGTGGATGGAATTCGGTGCTCGAAAGTATCGTCGGAGGCGTGCCGATATTTTAAGGCCGTTTTTCGGAGACCAATGTTTGAATACTCGAACCGTGGAGGCAGTATGGGGATTCGGGTTGGGATTAGAGGGAGGAACATTGACGAAAGAAGCAGCAATGAAAGCATATGACATGAAAATATCATACGATAAATAAATACACTCCAGACTAATAAAAGAATATGACATGAAAATATCATAGGATAAATAAATAGACGAAGGATGTTCCTTTACATATATAGCAAAGTTTGCAAACCCTAGTAATAAACACAATGCTACAGAGGAAGCAAATTTATTTTACACACTTTTCATTTTGATCCTTAACAATAATAGCACACATACTTCACGATACCAAGCTCTCTCGTGACGGAGGAAGCTATTTTATTTTATTATGGTTATTTGATTGTTTTCATAGATAAAGCTAGTTCTTGAGAAGGAATGCACCGACATTCTTGATCCAAGTGGTTAAGAAATTGCCGTAATTGACCGGATCGGGGATGTCATCATGTTGCTTTTCAAATTCCATGGTCCATTTCACCAGGCCTCCACCCCCCATCTGCTTCACATTAAGGATGGACTTCCAGCTCTTGTAATAATTCAGGCAGTTACCCTCTACTCCTCTAGCACTTTGTAAACGATCGTTTGATTTTTTTCGTCCATCGTTTCTATTATCTCCTTCACGGTCTCAGACTTATCTCTACCATTTTAATAAGTATTGTATCATTAATAAGTATTTAAAGTATTATATCATTAAAAAAATAAGTAATTGTTGGTACAAGATAAGTATACCTTCAACAACATAATACCAGAGCCTGACAGAACCCAAAGAATCCCAATCACACTGAAGAAGTTTAATATCTGTGATGAGTTGATTGGACATGGTTGGCATGAGGTGAGCTTTGGTCTTGTAGGCATCGAAGAACTTATCAGCTGAGGACTTCACCTCAACATAGATATCCATCCTCCTAATTTGGGCCATTGTCTGCCACCTGGGGAAACCTCAGAAACTATGTGGACTTGGGGGTGGATGTTGTGCTTAGATGATTGCCTTATAAAGTAGAATGGGTGACCATTAACCCCTCGGTCTGATGATGATTCCATCAACATTGTGGAGCAGTGTCCTTGGAATTCACTTATAAGAAATTTTAGATTTACATTTTTTTTAATTTTACTTCGATGGTAAAGGAATTGTTGTTATTCCTTGAGGTTTATGTTCCCATACATACCATAAAATAGACGGATGAGATTATTTCATTATTTTTTATGTGAATATCTTCTCATTTTCTATTATTAATCTTAATCGTCTATTTTCACTCATAAAAATTACACGGTGTGAACAAGTCTTGCCTCTATATGAGTTAGGATTCACTTACACCTAATGTAAAACTTTTAGTTTTATAACTTTTTAGGATCATTGGATAAGTGAAAATAGATTGATGAAATTACCTCTTGTTTTTTAGGTATATATTCTCATTTTTCACTGTTAATTTCAATCGCCTATTTTCATGTTTTTAGCTATATCTTCTCTTTTTTATTGTTAATCTCAATCGTTTATTTTCGTGCATCCATCCAACAATTCTACACACACGCATATAAATAGGGTTAGAAACCACTTATACTGTTTAAAACTCTTTTAATTTTTTAGGACTATTGGATTGAGGAAAATCAAAAGATGAGATTAACTCTTTTTTTCCAGTGAATATCTTCTAATCTTTTACTTTTAATTTTAGCATTTAATTTCTCTCATCCAATGATCCTAAAAATATATAAAATTAAAAGAACTTTAAATAGTATAATTGAATCATACCCATATATATAATCAACTTTTGGTCTAAAATTTATTTGAATTTGGTCTAAAAATTCAAAGATATTATTGAATCAAATCAAACTTATGTACTTAACTACTTCAGTATGTCTCTCTATATCACTAAATTTCAAATTAACCACTAAAAGTGAATGTATACAATAAATTTTTATCCCGATTTTATTATTTTTATTATAATTATTTTATTATTATTAATAATAATAAATAATTTTATTTATTTACAGACCTAAATATTAAATCCCAAAGCCCAATTTTACAAGCCTGATCAAAACAGACCCGACCCAACACCCATCTAGGATTTTCAGCATCTATTTTCAGCCGCCAACAAATTCCAGCCATTAGATCTGGCCATGATCCAATGGTCCAGATCTCTCCCAACAGAAACCCTAGGGTTCACCAATCCTAGAGTGATTTCGGCGCCGTCTTCAACCACTCCGAACTGTTCCGCCGTTATGTTCCCTAGTAAGCCGCTGCCACGACGCCATCCTCAGCCACTCCAACTGCTCCGCCGCTTTTACGCCAACTGCTCCGCCACCATATTCCCTAGTCATTTGCTGCCACGACACTGAAAGCTCCATGAGAACCAAGAATGACCGCACACTTCACGATCTATGGTGAGTCGCCATTCTACTCTCGGTGACTCACCAAAATCCACCGATCAAATGATTGTTCGACCCTATAAAAGGACTCGACCACCTGCAAGAAAAAAAGGAAGAGACAGAAAAAGAAGGGAGCAACAAAGACACCAACAAACGGAGAGCAAAAACACACATAAACAAGAGAAATAGCGAAATAGAAAGAGGAAAATACAACTCACAGCAGCCAAGCAGTTAACCAAAAGAGGAAAAGAGACTTACCGAGAAGACTTTTAAAATAAATATTATATATAATATTAAACAATGTTTTAAAATATTTACTTTAATAAAATGTTAGGTCCAGCAAAAATTTTAAAGCAACTAGTTCAAAGAAAAAAATATTAGGTCCCATTCCTTTGAATAATTCATACACGTTACCTACCCATTAAATTTAAAGTATTGTAATATATTATATATAATATTAAACAATGTTTTAAAATATTTACTTTAATATATTAAATATATTATTTAATAATTGTTTTATTTTTTATTTTTATATGAATATATATATATATATATATTTAATTAAATAAATAATAATATTTATTTATTTTAAAATATTAAGAAAAATTTGTCTTAGAATAACTAGATGTCTTATTCTGATATTTTAAAATAAATAAATATTCCACTTATAAAAAAGGCTTAAAAAATAAAATATGTTTAATTTAATTATATTTATTTTGATTATTTTTAATTTTCTATTAAATAAATTTATGTGATTGAATATGAAATAATATGATCGTAAATTAAATTTATATTTGAATTCTTAAATTTCTATTATCAGAGACAATTTATAATCGACGGATACCAATTTTGGGCGTTGTGGGGTGATATTCCTTCCCCAAACGTAACCGACCACAAATCCCTTTTTATTACTAAAAAGAATGAATTTTTAGTTACACGCAGACCAGTTTTTTTCTTAAAAACTCTTTTAAAAGATAATTTTTAGGTATTCGACCTACCTAACACAAAAAGTTCGATGGCGACTCTAAAACATTTCATTAAAAACCATTTATTCACTCGCTTTTCCGACAAGAAACATTCGTGCCCGGGTGAAAACCGGTTACGACAGTGAACTATGAAAATAACTTTTAAATTTGATACAATTTATTCTATATAAATAGGTAAGTTCATTATTTTACTTAAATTAAATTAATAATTAATTAAAAATAGAGTTCATATCTAAAATTAAAATTACAACAATAACCTTTAAATTTTTAAAATTGATAACTTCATTCTATATAAATAGGTTAATCCTATCTTAATCCTTTGTTCACCAAATATTTTTAATGATTTATACTTTGGGCACTCAAATTGGAATTATTCCATTTAGCTTTTCCTAAAGGAATTTTAATCGTTTTATCTCATTAACATATATAAATATATAAGATTCCGTTCTAATCTTTCATTCATGAAAAAAAAAATTAATTAATCACTGTAAAAACGTTTATATTTCTCTAATTAATTCGATATGATCACAAGCAGGGTTTTAAAAAACGGTCTGCGACCGCGATTTCGGCCGCGAGCGGTTTCGCCGCCGTCCGAGTTACCCGCGACAGCCGCAATAGCGTCCGCGATGGCCGCAATATCCTCCGCGACGGCCGCAATCACGGTAAATCCGAAATAACCGAAAACGCGACCGCGACCGCAATTTAAAACCCTGATCACAAGTCCCTAATTTTTACAGTTTTAGCATGTCTACTCATTACTCCTAAGAGCACTCTGCTTTGAACATTTACAGTTTCCACCCATAGTTTGTACTAATGTTTCATTTATCTGTGTGATCTCCATTAGTTTTGGGGTTTGTTTTTATATACGTTACTCGGTTTGCCATCAAATCATATAATTATGCACAACAGCTTTCAAATATGGTATAATCAATTAACGAAGTTTATTGAATTTGGAACACATCAAGTGGACCTGATAGTATGTTTCTTTTGCTTCGCTGCAATGACTGAATAAAAGAAATTTGATCTCTGATCACCATTTTCCAACCACTTTAACTTTCTGGTGAAAAGAAAAGACCAGACAAGG
This sequence comes from Hibiscus syriacus, assembly GCF_006381635.1. Taxonomy (NCBI): domain Eukaryota; kingdom Viridiplantae; phylum Streptophyta; class Magnoliopsida; order Malvales; family Malvaceae; genus Hibiscus; species Hibiscus syriacus. Next base: position 2,634,688 of record NW_024061783.1, read on the forward strand.
GAAGAAGTAACTGAGCTCGGGGTGCGCTATTCTTTGCCATGAATAACTTCGGATTAGAGGACTTAAAACCACTGCCTCTTCAACGAAAACTAGAAATGCAGGACTCGCCTGAAACCAAAGTCACGAGCATCGTTCCTTTGGCAGCCAAGGATGTCAAAGATCTGAAGCAGAATCCTGGATATAGCAATGTTGACGTATACAATATGAGGAGAAAAGTAAGGCTACAAAGGAATTCAGGCCAGACTATATTCTTGGCGAGGGTGGCTTCGGGGTTGTTTACAAAGGAGTAATAGATGAGACTGTGAGGCCTGGTTATAAGTCCACAGCCGTCGCTGTTAAGGAGCTTAATCGAGATGGGTTCCAAGGTGACAGAGAATGGCTGGTAATCCACTAATCCTCCTTGTATAGTCTCTGCATCTTCCTTCTCCTAGGAAGAAATTTGAGTTAATACTTTTTTATGTTTATAGCTATCTAGTTTTTACTTGCATCAATCTAGATAGTTAGTCAAAAGGGCTGTTCCATTAATATATTTAACCCTGACTTCCTTCTCCTAGTCCTAGGATTACTAGTATTTACATTCATATATGATATTTTGTGGCTCACTGGCTCTTCTTCTCTAGTCTGCTTCGATTTTGTGGCTGGTTGAGAAAAATATCTGTTTAAAGCATCTGCATTGTTCTTACATTTTTCAAAGAAAGAAGTTTCAATTTTCCGTTATACGGAAAATGGAAGCATCATTTATATGCCTATCTATTCTTGGTTGGTAGGAGTTGGTTGCTGCTTGACGTGATCCAAAAGGATGAAGATCGCTTTAGATGCAGCTAAAGGGCTTGCTTTTCTTCATGGTGCCGAAAGGCCTATCATTTACCGTGACTTCAAGACATCAAACGTCTTATTGGATGCGGTTAGTCCTCATTTTTCTGTTTGTCATTTATTTTGCCCTTGCATTAATCAAGTTCACTTTTTCATTTGTGTAGAAAAATCTTTAATCTGAATTCTAATTTTACAACAGCTCCTTAAAGTCAAAGGTAGATGATAAAATCATTGGAAGTTTAATTCTGGCAAGGATTAACCCATTCCGCGAGTTAAATTGAAAATTTTCAGTATGTATGTGGTCTCTTTCCAATATGTTTTGGTTTCTGTCACTAAAAATGCTCATAACATGTAGAACTTCAATGCAGAGCTCTCAGACTTTGGACTTGCGAAGGATGGACCAACCGGGGAGCAGACCCATGTGTCAACACGAGTGATGGGCACATACGGATATGCGGCTCCTGAATATGTGATGACAGGGTAGAAGTTAATTATTCTGTTTCAAGAGAATCGAAATTCTTCTTCATTAAAATTCTTTGGACAATTTCACCTTTATTTGGACTTGTAAATTCTTTGGTGTACTATAATTGTTTCTGCACTTTATGACTTGAGAAAGTTATGGCATATATTTATTTTGCATGAAAATATTTACTTTCCTTTTTTGGGATGTAGCTTATAGTTGTTAAGTTATGCCAGTACTAGAAATGGTAATGGCTAACCAAGTTGCAGTATTGATATGACCAGGCCATTTAACGGGGAGAAGTGATGTTTATGGATTTGGAGTAGTCTTACTCGAGATGCTCCTTGGAAGAAGAGCGATGGATAAATCCAAGCCTAACCGAGAACATAACTTGCTTGAGTGGGCTCGTCCACTCTTGAACCATAATAAGAAGCTTTTGAGGATCTTAGACCCGATAATGGATGGTCAGTACTCAGCTGAAACTGCAATGAAGGTAGGCAAAAAACCCAAAAGAGAGACCTCTCATGAGTGAAGTGGTTGAATTACTCGAGACTCTTGAGATAGATGAGGTCAGTCATGAACAGGCAACACTTCACACTAGTTCCTCTCGCGCTTCTGTGAAGAAGAGGACTTCTTCCAGAAGCAGAAGTCACAGGGAAGGGACCGCACAAGGAAGCAGATCGATAAATTTAAGAAGCAGGAGTGAACCTCCCAAAGAGTTTGATCTTTATGATCTAGTCTTGAAGCTGAAGAAAAGTCTGAATCCGACAGAGGTTGAGCCTGTAGCAAATGAGCTTTGGGAGTTGAAAAATATTCTAAAGATTTATCCGAGGATCTGTTGTCTTTAGTGCCCGGGAGAGCCGCCACTCGCACTCCTTGTCACGTCGGAGTTTCAAAGCATTTGTCAGCCGGTACTCAAACGGTATGTTTATTTATAAATTAAAATTTAAGGGTCGATGATGTACCTTTCCGTCTTCAAATGGTGGGGAAGATGTACAAGTGATCGCCATATGCAGTTCTGAAAGAATGGTAATTGGGAACTGGGACAACATGGTCCTCTTTTGCATTTTGTTAATTAAATGTGCTGGACTGAGCACGTGTAAGTTTTGTCTGCATAATTTTCATTTCGGACCACTGGTCCTCATGGAATATCCAAATTGTGAATGAAGTTACAAGTTGCAATGTCTGTCTATTTTCTTCCTCAATCCAACGGATTGTATGAAAAAGACAAGGCTATTGTGTTAAGTATCTTTATTAATTAATTTCTTATTAGGTAATTAATGGTATCTTGTTGGTTTCAATCCATGTGAAAATGGAACTTCAGCTAAGGTGGTGTCATGAAAATTCGAGCATGAAAATTCTGCTATGTACATTCGAGTTAGAGTTCGATTCGATCCGACTAATGTACTGCAAGTATTAGGAAAGACCAAACATGCTTCCATACGTGGTGTATGATGAAAAGAGATGGTTGTTGATTTCCCGCCTGAAATTACCGACAATGGCGGAATGTTTCCTTTAAATTTACGTTTTATGCTTTATAAAAGATAAAGAGAGTAAAAAAGCTGATGTAATTCAATCATCGTGCCACACACAATAACAGACACGCCATGGAATCCGACAACATGATTAAAAACAAAAAAGCTTTATGTGGTTGCTGCTGACTGCTGACCCATCGATTATCCATTAAGCATTTTACTACATTAAGTGCTCATCGGCAATGGCTCATCACTCGTCTTTTTCCTCTTGTCCAAATACGACCATATATAGCTGCCGCCGTTGAATTAGCCGGCCTGTTCTGTTTAATACTTTTGTTTCTGCTCTTTTGTATCTTTAATGAATAAGCCGACCGAATGCACTTCTTCTTCTTCTTCCCCGTTTGCCTTTTCATGGTTAATGTGGTGCAAATATTTGTAAATAATGGGCCAAGGCTATTCTTCCTCTTGGCCTGGACAGGGTCGTAGTGGAGACCTCAGCCTGGAATTGCCCGACGATTGCTTGGCGTTGATATTCGGAAACCTCGGGTGTCATGACCGGAACAACTGCTCACTCGTATGCAAGCGTTGGAAACATGTGGATTCCAAGTCAAGGCAACGGCTCATTTTGGTTGCTCGCTCGGAGATTTCTCTTTGGTTCCCTTCGCTTTTCACTCGGTTCAGCTCGGTCTCGGTCCTCTCCCTCAAATGCTCCCGTAAGCTTGTTAGCGTAGACAATGATGCCTTGGCTCGCATTCCGACCCTGCTGCCTTCTTTAAAGAAGCTTAAGCTCAAGGGCTGTGTCGACATTACCGACACTGGTCTCGTTACATTCTCCCTGCACCATCCACCTCTGCTCAGTAAACTCTCCTTCGCTTCTTGCGGGATCGGTAGCAGAGGTGTTGTTTCTCTTCTCATAAACTGCCCGTCTCTTAAAGACCTCACGCTAAAACGTCTCCGGAAGCTTGACGCGGAAGGCACTCCTTTGTCATTCGAGCACCAATCATGCTTCGAAACTAAATCGAACACCAACGATTGCTATAGTTATGCTAAGCTTGAGAGGTTATGCCTCAAGGATCTTCACAATGCTCGCCTTTTCATTCCACTTCTCGGCTCGTCTGCTCAGACGCTTAAGACCCTGATCGTGTGTCGGAGTTCGGGGAACTGGGATTCGGTTCTGCAGAGCCTTCAGACTACTAGTACTAGCATTGTGGAGATACAAATGGATAATGTGCAACTGGGGGATCCAGGCCTTGTTGCAATCTCCAGCTATTGTCCTCGCCTTCAGGTACTCTACCTCAGCAGAGCTACCGATTGCACCGACAACGGATTGTCTGCCATCTCCAACTCCTGTAGGCAGCTCCGGAAGCTACACATCGATTCGTGGAGCAGGTTCGGCGGCCGGGCCATCAGCGAGGAAGGCTTCTTGTCAATTGCAACAAAATGCTCTTGCCTTCAAGAGGTAGTACTCATGGGAGTGGCCATCACTGTCATCTCACTCAATGCCCTTGCTACAAGCTGCCCTGTGCTCGAAAGAATGGCACTTTGTAACACCGACTCGGTAGGGGACTTGGAGATGCAATTCATCGGTTATAAGTTCAATGCGCTTAAGAAGCTGTGCATTAAGAACTGCCCTATCTCCGATACCGGTATCAAAGCCGTAGGCGAAGGGTGTGCGAGTCTAGTGAAGTTGAAGGTGAAGAGATGCCGAGGGGTGACGAAGGAAAGCGTGTGGAAGCTAAGTATGAGGAGGAGACGTTTGATCGTATCGGTCGATAATGGGTCGATGTTGTTGGCCGACGATGAAATGGTGTTGGCTCCAAAGAGGGCTTCAACTTCAAGCTCAAGGACACATGACGTGAACGTGATTTGCGGCAGCAGAGGCGCTCTCTTGCTCAGGTCTCGGTTTGAGCATGCTCTACGCTTTAACAACAATAACAGAAGAAGACCCAATTGATGCACACAATTCGCATCTGTCCTTTCTTGTTTTTACATCCTTTTCCTGCCAAATTTGGATTGATTTTGATTTGTTTTGTTCTTTCTATATGTTTTTGTCTTCTGGTCTAAGCAATTCATCCATTCACTCAAAATTCTTGCAGCATCTGATCGACTTTTGGACAAATTAAGATTTTTGCACTGTTGCTCCATTCTGAACCACAAGGTTTTGGACATTGGATGTGTTGAAATATGAATATGATACATTCGAATATATTAGTATATAAATATGAAGAGCCACTTTAGGGATGATAATGGTTTGGTATATCAACATATCTGTTTGACAAATCTCTTTATCAAATTATATAGCTGTTTCTAAATTAAAAGTGATTAAAAACAAAACTCACAATGAAATGAGGGATGGATGGAATTGGGGCGGCTGGAGACCATAGTTCCCTTGATAATTTTAAATTATATATTTTAGATACTTTTATATTTTTTATTTATAATCTATTTTTTCATAAAATTTTACAATTTCGCTTCTTCAAATATTTTTAAAATTCACCTCTAAAATAAAATGGTAAAAAGGCATCAGGGATCTCTGTACTTTTGGGGGAAAACTAGGTGACTCTCGTATTATTTTTTCTCTCAATGCGACCCTCTAACTCAGAAAATAAACTCAATATGACCAATGTTTGTTCATCGTTGACTGTTACGATTCTGATATGACAGTTCACGGTGTTGATGTGGAAATTTACAATACTGACATAACAGTCCATGGTGGAAGATTAACGTGGCAGATGACATGACAGATTGACTAAATTGGTAACTCAAACAAGGTAAATGGAAGTCAGCACCGTGGACTGCCACATCAGCATCGTAAATTAACATGCCAATATAGTAATGGTCAACGATGAATGTAACATCTCATTTTTTGGGCCTAATTGAAATGTTTTAAAAATGTTACAATTATTTGTAATTTCTTGTCAGTTAGGGGCTTAAGGCAAAATATGGCCATATGTGGGTTTAAAACCTAACTCCCTTCCATTTTTCTCTTCTTTCTCTGGTGAACAATCCCAATCGGGGTTTAGTTTTCCCTCTCCCTCTGTTTCAAAACAAAAACATAAGTGCCATTTTGGTTTAATTCATTTTGTTTGTCGATTCCGTTAGTTGTGGTTTACACCTTCGGTACCCCACTATTTTTCGTGTTGTTCCCGTTCGTCCAGTGGTCATAGTTTTTCGTTTGCTAACGATGTTAGCATTTTTAGAGAGAAAGTAATTTTGGGTTTCATTAAAAAAATCATTTTTTGACGTTGTTTCTGTAACCCAAACCCAGTAAGTTGTTCCCCGCGCTTTGAATTAATTTTCTGAAAATTTTGGTGTGAAAATCGCCGCCGGACGGCATCCTACGTACCCACACGTCGTTCAGATATCATACAGTAGTTAGTATGCATCCCCGTAGGAGAACACGTCGTTCTATATTTACCCGCAGATATGATAGCGCTCGAGGCCGTGGAGGTTGGGTGACTATTTCTGATAGAGATCCTCCCGTTTCTAAGGTCGAGTCGTCGGATGTGCATACTCGAGCATCTTATTCTTCTGACCTGACTGAACATACTCGAGTGTGATTCTCCTAATCTGACTGAGTATACCAAGCATACTGAGCATACACTTGTCACTGGAGTCAGAGCTACTGATGAGTCGGGGGTGCTGATGTTGGTCAAACAATTTTATGTTTACTTCAAAGATTTGTTGGGGTCCAGTCAGAGGATAATTCTACTACTGTCTCGTCGAAGATGTTGCGTAACAGATTAGAGAATTTCAGAGGGATTTCTTAAGCATTCCCTTTTGTTGAGGATTGTTGGAATAAGGATATTAAGCATTTGTTGGATGAAATGGATTATCTAGTTGAACGGAGACTTCATGTTGTTGTCTCTCTGCTCAAAGAGGATACCCTAAATTGGTGGAATTCTGTAAAGATAATTACTCTGATGGATCAGTTGACTTATGAGTTTCTCTAGAATGCTTTTCAGAGTCACTTTATTACTAGTCGATATCTAAAAAAGCGAAAGCAAAAGTTGATGGATCTGAAATAGGGTGATATGATTATTCAGGAGTATGAGAGGGAATTTGTTTAGCTCGTTGACAAAGCTAAGACTGCTGAAGAGATGGAAGACCTCAATAGAGAGCATTACAGTCGGAAAAGAAAACAATCAGGTTTTGAGGGTCCTTTTATTTATTCTGCTCATCATAGAAAACGATTGAAAGATGATATACTGAGGGTTGATTCTGGGTCTAGACGTGTATTTTCTTCTGGTCGGTCTAAGAGTAGGGGTGTTTCTTCTTCATAGCGGGTTGTCCCTACTTGTACATTCTGTAGTAAGTATCATGATGGGGAGCTTCCGTGCTATTTGTTAAGAAAAAAAAGGGTCTTTGCACTTGTGTATTGATTATCGAAAGCTGAATAAGCTGACGATTAAAAATAAATACTCATTATCATGCATCGATGATTTATTTGATCATGCATCAGTGATTTGTTTGATCAGTTCCGTGGTGCATCAATTTTCTCTAAGATCAATATTTGATCTGGGTATTATCAGATCAAAGTAAAAGATTTTGATGTTCCAAGAATGACTTTTTGTACTCGATATAGTCATTACAAGTTTTTAGTAATGTCATTCGGCTTGACTAATGCTCCTACTGCTTTTATGGATATAATAAACCATGTTTTCCAACTGTATCTGGATCATTTTTTCATTGTTTCCAGTGATGATATTCTGATTTACTCGAATTCTAAGGATGGACATGATGAACATTTAAGAATTGTTTTGCATACTCTGAATGAAAAACAACTCTATGCGAAGTTCTGTAAGTGTGAATTCTAGCTTAGCGAGGTGATATTCTTGGGTCGCATTATTTTGGTTAAGGGTATTTTTGTGAATCTGAAAAAGATTGAGGTTATTCTGAATTGGAAATAACTGAAGAATGTGGCTGAGGTTCATAGGTTTTTTGGCTTAGCGGGTTATTATCGGAGGTTTGTATATGAGTTTTCTATGATTGCAGCTCCCTTGACAAAACTTCTGTGAAAAAAATATATCATTCTTCTGGGGTGAAGCTCAATAATCGGTTTTCGAGTAGTTGAAATATGTTCTGACCTAAGCACCGGTTTTGATCTAACTGAAGTCTAGAAATGATTATAAAGTTTATAGTAATGCTTCACATACTGGTTTGGGTTTTATTATGATGTATGATGGTAGAGCGATAGCTTATACATCTCGTCAGTTAAAGACACGTGAGTGTAACTACCCTAGCATGATCTGGAGTTAGCTGCAATGGTCTTTGTGTTGAAAATCTGAAGGCACTACCTTTATGGTGAAAAATGTTATATCTACACTGAGTACAAAAGTCTGAAATATTTGTTGACTCAGAAGGATATGAATTTGAGACATCATCGTTGGCTAGAGTTTCTAAAAGATTATGATTTCTAGATTGAGTATCATCCTGGAAAGACCAATGTAGTTGTCGATGCTTTGAGTTGTAGAGCGACTACTGATTTGAGGGTGATGTTCGCCAGTTTGAGTTTATATAATGATGGCACCTTTTTATCTAAACTCCAAATTAATACTACTTTGGCAGTTGAGATTCAGTCGAAGAAATCTCTCTATGTATCCATGTTTCCGTTTGCAAAGCGAACTAAGCAAGGTTCTGATTCTGAATACACATTTGATGAGAATGGTGTATTATGTTTTCGGGGATGTTATTATGCTCCGAATGATCATGAGTTATGAACTGCTATTTTGAGGGAGGCTCACGATAACCCCTACTCGATGCATCTTAATGGTGTTAAGATGTATCGAAATCTCAAAGAAATGTATTATTGGTCTAGTTTAAAAAGGGGACGTCACCGAGTATGTGGCTACATGTAGTACTTACTGTTAAGTTTCCATAAAAAATAAAATGGTTGAGAAATAAAATTAGGCATTGTGACATACCCTTACACACATGTAATTGGCGTTCATCATTATTCTTAAAATTTTTATGATAGTTCACGGTAATATGTCGGATTTAATATCGATGTTGGACATGGGGTGGTTGCCACATTGGACCCAAAAAATCCATTGCTGCTTTGATCTCAGCTCCGCGGTGTAAAATGATACATATTTTTCCCTCGTGACAACATGTAAGTGTAAGTTTCTAAGAAAAAAAACCCAAGAATCTATATATTCACTTTCAACAAGGGAAAAAACAACTAGAAGAATATTGCGATTACCATCTTGGACAACTACCAATAGTAAAACTTGCTTGTATTTTCCATACAAGATGTCTCATAAATTTGGACCACGAACTTGCATTATTTCACAACATTAATGCACTGCGGGTAAGTCCAAAAAAGTCGATAGAATTGGCATCGATCACGAAGCATTAAATCATTGTGGTATACATGGCAAGTTTCAAAGTCGACTATTGTCACAGTATTCAGTCTGCGCATTACCCTAAACCAACTTGGTAGTTCGTGTAAAATGAATCCCACTTGCTATGAAGTTTTTTAATGGCATTCTATTTTTTCTTCCATGTTTTTTTGTAGGATACGATGTACCCATATTGAGATTGTATAGCTAAAATCAACACCACAATAGCTATATCGGAGCTTGTTTTGACCATGGGCATGATGGCTTGGCAGATAATGTCGGAGTCTAAGTTGGGATAGTTTCAAAGTCGATTGTTGTATATTGTTAGTTCACATGTTATTTTTCCTCTTTTTCTTCGATACACGAACCATCCATTTGCATCCATTATCACGTTAAACACAGTGACAAACATATTTTTCGGTAGTAGATCGGTCGACTATGGAGTAAACAAAATTATGAATTTTATAATTCTTAATTGCAATTATCACTTCTTTTTTTGGATGGAAACTTCATTCCGATATATAACTCACTTTACTAATGAGTTAAATCAGTAATCACCAACATTAGGCATATCCGTAAATTCTGTTGTATATTATATCATATTCAACTTCATATATGTGTGTTGGAGGTTTGGTGTGTACTGTATTCGTGGGAACTTCATCTACATCATCATTATCATTAGAGTCCACGTTGAATTGCGGTGATTCTGGCTCAACAAATATTTCAGTCTCAACATCATCTGCACCTAGCTCACGAAGAGGTTCTTCTGGTGGAGATGATGATTCCTCTGTGATGCCGATATTTAGGTCAAACAACCTGGCAGTTGAAGGTCTCCCCTTGAACTTGAAGGCATCGTGTCATATAGGTTTTGAACTGAGTGTTGTGTCACAGACATCTCCACATTAAGGTCGAAGCAGCTCGCAATTGAATGTCTCTCCTGGAACTTGAAGGCATCGTGTCAAATGAGTACTAAGCATATTGTTGTATCGAGGACATCTCCATATTAAGGTCAAAGAAATTGGCAGATGAATGTCTTCTCCTTGAGCTGGAAGCGATGTTTTCATACGAATTGTTCGTGGAGCCACATCAGTAGAGATCGTAACAAGTTGTTGATGAATGTCTCCCCATTGAACTTGATGGGATGGTACCAGGACGTGGATTTCCCATTAACGAGTTAAAATCATTACACATTACTTGAGTTGGGTTGTCAACTTGATCAGCTTGTTGAGTCAGCCCATAGTAGAAGCATAATGACATACTATAAACCGCAGATACTTCAACAAATGTGGCATACATTTTTGTAACAACGTCCAAATTTTGATTATGAGCATCAACCATCATAGCAACATCGTCATCGTTGGAGAGTTCGAACGCTGTATAAGTTAACAGAAATATTACAGTTGGAAATCTGTACTGAAGTGAATACAATCATCTGTACTTTCAATATGAACATTTTTTTGAAATTTTAGTGATCAACTCCTCAAAAGTGTTGTTTCTCCTGAAGGATAAGGTGGCATAATAATTTGATTCGAAGATAAAGTCGATTTTGTCTTCTCGAATTTCTCCATCATATTAAATAATAGTTGAAACAGGCCTCATTTTGAGAGTTTGAAAGATTGAAAATCTTATATCTGCAAAAACGAATAATTGTTTCTAATATTCGATCATTCTTTTAATTAAATAAATAATATACGAATTAAAATATAAACAAATACTAAAAAAATTAAAAATATATTCACAATAATTTAAATAATTCAATTTAATATTGTTACCGTGTCGGTAAAATGTCACGAGATATAATTCCCTTCCATTTTACAACCGCAAAAAGTAATAAAAATAATTAGTAAAATAAATTTTGGTCAAATAAATTGAATATGAAATAATTATAATATAATAAAATTAATTTTACTTTCTAAAAATTATAACAAAATCTACTTGATAAAATGAATTTATATAAGGAAAAATATAAATGTAATTTTAGTGTGGTTTGATATTTGAATTTGGGGTATTTATAGGGAGAGGGGATGAGTCATCCGGAACTTAAGGCAGTTGCGGTAATAGTAGAATATGCAATAATTGAGGTGGAATAATCGAATGCACGTTTCATAATCTGTGCCTCCTTGACGTGTCGAAAATCCCGCGAAGGTGCGGATTACGATCTGCACTTTTTCACCTTGGCGCCAGTTTAGCCAGAACTCGAAGAAGGTACATTTCATGATCCACACCTTCTGTCTATGTCTACAAAGCGTGTATCTTGAAATTCGATTTATTATCACTCTGTCAGAATGAGTGTTAGATACTAATATTTGGAGAAAAAATATCTGACAAATAATTATTGATTGCTTATGTGATTTTTTTTTGGTAAAATCGCCTGCATAATTCTCATTGCCTGCCACTGCCAGACGAGCCGAAGCGATTGGCCCAATTACACATTGTAACCGACGGCACGATTTTTAAGACTTCTTTCTAATTTCGAATCTCTTTTTTCAAATGAGATGACTATTCAACAATGTTCTTAATCTTGAGGTCGTGGGATCGAAAGAGGGCATTTTATAATTCGGAGGTCTTCTACGGAAGTTGCTCTCAACTTGGTGTTGGGGGCAGCCTACTATCTTACATCCCCTTATCCCATTATATACGGGACAAAGCACACCCATTTTTTTTTCAAATGAAACCGCGTTTCGCTTTGTGATGCTTTTCCTATTTAAATTATTTTTGGTAAACTTTATTACAATGTGTACTGTGTTATCGGATAGCCACAAATTGAAAGCTCCTCACTATATATATTTTTGGGGGTAGTCTCCCATTTGGCCCTGGACTTTTATAGGATGCATAATGTAACACGTACATAAAAAAATATATGATAATCTAATATAAAATTAAGGAACGACAGAGAACTAATACAACCGAAAATGTTATAATAAAACATAACATTTTCGGTTCATATTAAAAAAAAATTAATATTTTAAGTTACGTCCAATCGAAAATGTTATGTTTTTTATAACATTTTTTTTGCATCTTTTCCATATCGTTCTTTAACCTTATATTACATTGCCTTTCTTTGAGACATCCCATCGAGCAAAACTGAAAAACAATAAAATTTCTCAATCAAATATCTGCAACTGATTTAACAAATATGATCCAATGTGTTTAAATTCATATGTTTGATTTAACAAAACTGAATTTTCTGACAATGTTATTATTTCCAGCAGCCTAAAACTCCTGAACTATAAAATAATTCTTTACTGAGAACCCTTTGAAATACATGTACTGTTCAGGTGATAAAACATACTTTTCCAATGGCTGTAGCATGTAAGCTTCCAAAGGCCTCTTCCATGCTCAAAATCTTCGGCGATAATGCGTTTGCAGGAGTCGGGATCATTGCATCTGTTGCATCCATATGTTTCACATTTTGTCAGGTGTAGAACTCAACTAATGAAGATGACACAAATCATTCTGAACCTACACAGCAGCTAAGAGAAATGGAAAAACCGACTCACTGCTACTCACTTATGGTTTGTTGCCTGGGCACCATTGCTGGCAGAAGATCGGGTCCATGTATTCTAAGGTAAAGTATATTACAATACGATAAGAAAAGAAGAAGAAGATAAAATTAGGATACCTTGATGATGACAGTTTCAGCATTCTGTTCTGTTATATGCTTTGATGATAATAGCTAAGCTATAAAACTAGACAATAAATGCACGGTTTCCTCAAGATTTTAGAAAGAAATTTGTGATGCTCGTCTTAGTTTACAAACTCTGCTTGGTTTTAAGAACTCAAAAGATGTCAAATGAGCAAAGAATGTGCAGACTAAGACCTGTGAACAAGAACGAGAGCAAAGATATAAAATAATGCTACTTATAGGTGAGAAGCCATATGTTGAAATTACATGTGAAGAAAGATCAAAGAATGAGACTAGTGTTATAAGAACAATCTGATTCTGTGTCAGGTTTCAGAATGAGATTCACAATAACCGGAAGATGATCATTAATTCAGTAAAACCCATACCACAAAGTTGCATTTCCAAGTTCTTCATTCAATAATTCAAATGAATGGGAGAATCAGATCGGATGAGATGCCACCCATGCACCAGAGCAGGATGAATGAAATTCATAAGTGTATTGCCAGTGTATTAAGAAATCAAAATTTACATTGAAATTAAGGAAAAATATTAAGACAATAGCAGCAACAATAAATACAGGAGTGATCATTTTAAATTCCCATCATATTACTCTATTCCCTTGTCTAATTGACCCAACTCTTGTGCTTCAATTGGTCGGATAGGTTGTGAAAATTCAGCTTCAAGCTTTACTAAAGAACAGGTTCAAAGAAACATTTTAAGCTACCATGTTCAGCTGGATTTAGGCTTAAGAAAAACCCGAAGATTCATTACGAAGCTAAACAAAGTCTCGCCTCTATGCATTTATTTCCCTAGAAACTCATTGTTTTTTCCCTCTTATTTACCGAAAGTTGAGCGCAGTTAGTTCCTTGATTGAAGCAATAGTGTCTGAATTTGAACCCAAGGCTACCATTCGGCATTCACAATGAACTTATTTGAAATTTGAGCACTGTGGCTTATCCTATAAAATCCAGAAGTAGTGTTTTGTCAGTCTCTTTAAACTAAAAATGAAGGGGAATAAGAGATTCCAAAAGATTCGATATTATCCAAGACAGATATTGTTCTAATGATGACCCAAAACCCAGTTTATATGAAACATTCAGCAGGCAATAAACTGGAGAAGAAGAAAATAAGAATTGGTGCCTGCCGCGTTGGATTGTGCTAAAACAGTGGAAATACTAAAGATTAATAATCGATCTGATGATAGTTGTACGGTTGCAAGCTCTGTTTATGATCTTTTGTAGCGTGACTGGGAAGTGAGACTATGCCATATACACAAAGAAGCGAATATTGTTGCAGACAAACTTGCTGCACTGGCAAGGGACAAAGAAATAGGGTAATTACTTATCATTCTCCTCCAACTAAGATAGCTACTCTAGTTGAAAGAGAATCTGCTTTCATAGGATTAATATATTGCACAAAATCAAGTTTAAGGATTAGTATATTAGCATATAAATCATGTTGTGTAATGCATGAATCTAGGTGTATACAAACAATGTCTTATTAATAGTAGAAATAGCTCTTAACTCTTGAGGATGGGACAAGCAATGGTGAATGAATATAGTAAAGAAAAGTTTAGGTGTTTCATGAGTGAACTAGTGGGTGATGAGTATAGATATTGTATAAAATTGATTTATAAACCTTTTAGCATAAAATGCATGCCTCGCATACGAAACGTGCGCATACACCTTACGCCTAGGCTCTATAGACCTTTTGCGTCTTGTGCCTTTAAAAACCAAAGTTAATTTAATAAACGTACAAATATGAATAGAGGTGTGTGTTGGTTCGTTTATGTTCACAGACAATTTATTTTATTGGATTATTTATAATTTTGTTTATCAACTCATTTATATGCTCGTTTACCCGATTATTTTTTCCTTCTAATTTTTTTTTACTTTTTTAATATCAGTAAAGTTTAAAACTAAATTGTACATAAATGAATTTTGAAGTTCAAACTATAAAGTCTAAAGAGCTTAAGACTAATGACATATTTCACCAATATATTTGTTAACACTAAACGAACATGTTGATAAACATATAAAAATACATGTTAAAGAATGTTAAACATATTTATAAATATTAAATTAATCAAAAACAAAATACATAAATACATTTAAAAATTAAAAATTATAATATTAAAAATTTAAATAAACATAAATCAAATATAAATATATTAAAAATAAATAACCAAACACCTGCAATGATTGTCGAGTGTTGTACACGTGCCTGTAACGCAATGCTGGAAACGAAAAAGTAGAATATGAGCGGAGCGGTCCAAACTGTCTTAACACTGCAACTAACGGCCGTCAACAAATAAATGACGGCCGTAATGTCCCCGTCAACCTAGAGCATTGTTTAAAAAACATTAAAAGTCGCCATCTTCAGCCAATTTAATTCGATTTTAAATAATTCAATCGATATCTGATTATGAAATTGATTACTTTAATCGATTATTAATTTTGAAATCTTAAAGTGACACAATTGAAATTTTGACATATACTATATTTAAAAAATATTTATAATAAATAATGTGAATTAAATATTTAAAATTTATCTATTACATATAAATTCCCCAAAAACCATTAATTGTCGCGTTGATGTTTTGTGTGTAATTTGTAACTGGCGAAAAATGACATTTTAAGTTTTGATTATCGTGCTTATCTGACATCTCACATGTCGTGTAGATGTAGGTTCCACTTTCCACTCTCCCCTGTTGTACCTTTGCTTTTTGCCTCAAACCTTTTCTCTTTCTCTCTTTCCCTAGCCTTACAGTGTGTTCTTTGGCCTTTTAGAGGAGGGGCCGGCGGTGGCGGTGGTGATGGTGGTGGTGGTGGTGGTGGAGGCTTAGATTCTTACTCAGTTCGCACTTCAACGGCTGTAAAGTTAGACCCTTTAAACCTTTTTCATGTCCTCATTGCTTATCCTGTTCCTTTCTTTTTAAGCTAACTTTTCCCCTTCTTTCCCCCCCTCCACTCTACTGCTAATCGAAATATAAATCTGGGTTTCTTTTTGACTGCTTGCTGCTAGATTTTGTTTCCCTTTTTGTTAACTAGTATATCCATTCTTTAATAAAGGTTAAACCATATTTACTTCAGTTTATCTGCTTTCCTCGAATCAGAACTTTTCAAACCAGTTTCTTAGTATCTCCGGTTGCTGGATTTGCTTGGGGATACAAAAAGGTTAAAAATTTAGTTGCAAAGGGAGCAGAGAGGGAATACTATGGGGTGGGTTTCAGTACAGGATAGAGTTAATATTGGGTTTGCATGTTTGTTTATGGTGGTTTGGAGTGTGAGTGGAATCGGTGTGAACTGGGGGACACAGTCAACTCACCCTCTTCCCCCGGACATCGTGGTAAGGTTGCTGAGAGAAAATGGGTTTCAAAGAGTGAAGCTTTTTGATGCAGAATATGATACGCTTAAAGCTCTGGGCGGGACTGGGATTGAGGTCATGGTGGGTATCCCAAACGACATGCTCGCCACCGTGGGTGGCAGCATGAAGGCTGCTGAGAAATGGGTTGCTAAAAATATCACCCAGCACATCACTTCCAATAATGTCAACATCAGGTTTGCTTTCTGTTTTTTATGTTTCTTCTTCTTCTTCAGTTCACGACTTTATGTTGTTTTAGCTTAGGTTGCAGTGTTGTGAATTAGGGCCAAAATAAGTATAAATCAAAGGATAGGGGGCTTATTTGCATATAATAAATGTATAGGGGCTTATTTAACCAAACTAAACTAGTTCAAGGGCTTTCTTTTAGTTATTTAGACTTAGTTTAATCATCCTAAAAGGCTTGTTCGCCTCTGAAAATTTGCCCATTACCTCGAGGCACATCCAGTTTTTGAAGACATTTCAAATTGTAACTATAGCTGTGACTGGTTTTAATCTTGGTACATGGATGTTTTATCTTCCGTGTGATTAAGGTTTTTCATGAAACTTTGTCGTTGCATGGTGCTTTCCGGTGACTCGTATGAGTTGCAGCTGATCTTTTTGGCATTGAACCTTTTAGTTGTATTTATATGAGGCAGTGCAATTGACTGTAAAATATGGTATTTACAACTTCTGGCAACCATATCTAAGATGTCGGACCACAACATAAATTTCAGCTTACTCGAGGATTGCCGGGTTTCATTCTTTAGTTCCGATTACATTGTGTTGTCATTTCTGCCCTACAGATACGTGGCTGTCGGAAATGAACCTTTCTTGGAGACATATAATGGAAGCTACCTTGGAATAACGTTCCCTGCTCTTAGGAACATCCAGGCTGCGCTGGTCAAAGCCAGGCATAACAACCAAGTCAAAGTCACCGTTCCCCTCAATGCTGATGTTTATGCAAGTTCAAGCAGCTTGCCATCTGATGGGGACTTCCGCGCCAACATCCATGACTACATGCTTACAATCGTCAACTTCTTGAGTGTTAGTGCTGCTCCCTTCACTGTGAACATCTATCCCTTTATAAGCCTCTATTCTGATCCCAACTTCCCTGTCGAGTATGGATTCTTTGATGGCAATGCGACGCCAATAAATGATGGTGGAACACTATATACCAACATGTTTGACGCCAACCTCGATACCCTTGCTCATGCATTACAAAGGAATGGATTTGCAGATTTGCCCATTATAGTAGGGGAGATTGGATGGCCCACCGATGGAGATAGAAATGCTAACTTAGAGTATGCTCGACGGTTCAATCAAGGTTTTATGTCTCATATTGCAGGTGGGAGAGGAACCCCAATGAGACCTGGGCCGATAGATGCATATTTATTTAGCTTGATCGATGAGGATGCTAAAAGCATTGCTCCGGGAAATTTCGAACGCCACTGGGGGGTTTTTACTTTTGATGGGCAGCCCAAATACCCTCTGAACCTTGGCACTACAAACTCGGGAACTTTAGTTCCTGCAAAAGGTGTACAATACCAGCAGAGGAAGTGGTGTGTGATGAAGCCGAATGCCAAACTCGATGATCCATCAGTGGCACCGAGCGTGAACTATGCATGCTCGTTGGCTGACTGCACTTGCCTTGGTTACGGTACATCTTGCGGAAATCTCGATTCTAGGGGGAACATTTCCTATGCCTTCAACAGCTACTTTCAGCAGAATAACCAGCTCGATATAGCCTGCAAATTTCCAAACGTTTCGATGATCACGAAAACGGATCCCACTCCCATTGGTGGAACTTGCAAGTTCAATATAATGATTCAGCCCTACTACGGATCCGCCGAACGGAGGCAGTCGGGACTGGTTGCTTTTCTTTTCCTCATTTTGGTGTTGGGTCTATGAGAATTCATAGGATTATAAGTGAGGTGTCTGTCATTCTACGAACTATTCACTTGAAGGTGCACTGGAATCTTGTTAGAGAAATGATATTATGTTGCACTTTGAAGCTATTCAACTTCTGTAAATCATCTTCTCTGACTTGTTGCTTCAACGCTCCTTTTATTTTCCAGCAATATTGGCATATTTTGATTTTGGTAGTCATCTTCTTTATTCTGGCTTGACTTGTATTTTATTAAAAAAAATAAAAAAGTTAAGCCTCCCAAATTTTTTATCCAGCTAAGCCCTCGAACTTAAAAAATAGTCAATGTGGTCCTTTGATTAATAGAAATAAGTTATTATCGTTATGGTGTTGATGTGATTGTATTTTTTTTTGAAAGTTAGAGAATGCAATTAATTTTTTTTATAATTTTTTATAAAGTTGGATTTAATTAATTTCTTATAAAATTTAAGGGTTTTATTTAATCTTGGTAATAAATTTATTTAATAATTGAAATAGAAAAATATTTTAGAAATTTTGAAAATATTTAAAACTTTTTAAAAATTATATATTTTAATGCATTAATTAATTAAAAAGTTTAAAATAATAAAATTTTTGAAATAATAAATTATAAATCATTAAAATATTTATAAAATCTTAAAAGAATAATATTTTTATCGAAAAATCTTCAATTATTTTATTTATTTTCATATTATATATATATTCAAAGTAATATGAAGTTTATTAAATCATTTACCTTTTCACATAGAATTGGAATTTTTATAAGATCAAAGATGAGAAAAAGATATAGGTACACAAATGTGAAATACCACGAATCAAATTACTCCACGTGTATAAACCGAATTATTTTTGTCTAAAAATAAATAAATAATTCTTATTGAGAACTTTCATTTCATTTATTTTTAAGGTTAAAGATTTAATTTTAAAAAAAATTAATTAATTACATAATAAAAAAATTATTACTTTAAACATTTACATATAATAATTAATTAATGATCTTCATTTATATAATCTTAAACAATAATAAAATAGACGAGCCTGGTTCATTGTACAGTTCTGTCCGAATCTGTTACTGTGATTACCAAAATTACATGGAATCTCATCGAGCTGTAAACTGGAAGCACTCGATTCTCTACCTCGCTTTTATCTACGCCGTCCTCCGCCTTGTCCACACCAATTTACTGCTCGACGAAAGCCCTATTCACCACAAGAAATGGCCCCATCTTCCTCTCCGGTTCCGGCACGACGGCACTTTCAAGATCCTTCAGGTCGCCGACATGCATTTCGGCGCCGGTCTCACCACCCGTTGTAGAGACGTGCTGCCTTCCCAGTTCCCTTACTGTACCGATCTCAACACCACACGGTTTCTTAAGGCCTTGATTCAACTTGAAAATCCTGACTTTGTTGCCTTCACCGGTAACTTTGACTTTACTTTTTTATTTTCCGTTTTACTTGATTGTGCACGTCTCGGAGTTTTGATTTAAGCTTCAGTTAGTAGGCTAATTGGTGGAGTGCTTAAAACAAGGGAATTTAAGTCAATTTCCCAGATCAGCTATAAGAACCCAGTTAAAGTAATCTTGATATGGGGTTTCATTCTATTTCTGAATGGATCTAAGAGTTGATATTTATTTTTCATAATCTACTGTATTAGCTTGATACAACTTTATTGATGTGATCGATTGAGTTACGAACTTACGCTAGGCTCACTCTTTCTGATTTGGACGAAGAGACGTAGACTCGTAGCCCGCGAGCCGAGAAATCAGAACTCTGTTTCCTTCGGAAGGTAGAGCAGGGAAGAATTAAAGTGAGTAGTTTCATTGAAGTTGCATCCCTTCTTTCGGTTTTGGTCGAGAGCTTTTATAGTAGCCTTTAGTACGCCTTAATAGCTATCCATAAATTAGCTGGCTAAGTGGATATGGTCACATGACGATAGTCTTGGCTCTGGTAAGTCACATGCAGAGATTCAAATCCCGGTCGCGTTTTCGGTCATGTCTCGTTTATTGCGATTGCGACCATAGCGGGTGCTATTGCGGCCATAGCAGGCGCTATTGCGGTATATCGGGAGGCAGCGCTATCACTATTTCGCGGGATCTATCGCGGTCGCGGACCGTTATTTAAAACCCTGGTCACATGCACATGTTAGAGATCACATTAGCTAGTCACGACTCTTCAAGGGATGCTACATATTCGAGATTCTTCTTTCGGAGGTGTTCTCTTTGTCTTCCGGAGTTTTTGGGTGTCTGAAGATATTTTAGGGTTCTCCTATGGTTGTGAGGCGTGAAAATAGTGTGCAGAGGACCCTTAGTGGGTACAACAAAATTGTTTTATGGGGCTATAATGGTCTGTTATCCGACCGATTAGTCAACTATTTCGGATTCAGATACTACACAAATCCATTATAGGCACGACACTTCCAACTTGATTTGCATCATTTTATGCTAATCCAACTTGTAGTTGATAGTAGGCTAAGACTTTAAGATATATATGATTGTGCTTTTTATGACTGTATTGATCATGCCAGTATCTGAGGATCTTCTTTGATTTCTTTAAACCAGGAGACAACATATTTGGTTCAAGCACTTCTGATGCTGCTGAATCTCTACTAAAAGCCTTTCGTCCCGTAACGGAATCCGGAGTCCCATGGGCAGCTGTGTTAGGAAACCATGACCAAGAATCTACAATGACTCGGGAAGAACTGATGTTTTTCATCTCTCTAATGGATTATTCGCTCTCTCAAACTAATCCGCCTTCCGAGGATATCGATGGCTTTGGGAATTATGATCTCAGTGTCTATGGTGCTCCGGGTTCCCGTTTGGCAAACAGTAGTGTCCTCAACCTTTTCTTCCTCGATAGTGGAGACAGGGAGACGGTTCAAGGAGTTCGAACGTATGGATGGATCAAGGAATCTCAACTTCGTTGGCTTCGCAGAGTTTCACAGGGACATCAGGTAACTTATTCTACAATGATTATGACACAACCTCAAATGCTGAATATTATCCATTAATGGCATGTTCTTACTAACAGGGACAGAATCAGGACGTATGTCATGCAGCGAAAACTCGGCCTGCAGATCCATCACCAGCGCTGGCATTTTTTCATATTCCGATCCCAGAGGTTCGGCAGTTATACAACCAAAAGATTGTAGGCCAGTTTCGGGAGGCTGTGACTTATTCATTGGTAAACCCAGGGGTCTTAAACACTTTGGTCTCCATAAATGATGTAAAGGCTGTGTTCATAGGCCATGATCATAATAATGACTTCTGTGGGAATCTGGAGGGAATATGGTTTTGTTATGGTGGAGGTTTTGGGTACCACGGCTACGGAAGGGCGGGCTTGCATAGGAGAGCGAGAGTCATATTGGCTGAACTTAGGAAGGGCGATAAGGAATGGATGGGACTCGAGAGGATCAAGACATGGAAGCGCCTAGACGACGAGAATCTGAACAAGATCGATGAGCAAGTCCTGTGGGAGTCGTCGTCGCCAACTGGATGATTCTTTTTTTTTTCTTCGAGTTATTGAGGTACTTCGTGTCTGTAACCATATCATGTTGTATAATATCTGCCACGGTTTTCTTTTCTATTCAACTGCATTTCGGACCGTACATGTCCTGAGTTTTTCAGTGTAATATGATATACGAGTTGATATGTGAAATGAAGGTTGATTTCTCCACTGGTTGATGGTGGTTGTAATCAAATTATCTTTTTGATGTATATACTTTTTGAATTGAAAAAGAGAGGCCTAAAACAGTAGGCTAAAAAGCAAAGTTGTCCTACTTCGTTGCTTCTGCTTCCCGGTGGAGAAGATCTGCAAGCTCTGCTGGTGGGTGTTCAAAATGGGTCATGCTGAAATGCTGCCATGAGGCGAGTTTGGCCAACTTGTCTGCAATCGTGTTTCTACTTCTAGGAATCCACTGGACCTTTGTCTCCCAGGCCCGTTGGCGTAAGTTTGCGATAGCACGAACTAGAGAAATATTGCTAGTTGATCTTCCCCCATCATCTAGGAGTTCAACAACTTGTTGACAGTCAGATTGTGTCCAGAGTTTTGGAATTTCAAGGCTGCACGCAATGAGAATTCCTTCATAGATGTCCCACAGTTCAGCCTGTAGAATCGAAGTTATCCCAACATTTTTGGTAAAAACGGCAACCATATCACCATTTGAATTACGGAGAACTCCACCGATCGAGACTCGACCATCCGTGTTTGTGATAGTGCCATCCGTGTTTAAACATGTCGAAGCCAAGAAGAATTTGATGCATGGTGGCTCGGACATCCAATTAGAGTTTTTATTCGGTTGTCATAACATTTGGCCCAGCTGTAACTACGGTGGATAATAGAGTTTAAATAGTTGGCATTTGATTGGGAGGCAAGCGAAAACTCAATAGGTTTTATAATAGCTTTTGTAGATATGAGCTGTAAAGAAATATAGCAGACAAAGGTAGATAATTCAGAATATATCCCTAATTAAAATTATATCCAAATAAAATAAAAACATAGTGATTCTCCATCAAGTTGTTTTCCTTATTTCATTTTAACTTGTCTCCTAATTATTATTATTATTATTATTTTGCTATTCTAAGAAAAATAACACTTCCTATCCATTTCACTTCCTCCCATTTCTCTCATTCAAACAAATTTTAGTTCATTGAAGTAGTCACTTTTGCACTTTCAAAGGCTGCTAAACAATCTAGTAAATAGTAATTATTGAAGTTTGGTTTTTAAATCTTCATGATATTCTGGACCTTACTAGCAGGGTAAAATTTACCAACTTTTTGCCAATTTAGATCTTTATACTAATGCTCATTCATTACTATGACTTTTATTTGAGGTAGCTTTCATGATTCTCGTGAAATTTCTGCTTCCATTTTTTTAGTATAAATCTTCTGTATTTTTAGGGAAACAGTACCCTGGCAGAGTCTGGATCAGAGCAGCTTGAGTTTATTGCTTTATCTCAAAGACTAAACGATACCAAATACCAGCAGAAGGTGTACCTGTTGGCATCTTTCTTAATAGTCTGGCATTATCACCCGACTTTTCTTTGTTTCCAGTTCTCATTTCTTGATTAAGCAAGCCTTTGCATTTTTATATTATCTACATTATTTCTCTGTGGAATTGGTAAATTTGCATATAAAACATGAGCTTTTTGTTTACTTTCTGTAACTTAGTAGCAGAGTTCTATTTCAGGTGGAGGCTGTCATGGAAGAAATCCATAAAATCTTCCCTTCTGATGGTTTGTTGCCCATCTACATCAATCCTCATAATGGAACATCATCTCCCTCGGTTATCACATTTGGTGCCATGGGTGATGGGTGATAACTTTTTTCTTTGAGTAGGTTGCCATGTCTATTGAATTGAATTCTTATTTCAAGAATGACTTGTTAGGAATTGTAATTTGATACTGTTGAAAGACTAATTTCAACCAAGTCATACTATTACTAGGTGCACTTGGATGATAGCCTTGTACTCTAGAATCAGAATCCTCATACAGTTCAGTTGATAATAGGAAGGCCCATTAGGATACTTTCTATTGGACTTCATTATATTATTTGAAAACCCGTATGGAGCGAGTTTTGAACTGCTATATCGGATTATAGTGGTAACGATGAATGGTGTGTTATAATTCAAAAACCATTTTAACATCTATAACCATAATCAAGTACCGAGAGAAGAAAGTGAAAAGCAGCCCTATTTCCCCCACATCAGCTGCAATGATGGCTCTAAGAGCGGTGGTGGGTCTCAATGCTTTGCTCCTACTACCCATTCATGGATTAATTTAATTAATCAACATACCATATAACTAAGTTGTTCACATTTCCTTAAAAGTAAAATGGTTATAAATCCGATTTTGACTTGCTTATATAAGGATTTGATAATAAATATGATTATTTTGTGAATAAAAATAAGTAATCAACAATAAATGCAATCTAAGATTAATGAGTTAAAAGAGTATGTAATGCAATACAAGTTTATGAGTTGTAAAAAAGAGCAAGTGCTTACGGTCAAAAAAAGTGTTCTTTGCCTCGTAAATTGTATCTTTCTGTGGTACACTTCTATTACCCAATTTTTTTATTTAAATATTTGGATTTAGGATCGTATCAAGTGAATGCCTTTACGTATCTTACCTTTGTCTTTTAACTTCATAGACCCTATAAGCAAAACATGAATTTCCCCACCAAGGGCGAATAAAAAAAGGTTTTTCTTTGGTATATTTAAATAAAAAATGTTTGTATAGCAAAAAAAATTATAAAAATAGTGATAAATTGACGGCTATAAAGATTGATATAGCCATAGGCATGTTTATGTGAAGGTGTAGAAATTGATATAGGCATGGAATAAAAAGTAAAGTGCGAAAATGCCAAATGGGAACCTCCCAAAGCCTTAGAATTCCTAAATGTTTGGTGTTGGGAACAACGCATGCCTTTGCTTTGCTTTGCTTTGCTTTACTTTGGGCATCATCGTCGGCTCTCCTTTCCAAGCTCCCAACAAAGATTCTCTTTGCCCATCACTCTCAATCTCAACACCTTACATGGGATGACTATCCAACTCAGTTGATAGAGCACAAGGTTCTTAATCTTGAGATCGTAAGATCGAGTCTCACGGAAAGTATTTCATAATTCGGAGGTCTTCTACGAAAGCTGCTCTCAACCTGATGTTGGTGGCAACCTACTATCTTACCCCTCCTTACCCCATTATATATGGGAACAAGGGACATCCATTTTTCTCAATCTCAACACCAACTAAATTCTCCGCTGGTCGATTTAATCCTATATGATGTATTGATCAATTATTTAATATCAAATTTTACAAAAAAATTATAAATTTTAAGATTCAAAATTTTAATATTATTTAAAAATTAAAGTACCTTATTTTCCTAGGCCAACCTCCTCTTTTAAATTTTAGTGTTATGGATGTAAAATATTAGCTTAAAACATTTTTATTATAAAATTATATACAAATAAATTAATTAATAGATCATTTTACATACGAAGGATGAATGTAAGGGTGCGTTTGATTAACGGAATGTAAGATTATCGACAAGAATAGGATTACCGGCGATAATAAGATTACTGGAAATGTTATATTTTGTGTTTGGTCCGTTTAGCATGAATGTAAGATTACAATGTTTGATTAAAGGAATAAAAGATTATTGGAATATATATTTTACCAAATTGTCATTATTATCTACTATAATTTTACTATAATTAATTTATATATTTTCTTTAAAAATTTTAAATTCATAAAATTTATATATATATATTTTACAAAATTGAAAAGATAAATAGGTTTAATAAAAGGGTAAAATTTTATTTTAACCTCTGAACTTCATATAAAATTTTAATTATGGATTTTTTTTTTGTAAACTAAAATAACTTAAGAATAAATTTGTAATTTAACCTTCGTATAATTTTTATTATTCAACAACATATGAAAGATATCTTTGAAGAAATTTATTTTAAGAATATTTTAGTCCAAATGTCAGGAATATAACAACATCTAAGGGAAAAAAGTAATCATATTTACAGTAATATACTCCCAGAATACTACTATTTAAAATAACTTATTACCGAAATTGAAAATATTTATCAACTAAACAAGAGAATGATATTTTATTCCCTGATAATGTGAGATACCTTCAACCAAACGTCGAAAATAATTATTTCGGATAGTAGCACGGCATTGAGACCCACCATCACTGGCAGTGCCATCATTGCTGCTGAAGTGGGGAGAAGCCCCACTTTTCACTTTCTTTTAGCTGAGGTTGTGCTGAGCTTACCTGGTTCAGCAGGTAGCCGGTTAAATCATAGTATTACATATCGTAAGAATTAATTAGGGTAAATTATACCGTTCCTCACTAAACTTTACTCTTTCTTTCATTTTACTCATCGTACTTTCAATTTTTTTAATTTATTCACTAAACTTCACAGATTGAATCATTTTGTTCACAATGTCTTTAACTTTTTAATGGTGTTATGACATGACACAAACATCAAAAAGTCATCATTTTAAAAAACTCTAATCTACACCAAAACAACGTCGTTTTAAATCCTCTTCTTTCCCCTCATTTTTTCTCTACTTTGCAAATAAGATGATCGGTAGTCACTGTCAGCCACCACGTCATTTTCATTATGTCTATTGTTTGTCGTCGTTGATTGTGGTCGTTCGGTCTCAAAATTCATGGGTTAGTTCATCTCGACCCTCTGAGTCTAAATCTAGTGGTTGTTTCACCAGAAAATGTCTTAAAATCCGTGTATCTCGACCAAAATGTTTCGTATTTCTCACTTTTAATCTCCAATTTGTGGACTTCAGAGCAAATTCTGAAAAAATGGAGGTCAAATTCAGACTCAAGGTGTCGAGGCGAAGCGACCCATTAAATTTGAGACCAAATGACCACCATCTACGACGTCGACTGTGGCATCTGGCCACATTATGTTTGTATTTTATAGTTGGGTGAGCGAAATAGGAGAGAGTAAAGTTCAGTTAAGAACAATATAATTTACCTTTTATATTTTCAATTATTTTATATCAAATAATAATAAGAAATGATACGTCCTCACAAAGTTATAAAGATAACAACAAAGTGAGTATAATGATTCAATCTGTAAAATTTAGTAAACAAATTAAGAAAATTGAAAGTACGATGAGTAAAATAGTAGAGAGAGTAAGGTTAAATGTAATTTAGCCATTAATTTATTAGTTTTTAAGTAATCTTTGCACTGCCTTAAGTAATCCTTACAGCGGTTTAAAGTAATTTGCTCAATGTTTTAAGTAAATAAACACGAAGAGTTAGTTTAATATTATTATTAATAAAGGGTACTGATCTCTCGATCTTTTGATATACTTTATAAATTTGATTTATTCAGAAGAAATAATATTATTATTGCGATAAAGAAAAAAAAAAAACAAATCGATATCGAGAATTAGGTCGAAATTTCGGCAGAATGAAAAAATTCAGCCGTCGTTGCATGCGTGTTAATGTCTATTTTGGAAGCCAACAGCCATGGCAGCCTCACATGGACATTGGCCAATGCTTTCATTTTTGTAAATTGGACTGCAACTTTGCACCCTATCCATACAATTTGGCTTTATAGGACACAAAGCAGAGCCTTGTAAACGGTTAAGATTAAACGATATAACCGTCACATTTTACAGGTCAATTAACTGGATCGATAAGATTAAACGGTTTCGATTAATCAAATCGTTAAAAATAAAGATTAATTGTTACGGTTGGGATTACGGATTTTAATAAAATGGTTAACCGTTATTAAATCATAAATATAAATTTTAAAGATCGATCTACAAATCCTAATAAAAATTGAAGGTTAATTTTATAATTAACTATATTTTCTTTAAAGCAATTCTATATTTTCTTTCTTGGTATATATATATATAGCAACCTATCATCCTAATTATTTTCTTTCTATATTTCCTTATGTTGGAGTTATTAGAGGCTTTGAATTATCATGTTTATTTTATGTTTAGTAAAGATTTATCTTTGAAACTTTGATATTTTTTTGGACTATTGTTAATCGATACGTGCTTAAATTTATAGTGTGATTAATTATGTATTTTTGAGTGTGTTAAACTAATAGAAAAATATGAAAACATACTATGTATATGTATTAAGTACTATGTAGTGTCAATACTTATTTTTTTTTAAAAAAAATTAAGGAGTAAAAATGTGTGGGGGGGGGGGAATTGTAATAGGTTACAGATTAACATGTGTAGCTGAATCGTTACTAACAGTCAATTGTTATCGGTTAACTGTTTCTTAATAATTAGATTATGATTAGTAAAATTCAGTAACCATTATAACGGTTAACCATTTCCTAATGATTAAGTTATGATTAGTAAAATTTAATAACTGTTATAACAATTAATCAAATTATTTAGACTAAATGATATAGTTAACCTACCGTAAACACTCCGAAAAATAATAGCTATGACAATCCTACAACTGATACGTACGTTAAAGATCAATTGAATAGAAAGGAGTTGACTCAACGCACATTCATTCTTCTTTTTTCTCTTTCTCACAATGAATTGTCCATAATCGATCAATCATTTTCTTTTACGATCATCTTGTTGTATCATAAAAACATCATTTAGTTTGGGGTGAACAATTGATCGAAAAAATTCAAGTTATTTGAATTGACGAGTTCAAATTTATAAATTAAACTTAATTTTTATTTTTTTAAGTCGAATCGAGTTTATAAAATTCGAGTGGAGTCAAACTTTTTAGCTTTTGTTTTAAATTTAATTATAAATATTTATAATATTATGATACTATTTGATTCCAATTTAAATATTTTTTATAACTATATACAATACATATATATTTCTTCATATTCTTTCATATATGATATATATGTATCATACAAAGTCGAAGTACTCGACTCAAACTTGAAAGGCAATCCACTAATTATTAAAAATTTTGAGTTATTCAAATTGTATTTTACAACTCGATTTGAACTTAAAATTTTTTTTAGTCGAATTTACAAAATCATAACTTAAAATAATTTCAATCAAGATTTTAATAAAAATATTATTTTTAATAAAGTTAAATTTTACCCACTCGATTGATTTTGAGTGCTTTTGCATGGGAACACAATAATTGCAGCAATACATACATAGATCAAAATGAAGTGTGAGGGGTACTCTTCTTTTTGTTTTCTTGCAAAAGCTAGCAATTTAAATCAGCTTTATTTGATTACACGTTGCATGTTTGTGATTTCTCACTTCTACTATCATTTTCTAATACATGCACCAATGGGGAAAAATCATAAATTATTATGGAGTTCATTTTAGAGGCCCACATAAAAGGGCAAATTTAGGGGCAACTTGTAAAAAAAAAAATAATAGGACAAATGGTGATTCAGAATTTTTTTAATACTTTTTTAAATTAATAGTTGTCTATTTTTTTTATCAAGATTTGCCTTCCAGATGCCATTCTTGGAAGACAATGAATTTTTTTTATTAAACTAAAATGATCGTAAAATAATATCAGTCTTAAATACTCTCAATTATTTTATAATAAATATTCAATCACCCTATGACAGTCAACAAGCATTGTTTTTCTAATATCAAATATTTGTTTCTAATACATAATATATAGGTTTTTTGTTTAGTATAAAAAAAATGTAATAGAAAAATTAGAGTTAATTATATTATATGTCCCAAAACTATAATCCTCAATTTAAATTAGTCCTTAAAATTTAGAATATTCTAATTCAATCCCAAAACTATAACTCTCATGGTAAACTAGTCCTTAAACTTTTGGACATTCTAGTAATACCCCAAATCTTGGGTCAGTAGTTTTGGTCAACTCGAGACCTTTAAGTCAAGCTAATTAGACCTATCAAGATAGTTGAACCAAGTTATAAGGGTATTGGGCTTAAGTAAGGCCCAAGAGTTAGGAGAAGTGATGATTTTAAAAGTGAGTTAGAAGAAGAAGGACCAAAATTGTAGTTTACCCTTTTTGTTAAAGCTGATAACTTTTCCCCTCATTTTTATATCATTCACGTAAACCAACGCTCCCATAATATCTCATCCACTCATAATATCTCACCCACTCTTCTTCTTATTCCTTCCATTAGTTTCCATTTCTTCTTCCTTTCAAATGACAAGTTCAAGCATTCAAATCTTAGATTGGTTTAGCCAAGGTAAGAATGTTTCTCTCCATCATTTAAGCTTTGTTTTAAGCTCCATTTTGTGAGTTTTATAATTAGTTTTCAAAATATGTTTTATGGAGGTTAAGGGGATCCATGAATCCAAGCTTTGTTTTAGCATATTCAAGTTACCTAGAACATCTTAAGCTTTAATCCAAGAGCTTAGTTAGTTTAGTAAACATTTTTTTTGTCTTTGTTTAGTAAGGGAGGTGGAAGAAAACTCTAAAACAAGAGGGAAAGAGAAGTTTCCCTTGGTTAACTTGAGAGAACTTCTATCAATCAAGAAGCAAGGTAACACACTATCAACTCTTTCATACTCCTAGTGATCATTAGAAATGAGTTATAGCTTGATAGTAAGTTATAAAGCTTAGTGTTATATGTTAATGGTATATTGTTTAATTGATGTTATTATCATGTATTAAGACTTATTTATGCTCTTTTATGATCACTCAAGACTTAATAATTAATGGGAAACCTCAGGGTAGGAAATTGAGGACCTTAGGATGGTTTTGAGAGTGTTTTATGGAGTTTTCTATGGTGAAAAAGTGAAATATGTAGCATAGGTTTCAAAACCCCTAGGTTTGTTTCGAAACCCCTTGTCTAGAATGACATTATGCCAGAGATGACCTTAGGTGGTTTCAAAACCCCTGCCCAAAATATCAAAAATGGCCTAAAACGTTGCCCGATAGACCCTAGACCTATAGTATAACCATAAATGTGTTCGAATACGCGTAAAACACTAGAATAAGTGTTATAGAAGGTGTTTAAAATTGGGTTGCAATGAATGAAGTAGTTGTAGGGTTATCGATACATTCTATAGGGTATCGAAACTATAAGGCTAGTATCAATACCAGAGGTATAGTTTGAGCTTTAAAACACGAGTAAGTGTAGAGGCAAGTGAGGGCATTGATAGTGTAAGGTCAGTATCGATACCAAGGATAGAAAATGAGCTTTAAGTCAAGAGAAAGTATAGAGGTAAGTGAAGTTTCCCAAAAGTTTATAATTACTCTTAAATAAGACTAAAAGTGAGAATAATAGTATTGCTTAATTCAAACGTAGAAACAAGAATAAAGTTAGGTGAAATAAGATTCGCCTTATTTGAATGCTCGAGAAACGACCATGACACCCAAGTTTCTTTAGAAAAACTAGCAGTGTCAAAAATATAGATTCAGTCTGAATATCCTTAGGGAGTGTGCAAGGCACTTTAAGCTAACTAGTTTGGGTGTAAGGTCCGACACTCAAGGAGTGGGCTAATTGAAAGTGTGGTGCTCAATGTAAAGATTCTGGGGGCCACATTCTTGGTAGAATAGAGGGGTGTATGAGCTCTGAGAGGTAAAAATCTCAATCACACGATGATATCTATCATAGAGTAGAGAGTGAGTATACTCGTATACTCACTAAAGCATAACAGAACAGACTAGTAGACCATATAACAGTAGAATTGATAGTTTGATCATTTCAGTGATAAACTTTTAGTATATTTTAGTTGTTAGTGTGATACTGAGCTAGTTAGCTCAGTCTTCGGATTGCTTTCCGTGGATAGGTTAGTAGATCAAGAGTTCAAGAAGTAGTAGATAGATCAAGGTCTAGACCTAGTGCATATTCAGAGTACATCTTAGTAATTTTTGAATGACATGTATAATTTATAAACCCTGTTGTATCAGTTGATTCATAATTTTTTATTAAGAGTCAGCCTATAATATTTTGATGGTAAATATTTGTTTTTGGGAGCTCCCTGGTATAAAATTTTAAATTATATTATTTCATGGATGTTTGTATTTGTGGAAATGGTCATTTTATAGTACAAGAAAAGAGTAAGGTGTTGGTCAACCACTCCGGTGGTTCCGTGTGGCATCCTACATTGGTCGATTATGTGTCGTATCGGTCTCGGGTGTTATATTTAGTGGTATCAGAGCGTCAAGTTTGACGTTCATAGGGCCTGCGAGTCAGTGTCATTAAAAGAGTTTATAAGTATACATACCCTACAGAGTTATGTCGTACTTCTGTATTTGCATCAGTAGTAGTAATTACTCGTTTCCTCTTAATTTCAAAATTTTATAGATGAATGAGAGCCCATATCACATTAGAGAATGTAGAGATGAGAGTATAGCTTCTTTAGTAGATGATCCGGGAAATGAGTTCGTCTCAGACACAGAGTTTGATGAGCCTAATGGTGCAGGGTAGATGAGGAAAACTTCTTTAGTAATCTGATCACTACATTGGACCGTATAACTAGAGCCCTTCCTAGGACTCCTGTTCAGCCAGACCAATCCGTTCTTCCAGTTATAGAACCTTAGGAAACACAAATAGAGAGGCTCTTGAGGTACCAGACCACTGAGTTCTTTGGGTTAGGGGATGATGATACTGTATAAGTCGACCATGGTTAAGAGAAACCCTGAGAACTCTTTGTCTGTTGCATCTCACTCTAGAAGGTATGTTAGAGTAAGTCATCTCCCTACTGAAAAGTGACGTGATAGACTAGTAGGAGACAATGAAGATGTCGTTAGAGCCTGAATGTCCTACTTGGGATCAATTATTAGATGAGTTTCATCAGAAGTATGTTGGGGAGGCCCATATGGATGCGATGAGAGATCAATTTACTCAGTTTATTTAAGAGAACATATAAGTGTTTGAGTATGAACTAGAATTTCTTCGACTGAGTAAATATGCCCCATAGTTGGTTTTCTTAAAGTATCAATACTGCAGGAAGTTTAGAGAGGGTCTCCGACTAGACATCCTCACTCATTTAGTTGCTAATCTATCAAATTTTTTGTCGAGTTAGTTCGTCAGGCAAAGACGGTAAAGAGAGTTGTGGGATGAAGAGCAGCAGAAGAGGGTGCTACTTCAGGTCAGGGTAGAGAAATGACTAAGTCAGCAAAAATATCTCAGTCATCCGAGAGGTTGAGAGAATCTCAAGAGTCTGAGAGAGCCCCGAAAAGCCAATTTAGCCAACCAGTTCAGAGCGTGAGTGGAGGAGGAAGTAAGATCATTCAACATATATGACCTTTGTATATTGCACTGGTAACTACTATTGGAGGATCGTTGAGAGTGATTTCTCATCCTTATTGTTCTCTTTATGGTATAAGGCACCCAAGAACTTATAGGATTGGATCCAGAGGTTGTTACCATTACAGATCCCTGGCTCCAGTTTTGACCCAGTAGTCAGCTTCTAGAATTCAGAGAGATGGAGGATTCTAGAGATGAAAGAGTTCTTCTGATCAGACTAGTAGATGTGTCATTCAGTCCGTAGCTAATGGGGATCCCAGAATTGCAACTTGTCAGTTTGCGATTAGAGCTAGAGGAGAGGATGATGCAACTGATTAGATCCCAAGTAACCTTACCCTATTCCTTATTCCAGTAACCGCCCTAGTCAATCTAGTGCCCACCCTTAGGATTAGATGTTCTAGTGGGCAAGACATGTCGTAGATGCTCAATAGATTTTCAAAGTGAAACTTTTCTTTAGGGAAATTTTGGGGATAAATTTTCTTATAAGAGGTGAGAGTTGTAATACCCCGAATCTTGGGTCAATAGTTTGGGTTAACCTGAGACCTTTAAGTCAAGCCAATTAGACCTCCCAAGATAGTTGGACCAAGTTATAAGGGTATTGGGCTTAAATAAAGCCCAAGAGTTAGGAGAAGTAATGGTTTTAAAAGTGAGTTAGAAGAAGATTAACCAAAAATATAGTTTACCCTTTTTGTTAAAGTTGATATATTTCCCCCTCATTTTTATACCATTCACGTAAACTAACCATCCCCATCATATCTCACCCACTCTTATTTTTCTTCTTCATTCCATTAGTTTCTATTTCATATTCCATTCAAAAGTCAAGTTCAAGCATTCAAATCTTAGATTGGTTTAGCCAAGCTAAGAATGTTTCTCTACATCCTTTAAACTTTGTTTTAAGCTCTATTTTGTGATTTTTAGAATTAGTTGTCCAAACGGGTTTTATAAAGGTTAAGGGGATCCATGAATTCAAGTTTCGTTTTAGTGTATTCAAGTTACCTAGAGCATCTTAAGCTTTAATACAAGAGCTTAGTTACTTTAGTAAACTCATTCTCTTGTCTTTGTTTAGTAAGGGGTAGAAGAAAACTCTAAAGCAAAAAGGAAAGAGAAATTGCCCTTGGTTAACTTGAGAGAGTTT
Organism: Hibiscus syriacus; assembly: GCF_006381635.1. NCBI lineage: Eukaryota > Viridiplantae > Streptophyta > Magnoliopsida > Malvales > Malvaceae > Hibiscus > Hibiscus syriacus. Next base: position 2,668,472 of record NW_024061783.1, read on the forward strand.
ATAGCAAACAAGAAGCAAGGTAACACACTATCAACTCTTTTATACTCCTATTGATCATTAGAAATGAGTTCTAGCTTGATAGTAAGTTATGAAGCTTAGTGTTATATGTTAATGGTAGATTATTTAATTGATCTTATTAGCATTTATTAAAGCCTTATTTATGCTCCTTTATGATCACTTATGACTTAATAATTAATGGTAAACCTCAGAGTAGGAAATCGGGGATCTTATGATGGTTTTGAGAGTGTTTGAAGAGTTTTATCGGGTGAAAAAGTGAAATCTATAGCATAGGTTTCGAAACCCCTAGGTTGGTTTCGAAACCTTGGTTTTGAGAGTGTTTGAAGAGTTTTGTCGGGTGAAAAAGTGAAATCTATAACATAGGTTTCGAAACCCTTTGTCCAAAATGATATTCTGCCAGAGAGGTTTCGAAACCCTTACCCAAAATATTAAAAATGGCCCAAAATATTGCCTGAGAGACCCTAGACCCATAATATGACCATAAATTGGTTCGAATACGCATAAAACACTAGAATAAGTGTTATAGAAGGTGTTTAAAGTTTGGATGCAATGAATGAAGTAGTTGTAGGGTTATCGATACATTGGATAGGGTATTGATACTGCAAAGCTAGTATCGATACCAATGGTATGATTTGAGCTTTAAAGCACGAGTAAGTGTAGAGGCAAGTGAGGGTATCGATATTGTAAGTCTAGTATCGATACAAAGGATAATAAATGGGCTTTAAGTCAAGATAAAATATAGAGGTAAGTGAGGTTTCCCAAAATTTAATAATTACCCTTAAATAAGACTATAAGTGAGAACAATAATATTTCTTAATTTAAATGTAGAAAAAAGAATAAAGTTAGGTGAAATAAGATTTACCTTGTTTGAATGTTCGGGAAACGACCTAGACACCCGAGTTTCTTTTGAAAAGCTAGCAATACCAAAAGTATAAATTTAGTTCGGATATCTTTAGGGAATATGCAAGGCACTTTGAGCTGACTAGTTTGGGCACAAGGTCTGACAGCCAATGAGTGGGCTAGTCGAGAGTGTGGTGTCCGATGCAGAGATTTCGAGGGCCATATTCTCGGTAGACTAGAGGGCCATATTCTCGGTAGACTAAAGGGGTATGTGTGGGGGCTAGTCGGTAGTTTAGAAAAGCAGGAGTGTTGCATCCTACTTCGGTCGATTGTGTGTCGTACTGGTCTAGGGTGTTACAATTCTAATTTCATTCCTAAACTATGGCCATATTTTTAAATTAGTCCCCAAAATTTTGAATATTCCTATATCATTCTCAAATTCATAAAAATATATAATTAGTTTCAACCATAGTTTAACATGAATTATGTTTTCTTAAACATATAATAATATAATTTGGCCCAATAATTTTATTAACAAGGGATGTAATTAGTATATATGTATAATTTGGGATAAAATTAAAATGTTCTAAAAGTTTGGGGACCAATTTAGAATGAATTTCATAGTTTGGGGATGAAATTGAATTGTTTAAAAGTTTGAGGACTAATTTAGAATGATAGTCATAATTTAAGGATTAAATTGAAATATTTAAAAATTTAAGGATTAATTTAAAATGAGGGTCATACTTTGAAGACATGTGATGCAATTAACTCTAAAAATTAAAATGATATTATTAAATAGCATGCTTAAACATAATTATATAAATACTTTCAACAAACTTATTTTAGTGGTTAAATAAATCATTGTTGTTCTTAGAGATCACGAATTCGAACATCATCAATTGTAAAATGATAATTAAACATTAATTGTTAAATTGTTGAGAGTATTTAAAATAAATACTATTTTATAATGACCTTATCTTAATAATATATATATATATATATATTAAAAATGGTGTAGAATTAGAATCTAGAGCTTCAAAAGCATAATAGTAAAGTAGAGAATGATTGTATTTACAATGATTACAGGAGTCCCAACATTTGGAAATAATGTAGGTGAAGTGGTGTTTATGTCCCCAACATAATTCCAATCTCAACATATTTATTCCATGTCCAATCTTCATCATGTAAAAAGGAGTTGGTCCAAATAATTTTGGTCAGTCTGATGTAATCTCCTGCGCTTTTATCACTTTATTGTAAAAAGCTGTGCTCACAACAAAAGAGAGAAAATGAAAGTTGCTTCTTTCTTTTCATCTTTAATATTGGCCATTTCAGTTCCAAAAAAATAAAAGCAAATTATTGTTGCTTATATAAACTCTCAAAAAGCATTCAACCGTTTTAAAAGAAACAAGGGATTTTTAGTGTCGGCAGTGAATCGGAGAAGACATTAGCAGTCCCGGCAAGAAAAAACTTAAGGTAAATCCTCAAGTTTTAACCTAGTACTAAAACGACGTCGCATCAACACAACTAAATGACGACAAGATCAAAACCATATAATTTAAAAGACATAATTAAACGAATCGAATTTAAATGAATTTGAAGTCGAATTCGAATAAGTTATCGAAAACAAAATAAGGGGTGAAAAGTAGCAATAATGGAGTGCATAGGATAGGAGATAGAGGGTTGCTCTTTTTAGGTACTTGAGGGTTTGGGAAGGGAATATTATTTACCACTTTTCTTCTCCTTTTGCTTTTCTTTTTAACTTTTTTTTTACTGCTGCTTTTCTTGAATTTCTGCTGCTTTTGTCTGTCCATTCTTTTGAATCATGTGGATAAAGGAAGCAGGGGTAATTTTCCTTTACCTTAACAATAATAAAAGAAAAGGGTACACTATGTATTTTGTCACACAATTATTCATATACTTTCATTTTGATCATTCAATTATTCTTTTCTAAAATTATATCTAAATTACGTCTCAGTTTTGTTTCAGTTACTCAATTATTTTTTAAAATCATAATTAAAATTATATTTTAATTCTTTTCTTTTATTTTTTTTCGATGATGATGTGTTATAATGTTATAGCGAGACACCCACATCACCATTAATCTTTAATGATGGATGACCAAAACGTAATGTTAGTTATGATTTGAAAAAAATGGTTGGGTGACCAAAACTGAATTTCAGAAACATTTGGGTGATTAAATACTTTATTTACCCGAAAGAATGGATGACCAGGAAGTATAAAGAAGGCAATATCCGTTGTGTGTTTGGTAAAACTCTACTTCTTTCAACATTCCCAACAGTTTTCTTCTTCGGGTGGTAGTAGGGTTGAGAGAGATAGCATTAGATCAATAGAGATTAGTGGAGAGTTTAGGTCACGAAAGAGACGAAGTTTTAACAAGGGGGTGGTGTTGGGGGGTGGGTTTTAGCCAAGTGATGCGCTCAGGTGCCTATACGGTTCAACAGACACTCACGGCGGAGGCTGCTTCAGTGTTGAAGCACTCTCTGGGGTTAGCGTGGAGGAGAGGCCATGGTCAGGTCACTCCCCTCCATGTGGCCGTGACTTTGCTCGGTTCAAGGTCTAGTCTCTTGAGAAAAGCTTGTCTCAAGTCTCAGCAGACTCACCAGGCTTCACATCCTCTTCACTGTAGAGCTCTTGAACTTTGCTTCAATGTGGCTCTCAATCGGTTACCAACGGCTCCAGCTCCGTTCCTCATCGGACAACCAGCTTCTCTTTCCAACGCTCTGATCGCAGCGCTTAAAAGAGCACAAGCCCACCAAAGAAGGGGTTGCATTGAGCAGCAGCAGCCTCTTCTCACTGTCAAAGTCGAGCTCGAACAGCTTATCGTGTCGATACTTGATGACCCGAGTGTTAGTAGGGTTATGCGAGAAGCCGGCTTCTCCAGCACTACCGTTAAGAACAACATCGAGGAGTGCTCATCGGCACTCTCTGGCACCTTCTGGCAAACCCATTTTTCTGAGCAGAACCCATTTTTCTTTTCTTCTCAAAAGAAAGCACCAAGCAATCATATCACGGATTCGGCATCGGTGAAGGAAGATGTGAAGTTGGTTTTCGAGGTTTTTTCGAGGGATAAAAGGAAGAACACTGTAATCGTCGGTGACTGTTTATCCATGACCGAAGGCCTTGTTTTGGAGCTGAAGGCCAAGATAGAAAGAGGAGAAGTTCCCGAGGAAATGAAGAACGTTCACTTCGTCAAGTTTTACTTCCCGCCGCTGTCTTTGAGATTCATGGTAAAAGAGGACGTCGAAAAGCATCTCACCGGCCTGAAAAGACGGGTGGATTCCATTGCAGCCGCTGGAGACGGTGCCATTATCTACACAGGAGATTTGAGATGGACCGCTGAAGAAAACTTGAATGGCGAAGAACTCATTGCGTACAGTGCAGTCGATCATCTAGTAACTGAGATTGGAAGGTTGATCTCTGATTGTAACTTCTCGAAAACGAAGGTCTGGTTATTGGCCACCGCAAGTTACCAGACGTACTTGAAGTGTCAAATGAGGCAACCTCCTCTTGAAGTTCAATGGGCACTTCAAGCAATTTCTGTTCCGTCGGGAGGACTTGGCTTGAGCCTCCATGCTTCCAGGTTTGCAGCATTTATTTTCCTCCATTAATGTGGTTATAATCTTCTTCCTTGAAGCTTTTAAACAATTTGGTATTGTGATCATGCAGTGTCCATGATTCTCAAGGGCTCGAAATGAAGCCATTTGCCGAGCATGACAAGCTCGCCTGCTGTGAAGAGTGTGCTATAAATTACGAAAAAGATGTACGGTCGATTAAGTCTACCCAGCAGAATCTCTTGCCACCTTGGCTTCAACCTCAGGAAGACCAAAAGGTACACAAAATTTAAACTAAACTGATCTTTTAGAACCAATTTTGAAACATTTTTTTTTACATTTGCAGGATGAAATGCTTGAACTGAGAAGAAAGTGGAACAGATTATGCCACAGTTTGCACCAAGTTAGGCATAACCAAAACCATTTGAGTGGAGAAGGCTATCCTTGTGCTTCATCATACCCTTTGATGTCGTTCACTGATTCTGATTCAAAGTTTAACCATTCGGTGCCTAAATTCAGACAGCGAAGCTCGTGTACCGTTGAGTTTGATTTCAGTAATAGTGCTCGCGAGAAACGATCAGGCCAAGCGAACTTGGACTCTCTTAAGAATAATGAGGATAAAGAGGTAAAGATCACACTTGCTCTTGGAAAATCTCTGTCCTTGAGTTCACAGAGACCGGCAAAAGAGACAAGTGAATTGTACAAGACGTTGCAAGATAACGTGCCTTGGCAATCTAGGATTATTCCTTCGATAGCCGATGCCCTGAAGCATTCCGTGTGCTTCAAGAAACAAACTTGGTTACTGATTCAGGGGAACGATGTGATCGGAAAACGGAGATTGGCGGGTGCCGTTGCGGAATCTGTTTTGGGGTCAGCTGATTTGCTCTTGCACATGAACATGAGATGTAATGAGTCAACTTCCTGTTACGATAGACTCGTAAGAGCATTTCGGAACAACAAAAGGCTTGTAGTCTTGGTGGAGAATGTTGATTTGGCGGATACCCTATTCCTAAAACTCCTAGCCGATGAATTCGAAACCGGAGCATACGACGAATCAAGAGAAACCAAGGGAAGTATTAGCCGAGCAGTAGTCATTTTAACCGAGTCCATTTGTGCGGGCCATGAGGACTGCGAAATGAATCAAGATTCCATAATCGAGATGAAGCTAATCGTCACTGAAAAAAGTAGCAGTTTTCGAACACCGACCTCTGATAAAAAGCGAAAAGCCGTCGAGTGGGACGTTTGTAACAAGGCCAAAACGTCGAGAATCGAAGACACATCATCCCTCAAAAAAGATTTATGGAGGCAGCGGCCGAGTTTCAACACTCTTGATCTGAACATGAAAGCCGATGAGGACGATCAAAGTGAAGAAACTATTAGGGACACTAGTCCAATTTCAAGCGACATAACTGGGGAGATCGCAGCCGGTCCACATCTCCGACTCGAGTTCCTCGAATCGATTAAGAACCGCTACATCTTCGACCGAAGTGCGTCCCGAGACAACGAGATGAAAGGGGTTTTCATGTCCAAGATGAAGGGAACCCTGGAGGCAATTTTTGGGGATGACAAGGTGATTAGTTTTAGTGTGGAGGATAAGGTGTTGGATGGGATTTCATTTGGTTCAAGTTATTTTCTCCACGGCCTATTTGAGAAGTGGCTAAAAGACATTTTTCAAAGGGGATTGGAAACTGTTAAAATTGGCGGGAAAGATGGTATACGTGAAATTAGGTTAAGTTATGGGGGTATACGTGGAAATGCAATGGAAAATGGGTACATGGGGACTTGCCTCCCTAGCAAGATCCAAGTTTCTTTCATGGGCTAAATTGGGTTTCATTTTCATATGTAGAAATTTCTTGACAATACGGAAAAGGACCATAGTGTCCTTTGTGTAGACTAAATTGGGGTTTTTCTTCTCGTAGTTTTATTCCGTGTCCTGTTTTGTTTAATTAATTTTCAGTGCGGTTAAAATCTTAATCCTAATCCTTTCGTTTCTCTGTATAATTCCTATTCTTACTTATTCTTACACTCTTATAACAATATTGAGATAATTGCGTGGGATGATCTCAAACTCTAATTTTATTCTAAATTGATCTCTAAATTTTAAAATATTTTATATCAATCCTCACAATCTCATTCTAAATTTTAAATATTTAAACTCTAAAACATTTTATATCAATTCTTAAACTTTAATATATATATAGTAGTGAAGAATATTCAAGAGGAAGGTATATAAGCTTAATAAGAATTTATATTCTACTTATAATTAAAAAATTATAAATAATTTATTTCACCTCTGTCACAAATAATAATAATTGAAGAAATTAAATAATATTAATCAACGTAGAAAGCGAGCAGCCCACGGTAAATGGTAACGTCGAGGATGAGGATGCTCAATTTGTTCATTATTTTTGACGTTTGACCTTTCCCCCTGTCTTGTTCTTTAGGTAGCTCAAGAAAATTCCTCCAAAAATCCCAAAATTCGTCTCCTAAAAAATCCAATTCCATAGCAACACTGAAGTGAAAAAGACTAACAACAATGTACGTAGAGCACGCATTCTCGATATCCGACGAGGATATCATGATGGACAATCCCCATGCCATTAACGATCGCCCGCCCTATAAGGAGATCGGCCTCGCCGTCGCTCTTCTCGTCTTCGGCACCCTCGGCATCATCTTGGGCATCTTCATGGCCGTCAACAGAGTCGGCGGTGACCGAGCCCATGGTAAGATCTGAATAAATGCTTTAATTTCATGCGAGGCCGATTGGCTGATTTGCGGGTTTTGATTGATTCTTTCAGGTCTTTTCTTCGCGATACTCGGATCCATATTGTTCATTCCGGGGTTCTATTACACGAGGATTGCGTATTATGCGTATAAGGGATACAAAGGCTTCTCCTTCTCCAACATTCCCCCTGTCTAGACTCGAGCCGATTCTCCCTCTCCTGCCCCTGTCTTATGTACAGATCCCTTTTCATTTTATTTACTTTGTTTTTTTAAATGTTTCGTTTCTACGGACTCCGTAGTTCTATTCTTGACTTCACTTTGTATGTTATTTGTTTCATAGTGCAATTGTGGCCAGTAGTCTTGTTTTTTTGTGGTTGTTTTCTGACATAATATCTAATATTACTATTTACAGTTTCTTAATGTTACTAATTATTCCCCTATGTTGTATTGATCCCTTGCATTTAGAGAAGTTCTTTCTTTCATTAATAGCTTCTGCATATGCTATTAGCTAAGGTTATTGTTGTTTGAAAGAATAGATGCAGAGGGTTTGAAGGGTTCTATTTGCTCTTCTTGTGGAATTCGTGCATATAATTAGGCCGCAAATTCATCTGTTTTGCTTTGTGTTACCACTGTTTTATGATTTTTGATACGTGAATGTCCAAAAACCTTTCTAAGTATCTCTTGATACCAGTGTGAATTTCCAAGATCTTTACCATAAATTACTTATCGGATTATTAGCCATTGTCATATAGGTCTTACAAGTATGTGATTCTTAATCATCAGTTATCATTTTCCATGTTGTGTTTCCACTAGAATCACGTACTCCATCTTTGTAGACTAGGGTTTATTAGAGGTAGTATTCTTGGTGCAAGTGGTAGTTCCCGACTGTAATATTCTTAATAGGTTATTGAGGCATACGTAAATTGGGACTAGTATCGACATTGATTGTGTTGCAGAAACTATGGCTGGTTGCGCTGATTGACAATGGAATATAATGGTGAAGATTGTGTAGGGATGTGTGTGTGTGTGAGGAAGGACCACTGTCTAACATTATCCACTTTGTAACCCATCGAACTGAAGCACTAGGTTTCTTTCTCCATTCGTTTCACGGTTTTTAAACTCAAGTTCCACAAAATCATATCCCTCCTGTGTCCATGCGTGTCTTGACCTTGTTATGATCATCTCTAATTTGTTTTTCATTTTTCTGGATGTGTCCTGGCATGCCCCTTATATCACTGTGTTGGTGGCCGTTTCATATTCGACAGTGGTATGGGGAGATTTGACTTGTGTCCTTGTATCATATGCTTCACAAATGAAAAGAAAGCCATGAAAGTTAAGTTGTCCAGGATGAGCAAGGGAAGATAAATGCAAATCTTGAATCGGTGAATGCTGAAGCAAAGTTGTAGCTATAGATTTGGGAGATGGTGGTAGATAGCTAATGAGAAGATTATGGAGTAGTTCAAGGGATTCTCCTTTAGAAATAAGGAAGCTCTGTATATTAAAACATCTTAGTATTTCTAAGGTAATTGTTAAAAAATAAAAAACAATTCACGAATTGTTCGAGAATTTATTGAGTCAAGCTGAACATTGTTCAATTTAACTAAGGTAATTGTTAAAAAATAAAAAAGAATTCACGAATTGCTCGAGAATTTATTGAGTCGAGTGAACCTTTTTTGATTTAATTTGTAAAGAATCTCGAATCAAGATTAAGTTCAAACCAAGTCAACTTGAATCGAACATTCACTTTTAACAGCACACAACTCATTAAGCAATCCTATCATACCAACCATTATTTAAAGCTAAGCCGGCGAAGATAAGTTAGGCTGTTGAGCACCTAAACAAGGGAATCTCCACTCAAAAAGGAAAATTTGAGTGGGGAATACTGCTCTCTTGTATGAAAAGAGAATGATTAATTTGGCGATCCTATTAACATATGAAGAAGTTGCTTCGTTTGTTTGCTTGATGTTTCTTTGTATCTATTCATTCCTTTGGGTTAACATGTTGAATTTGTGGTTACCTTTGTTTACAGTTTATGAATGCTGGTGGGCAGTTACATTTTATCAAGGAAAGACAATATGATATTAAGGCCTTTGCGCTTGCAGATGAAAAAAGTGCGTCTCAAATAAAAACCAAAATATACAGCCATGGTTTAAAAAAAAAAAGGCGCTTCAGCTTTAGCTTCAATTACCATAAGAAAAGGATACATACATCCCATTACCACCAACTACCTTCAACTTGTTACAGCAATGATTTCGTGCAAAATTACAACCCCTCGAAACCTCGGGTAATTCTCAGAAATGAATGATGATTTTTGCAGGCATGCAAAATCAGAGGAATACCCAAGCCCCTCATCACCCATCTCATTAACGAAAACCAAATCATTTACAAAAGGGAAACAGAGGAAGCACCACTAGAGGTTTATCAATCAGACCATGTGATTGGAGTGAAAGGGTATTGAGGAGGCTGTGGGATCATGCAATGTTGCTGCGGTTGCGGCTGCGTCCAGTGATGGAACGCCTCTCTTGGCTTCAACCCTTGGAATTGATATCCGTGAACTTCTTGCATGCTTTCTTTGTCATTACAATTCTCTTCTACATCCATTTCATCAGTTTCCATCGACTCTGGAATCGGGATTTCCTGCTCCAAACCTCTGCTTTCCACTGAAGGAATCTGTGAAGGAACCCATGGAACCATAGCTAAACATCCCTCGCTTTCCTTCTTGCTCTCTTCGGTTTCGGCTGATTTCGTGTCGGTTGCCCGTAGGAATTGGTCTGCAACAATTCTAAATCAGAACCAGGAAGAAAATACCGTAAACAGCTAAAAAAAAGGAAACGTACTCTTGAAGCCGGAGATGAGGTCGGAATGGAGGGAGACGAAGGGGGTAGAAGGAGGAGGAGAACACAAGGGAGGTTCATTAGGATCAAGAAGGAGTGGGTTCGGGTTAAAGAGAACTATGGCTCTTTCGTGATTCTCAGGGAAGGAGTCCTCCTCGATTATCGGGGGCAAATCGACATCGAGACGGCGAATCTTGGTGGCCGGCGACGAGAGCGAGAAACCGGAGAAGTCGTCGTTAACTTGGTCGATGTCCTTTCGCTTCAACTCCCAATCAAACCCATTTATTTTCTTTATTTTCTTTTTTTTTTCCTTTCTGCTTCAACCAATCAATCAAAGAACATTGCTGTTGTGGAGGGAGAAATTGGTGGGTATAATATCTGAGAAATTTAGACGAGGGATGAAGAAATTTCTGACAGCCTCTGGAGAATTCCAGAAAGGAGAAGCCGAAATTAGTGGGACCTTCTATATCGATGATTTTATGGTTAAATTCGTGTTTAATACTTAAATGATTAATTTTAATTTGTTTTAATATTTAAATTTTTATTTTTTTAAATATACTAAAGTTTAGTTTTTATTTTAAAAAATTTAACGATAATTTTAAAAAAATAAAAATTTAAATACTAAAATAGATCAAAATTAATAGTTTAGATACTAAACGTATTAAATTTTTAATAATAAATACTGAAATAAAACAAAAATTAAAAGTTTAAGTATAAAATAGATTAAAACTGATAATTTAAGTGTTAAATATATATTTTACTTATTATATTTTTAAAATTTTAATTTATTCATTTAACTTTATAAATTAATTTTTTTTATCATTCGGTTGTTAATTTTCTAACGATGTTGTAATATGATAACCTACACCAAAACAACGTTATTTGAGATTTCTACGTAACTAAATTTAATTCAAAACGACATCGTTTTAATTCTTTATAAAATTTTATTTTTTCTTATTTCCTCTTTCTTCTTTTATTTATTTTTCTCTTTTTCTCTCTCTATCAAAGCTAATTTAAAATTCAACCATCGTATTAGTTGTAGTTTTGGTTATCGTCGGAGACCGATGAATTAAAAGACCATCTTCCTCTCCCCGTTTTCGAGCTCTCTCCATCTTCATCTCCCAAAAACTTACTTCGATAATGGCATTGAAGCTTTGCATAACCAAAATCAGAGGATTCTGTTTGCACTTGCAAGGGTTTGCTGCAGTAAATTTTCCTCCATTTGTTGCATCTCAATTTCTCATTGAAAATAGAACTGGTAAAATCAAAATAAACCAGAAGTCCTCCCGACCTCTAAAAGTTACCCCAAAACCACCACACCATCGGAGTTTTGGGATGATTTATGGTGGATTAAGCGAGCAACAAATTTCGTTTGTTCAACTTGGGCCTCGTATTTCCTCCGGCGTGGAGTTGTCCATGTCAAGTTTGGAGTTGGGATGGAAGTTAAAATTCGAAATTAGGGTTTAGTAATTTTAATTTTATTTAAAAAAATTATTTAACATTTAATATTAATATTTTTTATTTAATATCAAACTGAGGTGGTCTGTTTAATATTAAATTATTCCACATCGTCTGGCTGTTAGAGAAAAAATTGTTCAGTGACAAAAAAAAATCAATCTATAAATTTAATGAGTAAATTAAAAATTAAAAGTACAATAAATAAAATATAAGAGAAAATAAAATTCATTGTCAAACGTGTAATTTAACTTTTCTAAAAAAATATAAACTGAGTTTTCGTGTTTAGCCTTAGAACATGAAATATTTCGAGGTAAACTATGTGAGTAACAAAAATCAATTTTTTAATTAGTTTAAGAGGATTAGTATTTGTTTAAAAGAAATTTCTTAATTAATTGATAATAATATTTTTTTTACATATTTATAAATACAATTGCTTGAATTCAATAGTTCTATAAAAATAATATTTTCTTTTATAACGAAGTTTACTTATAGATTATTATTAATAGTTACAACCAACAACCAGTTGATCTAATGAGATGAGCATTAGATCCCTTAAGCAAGGTCAGGATTTTGAATCCTGATGTTTGCGAATGGAGAAAACTGATTAGGAGGATCGCCTCGCATATGCAGTATCCAATCTGGATTAATCGATTACTTGATTGGATAACATTAATTAATTCAAAAAATAGTTACAATTAACTTAGAACTGTAACGTTGTCAATAGTTTATAATCCATATCTTAAAATTTTACAATTATTTAAATTAAATTATGTTAAAAATAATAAATAAATTGAATTTTATTATTTTATTTAATTTATAATTAATTTAAAGTACTTTATAATGTAAAATAAATAGTTTATATTTATATCAAATAATATTTAAAAACTATAAAATAAAAACTATTTATTATAATAAAATATGAAATCGCTCATAGGAGTTCTTCCATTTCTTCACCGTTTCGCTAGGTTTTCTTCGTCTTTTTCTCTAAGTTTTCTTCACCGATTTGCTGGGTTTCTTGCTTTTCTCTTTTGGGATTGATGTTTGTTATCAATGGTTTCGGATAATAGTGCGAGCTTAAGTTGTATGAACTGGAGGCAGCTCTTTGCTGCGAGCCCAGATCATTCGCTTCAGTTTTTTCCTTCTCATTTGGAGGACGCTGCGGTCACGATCAAGCCACCTTTGGAGTTTTTTGATAAGGCTATTAAGTTTTGGAATAATTCTCTAGTTGCCCAATTTCTCGGTAAGTCTTCTAATTTCAGTTCATTGCAGCGCTTGGTTAATTCTATTTGGGGGAGATTTGGGGAGATTGTGGTCAATATTATGGGTGATGATTTGTTTGTTTTTCAATTTCTGAATGTCGATTCTTGTGATTGGATTTTGGCAAACGATCATTGGCATTTTCATAGTATGTCGCTTATTTGCATAGGTGGACTCTAATTTGCAATCTAAGGAGTTTAATTTGGATATGGTTTTGGTTTGGTTCCATTTAGTCGTATACCTTTAGAGTTGTTCATTGGTGTAGGCTTGAGCTATGTGGTCAGTGCATTGGGTACCCCTTTGTCCATGGATGGACTTACGACTCATAGGCATAGGTTTGCTTATGCGAAAGTTTGTGTGGAGGTTGCTGCGGATTTTAGGTTTCCCAAGAGTATTAATGTGCAGCTACATGATGGTTCTTTGACATCGATTGAGGTAGTTATCTTGTGGGTTCCTACGAGGTGTTTTCATTGCAAGGTTTTTAGGCATGGTGGAAGGAGTTGTACTTCAAAAATGACTGGTTCTTAGTAGGTTTGGGTTCCCAAGGGTCAATATGTGTTGGTTGATTCTTCCATTGCTGATGTTGTTAACAATGTAGCTCATGTTAGTTCTGAGAGTGTTGTTGATGGTGTGGGGGTGTCTACTGAGGTTGTTGCTTCTTTGTGGTCATTGTGGATCAGAACCCTTATGGTGATTCTGCTGCTGATAAGGGCTAATTTATTCTGTATAGGTTGAGGCAGTAGTTGATATGAGTTCTAAGGTTGATTCTAAAGAAAATCAGGTTGTGACTGAGGAGCAGATTGTTTCTCCTATCTCTAATGGGATCCCTAAGTAGGGTCGAGAAGATGCTAAGGGAATTACTGAACTCTTGCAAGGTTTGAAGAAAGGTAGGAAAAATGCTCGCAAGGGTAGGAATAGAGGTATGGGTTCTGTATCTCTTAGTTTAGCATAAGGATGTTATTTTTGGAATGTTAAAGATTTCAACAATTCCCCTAAACAACTAAGATTTTTAGATAGTGTTCGTATATTGAATATTGAGCTTTTTTATTTGTTAGAGACGAGGGTTAAAGTTGGTAATGAGCAAATTGTTTGGGATATGTATTTTCAGACTGGAAGATGTTTCATAACTATACTCATTCTGTTAATAGTGATTTGATTCTTTTGTAAGAGTTCGTTTGATGCAGTGGAGGCAGCTGTCACTGATAAGAGTGTCACTTATTTAGTTACCTTTGAAATAAGAAGTTTTATGTCACGGGTGTTTATGGTTGTAATTTGAGGGTGATATGATTCGATTATGGAAGCATCTTGGTGAATTGAAGACTTTAATTGAGGATGCTCCTTGGTTGGATGCGGGTGATTTTAATATCATTGGGTTTGTTGAGGAAAGTTTTGGTCCTGTTAGTGGGCCTTTGCTGTAAGACATGGATGAGTTTCTATAGGGTGCTAGTTTTAGTGGCTTGGTTGGGCCAATTTTTACGTGATCTAACTATCAAGATGATACTTATCTTGCCCAAAAGTTGGATAGGGTTATGGTTTCAATTTTTTGGATTGATTTGTTTCCTCATACTCATGTTGATTTCCTAGCTCCATGAAATTTTGATCATTGTCCTAGACTTGTCAAACTTGATTGTGAACAGAGATCATTCTCTAAGCCTTTTCATTTCTTTAATTTTTAGATTGAAGACTGGATTTTCTTCGGGTTATGGAGAATAGTTAGACTTTACCTTTGTGTGGTCGTGACCCTATGAGAGTATTGTTCCTTTAGCTCAAGCATTTGAAGCATGTTTTGAAAGTTTTAATGTCTTTAAATGTGGTAACTTGTCTTCGCGGGTTAAAGCTAATATGGCAGAGTTGGAGGCTTTACAATTGTCGGTTTTGGCTTTCCTGGCTTGCCCTTATGATCCTAATCTTAGAACTAGAGAGAGGGAGGTGTTTGTGGAGTTTCAGAGTTTACTTAGTGTAGAAGAAAGTTTTTTAAGGCAAAAGGTAATGGTTACTTGGGTCCAAGAGGGGATCGCAATTCCAAGTTTTTCCACTCTATGGTTGTTATGAGGCAGAATCGTCAAGAAATATGTGTTCTATAGAATGATTCTAGTTAACTTTGGAGTCTCATGATCAGATCATTGCTGAAGCTGTGAACTTATTTTAGTCTTTGTTAGGGGGCAGCTCTACCTGTCTCTGATGATCTTTCAGTTGATTTTTTAAGGATTTGTTGGGTGTCTTTTTTTTACGTAGCCAAGGATTTTATGCAGAGGGTGTTATAGTTGATGAGGTTACGGAGACTATGCTTGTCCAGGCTTCTAATAAGGCACATGGTTCGGATGGCTATACTTTGATTTTTTTCAAAAATGCTTGGAAGGTTGTTGCGGCGAATGTGACTAGTGTTGTCTTGTTTTTTAGCACTCATAGATGTTTTCTACTTTCAATGCTACATATTTAGTGTTGTTTCTCAAGAAGCCTAAACCTGACCATGTTTGTGATTTTCGGTTAATTTCATGTTGTTATTTCATTTATAAGTGTGTTACTCGTATCATGGTTGCTCAGATTAAGCATTTTTTGTCAGATGTTATTTCCAAAAGCCATAAAGCTTTTATCATTGGGTGTTGCATTCGTGATAAAATTTTGATGGCCTGAGAATTAGTTAAAAGGTATAATAAGCCCTCTTTGTTACCCATATGTGCTTTGAAGTTAGATCTTCAAAAGGCGTTTAACTCGATGGATTGGCGTTTTATCTTGTTTTAAAAGCTATCGATATGCCTAATGTTATGGTAGGATGGATTGAGGCTTGTGTCACTAATCTTATTTTTTTGTATCTCTAAATGGGGATTAGTGGGGTATTTCAAAGGGTTCAGGGGCTTCATCAGGGGGACCCTTTGTCCCCTTATCTATTTGTGATTTCGATGATTACTTGTTTAGACGGCTTATTTTGGTGTTATTTTTTTCATTTAAAATTTCATAGGGTTAGGCTTGCCAACCTTTGTTTTGCTGACGACCTGTTTGTGTTCACCAAGGGGTTCATTGCCTTGGTTTTGGGAGTTTGGGAGATGTTGAAGATCTTTTTATAGTTTTTTATGTTTGTGGTTGAATGCGGGAAAGTTTGAACTTTTTTATTCTGGTATGAGTATGTATATTTTGAATGAGATTCAGACAGTTACTGGGATTTGATATGAGAAGCTCTCTATCCATTACCTGGGTTTTCCCCTTGTTGCCAAAAGATTATCTATTAGGGACTGTGCACCTCTTATTGAGAAGTTTACGTTTAAACTTCAAAGGTGGCAAGCGAAGGTGCTTTCATATGTTGGTCGTCTTCAGTTGATTTAGTTTGTTATTTATAGTGTTTAGAATTACTAGAGTAACCATTTGTTGTTACTTGATGCATTTATCAAGCGAATTAATCAATTTTGCTTTCGTTTCTTTTATAAAGACGAAGATAAACCAGTGAAAGGGCAAGGGTGAAATGGTTTTTTACCTGTTCTCCTAAGTCTGATGGTGGACTTAGGCTAAAGGATCTTAAAACTTGGAACCACACATGTCTTGTTGGGTTGGTTCAGAAGTTATTATTAAATGACGATTTTATTTGGGTGTCTTGGGTTCATGAGTACATTATCAAGCAAAATCTCTTATGGTAGATTACTTGTTCCCAAAATAGTAGTTGGGCGTGGAAAAGCCTCTTGCAGGTTTGGTGTAGTGCATGTATGATCCGGGTCTCTTGAGTGATTCTTTTTCTTCTATTCATTCTATTTGGCTTGAGTTGAGGACTTGTATAGCTAAAGTCCCTTGAGAAAAGGCTTGTTTGGCACTCGATGCATATTCCTAAGTTTTTGTTGTAGCTTGGATGGTGGTTCTAGATAGATTACCTACTAAGGTTCGACTTATTTCTTTTGGTTTGTCGATTAATGAGATTTGTAAATTTTTCTTGAGTGCTTTAAAACCGATGGGCCATTTGTTTTTCTCTTGTAGCTTCTCCAAGAGTGTATGGGCAGGGTTTTATGGTTGTATTTTCAATTTAGGCCTGCAATGGATTAAGGGGATGAGTTGCTTTGGGCATGCCAAAGTTTGAAGGGTAAATCCTTGAAGAGTGCTCTACTGCGTTTAGCGTGGAATTGTTATGTTGGTTTGATTTGGAGGGAGCGTAATAGGAGGCACTTTGCTGGCTTGAGCTCTTTATCAGAGAGTTTGGTCAAGTAAATCAAGGAGGTTGTCCGTTTAAGGCTTAGTGGGATGAAAATGCTTTATCGGGGTGTTGATCATGGAGCTCTTTGTGCTGAATGAGCACTATAAGAAAATGCACCTTTAGTGACAATGCAAATGGTCACTAAAAGCACTAAATTTAGACACTAAAATGTATAGTGACAAAATTTTCAAGTCGTTACTCCACCAATGTTGTCACAATAAGTGTTTTTATTGATCAAATGTCGATACTATTAACAATAACCCCGTCACTAGTATATTAGTGATGACTTTAATGAATTGTCACAATTACTTGTATTTTTTGTGACTACGTTTTTTGGCACATATATATTAATAACGACGAAAAATTTAGAAACTAATATCAACCTGATTAGTGAAATTTTTTATCACAACTACAGTAGATATTACATTTTTTAGTTGTATTCATCTTCTTTAGGAACTTGCGTTGGCAATTATTGCCATCAGTTAAGCATGGGCGACCCTCCTAACTCAATTTGCTTAAGGGGTCTATTGTCTCATCTCGCTATATAGATGATTGAACCTAAGACCTTCAAGAAAAGAGTGCAACACCTAGCCACTGTGTTGAGAAAGAAATATATGTTGTTGACAAAAAATAATATTTATGTTAAATTATTGATAAAATTAATTTTATTTATTTTAATATATATATAATATTAATTATTATTAGGATAATTTAATTAAATTTCCATGATTTCTTATATATAATAAATAATTAGGTTTATTTTAAAATATTGTAACACCCCCAACCCGTACCCGACCCGGATACGAGTCAGAGATATTACATTGACTTTTAAAACACAACTCTTAACAAATAATAGCAAAATACTTGAATTTATATTAAGAAAATACGATAATATACATATGGTAATATGAGTTAACCAAAATATTCAGAGTATACACAACTTAACCCTTTAATTACATGTCAACTTCCATTTACATAACAAAATGACCTACTGATTAAGTTGTTTCTGATCTGATGGTTGTAGGAGTAATGTTGTCCAGCTGCTTAACCTGTCTCGTCTACTTTCTCGGATCCTACGTGTGAAACACTCACACGCTAAGTCGTCGACTTAGTGAGGCAATGTAATAATAATAACAATGAAATATAATGAAAATGTCATAATGATATGAAATGGGATGAAAGCGTATATTTAATCCATGTAGTTTACATCACCAATATCTTTACCTATAAGCATATAACTTTAACATTCATGAATTTGTATTAATAAATTTATTGGCCCATGATATCATATTAAGAACCTCAGGTATATGAGTATTGTGAGGTTATGCATTATTTGTCACCACAAATCGTATAAATGCACCGAAGTGCCGCGTAGAATTGCACCGTAGCTCTATATAATAATGTCCATAAGGACCACATAGAATTCCTTAAGAATCATATACATATACTAGGGATCAAGTATGTGTCTCCCAAGACTTCACACATGTTCCAAAGAATATATATATATCCCGAAAGACCGCGTAGACCCTCTACCCTTGGCATGCCAACTATATCTATAGTTCTCATCTACATAACATGGGCTTTTACAATTCACGTAGTTTATATCGCGTAGACATGTAAATTCTTACCTTTTCACATAGCTCATATAACTTTTCCTGCACATTCATGTCACATAATGCATTTTATATGAATTCATGTCATGTCTCATAATACAAATATGATCATGTATCAAGATATAAAATCTAGACTTATCACAAGTCTAGAATTGTGTATATTTTTATAATCATACTATACATATGCACTCACCTATATTTCCTTCCTTTTCCTCGATCGATCTTACTGGGCAATTGTTCGTGAACTTGATTAAGCTCTGTATCTACATAGTAATTTGTTGATACTTATTAGTATACTAATTAATATATTCTAAACTATCATTTCTTAGGCTAAAAGAAAAGCTATTTCCATCTTTTAATGAAGGTATGCATCGATGCACTATACAGTGTATCGATGCATTCCCTATCGGTGCATCGATGCACTACCTGTGCATCGGTGCATAAATGACATTCGATGTTTGCATTTTAAGGGGATGCATCGATGCACTCCTTATGCATCGATGCATTAATTGCATTCGATGTTTGTTTATTTGAGAGTGCATCGATGCACATTGAAGATGTATCGATGCACACAACCCAGAAATCCCATTGCAAGTACGAAATTCACTCTTTTCATCTCAACTCTTCATCTTTCAGCTCCTTTAATATTCTTAACTCAAATATACATAGTTAAACTAATTTATATCCATTTATCTCATCTTTAACCTCAAAAATCCATCTTTCATATAGAAATCAATAATCATACCATATTTTCCATGTTATCCAAACTTAATTCTAACACTTCTAACTTCTTATTCTCATCGATGACAAGTCAAATTCATCCTCCAAATTCATTTAAATCTCATATTCAAAATTTCACTTCAAAACCCATTTTCTTTAATTTGTCATAACTCCTTTATCTTTTGATTTTAAGATAACTTAAGCTTTCCTTAAGCTTAGTTGTCATCTAATGATCAAAACCCAAGCTTTAAATCAACAAATAATCAACAAATTCGAAAATTTACCTTTGCAAGCTTGGCTCTCTCTTTCTCTCGTATGATGAAGAAGAAGAAGATGAAGTTGAGAAAATATATACTCATCCTTATCCCACATGCCTATATATCATTTAATTATAATTTCCAAGTCAAATGACCATTTTGCCCTTTAATTCTTTTAATAATTACTAACAACTTTCAGGAAATATCTCCACATAAATCATTAAACTATTGAATTATTCTACTTTAATCAGCAAATTCTGAAATTTTACAATTTGGTCACTAACCCGTAATTTGGGATGTTACAAATCTCCCCTCCTTTTAAGAAAATTCGTCCTCGAATTTTCATTGTACATATCAACAAGAACATATCTTTTAATGTTCTTATGTTGCTTTCACAACTTCACCCTTCACAATTTATAATCAATGATTTGCATTCAATTGTCAAAGAACCCAATCCATGTCTGTATTTTCTCTTCTTCAATTATGCATTGTCCTTTGACCTTCTAGAATTCATATAATGTCACTCATTATATAAACAGAAATCTCCATTCTCCTTACTTAACCTCATAAAAATATTAAATTCCTCATAATATTTTTAATTGCCTTGCAACTATAACCAATCTTTTATTCCATCCTTTCTTGATTGCCTCTAAAACTTATCATATTTATATATCAAACTTATCATGTAAACTTTCATATGACCTTTATTACATCCAATCTTTTATACTTCCTCATTCTATTTCCTTATTCCATTATTCTTTTAAAATCAAAATCTCCATATACATAATCATATATTTTCATTCATGTTCACATACTCTTTTCCTATCTTACTTATACTTATCCCTGATTATCAATCTTCATCACATCTTAATAACTTTGATAAGCAGCTTCACTTATACAGAACCTCATTCTTTATCATCTCTTGTACTTGATATTATTTTTTCCTTCCTCAAAACTCCCTTTTGAACCTGTAAATACTTTTCTCATTGTCTTCATCATATCTATATGCTCCAAATACCTAACCATATTCAAATCCATATCATACTTGATTAATTCACTTTATCTTTTCTTCCAATCTTATTACTCTATCACCTTTACTCTTACAGCTAGTCAATAACAAGTGTTCAATCTAGGGCACACGCCCTAATCAATTAATTATATATATATATTTTTTTCCAACCAGAATTATCTCAACAATAGTTTACTTAACTTTTCAAATCCACATTCTTTCTATTACATCATGAAATTTTCTTTATTCACACTCAACATTTCAACGTCTTCCATCTTATAAAATAATCACCAGCGTACCTATATTTTTTTTAAACTTTTCGAAACAATATTCACATCAATGAATTTTCCATTATAACATTTGTTTACCATATTTTAGCTCAACTGCATAGCAACTAAATTACTTTATTAACTTTTCCACTTTATAATAGTGGAGATCCTATAACCTTATCCAATTGCACATTTGATTTCCGGAACACAATCCTTAACTTTTTAATCTAGAGTACAACCCTTATCAACCTGATCATATACCTTCTTTTCCGTGGAAATTTTCCTCAACGATATCTTATTCAACTTTTCAAACTCAAACTTTTACTCACATATAATACTATTCCCCTGTTTCAAAATCAAACATTATAACTTTATTTATCTTATAAGTTGTTCACCGACATACTCATTCTCAAACTTTTCTATTACTCTTTATATTCTCTTGAACATTAAAATCCTTATCTCCTTCACTACATCACATACATAATCAATATATACAATTGTATCCGAATCCATCTCATATTTGGTTATCATAACCTGACAATATCTTATAATTCCAATACATTACCATCACATAATTTTGTCATCCATTGCTAACTCTTTCCATCTATAATGCAAATCCTTTATCATATTTACATTCTTGCTTATACACAATATTATTTACACGTCTATTTTTTTTACGTATCACCTCTTCAATAAATCTTTCGTGCTATCATAAACTTCACTTCATTACTTTAATTCTTTCATTATCTTTTCCCTTATACTTTTACATTCCTTTCATATAATTTATACTTTTCCTTCTTTATCCTTTTAACTTTTCTATTAATCCTTAATTTTCGTCAAACATACAAATCCTTTAACTTAATACATTCACTATCACACTACTTTATTATTCAACTTATTTCTTTCAATCAAAACATAAACCTTCATCAAACTATCCATATATTTATTCTTCCCAGTCAAAATAATTCATTCTCTATTTCATTACTTATCCAACCTTCATTCTCATTCGTCCATAATAAAATTCCTTTGGTTCAAATTCAACCATTCTATTTACCTTTGTCTTATACATAACTAAACCATATCATGTCCTTCATACTCCCATGCTCTTTTATATCACATATATTTATCCTTAACTATCACATCTTATTACATTTTCATGACTTTGATAGTCAACTTTACTTGCACAAAACCTTATTCTTTATCATTCCTATACTTATGTTTTCTCTACTTGTTTCCAATCACCTGATTTCAATACTCATCTTATCCCTTTAAAATAATTTCCCTGCTTCAATTTTTATAACTTCTAACAGGGCTTTTAACCCAATTCACAAAGGTTGTCTTTAACCCTGACTTATTATAAATTAAATCCTTATTTAATCTTTCAGGATCAAACCCTACTTCTTGAGTCTGTCAGACTCTCGTCTGATTTAATTCCCTGGCGGATAATACAACTAATTCATATCTGGTTTAAAATTGAAAACCAGAATCTCTAGCTTTTTGTGATGGTGCTTAACTCTATGAAGCACTAATTTTCTTAATCATTGGAGATTTATGTTCTTCAATCCTTCATTATTAGCTCTCTATAGAGCTTTAACGCGATTAACCATTTCTTGAAATGAGAACAATTCAAAACCAATAACACTCTTTTAATTTAAGGCGCAAGCCCTAAACAACCAATCACCTGTATCTTTTTTATCCTTCTTAATCAGAATCAACTCAACAATAAATCTGCTTAACTTATCAAACTTACTTTCATACACATGCATGTGTAATTCCCTTGCTTCAAGCTCATATATTCGAGCTTCATTTGTCTTATGAACTGGTCATCGATTTACTTATTCTTGAATTCTTCTACAAATGATAACCGTGTCACTTGGTTTTTTTAACCTCTTATGGTGACATTTTATCCACCGTATTTATAACTTGCCCACATAGTAACAAAACTACTCAATTTAACTTCTCCAATTTGGAGAAATAAAAATCTTCTAAGATTATATTCCTATCATTTAATCCAATTTCCATAACAATGGAACATTTCTCAAATTCCCCCTTGAACTCGGGTGTTCTCAACTCTTTTCGATATTCATTCTATGAATTATAGAGGTAGAAAATTAAAAACACCTATAATATAGTTAACATCATGAAACATTCTCTAATCTTGTACAGGCACGCCCTGAGGTTTTTCGCTCTTCTCCCTACTGGCCAGGGCAGGTGAATGCTATTACCTTCAGTCTATTGCCTTATGCTTCACTTTGGAAACTCTTATGATCATACATCTAATATAACATAGCATTTTAATTCTATTAGCAAGACAATACACTCCTTACACTATCAGATCAGAAAATTTCACTTTATGTTGGCATGTATACTTTTTAAAACACTTTTGACTTCGTTTTTAGCCTAGAATCGGCTAAACCGTAGCTCTGATACCATTAAATGTAACACCCCCAACCCGTACCCGACCCGGATACGAGTCAGAGATATTACATTGACTTTTAAAACACAACTCTTAACAAATAATAGAAAATACTTGAACTTATATTAAGAAAATACGATAATATACATATGGTAATATGAGTTTACCAAAATATTCAGAGTATACACAACTTAACCCTTTAATTACATGCCAACTTTCATTTACATAACAAAATGACCTACTGATTACGTTGCTTCTGATCTGATGGTTGTAGGAGTAATGTCTAGCTGCTTAACCTGTCTCGTCTACTTTCTCGGATCCTACGTGTGAAACACTCACACGCTAAGTCATCGACTTAGTGAGGCAATGTAATAATAATAACAAGGAAATGTAATGAAAATGTCATAATGATATGAAATGGGATGAAAGCGTATACTTAATCCATGTAGTTTACATCACCAATATCCTTACCTGTAAGCATATAACTTTAACATTCATGAATTTGTATTAATAAATTTATTGGCCCATGATATCATATTGAGAACCTCAGGTATGTGAGTATTGTGAGGTTGTGCATTATGTTGTCACCACAGCTCGTATAAATGCACCGAAGTGCGCGTAGAATTGCATCGTAGTTCCATATAATAATGTCCATAAGGACCACATAGAATTCCTTAAGAATCATATACATATACTAGGGATCAAGTATGTGTCTCCCAAGACTTCACACATGTTCCAAAGAATATATATATATCCCGAAAGACCGCGTAGACCCTCTACCCTTGGCATGCCAACTATACCTATAGTTCTCATCTACATAACATGGGCTTTTACAATTCACGTAGTTTATATCGCGTAGACATGTAAATTCTTACCTTTTCACATAGCTCATATAACTTTTCCTGCACATTCATGTCACATAATGCATTTTATATGAATTCATGTCATCTCATAATACAAATATGATCATGTATCAAGATATAAAATCTAGACTTATCACAAGTCTAGAATTGAGTATATTTCTATAATCATACTATACATATGCACTCACCTATATTTCCTTGCTTTTTCCTCAATCGATCTTACTGGGCAATTGTTCATGAACTTGATTAAGCTCTGTATCTACATAGTAATTCGTTGATACTTATCAGTATACTAATTAATATATTCTAAACTATCATTTCTTAGGCTAAAAGAAAAGCTATTTCCATCTTTTAATGAAGGTATGCATCGATGCACTATACAGTGTATCGATGCATTCCATATCGGTGCATCGATGCACTACCTGTGCATCGGTGCATAAATGACATCGATGTTTGCATTTTAAGGGGATGCATCGATGCACTCCTTATCCATCGATCCATTAATTGCATTCGATGTTTGTTTATTTGAGAATGCATCGATACACATTGAAGATGCATCGATGCACACAACCCATAAATCCCATTGCAAGCACGGAATTCACTCTTTTCATCTCAACTCTTCATCTTTCACCTCCTTTAATATTCTTAACTCAAATATACATACTTAAACTAATTTATATCCATTTATCTCATCTTTAACCTCAAAAATCCATCTTTCATATAGAAATCAATAATCATACCAAATTTTCCTTGTTATCCAAACTTAATTCTAACACTTCTAACTTCTTATTCTCATCGATTACAAGTCAAATTCATCCTCCAAATTCATTTAAATCTTCTTATTCAAAATTTCACTTCAAACCCCATTTTCTTTAATCTATCATAACTCCTTTATCTTTTGATTTTAAGATAACTTAAGCTTTCCTTAAGCTTAGTTATCATCTAATGATCAAAACCCAAGCTTTAAATCAACAAATAATCAACAAATTCGAAAACTTACCTTTGCAAGCTTGGCTCTCTCTTTCTCTCGTATGATGAAGAAGAAGAAGATGAAGTGGAGAAAATATCTCTCATCCTTATCCCACATGCCTATATATCATTTAATTATAATTTCCAAGTCAAATGACCATTTTGCCCTTTAATTCTTTTAATAATTACTAACAACTTTCTGGAAATATCTCCACATAAATCATTGAACTATTCTATTTTAATCACCAAATTCTGAAATTTTACAATTTGGTCACTAACCCGTAGTTTGGGATGTTACAAATATAATCATATAAATATTAAGATTGAAATATAAAATAATGTCAAGTGTTTTTAAATTATATTTAACTAATAAAAATATTTGACAATGTATTAACCTCTTGTAGTGAAAATCCTAAATTAAAAAGAAAATACTAATAATTAACTGGTTTGCAAAATTCACATATATCTCCATAAAGATCATAAATTACATATCAAAATTAATCAATTATTTAGAAGAAAAACTAATCATAGTTGAATATTAAATGACACTATCAAAGTTTATAGTATCATCAGTGATTTATTTTGTTAATAAGAATAAAATAATATAAAATAATATATTTAAAATGTTAATGTAATTTTATTAGTCATTTATTAATCATATAGGCATTATATAATTTGGATACTTATTGAAATTTAAAATGTATACAAACCAAAATTAATCAAGCTGGAGTATGAGACTAATAATAAAATTTTACCGTTTGACAAACTAATTTATCTTAACAACAATTTTAATTATTATTGATGTCAATATTTATTACAAAAAAAAGTAAAATTTTAAGTGACAAACAACTTTATTTTCACAATAAATATCAAATAATAGTGATCACTTTACATATCTTCACTATCATATCATTTTTCGCTAAGGAAATAATTGTATTAATTTGCGTATTCTAATAATGTCAAAATTTTTGTGATAGTGAAATTTGTATCACAATTATATACTTATAGTAAAAAATTAATTCTGAGAAAAAATAATCATTATAGTTATTACTATAATAGTTACGAAATAAAAATATGTCACATTTGTTTTATTATTAGTTTCGTACAAAATTTTGTCACCAAAAGTTTAATATTTGTGACAAAATTACTAGTAATTACTATCAATTTGTCAGTAAAACTTTTACTCTTGTATGATACTTGTGACGTAATTTAAGATTGTCACAAGTATAAAATGGTAAACTTACTAATGAAAAAAAATGATATTGTCACAATTATGAATAATAATAGTAATCACTTAATATTTTATAACTATTACATTGTTTCTTGTTTAAAAAAGGTAATGTCAATTCAATTATTTTATTAGTGACTAAATACAAGTAAGACAAATCTATTCAATTCAATATTGATAAAAATTATTGTCGTCACAAATTACCAACTAAAACTAATTAAAAAAATATTAGTCACAAATCACCAACTAAGACTAGTGACAAACAATTATTGTCACAAATAATCAACAAAGACTAGTGATAAAATATTTTCATCACAATTATAAATAGTAACAGTGACTACGTAATATATTGTCATTATTATAATTTTTCAGTAAAAAATAAATTGGCGTCAAGTCGACCATTCTATTAGTGACCAATTGATGATGACAACTTGTTTTTATCACAATAAAACAGTATTAGTGACGAATTACTTGTGATGGGTTTCAAAATTATCACAATTATTATCTAAAGAGTAACGAAATAAAAATAAGTCATAATTACTTATTTCAAAAGTGACAAAAATAACTTTAATTATAAATAACATATTGTATGTGACGAAAATATTTTATGTGGTTAGTTGACTTTTGATGATATGTTTGATCTGTATTGCTGTTGGGTTTTTTAGTTTGGTTTTGCTTTGAGGTTGTTTATTGTTTATGTTTTTTTTTGGTGGTTGTACATATTTCCAATGGTTGAAATTGAAATAAATAGCAAATTCACCCAAAAGTTTCCATAAAAAAAAGAGAGTTAAAATGTCAAGCAAATGGTTGGTTCTAACATTCCTATCTCAAACTTGTATGTAAATATCATTTTTACTATTTACCGTGAAGAATCCATGTGCACAAACCTTAACCTATATAAAAGGAAGCACCTTCCATTGATCTGGAAATTTTAAGTATTTTCATCTGGTGAAAGCAGCAGAATAACTGAGCACAGGGTATATATTGACATCAAGGAATTGAGCATATTGTTTGATGGCAATCTCTCTCTCCGGGACTTGGTCGGATAGGAAATCGAATGGTGCAGGCTTACTCGATCGTGTCGACCAACGGCTCCCATCTATATCCCGGCCGCTCCGGCCGCATAATGTAATCGTGACAGGTAAATGACTGGTGTTGAAAGCAACATAGATTTCTCCCTTCACAGAATCAATCTGGGCAAGAAACAATTGATAATAACTCAATCCGGTTGAAGTACTGAAATGGAAAATCGAAAAACGAGCAGAAAGACAGAAGGGATTGTGCATGTAGGTTGATAGATTTCTCAACTACATATAAAAGAATATGCAGCATACAGAACCATGCTAGTTGATCTCACCAAAAAGATATTGAGGCCGGATATTTATTGCACTAATATATGTAAGGGATACGATACACGGTAAATGACAGAGCAAAGCTAGAAAAAACCATGTCTTATCCTTTTCCCGACATTAGATTATATCAACCAAGTGCACAGGCAACTCCAGCGTTTTCAATTCAAGTCATCAACGCATTCTATCCTCCATATCAATTTCGTATACTCATTGGTGATGTTGATTCATCTCACCCTTCAACACCAAGCATCTTACAAGCATGAGTTTAAAGTTTAGTCAGTATCTACCTGTCCATGATGTTAAGATTTTTGGTTGTGGGTTGTATGATATCTTGATCCATTCCATTAAATTTTAAGATTTAAAATAAGCATATATCAGACTTTGTTTTAAAATAAAATATCACTTCAAACTATGCATATTTTACTTTTAATAATTAAAAAATAGTCATTAAAAAGTAATTATTTAAGAGATAATAGTAGTGGCAGTTAAAATTTCAAATTCTAACCAACAAGGCCAATCAACAATTATTTAAGCGAGTGATTGACGCCAAAATAAGCGGTAAGAACAAGGCAAAGGACAAAACCACAGTTGTTTTCGCGCGGAATCCAATGCAGTCTCACAAAGCCACGTACTTTATTCTCACACTTCCTTGGGTGTCGGTCGGTAAAGCTTTATGCTTTGAAAGCTCTGGTTTTGTTTTCTCTCACCTTATTCAATTGTGTTTTCAGTTCCGCCATCACCGCCACGTGGCTCCTCTATTTTTCAAAAGCAAAAAAACACACACACACACACTACTAAAGTAGAGTGTGTTATGAATGAGCATAAAACCCAGCAGCCTGTAGAAGGATAAAGAGATGCTTTGTAGCCGTGAGATTTTCAAGTTCTTAGTGAGGAAAGATGTGAGGAAGATACTGAAGCGCAAGGACAGCGATGCTGGCCAAAGAGGTATAAAAAAAATTAATTGGGATTTTTCTCTTGAAATTATCTCTATTTCTGCAAAAAAAAAATTGCATTGTTCATGTTTTAAGACTCCATTTTTGTGAACTCTATCTTGCTGCTTGCATGTCCCTTTTTTTTGTATTTCTCCAGAAATAAATCAAGGCACATTTAGCAGCATGAGCTTGATAGGTCTACATGAAAGCTTCTCATCTTGACTGGACTAGTATAGTCGAGAGTTCTTCCAAAACATTTATCTCGATTAAACTAAATTGTGGGCCGCAATTTAATACCATGTGATTAAGAATGTGTAATCTTGAAAGACACCATTTTGGTTCTGTCTAATTGTTGGTAATTTCTAGTGAACTTTAGCCTTTACTACAAACTACAATCTATTTGCATCTATTTACTTGTCCGAAACTATTCGAACCATTTAGTAATCCATCAAATGTTTTTAACTATCCTTTTGTGTGTAATAGGGCTGTTGATGTTCTGTTCAGAGCATGGAACACTCTTTCACTGATTTTGTTATTTCATTTGTGTATTCGAATGTCTTAACTATTGGAATATGTATATGAATTTACTGAAATGTTTTATTCTCTGTGCTGTGTTTCTAATCATTTTTGTGCTTCCTTTTGGTTCCTTGCATTACTAATTCAGGGAAAGCCCTAGAGGACCTGCGATCTTCGCTCTGTAACAAATTCTACTCGGTCGATAGTTCAAAGCGTCAACGAATTTGTGGCCCTGTTGCTGCTCTTACATTCAACTTTATCGTTGCTGTTGGTATTATTTTCATAAACAAATGGGTTTGTATGCCGAATTTTCTCTTATGCAAAGCAACTCTTAGTCAAGATCTTGGTTTTAGATTGAATAAAATTGTCCTATATGATTGATGTACTCGCTTCGTGTTTTCAGGTACTTAAAACTGTAGGATTCCAGTTTCCAGTATTTCTGACTTTTATTCACTATGCTGTTAGTTGGGCATTGATGGCCATTCTGAATACGTTTTCCCTCCTCCCAGCATCCCCGCCCTCGAAATCAACTCCTTTGTCTTTGTTTACTCTCGGTATTGTTATGTCTTTATCAACCGGCCTTGCAAATGTCAGTTTGACATACAATAGGTTAGATATCTTATCTCTCTTTAAAAACAACTAACTGGACTCTCTTGGACGACGTTTTGGCTTTATTGTTGATTAATTTGTTTTTCCAGTGTAGGATTTTATCAGATGGCTAAGATTGCCGTCACACCATCTATTGTGCTTGCAGAATTTATATGGTATAAGAAGAGAGTCACTTTCTGCAAGGTACCTCGTTCATTTCTTTTTTTCTCGAACTTGGATAACGTGTCGTATCTAGTTCTCCAGCCTTAGTTATAATGATGAGAAAGAATGAAAAGCGATAGTAGTATGGAGTTTATATAAATTTTAGAGCTTTCTCTAGATGAAGAAATAGGATTCTATCATCCAGACATATTAATCGTGTTGATAGGATAGAGTTCTTCTCAAAATTGGAAGATATGTAATTATGTAAACATTGCTCGAGATTTCATGCGTATTACAACATATCCTTTGTAATATTTGTCCCCTTTCTCTTGAAATTCATCCTTTGGAATCTGTCAGGTGATTGCGCTGACAGTTGTATCTATCGGTGTTGCGATTGCCACGGTGACTGATCTACAGTTCAGCCTCTTTGGAGCATGTGTAGCGATGGCATGGATTATTCCCAGTGCCACCAATAAAATCCTCTGGTCCAACTTGCAGCAACAAGAGAATTGGACAGCATTGTCGTATGTTGCAATCTCCTTTGAGCACATTTTTGATTTATTCGAGACCTCTTGATGCAAAGGATAAGCTTAGCCCAAGGAACTCAAGAGAATAGATTCCGAAAGTCGATTCTCTATCGAAAATGGCCTCACTGTTTCCCTTGGGCCTTTCTTTTCCTTTATATTCTTTTGGTGTCTGAAAAAGTTATGAATTTTGTTGTTGAACAGGTTAATGTGGAAAACAACACCAATCACTCTGCTTTTTCTGGTTTCCATGATTCCTTTCCTCGATCCCCCGGGTGTGCTCGCCTTCCATTGGAACTTCCACAATACATCGGCAATCCTCTTATCGGCTTTTCTCGGATTCTTGCTTCAGTGGTCGGGAGCTTTGGCGCTCGGGTAAATCGATCTTCGCATTTTTTATAATAACAGAAATATTCTAGTTTATGCTGGTCCTGCATGGCCAATATGGTGTACAGTTCTTGATACATATTCTATCAACTTTCAGCGCGACGTCAGCTATTTCCCACGTCGTTCTCGGACAATTCAAAACATGTGTTCTGCTTCTAGGTAGTTATTACCTTTTCGAATCGAATCCGGGCACAACCAGTATTTGTGGAGCATTTGTAGCTATCGGAGGCATGTCGTTTTCACGTACCTGAATTTAAATGCTAGGAAGCCGCCGCCGCCGTCTCTGAAAGTTTCCTCCTCTTTACCGAAGTCCATGTTAAGTGAAGTTAACGGGGAGAATCGCCATGGATTCGGCGATGATAGTGTTTAACCGAAACCATTCTGCGCAGATATATTTAACCCAATAAATGAGTAATTCATTAACCCATTAAAGCTCTAACTCTAACAATTAGAGTATTTAATTATTTATTGTGTAGTAATTATATATATATATATAATATAGTAGAAGTATTGAATATATAACATTAAATCAAAAAATTAAAAAAATTAAAATTAACTTTTTTGTCAAATAAAATTTTATGTTCGTATTTAGATATCCGGATATCTAATCCGAAAAAATTGGATACCCGAATTTCGGGTATTTGGTTTTTTCGGATCGGATACGTATCACTATTTTTTGTATCCAAAAATTTTTGATATTCGAATTTTCAGATCGGATCGTATGGATATTTGGTTTTGCACACCCCTAGCGGAAACTAATTGATTTGTTGATGGGATGGAAATACTTAAATTTTATTGTTGATAAAAATGTAAAATATATATATTTAAAAACCTTTAATATAGTGGTTTTTAAATATATATTTTATAAAGTTTAGTAATTTAAAATGATTATGATCATAATTTTAAATATTTAATTAAAAAATCAATTAGGCATGATTTAAGTGGATCAAATGAAATATTAATTAATTAAAAATTATAAATAATATTTTTATTAATATAGGACGATTACAAGGTGTAATATTTATTTTAAAAGCTATCAACTATAACAATGAACGTCCAAATATTCTGTAATCTCTCGTGTTCGAAGTTCGAATATTTAGGAATAACAAGCATCCCTTTAGTCATTGTGATCGTTTGATTCGTACAAAATCATCAATAACAATTAAAATCATTTTTCTAAATATTTAAATAATAATTTGAGAATAATTTCGAATATAATAACAAGAAAATAAATATCTTATGCAATTTTATCTAGTTGTTCTATTATTCTAAAATTATTGGCAAAGGTGGATATAAGAATATTTTTTGAGTGTATATATATATATATATATATATCAATAACATCAAATTTTTGTATGAGTAGACATAAAATATTAGGAAATACATAATTAATAAAATAAATAGTTAACTATAAAAAATTCAAATTTCAAGATAACATGTAAGAGTAGATTTGTCACTAATTGTTAGGATATTTAATCTTTTTTTAGTACAATAGGTCAGGGGTGACTATTTGGCATATCTAAGACTCAATTGAGATTTTACATATGAATTTATATATTACCTACCGAGAGTAACGACAAAAGGATTCGAACTTGGTATTACAAATTCAAATCCCTGGATTTTAATCATTTATACTAACCCTCATTGACATGATATTTATTAGAATTAATATTAAATATATACTTATCTTTGTAATTTATTGATCTTTTGTGAAGTTTTTTTATAATTTTTTGTCAATTCTTATATTATCTAAATCAGAATGGAAATGCATCATAATTAAGATCTTTTTCTTTCGCTTACCTTTCAAAGAAGTTTTTATAAAAGTACACAAGCGTTAATTATTGACGTAATTAATTAATTGTTATAAAAAATTAGGTGAAAGTAGTTCATGTTAACCTTGAGGTCGTGGGATCGAGTCCACGGAAGACATTTCATAATTCAGAGGTCTTCTACGGAAGCTACTCTCAATCTGGTGTTGGGGACAACCTACTATCTTACATCTCCTTACCTCATTACATACAGGAACAAGGACAACCATTTTAGTTCATTTTACAATATAACTTTTCAAATCATATTTATAATTTATTTATAAATATATATTAATTGATGCAAGAGATAGAAAAATTATATGTCTGAGCAATTAGAAGGAACTGGGCCTACAAAACAATCAAATTGTACCGATTTGGTGGAGCCCATGGTGATGTAATGCTGCCAAACTAACTATGGGCAGTTGGCACATGTTTGTTGACAGCAGCACATATCTCTATCCTATAGTAAAAAAATAAATGGCAAAAAGCCATCAGATACCCCTGAACTTTAAGAAAACCCAATGTGACCCTCCAACTTGAAAAAATAATTCAATGAAGACTTTGACCAACGTTTTCCGTCGTTGACCAACATCATTTTTTAGCTATCAATTTGGCTCTCCAACTCATAAAATAACTCAATGTGACCCTTGGACTCTGTTTAATGTTGTTATAAATGGAACATTATATTATTCATCACTCAACTATCTTCTTTCTCCCATTTTAATCACTAAACTTTAAAAGTTTTCAATTTTAATCCCTCAAATTGCTCTATTTTAATCATCATGAGTTATTTTATTAGTATTTATGTATGATGAATCAAATGAGGTTTAAACTTTTCTGTGATCAATTCATCTTGTTCTTCATCATTTTTTGGAAAACCTAATTCATCGTTAGACTCCGTCGCATCAACCGCCGCTCACCAGCAACGAGAAGAGAAAGTTAGTCTTTTCCTAGAGTTTATAATTTTGAAATTTTAATTTAATTATAATTTTAGAAATATTTTTTGATTTAAATATAATTTTAAATTTAATTAATTTTATTTTAATCATATTTTAATAAAAAAATGAATAATGAATGTCACATCATACATAAATATTAATAAAACAACTCATGATGATTAAAATAGGAGTAATTTAAGGGATTAAAATTGAAAACTTTTAAAGTTTAGTGATTAAAATTAAAGAAAGATGCAATTCAATGATGAATGATATAATTTTCTCATTTATAACAACATTAAACAAATTCCAAGGGTCATATTGAGTTATTTTGTGAGTTGGAGGACCAAATTGATCGCTAAAAATATGATGTTGGGCTGCTTGACTTGCCACGTCAGCACAAAGTATCGGAGATGTTGGTTAACGACAGAAAACGCTGATTTAAGGGTTACATTGAATTCTTTTTTCGAATTGAAGGGTTACAAAAAAAAAATAGAGGCCGCATTGATTTTTTTTTAAGTTCAAGGGCCTCTAATATTTTTTGCCAAAATAAATTAAGTAAATAAAAGAGTAACGTATACAAATTCCCTTTCGATTGTAAAGAATTCTTTTGTTGAATATTTTAATTATTAAAAGATAAAAGTTTTGACTATTAAATTTTATAAAATAATCATTTATTATTTATATCTTTTAAATTTGTCATTTTTGTTAAATAATTGGTGGTCATTTGAGTTTGATGCTAGGGATAGAGTGAGTGAGTGAGTGAAATTTTTGTTAAATAATTGATAGTCATTTGAGTTTGATGTTAGGGATATATTGAGTGAGTGAGTGAGTGAGGACAATCGTCTCTAAAAATTTAAAATTATCATATATTTTATATGTTTCTATATATTTTCAATTAAAAATATGTTTTCGTCCCTTGAAAATTTATAAGTTCAAATTCACTCCCTTAAGTTTTAAAAGTTCAAGTTCGCCCTCTAGCAAAAAGTTCTGCATATATCACCGCTTGACGTTAACATGCTAATTGAGATATAATAAAATTTGATTTCATAATCGTGCCAGTAGACATCAATAAAATATAATGTTTATCTTATTTCAATCAACAGATTAACATTCAACTCGAGCACCATTAATTTTAAAAAAATGGCAAGTTTAGAACATAAGAAATATGATAGTCAATCTGCAACTTTTGATATTCAAAGGATACATTAAAATAGCGTCCTACAATCAGAAGATTGTTTTATAATTTTTAGTAATCGAGAAATTCAATAAAATAACATATTATAACGGGATTACCATTAGGTACTTTAAATAAAACTCCATTTCTCGTCGACACGTGGGTTGTTCCCACCGACCATAGTATATGTATTATAAGGAATTAATACATTCACATAATCTGAATCCTACCGTAAAACACGTTCATTTGCAGTGTGATTGTCCAAATTCCCTCGATAAATATAAAATTGGCATTCATTGTATTAATTCTTGTTTTGTATTTTTTTTATTCGATACGGTGATTCATATCTTCTATTTTAAAAATTAAGTTTCGCTCGTACGTATAAAGAGTATGCCAATCATACAGACATAATAGCAGAAACTAAATAACTCAAAAAGTTCCAAATGCCAATAGTATATTGGAGCTATAAACGAGTGGATTCGAACTAACTCAACTCAAAAAGTTTAAAATTGAATTTAATTCAATTTGAAAAAAAATTTAGTTCAAAATTTGTAAATTGAACCGAATTAAAAATAAAAAAATTGAAGCTTTTCTCCGCTCAAAAGCTCACGAGCATAGAATTTTGAAGTTTGACTTGAAATCAAAAATTGAATCTAAAAGTAAATTTTTCAATGATACAATCAGAACGGTTAGAATGTCAACGAAGACTATAGAAATGTTTAATCACTACAACAAAAAAAGGTTTTTAACTACATTTTCAGTCATATAGGCGTTTTTAAGCGCCGCTAAAAATCTTTGTAGCACAAAAATAAACGCCGCAAAAAGCGTCGTCATAGATGAACCCTATTGTGCTTGCAGAATTTATATGGTATAAGAAGAGAGTCACTTTCTGCAAGGTACCTCGTTCATTTCTTTTTTTCTCCGAACTTGGATAACGTGTCGTATCTAGTTCTCCAGCCTTAGTTATAATGATGAGAAAGAATGAAAAGCGATAGTGGTATGGAGTTTATATAAATTTTAGAGCTTTCTCTAGATGAAGAAATAGGATGCTATCATCCGGACATATTAATCGTGTTGATAGGATAGAGTTCGTCTCAAAATTGGAAGATATGTAATTACGTAAACATTGCTCGAGATTTCATGCGTATTACAACATATCCTTGCTATTATTTTACTTAACAATCTTTTAGATTACGTTTAACATGCTGAATATATTCAATAAATTTGAAGGACTATGCTCCATCAGGTGTTTCCTGTCGTGAGTTTGTGTTGGAATTTTTGGGTTCATTTGAGGTTGGACTTAAGAGTTTTCAATGTTGTTTGTTATTTATGTTCTTCCTTAACCTATAGCATCTGTAGATGTGCGTTGTTCTGTTACACCCGATTTGACTGATCTGAGAAAAGGTCTCCCATCCTTTATTTTAATCGAGACGATAATTAGAAATCTTATATACCTTGCTTTCCTTCTGTTTCCCCTCGCATTCGGTGAATCCAAACATACGCTCCATTTATTTTGTTATTATATGAAGCATTTTGGTCACTCGCACAATCCTTGCAGGATGGTGCCGAAACTGGATATGGGGCAAAAGCACGAGAAGTTCTAGGCCAAGTAAAAGGAAGGTACGTGTAGAGTCTGAGACGTATGTAACTATGGTGCAAAATCACTCGGTGTCACAATATTGTTGTTCATTCTCTGTCAGTGTTGATCTTCGACCAAAATATGTTTGTTTTACCGTGCTTTGGGTGGTTTTACGATGGTGTCTTAAAAAACATGCTGCTTCTGATCGTCAAACTCAGGGATTTCCGGCACGAGAAGACCAAGAAGAAACGTGGATCGTACAGGGGTGGTCAGATCGATTTCAATTCGCACTCGGTAAAATTCAACTATTTCGATGATGAATGATCCTGATGGGGTATGCTATACAATTTTACCCTTTTCTTGCAATTGAGGAAATATATTTAAAGTGGAACTCAATGATAATGCTTGTGATCGTCTATGGAGCCTCAGGTGTTGTTCTGTTAGGATCAGTAGTTTCATTTATCTGTGGTTAATTGAATTATATACATTTTTATATCTTGTTGCTTGGCTCCACTTGGCATTTGCTTCTCTTAACACTCTTAGCGAGTGTCGTACATAATTTATCATTTTTTTTCTATATTATTATGGTTTAGGGTTAACATTATTAGTAATTGTTAAATCAGTCGATGAAAATTTGTTTTATTGAATCACAAAATGAATTTAGTTTAAAAGTTCACGACGCATTTAATATTTTATCAAAGTATACGAGTATTCAGGACAGATGCATGAATTTGGTTTAGGAAGTGCGAATATAAGATGTTATATTAAAATTTTTAAATGATGCTAAATTAAATAATTAATAAAAAATATAATTTTTAAAATAATATACGAGAATTTAAAATTTCTTGAGATAGACTGTGTATTTCTGTGTCTTCTCGGCCCATCCCTGTATAAATAGTCTTTCAATATCTTCTAGGTCCATCCCTGTATATATTATCAAGTATGGGTCAATACAATCAGCGATTTTCAATGAATATATTAATTTTAATTTAATTTTAGAAAATATTAAATGAGACTTGGATGATAAAATGTAATTTTTAAATTTCGATATTTCATTTTTTTTTCATTCAAATTGTTCAAATATTCACCTTTAACTAATAATGGAAATCAAATTTTAAATGACCAATCATTTAATATTAATGCCAATATTTTGATTTAAATTGCAAAAAATTATATTGTAATAATCATTATATTAAGATTTAGTATTATAATATTGGAAGAAAAATAAAATTAATTAATATTTTAAGTGAACAAGTCTATTAACCTATTTTATTTATTTAAGCATGAACATAATGATTTCAGTAGTAAAAGAATTGTTGTTATTTCTTGAGGTCTCGAGTTCGTACACAAAGAATACAAGAGGTGTAAATATTTAATGTCAAATAAATAAGAGATATATTTAAACAAATACTATTTTTTATTTACCGCAACTAATAAAAAAAGAGAAAATAACCTCAGTAATCGAAAATGCCTTATAATATACGATTTTGACCAACTTTTTTTCGATTTTCCAAAATGACCAATAAAATCGCAATGCGATCTCTAAATCGCAATGCAATCTCTAAATCGCAACGCGATCTCCAGTATCGCAAATCAGTTTCCAGATTCGCAACGCGTTTTTGACTATCGCATTGCGATTTTCCAAATTCGCGTTGCGATTTTCTAAAATCGCAATGCGAATATGTAAATCGCAACACGATTCTGACTATCGCAACGCGATAATACAAAATCGCAATGCGATTTTCAAAGCGCCATTAGTATCGCAACGAGTATTTTATTTTCAAATTCCAAACACGAATATTAATATATCTCGTAATCGCAACTCATAACCTAAAACCCTAAATCACAACTCAGTCCCATCTCCATCTCTCACTCTCTACGGCGACATCCGTCCCCATCTCCGGCGAAATCCGTCTATCTCTATCTCTCAGAGCCACCCTCACAATCATTCATGGTCAGAAATGGAAAATCAACCAAATCAACCACCGAGGGTTAGTTTTTTTAATTATTTTTATTTTGAAATTTTTGCATTATTATTAGGTTTTTCATATTGAAATTGATGATACGTTTACTGGTAATTTCAATAATAGATTAACCATTTCACTTATATTGCTCATTAAATTCATTCGATTGCTGCCAATACTGCTAAACTGTTTAGTATTTAACCCTGTGAAGTTAGTTTTTGTCTTTGTTTTGTATTTTGGTTGAAGTAATGCAATTCATTCAAGTTTCAATTTTAGACAATGACTATTTGAAACCGAGAATCGCAACGCGAAATGAAAATCGCAACGACAAAATCGCAACGCGATTTTAGTTTCGCGTTGCGATTTTCATTTCGCATTGCGATTATCTCGTTGCGATAGTCAAATTCGCGTTGCAATAGTCATTTTCGTGTTGCGATTTTCATTTTCGTGTTGCGATTTTAAGTTTCAGAAACTATTCTTCTTCTGCAAATTGAAACTTGAATGAATTGCATTACTTCAACCAAAAAACAAAGACAAATACGAAATTCACAGTGTTGCAAATTTAAGTTAGAAGAATAAACTACTACTACTCTTTATGTTTATTATTGTTTTTGGTATATCTTCACAGTGTAGTTTTTGGTATATCTAACTTGGTATGTTTATTGTTTTTGTAGAGCTTTTTTTCGGCTCAATTGACCTTAAGGAATAAAATAAGCCTAGTCACTACAATTGCGTCGAAGCTTTCACCTGTACAAAGAAAATTGTTTGAGGATACTTGCTTCGGGCCATGGCTGAAAGTACAACATCCGGGTAGAGATGCTATGTTGACTCATTTGTGGCTTCAGACCATGACTAGCGATCTACCCGAGAGTATAAAACGTGGTAATGAAGAGATATGGTTTCATTTTCCACCAGCGTATACGTGTTTTGGGCTGGAGGAGTTTTGCTTAATCACTGGTCTACGCTTCGGACACGATGATGTAGGTCGGTACAATAGTCATATTACCCGCCCATCATGGTTATCCCGGGTTTTTTCTGAGCTGTCAATGGAGAAGCCGAATTTACATGTCGACGACTTGACGAGATTATTTAATAAGAAAGATGGTTTTACTCGGATGGATGACGTCGATGTTGTCCGAGTATGCCTTTTAGTACTTTTGCATGCCGGCTTTTTAGGCAGAGAGGCCAAACAACCTATTCCTAAGGACCTAATATTATTGGTAGAGGACCTAAATTCATGGAACCTGTTTCCGTTGGGTTCGTATCTATGGAAAACTACCTGGAATAAGTTGTCGTCTGCCTTTGATGACCGAAAAAGTTTGCGTGGCGATGGTTCCAAATACACTTTGTCAGGCTTTATTTGGGCCTTTAAGGTAAGAATTTCTATATAATGTTTCCAAAATTATAATTAATTATTTAACAATTACAAATGTTTGTGTATTATATTGTTTGTAGATTTGGATATTTGAGGCTTTTCCCGGCATGCAGACATATGCATTAAAAACTTCAAATGATATTCCTAGGGCTATTTCCTAGAAGAGGAAACATCGGCTGTTGGATTAGGAAGAGTTACTATGGTATACGATAATAAATTATGTAAGTTAACACAAATACTACCATATATAAACAAGTTATTACTAGTACACGTTTAACTTTGTTTGAGATTTTTTATTGTTAGGAGGCCAACACTCCATTACAGAGGCTGACACCCACGGAGGCTG
Source organism: Hibiscus syriacus (assembly GCF_006381635.1). Classification (NCBI taxonomy): domain Eukaryota; kingdom Viridiplantae; phylum Streptophyta; class Magnoliopsida; order Malvales; family Malvaceae; genus Hibiscus; species Hibiscus syriacus. The sequence goes on from NW_024061783.1 coordinate 2,708,338, forward strand.
AGCTTGCCACTGATTGGTGGCAAGCTAGTAAGTGTTTTTTTGATGGCACGGATGATGAGCAACCTCCACTTCGAGAGCCATCACCTCACCCAGAGCCATCACCTGATCGACCACACTATACATCTCTACAACGAGAGCCATCACCTATTCCGTCACATAATCGAGCCTCTTCTCCACCATCACCTCATGATAGGCGACCGACAAAGATGCCACGACATTTATCTCCTTGTTCTCCACCTTCACGGGATGAGTTAGGGGAGTTACGTGATGAGGTCAATGCATTTCGTGAGGAGGTCGGTACTTTACGCGATGACAATGGTGCATGGCGTGATGAGGTATCTACTTTACGTAGTGAGGTATCCGCTCTACGTGAGATGGTAGCATCGTTGCAGAATGAGGTTCATACTCTACGCAACGAGGTAAGTTTAAGATTTTTCATATTTAACTTGATTTACTCATAATTTCACTTAGATTAACCATTTCACTTAGATTGCTTAGTAAATTCATTCGGTTACTGCCAATACTGCTAAACAGTTCTAAAATAACCCTGTGAAGTTAGTATTTGTATTTGTTTTGTCTTTTGGTTGAAGTAATGCAATCCATTCAAGTTTCAATTTGCAGAAGAAGAATAGTCGCAACACGAAACTTAAAATCACAACGCGAAAATGACTATCGCAACGCGGAAATGACTATCGCAACGCGAATTTGACTATCGCAATGGGATAATCGCAATGCGAAGTAAAAATCGTAATGTGAAAATCGCAATGCAAAAATGAAAATCGCAACGCGAATTTAAGTTTCAGAAACTATTCTTCTTCTGCAAATTGAAACTTGAATGGATTGCATTACTTCAACCAAAAGACAAAGACAAATACTAACTTCATAGTGTTGCAAATTTAAGTTTCAAGAATAAACTACTACTCTTTATGTTGTCCTTGAACAAGCACTAAACCTATATGTTGTCCTTTTAAATGTTTATATAAGTGCTTACTTCTGGAATGTTATCTGATGCATTTTGTGAACTATGATAGAATAATGACTTGGGTGAGTACCGTGCAAGTTTGAAACATATTTGTCTTTGTTTTCACTATTTAATATCATGTTTGTTTATTTACTGATTTATGTATTAATTTATTTTTAACGGCCTGATAAGGTGGATGCTTTACGTTGGGTTTTTCTTGCACGACGGGGTTCACGCATCAGACGGTGTGCACGTGCCATTACGTCTCTGTTCACCCCAATAGTGCGAAGACTCCGTAAGAAGAAGCCCGAATCACCTGTTATCATTCAAGAGGCCTCTCCTATCGTTCAAGAGTCCCCTATCATCCCTCAAGAGTCCCCTCCCACCGTTCAAGAGGCCCTTGTCATCGTTGAAGAGGTCCCTTCCACCATTCAAGAGCCCGATTCACACGGCGTAATATGTCGAATTATTGAGAAACCCTCTCACGTGCCAGACATGATGGATGAGTGTTGTCTTTCGTATGAGTTACCGGCCAGTACCATTCCGGCAGATGAATTGGATAGGAGAAAACTACCGGAAATAATTTTGGATAATACCCTTTGGGCTAAGAACGTAGTTGATTTTTATCTACATGAGCGGAGCCAGGGGTGTTATACTGACATATACAAACTCAACGATGATATGCATTTGTTACTTGATCGGTCTTGGTGGGGTATGTTATTAGGGGTTAAAGACAATGGCTATTTCGATGGGGGGTAAGTCTTATATTTTTCTTATATTTCATTTTGATTAATTTTTTTTAAAATTTATGTAATTCACTAATATATGTCTTTTTTTGTAAAACAATTGATGCATGGGTGTCACGTCTTCTAATAATAAGGAAAATGAGGGGAAAAAAATACGCGATATACAATTATGCCGACGTCTTTTCACGTAGTTCACTTGAAGAATCAACGAGATGAATCATATGTGTTGGGTAATGGACAAGATAAACTTTATCCTGCATGGTGGGAGATCGATAAGGTTAGTATTTATTTTTTAAATATTTTAAAGGTGTTCATAAATAAGTGCGCAATTGAATTATTATATATGATTGCAGGTGTTTATCCATGTTTTGGAACATAATCATTGGTTTCTCGTCGAGCTTCAGCTCCCATCCCTGAAGACAATAGTATATGACAGCATGATAAATTACATATCATTGTCTGATTTGAGAGATATTATTAAGGGATGGAGCTCTCATTTGGCTAAATTCTTGGATGTGATTAATTATTGGACTTATTATGGAAACAAGAAGCCAAAGAAGTTCAATGTTACAGTTATCAGAGACGAGACCGCGCCACAACAAACGTAGGGAGCCAGAGGGGATTGTGGTCCTCTCGTATGCATGTGCTTGGAGCGTTTGACGACAGGAAGTATATAGTTTCTACCTCCCACTGATAGAGATAGAGGTGCAGTAGGCTTGTGGTTTTGGCATTTTATGGCTAGAGCGATATATGCGAGACGCTGCCTACCTGCATCCGCGTTATAAAAGTGTCCATAAACAATTGGTAAGTCAAATACAAGTATTGTTAAGTACCTAGAATTCAATGATTTGTTGTTTGTTGGTTTTATATGTGTAGAAAGTGTTGTTTGAGCAAATGTTTGGTTTCTGCAGGTTAATCCTGAAGTGAGCTGCGTGAAATTGATGTATGGGTGCATAAACAACTGTTTGGGGTACATTTTTTTATTGTTTAATTGATTCTTAAAAGTTGATTTGTTTAATTGATGAGGAAAATAAGAATTATTATTATTTTTTACTTGTTTAATTGATTTGTAAAAGTTGATTTGTTTAATTGATGTGTAAATAATTCTTATTTGTGCTTGTTTAATTGATTGAAATGTAAAAGTTGATTTGTTGATTTCAATCTGCATCATATTGAAGGCAAAAGACCTGTTGAAGGTATACTTTCGCAACGCTAAACTCAAAATCGCAATACGAAAGTCAAAATCGCAATGCGAAAGCCAAAATCGCAACGCAAAAGTCAATTCGCATTGCGATTTTCACGTTGCGAAAGTCAATTCGCGTTGCGATAGTCTAATATGCTTTGCGATTTTCTCGTTGCGATAGTCAAATTCCCGTTGCGATAGTCAAATTCCCGTTGCGATAGTCAAATTCACGTTGCGATAGTCAAATTTGCGTTGCGATAGTCAAATTCGTGTTACGATAGTCAAATTCGCGTTGCGATAATCAAATTCGCGTTGCGATATTCAAATGAATGTGTAATAAGTGATAACAACTGAACAGATCATAGCAATGTTCAAACTCAAGTTACTAATACATACCTAACTGAAAATGTTAAAAGTTTACACATAAAATACACATAATACAACACTTGCATTTAAAAATCACCTAAGTTAATAGTCCCAAAAGGTGAAGCCGGTTGTGATTGTGATTTTGATTACGATTTTGATTGCCTTTTACTTGACACCATATGAGCTTTGGATTTTGATGAGAATCCATATTTTGGTAAAGGAAAAGATGATTGTGATGGCACTGGTGATCCACATGTCAACCTTGTATGACCACTTTCCTTGCACCGACTACATGTCGATCTCTTCTTCTCTTCACCCTTAGACGGTATACGATCGTGACTTTTTGGTCGGCCAGGTAGCCTTCTGTCCATGGCTGGTGGCAAAACTGTTTGTAAGTCATCTGATATGTCCCACTCAGAAGGATGTGGAATAAGGTAGATAATCTCGGCATAAGTCTGTCGATATACTTCTGTAGTGTAGCAATCCATAGCGTATGCACTTGAATCATCTTGGTTTAGATGAAGAACAACTTTTATAACATGGCCACACGGATAACCAGATGTTTGCCATTTCATACAACTACATGTCTTTGCATTTAGATCGACAAGCCCATTTAAGTTATTATCAAGTACTTCAAACAAAGTGTTTGAACATGGTTCAACTCTCCATGACGTTGACTTCACAACACGTTTTGTTATCTTTTTTTCAGTCCATGGTGTAACACGATGTTCCAATGTTCCTATAAATTTAAATAAATAATACTTAGTAAAATATATGATAAGTTACGAATTTAAAGAAATAATACATGCATGGTTTCTTTTTTTGTAGTACCACTGTTGAATAGAGGCTCGAAAAAACTCCATTAACATAGTAATGGGTAATTTCCGGGAATGACGACTTAGAGCGTTGATTGATTCTGCACTATTAGACGTCATGAAACCATATCTTGCTCCAAGTTGATGTACTCTTGACCATCTTTCAAACCCAACATCTTCTAGTGTTTGAGCACACTGAGGCAAAACACGTCTTAAACAATTTATATGCTTATTAAAATCCACTTCTCGATAAGCTTTTACAGACTTCCAGTATGTCCATTTGTGATTTTTTGTACCAGCAGACCTTGATTTTAGATTTTTATACAAATAAACACCACAAAGTCCATGAAAAGCATCTGGGAAACACCTTCTAACAGCGTTGTCAATTGAGTTTGCCCTATCGGATATGATTGTCAGATTGCTAATAGGACCTATGCAATCCCTAAGATGCCCCATAAACCATGTCCATGAATCAGAGGTTTCAGATTTTCCAACCCCGTAAGCTATTGGCAATATCCCATTGTTAGCATCCATGACTACTGCTAATAAGTTTACTCCAAGGTATCGACCTTTCAAATGTGCTCCGTCAACTATAATAACTGGGCGCATGCAAGTAATAAACGAACAAATCTACAAAATAATATACACAAGAAATATAATCATTTAAATGTGAAATGCATGTAACTAACAAAAATGAGTCAACAAAATTATATTGATTTACTAACCGCAGCACCAATGGCGATAAACAGCAACTCAAAGCGTCCATCTCTATCTGTTTTGATATGAGTTGCCGACCTATGATTTTTCAGCTTTAAATTGTGACAATAAGCCGGCAGTTGGGTAAACGATGCTTCTGGCGACCCCCTCAACAATTCCAATGCATAACATTTGGCTCTCCAAGCTTGAGAATATGAGATACTAATCTTGAACCGAGCATTCATGTCAGTCATAATTTCATGTCCCCGATATACCCTGCCATTCAAAAACATTAACTCAGCCAGAAAACCACCCAACACCTTTTTGTTTGCCTGTCTATGGTGAGGAAAAACTTGGGTTCTTGAACATGTATGTTTATCAATAAAAGTCCTAACTTGAAACATTTCGCAATCTTTTATCCTCTTTGCAATCATACGCCATGTATAGTTTTTGTCAATCATACACCTTGTTTCGAAACGATCTTTGCTTGATTTGTTAACTTTTAGTTGATAGCCATCTTCCACACATTTCGTATACAAAGCTATCTTCAAGTCTTCCTTTGTATCAAAACAATCATCTTTCTTGATACGAATAATTTTTGTGTAACAATCAATTGCTATCTTTACCAACTCTTCTTCCGGTATCTGAAGTAATTCTGACATATTCCAGTTATACTCCTGTGGCATTTTCTTCGGGGACTTTTCTTCGGGGATTTCTTCTTCAGGGTTATATGAATTACAGAATGGATGTTCAACATATTCATTCACAGTCGTAGCTTCCTCCTCATTATCATCAACAACATCTTCCTCGGCAGCAGCTGTTTCATCATCAAAATTCGGTTATTGACCAATATCAAAATCATTACACGCATGGTCTGTTTCTTCTTCTGAAACATCATCAAAATCCGAGTATTGACCAAGATCAAAGTCTGGGTATTGACCAAGATCAAATTTTGAATACTGACTATTACTCACAATTTTTTCTGTTGGCTCATCATCGTCTAACTTGTCAATAAGAAAACCGGAATTTGGTGCTGAAAGTTGATTGGGATTTGGATTAGGGAAAGGTTGTGGGTTTTGAGATTGTGTTTGGTATTGGAAATGTGGTGAAACAAAATTTGCTTGGTGATGAAATTATGGTGGAACCATTAAATTTTGAGCACCATAAACTGGGGTTGAAAAACTTAGTTGATTACTACACGCTACTGACCCAACTTCACTACTTCTAGGTTCAACAACATACAATGTAACATCATCCTGTGAAACACTAATGTAAGCAATGAATCGTTCAACATCTTCATTGTCGGTTAACAAATAAACTTTACCTTTTCTCTGATAAGATAGCCTAAATCTACTTAGGGGCTCTAAATTCAATTTATTTGCAACACGTAACATTAGAGTTTCATAAGTTAACTTTTTTAATGACAGTTTTAGTTGAAGATTCATGGGTAAAGACATATATTGTAAAACACCATGAACATTCTCCAATGACCCTCCAAAACACAAATCTATCCAAACATGATCAACATTAGATGATTTCATTATTGTAAATTAATTTACTAAACAAACGAGCTGCGAAACTAAAACCTGTTGCCGGATGGGGAAGGATGTCGTTGGATATAGGATGTCGTTGGATATAGGAACGGATGTCGCCGGAGAGAGTGATAGATGGAGATGAAATGAGTTACGATTTAGGGATTTAGGTTATGAGTTGCTACTGCTGCGTAGTTATATACCCAAAACATTTGTGTTGCGAAACTAAAACTTGTTGCGAATTTGAAATTCAGTGTTGCGATAGTCAGAATCGCGTTGCGATAGTTAGAATTGCATTGCGATTTTCTAAAATCGCAATGCGAATTTGAAAAATCGCAATGCGATAGTCAAAATCGCGTTGCGAATCTGGAAACTGATTTGCGATACTGGAGATCGCGTTGCGATTTAGAGATCGCATTGCGACTTTGTTGGTCATTTTGGCAAATCGAAAAAAAATTGGTCAAAATCGTATATTATAAGGCATTTTCGGTCACTGAGATTATTTTCTCATAAAAAAATCTATTTAATATGACCTATATATATTTTTGGAAGCTATTTTAAAAAGAAAGAATATGAAAAAAAACTCCATTATTACCTACCACTTTGTTTCAAACAGATCAACAAACCCTAGAGAGGCACAGTGATACACAGATCGGAAGAAGGGACTAAAAACTGAGGGAAAATGAGTCAAAAAATAAGAACGGCTCCAAAACAAGATTCTCAGTCCACCGGCACCATCGCCGTCGCCGATGCTTCAGCTCAAGTTTCAATGGACCCATTTTTCCACATCCTGAAACTCGTCCCCTACTCTTTCCTCCGCCCTCCGCGCCTCCGCCTTAAGCTCCCCTCCTTCTCCCTTCCGTCGGCCATGACCGTCTTTTCTCTCATCCTCCTCACCTACTTTATGGTGGTTTCGGGCTTCATCTATGATGTCATCGTGGAGCCCCCCGGAATTGGCTCTACCCAAGACCCCGCCACCGGCGCAGTCCGACCTGTCGTCTTCCTTCCGGGCCGAGTCAACGGTCACTACATCATCGAAGGACTATCCTCCGGGTTTATGTTTGTGCTTGGTGGCATTGGGATCGTGCTCTTGGATCTTGCCCTTGATAAAAACAGGGCTAGGAGTATCAAGGTTTCGTACTCCATCGCGGGGATCTCCTCCGTTGTTATTGCTTATGTCCCTGGTTATCTTTACCAATCATTTGAGTTAAAACTATTTTATTAAAAAAAATAAAAGAATTAAAAACTATTTAAATTAAAAACTTATTCGCATCAAGATCCCTGGTTATCTTAGGTGAAAATGTTACTTTATTAGCTATTAATTAAGTCTTCTTCAGTTTAGTTGAACAATTTTGAATAAAAAGGACCATCTCTTCACCTTGCTTTCTTTGGGTGTTTTTGCTTGTTGAAGAACCTGAATTATGTGATGTAAAATTTGCCTTTGGATTCGAGTTTTAAAGCTCTTATGATTGGTAATTCCACGTTTTTAGGATCTAATTACTGGATTAACAAGTTGAACATCATGTATTTGTTGATTGATAGTGTTTTTGCTTATTGAAGAACCTGAATTATGTGATGGAAAATTTGCCTTTGGATTCGAGCTTCAAAGCTCTTATTGTTGGTAATTCCATGCATTTAGGATTTCATTACTGGATTAACAAGTTGAACATAATGTATTTGTTGATTGATTTATTATTCTTGATTCACGAGTGTTCTTCATATGTCAGTTTATTATTACAGTGAATAGGATCTACCTAGGGAAAGAGGATTTCATAAACAAATCGCCGTGTTAACCAAGAAATTAAGGGAAGGGATTCTGACTATCTATTGGAAAGTTATTAGTGAAAAGAGAAAGAGGGAAAGTAATTCGAGTCGGTGAATGGTTGGGGCATTTGGTGCACGATGATGATCTTCAATTTGGGTATTTTTTATATCTGCTTTTGCCTTGCAATGTATGCTAATATTCAACATCCTAGTTTATGCTTCAGGTCATTTGTTGCATTGGTCGATTCTAGGTTTTACTTTTAAAACTCGGCTTGGCTAGTATTTCAGATTAAAATGTGTTTAGTGATGCATTTAGACGTGTCTTGATTTTGTACGGTTTATTAGGCAAAGTTGATAACATTTATAAATCTAAATGCTTTCTTACCATAAATAGTTCTGTTAGCTTGTCTCTAATTCCTTATCTTAGTTTTTGCTTATTCGAATCTCACTTTTCTAATTTTAAGTGGCTAACCTTGAATCAATTGAAGAAACTGACTGTATTTACAATGATGAAGGGTTGGTGGTTTATAATCAAGAAATGTTAGAATGAATATGATCGTAAGTAACTTGACTCAATCTGTCTCTTATACACACTTATCCTGAACTCATGTGAAAGTTTTGAGTGCATACCGTGCATTATGGTAGTGCAGTTGTTTTCAGTCGGGCAGTTTTGTTGACAATGTTGCCTTGCCTGTCATGGTTTTCCATAATTATGAAATGTTGTTTTCACTCAGGCAGTTTTGAGTAAAAGTATGATTGTTTTAATAAGTTATGGGTCTCCATTTATAGGCTTATAACTAGATGAATCGATGTCATAGCTGCTTAGAGGGCTCCTATATTAATAGGATGCTCATGGCATCCAAAGAGGACAATATCGATTTAAGGGAGGTGCTTCATTCTGAGTCAGAATACCATTCCAGTCATTTGGAATGCTCGAGATGATATTACTTGCCAACTTGATTTGATATAGGAACTAAACAAAGCACCGTGAACAGTAACTTTATCAAAACTCGTTGTCTTAGCCATGTCGCTCATGCTCTTTGTTGAGTGAGTTTACTTAGAAATCGTCATTCTGTCATTATTCTTGTGATTTTTTCGTGTGAATTATGGTAGTGCAGTTGTTTTACTTACTGGTTCAGTTTTGTCGACAATGTGGCTTGCCTGTCATGGTTCCCAAGTGTTTGTATTTTTTTTGGGGGGAAAGGATGTTCTTCCCAGGACTCAAAGCTTGGATCTTTTATGCGTCAATACAGTTTCAACCACTTGCTCGTTTAGATTGTTTGGCTTTTGTTACTTCTCTTCAATATTGTTTTACTAAGAAGTTATATGCATCATATCAAAATGTTACAAGACTTGATAAATTAAGTACTGCTATCACATCATCATCCAAAATCTATAGTAGATTATCGTATCAGCATCGTAAATTACTATGTTAGCATTATAATGTTTTTCAATGCTGCTTTCCATTGGTCGAAGTATCAGATTAAAACTTTTATGGGTTTAACGATCATATTGGGTATCAAATAAATTTAGGGACCATATTAATTATTTTCTTCAAATGTTCAAGCTTTAAATATATATATTTAATTGGCATCTTTTAATTTAAATAGTTTTTAATTCTTTTATTTTTTTTAATAAAATAGTTTTAACTCAAATGATTAATGTTTATGTCCCTTAGGTTGTAATTTGCTATTGGCTCTTGTGTTAGCATAAGTTGTAGATTTAGTCTATATTTTGTTATAAGTCCTTTTTAGTTACAAAATTTAATTATTTTAATTTAAATTGAGATTAAAATTTTAAAATCTTGAAAAAAACTAAAGATATCAAGTTAGAGAATAGAGACTAAAAATAAAATCCATGGATGATAAAGATCGATAACTATAAATAAATTAATAACATAAATATGTGAGATTGAATAAATGAAGTGGTGAGTTGAATTATTTTTTATTAAGTTAAGGTGATTATAAAGGTGGTATGTTTTAAGTACTTTTAATTATTTAACGATAAATGTTTAATCATTCTGTTATAGTCGTTGTTGTCCGAATCCGTGACCTCTAAGAATAATAACGATTCTTTTAACCACCGTAAGTTAGTTGTGATGAGGTTAAAATTGACATTTTGGATTTTGGAAAAGAATGAATAAGGTGGCCAGCTCATTGATACACCCATCATACATGGCTAAGTGCCAAAACTCAACCCATATCAAATTTAATTATTATATTAAAAATAGATAATGCCAAATTAAATTATAAATGAGTTAATATCACATTTGACTATAAATACATTTGTAATATAATAGGAGCAATATATATACATATGAGTTAATATCACATTGGACTAAGTACATTTGTTATATAATAAGTAGTATATATATGTATGAGTTAATATCACATTTGACTATAAGTAAATTTGTAATATAATGAGTATTATATATATATGTGTGTAATTTTATTCCGTAACATTTTACTACGTTCTAGAAAAAAAAATGACGGCTAATCTTTTTTTTATTAATAGTTAATTATAAAATATATTTATTATAAAGATTCTAAATTATTGAATAATAAACTTTCTTAAACACTTTTGTCTATATACGTTGACGCTTGAACGTATTATTTTTAAAGACAAAAATCATCTCTTTAATCATTTTTTTTTTGTTTAATAAGATATAAGGGCCGTCTAGTTGTTCGTTCTATCAGCAGTTAACAACTCCTCAACTTCTTTAGATAAGTTTTCCAGAAAAATTATGTCTTCCTGAATTTTCCATATCTACTTGGTGATAAAGTCTGCGACGCGGTTAACCCCCTATGGGTATATGCTTCAAGTCTATTTCCCAAGTCTATTTCTCATCTCTTTTTCCATTAAGTTAATATTACATATTTATTTTTATCTATTTTTTATATTGTATGTTTATTTTTTTTAATAACGTTATCTTTATAACATATTTCTTTTTGCATTTATTACATGTTTTCTCTGACTTTGACAGGTTCTCTACAGTGACAGAGCCACATGATGACGTGATTGGATACATATACATCCTAAAATATAATTTTTTTTATTAATTACTTATTTTAGTGATAGTATCTGTCTTGAAATTTTATTTGTGTCCATCTTATTAAAAAAATTACGTTGTTAATATATGTGTGTGTCTATCCTAAAAAATATTTTTGGATCTGTCATTCTTTTTATTTAATTTTTAGGGTTAAATTTAACATCACATCGACTGATCAAGATGATGTCTATTTATTATCCTCCTGATTTTCCATGTTTTTGACTATTTGGTTTGGTTTGGATATGCGGATTGCGTTTGGAGATAGTTTACTCGTGTTGCTCGACTTTGATTTGCGATTGTCGGTGGTCTTTCAGTAATTTGATCTCTTTTTATGGTTAATTTTCTGATGCAGTCAGATCTATTTGTATTTATATTTTGTTCAAGCCTTTTGGATGAATTTTTAATCTTTTCCTTGTATGGTCCTTGTTTGATCTCAAGTGACTAGTTTCTTGTGTATGTGATTATAAGAAATGTCCTAATTATGTGTTTAGTTTACCCTTATCGTCATAAACATTTTGAAAATTTCCTTTTTCCTAAAAAAAACCTAGTGACTTTTATTGTTTATATATATATAATACGTAATCCAATTATGTTGTGTAAAACATTTTTAGTTTTACATTTTTTAAAGGATATTTAAATGAGAGAAATTAAAAATATCATTTAATTTTAATCTTTTCATAAATGCATTTAATTTTAGTGGTTACAAATTAATTTATATTTAAAGGTAGTGAGAATTGAATAAATAATAATTTAATAATTTATCATTATCTTTAAAAATATCAACGGTTTAATTTTTAGTACATTTAAAAATCAATAAAGCTAATGACCCGCTAACAAAAAAGATTAACATAAAATAATATTAATAGTTTAAGGATTAATATATATTGTTTCAAAGATTAAATACTGGTCTACAACGAAATCATAGTTTGGTGATTGATAAAAAAATGTTTTAAAATTAAGTGGTGAACTTAGAACAAATGTCATAATTTAGGGACAACTTGTACAATTAACTCTTAGTTTTTATTATATGAATTTCTAATTAGTCCAGAGCAAATAAACAAAAAAATAACTTTATTAAATAATTAAAAATCAATTGAGTTTAATTCAATTAATATTATAATTAATACATTAGACAAGAATATGAAATTAGCATACTTAAACATTCAATATTTTTATGTTATTTGAATTTATATAATATTAATATTATATAAATTATTTAAAAATTACTCAAAAATAAAGATATTTTGAATAAATAAATAAACGAGAATTTAGATAAAGTGTAAGGAATGAATAACAGTAACGAGGGAGGAGCGCGGGATTTGCGGGCAGCCGAAGAGAAAACAGGACGTAAAGTCCAGAGCAAAGGCCATCAACCATTAATTTTAGGGTAAACTATATTCTAAGTCACTCCATTATTGATTTGGTTATAAACATGCCATGTTTTCTAAAAAATTATAATTAAATAATTCAATTAAAATATTATTACACATAATTTGTTCTGCATTTAAAATTGAAAAAAAATCCAACATGATCTAGTATAATAATAATTTAAATTTTAGATATTATATCAATTAAGCTATAATTTAAAATAATTCAATAAATTTAACTCTTTATACTTAAAACTTTATAAATTTTATTCGATTTTATCGTTTTTCATAATAACTACAGTCTATCACAAAGCAACAAGAAGTCACTGATAGAAGTCGTTCGTCAATATTTACAAGATAAGAATAAAGACTAAATTGAAATACTTTTTAAACATGAAAAAATTTAAATTTATTGAATTTTTTTAAACTAAAACTAAATTGATAAAATATATAAATTTTTAAGACTAAAATTATTATTATACCCTACGATATTAAACTCCAGTTTCAATTTTTAACAGGAGAATGACATGCTTATAATAATAATTTAATTAAATAATCATTTTTAGAAGAAAATATGAAATATTAATAATCTACCTAAACTTCCGCTCTCTTTTGCTCAAACATCGTCTCTCTTCCTATTTTCCAGTCCGTAATCTTCCTTTGTACGGTTTATATATAAATATATATAGCCACGATCAATCACGAAACAGGTACTCATCTCTTCAAATCCAAAACCCTTTTTTTTTATTTTCCCCTTTGTTTTGATTTAATTTCTCTAGGGTTAATTTTATACAGTTTTGTTTTGGGATCAGTTTTATGTGAAATAAAACGTTGTACTAAGAACAGAAAGTGAGAATAATGGAGATGAGCAGAAACGAAGGAGACGATCATCATCATCATCATGGGAGCAGGCCGAGAAGATCAAGTGGAGATCAAGAAGAAAAGGTTAGGGTTGGGACTGTGGATTTGAGTGGGATGTCTTTGGATTCCCTTCCGATTTCTTCTCTCAATTTGTCAATTGTTTCCAAGTTGGACCTCTCCAACAACAATCTCCGGGTTTTTCTTTCTTTCTTTCTTCCTAAATCGTTAGTTTCTTTCTGTTTTTCCCCAGTTGTACTTATCTGTAACATAAACATATAAATCGTGAAGGTTGTTTAAATTCTTATATAATTTAGATATTTTCTTTATTTAGACGTAAAATTTTGTGTCGGTATGATTGTGAATTAATTAGTTGATTTGGCGTTAGTAATATGATTTGATATGACAGAACATACCGGAGTCGTTAACGGCGAGGCTGCTGAACGTGGTGGCCATGGACGTGCACTCTAATCAGCTCAAATCTCTCCCGAACTCCATCGGTTGTCTGTCTAAGCTCAAGTTTCTCAACCTCTCCGGCAACCTTCTCCGGACTATCCCAAAAACATTCGGAAACTGAAAGTCATTATAAGAGTTGAACACCAACTTCAACCAGCTCACAATGCTACCGGAGACCATCGGATTCGAGCTCATCTGCTTGAAGAAACTGTCGGTTAACTCGAACAAGTTGATCCTCCTTCCTCAATCGATCACTCACTTGACATCGTTACGAGTCCTCGATGCACGCCTCAATTGTCTCCGGTCACTCCCCGATGACATGGAGAATCTGATCAACTTGGAAGTTCTCAACGTGAGCCAAAACTTTCAGTACCTCGAAACCCTACCTTATTCCATTGGCCTATTAATGTCCCTCGTCGAATTGGACGTCAGCTATAACAAAATAAATTATATGTCCGATTAATCGAAACGAGATTCTTTTTAGCTTTAAAAGGAAAACACTAAATTAATCAAAACGAGATTTTTTAAATCATACTTAATTAAAAAAATTAAATTTATGTTTTTTTAAAAAAAAATCATTTCTACCGGTTCAAGAGGTAGAATTTTAAAGCATGCACATTTGAAGCTATGGAGTTAAATATTAAATTGGAGGTACATACTTATTTTAGTATTTGAATCTGTCTGTAATATTTAATTTAGTATTTTATTTTTATTTAATTAGATATCTGATATTAATTTAACAGAGAAAGTGAAAACAAGAAACGTTTGTTTGCATGGACAACACCTTATTTATTATTTCAAATTCCATGCATCCCACATCTCATCTTCTCTCCAAATCCTCTTCCTCTCCCGACACGGCGGAACACCACCCCGCAACAGCTGCCATCGCTGCCGCAGCCGTGGCGTTTCGCCGTCAACTCCAAATCCTAGTGCTTTTTTTTTCTCCATGGTTTACATTTCTTACGAGTTGTCGGATTATGAAATCCTTCTCAAGTTCAAATCCTCGTTGAAGAACAACAGTGCTTTGAAGAGCTGGCGAAACGATTCCAAACCTATATGCAACAGCGAACGTTCCAACTAGATCGGCGTCTTTTGTGAAAACGGCACCGTTTGGGGTTTGAAACCCGAGAGCATGGGACTATCGGGCACCATTGATGCCGCCACCTTGTCCGCCTTGTTCAGATTGAGAACCTTAAGCTTCGTGAACAATAATTTTAATGGTCCGATCCCCGACTTCAATAATCTTACTAGGTTGAGATCCATTTATTTATCCTACAATCGTTTTTCCGGACAAATTCCCGGCAATGCATTACAAGGAATTCTCCGGCTCAGCATGATGTATCTATCGAAAAACCGGTTTTCCGGTCGGATTCCGGCATCGTTGGCCACCCTGCCCAAGCTTTTGGAGCTTAAACTCGATGGAAACTGGTTTTCCGGGAGTATACCAGACTTTAAGCAGAAAACGTTGCATGTAGTTGATCTCTCTAATAATCAATTAGAGTATGATGAATGCAGGCATGTTTGCAAGTGAATAAAATTCGACTCGGCTCAATTTTTTTTCGATTTTACGATTCGAATTAAGTCTAAATGTTTAATTATATATGCAAATGCAGGCAATAAAGATGTTTGTGCTGCACCATTGAAGGCATGCGTATCAACCCGTGCGAGTCCAAACCGTAACGTTGCTCCCGATTTCAAGAAGACGATCTCATTATGGGTTATTCTGATCCATATCATAGTTGGGGTCCTAATACAACTTGCCTTGGTTGTACTTATCATAATGGGTTATTATGATCCATATCATAGTTAGGGTCCTAATACTACTAGCCTTGGTTGTACTTATCATAATCAGTATCCCCAAAAGGCAGCAACAAGCTTCGAAAATGGAGGGTTCACCATCACCGCCATCGTATCGTAAAACGGAAACAGGTCTCAAGGAAGGAACCCGTGCTTCTTCCGTCTTGTCGCCGCGTTCGAGAAGCGGAAGGAAGGCATTGGAGGCTGTTCCAAAGCTTACTTTCTTGAGAGATGACGATGATGTAGAAAAGTTCGATTTGCCGGACTTGCTGAAAGCCTCGGCTGAGATATTGGGAAGCGGGTGTTTCGGTTCATCTTACAAGACTGCTCTACCAAATGGGACTGCCATGGTGGTGAAGAGGTAAAAACAGATAAACAGCGCTGGGAAAGAAGTTTTCCAAGAGCATATGAGGAGGATTGGGAGACTGAGACATAATAACGTGCTTACTCTCGTCGCTTATTATTACAGGAGGGATGAGAAGCTTCTTCTTGTATGTGATTTCGCCGAAAATGGCAGCTTGTTAGTTCATCTTCATGGTTCGTCTGCAATTTAATCAGTTGCTTGACAAACAAGTAACAATTCATGTTCATATATTTTGTTTTTAACTATGTTCTTTCGTGCATCTCATCAAACTTTGGGGGAACCAGCCCTTGATTGGCCAACTCGGTTGAAGATTGTGAAGGGAGTAGCCAAGGGGCTAGCGTACCTATACAAGGAGTTACCTAGTTTGATCGCACCACACGGTCACCTCAAACGTTCTCCTCAACGAATCCTTCGAACCCCTCCTCACCGATTATGCTCTGATCTCGGTCGTCAATCCGGAGAGTGCTCAAACGTTCACGGTGGCCTATAAATCACCTGAATACATCCAACAAGGTCGAGTCACAAAGAAGACCGACGTATGGGCTCTCGGTGTACTAATCCTAGAGATTTTGACCGGAAAATTCCCCTCAAACTTCCTGCTAAAGGGAAAAGGAAGCGATGAAGACGAGATAGCAACGTGGGTGAGATCTAAAGTCGGCGACGATGTCGAAGGAACTTTGTTGACGAACATGGAGCTGTTCGACAAAGAGATGGGAGCCATAACTTACGGCGATGGAAAAACAATGATGCAGCTGTTGAAGATCGGGTTGAGTTGCTGCGAAGGCGACATGCAGAAGAGATTGGATTTGAAAGAAGCCGTGGTGAGGATCGAACGATTGAAGCCCCAGATCGCTAGTCGAGACGATGAATTCTACTCCGCGATGGGTGACAGTGAGGAAAACAGGAAATGGTGATGTCCCATGAATATTGTTCATGTATCATGTCTTATTTTGTGTGGAGATTTGTTGAGATCTAAGAGATTTTAATGTTTCAAATTTCAATGCTATACTTGTGTATCTCAAGATTTCCTCTAGCCTGCATTTTCATTTATTAACTATTTTTTCTCCATCTTTTACCTGCATTATATATTTATATTATATCTATGTATCAAATAATTAATTATATATATTATTTATTTTTTTAAAATCAATTATATATATCAAATTTCAATGCTTTACTTGTGTATCTCAAAATTTTGATATATGTATGTATGTATGTGTAAGGCTGGTTTGGTACGTGAACTTGTTGACATGATGAATGCATGCATGCATGTAGCTGGGAACTACATGAACATTTCGAATGTCAACGAGGAGTTTTCAAAAGCATATAAGCAACACCTGGAACATCAGGCCAGGGAGATCTTTCTTCCTTTCCGATGCTTCTGCTCGCGGAAGGATGTACGTTTTTATTGTTCCCTGTCTCGGTCTCGGTTTCGTTTCTTTGATGGTGAATTTATTGTGTTGTGTATGTGATGTTTGTAACAGATCACCGGTAATGAAGTCATACTGGAGGATACCGATGTAGCTAGAGCCTTGGTTGATTATATTTCATCCGTTCCGATCGAGATCATGGTACTCGGCACACCGTCGAAAGGCGGATTTGTTAGGTGAATGATTGTTTCATCTTTCTCCACCCAAACACCTATAAGACATTGATTCGGCTCATTGATCTTTCTCTGCATTTGCCTTTGTTAATTGTCTGGCAGAAGATTCGGGAGCGTGGAGCTTACGACTACGGTCTCGAAAGCGGCTCCCGATTACTGCACCGTGTACGTGATCGGAAAAGGGTAGATTTCATCGGTTCGATCTGCTGCCACTTCCCCTCCGTCAAGACTCGACATGCCTCCTCCGGCTCAACTGCTGCTGCCTCCACCCGGTACCATCCCTGAAACACCGGAAACCCCTTCGGCTCATTCACCTTAGCTCAGATACAGAGGTTCTGGTAGGCCTCAACTTCCACCACCTCAACTGTATGAAGACACGGAAATGATCAATTAAGTTGTAATAAGATTATCAACATATATATAAATACATATATGTAACTCTGTAACTCAAACGG
Source organism: Hibiscus syriacus (assembly GCF_006381635.1). Lineage (NCBI taxonomy): Eukaryota > Viridiplantae > Streptophyta > Magnoliopsida > Malvales > Malvaceae > Hibiscus > Hibiscus syriacus. Next base: position 2,726,350 of record NW_024061783.1, read on the forward strand.
GAGCTCCAGCAGACAATGGAGATGTATAGTGCAGCCTGAAAGGAAGCACTCATGGCGAAAAAGAGGGTAATTATTCGAAAAGCTGGAATCATTTCTGAGCATAATCTACGAACTGGAGAATGTATTTAACATAATTTTTGTTAAAATTCTCATTACAGGAAAAGAACCTCAATGCTGGAAGTTCAAGAAGAACAGAAGATTGAAGAGGCGTGACTAGCGGAGGAAGCGGCTCTTTCACTCGTGGAGAAGGAGAAAGCAAAGTGTAAGGTTGCCGTTGAGGCAGCCCAAGCAGCTCAAATGATTGCTGAACTTGAAGCACAAAAGAGAATGATTGCAGAAAAGAATGTTAGCAGAGACGACGAGGAGGGGAAATTGGTTGCTGCTTCACATGATATCAGGTATTGGAGTTATACGATTCAAGATATCAAAGTAGCAACCGATCACTTCTCGCTGTCTCGCAAAATCGGAGGAGGAGGTTACGGGTCGGTGTATCGCTGCTACCTAGACCACACACCGGTCGCAATAAAAGTTCTACGTTCGGATGCAACCCAAGGGGAACTACAATTTCAGCAAGAGGTGTGCAGGGCCTGCAGGCACATAAGAACTAGCTATTCTAAAATACTTGCAAGGAATTTATTGATTATATATCTTGTTGTCTCGTATAGGTCGAAGTGTTGAGCTGCATAAGGCATCTGAACATGGTTCTTCTTGGTGCCTGCCCGGAGTATTGCTGCCTAGTCTACGAATACATGGATAACGGGAGCTTGGAAGATAAACTACTTAGGCGCAATGACACTCTGGTACTTCCAATGGCAGCAGAGATCGCAACAAGTCTTCTTTTCCTACACCAAACCAAACCGGAGCCAATTGTGCACCGTGACCGGAAACCTGGCAAGATTTTGCTCGATCGCAACTATGTCGGCAAGATCAGTGATGTTGGATTGGCTAGGCTTGTTCCTCCATCGTTTTCGACTCCGTAACTCAGTACCATATGACGGCAACGGTTGGAACATTCTGTTACATAGATCCAGAATATCAGCAAACCGGATTGCTAGGGATAAAATATGATGTCAACTCACTGGGAATCATGCTACTACAAAAAATAACCGCCAAGTCACCAATGGGTTTAACTCATCAGGTCGAGAATGCTATTGAAAACGGAACATTCGCTGATGTACTCGACCCTGTTGTGCCTGATTGGCCAATGGATGAAACCTTGGCCTTAGCCAAGTTAGCCCTTAAGTGTTCGGAGCTAAGACGGAAAGACAGACTCGACCTAGGTAGGGCCATGTTGCCCGAGCTTGGCCTATTGAGAACCCTTTGATGGGAAATAAACCGAGTAACGAGTAATTTCCCTATAACTAGATTAGTGAGAATGCGAAATAAAAGCGGAAAAATAATACCCGAAATTGATAACAAAGTTCAACCAATTTGTTTACGTCTCCAGACTGCTGCAGATCTTTTACTAAGAGAAAAAATTTACAGGTGTTTACAAAACACTCAGTACTCACAAGAAAGCTCTCTAGTATTGGGAGAAAGAAATGATTTTTGGGATGATTTTGAAACTAAATGAGCTAGGGTATTTATAGTTGAAGCTTGAGGACTAATCTTATAAATACCCTAAAATTCAATTACTAAATTTGGTGATTATCCCTTGCCCAAATTCAATAAAATAGGCTTGATAACTTTGAAATTTAAAGCAGCTCCACACCTTTGAATTTCAAGCAGCCACCGGCTGCTAGCATTATTTAACCAACAATCTCCCACTTGAAGACTGATTTTAATCTGTCTTCACACCTCGATCAATGCAGCAGTATTTCTGGTTTTGTTATTCTAGCATGCCAACTAAAGTTGAACACAATTTCAGTTTGTCTATAGTCACCGTCTTTGTCAACATGTCTGTCGGATTTTGAGCTTTACAAATCTTTTCAAGTTTCAAAATCCCATCTTCCAGAAAAGACCGGATAAAATGATATCTCAATTGTATGTGTTTCGTCCTGGAATGAAAAGACGGATTCTTTGCAAGATGGATAGCACTTTGACTATCGCAATACAAGACATTGTTTTCTTGTTTCTTGCCTAACTCTTCCAAGAAACTTTGGAGCCAAACCATCTCCTTGTTGGCTTCCGTAACAGCAACATATTCTGCTTCAGTTATGGAGAGAGAAACTATCTTCTATATTTGAGAAACCCAACTCACTGCAGTTCCTCCTAGAGTATAGACATACCCTGTAGTGCTTCTTCTGATGTCGACATTTTCGGCTAAGTCAGAATCTACATAGCCTGTCAGTATCGTATCTCCACCTTTGAAACAAAGTGTTTTGTTTGTGGTACCTCGTAGATATCTGAGGATCCATTTGACTGCTTCCCAGTGTACCTTACCTGGATTATTCATGTACCTGCTAACAGCTCCCACTGCATGAGCAATATCTGGTCTAGTACAAACCATGGCATACATCGGACTTCCAATTGCTGAGGCATACGACATCTTCACCATGTATGCATGTTCTTTCTCCGTCTTTGGTGACTGTTCTTTGGAGAGTCTGAAATGAACACCTAAAGGTGTACTTACTGGTTTAGCATCTTGCATGTTGAACCTGGAGAGTACTTTATTGATGTACTCAGCCTGTGATAACATCAAAGTCCCCGACTTTGTGTCTCTCTTAATCTTCATCCCAAGAATCTGCTTTGCAGCGCCCAAATCCTTCATAGCAAATTTGCTTCGACAATTTTTGTTTCAAGTTTATAATCTCTTGCATGTCTGAGCCTACAACGAGCATGTCATCAACGTACAACAATAAAATAATGAAGTTATTGTCGAACCTCTTGATGTAGCAACAATGATCTGCTTGGCATCTGGTAAAACCACTGCTACCCATGAAACTATCGAACTTCTTGTACCACTGTCTAGGAGCTTGTTTTAAACCATACAAGCTCTTCTTCAACCTGCATATTAGGTTTTTCTTGCCTACCTCTATGAAGCCTTCTGGCTGCTTTATATAGATTTCTTCCTCCAAATCACCATGAAGGAAAGTTGTCTTTACATCTAACTGCTAAAGATGTAAATTCTCTGCAGCTACAATTTTCAACACCAGTCTGATTATATACAGTTTTACGACTGGAGAGAAAATTTAATTGTAGTAAATACCTTATTTTTGCTGAAAACCTTTGACAACCAATCTTTCTTTGTAGCGTTTGCTCCCATCATGCTCTTCTTTGATCCTGTAAATCCACTTGTTGTGGAGCGCTTTCTTGCCTAGTGGTAATTCAGCTAATTCCCACGTCTGATTTGACATAAGCGAGTCCATCTCATCTTTCATGGAAGACTCCCACTTGATTGAATCCTCCACCTGCATTGCTTCATCATAACACTCTGGTTCACCATTGTCAGTCAGCAACAAGTAGTGCAAAGAAGGCGAATAACGCTGGGTTGGTTTAGGAATTCTGGAGGAACGTCTCAGTTCTGGTGTGCCTGGTTCTTCTTGAACTGCTTCAGGACTGATTTGAACATTATTTCTAGAAATCTCCTCGAACTCAGCAAATTCCTTTGTTTCAGCTTCGGTATTGGAGTTACTTGATTCTATGGTTGCCCTGTCTTTGTACATCACATTCTCATTGAAAATGACATCTCTGCTTCTGATGATCTTCCGATTTTCATAGTCCCAAAATCGATAACCGAACTCATCACCACCATAACCAACAAAGGCATATTTGTTGGACTTGGCATCAAGTTTACTTCTTTCAGCAGAATCTATGTGTACATAAGAAATACAACCAAACACACTTAAGTGTGAAAGGTTTATTTCTTTCTTGCTCCAAACTTCCTCTGGTATTATGTCATCCAAAGGAACTGAGGGCCCACGGTTGATCAGGTAAGCTGCAGTGTTGATAGCTTCAGCCCATAGAAATTTGGGTAATCCGGCATGTATCCTCATACTTCTGGCACGTTCATTCAGAGTTCTACTCATGCCCTCTGCTATGCCATTCTGCTGCGGTGTCATGGGAACTATTGTCTCCATCTTGATCCCATTATTTGCGCAGAAATCTCTAAATCTACGATTTCTATACTCTCCTCCATTGTTAGACCTCAACCGCTTGACTTTCAGACCGAAATCTCTGAATCTACGATTTCTGTACTCTCCTCCATTGTCAGACCTCAACCGCTTGACTTTCAGACCAATCTCATTTTCCACCATGGCCTTCCATTTTTTGAAGGTATCAAAGACTTCTGATTTCTTCTTTAGAAAATAAACTCACACCTTCCTTGTAGAATCATCGATGAAGATGACATAATATAATGAGCCTGCAAGAGATGGAACTGGAGATGGTCCCCATACATCAGTATGAACCAACTCTAACTTTTCAGCCTTGGGTATCTTACCAATCTTTGCAAAGCTGACTTTCTTTTGTTTGCCAAAGATGCAATCCTCGCATAGTCTGACATCTACATTCTTTAGATCCGACAGCTTCCCTTTTGACAAAAGTGTCTTCATCCCTTTCTCACTCATATGACCAAGCCTTTGGTGCCATATGTTTGATTTTCCATCAGCATCTGTTGCAACAATGATATTCTCTAAGTTTGATGTTATATAGAGAGTACCAGTCTTCTTACCACGAGCAATGACGAGTGCTCATTTGGTAATCTTCCATTCACAGCCTGAAAATGTTGTACTATAACCTTCTCCATCAAGCTGTCCTACAGAAATCAGATTTCTTTTGAGGCCAGGAATATGTCTCACTCCTTTCAGCGTCCAGGTGGTTTGGTTTGGCAACTTTAGTTGGATGTCTCCTTTTCCGACGATATTCAAGGTTTCATCATCAGCTAGATGAACCTTCCCAAAATCACCACTGACATAGTTCTCCATGATTTCTCGGCATGGGGTGGAGTGGAAAGATGCCCCTGAATCCAAGATCCATGATTTAATCGGACTGCTGACGCTTAGAATCATGGCAACACCTGTCTCCTCTGTCACGTTGGCAGATTCTTGTGCGCCAGTATTTTTCTTCGGTACTCGGTAATCTCTTTTAAAGTGACCCTTCTTGCTGCAGTTATAATAGGTAAAATCTTTCTTTCCCGTTCTTTATTTTCCCCTTTTGGATTTGGATCTGCCACGATTTGAATTTCTTTCTGAAGTTCTCCCTTTGGACTCCGTGTGCAAGGCTGAGGAGGTTGATGCTTCACCCGATTCTCTCCGTCGAATTTCTTCGCTCAGTACCAGATCCCGAACATCGTTGAATTTTAATTTGTTGTTTCCCGACGAGCTGCTAACTGCTGTAACAGTAGCATTCCAACTGTCTGGTAGAGATGATAAGAGAATTAAAGCTCGAACTTCATCATCGAATTCAATTTCCACGGAACTCAACTGGGTTGTGATTGTGTTGAATTCATTCAGGTGTTGAGCCATTGATACCCCTTCTGCCATCCGTAAATTAAATAATCGTCTCATCAAGTGAACTTTGTTTGAGGTTGATGGCTTCTCATACATACTGGAGAGAGCCGCCATAAGACCCGTCGTGGTCTTTTCCTTTGCTATGTTGAAAGCAACATTGCGGGACAACGTCAGTCGGATAACTCCGAGGGCTTGTCTGTCGAGAAGAGCCCAGTGTTCATTCTTCATGCCCTCAGGTTACTTTCTTGAGAGAGATTGATATAGATTTTTCTGGTATAAAAAATCTTCAATTTGCATCTTCCAAAAGTCAAAGTCTGCACCATCGAATTTTTCAATTTTCACATTCCCTTCGTCTGCAGCCATCGCTCCCACTCGAATCTGGTTTCTTTGGATCGTTTCTGACAATTTGTGCGAACCACCGTGTATTATGACACATCCGTCGACAAACTCGTATCACCGACAAAATTTTTACTATTCACAAAATTTACTATTTACTATTCACGTGAATAGTAATGAATAGTAACCTCGCAAAAAATTGACAAAATTCACAACTAAAAACTCTGATACCAGTTGATGGGAAATAAACTGAGTAACGAGTAATTTTCCTATAACCAGATTAGTAAGAATGCGAAATAAAAGCAGAAAAATAATACCCGAAATTGATAACAGAGTTCAGTCAATTTGCTTACGTCTCCAGACTGCTGCAGATCTTTTACTAAGAGAGAAAATTTACAGGTGTTTACAAAACACTCACTACTCACAAGAAAACTCTCTAGTATTGGGAGAAAGAAATGATTTTTGGGATGATTTTGAAACTAAATGAGTTGGGGTATTTATAGTTGAAGCTTGAGGACTAATCTTATAAATATCTTAAAGTTTAATGACTCAATTTAGTGATTATCCCTTGCCCAAATTCAATAAAATAGGCTGCCTAACTTTGAAATTTAAAGCAGCCCCCACTTTTGAATTTCAAGCAACCACCTGCTGCTAGCATTATTTGACCAACACCCTTGCCAAAGAAAACATGTCTTTCGTCACAAATTGCAGCAGTGTAGGGACTTCACCAAACAACAGCCAAATTTCCACCACAGCAAGTGTCATTAAAGACTGGTCCTACAGAACTAGATAAATCGGTTGGAGAATTCCCATACAAGGAGGCGAAGTCCGCCATTGAAACTCGATTTATTTCATTTTTTAGGTCCAAAAAACCTGATTAAGAATGTAACAATACAACTGCTATAGACATATTAGAGTAAGTTGTGTCTTAACATCAAGATGTCAAGGCTTTAATAACACAGATAGAGGTGATAGTCCTCCCTCTTGGCAAATAACATTGCTCTGATTCCTTCAGTTCACCTATCAATGTGTAGGGACCTTTTAATAATATTACTACCCAATATTTATATATTTTAAAATAGTCTGTATTCTAATACATTTTGTTAAAGCAATATTTTTTTATAATTAATTAATTTTTATATATTTTTTCCAAGTTAATATAAAATTTTACTTAAAATTCTGTTCTTGGAGTAATCAAAATTGAACTCGAAAGAATAAATAAAAATTAAGTTATAAATTAAGATTTATCTAGCCGACTAATTCGATGTTATAATTTGTGTGAAGGATCAGATTGTTTATAAATAGCGAGTTAGCTCTCTTTCTTTTCCGTTTTCTCATTAAGAAACGAATCTCTTTACTTACTTCTAATTCACTCCCTCTTGCTTCAATCTTCAATATCTTCTGGCCCAACAAAATCCCATGAATTGAACCGACTCCCAAGACCCTTGGGTGTGCGTGTGTGCCCAGTTTGTGATTTTCCTAGGAAAAAAATGGAAAATTTCGGTGGGAAAAAGACACCCACCATCAATCTCAAGCTGTTCACCGCTATTTCGGATTCTTTTTCCCCAAGGAACTTCCAAGACGGTGTGGTTGGGCTAGGCATAGTTGCGGCTATGACTGATGAAACCCATACTCGCCAACCTATTTGCTTTTCCCTGTCGCCGAGATACACCGCCACCCCCGTGCCTACAGCCCCATCTGTTAAACCGGCACCCAATTTCCGAGGTGGCTCTAATCCGGAGAATTCCGGTGGATTATCTCGGAACCCCACTTGTGTAATTTCTAATTCTGGCGATAATAGCAACAATTGCAGGCCTATGGGTCAATTCAAGAGGGAGTTTTGGAGTGATGACTTTCTGGCTTATTGTCATCTTTGCCAGAAGGAGCTTCATGGTTTGGATATTTTCATGTACAGGTATTGGTTTTTAACCATCTTTTGACTGATTTATTTTTCAAGTAATATTGTTTTGATACTTGTTTCTTTTCAGTCCAGTTTTTGTTAATTTTTTTACTGAATTGTTGCTGATTTACAAACGAATTGATATGTAAAATGGTTTGACTATTACTTGGATATGATTCTGCAAGTTTGCAGCTTTACTGAGTAGAAATAAATCTCTTGGTTAAGTATAATTAACTAGTGTTTATTTATTCAAAAGCTTTACAGTTCATTCTTGTCTTTGGAAAGGTATCTAAGGGTCCAAAGGTCTATATGCTTTAATAGGAAATGCTATGATAGAAACTAGAAAGGAGAACGATGAGTGGCCTTGCCTGATACTTGATAGTCTTCTAAATAAACTGCTACAGGCCGATTCCACTAAATAAACTGCAAAGGGCAGGCCGAAGTCACTAGCATGCTAACTTTTCTGCTTCGTCAGCCATCACCGGTAGGGATACTTGATTTCGATCTTGTGTTCTAGTCGCAAATAACGCCTTCTCCGATGTGATTTGTGAACTTGTTACTATTTTGATATTTGCTAAGGAAGATGAAACCGAATCGCCATAAATTTTGGTTCCTAAGCTTTGTTTTGAACATCTTAAGTGCAGTCGTTCTTTTCTGTGTCTTCCAGATCAAAACATTGGCTTCCTTTTCCTTTTCGCTGTATTGTTGGAGTTAGGGAGTAGCGATCACACTACGGACGTCTGCCGTATATTTGTTTGACAGACATAGTACTTAATGTAAAATGAAGAGTCATTTTAATTGGGTAGAAAACTTATACCAAGTGTTCTGTTTTGGTCATTTTGTTCCTGAATTTGAATGGTTATACCGTTCTGCTTGAGATACTTTTTGATAGCGAAATATAACAACAATGATAATAACAAACGTCTGCTGCTTATATTTGGTGTTGATTTTCTGCTTTTGAATTTATCTACCACAAGACAATATTTCCTTTCTGGCGTCCCCATAGCCAGCCTGTATTTCATTTGCTTTCGGGGGAATACAACAATATATTGATACTGATGGCATCAAAGGATCTTTTCACTAATACAAAACATTGAATTGGCAGAGGGGAGAAGGCATTTTGCAGTGCGGAATGCCGTGACAGGCAAATTACGTACGATGATGATCGCAAACAAATATTTGGGGCTGAAGCCAGGAAATGGAAACCACTTGATTGCTCCAAGTCCACACCCCACTGTTCTGGCCGGCAGGTGTTGTTTGCCGTGGTTGCAGCGGCATAGACTATTACTTAATTGTTACCGGACGTGATACAATAAATAAAAGGAAATAATACGCAACTGCAGAATTTTGGTAGGCTTTTGAGTTTCAGTTTCAGCATCTCTTAGTGTGTGTGGAACCAAAATCATATGATATTTCCTTTTGGCATTTCAGCTTACTGTATGTAGGAAAATCATATAGCATATTTATATGTATTATTATGAAGAGTTAAGTTATGAATATCATAAAATCCACATGTTGGAAATTTTATTTTAGAATGTCAGCTGACCAAAAAACTGAGATGAAGTTTCATGTCCATGAATCATCAATGAATATGAATGGCTTTCCACTACCAGCTTTCCCAAAAACAAAGACAGCTACATGTCTCAGACGGCAAAGCTGAAGACGAAGAAGAATAATAACCCTTGTAAGCAGTAGCACGCCTAAATCAATATGCAAGTAGATGTGTGATCAACCTCTTAAAAGAACATTTAAACTTAAAATAAAAATAATTATAATATAATCTTTTAATAAATAAACGCCCATATGTATTGACATGAAAAAATAATAATTAGTTGCATAAAAATCTCTTAGTCGAGCTTAATAGAGGAATCCATACTAGAATTTGACTATTGTCTTTTAATAACTAAAAATGGAACCCTAAGAATCCATCTGCCTGACAACTAGGGAATCCAAAATTTTGAGTTCTAAGCTCCACACAAACTTATGTAAACGTCTGAGCTAACAACATACCTTACGGGATGAGGCAGTTCTGCGGGTTGAAATCAGTATATCCAACATCAACAAGACATAACCCATCAGGAGGTGCTGGCGGTGCCGTGGCACGTCTACACGTAGCCTCCATCAGTTTTAGCAATGCATCTTCTTCTGCTCCTGCCGCTGCTTCCCTTACAGAGGTTGCCACAAGAACGCGGACCATCTATTATATTTGGTTAGATACCATAAGAATGAAAGTTGGGCAAACGGTGAGCACAGAATGTAATGATGTTATAACCTGAGAAATAAATACTTCTTCTCTAGCACTTAACGATGGTTCATATGTTTCCAACATCACTCCATTAATAAAAAAAATAAGGATATAGGAACAATTTGATCTAAAATTCTGGAAAAAGCACAACCATAGGGAACATTCAAACAAAACATCTGTGTATACCTTGCGTAGGAATCGATTTGCAACCAGCTCAACACACATAACCTTTTTCCCTTCCTCATCATCCTACAAAAAAAGTTTATCCTATCAGTGGTGTCTACGCATCAAATATTAATAGACAAATATAACCGGATTTATCCCATCAAGAAGTTAAAACGAAAAAAATATGAGTCAGAACTTATAGTACATGCTCATGTATAAATGAAAACCAATTGGACGCACAGGACTTGAAGGGGCTCAAATTATAAAGGTTCCAACACAGTCAGAAAAACTCAGAGTATACATTACACCCTACAGCCTTTTATCCCACATAACCTTTTTTCCTAATTGGTTAAGCAAGTTACATAAGGAGGTAATATTTCAACTTTGACGTTGTAATTGTCCATAAATTAGTATTACAATTTGCAATTATCCACAAAAAGAGTAATATACTAATCCAAAACCATTAGGTCTTTTACCTTGAAAATAAAGAAACACAACCATTGATCAGCTCTCACAAAATGCAGGCACAGACATGCATATAGGCAAGCAAAGCTTGGGAGAGAATAATGTTGGAATTCCTAAAATTAAGGGCAGAATCTTTACCTTATTTCAAAATGCAGGCACAGACATGCATATAGGCAAGCAAAGCTTGGGAGAGAATAATGTTGGAATTCCTAAAATTAAAGACAAAATCTTTACCTTATTTCTAGGAGCTTACTTTTTAAATAGACACTAATCTTAAGTTACTAATTAAAGTTACTGATTTTTAGGGATTATTTCCTATTTCGTACTAATTCTTTTCCTTAAAAATGTAAACTATCAACAGAGAATACAAATGAGAACAACCTTTCTTCTTAATCTTGTTCATGGTATCAGAACTCTAGGATTCTTTCGATCCTACTCCTTCGACTCTGATCTCTCACCTTAAAAATCCCTCCTATTCAGTCTTTCTCCCATGGGTGACAAAACTCTATTCGAATATGAGACTTCACAAGTAACTCAAAATATCAATCACATAACCACTCAAAGTGACCTTAATTCCTCTCTTATAATCACCAATCACGTCTAGATGAAAATAACTTCTTACAATGATCTCAATCTATTCTTATAGTGATTCGAGGTCGTGGCAAACTAGGGTACATCAATGGAGAAATCCCACGACCAACCATGGCAGATCATGCTTATGTTACATGGGAGCTCAACAACTCAATTGTAATGACTTGGCTGATCAACTCAATGGAAAGCCACATAAGTCGTACTTATCTTCTATTCAAGACTACAAAAGACATGTGGGATGCAATTAAGGAGAACTACTCCGATCTGGGAAACACTTCTCAAGTATTTGAGATCAAACTCAAATTAAAGGATACTCGACAGGGGACATTTAAAGTAACCCACTACAACAATTTGAAGATCCTGTGGCATGAACCTGATATGTATTATGAGGCAGACTAAGGTGAAGGCTAGGAACACACCAAGTTTATGACACACCTCAACAAGGAACGACTCTATGAGTTCCTGCAGGGCTGAAACGAGAGTTGGATGAAGTCCGTGGAAGTATGGCAAAACTCCTCTACCAACTATCGGTGAAGCATTTGCAGAAGTTCGAAGAGAAGAAAATCGTCACCGAGTCATGATGGGGGGACGTGAAGGAACCTAAACTTGTGACCACTCTTGGTCACGGTCTTGCTGAAACTTCAACTATTATCTCTAGGGTCCACAATCCCAGAAAACCCGAGTTGGAAGTGATTCAGGGCCAGCCCGACCATGGTGTAGTCACTGTAACCATACTGGTCACACAAGAGAAAAGTGCTTCAAGCTTCATGACTATCCTAGAAACACAAAAAATCATAAGGACAACAAGACAACTTTGTTATCTTCCAGCACTTCATCGACTACTACTTATGATGTCTTAGATGTTCACCTAACCAAGTCTCAACTCGAGACTCTCCATAAGATGCTTGGTATATTGACTGCTCATGGATCTTTAGCCTCTCAAGGTACTGCCCTCAATATTACCTCTGAATCTAATAACCAGCCCTCCTGGATTCTCGATTCGGGTGCCTCCTATCACATGACAGGTAATCCCACCCTATTTCACACCAACACCCTTGTCACAACCAATCTCGAATCCAAATAGCATATGGATCTTATTCGCCTGTTGTTGGAGTTGGAGCAGTACAACTTATCAAGAATTTCTCACTCGAGAAAGTCCTACATGTTCCAAAACTATCTTGCAACTTACTTTCAATTAGAAAGCTTAATAAAAAAGAGAATGTACTTGCTAAATTTTCTGCCATTGGTTGTGTGGTACAGGAACAGAAATCGGGGAGGATGATTGGCACTGCTAAGGTTGATGATAGACTCTATATGGAATAATGTTAATAAAAACAATATAAAAGGAGGATTGGCTTTATTGGCTTCAAATGAGGACACTATTATGTTATGGCACCATAAGTTAGTTCATCCAAACTTCTTGTATTTGAAGAAATTGCTTCCTCTGTTATTTAGAAATAAAAATACTAGTTCCTTGAAGTGTGAAATCTACCAATTATCAAAGCACAACTATGTACCATACCCATTAAAGCCCTATATCCAATCCCAACCGTACTCCTTGATACACAGTGACTTATGGGGAGCTAGTCGAGTGAAAAATGTTACAGAAGCTAAGTTGTTTATATCCTTTATAGATGATCACACTAGAGTCTGTTAGGTCTATCTCCTCAAGGAAAAATCCAAGACACCTAAAATGTTCCAAAGCTTTCATTCCATGATTCGAACTCAATTTAAGTCTACCATACATGCACTCCGCATTGATTATGGGAGAGAATACTTCAACTCTGTTTTAAGCCCATACCTTCTTGACCAAGGCATCATACACCAAAGCTCTTGTCCTGACACACCACAACAAAACAAAATTTCCAAGAGAAAAAATCGACACTTCCTAGCCGTTGCTTGAGCCCTAATATTTACCATGAATGTTCCAAAATACTTGTGGGGAGGGGCAGTCCTCACTGCATGTTACTTAATATACCGAATGTCATCCAAAGTCCTAAACCTCCAAGCACCTCTAAATAACCTACAAAAAGCATTTCCCCTATTTCGAGTTCCTACCCTTCCAGCCAAAATATTTGATTGCAAAGCCTTTGTCTATAATCATCAACCAAATCAATCTAAACTTGATCCTCGAACCCATACATTGTCTTCATTGGCTATTCTCCCACACAAGGGTTACAAATGCTATTCACTAACTTTGTGTGGTGTATTTGTCTCTCAGGATGTCACCTTCTTTGAAACCAAATCTTATTTCGCAACATCTAATCTTTAGGGGGAGACTCTCAATGAAGTTGAGACTCTTAATACCCTCCTTATTCTACCTCATGATTCTACTTCCACCATTGTTATCACAAAAAAACCTAACCATGGTATTCTCATAATTGTCGATTTAGACTTCTTTCCTCACAGCAACAGGAAATTAATACTACCCTTCCCAATAGTAACCTTCCCATCAAAAAGCAACAGTTCCTTGGATTAGAAAAACAACAACAACAAGCTCCTGAACTTCTTGTATACTCTCGACGTCGTCATTCTCCTGAAACAGAGACAACACTGCCAATTCCATCCCCAACCGAGGACTGTTATGTACCAGAGGTCTCCCTTGCTTCATCATCCATTGATCTTCCAATTGCAGTTCTAAAAGGCATAAAGAGACGCACACAACATCCTATTTCTCAATTTGTATCCTATGGAAATCTATCTAAGTCCTATGACTAATGTTGATCGTGTAGAGACTCCAAGAAATGTAAAAGAAGCACTTGAATCAACCTAGTGGAGACAAGTTGTGATGGAAGAGATGAATGCTCTCAAAAGCAATGGAACGTGGGAAGTCTCTGAATTGACTAAAGGGAAAAACAATAGGATGCAAATGGATCTTCACCACAAAAGTTAAACCAGATGGCAGCATCGATCGACACAAGGCTCGGCTTGTGGCAAAGGGTTTCACCCAAACCTATGGTCTAGTCTACGACGAGAAATTTGCTCCAGTTGCCAAACTGAATACCATTTGGGTCCTCCTATCTCTTGCTGTCAACCTTGATTGGCTCTTGACTCAATTGGATGTAAAAAAACACATTCCTCAATGGTGAATCAAACGAGGAAGTATGTATGGACTTCCTACTCGAGTTTGAAGAAAGGGTCGAGTGTGTAAATTGACTTGTGGCAAAGGGTTTCACCCAAACCTATGGTCTAGTCTACGACGAGAAATTTGCTCCAGTTGCCAAACTGAATACCATTTGGGTCCTCCTATTTATTTCTGTCAACCTTGATTGGCCCTTGACTCAATTGGATGTAAAAAACACATTCTTCAATGGTGAATCAAACGAGGAAGTATGTATGGACTTCCTACTCGAGTTTGAAGAAAGGGTCGAGTGTGTAAATTGAAGTCCTTATATGGGTTGAAACAATCCCTGAGGGCATGGTTCAGTCGATTTAGCAAAGCCATGACCAGCAAGAGATATTCAAGGGCAGGCAAACCACACTATGTTTTACAAACACTCGGGAGAGGGAAAATGCTATATTCTTGTCATTTAAGTTGACGTTATAATCCTAACATGAGATGATTCAAGTGAAATTAGAAGTCTAAAAGAATTCCTCGGCAAAGAATTCGAGCTTAAGAACAAGGAAAATGCCAAATACTTCCTTGGAATGGAAGTAGCAAAGTCTCAAACATGTATTTTTATTTCCCAAAGGAAATATGTTCTTGATTTACTATTGGAAACTGGCATGATGGGTTGCAAGCCAGCCGAGACTCTTATGGAATTTAATTTGAAGTTAGGGACTGGTGCGGATAGAGAAGAAGTAGACAGGGAGAGATATCAACGGCTAGTAGGAAAACTCATCTAACCTATCACACACTCGTCCTGATATAGCTTTCGGTATGTGTCATTAGTCAATACATGCACGCTCTGAGGGAGAAGCACTTAGAAGCCGAGTACAAAATGTTAAGGTACTTGAAAGGGACTCTTGATAAAGGTCTACCCTTCAAGAAAACAACCAACCGATATGTGGAGATCTACACTAATCTAGATTGGGCAGGTTCAGTAAATGATAGTCACTCTACAAGTGGGTATTGTAGCTATGTATAGGGTAACATCATGACATGGAGAAGTAAAAAACAATTTGTTGTAGCTCGTACCAGTGCAGAGGCTAAGTATCGAGCATTATCTCATGGTATATGTGAAGAAATTTGGATACAACGACTAATAAGGGAACTAAAAGTGTCATATATCAGACTTATGAAGATGTACTGTGACAACCAGGCAACTGTCAGTAGAGCAAATAACCCAGTTCACCACAATCACACCAAACATGTAGAAATAGATCGCCATTTTATCAAAGAAAGAATCAACTCAGGAGAAGTGTGCATAACCTACTTACCTACTAAACAAAAAGTTGCAGACTTGTTACTAAGAGCTTGAATAAAGGTATGCTTGAGGATCTTATTGCCAAGTTGAGTTTCATAAACATCTACACTCCAGCTTGAGCTTGAAGGAGAGTGTTGGAATTTCTAAAATTAAGAACATAATCTTTACCTTATTTCTAGGAGTTCGCTTTTTAAATAGACTCTAACCTTAAGTTATTGATTCTTAGGGATCATTTCCTATTTTGTACTAATTATTTCCTTAAAGCTGTAAACTATCAGAAGAGAATACAATTGAGAACAGCCTTTATTCCTAAGTTTGTTCAAATAAAATTAGCAAATATTTAAAACAAGCCCAACTTATCAACTTAATTCAATCCCTTCTATTTATAAAGTTGTTTTGGAATGATTATTTATTGATCTAGCAAAATGAGGAAAAAGTTAGAATTACCTATGCAAAAATTACATTTTAATTCATATGACAATACCTAGGAGAAGGCTACGCTTCAACATGAGATGAAGTTTTAGCAACGAAAAACTGGTGAAAAGCCTATATATATATATTATCTATTGCATGTGAAGTCTATATGAAAAATCTTTTTTGAAATCTAATGACAGCAAAACTTTAGTCATGTTCATCCTTAGGGGTGTATAGCAAGGAACAAAGGTTTGCAACATTGATAACAGTAAGAGATATTTACTGAAGAAGGTATTCTTGCTTCTGCGGCTCGAGCATGGTACATGAAGCACTCCGTTGGTGGCCCTCTGAAATTAATATTTATAAGAAAAACTGTCATTAAACAATTACATGGCAAAAGCAAATGATGATGATGATGATAAATCAACTGGCTTATGTACCTTGGGGGATAAAAGAGATAAAATACTCTACACAACACAAATTGCATGATATATATGAAATACTCGATGAATCTACAAACAGAAACCTTTTTATATATATAATTTGGAGGTTGGGGGTTGCTAGGGTCTAAACCCAAGTTTTCTTGTCCTCCAAATTTTCAGTTTTCAGTTCTTGCAAAAGTCATAAGATTCCAGTATCTTTGATAATCCAGAAGAAGAGTATGGCAATTGGCAATCCGCATTACTATATCTCAACTATGAATTTCTTGATGATGTCAACTTTGTTTGACTCTTACATGTTTCTAGATGCTTTGGTATCACGTGCAAACATTCTGTATGACAATAATTTTCCTTCTAGTTTCCGTAATAGCTGATTAACCCTGCATACACTGAAACTGCTTGGCTTGTATGCAGCTTCAGACTCTGTACTATTGCTGATAATTACATCCTCAACATTTTCCAAACTAATGCTCTCAACACACTTGTTACTTGGCTCAATATAGTTTCCAGCAAAACTAGATTTCTCAACTTCCTTCTCATTCTCACAACATTGCTTCTCATTTTCTTGATCATTCAAAGGAAAAATATACAAATAGCGCCTCCATTTTGCAGAGAAGTTGGGATGGAATACACGTGAAACCTACAATGATTCAACAATAGTTGCTAATGTATAGGAGTAATTATTACAGATAAGCTTTGCAGTTGCTGATATCCAGGAATATTTTTCTGCTTGGATAATCGCCATTCATAAAAAGAAACCATTACCTCAGAAACTGATACAACTCTGAGTTTCCCAGGTGCCGCACTATTGATTGCATCTTCAATATCACAAGGTTTTACATCCTGTCTCCAAGTATCTGAAAAAAAAGGTGGGAGAAAAATAAGATACAACTGTAGGAAAAAAATTTGGGAAAACAATTCATACAATCCCAACAACCTTAACCAGAACATATTCTATTTCTATCATGAGATATCTTACAAACTAGACTGCTTCATCATTCGCTATGATACCTAAACCTTGGCTAAATATGATCATTTTCACAATAAATCAAAATCACCAAGTGTTAGGAAAACGATGGAGTGGACTAGGGAGGAAATAGTAGTAAATCAATACAATGAAAGCTGAAAATGAGTAAGATAGAAGTTGGAACTCTAGAAAAACATAGGCTTATAATAACCACTAGTTTTTTAAGTCTTTTAATTAACATACCACATCTTCCTTTCAGGCTTGAACTAAATTAGCATAAAACTCTCGAACAACTAGGATCACTGCATCTACAGGATGCATACAGAATTACTTTCAGGCTTGAACTAAAACATCTTAATTTCCACAATATGAAGTAACTCACTGTCTCTTTGGCGCCATGTCACAAATTCACAATTATGCAACTAACTTATAAACATCTCAACCAAAAATACTCCGTAGTTTTCTAAGGATTTCAACTGACACTGCAAACCAAAGAACTAAGCAATTCTAATCTTGATTATCAACAAGTATCCGGAATCATTTTCAATAATTCAAGAGATTCAAAAGGTATCTAATTCTAGCAATTTCTCAACTAATCCAAAACAAATTCACAAGCAGTTCTCAAGATCAACCAAAAAATCACAAGATAGAACTAGATATGAAGCTGAAATCAGTCAATGAAGAGAAAAAAAACTAAAGAGATTAATTATCTAAAACGAGGATTAGAACACTTTTTTGAATGATTTTCCTTTTGATTCCAATCTTGAAAGAGATGTTAAGCCTCAGGAAAAATATGAAAACAGAATGACTAGGGCCAACCATCTTAAAGGGAAATTAAGATGGATTCAACGCATTAAATTAAATGTTCATTAAAGGAAGATGAAAACAGCAAAAATCCGTAATAAAACGTGCCACAACATACAGAAAGAACAAACTTGCTGAATAGCAGACACTCCTTTGTCGGTCCGGCCTGCAACCAAGGCACAACCTTCCGGTGGTTTAGATTTTTCCTTCAGAAGTTGTGCTTTCTTGTCATCAACAAATCTCCCAAGAGATCTTTCAACTATTCTGTAGAGTGCATTCAAGTAAGAGATAGATCATTCAATTTTCAGTTTACATAAAATCAAAGGGGAAAAACAGCTTACTCCTGAGCAGTGTTCAAACCAGGCTGCTTCTGCCATCCATCAAATGCACATCCACTGTATGAAACAATTATCTTGAAAGTTACTCTTTTCCATCTTCCAGTCCTTTCTTCTCTTTCATCACAAACCTCTAATTTTTTAAAATCATCGTCAACAACATCACTACACGTCTGCCATCAAAACTTAGTTGAATAAATGCAAGCAACAAAAGGGTTAACTAAATCTAAAAGAAACAGACAGATACCTGAATGTCATTGCCATTGGCAGTGCCTGTGCCGAATAACGTTGATAAGGTTAAGCAGCCATTGACCACATCGGAATAGAAACGGCAAACGTCCTGCCAAGGTCGCTCATACATGAACTGATAGCTCTCTCTAGCAGTCCACCTTGCAGAACTGCAAGAATCAGTGTGGTTGTAGTGAAAATAAACCTTGTTTTCCGTTTGGTTTTCCATGGATGATATTGATGCTATGGCTCTGAAGTTCCCCAGTCTACTGATCAAAGATGCTAATGATTTTACGGTAAATGATGACATCATGTACCTCTGCCTCTCTCGAATTCAAGAAATCACCGTAGCGATACCTAATTCATTACTCGCTCCGATCAAAACAGATTTCATAAAACGGATTCGGGTATTATTTAGTATTAGGGTTTAACAAGTGATAATGAGACGGTACGCGTCATTCATAAATTGTCTACAATACATTTTATGCTCAATATTCAAATAAGCGAATAAATTATATTTAAAATTAATTTTTAGTGTTTGAATAAACTTTTGCTAAAAATAGTTATTTAATAATTTTTTTTTGTTACAGATTAAATTTTAAAAAATAATTGAGCGATATATATTACGTTTATATTTAAAAAATAGATATATTTAAATATTATTTTATTTTTAAAAATAATATATATATATATAAACGTGACATGTGTCACTAAACGACCTTTTTTAATGTTAGACACCTAAAAACATAAAAAAAATATTAGACATCTATTTTTAATAAAAAATTCTTTAAACATCAAAAGTCAATTTTATGTATTGTTTAGACACTTATTTTTATATTAAAATAACATTTTATAATTTTATTTTATATTTGTATTTTTACCCAAAAATCACATAAATATTATAATATTACCTGTCAGACAGCATTTCCTCAAATTTTGCCAATCTAGCACCTTTAGTGATAATAAGGCATGTTACGTGAAACACACCTTTACTTAGGTGAACCGAAGGCGCATCCCTTAGAGTGTGCCTTCTAGCGAAAATGTTAACATGGCACCACGTGGGAAGGCGTGTTTCAAGGGATGCGTCTTTCGGGGTTTTCTTACCACATGGTCCACATCAAATTCCCTAAAAAATATTTTAAAAAAATATACTTTAAAAATTTATAGGGACTACCATCGTAATTTAATACATATTAGTTTAATGAGTTAAAAAGCTTAATGAGATTAGTTTATATAGGCATATTGGAGTATTTATGTTATGTTTCTTGACAATGTGAAATAAAAGTATAGGTTTTATTACCACATCAGATTCCCTAAAAGTATTTTAAAAAACATGCTTGAAAAATTAAAAATTAAAACTATAGAAACTAACATCGTAATTTAATACATATTAGTTCTATGAGTTGAAGAGCTTAATGAGGTTAGTTTATATAGGCATATTGGAGTGTTTAGATTTTGTTTCTTGACAATGTGGGATAAAAGCTAAAAGGTGTATTCTTCAATGTTAGTCACACTTACATAATCTCAGTAGGGGTCCACATAATTGCATAGTTATGGTAATCTTGTATAATCAAACCATAGATGAATTTTCATTTCCCTCCCAATTAAATTCCCATCCTCACTCCCTCTTATGCACACATTAATCTGCAGAGTATATGGCTTATCCGGTGTTGTTCCAAAGAACTCAATAGCAGCTGAAAACTATGATAGAGATATGCTTGTATATCAGTTTACTATCAGCTAACTGTATCAACCGTGGCTAGTAAATTTTGTACATGTTAAGCTTTGAGCTATTGGCTTGTTCTATGTTTAATATAGAGGAATATGACAAAAAATACATGTTGGAATATTGCGTCCTTTTGAAGGTCTATAAGTACAGTAGTTAACATTTTTAAAGCAATATTTTGAAGGGTTGGTCATGCTTTCATCCAACTCCCTATTTGCGACAGGACAATCTTTCATATTTTTTCACCATTTGTCTAATTTGTGTGCTAATACTTTAAATTGTATTGGCTTCAACTTTCCATTGGCAAGACGCTTGACTTACGTCCTATTAATTTCTATTACACATAAGTTGATCAAAAAGTCATTGCATATTTGCACTCTTATACCATTACCCACACTAGCTATTATCAATGAGTAAAACGATTTAATATATTATTAATTACTTGTGCATCACCTGTTGTGGGGTAACTGAAGAAGAACTCAAGGGTTTATCATGCAAGCAGAACTTTTTGAAATAAGCAAAATAAGTCTTGGGATAACTTGAGGAAATCAATAATTTTCTACATCCATTCAAAATCAAAGTGAAAGTTACATATAAACAAAACTTTCAACATAAGCTTCTACTTATTGTGTTGAAAAGATTACGAACTGTTTTCTAATTGATCTATATCAGCTTCAAAAGTTAATTTAGTATCTAATACTTTTTTATTATGTTTCTTGACAACTTTCTATATAAACCTCACATTTTACATGTTGATAACACCAAGCAATACTTTTTATCATATTTTATATTAGATTCAACTTAAATTATAGATCTAATTAATCATATTCAAAAAATAATACATTTATATGTCAATGAAATATTTTTAATTTTTGTTACATAAATTTTTTGAACTCGTCATTAAAAAATAAGTATTTAAATATATTAACATATAAAAATATATAATCTTAATTAATAAACCTTAATAATAAATATTAACCTAATATAATTTAACAATAGTGTATAAGTAGATTCATTAGATATATAGATAAAAAAATTAAGGAATACACCTTTTAGCTTTTATCTCACATTGTCAAAAAACATAACCTAAACACTCCAATATGCTTATATAAACTAACCCCATTAACATTTTCAACTCATGGAACAAATATGTATTAAATTATAATGTTAGTCCCTATAGTTTTATTTTTTAAATTTTTTTAAAGCATATTTGTTTAAAATGCTTTTAGGAAATTTGATGTGGCAAGAAACCCTTGGAAGGCATGCCCCTTGAAACACACCTTCTCATGTGGTGTCATGTCAACATTTTTCCTGAAAGGTTGTTCCAAGGGATGCACCTTTGGTCCACCTAAGCAAAGGTGTGTTTTACATAATGTGCCTTATTATTACTTTGTCAGAAATGGTGATAGATTGATAAAATTTTAGGAAATGGTGGTTGACATGTAATATTTTAATATTTGGGTTATTTTTGGGCAAAACAATGTCGATAACGTTGAGTTAACTTTGTTTATGAACTTAATTAAATTTTAATTAGAAATTAAATTTGATTTTATTATAATTGTAGTAATAAAAATTACTTGATGATTAAGTGTATGGTAAAGAACATGAAGAGTCCTCAAACTTTTAGGGCACTTGTATTTTGATCATTCAACTTTAAAACTTGTAATACATTCACCGAACTTTTAGTTCTCTTTCAGAAAGATCCCTAACATTACCTCCCGTTAGTTTGATCTAACATTTGGCTTAGGGTTTAGGCAACCAAAAGAAATAAATATGAATGACCAAAATGTAAGTACCCTAAAAGTTTGGGGACTATTTATGCATTTTACCCTTAAGTTTATTTAATAAAAAATTGTAGGATAAAATATACAAATAGTCCCTGATTATAGGGTGTTTTTGTTGAATCTCCCAACTATTAAAAGTTACAAAATGATCTTTAAATATAGTGTGTTGCTTTGTTGAGTCACTCGACTATTAAAAGATACAAAATGATCATCGACTATTCATATATTTCAAACTCGTCCTTTTATGTTGAAAATTTGACAGTCATCTGAGTTGAACATTAATATATTGACTGAGATATGATAGCATTTTGAAATCCTGGGATCCAACAAGTTAATGTTTAGCTCATACTGCAGACAATTTTTTAATGAAAAAATGACGAGTTTGGAACATATAAATATAAATAGTCGAGTGGTCATTTTATAACTTTCAATGGTCGGTGACTCAACAAAGCAACTTCTTATAGTCGGAAAATCATTTTATAACTTTTAATAGTCAATAGATTAATGAAAGCATCACACTATAGTTCGAGGATCATTTGTGTACTTTGGACAAAAAAATTGACCAATTATTTATCTTAGTCTATAAAATTATGAGAGATAATTTTCTAAAATAGATGTAATTTTTCATAGTTTATATAAATTTTGAAATTTGCATTGCAAATATGATTTTTGTAGGGATATTGAGAAAAATTTAAATGCATTAAATTTTAGTTTATATATCGAATTTTGGAATAATGACATGATCATATAGTTGTATTTTTTTTATGAACTCTACATCTAGAGTGAATAATAATTTTCTCATATCTAAAAATATATAATGTTAAACTATTTTTTTATTAAACTAAGGTAACTATAAAGTAATATATGTTTTAAATACTCTCAATTATTTGACAATAAATGATTTCAATCATCATGCTACAGTCGTTAGTGCTCGAACCCATGACCTCTAGAACAACAACAATTCATTTAACCACTAAGGTAAGTTGGTTCGTGTTAAGGTTAAACTATATTAAATCTTGTATTTTATGTGTAATTGTGTATCTTACTGTACATATATCGCTATAATTATTCTACGTGGATATTTTTTTTTGAAAGAATCGAGTTACATATATTTGAAATTGATAGAGATTCAATGAATGCCAAGATGAGTGAATACAAGCAAACGGGTTTATCGATTATCACCTAAAAACTTGATAGAACCCGTCTTCGAATTTTAAGGAAAAAGAATAGTTTGGAATGTAATGAATAGTCGGGTGATTATTTTGTAATTTTTAATAATCAAGGGATTCAACAAAGCAACTCCCTATCATCGAATGATTATTTTGTAACTTTTAATAGTTAAGGACTTAATAAAGCAATATGCTATAGTTAGGGGACCATTTATATTCTTTTTTTTTTAAAAAAATATATTAAAATTTTAAAAGGTATAAAATTATAAACTTTTAAAACATGTAAAATTAAATCATCTATATTATTTATACTATTCATTTATAAATCGAAGAATATTGTACATTTAAACAAGTTTGGACTAACGTATTTTTACATGTAATAAAAATGATGCCAATTGAACTAATTCAATTGGAGATAATAATTTGATTTATGAATTCAGATATTCATGAATATTTGGTATGTTTTCATATATTAGGACAACTTGCGGATTTAAATGTTGTTTTATTAATCTAAGATATTTACAAGTAGTAGTAATTGTTTTAAAAAATTTCAGTCATTTGATAAATAATGTTTAAATTAGGGATGGGCATGGGTCGGGTTTTTGGTCCACCCGACCCGACCAAAACAAGGTTTCACCCGACCCAATCCGATCTGAATATATGACTTAGAAACCTGATCCGACCCGAAATAATTAAAAAAAAGTATTTTTATTCAATAAAAACAGCGACTTAATTGAAAATATTATATATCGAGGGGTATTATTGTAATTATTCCTAAATATATAAGGTAAAATTATATATATATTTTTCGGGTCGGGTCGGATCTGATATTTTTCACTATAAACCCGACCTCGACCCGAATCCGATTTTTTTAAAAAAAATCCGACCCGATCGTGTCGGGTTTAGGTTGAGTGTCTATCCCTAGTTCAAATAGCATGATAGTCTCTAATAATCTCTGATGTTCAAATCTAAAACTTATGGGAATAACAATAATCCTTTTAATTACTAAAATAATTTCGTTCACGTTAAAATATTGATAGACAACCTCAATCATTATTTGAATCTAAAAGATTTATATACATATGTATTACAATATAAATATTCAAACCTGGTTTCAAAAAAAAAAATTATTTGCTTCAATTGAGATTCAAATTTTGATCATGAATTTGGATCAAAATTTATGTTGGTTAGATATCCAACAAATAATTTAAAATTTGGATTTGAGTTCATTTTATGACTTTGAATATTTGGCAAATAATAATATTTAATTTAATTCAAATTTAATAATAATACTTATTTTACAAATTTAATTTTATTATGATAATATTTTGCTTTTTTTTTGGACTTTGCTTGCATTGCATGTTTGCTACTTGTGGTGTCATTAAGGCAACAGACTGACTCAATTTGTCATTATAAAATTAGCTGTTTTATAATACCAAGTGGCTACGAGTAATGGGGCGGGTTTTCATATGGATGCCAATGATGTCAACACATATGTCTTATTAATTGCGGTTTATGAGGCTGCGTTGATCCCCGTGATGGAATTTTAAAATCACAAAATATTTCTCTTTTATATATGAGGGTAAACTACATGTTTCAGTAATTTTTTTGTTTTTCCTAATGAAGTTTTAAAAATTACAAATTGGTCACTTGTCGTTAACGATCGTTACTGTGGACAATAGAAACCCGATGTGGCGCGATATCCCTCTAACCTGATACCCCTCTCTTTTCTTCTTATTGTTTCATCTTCTTTCATTTTTCTTTTCATTGTTAATTAATATGAATTATTAAAGGATGGTTCTTCTTTGTTTCTGCTCATAAAAAGAATAGAAGCAAGATCCTCAACCCATCATGATGTGATAAATGACCATCTTCTTTGTTTTTGTTGTTGCATTTGTAAGCACCATAGACCAAGACCTATTATAAAATCTCCTTTCAACAATACCTATATTCGAGTTCTCTCTTATTTGGGGGTTTTTGGGTTTATTTTCTTTTTGAGAAATCTAATAAGGAGAAGAGTGCTTGAGTGTGATTGTGTCTATGTTGGTTTGTATGCTATCATTTAGGAGATAATTGTAACACCCTAATCCGGTCCGACCAGAAATCTGGAGGATTATAATGTTACACGGAATCACCTAAGTAGCTAACCATTTTTTAAAATTGTTTGGACACATTCATAAACTATGGAATCTTACCAACGTTGTAGATAAGTAACTCGAGTGTCCTCAGTGTTTCCCGAGTATCAAGCAAGGAATAAGTCTATGGAATCTTACCTCATAATGATTTTATGTTACCATAATTATTAGGGTTTCCACTTGTAAGCTTATTACAAGGTTCCTCTCAACCCAAGACATCTTTTTAAATCTCTCCAATTTAAGCTAAGCTTATAGCCCAATAGCTCATGATTGTACAAGCACAACCCCTTGGGTATCGGTACTTTCATTCCTAAGATATCTATACTTCCCCGAGCATCGATACCAACTTTACATTCGATGTTTTGGAAAAAGCCTCAGTATCGATACTTCTATTGAGAGTATTAATACCCTACCCTCAGTATTGATACTCCTATGAGTATCAGTACCAAAATTGGATTCGATTTTTTGAAAACAAATACCTTTGTATCGATGCCCCTACTGGGAGTATCGACACTCTACCTTGGGTATCGATATTCCCATGAGTACCGATACAAAATATTGGTTACTGAAATCTGACCAAATCCTAAAGTATCAATACTAGGCCTCTAAGTATCGATATTATATGAGCATTATCGATACTCCTTGATGGGGTATCGATACTCTCCTCACAAATCCTTTGAATTTTGCTCTCTCGATGAGCAATATCGGTACAATTCATATAGTATCGATACCCTCAGCCCAAAAAACTTTTTTTCTATCATCTAAGACTTTCTAAATCACTCCCTAATTGTCCCCCAAAGCCCCTAAATTATGTTTGAGGCTTACTTAGTACTTAAAGGTTATAACAAGTCATTGATTTATGCATGAACAACAACAAATTCTTAGTTTCATACTTTGAACCCCTAAATATGCCCAAATGACTCATACACTCATCCAAGCATCAAAGTTACACATGATGATCAATAAGCAAAAAGGAAATGTTAGAAGTGTACCACATTATACGTATGAGTTGAAAGTATAACCTCAAGCTCACCTAAGGACCTCTTTCTCATTACCCTTCACCTTTGAGTTTTAACTTACTTCTCTCACTAAAACAATCAATAGAATGAGTTATTAACTCACCCAATAACTTAAGAAAGGTAAGAACGAAGTTTCTAAAGCTTAGGAATGGTTTAAAGCCACTCACAAGCTCTAAACACCAAAATTCTTCATAAACCAACTATGAACACCATGGCCAAACTCTAAGGTTGTGAGATCAATTTGAAGCTCTAATGGAGATGATTTTACAACTTCACAAATTCGGACTAGGAATGATGGGTTACAAAGATTCTTCCTTTGTTAGTTTCTACAAGAGAGAAAACTGAGAAGAATAATGATGAAAATAAGACAAAGAAGGATGAAGAAAAAGAGGAAGCCTGACATGCATACATCATCATTTTTAATGAGAAACTATCTTTCAAAAAGTTTAGGGGCTAATTACACTCATAGTACTTTGTTAAAATTACCCCTTTTTAAAACTAGTTTGGGTCCAACACAAACCCAATCCACTTCATACTTGGGTAAGTGCTTTTCACAAGCCTATTGGATCTAAATAAATCTCTCGGGTTAGACTAAATCTACTAACCTGAGAATCAGGGCGTTACAACTCTCCCTCTTAAAAAGAAATTTCATTCTCAAAATTCAAATGAGTAGAAGATATGTGGATACTGAAGTTACATATCTTCTTCAGTCTACCAAGTTACTTCATCGGTCCCATGGTTCCTCAACAAAACCTTCACAAATAGAATCTTATTTCTCAATTCTTTGACCTCTCGATCCAAGATCCTTATCGATTCCTCCTTATAGGTCATATCATGACTTACTTCGATTTGCTCTAACGCAATGATGTGGGAAGGTTCAGAACAATAACTCATAAGCATTGACACATGAAACTAAATAAGAGGGTGTTCAATCTCCGGTTGCAATGCTAGTCGGTGGGATACGGGTCAGACTCTCTCAAGAATCTCACAATGCACGATAAAGTGTAAAGTTAACTTTCCTTTTGCGCTCGAATCTAAGCACTCTCTTCCAATGTGACATCTTTAGGAAAACATTGCCGCTCACTTCAAACTTTATGTCCGTATTTTTCAAATTTACGTACAATCTTTATCGGTTAAAAACTTCGTTCAAATGAATATGAATCAACTGGACTTTCTCTTTGGCTTTTCTGATTAGATAGGGCCAATCAACTTCCTTTCGCTAAGCTCTATCCAACACAAAGGCTTTATAGGGTGCCATTTGAATACTAGACTGGTAGTTGTTGTTGTAGGCGAACTCCACCAATAGAATGTGATCTTCCCAACTACCCTCGAGATCTATCACACAACATCTAAGCATATATTCTAAAATATGGATCACGCTTCAGATTGGCCATCAATCTGGGGTGTAAGACGGTACTAAAATGCAATCAGGTACCTAAGGCTTCATTAAGTGCTTTTCAAAGCCTGATGTAAACTGGAGGTCTCGATCAGAGATAATCGACGTTTGTACTCCATGTAATCTCACTATATCTTAAATGTATAGTATAACCAACCTCTCAAGGGTAAAATCTATTCGAACCAGTAGAAAGTGAGCAGACTTGGTTAACCTGTAGACCACTACCCAGATTACGTCGTACTTCCTTCGTGTAATTGGTAATCCAATCATAAAATACATTGTCACTCTATCTCATTTCCATTGCGGAATCTGGATAGGCTGAAACAATCCTGATGGAGCTTGAAGCTTTGCCTTAACTTACTGACAAGCTAAGCACTTAGACACGAACTCAGATATTTCTTTTTTCATACCAGACCACCAATACAATTGACGAAGATCTTGATACATCTTGTTTCCCCAAGAACAGACTGAAAACAAATTACAATGCACCTCACTAGGGATCTTAGTTCTCAATTTCTTGCTCGGTGGAACACACAAACGTCCCTGAAGATGAAAATACAATACATCGCTATTCTTCAGGTCAAAACCAGAAGCCTCACTATGACGAGTTTGTCAGTCTTAGCTAATAAGTGATCATTGATTATTTGAAGTACCCTCACTTCATTAACTAACTCAGGTTTGACTCGTAACTCGACTAACAATCTGTCATCAAATGTCAAACTCAAATGTGCAAGCAAGGCTCAAAGATCGGACATTGTCTTTTAACTCAAGGTGTCTGTCACCACATTTTCCTTACCCGAGTCATAATCTTTAAGCAAATCCACCTAATATCGTTACCTTAAATTTAACTCTTTTTACGTAAGTAAATACTTCAAACTTTTATGGTCGATGAAGATGTAACACTTCTCTCCAAAGACGCAGTGCCTCCAAAACTTCAAAGCAAATACCACTACTGCTAGTTTTAAATCATGGGTATGGTAGTTTCACTCACATGGCTTAAATCTTTGAGACGCATACGCGACCAACCGACCCTCTTGCATTAGTACACAACCCAAGTCATTTAGTGAAGTCTCACTAAACATTGTAAAATCCTTACTCGACTCCGGCTGAGTTAACACTAGTGTTTGGGTCAAAATCTCCTTTAGTCTCTTAAAACTGTTTTGACGTTTATCATCCCAAATGAACGACACTCTTTTTTACAGTAGTTTAGTTATCGGGGTAGAAATCATAGAAAACCCCTTTACGAAAGGGTGATAGTACCCGACAAGCCTTAGAAAACTATATACCTCAGATACTTTTCGTGGTGGCTCCCACTCGATCACGACTTGAATATTTAGATGATCAAATCATATACCTTTAGTTGACACTACGTGACCCAAAAACAACAGCTCCGATAACCAAAACTCGTACTTGCTGAACTTAGCGAATAACTGACGCTCCCTTAAGGTCTAAAGTACAATAAGGAGGTGACGGTCATGCTCTTACTTGGAACGTGAGTATAACAAGTTATCATTGATAAACGCCACTATGAACTGGTCTATATACTAATGAAAAATCCTATTCATTAAGTCCATGAATGCTATTGAACCATTGCTGAGACCGAAAGGCATAACTAGAAAATCATAGTGACCATATCAGGTCCTAAAAGTTATCTTCTATATGTCAGCCTCTTTAACATTCAATTGGTAGTACCCAACCTCAAGTCAATCTTGGAGAACACTCTAGTTCCCTTAATCTGGTTAAACAAGTCATCAATTCTTGGAAGCAAATATCGATTATTCACGGTTAACTTGTTCAATTAATGGTAGTCAATGCATAATCTCATTGATCCATCTTTCTTCTTTACAAACAACATCGGTGCTCCCCACAGTGAGATGCTTGGTCAGATGAATCCTCACTCTAGAAGTTCTTTAATTTGGGCCTTAAGTACTTTTAACTCAATTAGTTCCATACGGTATTAGCAATAGACAACAAAGTTGAACCTAACATGACCTCAATGCCAAACTTTAGTTTTCTACCGGGTGGTAAACCCAGTAACTCCTCCGAATATACATCAGGAAAGTATCTTACTACACAAATCTACTCTAACACAGGACTTGAAACACGATTGTCCACTATATGAGCAAAAAATTCCTCATAACCCGTGTTCAACAACTTACAAGACTCTAAGGTCGAAATAATCTCGAGGTACAAATGAGATCCTTACTTGCCATCACTATCATAGTGTCATCTGACTTATGAAGTTTAATTTGCCTAGTCATGTACCTTAGACTCGCATCGTGCTCAGATAACCAATCCATTTTAAGGATCACATCGAACTCTCTAAACGGTAACTCCATCAAATTAACTAGAAAAACTTATCATCAGATCTCTACTAGACACTTACGGTGGGCATTGTCCACTAACACATCTAATCCTAGAGGGCTTGAAACTCGAACCTTAACTTATAAGTCTTTGGTTGAGATATCTATCTCTTGGATAAGATCACGACAAAATAGGAGTGGGTTGACCCCGGATCTACTAAAGCAGTAACCGACATACAAAAAATTGTAAAGATACATGAGATGACATTGACAGTCTCACACTCATTCTCAGCTCAGATGATATACCGATGAGAGGTAAATCTAGCCTCAAGATCAGTTGTTGATCTGGTGGTACCTCTGCTCTACTATTTAAATGTTGAACTACCTCATCTCTAGAAAGATCGTCGAGCCCTCTGATCAGTCTGAGTCGATCTCTAAACAGTCAATGATGTTATACTCCATGCCTTAGTGTAATCTCTAATGAGGTACTCATGGGATCCATACCCATAACAAACTCTGAAATCTCTATGACACTCCCTTGAGTACCTCCTACCACAATTTTTATATGTCGGGGGCAGCATGCTCCTGGTTGAACTGCTTGTACTCGTCATAGATACTGAGGCTAGTGGCCTCCTATGACCCTCTGATAGAGACCCCATGAACACCTATTGTAGATCAGACCCTATCTTGACCTCTAAGACTAAGAAAATAGATACCCTTACGATTATTGGGAGTCTCTGGCCTTTTGGCTGAAATCTGGGATAACTAAATAGTGTTTGGGGATCAATGACTCTATCTTATATTGTCACTTGAGATAGGGTCTCTTATGCTCATAACTCGTTCAATAGTCTTGGCTTGATAAATCAGCTCGATAAAAACTTTAGGTGGGTCGGCAACTAGTGGGTAAGGATGTCTATATGGAGGTCATCCCTAAATCTCATACAGTGGTACTCCTCTATGGCCATTAACTCTGACACATAACGACTAAAGTGTAAGAACTCACTCTCATACTCATACACGGAGCGATCACCCTAGACAAATGAAAAAATTGGCCTTTCAGGTTGTTTGAGTGGGTCTTGTCAATATATTTTGCTATGAAATCTATCAGGAAAACTCTCTTATCGGTCGCTCTAGCTCTAGCGTCCACTCTACTATTTCCCACCAATATCGCATCACTTTTCAACAAGATGGTGGTGTACTCTAACTTACCCTCAAGGATAAGGTATAGTTGTCTCAAGGTGCGAAGGGTAAAATCTCTTGATAAGGTACTCTTGAGGGGCTACTGATCGGTGGCTACCGGATCGTCATCGCCTAAACCTAGGAAGTCGGTGGTCTTATAACGATAAAGTATCTTGATAAAGGACTCTTAAGGGGCTATTGGGGGTGGAGAAGATGGAATGAGTGCAGAAGGTGCCCTAAGGATAGCCCTAATGATGTGTCTCAACATCTGCATGAGGTTTATAAAGAACGTAGTCTAATCTATCCGAGCTTCCTCTGGGATACCCATATCATCGGAGTTGGAAATAAACTCATCCCTCGTGTCTTCAACTAGCGAATGACGACTCTTTTCACGACCCTCCTAACTATAGACGTGGTCGTCTGCCATAATCTACAAGCTCAAAGAAAAGAAAAGAGTCATCATCTCCATTTCCAAACAATTAAGTACGCTTAACACTCTAGAGACATGTATTTCATTGACATCTAACGACTTAACCCATGGGTCACAGGAAAAATTGAACCTAACGCTTTGATAACATTAAATGTAATATCCTAATCCAGTCCGACCCGAAATCCAGAGGATTAAAATGTCACACGGAACCACCTAAGTGGCTAACCCTTTTTTTGAAATCATTTGGAAACATTCATAAACTCAAGCAAAATAAATTATTTAATACAAATATGTTTACAAAATATAAATTAAGTTTACAAACTATGGGGAGCCCCCATAAGTATACTCAAAATATATATAAATCCAAATAGAGTTTATGATTCATATAAACAACAAGGGTCTATAACGATACATGCCCATTATAATACTTGAGATGTACTCTGGTAAATGGTCAAGTCTAGAAATCCTAAATCTAGCACGAACTCCTCAACTAGTACCTAAGAACCTGCCAACATAAATACATTTTATACGTTTAGCTCACAAGTTCAGTGCCAAAAAAATAACCTTAATATACTACTACATGCATTCAACATAGAAATATGCGACTAGCATGGTTATGAACATTTGGATACATTCAAGCAACATAAAAAATAAGCATCATGGTATAGCTCAGGGTCACTTAGTATCACGGTAACCATACCCCTATTTGTTTATTACAACATACTAAGGTGAGATCTGGGTCACATAGCATCAGCATCTCCCCAATACCTCAGGCTAGGTCCGAGTCATATAGCATCCGTACTTTGTCCAACTAATCTACTCCTCTAGAGTACTTGAGACATGTCCAGGTCACATAACATCGACACAACATCCAATTAGCATTTAAAGTGCCCAAGCACTATATTGAATATATCTTAATAATCCCTTACTCAACTATATAAATGTCGTAGACAAGTAACTCGGTTGTCCTCAGTGTTTCCGGAGTATCAAGAAAGGTATAAGTATTATGGAATCTTACCTCACAGTAATCTTATGTTACCATAATTATTAGGGTTTCCACTTGTAAGCTTATTGCAATGTTCCCCTCAACCAAAGGCCCCTTTTTAAATCTCTCCAATTTAAGCTAAGCTTATAGCCCAATAGTTTACGATGGTACTAATATACCCCTTTGGGTATCAGTACTTCTATTCTTTAGATATATATACTTCACTGAGCATCGATACCAAACTTATATTCGATGTTTTGGAAAAAGCCTCGGTATTAATACTCTTATTGATACCATACCCTCAGTATTGATACTCGTATGAGTATCAGTACCAAAATTACAATCGATTTTTAAAAAAATATCTTGGTATCTATACCCCTACTAGGAGTATCAATAGTATCGATACTCCCATGAATACCAATACCAAAATTGACTATTAGAACCTGATCAAGTTCCCGAGTAACGATAGTAGGCCCTTAAGTATTGATACTACCTAAGCAGTATTGATACTCTTTAATGGGGTATCGATATTCTCTTCACAAATCCTTTGAATTTTGCCCACTTTCGACAAGCAGTATCGATACTATTCATACAATACTAATACCCTCAACCCAAAAATCTTTGTTTCTCTCATCTAAGACCTTCTAAATCACTCCTTAAGTGTTCCCAAAGCACCCAAATGGTTTTAAACCTTATTTATTATTTAAGGGTTATAAAAGGTCATTGTTTTATGAATGAACAACAATAAATTCCCCCTTTCTTGCTTTGAAACCCAAATATACTCAAATGACTCATACACTCATCCAAGAATCAAAACTACACATGTTGATATACAAGTAGTAAGGAAAGTTTAGAAGCGTGTTGTAACATTCCGAAATTCTGGTCAGTGACTAAAATAAGAATTTTTGAAATTTGGTGATAAAAGTAAAATAGTTAAATAGTTTAATGACTTATTGGAAATATAGTTGAAGGTTGTTTGATAATTATTAAAGGAAATAAAGGGCAAATTGGTTATTTGATAAGAAAAATATTTTCCCCTTTTATAAGAATGAATCACGTGGGGGAAAAGAAAGAGTTATCTGGAAACTTTCTTCTTATTCTTCTTCTTCCTCCCGTATCTCCAAGCTCAAATGTAAGTTTCTGATTTCTTGATTATTTGTTGATTTAAAGGTGGGGTTATGATCACTAGATGACAATTAAGCTTAAGGAAAGTTTAATTTGTTCTTAAACAACAAGATGAAATATATATAAGAGATTAAAGATTTTGAGTTCTTAGATGAAATCTTGGAATAGAGTTCATTACTCATATTGGAAGACAAATTTGACTGTCATCTACTTAATTAAGGGATGTAAAGTGATGGAATTGAATTTAGAACAAGTAGAAAATTTAGTATGCTTCTTGGATTTCATATGGAAGATAGAATTTTGAGTTTAAAGAAGTGATTATGGAGTAGAAATAAGTTTAAGTATGTATATTAAAGTAAGGAATATTAAAGGAGGTGAAAGATAAAGAGTTAAGCTGAAAGAGAGTGAATTCATGCTTAAAATGTAAATTCTGGGTTGTGTGCATCGATGCATCTTGAATGTGTATCGATGCACTCTCAAATATTGAACATCGAATGCCAATAGTGCATCAATGCATAAGGAGTGCATCGATGCACCCGTTTAAAATACAAACATCGAATGTGATTTGTGTACCGATGCACAGGTAGTGCATCAATGCACCCGTTAAGGAATGCATCAATACACTGTAGAGTGCATCGATGCATGCCTTCATTAAAAGATGAAATTAGCTTTTCTATTAGTCTAAGTAGTGATTGATTATAGTATATTGATTGAATACTGATAGTATAAATATATGATTATGTAGATATCGATCGAGAGAAAGTTCCGGAATAAATGAAAGATTAGAATTGATCCAGAAGAGAAAGAAAGCCATAGAAGTAATTGATAGCAAGTGAGGCCAAGGTGAGTGCATATTAGATCGTATATGATATAAAATGGAAATAAGACTTGCGACAAGTCTATTTCCTATAGTGTTATGCATAAATTCATGAACATGAACATGTGTTTGTTATGAATTATTTGTTGTTGTAGGTATGATATGACTTGTATGAATATATGTTTATATAATGAGCAATATGCATATATGATATATGAATATAAGAGATTAAGTGAATGAACATAGATGATATGCAGGATTATATAAGAATAAGATATGATATATATGTTTATGAGAAACCATGCAAGTGATATGAATATGTGAAATATGATACAAAGTGATGTGATTATATGGTCACAAGAGATAAGAGACAGGTGAAAGTGAACTATGTGATTATATGAATATGTGACATGATATATTGTTAATGCCCATGTTATGTGTAAAGATAGCTAGAGGTATAGTTGGCATGCCAAGAGTTGAGGGTCTACGTGGTCCTTCGGAACATATATGTATTCTTTGAAACATTTACAGGGTCTTTTGAGATAGATTTGATCAATTGGAATATGTATATGGTTCTTAAGGAGTGGTCCTTTAGGACAAATACAATATATATGTCCTTCGGGACAAATCTCATAGCCCCTAGTGGGACCCCATACGAGCTGTGGTGACAGCATAGTGCATAACCTCCATAGACTTATATATCTATAGTTCTCAGAAATGTACATGGGCTAGACAAAGATATAACAATAAATATATTACATGTGAAGAATATGCTTTTGTGATATATGATGATATGTGTATTGTTTGGTTACACGAAGCATATGTTGGTTAAAAAAATTAGGTTCAAGAGGATATGATCAATACATATAAATGATAATAATATGGATAGTGAAATAAGATTAATGAAGTAAATGATGGTGTATGTTTCTGTGTATATTTGATTATATGTAATGTTATATGGTTTTGTGTTATAGCATAGTATGATATGTTCAAGCATGGTTAAGAGGTTAGAGTTTTTCTTATAAGTTTAATGCCTCACTAAGTCATAGACTTAGCGTGTGAGTGTTTCACACTTTGGTTCTGGAAAGCAAAGTGAGAAGCTAAGAGGAGCAAGACAGGCCATTATTTTTCTTACAAAGTTTCAGATCAGAAAATAAATGATTTAAATATGTTTGGTTAATCTGAATATAGTTGGCATGTACTAATTGATTGAGTTGAATATGCTCTGATCGATTTTGGTTATTTTGGTCAATTTATGTAAATAAATAGATTTTATTTTAATGAAAGTTTTAAAATTTCTTTGAATTTTATCAAGAGTCAATGTTTGAAAAGTCAATGTGACACCTCATACTCGTATTCGAGTCGAATACGGGTTGAGGGTGTTATATTTAATGGTATCAGAGCTAAGGTTTAGCTGATTCTAGGTTTAAACCGAAGTCAAATGAGGTTTAAAAATGTGTGCATGCCAACTCAAAGTGAAAATTTCTGATCTGATAGTGTAAGAAGTATCATGTCTTGCTAATAGAATAAGATTTGTATGATATAGTAGAAATTGATTATAGAAATTGTCGAAGTGAATTGATAGCTGACAAATCTGATGGTGATAACAATTCACCTGCCCTGGCTAGGCAGGATGAAGAGCGAAAACCTCAGAAAGTGTCTATAAGATTAAAGGTTGATTTCAAAAGATTGAAATCATATTAGAATAGTGATAGAAAATCTTCATTGTTTTGAATCGGAAAAACGATATGAATTAGTTTTATTAGTATGTGGATAAGATAGAATATGGTGAACAAGTGTCACCATAAGAAAGTTAAAAAGATCAAATGACGTGGTGAGTACTTATAGAAGAGCTCAAGAATAAGTGCATCAGTGACAAGTGTATAAGATATAGAAAGCCAGAGTTTATGAGTTGAAACAAAGAATAGTGTTGTACATAAGCAAAAGTGTTGATATGATAAGAGATTGCATTTTAGAAGGAAAAAGTTAGCGTTGGCTAACAAAAATATGTGATGGGAATATACTGGAAGTATAAGATTATAAGATATTGTCAGGATATGATAACCAAATATGAAATGGATATGGATACAGTTATATATTTGGATCATGGTAATGCAGTATAGTAAAGGAAATAAGGATTTGTATATTTGAGTAAAGCTGAGGATTGATAAGAAGAGTTTGAGAATGTGTATATCGATGATCAGTTTATAAGACAAACGAAGTCATAATGTTGAGTTTGAACACCAGAATTTATAGGATGTATGAGAATAGAGATGAAATTGATAAGTATAAGCGATTCGAAAAGAGTATGAGAGTTTGAAGAAAAGATATTATATATGTTACAAGGAGATTTTGATTTATAACAGAGTAAAGGGATAAGGAAATTAAATGGAATAAAGAAATGAAAAGGATTGAGTTTAAAGGATCAGATACGATAAAAGTTATATGAAAGTGTTCGATGATAATTTTGATATAGAAGTAAGAAAAATGTGCAAGGTGATGTGAAAAGATTCTTTAAAGTGTATGTTAAATCATATTTAAAGAAGATTTAAAGTCGTGTTATTGGTTAAATGATGATGGAAAAAGAGTTTGGTTATGGTTATAAGGTAATTAGAGATGAATGTTACTGTCTACGTGATGAGTGACATTATATGGAATTTTAGAAAGGTCAGAGGAAAATGCGAATGAGAGAAAAACATGAATAGATTGAGGTTACTGGTTATTGTGTATATAATAAGTGATAGTAAATAAATGTATAAAGGAAAAAAGAAGTTGAAGAACTAAATGAAGGAAAGGTTAAGTACATGAGGCAATATGAGAACATTAGAAGATATGTTCTTATTGATATGTTCAATGAAAATTTGATGACGAATTTTCTTTAAAGGAGGGGAGATTTGTAACATTCCGAAATCTGGGTAAGTGACTAAAATGAGAATTTTTTAAATTTGGTGATAAAAGTAAAATAGTTAAATAGTTTAATGACTTATTGGAAATATAGTTGAAGGTTGTTTGGTAATTATTGAAGGAATTAAAGGGTAAATTGGTTATTTGATAAGAAAGATATTTTCCCCTTTTTATAAGAATGAATCACGTGGGGGAAAAGAAAGAGTTATCTGGAAACTCTCTTCTTATTCTTTTTCCTCCCGTATCTCCAAGCTCAAAGGTAAGTTTCTGATTTCTTGATTATTTGTTGATTTAAAGGTGGGGTTATGATCACTAGATGACAATTAAGTTTAAGGAAAGTTTAATTTGTTCTTAAACAACAAGATGAAAGATATATGAGAGATTAAAGATTTTGAGTTCTTAAATGAAATCTTGGAATAGAGTTCATTACTAATATTGGAAGACAAATTTGACTTGTCATCAACTTAATTAAGGGATATGAAGTGATGGAATTGAATTTAGAACAAGTAAAAAATTTAGTATGATTCTTGGATTTCATATAGAAGATAGAATTTTGAGTTTAAAGAAGTGATTATGGAGTAGAAATGAGTTTAAGTATGTATATGAAAGTAAGGAATATTAAAAGAGGTGAAAGATGAAGAGTTAAGATGAAAGAGAGTGAATTCATGCTTAAAATGTAAATTCTGGGTTGTGTGCATCGATGCATCTTGAATGTGTATCGATGCACTCTCAAATATTGAACATCGAATTCCAATAGTGCATCGATGCATAAGGAGTGCATTGATGAACCCGTTTAAAATACAAACATCGAATGGGATTTGTGTACCGATGCATAGGTAGTGCATCAATGCACCCGTTAAGGAATGCATCGAATACACTGTAGAGTGCATCGATGCATACCTTCATTAAAAGATGAAATTAGCTTTTCTCTTAGTCTAAGAAGTGATAGATTATTGTAACATCCGCAATACCGGGTTAGTGACCAAATTGTAAAGTTTCAGAATTTGGTGACTAAAGTATAAGAATGAAATAGTTCAATGATTATTGGATATATATGATGAAGGTTAATTAGTAATTATTAAAGGAAATTAAGGGTTAAATGGTCATTTGACCAGAAAGATTTTTATCTTTCTTTTAAAGGTGATATAAACGTGGGAAGGGTGAGAAGAAAAGAAAGTTCTAGAGCTGGGTCATTTCCTTCATCCTCTCTTCCCGTATGCTCCATGGCAAAGGTAAGTTTAATTTCAGTTGGTTAATTCTTGAGTTTTAAGCATAGTTTTGATTCTTTGGGTATTAAATAAGCTTAAGGAAAGCTTATATGGGATTTAAACAATAAGATAAATGAATTATGAAGGAATTTGCAATATGAGTTTTAAGATGAAATTTTGATATGGTATGGTTGTTGAAGTTTTATGGATGAATTTGACTTGTCATCAATCTAATTAAGAACTATGAAGTGTTAGAATTGGAATTAGAACACCTTGAAAATTTGGTATGATTCTTGAATCTCATATGGAAGATAGGATTTTGAGGTTTAAGATGAAATAAATGAATATAGATTGGTTTAAGTATGTGTACTAGAGTTAAGAATGAAAAGGGGATGATATATGAAGTGTTTGAGAGGAAATGAAGTAATTTTCGAGTTAAAAATATGATTTCTGGGCAAGGGGAATCGGTACCCATTCAAGGGGAATCGATACCCCTTCAAACGAACAAAAATTTCCAGAATGTCATGGGGGGACCGATACCCCCACAGGAGGGAACCAATTCCCCCTAAAGGAAAATTGTAAATATTGGTTTAATAAGTTCGTTTAAGTTGCTAGTATGCAACTACAAGGTGTAGGTATCTAATGATTACCTTAAAATATACATTTATGTAGATTCTACGCATAAAACAATTCCGGAACATTTGGCAAGTAAGATCGATCAAGGGAAAGATAAGAGATTGGAATTGACTAGTGAGGCCAAGGTGAGTGCATACTAGTGATAAGTAGTGTTTAATGGAAATAAGACTTGCGATGAGTCTATTTCCTAGAGTAATATGCATGAAGTCATGGACATGATTATGTGTGGTTATAATTATATGTGATTATCTGTATTACATTGATTGTATGTATGCATGACTAAAGATAATGACATGCTTTGTATATGCTATATGATTTATGTAAGACTTTATTATGTAATAATGGAAGAACATGGAATAAGTTATATGATATGGTATAAGTGATTATACGAGAAATGTTAGGAGACTCTAAGAGAATAGTATGAATTCGAGGGCATAAATAAGGATACATAAGTTATATAGGGAAGATTGATAAATTAAAAGAAACTATGGTTTATGTATTATAGTGAAGAGCTACAAAGTTTTATTAAAGAGTATTGTGGAAGTCATGAGAAATTGAACTAAATAAATAGATGGTTTATGTGAGTGGAAAAGGAAAATGATATAAAATAAATGGAAATTATTTATAAGATAGCATGAGACTAATTGAACATGTAATATAAACTTTATAAAGGAGTACTTGGGTAAAATCATTATATGATACAATTATAGAGTATTACTATACAAATCATATTAAAATATGATATATGAGAATATGAGTAAGTTTATAGGATATTGATAGGACATATAAGAATATTTAAATGTATGATGATATGAAAAAGGGAATACAAAGAAATGGAGCATCAGGTAGATAATATGATATCAGTTATTATATATCTATATGATATATGCCATCAGGTAATATGATAGGACTCTGAAAATTGATATAAGCTATGAGAAAGTGTTATAGGTGTTTCTTGTGTTATATGAAGCATATATGATCATATGTGAACAAGATATGATATGTATGTTTATATGAATATCTGAGAAATGAACTAAGCTATATGATATGTTATATGACATGGATCTATGTAACTACGCGAGAAAGTATATAAGCTATGTGACATGTAAATGTGACTCATATGAAAATGTTCTATGAGTAATTGAACTATGTGTTATGTGAAATGATAAGTATAAAAGAAAATGCCCATGTTATGTGTCTTGAGAGCTAGGGGTATAGTTGACATGCCAAGAGTCGAGGGTTTACCTATGTTCTACGGAACATATGGACAGTTTTACCTATGTCTTTCAAGACATATGGACAGTATACCTATGTTCTAAGG
Source organism: Hibiscus syriacus (assembly GCF_006381635.1). Lineage (NCBI taxonomy): Eukaryota > Viridiplantae > Streptophyta > Magnoliopsida > Malvales > Malvaceae > Hibiscus > Hibiscus syriacus. Next base: position 2,767,134 of record NW_024061783.1, read on the forward strand.
AACATATGGACATTTTACCTAGGTTCTTCGGGACCTATGGACAGTTACCGAGGATCTTTATGACCTCTGGATAGTTACCGAGGATCTTTATGACCTCTGGATAGTTACCGAGGATCTTTATGACTTCTGGATAGGTCCTTCGGGACATTTATATGAGCTGTGATGACAGCATAGTGGTGCACAACCTCAATAGACTCATATATCTACAGTTCTCACAGGTGTACATGGGCTAATCCAGATATATAAACAAATATATGTTAGTGGTATGATAAATGTTATAGAAATGATATGATGTTGTGTGTGTATAGTGTTTGATTGAAAAGGTTAACCATAAAAGTATGTGAATACATGATAAACTGTTAATGATGAATTATGTGTATGTATGTATTTACTATAATTAATCTGATATGATTTTATATGATACGAAGAATGTATGAAATTGGTATAACATGAAAGAACAGAACATGCATGTATTGATATATGTTATAAAGTGCATTATAAGTTGTTATGCCTCACTAAGTCTTCGACTTAGCGTGTGATTGTTTCACACGTAGGTTTCGAGAAGAGTAAAGAGTAATGCGGAGCAAGACAGGTCAGTTCTCCTTACCAAATGTCAGATCAGAAAATATATGTACTGGTTATAGAGTGTAGTTGGCATGTAGTCTAAAGATATAAATTGTATGAACTCTGATATATTTTGTAAATGTTTTGAATAAGTTAAATGTTATCAAAGTTTTTAAATTACTCACTATTTTATACGAATAAATGTTTGAAAAGTCAATGTGACACTTCGGACTCGTATTCGGGTCGGATACGGGTTGGGGGTGTTACAATTATAGTATATCGATTGGATACTGATAGTATAAATATATGATTGTGTAGATATCGATCGAGAGAAAATTTCGGAATGATTGAAAGATTAGAATTGATCTAGCAGAGAAAGAAAGCCATAGGAGTAATTGATAACAAGTGAGGCCAAGGTGAGTGCATATTAGATCGTATATGATATAAAATGGAAATAAGACTTTCGACAAGTCTATTTCCTATAGTGTTATGCATAAATTCATGAACATGAACATGTGTTTGTTATGAATTATATGTTGTTGTAGGTATGATATGACTTGTATGAATATATGTTTATATAATGAATAATATGCATATATGATATATGAATATAAGAGATTAAGTGAATGAACATAGATGATATGCAGGATTATATAAGAATAAGATATGATATATATGTTTATGAGAAACCATGCAAGTGATATGAATATGTGAAATATGATACAAAGTGATGTGATTATATGGTCATAAGAGATAAGAGACAGGTGAAAGTGAACTATGTGATTATATGAATATGTGACATGATATATTGTTAATGCCTATGTTATGTGTAAAGAGAGCTAGAGGTATAGTTGGCATGCCAAGAGTTGAGGGTATACGTGGTCCTTCGGGACATATATGTATTCTTTGGAATATTTACAGGGTCTTTTGAGATAGATTTGATCCACTGGAATATGTATATGGTTCTTAAGGAGTGGTCATTCGGGACAAATACAGTACATAGGTCATTCGGGACAAATCTCATAGTCCCTACTGGAACCCTATACGAGCTGTGGTGACAGCATAGTGCACAACCTCCATAGACTCACATATCTACAGTTCTCAGAAATTTACATGGGCTAGACAAAGATATAACAATAAATATATTACATGTGAAGAATATGCTTTTGTGATATATGATGATATGTGTATTGTTTGGTTACACGAAGCATATGTTGGTTAAAAAAATTAGGTTCAAGAGGATATGATCAATACATATAAATGATAATAATATGGATAGTGAAATAAGATTAATGAAGTAAATGATGAGTGCATGTTTCTATGTAGATTTGATTATATGTAATGTTATATGGTTTTGTGTGATAGCATAATATGATATGTTCAAGCATGGTTAAGAAGTTAGAGTTTCTCTTATAAGTTTAATGCCTCACTAAGTCATAGACATAGCGTGTGAGTGTTTCACACGTAGGTTCTGGAAAGCAAAGTGAGAAGATAAGAGGAGTAAGACAGATCATCATTTTCCTTACAAAGTTTCAGATCAGAAAATAGATGATTTAAATGTGTTTGGTTAATCTGAATATAGTTGGCATGTACTAATTGATTGAGTTGAATATGATCTGCTCGATTTTGGTTATTTTGGTCAATTTATGTAAATAAACAGATTTTATTTTAATGAAAGTTTTAAATTTTCTTTGAATTTTGTCAAGAGTCAAAGTTTGAAAAGTCAATATGACACCTCAGACTCATATTCGGGTTGGATACGGGTTGAGGGTGTTACACGTGTTACCTTACACCTAGGAGTTGTAGGAACGACCTCAAGCTCACCCAAGGACCTATTTCTCCTTACTCTTCACCTTTGAGCTTTCACCCACTTATTTCACTAAAAACCCAATGAAATGAGTTATTAACTCACCTAAGAACTTAAGAAAAGTAAGAAAGATTTTTCTAAAACTTGGGAATGGTTTAGATTCGCTCACAAGCTCTAAACACCAAAATCCTTCATAAACCCAACTATGGCCACCATGGCCAAATTCTATGGTTATGTGCTCATTTTGAAGCTATAATGGAGATGATTTCGCAACTTACATTCACAAATTCATACTAGAAAGGATGGGCTACCAAGATGCTTATTTTGTTAGTTTCTACTAGAGATAAAATAGAGAAGAAGAAAGATGGAAAGAAGAAAAAGAATAATGAATAAAAAGTGGAAGCCTAGCACGCATACATCATCATTTTTAATGAGAAATTAACTTTAAAAAGTTTAGGGTTTAATTACACTCCTAGTTATTTCTCTTTTAGTCTTCAATTAAAATTACCCCTTTTAAACTAGTTTAGGCCCAATATAAGCTCAATCCACTTCATACTTGGGCAAGGACTTCTCATAAGCCTGTTGAATCTAAATAACTCTCTCTCTCAGGTTAGCTTAAATCTATTAACCAAGGAATCAGGGCGTTACAAGAATATTGTTAGAAAGAGAGAAAATAGAGAATAAAATAGAAAAAGAGAATTAGTCGATGGTCTTTAGAGAAGATGGGTTGATAGAGGTGAGTGGCTTGAAGAAATGAATATATTTTATAGAAATGACATGTCGTTGTACCAAGCATAGATATGGTGACCTTGAAATTACATGTGAATGCACCCCTGGTTGCAATTAAGAGAAGTTGACCCTTACTACATTTGATAAACATTCTAGAAGAGATGTATAGAAAATGGAAAAAATAACGTTTGGGTGATAGTTAATGGGGAGAAGGTTTCATTATAAAAAATTGCATTGCTGAAATACTAGAATCAATCATCTAAAAATACCAGTGGTGCTAATAAAACCCTTAATGGAAGAGTTTGCCATCGTGATGAGTTTGTTCACGGTGAGAAGTAAAGGGGAATGGGGATAGAAGGAAGTTCAATGACAGGTCAAATGATCAATGTGACAGGTCGAATGATCAATGTGTCAGGTTAACAGATAACCTGCCACATTATTTTTTCAGTCACCTATAGTAACGGTCGTTAACAACGAGTGATCGATTTGTAACTTTTGAAACTTTAGTGAAGAAAACAAAAATTTATTCAAACATCAGTGATCATTTATGTAGTTTAACCCTATAAATAATTTGGATATAACTTTTTTCATTTTACTGTTATATTTTTTATAAGTGCATAGTACATAAATGGTCTTCCGGTTATAGAATGTTGTTTTGTTGAGTTCTCATACTATTAAAAATTATGAAATAGCCCTTCTACTATAGGATATTATTTTGTTGAGTCATTCGACTATTAAAAGTTACGAAATGGTCACCCGACTATTCAATATGTTTTAAACTTGTCATTTTCTATTAAAAATTAACAGTCGTCTAAGTTAGATGTTAACATGCTGATTGAGATATGATGACCTTTTGAGATTTTGAGATTATATTTTATCATATCCCAGTCAATAGGTTAACGTCCAGTTCGGACTGCCTTTAATTTTTTAACAGAAAAAGATGATTTTGGAACATAATGAATAGTCGAGTGATCGTTTTGTAACTTCTAATAGTCGAGGGACTCAATGAAGCAACATCCTATAGTCAATGGATCATTTTGTAACTTTCAATAGTCAAGAGATCCAACAAAACAATATCTATAGTTGAGAGACATTTGTGTTTTTTACCCTTTTTATAAATATCGAAATTAGATTATTATAGTAATGAGTTTAATAAATCTATTTTATTTTATATGATTTATTTTTATAAATTATTTCCATTATTTTCAACACTAATTTATGAAACTATTTTTCCCAATCTTTTACCATCAATATATTCATGTTGCAAATGTCAGATTTGGCCTACAAGTTCTAATAAATATTAATTTACTCCAAAAGTCATGTTTGGTGTACGAGTGTAGCAACATCGCTACAAGCAAAAACAAGAGACGAGCGATGCCTTTGAATGGCGATGGGTTTCTCTTTGTGAAACCAATTGGTCCCTCAAAGCCTAGATATCTACGTTTTGAATTAAAAAAAAAAAAAAATTTAGTAACTTTATTCAGTATGATAGTTATTACAAGTCACTGGACTCCTTTATTTTAATCTACATCGTAATAAAATAAATTTATTTTAATAATTTTTTAAGATACCAGTGACTATAATTGACTGATATTTGCTAAAGAAAACTTAATCTCATGTTTCGTTATAAGGTACTATAAGTATCATGATTTTCATGTATTTTTAACTCGTTGAATGGTCTCGATGATAAAATAATTATATTCTTTTTAAAATACTCGAGTTTGAATAACCGTGTTTATAATTTATATGTGCTATCAACAAACTAAATAAATAAATAAACAAACAAATATTAATTTGTAATTACTCAAATTTATTTTAAAAATAATTTTATGTACTTTTAGTCAATATATATTTTATTTTATGTAATAAATTTAATTATTAATATTATTTACAAACATATAAAAATCTTATTATTGTAATTGTGATTTTATAATGAAAATGATCGATAATTAACTATTTGTTAGAACGGAGAGAGAGAGAAAAAAGTAGAAACTTTTCCAGTTAAGCAAACAAAGACAAGCAAATTGCAACCAATAGATATAATATTTATTGTTGTAGCCAACGAGGAGGGTTTGTGGTCGTATATTTATATAGAAGAAAAACAAGTGGGGAAAGCCTCTCATTTTGCCCCCGTCCGATTTCACTCCTCACAGCTCGTTTCTCCTTTCCCCATCACTGTTTCAATACTCAAAAAGAAATGGCGGAGGAGAAGAAAGCCCAATCTTCTGGGGTTTGGCCAAAGGTCAAACCTTTTGTCAATGGCGGTGCCTCTGGTATGCTTGCTACCTGTGTCATCCAACCCGTCGATATGATCAAGGTTTTTCTTTTCACTCATCCTTTAGTAGATCTGATCTACAAGTATTTCCCTTTGATTTTTTAGGGTTTTTAGATCTGGGATTTGTTTGGGTTTGTGTCCTTTTGGCTAATGGCCTTTTGTTGGTTGGGTGTAGGTGAGAATCCAACTGGGTCAGGGATCGGCTGGAACTGTGACCAGGAACATGCTTAAGGAGGAGGGTGTTCGTGCCTTTTACAAGGTTCTTTTTCTGTAACTCCATTCAAGTTTTGATTTTTTCCCTCCTTGATTTAACTTTTCAGATTTTAGATCTCTTATTGGCTTCTGAGACCTGTGTTATGGATGCTGGATCTTTACTTTTAAAATAGTTTCGAGATTTTATAAATTTTTGTTAATGTTTATATTAAATTATTTGTTGATTTCAGTTCCTGAAATATTGGAACTTAGTGCTGTTTCATTGGATGAGATGTGCTTGTTGATTTTGGTTACTGCTTAATTGTTAATAGCATGCAAGAAAGATGATCTCAGCACAAGCTTTTCATAACTTGAAACTGAAATTTGCTCATTTGTGGGATTGGGAATTCTGATATTTATACGATTGAGTCCTTTGGTTTCTGGAATGAGTAAAAATAAGTGTTTCAAATAATTGCTATTTAATCTGGATCTGTTCTTTAAGAGGCAAAATAATTCTAATTGTTTGTTGACAAGGACTAAATCAGGGAAAACTCTGAAATTATTTCAATGTAAGGCCTTCGACATAGAATAGCTCATACATAGATATAGTGGCTTTATCTTGTTGAATTTGTACTTCAGATTTTCGAAAGCCGAAAAAAAGAACCCGCTTGATGTTCTAATTGGAAATAAGATGTTTCAGTTTTTCTACAAGTTGTTTGTCTCACTTGTAAATTGTTTGACAGGGGCTATCAGCCGGACTTCTCAGGCAAGCTACATACACTACTGCTCGACTGGGATCATTCAAGTGAGTGCCATTGCAATCCTTTCTGTGACTTTGTTATACATTTTGAGATACTTCGTTTTTTTTTGTTAGGATGATTGATATTTTGATTCTGAAGCTTAACCTTGTTAACATTTTCCTTTTTCTCTGCTTATGTATGATGTGGTTTGCTTTTGAGACTAAACTCGGATAATCTATTCAGTTCTGGTTCAGCTTTTGAATTATTTCCATTTTTTTTATAGGATGCTGACAAACAAAGCAATTGAAGCCAATGATGGGAAGCCCTTACCTCTATACCAGAAGGCTTTGTGTGGTCTGACTGCTGGTGCTATTGGGGCCTGTGTTGGCAGTCCAGCTGATTTGGCACTTATCCGTATGCAGGCTGATGCCACTTTGCCAGCTGCTCAGCGCCGAAATTACTCTAATGCATTCCATGCTCTCTATCGTATTGTTGCGGATGAAGGGGTTTTGGCACTTTGGAAAGGTGCAGGCCCTACGGTAGTAAGAGCCATGGCATTGAACATGGGAATGCTTGCCTCATACGATCAAAGTGTTGAGTTTTTCAAGGATAACCTTGGCTTAGGAGAAGCTGCTACTGTGGTTGGTAAGAGTCTTTCTTAGTAGCAACTACCATGGAAATTTAACTATGAAAAATGTCTTTCACAAATCTCTCATATGTTCTAAATTTGTTGCATGAACAATTCGTGTCTTATTCCTCACTGATACTTTGTTGGTATAGTCAAGTAGCAGAATCATTAGAAGTTATTACAAAAGATGTACAGTCTAATGAAGCTATTATGAAGTACTATATAATCATGTGTTTCCCAATTCTTAAGACCATTGGTTGGCATGCATTACTAATTCTAAAACCTATTAGCCGGCGTTTACATCTTTGAGCAAAGATACGTCTCTTTTTCCGTATTGATTAATGTTCCTTTTTTCGTTCTTTGTTGCAGGTGCGAGTACCATTTCGGGTTTCTTTGCCGCAGCTTGCAGTTTGCCGTTCGATTATGTGAAAACACAAATCCAGAAAATGCAACCTGATGCCTCGGGAAAGTATCCATACACTGGCTCTTTAGACTGTGCTATGAAAACCCTCAAAGCTGGAGGACCATTCAAATTTTACACAGGGTTCCCTGTGTATTGCGTTAGAATTGCTCCGCACGTCATGGTAATTACTTTATTCTTCTCCGTATATAGTTTCTCGAGTTCAACCTTGAACATTTAATTATATTCTGGTGACCGGTTGTTGTCTTATGCAGATGACTTGGATATTCCTCAACCAGATTCAGAAGGCTGAGAAGAAAATAGGGTTGTAGAGTGTCCTCGGAGGAGTAACGGTGGAGTAGGTTGATCGCATCGAATAAAAGCGCTCGTTTTTTGGTCGGTTCTCACCAGTTATACAAATTTTGAAGTGGATTTCAAATCATAATCTTCAATGATGTCTTATTTAAATTTCTAGGGTGATTGAAAACAGGAGTTTTAGAATAAGTGTACCTTGAGATATCAAACTAAGTTCAAAGGCATTATATTCACATTTTCCATTCTTCATTCTCTTCAACACGTTCGAGTATTTGTTCTCTGTGTTATTTATTTGAGTAAACTACTCAAATGATCATCATGTGTCATTACTAAACTAATAGTGTAATTGATCTGTCATTATAAAACAAACGACGTACCTGATGTGACTGTTATTGACTATTAAAATGAAGCTCTTTGATGACATCCATAAGGGGTTTCATGAATCGATAATAATCCGAAGTGCCGGTTTTCACATTAATATTCACTAACGAGTCGACATCTTTGCTATCCATTTCTACTGTAACCTGAGCTGCATTTAAACTCCATGTAGTAGACAAACCTATATATATATATATATCCCATAATTCAACTTCCAACACAGAGCATACTCCATTAGTTTTCCAATATCCGAACCACCATTTAGCCATGCTCATATTCGTAGTATGATTCTGAGCTCCATAAATACCTCAGCTTGCATCATCCGACAAATGATGATGAACTCTCTTGCCATTCATCATAATCTTTATGCATCAGTTTAATATATATATATATATATATATATATATCTAATTCATTTGAAATAGTTTCTTATAAATCAAAATAATTATTTGAAATATTTAATATTAAATTATTTACACTATTAAATAAATAAATAATTAAATTAATATGAAAAAAAGGTTTTGCAAGGTAAGATTAATAAGAGTGCAAAAATAGCCTGCATTGAAGAACATATGACTGAAGGAAAGGAAGGGCGCAACATAAGGATGTAAGACATAGAAGAGTATAGAGTAATTTGCGGGAGTTTAGACTGGAAATCAATGCTTTTGCATGTCCGATTTCCTTTGTATAAAAATGGACTTCACAAATGAACTGATCAATAAACAAAGCAAAGCAAAGCAAAGAGAAACAATGGGTGGAGTGATGTTCATGTTTTTGATATGTCTCTCGGCCGTATCGACGACGGTGGTCCGTGGCAAAGATCCGTACCTGTTCTTCACTTGGAACGTCTCCTACGGCACCATTTCTCCCCTCGGTGTACCCCAGCAAGGCATTCTTATCAACGGCGAATTTCCGAGACCGAATATCAACTCGACTACTAACAACGTTGTGATCAGTGTCTTCAACAACCTTGACGAGCCCCTTCTTTTCACATGGTAAACACTAAACACTACAGTTTGGAATTCGGATTCGATTATTTAATGGACTTAAGTTCAATTTTGGAAGTGGGAATAATTTTATTGCAGGCATGGCAGGATGGTGTGCTGGGAACAACTTGTCCTATCCTCCCTGGGACTAATTACACATATCATTTCCAGGTCAAGGACCAAATTGGCTCCTACATGTATTTTCCAGTGACCGGTATGCATAAGGCGGCAGGGGGGTTTGGTGGCCTCCGTATAAACAGTCGTCATCTTATTCCTGTTCCATATGATGATCCCGCAGATGATTTCACTATCATGGCCGGGGATTGGTTCGGCAAAGGACACAAGACCCTCAAGAAAATATTAGATAGTGGTCGCAATCTCGGAAGATGCGACGGAGTCCACATTAATGGGAAAGTCGGAAAAGGAAACGGCAAGGACACTCCTCTCTTCACCATGGAGGCTGGCAAGACTTACAAGTACAGGATTTGCAATGCAGGGCTTAAGACATCTCTTAATATTAGGTTCCAAGGACATAAAATGAAACTAGTTGAGATGGAAGGTGCTCACATAATCCAAAATGAATACGAGTCCCTTGATGTGCATGTTGGACAGTGCTTTGGGACAGTGCTTTGGTGTGCTTGTAACAGCGGACCAAGAACCGATGGATTATTATATTCTGGCGTCTTCCCGGTTCACGAAACGAGAGATTACGGTCACTGGCATCATCCGCTACAAAAATGGCAAGGGGGTGACCTCAGCTAAGGTACCTCCACCACCTCACGGGGGTTGGGCTTGGGCGTTCAACCAATTTCGTACCTTCCGTTGGAACCTTACCGCTAGCGCTGCTAGGCTTAACCCTCAAGGGTCATACAAATATGGTGCCATTAACATCACCCGTACCATCAGGCTAGCTAACACCGCGAATAAAGTAGACGGCAAGCTTAAATATGCTATCAATGGGGCATCCTTTGTCGAACCAACCACTCCGCTGAAACTCGCGGAGTACTATAAAGTTGCAGACAAGGTTTTCAAGTATGACACCATTAAGGATGAACCACCGGAAGAGATCACACAAGTCCGTTTGGAACCGATTGTTCTCAAAATGACATTCAAAAACTTCATCGAGATCATCTTCGAGAACCGCAAAAAAACCATTCAGTCTTGGCATGTGTCTGGCTATTCATTTTTTGCTGTGGCGTAAGTGTAGTATCTACCTAAATATGTTCATACCGGTTTATTCAGACTTTAATACTATGCTTTTGGCACCCCATCACTCGCAGCGTTGAGACAGGGACATGGAGTCCGGAGAAGAGGATGAATTACAACCTTCTCGACGCGGTGAGCCGACAAATGATCCAAGTTTTCCCCCATTCTTGGGCTGCTATCCTTATGACGACCGACAACTGTGGAATGTGGAACATTGGGTCCGAGATATGGGATAGACGTTACCTCGGACAGCAACTATATATAAGTGTCCTTTCCCCAGAAAAATCCATCAGAGACGAGTACAACATGCCAGATTCTGCAAAGGTTTGTGGCGTCGTGGCAAACTCGCCAAGGCCGGAGAAACAGTACAGTTGATAAGGTTGCAACTAATGGTATTTCCATCGGAAGTTCAATTATAATTGTGATCCGGCTTCATAAACAAATATAGGAATCTAAGAAGAGAGGGAGAACAAATTGTGGATCAGTTATTTAAAAAAATTAAGAACTACAAGTTTCGGCAATTTAATTTGAATGTATTCCCATCCTTACAATATGCTGTCGTTAAACTTGTTCTCTTTTTGGGGTTGAAATCTTTCGATATCAATCTAAATTTAAAAGAATCCAAACAAGTCATTTGAATAACTCGAAATAAAATAACCAGAACTTGAAATGGCTCAAAAATATAATGACTTGATCTGAAACTGCCTCGAATCTGAATTTATTAGAATCACAAAACAAACATGAACAAAAAACAAAACTACAATGCAACAGTTTCAAGTTTAATATTAATACATTCAAGCAGTGTTTGATTCTAAAAAAAAAAGCGCACATGAAAAAGGTAAGCATTATTGAGAGGGTAAAATTACAATTTATCCAAAAGCTTATATATATCCATTATTTCCTATGAAACTAAACTTCACAATTTATATCTCCAATATTTCTCTGTTAATCAAACAGATAAAAATCGGATTATTTCCAAGCCTTGAATGAGGGCAGGTGGGATGAAAATAACAGAGCAGAGCACAAGCAACCACAGCACAATTGCATCTCTTATCAAACAACTAATAAAAGGCCGTAAACCAAGCTCGACAGAATCACAATTATTTATTTTACCAATTTCACCGTGTTAAACTGGCAGACATTCACCTTTGAGTTGGATCCACTGTTCGAACATTTGCACCGATCATTCCTTCGATGCGATCCTTTGTTATCTCCACAAAATGACCCACTATTTCGTGGAATTGCTTTAATCCCGACAGTGGGAGAATGATGGAAGACCGGTCAGAACCTGCAACCTGCAATTTTGAACCATCCTATTATCAAGTATCATCCAATATACTCCATGCCTGCACTTTCATCTCATTTCTCGTATATATACACATACATATATATATATATATTATAATATGAAAGGAAAAGAACGAAAGTTGAAGGTGGAGAGTACTTCAGATATCCTCAAGAAATGTCCTCTGTTGTTGCTCCCGAGATCAAAGAAAAACCTCTTCTGATCAACTCTGATAACTTTTGAAACCCCCATGTTACTGATTTCATCTTGTGTTGGCAATTCAACTGATCTATCTACATTCAAATCAGAATCTGAGGTAGGCTGGTTGTGTCCAGATATGAAGCCAGCCCCGACATCATCTGAAAGGCCAACAAGGTGTTCTGAAGGTTCAGAACTTTGCTGCTTCAGAAAATCCATATAAACACAGAAACAATCAGATTGACAGATTAAATGAAACTAAATATGCAATTCATGTATAACAGCATAAAACTGGAAAGGGAGGAGCACAGGAATGTAACACGAAGAGACCTGATTTGGCAATATGAAAAGCCTTGATGCCTCGTTGACATCTGCCAATATGTTCCTGAAGGCTGCCCACCCTTCAACCATGGTACTTCCTGCTGGAACAATAATGGTACTGCGGTTTCTGCTGACAGATGCTTCAGACACCTTCAAAGATACTTTCTTTAGAGAAATAGTTCTATTAAAAGAAGATGGAAAACTCAGAACTTCTGCATTTTCCCATGTTCGAAAAACTCCAAGTTAATGCAAAGAATCAAAAACAAGATACAGTTCTACTTGCAATAAAAGAAATCAAAGGCACTACAAGCTCACAAGCATGGTCAAGTTGTTTTCAATATGTTTGTGCTCGCAAACACAAAATTGTTTTCAATATATTTGTGCTCACAAGCATGCACTTCTGTTTACAGCATTATTTGAAAGAAAAAACACAATAACCACCAGGTTTTACAAAGTTTCAACAAGAATTTATTAGAATGATCTGATTACGCTCAAGTTCAGTTTCTTCTCTCTTTCAAGAGATTTGCTGGATATTTATTTATTTCTCCACTAAATATGAATGTTCAAATTCTGAAATGAAAAACCTCTTGTTCTTCATTGTCCTTTAAGAATTTGTGTTTCATACAAATCCAACATATATCAACGTGCAGATCAACCCCCTAAAATAAGGCCTTCAGAACCCAAAAAGAATTGACTCAAAGGCAAAAACCAGAATTTTACCAACTTATAACCTCAAAAGAACTAGAATCGAAAACCAAAACTGACTAAATACAAACCTAACCCAACCCGTCCAACTGTCTCCTGTAATTATGATATGACTAGCAGAGTTTTGGAAGGAAAAAATTGGAAAATACAAGTCCCAATTTTGAGCAATAATCAACAATCTACAAGTTGATTTGCAAAGTTCAAGCAAGCAAAGTTAGCTTTTCATCCCCCTCCCCCCAAACCAAATCAAGCAGCCAGAATACTGCAAAGGAACTAAAACCAAAACCAGAGAGATAGAGACTAGATATCTGAACCTTCGGCATTGTGATCTCTGAAACAAAGCTATAAATGATAGCAGAAAAGGGTGAGAGAACCAAGCACCAAAGGTCAGGCTTTGGAGATGAGTATCTAATTAGAGAAGCTAATACCATTCTAAGGAAGGAAAATGCTCAGGTCAATATGCTATTTACTTGGAGGAACAGAAAAGAAGCTGATCCAAGGACAGCCACATACACAACGAAGTAAATATAGATCAAAATCTGGTGATTGAAAATAGATTTTAGGAGTCTCAGGAAAGCATTTTTGTTGCCTGGAAATAAAAGCATCAATTGACGCTAGATGACTGGCAGAATCAAACATGACATTTCAGACAAAGAATACTGAATTGGAGGAGCCGGTATCATTCTCATAAAGGAACCCTTTGGAGCAGCAACACACCTTTAAACTGAAGGTATGAAAAAGAAGCTTCATTAGCAAGAAACAAGGTAGATCTCATGCAAAAAGCAGTTAGAATATTCAATGTCTCAAGGAATATTAAAATTAATTCATCTGAGGTCAAAGGTTTTTCACCATAGGACCAATTAGTGAATCCAATGCTATGGCTCCAGCTCAAACACGAAAAATGTTTAAAGAATCTGCTCTGAGAATATTATCGATGTGCATTTGAATTGTTGGGTGCCGATATCCTATAAAACCCGCTTTAAGCAAGTCGCTCTAATCAAGTCAAACTTCCTAATTCACGTCTTCTCATTCTCCAAGTCTAAGACCAAGGCCAGTTATTGTAATGAGTTCTTGTTCATACACCTCCTTTTTTGAGCTAAGAACAGGTTGAATTTAAGGGAAGACACAGACACAGTCGCTCTTCATCAATTACTTGAGAAAAAAGAAACAATAAACGGAAACTTTCGATGACAAAAGACAAGATATATTAGTCACCATGATAAATTACAAGATGGCTAGGGTTCTTGATAGCCGGAATGGTCAATGCTTACAATATCTGATTGAAGACCAATAAGAAAAAAACCTAACATTCGAAGTGATGTACAGCTAAGGCTTAGTTATTTTCTGACATCATAATTCATAGCAAAAAAAAATGTCATTCTACATCATCATCCAATTCACAAAGAGATCCGATCCCCTAAACCAATTTTACTAAAACTCGACATCACATACAGGAAAATAAATTCCAAAAGGATAGAGAGAAATGGAAGTAGTAGAGTGACGATAATACTAATAATAAGGAGAGTACCTTCAAGAAACGACCCCTCCGGTTCTCGCCAATGTCGAAGTAAAAGACTTTACTGTCGAGCTGCAATTCCTTGCTGAAGAGGTCGTGATCGTCGGAGTTGACGTAATAATTGAAGAGATCGAGGAACCAGGAGATGCCGGAGGAAGGTACGATGATGGTTGACCTGGTGGCCGATGTCTTTTCCGAGATTTTCAGATAACGACCGCGTGGGTTCTCCTTGAGATCGAAATAGAACAGCTTGTGTTCTACCTGGAGTGTTTTGCAAAGAAGCTCCACATCGTTTCCTCCTCTTTCTCCTCCGCCTCCTCCTCTGTCTGCTCCGCCGCTGCCGCTGCCGCCACCGCTGCCTCCAGAGTTCCCTTCCATATCACTTTCTTTTTTGGATATTTTACCAAAAACACTCCAACGTGATGAGTGATGAGTAGGCTCCAACGTGGGTGGGACTATCTGGGCAGTTGACGCTACCACCTAACAAAAACTAGCAAATGGGAAAACACAAGGCCTAAAGCCTGCCAATCTAAGATTAATCATTATAATCCCCTCATCAAATACTATTATTTAAAACACACCATTAAAATTAATTAATTCTATTGATCAAATACTCAAATCTTAATTTAATTATAATTATTATGGTTAAAATCTATTATAAGTACATGTATTATATTTAAAAATTTATTTTAATCTCAATGAAAAAAGAATTGTTGTTATTATCAACAATCAGTTAGTCTAGTAGGATGAGACACTATATCACTTAAGCAAGGTTAGAAGTTCGAATCCTGGTGATTGCAAATGGAACAAACTGGGTTGAGAGAGTCGTCATTGTCTTTGTAGTACCCGATCTGAATTAAGCGATCAATAGACCAGATATCGGTGGTTATACAAGAATTTTTGTTATTCCTCAAGGTCTTGGGTTTGAACACTAAGAATATCAGAAGTGTGAGCGTTCAAAGTCAAATAGTTAAGAGTCGTATTTGAATATATATTACATTGTATTTACCTCAAAAATAATATATCGGTCCATGTATTATACTTAAAAGTTCATTTTAATCTCTCTACTATAAAAAAACAACACCTTAGCCCATTTACGTTTGAAAAGTTAACATTTTAGTCCAAAATTTTAAAGTTATAATTAGTTAAATATTTTAGTTTAACACTCTTTAAGTTTCTAATAATTTTGAAACTAAGTAAATTGTTACTTCATAACAAAAGAAGAGTTAATTCATTTAATATACATTTTTAAAATGAGAAATTAAGATTAATATGTCATGGTATTAATAGTTTTTTCTCGGTACACACTGGCGGGATCAATTTATACATTTAATATAAATTTTTTTGAAGAAAAATCTTTATAAATTTAATACCGTAAAATAAATTTCTTTTAAATTTCACATTCTAAAATAAATTTATTGACACCCAAAATATTTTTTAAAATTTGATACTCAAAAATAAATTTTATAGCTTCGCCCCTGTCGATACTCGACACTTGTCTAACTATTAAAATAAAAAAGTTTACATAATTTTATAATATTTTTCATAATTATGAAAACCTCATTTAAATTCAATGTGCATTTTTTAATTAAACATTTTTATATTTTATTTTGTAACTGTAATATTGCTATAAGTGAAAATAATGGAGTTTAGAGTTACAGTATGGATTAATTTTAACAAAAACTTATGAAAATATTTTTGAGAATATTAGTTTACGTGGATTCAAAATTGAGAGGACCTCAACTGTATTTAAATCAAAATATTTAAATCAACTAACAATAAGTTTAATGTTGTAAACTAAAATGTTACCTTTTTAAACGCATAAAGACTAAAGTATTTTTTCATAATAGAAAAAATAAAATAATTTTTTAGATATAATATTAAGATTAAAATATTTTTAATGCTACATAGATCAATTTTTTTAAATAAAATAAATTTTTAAATATAATACATAGACTTCTAATATAGTTTAATTTATCATTATTGTTATAACATCTTAATTTATTAGTGTTTACAAATTAATTTTTTTGGTAGGATTTGTCTGCAGGTAGTAAGGTGGGGTTTTAATTAAATAATAATAACGGTACGTGTTGAAAACTAATGAAACCTACTTCATAATTTAACATGAAAAGAAATATTAAATAAATAAATAAATAAAGAAACACTAATTTAGCCCATAAAATGATAAAAATCATGAATTTTATTTTTTTAGAAATATTATTATAAAAAATTAAAATTTTAGATATTTCCCAAATATTGTTTTTTATTAACCAAATGTTAAGAACTTTAGAAATCAATTTAGAATTAAATATTTTATTTTCTATAAATATCGTGTGTCATATTTTTATTAAATAAAGAAATTTTTAACTTAGATTAACACATTGATCTTATGATAATAAAGATCTGGAATATTATATATTTATAGTTTAAGCGTTAAAATAAATATTTAGTACGAACTAAGTGATCTAGATGGTGAATGAGTTATCGTTATTCTTTATGGTTTCAGATTCAAATAGTGTAAATATCATGAGTATGATCATTTTGTAACGCCCCAAATTCTGAGTTAATAGCTTCGAGTTAACTCGAGTGGGTTTAGATAAATCCATTATCATTGTAGGAAGATTTGGACCAAGAGAGCTTTGGGTTTGGGCTTGGATTGGCCCAACATGTGTTAACAAAATGAGATTTTGAGCTAAGACTCAAATTTGAAGGACTAAGGGAGCAGTTTAACCATTTTAAATTGGAAAGGATGAATCTTTTAGATGTTTGTGAGGTCACACGCCTGGCGCCTCTTTTTCTCTCCCATAAATTGTCTTCTTCTTTCTTTTTTCTTCATCCTTTTTTTCATCTCCAAGAACTTTGTCAAATATTGAAACTTTATAGACTTGGAAGCTTAGACCAGTACTTAAAAGGTAAGAATCATAACCTTCTCATCTCAAGTTTTATTTTAAGTTTGATTTTGCAAGTTTTAGTTATAGCTCCCAAATATGAGTTTAGTGGGAGTTTTAAAAACCTAGGTGATTTCAGCTCGTTTTTTAGAGATGCAAACCTCAAGAAACACTCTAAACTCCTTTCTAAGTTTCTGAAAAACATTAGTGACACTTATGCTTGATTCTTGTCTAGTGAGAGAAGTTGGAGAAAACTCCAAAGCTAGGGGAAAGGATAAGCTCACTCTTGGTTGAACCTTGGGTATTTCCAGTAAATTAGGATATTAAGATAACTCACTTCTAACTCAACTTTACCACATGTAGGTTATTAGATATGTTTTGATATGTTATATGAGGTATGAAGCATGTTCATGATAGATATTTTCCAATATGTTTATGAACCTTTTATGACACTTATATTCATACATAAAATTTTAATAGCATTTGAGGACCTTAGTAGGATGTTTGGGAGGGTTGAGGAGACATTTTCGTGCCCCAAACAAGGTATTTATGGGCATGAGTATCGGTACTGGACAGGTGTTAAAAATAAAGGGATTTTGGACTAGAAGTATCAATACTCATGCAATAGGTATCGATATTATAGGTAAGGTATTAATACACACAGGGTGGTATCGATACTAAGTTCACTTAGCAGATACCAGTAGCCAAATTGGTATCGATACTCCCATGAGCATCGATACCAAGGGTAGAGTATCGATACTCCCCAATAGGGGTATCGATACTTAGGTGTTTTTCAAAATATTGAAGCCAAATTTAGTATTGATACTTTAACTAGAGTATCAATACCAACCCTTTGTTATCAGCCTTCAATTAGTTAGTAGTATCGATACCCAGATGCCAGTATCGATATTAAGGAGCTTAGTATCGATACTCGTGAACATTTTTGGGTAAGAAACCCAAAGGTTTTAATGGTTAAAACTGAGGGACCCAATAACATCAGGACGCAATGAAATAAAACTACAAGTGAGAATAGTAATAATCTCAGGACACCTAGAAACAATAAAAACATTTAGGATGACATAAAACTAACCTTATTTACTTTAGCATATACTATCGTACAATTGGATATCTCAGTCAGTGCCAAGGTATTTAGTAACCAGTTACATGCAGATGCCACAAAACTCGACGGAGTAAGTTGGCCATGTGTATGTTTTTGATGTAGCTCCTGATCTTACCCAATTACCCAAGGGTATTTTAGAAAGGCTATATGAGTGTGTGAGCTTCGAGATGTAGAACCCTCAGTCGCATCCTGATGCCTATATCCACTTGTTAGATCATCATTTACATATCTTTATATTTGTGCCACTAGAATCCACATGTAGTGAATGCATGTAGTATAGTACAATTATTAGTGAGACACTGAGCTCATAAGCTTCGCGTTCGAAATGTGATTCCATGTACAGGTTCTTAAAAGGTTGTCCGATGAGCGTTATCATCACCAGATATTCCAGCGTAGCCGAGGCGCCATAATACACATTGATTTAGTTTAGAGGGCATGTACTATTGTAGACCCTTTGTATTTAGATGTAACTCTATTTTGATTTTAAACTCAGTTGTAGTCACTAATTTTCGTCCGAGGTTTTATATATAATATATAGTTTTTTATAAAAATATATATAATATATATAGTTTTTTAAAAAGACGTTTTGAAAACATATATATATAATATATAGTTTTTAAAAACATTTTGAAAATATATATAGGATATAGTTTTTGAAAACATTTTAAAAACATATATATAATATATAGTTTTTGAAAATATATATATTATATAGTTTTTAAAAAAATATTTATATATTATATAGTATAGTATAGTATAGTATAGTATAGTATAGTATAGTATAGTTAGATAGTATAGTATAGTATAGTATAGTAAGTATAGTATAGTATAATAGTATAGTATAGTATAGATAGTATAGTATAGTATAGTATAGTATAGTATAGTATAGTATAGTATAGTATAGTTAGTATAGTATAGTATAGTATAGTAGTATAGTATAGTATAGTATAGTATAGTATAGTATAGTATAGTATAATAGTATAGTATAGTATAGTACAGTATAGTATAATATAGTATAGTATAGTATAGTACAGTATAGTACAGTATAGTATAGTATAATATAGTATAGTATAGTATAGTATAGTATAGTACAGTATAGTACAGTACAGTACAGTACAGTACAATACAGTACAATACAGTACAGTACAGTACAGTACAATACAGTACAGTATAGTACAGTACAGTATAGTATAGTATAGTATAGTATAGTATAGTATAGTATAGTATAGTATAGTATAGTATAGTATAGTATAGTATAGTTAGTATAGTATAGTATAGTATAGTATAGTAGTATAGTATCGTATAGTAAGTATAGTATAGTATAGTATAGATAGTAGTATAGTATCGTATAGTATAGTATAGTATAGTAGTATAGTATAGTATAGTATAGTATAGTATAGTATAGTATAGTATAGTATAGTATAGTATAGTATAGTATAGTATAGTATAGTATAGTATAGTATAGTATAGTATAGTATAGTATAGTATAGTATAGTATAGTATAGTATAGTATAGTATAGTATAGTATAGTATAGTATAGTATAGTATAGTATAGTATAGTATAGTATAGTATAGTATAGTATAGTATAGTATAGTATAGTATAGTATAGTATAGTATAGTATAGTATAGTATTATATATTATTTATTATATTTTATTCATTTTCATTTTATTATTTATTTATTTTCGTTTTTCTTTATTTGGTCCAAAATTCAAGGTCCAAGTCCAACAGTCCAAGAGGCCCAGCAGAGAACCCAACCGGGAGGGCAAGCCTGACCCAGCAAGCCGACTCGACCAAGAACCCAACAAACCGACCTGACCCAACAAACTAGGGTTTTCAACTTAAGCAAAAGCGCCACGCGATTCTCAATCGTAGGATCAAGCATCAATCGAATGACCCATATCACATATCAGTTAGGGTTCGTGAAACCCTAAAAATGTTATCATGCACCGCACAATCCTGAGCCGTTGGATCTGTAGATAATCCAATGGCCCAAAATAGACCAACGAGCAAAATGGAGTTCGGCTGAAGAAACCATCCCCTAGTAAACAATTTTTCCAGCAACAACAACAATCACCAACAACGTAGTTTCATAGGATTCAAAAACAACCAAAAGCATGTATTTCTATTATAATGAAACTCTAAAATCGAATGAAAAAGGGACTCTTAATGCTATAAATCACAGCAAAAACGAAACAAAAAAAGAGGTAAGATTGAGGCAAGAAAGCACTTGTAACATTAGAAAAAAAAAAGCAAAAATAAAAAGATATTTTTACCCTTCTCGGCTAGTTTGGATGTGGTTGTGTTTGGAGTTTGTTTTGGTTTTATTTTTATTCGAAAAGTCAAGGATTGAAGGGGAAGTTTTTTTTCCGAATGATTGTTTATTCAGATCTAACCTTCCCCGAGGTTTTTTTTATGAAAACAAATGACATATTCGAAAAAGGAGATGAAAAACTTTAAAAAATAAATTTTTTTGACACCTCACAGCCGATGAATGGTGGCCAGCGCAGATCTACGGCAGACGGCGAGGTGGTGTCGGTCGAAATCTGGATTTGGGTTGAATGTTCTTCGTGTTCATGAAGAACACGAAGAACATTTCAGAGAAAATTTTGAAGCATGTTTTAAGGGGGAGAAGAAAAATGAAATATGTTTATGAAACTTGGGCTTTATAACCGACCCGAAACCCGACCCTTTTCACTCCAAGATCTGCGTGTTTTTGATCAGGTATAGGCTAATTGCAGAACTGGTCTGTGATTTATTTTTAAAACTTGCTTTGTGCCTCAAATTCGATTTTAATTCCGATTTTACTTTTAAATTAACCCCTCATTGTATTTTATTTTTCAATTTGATCATTTCTTTATTTATTTCATGTTTTATTTAATTATATTTAAAAGACTACCATGCTTTATGAGTCATTGATCCGATAATAATCGTTCTTTTATTTTTAATTTTATTTTTTATTATTTCTTTTAATTTTATTTTAATTAATTTTCCTTATTTATATTTTGTAATTGACATTTTTTATTTAATTGAATTTTTCTTTACATTGTATTTTCAATATGTATGATTTGTTTTTATTCTATTTATTTCAATTTTCCATTTTGTTAATTTTTTTTATTTCTTGACATATATATATTTTTTATCAATTCAGTACTTCATTTTTAACATATTTTTTTGACTTTTTAGGTGTATTCTTAAATCAATTAAAAGTAAGTAATTTGGATCGAATTTTTTACTTTTTAATTTAACTTATAATTTTCTTAATTAAGACAACTAAAAATTAAATTAGTACCGAAAGGGTAGTACAAGGGTACTAATCCTTCCTTGACTGTAACCGACTCCCGAACCCGACATATTTCTGGTAAAATGCAGATCAGGTAAGAAGGTGTCCGATCAACCTAGTTTTTATGTTTTAAAGAAAAATGATCGATGGCGACTCTAACCCATTTATTCAAGTCGAATCCCAATTCTGGGCCCACCCGAAAGACGGTCGTAACATTAATGTATTTATTTTTGATGATTTGGGAGTACCCCTATTTTGTGAATTTAAATTATCACGTCTTATTTTATTTTACTTGGATTGATTTTATATGGCATTTCACAGTTGTTTTAAAGAAAACTTTTGGGTTAGTCACTCTAGTGGTCCCGTATGACATCATGAATTAGTGATATTCGGGTAGGACTAAATAAGGGTGTTATACGTTTAATGTCAAATAGTTGAGAATTATTTTTGAACATATATTATCTTGTACTTACCAAAATTAATAAAAAAATCATAATTTAATTATTAATTTTTTATAGGGTAAACTATGTCGTTCATCACTAAATTTACTCTCTCCTATTTTACTCACCGTACTTTTAATTTTTCTAATTTAATCACTTAACTTTACAGATTGAATCATTTTGCTTACTCTGTTGTTATCTCACTAATGTTGTAATGACATGTCATTTTTTATTATTATTTAATATAAAATAATTAAAAATATAAAGGGTAAATTATACCGTTCCTCACTGAACTTTACTCTCTCTCCTAATTTACTCACTATACTTTCAATTTTTCTAATTTGCTCACTGAACTTTACAGATTGAATCATTTTGCTCACTTTGCCGTCATCTCACTAATATTGTGATGATGTGTATTTTTTTTATTTAATATAAAATAATTAAAAATATTAAGGGTAAATTACATTGTTCCTCACCGAACTTGCTTTATCTCTTATTTTACTAGCCCAACTTTAAAATAAAAACAAAAGGTGGTCGGATGCCATCGTCAATCACAGTAGATGGTGGTCGTTCGGTCCCAAATTTTATGGGTCATTTTGCCTCAAGACCTTGAGTCTGAATCCGACCTCCATTTTGCCAAAATTTGCTCCGAAGTCCACGAAGTGGAGATTGAAAGTGAGAAAACTGAAACGTTTCAGTCGAGATCCACGAATTTTGGGATATTTTTTGGTGAAATAACCATCAAATTCAAACTTAGTGGTTCGAGACGAACAGACCCGTGAATTTTTAGATCGAATGGCCACCATCAATGATGGTAGCCGATGGCCGGAATGAAAAATGACGTGGTGGCTGGCAGCGACAACCAATCGCCTTATTTACAAAGTAGAGAGAAAATGGGGGGGGGGGAAGAAGAGGATTTGAAATGATATCGATTTGGTGTATATTTGAGTTTTTTAAAACAGTGTCGTTTTGATGTTAGTGTCATGTCATAACACCGTAAAAGTTAACGGTAGAATGAGCAAAATGATTTAATTTGTAAAAATTCAATAAGTAAATTAAAAAAATTAAAAATATAATAAGTAAAATATGAGAGAGTACAATTTAGTGAGGAATGTGTAATTTACCTGTTTTTTAATTAATCATTTATATATCATAATTGGATAAATGGATCTGATAGAAGAAACTAATTGAACCGGTCGAAAAAACGGTTTGCTGTCACCAGGAGGAAGAGGGAAAAGTTAGTTTGAGAATAGCAAATAAAAAGGAGAGGGGAAGAGAAAGAGGTGGAGAGGGGAAGAGAAAGAGGTTAGTGTTCCCTTCCCTTTCTTGTTTCAAAAAGGAAGAATTTTTTTTTCCCTTTCAGTACTTTGATTTGATGATTTTGTGAATAGTTAATCTTGTGTTGCAGTTCTTGAATCAAAGTTAACTTTTGTTGCGAATAAACGGAAAAAAGAGAGGAAAACAAAGATAAAAGAAAAAGAATCGGTTTTGGTTTGATTGCTTTGAAGAAACAATCAATCAAAATTGGATGAATCGCAGCAGAGATGATTTGTTTTTGCTCTCAGAATGCTAGAGAAGGGATTCACGCTTGTCTTCACGATTACGACAGGCTCATCAATGTCGCTGTCATCCTCATTTACATCCAAGTAAATCTCTCCCCTTTTTTTCTCTCTTTGTTTTCTTTCCTTGGAATCAGAATCACAACAAATCTGGGGTTCCATTTTGCCTTTGTTGAAAAGAATGAGTTGTTATTTGATTGATCAGATTGGTTGTTCCTTGATCGGATCTCTCGGCGCATTATACAACGGTGCATCGCTGATGAATTTGGGGATCGCATTATTCGCGTTGGTCGCCATCGCGAGCAGCAGTCAGAGCTTGGGCCGAACCTACGCCATTTTGCTATTCTGCGCCATCCTTCTCGACATCTTTTGGTTCATCCTCTTTTCCCGCGATATTTGGAACACGTCCAACCAAAGTAATGAGATGGTGTTGGTCTTCTCGCTCAGATTAACGCTTGCCATGGAGATCTTGGGGTCTTGCGTGAGATTCTTTTCGTCCCTGTTATGGATTCAAATATATAGACTGGGAGCTTCGGATGTAGATAGTTGTGCTAATTTGCGAGAACCTGATTTCGGTGTGAGAAATAGTTTTCTCAATTCCAGACAACGCTCCAACAGTGATTCCGATGACGCTGTAGGATCTCATTACTCTTCTCTTCTTGAAGACCGTCAGCTACCCGAAAGTTCTTAGCTAAAGCCACCGCTTGGTAGGACTCTTTCTGGCTAATCATGTAAGCATCTTGTTTTCCCTTGGACTTTCTGTATATAGAGTTATATTTTGATGGTAATAATACTATCTGGAAGTTGCTTTTCATTGTCCCAAATTGTCATGCAATCTTTTTCTGCAAAGAATGTTTACGTCCTTTCTTGTCGACCAAGTGTTCTAACTTTTAAATTGACATGGTTTTGGTTTAAAGCTTCCTGCTTATTTGGTTTGATTGTTAAAAGTTATTGACATTACCCCACTTGATTGTCAGCTCGAAAACAGAATTATATTCTATTAACCACAACAATGTAAAAGAAATACTATCCAAGATTCTGGCCAATTTTTTATAAGAATTCACCGATCGCTGCCATTCCTCTAAGCACTCGGTTTCCTTTCTCCTCTTTGTCTTGTTTATTCTTGCAGTTCCTAAACATTGTGCCTTCTCTCTGTTCTGAATGTGTACCGGCTCGTTTGAAGAAATTGTCTTTCTAAACGTTAAGGGATATTATACTGAAATAAGCAAACCAAGTTAGTTAACTATTAAAAAACTAGTTCTTATCAGTTTATAGTACAGTACTTGTCCTGCATTGATTTTGCTGTTTTTCTTGTATTTTTCTACATGGATTCGGCAATACAATTTGCAGTATCTTCTCTCACGTTTAGTTAAATTTGTTGTCTTTTGCTTTGATAATCCATAAAGCTACTTCTTCATCTACTTGGTTCTGGAAGCTTTTAATTTAGTGGTTGTTCGTGGCATAGTCCATTAATTTGGTTCTTTTTATTTTAAATTGTTGAACATTGCACAACGATATATAGCTCAGCTAATTATTGGTTGCAATATTTTCCTTTTTGCCATTCCATCACTTAGCGCCTTTAACCCATACTCATTAATTGCAGGTGGAGAATACTACAAAAGTGACTCAGACTCTTTGAATTCAATCACTACTGTAAAAAGTTCAGCTTGATATTCCTACTTTTGAAGTTTCTTAAATTTGTTCGGCACAGCCTGAGATGTTGGTGGGAGTGGGATTTGTTGAACTTCCTGCTATGTCATTCTTTTCCCAGGATGTAGGTGCAGCTAGTAGAGTTGGATGTTCAGTTTATCTTGTAAGAAATAGAGTAAACTCGAAAGGGATTTCCCGATTTGTAGGTTTATAGTTAATAGAGCATTTTTACATTTTTAGCTCAAAGGTGTAGATCAGAAACCACATATGGGAGTGGTAACAGCTCCCTCTTGAACATGCTTGGGATTAACATTGAGATGTTCAGTTTACCTTTCGTCCATGCTTTCCCCATTTTGACAGATTTGTGGGGATTCTTCTACTTGTGATTGAATGGAATGATTAGTTGATTAGGATTGCCGAAACCAAAATCCAAAATTCCGAAAGTTTGAAGAAAAATTGGTAAGAACAAACTTTGACGTAAAAAACAAACTTGCGAGATTAGAAATCTAGATAATTTGAATACCAAAATCATCGTCGTTTCCTCTCTTTCAGTGACCGGAGGGAGGGAGGTCGACACCGATGATGGCATGGGGCTTTCGATATCGGGTGGTGACCATGAGCGACCTTTTTGAAACTTTTTGTGGTTTCCTTCTATTTCTCTATTATTATCATTATTATTATTTTTCACGTTTTCCCCTTATTAAGCCGGAGAGAGACACATACAACGCGTTTGGATTAGATATCCCTTATTACAATAATAAAATAATATTACAATATAATAATCTATAAAAGGGAAAAAGTACAACTATTACCATTTCATTTCTTCTTTGGACACGATCAAAATCCTCTAACACATACCATCCTTCTTTGTTCGTTCTTCTTTGCTGTAACTAAAGGTAAGGAGAAAATCAATTCAAAATCATCTCTGTTGTATGTTTCTGTATCTGAAATATTTTTTTCTTCTTTTGCTTATTTAATTATTGCTCTGGTTCGTGTTTCTTTCTTAATTATTGGGGCGAAATTCTTGTTTCGGTTTGGGAATTTGAAATCTGTTGGTTTCAGCATCACAGATCCTTCATAGCTGCTGTTTGATTTTGCTAAAAAAGTGTTTTTCCTTGACAAATTGCTTACTGTTGGAATCTAGTGTTCTTTGTGAAGACTTTGATTCTGGAAATTTTTGTGTAGTTTTTTCTGGGAATCATACGCTGGGAATTTAGTTTGGGGAATTATATATGTAGATCTGCTGAATCATTAAAAAGAAGTTTTATATCTGTGGGCAGATTTGCTTTCCATTTTAGTTGACTGTAACTGGTTTTAATGATGCTTATTTGCTCTTTGCTTGTGATAGAACCCTAAAGAAATTCTAAAAGAGGAAAAGTAATTTGTGCTGAGGAGAGGCTTGGAAGATAATGGAGGAAGCAATGGCAGCAAGGTACTGGTGTCACCAGTGCTCTCAAGTGATTACTCCGGTCATGGAAGTTGAGATTAAATGCCCGTTTTGTCAAGGTGGATTTGTCGAAGAAATGAGCGGTGGCACCGGAGACGCTGCTCAAGACATGGACTCGAATTTCCAATCCGATCGTGCACTCTCTCTGTGGGCGCCCATCTTGTTGGGTATGATGGGTAATCCCCGTCGCCGCAGAAGACTTAGACATTTCGAGTTTGACGAAGAGGATGGTGAGAATTCCGATGGTGAAGCTCGCCATGGAGGTGATACGGACTTGGACAGAGAGCTCGAATCCATCATGAGGAATAGAAGAAGAAGCTCTGCGACGATTTTGCAGTTGCTTCAAGGTATTAGAGATGGAATGGCACCTGAAACCGAGAATTCCGAGAATGATAGGGATAGTGATCGGAATCGGAATCGGGATAGGGATAGGGAACGAGAGCGTCTGATTTTGATCAATCCTTTCAGTCAAACTATCATTGTCCAGGGTGGTCAAAACCAAAACACCAACCATATAGGGTCTATAGGCGATTATTTCAGCGGTCCTGGCTTAGATTTATTGTTGCAGCACTTGGCGGAAAATGACCCCAACAGATATGGGACGCCACCAGCACAGAAAGAGGCGATCGAGGCCATGCCAGCCGTGAAAATCAAGGAGAATTTGCAGTGTTCTGTGTGCCTAGATGATTTCAAGGTTGGTGGTGAAGCAAAGGAAATGCCATGTAAGCATAAGTTCCATAGTGGGTGCATATTGCCATGGCTGGAACATCATAGTTCATGTCCAGTTTGCAGATACCAAGTTCCCGCTGATGAATCCAAACTCGATTCCGATAGGCCAAGGAGCAGTAGCAACCGGAGAGAAAGAGAAAGAGAAAGTGAAAGCAACGTTCACGAACATGGTAATGGGGAAGAAAGTGAAGGGGACGGGAGAAGGTTCTCGTTTCCATGGCCATTCAACAGCTTGTTCGCATCAGGATCTCAGTCCAGCAGAGGGAATTCATCGTCATCGACATCCGGAAATGGTTCTCAAACAGATGAGAACTGAGTTTATATGGTATCAATCATCCCTGTTGGTTGTTCAATACTACCATGATTGATGATGCTTCAGTATTCTATTCGGCCTTGTCTAGTATGTACAATAATTATTTGCAAAAAAAGTTTGGTTTTTGTTATTGAATTTATGCATTCTTGTAGATCCTTGCCCCTCGGAACATTTGTTTCACAAAATTCTGAATTCTGAGATATTATGTAATATTGCTTCTCTATGCGTTCGAGTCCTTCTGCTGACATTTGGACAAAATCTATGCCGAATTTTCGACATTCGTTCCGATCGAATGTCTGGTCTCGATTGGTTGGTTGAATGATTCAATTCTGTTGTAAATATAAGGGTAAAATAAGGAAGTTGATTCAATTATGTGTTTGATAATAATAAATCAGTATCGTTTTACATTATTATTTTATTTTATATTAATTATGTATAAATTGAATTATTTGTTTATATTTTTTAGAAAATATGAAATATGTATTATTAAATTGAACATTTGGACAACTTCTTTGATTAATATATCTATGGACTAATATGGCCAGCATGATGAGATTTTCATTGAGGGCCAGAGATGTAATTGTAATTGTAATTGTCCATAGATTAATTAATTAATGGTAAAGTAAACCATCTCAATTAAGATAGGTGAACTGAACTTCCAGAATCTTCCCTTGCTTGTAGCTACACTGGATGGTCTTCTATATTATGGACGGCTGCGATCATTTTTCTTGTTTCTGATCTAACGGTTATTATCCGACATTAGTGATGAAGTATTATTGTTATCAGAAAATTTGAATCATTCATTTTTATATATTAAAAAATTATCAAAAATATATTTTATAAAATAATTATTTAATAAATGGCCATATATGAAATAACAAAATATTTATATGATAATTTGATATTTAATTTTTAAATAACGATTTTAAAACATATTATTTAACAATAACACACTTTGTGATGACCCCAACGCGGTAGTCACTTTCATAATCCTATACACATTTTACGACTTCCTAAACACTTAACGTATAAATATGAATACTTTATTTTTTATTTAATAAATTTGGTATTGTCAAATGGTTTTAAATTAAAATTAATTTAAAATATTAAATTAAACTTAAATTTTAAAAAATTGAAATCGAATAAAATAACTTGTGCAATCTAGAATTCAAAGATAAACATCAAATAACTCAAAATTTGATATAATAAAAAAATAAATATTGACTTATTTTTTTAATTTAATTTGATTAAAAATTAATTAAATTAATATTCGACGGTTTTCAAACGCAAGTGGTTTTTTTAATTGAGAAACTGATTTGTGGAGGATGAAAGTACAATTGACGAATATTGGTGGGACTTTCCAGTAAATTCTCACGCGTTTTCTTGGTACATCTTACACGTTTTTCTCTCGAATTTAAAATAAATCATCAGATGTAAACAATACTGCATTTGCTCATCAACCAATTGATAATTCTGTAGATGAACGAATATTCGTTAAAAAGTAATTAAAAAAAAGAGAAAATAATTTCAGTGATCGGAATGTCTTATAATATACGATTTTAACTAACTTTTTTTAGATTTACGAAAATAACCAACAAAATCGCAACGCGAACTCCAATTTCACAACACAGTTTTCAAATTCGCAACTCAGTTTCTGAAATCGTAACGCGATTTCCAAATTCGCAACACGAAATTTTAAATTCGCAACTCGATTTCTGAATTAGCAACGCGAAATTCTTTTCGTAACACAAGTTTCTTTTCGCAACAAGATTTTCTAATTCGCAACACGAAATTTGTTTTCGCAACTCGATTTTCGAATTCGCAACACGAATTTTAATTTCGCAACAGCTTTTATTTTCGCAACGCAAATGTTTTGGGTATATAAACTACGCAGCAGCAACAACTCATAATCTAAATCCCTAAATCGTAACTCATTCCATCTCCATCTCTCACTCTCTCCGGCGACATCCGTTCCTATATCCAACGACATCCTTCCCCATCTCTAATTTTTTTTTACATAATTTTATTTCTATATAATTTTTCAATGATTTCTCTCTCAAATTATCAACTATCAACTTAATAAATGTATGTTTTTCTCTAAGTTAGTGATGATATCTAGTTTATAGCTCGTTTGTTTAGTAAATTAATTTACAATTTGTAGAATGAAATCATCTAATGTTGATCATATTTGGATAGATTTGTGATTTGGAGGGTCATGGGAGAATGCTAATGGTGTTTAACAATATATGCCTTTACCCATGAATCTTCAATTAAAACTGTCATTAAAAAAGTTAACCTATGAAACTCTAATGTTACGTGTTTCAAAGAAATTGAATTTAGAGTCTTTAAGTGGATTTAGGCTATCTTATCAGAGAAAGGTAAAGTTTATTTGTTAACCGAAAATGAAGATGTTGAACGATTCATTGCTTACATTAGTGTTTCGCAAGATGTTGTTACATTATATTGTTGAACACAGTAGTGAAATTGGGTCAGTAGCGGGTAGTAATCAACTAAGTTCTTCAGCCCCAGTTGATGGTGCTCACAATGTACAACGTTGTTATCAACCTCAAAATTTAATGGTTCCACCACAATTTCATCACCAAGAAAATTTTATTTAACCACATTTCCAATACCAAACACAATATCAAACACAATCTCAAAACCCACAACCTTTCCCTAATCCAAATCCCAATCAACTTTCAGCACCAAATTTCAGTTTTCGTATTGACCAGTTAGACGATAATGAGCCAACAAAAAAAAATGTGAGTACTAGTCAGTATTCAAAATTTGATCTTGGTCAATACCCGGACTTTGATCTTGGTCAATACTCGGATTTTGATGATGTTTCAGAAGAAGAAACAGCCGCTGCCGAGGAAGATGTTGTTGATGATAATAAGGAGGAAGTTACGACTGTGAATGAACATGTTGAACATCCATTCTGTAATTCATATAACCCTAAAGAAGAAAAAGAAGAAGAAGAAGTCCCGAAGAAAAGAAAAAGAAGAAAATGCCACGGGAGTATAACTGGAATATACCAGAATTATTTCAGATACCAAAAGAAGAGTTGGTAAATATAACAGTTGATTGTTACACAAAAGTTATTCGTATCAAGAAAGATGATTGTTTTGATACAAATGAAGACTTGAAGATAACTTTGTATACAAAATGTGTGGAAGATGGCTATCAACTAGAAGTTAACAAATCAAGCAAAGATCATTTCGAAACAAAGTGTATGATTGACAAAAACTGTACGTGGCGTATGATTGCAAAGAGGATAAAAGATTATGAAATGTTTCAAGTTAGGACTTTTATTGATAAACATACATGTTCAAGAACCCAAGTTTTTCCTCACCATAGATAGGCAAACAAAAAGGTGTTTGGTGGTTTTCTGGCTGAGTTAATGTTTTTGAATGGCATGATATATCGGGGACATGAAATTATGACTGACATGAATGCTCGGTTCAAGATTATTATCTCATATTCTCAAGCTTGGAGAGTCAAATGTTATGCCTTGGAATTGTTGAGGGGGTCACCTATCATGAGGTGATGGTGGAGAATATGCTCGATGATGCAATGGAATAGGTGATGGCTCTCGGTGTCTAGGTGTATAATCGGCTCGATCAGGTGGTGGCTCTCGGTGTCGAGCTGTAGAATCGACTCGATCAGGTGATGGCTCTCGAAGTGGGGGGTGCTCATCATCCGTCCCATCAAAAAAACGCCTACTAGCTTGCCACCAATCAGTGGCAAGCTCAGCCTCTGTGGGTGTCAGCCTCTGTAATGGATAGTTTGCTTCCTAACAATATAAAAGCCCAAACAAAGTCAAACGTCTACTAGTAATAATTTGTTTATATATGGTAGTATTTGTGTTAACTTACATCATTCATCATCGTATATGGTAGTAAATCTTCCCAATCCAACAGCCGGATCCTCCTCCAGGTAATAGCCCTAGGAATATCATTTGAATTTTTGATGGCATATGTACACATGTTGGGAAAAGCCTCAAATATCCAAATCTACAAACAATATAATACACAAACATTAATTTTAGTAATTGTACGGAAGCTGCTCTCAACCTGGCGTTAAGAGCAGCCTATTACCCTACCTCCCCCTTACCCCATTACATATGGGAATAGGTTCACCTAAATTTATATAGAAATTATTACCTTAAAGGCCCAAATAAAGTCTACCAAAGTGTATTTGGAACCATGGCCACGCAAACTACGACGGTCCTTACAGACAACAATTTTTTTCAGGTAGCTTTCCATAGATATGAACCCTAGGGAAACACGTTCCATGCATCTAGGTCTTCTACCAATAATATTAAATCCTGAGAAATAGGTTGTCTGCCCTCTTTGGCTAAAAAGTCAGCATTCAAAAGTAATAAAAGACATACTCGGACAACATCAATGTCATCCACCCGAGTAAAACCATCTTTAAGAAGTAATCTTCTCAAATCGTCGACGTGTAAACTGAGCTTCACCTTTGCCAGCTCAGGAAAATCCCAAAATAACTATGATGGGCGGGCGATATGACTAGTGTATGGACCTACTTCATTGTGTCGTCCGAAACGTAGACCAGTGACTAAGCAAAACTCCTCCCGCCCAAAACGAGTATACGCCGGTGGAGAATGAAACCATATCTCTTCATCACCACGTTGTATCCCCTTGGGTAGATCGTTAGTCATGGTCTGAAGAAACAAATGAGTCAACATAACATCTCCACCTGGATGTTGTACTTTTAGCCATGGCCCGAAACAAGTATTCTCAAACAAATTTCTTTGTACAGGTGTAAGTGTCGACACAATTGTAGTGGCTAGGCTTAATTTATTCCTTTAAGTCAATGCAACCGAAAAATATTTCTAACAAAAACAATAAACATACCAAGTTATATATACCAAAAACTACAAATTATACACAATAAACAGACATGATATTAACAGGGAAAATATAGCCAAATATGTTTCAAACTAGCCCGATATTCACCCAAGTCATTATTCTATCATAGTTCACAAAATGCATCAAATATGTAACACCCCCAACCTGTATCCGACCCGGATCTGAGTCCGAGATGTCACATTGACTTTTTAAACTTTGACTCTTAAAGAAAATCATGAAAATTTTAAACTTTCATTAAAATAAAAGATGTTAATTCACACAAGTTGGACCAAAATAAACAAAATTAATCAGAGCATTAGTAATTCACAATTTCGTTACATGCCAACACACTATATACAACTAAATATCTACACTTAACTACAATTCTGATCTGATCTGTGAAAATGAGAGTCTGACTTGTCTTGTTCCTCTTCACTTCTCCTCTCGCTTTTCAGAACCTACGTGTGAAACACTCACACGCTAAGTCGATGACTTAGTGAGGCAAATAAACATATAATGTAAACTATAACTTGTAATCATGCATGAATAATTACTACTATTATATCATACCACTCATATCCTTATTCATGTAACAAATACACTACATACATATATACATACATACATACATACATACATGTCATTATCATTCATATATCTTGTTCATATAATCTCTCATGTTCATATCATATATCCTAACATGTACTCACTTATATCATATAACATATACAATCAAGCAACTATATCATCTTCATTTTTATCACTATCATAGATTCCTTTTATCATATGATCTTATAATTATCATTTGTGCAATCATATATCACACCTAACATTTTACAAGGAAACAAACATATCATCATATCAAGTTTATTTATATTATCCCTTTATTATCCCATGTACACATGTGAGAACTAAAGATATGCGAGTACATAGAGGTTGTGCACTATATTGTCACCACAGCTCGTATAATTCACTCAAGGGGCACTGAATATTTGTCCCGAAGGACCACTGATTGTTCCGAAGGACCACTGTTTATCCCGAAGGACCACTGATAATCCCTCAACTCTTGGCATGCCAACTATACCCCTAGCTCTCATATCACATAACATGTGCATTATCTTTTATACCATTACACATCTTCACATAGCCACATAGATTTTCACATAACATTTCCATTTGCACATGTAATTACTTAACTTTTTTTCATATAGCTCGTGTTCCATATTCATATCTCATAAGCACGTAGCTCCTATTACTTATATTCACATATTTCACTTACGCGTAGAACATTTTTATATAATTCACATTTACATGTCACATAGCTTATATTCTTTCTCACGTAGTCACATAGATCCATATCATATAACATATATCCAAAGTGCATAGAATCGCATAGATCATATCATATAGCTTAAATCATTTCTTAGATGTTCATGTAAACCTACATATCATATCTTGTTCACATATAATCATATATACTTCATATAGCACATAGAAACACCTAGAACACTTCCACATAGCTTATATCAATTTTCCGAGTCCTTTCATATTACTTGATAACATATATCATATATGTATATAATAACTTATGTCATATCATCTACCTTATGCTTCATTTCTTTGTATTCCCTTAGATTACATAAACTATATCGTATTCCTAAACATATATCGTTTAATAGTATTTTATTTATATATTAATTTAATCTATTTACTTAATTCGATTTCATATATTCCGTATAACCTTTTCATATAGCTCCATAAATCTTTAGCATATAACTTATCTTATATTTCGTATCATCCTTTTATATTCAAGTTTCCTAATTGATATACTATTCCATTTATTCTATAATTCAGTCTTATTTAGTTCTCTTACTCTCATTAAATCAAAAAGCTCTATTATACTAATTCTCATAATGGATCATACACTATGTACTTATCCATGCTCATGTTT
This sequence comes from Hibiscus syriacus, assembly GCF_006381635.1. Classification (NCBI taxonomy): domain Eukaryota; kingdom Viridiplantae; phylum Streptophyta; class Magnoliopsida; order Malvales; family Malvaceae; genus Hibiscus; species Hibiscus syriacus. The sequence goes on from NW_024061783.1 coordinate 2,801,633, forward strand.
CTATTAAGCATATACTGTTACACATGTTTACCTAGTTCCTATCACTTCTCATGAACTCACTTTCATCATATTTTCTATTATATATATCACTTGACTGATCTTCTATATTCCTATAATTTCATAACTTATTTTTATTCTCTCATTAACACTTAATAGTGTTTTTAAAAATATAGCACATATGTTGTAAACATTTTCGATATAACAAATTAAGTTAAATGAATTTAAGATTTTCCAAATGATTTCTAAGTATATTCGATAGAATTATTCGAATATCAAAACATTACTCCAAATCTTTCAAAGATCGTTTTTAATCCTTACTCAAAGTGTAAAATTAAGTTTTAATCTTAAAACAATTTCAAAATAATTTTACAAAGTATTTCGAACCATTTCAAAGCCAAAAATTCCAGATTGCTCAGAGGGAACCGATTCCCCCCCTAAGGGGGTACCGATTCCCCCATGAATGGTTTGGCTCCGAGAATTCCAGTATGCTCGAAGGGAACCGATTTCCCCCCAGGGGGTACCGATTCCCCCCTTGTATAACGGTCAAAATATTTGAATTTTACACTTAGGGAATCGATTCCCCATATGGGGTACCGATTCCCCCACGCTCCAAGCTGTTTTATTAATTGTTTTCACACTAAAACGGCTATATGACCTTCACTAATCATCCCCAACGTTTAGAAGTGATTCAAGGTGTATTTAAACAAGTTCTGAAGCCCTTGATCAACAAGAAATTATAGAGAAACAAGAGAGAAAGCATCAAACACCAAGTTTGTGCAAATCAAGCCAATTTTCCTTTCAATATTCATTTTGCTTTCAAAGAACACCATTTGTGCTCATTTGTAATTATTTGTGAGTGTTCTTTTCTTGTTCCAGAATTGTGCAAACATCTTACCTTGAGAGGTTTTCCTTGTAAGTTTGCAAATTTGTAATCTTCTCTTTGGGAAAGAGTGTTCTCAAGAATTGGGGTATATTCTTGAGGGTATTGTAAGGTTATCTCTTTGGCCTAAAAAAAAGAACAAATTAGTGAATTTGTTGGAAAATCCTTAGTGTGGATAGCTAAGGTAGTGGACGTAGACTTTGATTGAGAAAGTCGAACCACTATAAATCGCTGTGCAATTACTTTCAATTTTCTGTAAAAGCTTCCACCAAATTTTTAATTGTCAATTCACCCCTCTTGGCCAATTCCGTCAATCGATTAACTCAACAATTGGTATCAGAGCCTAACTCATTTGAAGGTTTAATCGCCTCTTGAGTCGATCCGGGAAGAGTTAAATCGATAAAAGATGGCGTCCACTTCCGGTTCATTCTCCATGGAAGAATCCAGACCAATTGACGTGCCTCCACACTTCAATGGAACAAATTATCGTCATTGGAAGAGGTGTATGATGATATTCATCAAAGCATTTGATATGGAAGCTTGGATGATAATCAAGAAAGGATATTCCTCTCCTACTAAGAAGGCAAAGAAGTGGAGTATTCAAGAACGAAATGAAGCTTAACAAAACTCAAAGGCTATGCACATGTTGTGTTGTGCAATTGATCCTAATGTATATAAAGGAGTTTCTTCTTGTTCAAGTGCCAAGAAAATGTGGGATAAGCTTGAGGATATCTATAGAGACAAGGAAGAAGAAGGACCAATAAAAGTGATGTCTCTATTAGCTCTCACAGAGCCAAATGTATCTTCTAACTCAAATATATCAAATTCAAAATCTTTTAATGAGTTACAAAATGCTTATGATAACAATCATAACAACAACACAAAGGCTTTGATGGATCAACAAGTTAAGGAAGGTAAAAGGATCGTGTCACCCAAATTGTTCACCACATTATCTAACAAAGAAAAAGAACAAGATTTCATGGCAATGAAGGGATGCAAGCTTCCTCAAAGGCCTAAGAAAAGGGCTAAGTTGATTCAAAGAAGCATTCTCGTGAGTTCAAATCTACCTTTTTTTAAAGAAAAAATTGCTGGGATTTTGATCTCTCTCTCTTTTGTTTTGTTTTCTGATTTATGGGGTTTGGCCTGGTGCAGTTGGTGAGCCCAGGGACATGGCTATCAGACCTGTGCAAGAGAGGCAAGTGAGGGAGAAGAAAACTTCAAAGAAGGTATAAATTGTTTGGTTTTGGCATTTTCACAAACATGTTATGATCAAATCGTTTTGGGGGCAATGCAGAAACCAAGAGGGTTGAAGGCCATGGGAAGTGATTCTGAGAGACTGATTCATACAATTCCCAAAGGAATGAATGAATGAAGAATCAAATTCATGGGGGTATTAGGGTTTGGTCTCGGTGTTTGTTTTTTGTAGGTGGCAAAATTTGTGATTAAATTTGGAATTAATTAATTACTACATTGCAGTTCTTATATAATCTAATCCAAAAGCACATATTATGTTTCTCTTCATATCAATGCCATCTCCAAGGAGTTAAAAGGCAAAATGGTATATTTCCTATGAAATATTTAACCAGCTTAAAAATAATTCAAATTCGAGTACAGATATAAAATAAAATTTGAATAATTCAAAAAAATTAATAATTAATAGATCAATTTTTAAATTGGAATCAAGTTTCTTATCTCGACATCATATATGTATATATATATAGGATCATGTTACACGTATTAATTTTACATAGATTTAAGACGATTGAATGAGTGAAAATATATTATTGAGATTAACACTAAAAAATGAAAAAAAAATATTCACTGGAAAAAAAACATGGCGTCAATTTCAACCATCTATTTTTACACATTCAATGATCTTAAATATGTGAAAAACTAAAGAGTTTTCCATTTTGTAAGTGGATCTTAACCCTATATATATAGTCAAATATACTTTTAAAAAATTGTTTAAATTAAAATCATATAGTATCATAATATTATAAATATTTACAATTAAATTTAAATAGAAACTCGATAATTAAATTTAAACAAAAACTCGAACAATTTAACTCGAATTTTATAAATTTGACTCAATTTTTTTTTAAAAGCAGTTTAAACTATTAGAGTCATGTTTGACGTGACTTTCTAAAAGCACTTTTAGCTATAAAAAATCCATTTTAACCGCAAAATCAATGTCGAATAAATAAAAAATGAAAAAATTGTGTTTTAAAATCAATCGCAAAAGTTAAGATTTGTAGACTTTTCATTTTCCAACTTTACTTTTGAAAACAAATTATAATTTTACCTTATACTAATACATGAGTTACACTCAATTATGTATTTATATTTTATTTTAATAATTTAATATTAACATACTTAAAAACAATTATTACTTAATAATCTATTTTAATTTCTTAAATGTAAATAAAATTCATGATTTATATATTAAAATATTGATAATGAGTTATTATAAAATATATTTTTAATATAATTATATTTTTTATTTATATATATTTTTATTATAATTTAAATTTATATATTTTATATATCATAATATTAAAATATATAAAGATAATTTTATATTTTATATTTTTAATTTACAGGACAACCATATCAAACAATCAAATTTTAAACTCCACTTTTAAACATCACTTTTAAAAGTTCTTTTTTACCGCAATTTTAAAACACTTTCAAAAGTCCTACCAAACTATCCCTAAATAAAACTCGTTAATTCGATCAACTCAAAAAATTAACTCGATCGAGTGCTCACCAATGCTTACTAGAATCATACAAAAGGCACATTAAATTAAAAAGAAGATTATAAATAAATTAAAAAGTTCAAAACTGCAGCTGAAACTGTCAAACAACCCTTTTCACAGCCACTATGCTTTTCTAATTAGTAATTATTTTTTTCTATTTTGTTCATTTACATGAATGGGCCACTTACACATGCTACCTACAAATGTACAGTTAATCAATCTGTCATGACCCAATCTCCAGCAGGAACTCCTCCGTCATGTCCGGATAAAATGCATTCTGGTTTGAGAATGAGTCAACAATTTTTAACCATCCTTGCAGCTGAGAGCCCCTGCGGCACGTTTAACTGCTACATGAGATACTTCAATCAGTTTTCGACATCAAAAACACCGACAAGCCGTTCCCCAAGAGATCTGAAAATAAGACACCCCACAGGCGCACAGTTTCACGGTCAACACGAGCACCTAAAAGTTTAACCAGCATGCCCTCAACCCAAAATAAAAGCAGACCGGAGAAGCCACCGCCGATGACTACAACGGTTCCAAGATAACTGACGCTTTTGTGAATACGGAAAGAACAAATGGTGCCTCCTCCCCTGGATGTATGGTTGTAGGCACTATTGTGTAACCTTTTGGTTCAGGCTCTAAAACCATTTCACATGATATTTCTCTAGAATTAACATAATCCGTGCCACCAACTGATTCATGTAGGTAAATATTGTACGCAGCTCGACGACCACGGGTTTTGAGTATCCTCATGCCAATGTAGAACATCTGTGAGTCATGACTAGATTGATAATTCCTAAAACCAGCTGCAGTTCTTGAGAAGCTAACACCCTGAACAGTTAATGCTACCGAAGGTCAGAAATTTCTTGAAAGTAGAGAAAAGGTAGTAAACTCGATGAAGATCTGTTATATTGTTTACCTGAGTTAAGGTGATGAACACATGAATTGGATAAGAAGCATCTTGACCAGTTGCCCTCAATCGGAACTGGGGATTTTGATTCCACGAATTATAATCTTGACAGCCTCCAGCACTGTAACCTCGCCATTGTCCATGGACAGAATAACGCATCTCAGGAGGGTAGACCCGACATACGTATATTGATCTGAAGTGAATTTGGAAGTCTTGCCATGACATCCAGAATATACCATCTTTTGACTGTTCAACGGGAATCAAACAAGTCATAAAATTGAAACCCAATTGGGAAAAAAAACAAGGTCAAGATAAATGCATTTATCCAATAATTCATGCAAAGCAAAAGGAACCAACCTGAGGAACATGCTTCAGCTTGTGCCTCATCCTATCCGTCCATTCCGAAGATGAATCAGACCAGGGACCATTCCATTCAACTTCATTAGCCCAAGGGTTTCGAATTTGAACAAGCTTGTGTCCATCCACCTCTCTTACCTGGATTAAATTAATATGAATCATAACCCCTTTCGACAGTTCTTTAACAGTTACGTTGCTATGCAGAGCAAATTAAGAGGTGGCATTCCAGTGTACCTGCAGTAACGAGTACGCATGTCCTTGTACAATGCCACTGGAAGAAACATGAACATCAGAGCCAGATGGACTTCCAGCACCAAGAAGAAATCCTTCTTGTTTAAACCGCAACAACTGAGACCATAGTCTACCACTGGCAAGATCTAACTGGGCCTGGGGACTTCTCATGTCGATCTCCTCACCAGCACCTCCAGTAAGATCAACAAGCGCATCTTGAACAAGCCCACCTTCTAGTGCTTCATAAGAACCATGCAATTTTGCATACGCCTTCTCCAATATAGAAACCCATAATTCATTAGCCTTCTTGCTGGTAGCAAATGCTGGTTTGCCAGGTGATTCACATGGAATCCAGTCATCAACAACAACAGGGACCCACTCACCCTGTAGAATGTTCATAAACAGAGTATGCCCAAAGATCAATATGCTAATTATATGTTAACAAGCAACATAATAAACATCAGCAGCAACTAAATTAAAGAATCAGGAAGCAGAAACAAAATTAGGGTACAAGCTCTGGTTAAGAGATCTATATTTCTTTCTACATACAGAATGAAGATAAGCTGATCTGTTCATCAGCTTAAGGATTTATTTTGTTACCTTTTATTTACAGGGATCAATACTAATACTTAATAGATCTAGGGTTATCTTTGCTGTTCTACAATTGCATTAAGGTTTATTATTTCTTTTTTATTATCCTATTAAGTTTTGCTTTAAGGTCAAGTTTTACAAGTTTTCTATCAGGGTTGTTAATAGTTTACTAACAAACCAAGAACCTTTAAGTATGAAGCTAAGTTTATCTTCTCTTTCTGCTTCCTTCTTCAGATTAAAACCAACTGTACCCAAGTGACATCCCAGCTCCTTTACCATCTAACAGCTTTGTCAATAAAGCTGAAGTGCTTTAATTATTTGAAAGACACAGTCCCAATAGTTTTCCTCCAATTTTCAACTACTCAAGCATTGCTAGCGTGCACAAATTCAATAATTGAAATATGACCTGCAAGAACATTACCTGAATACAGAAGCGAACAGTGTAGATTCCTTCTTCATTGTACTCCGGAGTAATTATTACTTCTGGTATTCGTGAAACTTCCGTCAAAACAGCAACAGCACTCAAAAACCAACAATCACCCAATCGACCCTATTAAATTGGCAGGCAAAGACAGATGACAAAGAGAAGGACCATTAAATTAACTCTAACTGAATTCAGCAGGAAAAGACAGCAATATGGAAAATTAGGCTCATAAAAGGATAAACCTGGCAAACATCAGAAGGATTTGCAGCTCCAGAAAACAAGCATGGGAGAGAATCTGAATGAACCTTAACAATTTCAGCAGGTCTCATCCATTCCGAAACAACCTAGGTCAGAAAGCAAATATAAGGCACTAATAATGAAAATAAACACAAGAAACAGCAACAGATTAGTAAGGAAATACCTGCAGCTTTGGAGGAGGATTTTTTGGATCCATAAAAAGTGACAGATCATTTGGAGGGAACTCATTGTCAGTAAAATGCATTTCACCTCGGGCGGAGAGGGCTTCTTTGACAGCCATCTCCACAGAGAGCATCCGCTGATTAATCTCGTCTTGTGTTTCAATCCTAGGTTTCCTATACCTTCGGGCAAAAGAATCCACATGAACAACAAAACCTTCCCGTCCTGACCTCCGTTTCCTACCACTTGAATATTGACCATCCCAATCTACATCATCCCTATCATATAGGTCAACATCTGCGGGGTCACTGTCCCACTCATCAACCTGAAGCAATAAAAACAGATATAAGTATATATTTTGCTCAAATACAGAATTGTAAGACACACACGCGCGCGCACACACACACTGGAACCATAATAGAACTATACCCTTGGGGGAGAGTCTGCCCAATGCCAATTGTCCTCGGGGAAATCAATCAAGTTAAACTCAGTATAGCAAATAGATGCATGAAGAGAAGCAACTTCATCTTCATTTAAGCATCTTCCCCATAAGAAAACATCCATTATATGCATCTTAGACTCTATTCCTTCACTATCTGATCTTCCAAATGCATCCATATCAATAGGAGGCCTAACACCAACCCAAACCTCGGTTCCTTGTTCCCAAATGCCATTACCGACAGACAATGGTAAGCCAGTTTGATAGCCATCAAAACCACCATCTAAATAGCAAGTTGCCTCCCCTATATATCAGCATCAATAGTCATTGTCACAATATGCCATCTGCAAAAAATCACCACCCTTGTAAATTTGAATGCCAAAGAGGAAATACTTTGGCAGTAGATGAAGTACAGGGAAACAGCAAAATATTTTCCCAGCTCCGCACACCTCTTAGTGATAAATGACTTCATAACAGAAATCTAAAAGAGCATAAATAATGAAAAATAAACTTATATAAATAATGATCATCGTAATCTATTGTGTAAGAAAATTTGTGCAGGGAAAAACTAAAAAATATTTCTGTTAAAAGAAAACTGCCAAACCTTCCATCAGCAATACTTGTCGCACTGATGCTCCACTCCTTTGCAACAATTGTCTGTCTGTCACCCTTAGTAATCAATCTAAGTCCAACTTGTCCAGCCTCAATACCTTGTTCCGAACCCGCCACCAGAATTTCCCAGCAGAACTTTTTTTGGAATTCAGTCCCTAATAGACAAACTGGACCAGACTCTGGTTGGATCATCACAGCAATTGAAAAGCTGACCTTTTGACTTTGACACATGCTTGGATCAATTTGGCCACAGTGTCTGCCACTTGTTGCTGGTTCATCATCAAGGATACAAACAGCACCAGAAATTCCCGTCTGTTAAAAAACATTTATATTTTTACAAAATGAGAAATAATTATATCCAAAAGCAAGGATCTTAATGGTACAATTACTAACGATACACTACAAAAATCAGTATAATCCAAAGTTAGAACAAGTACAGTAGGCACCGTCTTATAATCTTGTAATTATGTCTTTCAAAGAATAAAAATCACAAGTTACAGTAGGCACATACACACATGAACTATAGATCTTAAGTTGGAAAGATGGAACCTAACTTGCACAATAATATCATAAAATCTAAAATATTCAGTTATATTAACCATCAGCACATACTTCAAACGGTGCATGTTTTAGTACATTTTCAACTATTCTTTTTTAAGAAAAGAAAGCAAAAAGAATTGAAGACGAAACAAACATGAGATATCAGACAATTAGACTTATTATATATTCACAATTTATAAATGATAATTGATTTTCTATTTCATTTTATGAGTACAGTATTTCCTCAAAATAGTATATGCATGGCATATAGGAATCATGCAAACAAAAGTGAAAAGTGAAAAAAAAATACAATAGAGGGGGGAAAATCAACAAGCTCAAAATTTACCTGATTACCTTCATCATGGTCGAATTCATGAGAAGAACATCAGAAAATACTTCTAAGAGAGAAGATTTAGTACAACTTATTGTTTTTTTTAATTTAAAGGTAGTAGACAACTACCAGAACATAACAAACATAATTATATGCAATCATACGTTCTAAACTCCTATGCTTAAAAAAAACTAACTCATTTAAGAAATAACATAGTTTTTTTTCCTTTTGAACTGGCAATTAGAATATATCAAGTATAATCATTTGTCAACTAATGTTCACTACTAGGAAATTATTCATTGTGAACTTTCAAGGAGCAAATCATGCTTACATGCAAAAGGGAAACAAGTTAAACATATAAACTCAACCTGAACTGCTCTACGAGCTAACTGAGCTATACGAATCCTATGAGCAATGCTTGAAACTCTCTCACGTGCAAAAGAATCCTCGAGAACAGAATCACCTCCTACAGCACGCACTGCAGCTGCCATGGCTGCAGCCTCCCTGTTTCCAGCATTAGGAATAGAAGAAATCAGGGAAGCTTCAATCTCCTTCCATTTACGTTCTTCCTTCTCCAAAAGGGCTTTCCTTCTCTCTTTACCTCTCCCCTCCTCTTCACGCCTCTGCATTAAGATTTCCTCTTCCATCTCTTTCTCTCTTATATAGCTATAAATTATCAACAAGAGAATTTAAAAACACAGCAGAAATGTTGAATAATGGTGTAGAGTAAATATAACATATGAAAAATGTCAAACTGTTGCTACCTCTCCTGGATGATTTCAAACTGTCTACGGTCTTCCGGCATCCATTTCTTGATTTTCATGGCACTCAGATCTGAAAACCCTATACTGTCAAGAAAAAGGTTCAAGCGCACCTCATCCTGCCACATGGTTATGAAACTATCATTGAAGTTTTAAATTGAATATCATCAAACATGAAAAGCACATAAGGCAATGACAAACCTGTACTCGTTCTGCCTGAGCAGTTAAACCAAGCAAGAGTAGCAAATAACCTCCGAACTTATCCCACATGTACACCCATTCAGTATCAATAGCCTCTTCCAAAGCTAAAATTCGGGCATGAGCACACATTTCTCTTCTGTAATCCACATCATTGGTTGGTTCATGTCTAAACCCCCTATGATATCTCATTCTATGGAAGACTGATCCAGTGACTAGTTCCTCATTTCTCAGGCGATCTCTTAATTTCATGACATCGTCTCTAGGAAGTACAAAATTCCCTCCCTTATCAAGTGTAACAGCAGGGTCTCCTACCAAAAGCGCTGCTGAACTTGCAGACCTTTGTGGAGCGGAATAGGTTCCAGACAAAGCATTTCTGGTCTGCTTGCAAACAAAACAATAACTTAATAACAAGAATAGAAAAATTAACAAAAAAAACAAACATCTTCCATGGAAGACTACTCTGACATTAAAGGGAAATAGGCAATGAACAAAGTGAATGAAACAGAATCAGTAGTAAAGACCATTAAAAATAAATAACCCCTTAACGCATAAAACCAAGAAAAGAAATAATAAGGAAGTTCTATGCATCTGCAGCCAATAAGAAAGCGGAGCAAATATATTCAACAAGAAAATGAGACCAAAACTGAAACATTAACAAACATTTAGAAAATGGCTACGAATCAAGGAAAATTATATTCAACTTCCTTGAACTGCAAAACATAAAATTTTACAAGATATCAAAAAGGAAACATCTCTTCAAGAAGTGAAACTTATTTGTAGAAACATGCTCACACACCTTCGTAGCAGATCTGGCAATTGCTTGGACAACAGTATCTTTGCTCAGAAAATGAACTGCATCTTCCACCATCTGGCAGTAATGAAAAATGAAAGTTAAAAGGTAGCATGCAAGCCGATTTAAAGAGAACAATTGACATTTCCTTTGGGCAAAACGATGCCAAAAAATGTAGCTCCAAGTTGCAGTGACAAGCACATTGACATATCAGACAGGACTCATACCTTAAGAGTTAAGCAAGGACGAGAAACAGCAAAACCAAAGGCTACAACAAGGGTTACAGCAGATACAGCAGCGCCAGCATATGGTGGATAGATTATCAAGCTAGCTACAACACCCCAGCCTTCAGTTGCAAGTGCAATCCCATACAGGACAAGAAATGCAGCACTATACACAACAGATTGCCAAAATTTCATGCCAATGTATGACTTAAACATTTAGATTCATCATTAAATTAAGCAATTATAAAAACAGATAATTAATAAACAGATGTGACTGAAGATAAATTGGAAAGCCATCAGAGAAAGAGAACAGTCTATCTTAACAAACCTGACATTCTTTCCACAGTCAGCATGAGCATCATAAACATATACGGGAAGCACTCGTGGAGAATAAACAACAATTGGAGGGGAAAGAAGAACCTAAAGAAAAGGAGTATTTTTATAAACAAAATGAAGTAGCAAGAGAATAACAAAATTTTTTATCAAGATGATAGAATATAACACACCGTTAGAGCTCTCCCAGCAAGCAGAAACAGAAATGTAAAATAACCAACAGATGCCCCAATAAAAGGTTTATCTGAAAAGTAAAGGTGAAATGGAATGATGCCAATAGTATAAGTTGTAAAGTTATGCATCAGAGCTTCAATTTTACAGATAAAGCACCAAAAAGTAAAATAGGTAGGACAGTGATCATGTTCACCTTGAAACCACCCGACAAAAAATGCTGCTAAACCCAAAAGAAAAGCAAGGAGGCAAACCAAGAACATTTGGGTCCTGGTTAAATAGAAATTGTTTGATGCCCAGTGGTGGATAACAGCGATGGCAAGAACAATCAAGAGAAGAACTAGCAGAAATGCTGCCCCGATCTGTTTGACTCAAGAAAGACAAAAGATAAGATAGGGAAATAGCTATAAAACAGTAAGCCAAATCAAGGATACCAAAATAAGCCTCACTTACCGTCCATGGTTTGATTACAACAATAACAGCAGAAATTGCAGCAAGCAATAGGAGAAGACCAATAGTAACAAATACATATACACCTCGAGAAAGCTTCCAACCATCATCTTTCCTGCATAGGAGCATGAATTGCATAGTGAAAAATAATGGTAGACAATAAGTTAAAAAGGATCACATAAACCATTGGGGCTTAAGCTTTCATGATTTGTTAAATTCAGGAAGAGTACAAACCATTTAAGTAATCCAGTGCAAAGAGATAGTAGTGCTGGAATGCACACCAATGGAAGAAAAGCAGCAAGAAAATCACCAACTGTAGGAACCTGGTCATCCCTAGACTTCACAATTTTCATGTAGGACACACCACTAAATGCGACGAGTACAGCTAACAAAATAGAAGCACCAAAAAGTGAAAGGTTAAATGGCAAGCTCTAGGAAAAGGATGAAATAGTTCTTAAATGGAAATCAAACAAAACAGCTTCAATTACAAGCCAAAAGTAAAGAGTACGAAAACAAAGAAAATGTACCTGAGAATATACTGACACAGAGAGCAGAAAAGAGAGAGAACCGGTAAGTTGCAAACCATGACATGATGGGAAGCACACCAGTAACCGCTACAGCAACTGCAGATGCCATTGCCCAGCCAATGTAATCAGATGATGCATAAGGAGAAGTAAAGTTATTTGGTTCACCAGTCCATCCCTTGTATCTTAAATCCTCTAGAGGCGTAAAAGACACTATTGCACCCAGTGCCAGTACAGAACCAATAAATACTGATACGCAAAGAGTCATAACAACCACCTGACAAGGACAGCAATGAACGTTACAGCAGAAAAAACAAATGCAATTCTACAAATTACAGCAGAAAAGAAAAGCCTATATTTAATGTGCATGATTTGAATTCATTGTAGGGAAATATTAATAATCATGTTCATCAATATGCACCGGATGCAAAGGAAGTAAAGGATATAGGGGGCAATTTTTGGAAAAAAGTTGGGAGAACCAGCTTATGACCATAATTAGATTTAAGAGGGTCAATTGAGAAGCCTGGATTCAGAAATCTAAGTCGAAACCGCTAAGTTTCAGTAATGAGATCCTTTTGTCAACCTTAGGCCATTGATGCAAGAGCATCATATACTCTACCATGTTTATTATTATACTCCATTTTATGTTAGATATTTAATTATATGTATTTCTATTTTTATTAAGTGAACATATAACTAGAATGCAATAATAAACCATAATATGGTGCTCTTGCTCAACTCAAAACTATACCAATTATATTATTATACATCCTTTTTTGACAATAATGTTAAACGCTCAACAATACGAGGTTGAGGAGAGCATCTGGTGTCAGAAGTCCAGGAGTAGGTGGATTAAGGATGGGGACAGAAATACGAGGTTCTTTCACTTGAGTGCTTTGACAAGGAACATGATCAACACTATTCATTCATTGAAAATTAAGGGAGAATTTATCTCGAACTCGGGAAAAATTAGAAGCAGTGTGTTCAATTTCTTCAAGACGGCGTACAACACTAATTCAGCAATGGAGGTTGAGGGCCTAAATATAGACTTTGCACAACTTTCTGCAATTCAGAGTGCATCTTTGGAGGTGGAATTCTCTGAGCAAGAAGTGTGGCAAGTAATCTCTTCTTCGGATAGTGCAAAAGCCCTTGGCCCGGATGGTTTTACCATGGGTTTTTATAAGAAATATTGGGAAAATCTTAAGGAGAAGATCATGGAGTTTTTCTCTGATTTCTATCAAGGTAAGTCATGAGAGCATGGAGTCAATCATGCGTTTATAACCTTGATTCCTAAGAAAGGTACTCCCGAGAGCATTGAAGATTATAGACCCATTAGTCTTGTGGGCAGCTTGTACAAAATCCTCTCAAAAGTTCTATCAAAAAGACTTATTTCTTGTATCAAGGATATCATTAGTCCGTCTCAGTTCGCTTTTATTCCGGGCAGACAATTGTTGGACTGTGCATTTTTAGCTAATGAAGGAATTGATTATTGGAGGAAGCAAGGACTTAAAGGGGTTGTTTTCAAAGTGGATTTCAGTAGAGCTTACGATACAGTTGAATGGAAGATTCTTCAAAGGCTAATGAAGGAGATGGGGTTTGGAGAGAGGTGGTGTTCTTGGATCTCACAATGTATCTCTACAGCTTCTATTTCGGTTCTAGTGAATGGGTCTCCTATTAAGGAGTTTTCTATTGCTAAAGGCTTGAGGCAAGGGTGTAGCCTTTCTCCTCTTTTGTTCAATTTGGTCGGGGAATTACTTCATAGGATGTTGACTAAAGCAATGGATTTGGGTCTGTTCGAAGGTTTCTCCTTTGGTAAAAATCAAAATTCATTCTCTTTGTGCCATCTTCAGTTTGCAGATGACTTAATTATTTTTTGCCGAGCATCAATTACGCAGATTAAGAATGTTAGAAGAATTTTGAGGATTTTCAGCTTAATGACGGGGCTCCATCTAAACTTAGCCAAAAGTAAACTTTTCGGAATTAATGTGGAGAATGACATCCTTGAAGATTGGGCTAAGGAGATTGGTTGTTCTATTGGTTCATTTCCCACGGAATACTTAGGCCTTCCTTTGGGGGCGAAAACGAATTCGGAGAAGTTATGGGATCCGGTTATTGTCAACTTTAATAAGAAATTGGCGGGTTGGAAAGTTGCTTCTTTATCTATGGCTGGTAGATTGGTATTAATAAAGTCGGTGTTGTCATCTTTACCTATTTTTTAACTTTCTATTTTTAAGATGCCTTCTTCTATTTGTCAGAGGTTAAATTCATTGATGTCGGATTTTTTATGGGGGAGTAGGGGCGACAAGAAGAGAATGCACTGGGTGCGCTGGGACTATGTATGTAAGCCGTTGAGTGGAGGAGGATTGGGAGTGGTGGATTTGAAGGTTACAAATCGAGCGTTGTTGGGCAAGTGGGTTTGGAAGTTTGCCAATGACAAGAATTCGATGTGGAAGAAACTATTATGTAGCAAACACAATGTGAGCTGTCAATCCATGGATATTAATAGAGCTTGCTTTCGTAAAGACTCTTGGATATGGAGGGGAATTGTGAATAACAATTTAAAGGAGGATGTCATTAGAGGTTGCCTTAGATCTCATGCTAAGCTTCAAATAGGTAATGGTAAATCTATTTCTTTTTGGAGTGATACGTGGATAGGGGATTTCCCTTTAAAACTTTGGTTTCCTAGAATATATGCCCTTTCTTCAAATAAATTGGGTATGGTAGCTGATTTTGGGAGTTTCGATTCGTCTGGATGGGTTTGGAATATCAAGACCAGGAGGAACCTTTGTGATTGGGAGGTTGAGCAGTTCGTTGAGTTGTTGAACACCCTAAAAAATATTAAACTAATGGAGCCTTTGGAAGACTGTTTGTTGTGGGTTGGTTCGGGTGATGGGCAGTTTTCTGTTAAAGCGTGCAGGAATGCTCTGTTTGTTCCTCTTAAGGACTCAGTTCAGTGGGAAAAAGTCGTCTGGCAGGGTTTAGTTCCTCCTCGAGTGGAGACTTTCCTTTGGCAATTGTCACATCAAAAAGTAGCTGTGAGAGTGGAGTTGTTGAGAAGGGGGGTTGATTTAGGGGAGAACATTCTCTGCCCGTTTTGTAATCAAGGGGCTGAATCTATTCAGCATCTATTTATTCATTGTCCTGTATCTTGGGAACTATGGATGAAAATTATTGGGTATTGGGGTATTCGGCTTGCTCTGCCGCAAGACCCTCCTAATTTACTCAGTTCATGGGCCGAATTGAGGCCATATTCTACTATATGGAAGTTTATTCCAGGGGCAGTTTTTTGGTCCATTTGGAAGTTAAGGAATGAGATCATCTTCGACAAAGGAAAGTTGGACAGTATCTCTTTGTTTTTCACGGTTCGATTCAGAGTAGCTAAGTGGTTTGTAGCCAAGTATCCACTTTTTTCAACTCAGTTTGATTTCTTAATTGGGGACCCCTCTGTGGCTAACAACCTTTCAGACTCTAAGGTTTTGGACAGTAGTGTGGTCTGCTGGATTCCTCCTCCACTGGATTTCTTTAAGATGAATGTGGACGGGGCGGTGAGTAGTGTGGGGATGGTGGCAGGTATTGGGGGAATTCTAAGGGACTGGAATTGGGTTGTTTTGTCTTCATTTTCAGTAAATGCAGGTCCTAATACTCCTATCCTAGCAGAATTGAAGGCTATCAAGAAAGGCATTGACATCTTTGTTTCATCTGTATGGGCTTCGAAGGGTAGGCTCATTATTGAAAGTGATTCAATGACAGTAGTGGATTGGATTAAAGATCAGAGTTCAGTCCCTATTTACTTGTCTAATTTTGTGAAGGAGATTGCGTCTGTTGTTTCTGGAAATCAGTTCATTATCAGGTGGATTCCTAGGTGTTGTAATTGTGAGGCGGACAAGCTAGCGAAGGAGGGGATTGGATGATTGTACTGCTTTTAGTTGGTTTGTATATCTTTGAGGGGAGGTCTTGCAGGAGTGTATCAAGTCTTATGTATTTTTGTAGGAGTGTTTTTAAATTTTATGTAATTGTATTATCATTAATAAAATGATGTACTCTTTTCCTCCTTCCACTAAAGGGTCCTTGCCTTAGGGCAGTGGACGTCTTAGAGGGAGGTTTTTAATGAGGCATCCTATTCCTATAAAAAAAAAAGTTAAACGCTCAACAATTATATTTTTATTTAAGTGGTCATATAATTAGCATGCAGTCACTTGATGACTTGAATTGCAAGCAGGATTAAGCTTCTGTAACCCTAGTAGTATTAACAGTCTTTTCAATACATTAGGCAGCATTAATATAATCACGCCGTCCTTCGCTACTTTCCGACCACCGTTTGAAGCCGTTTTTCCCTGGAAAGAGCGCTGACTCACGGTGATTCCAAATCTACCCTTAGATTTGCGATTGGGACTTTCAATCGACGCAGATCTTCTCGTGATCCTCCGTCGGTTTTCGCTGCTTCCCGTCAACCGTGGTTGTCTCAGCCTCACCACTGGACTCTGCTTCTTCTCGCGTATAAACCCCCTATCCTAACGTTGAGTTTCGATTCTTCTCTTCTGTAATTTCCAGTGTACTGGTTCGGTAAATACCTATTCTTCAAACTTTTAGTTTTTCCAATACATCCCTTTCCAGCTACACAGTTCTCTCCATGGAATCCTATCGCCCGCCTCAGTCCAGGCGAACTCGTGGGGTCGCTGCAATAGCCAAAGGAGGTGCAGACGCTGTGAAACCCACTAGTACCCCTTCTGGACCCGTCGACGCAATCTCTCTTTCCTATTCCGACAAGGAAAAACATGAGAGGGAGGACGAAAAGGAGAGAACAAAGCTCCGGAAAAGGAACAGGCGAGCCTACACCAGACGTATGCTGGCCGAATTGAGGCAGTTCGGTAATTTCCATCTCTCCGAGCGTTCTAATATGAACGATGTACTAGCCGCCTTGGCCCGTGAGGCAGGCTGGACAGTTGAGGCCGATGGCACTACCTACAAGCACTCACCTTCGTCCCATAACCAGCAAAATTTAAGAGTATATTTAGGGAGGTCGGGTGAAAGTCCTATATCAACCGGGCGTTTGAAAAAGTGCTCTGTTAAAGCTACTTCAGATTGTCAACCACATGTTGAACTGAGGACAATGGAATGTCTTCTTCTCAAGGAGGGAAACAAAAGGTCGGAAAGAATTATGTAGTACGGGCATCATCAACTTTTGTTATCGCTGATTTTGATCATGATAGAACTAAGGAGAGCACCACGAAAGGGTACTCCTATGAAAAGTTTTCCGAAGTAACGAAAAAGAGAAGAAATGGGTTTCAAAATTGGTCGAAGGATGATCATCCAAGAATCGGAAATGGGATTAGAAATGGTTGTTACACGATTTTTATCGATAACTTTCCAGAGACGATCCATTGGAAGAGACTTGGGTCTATTTTTGGTTCTCATGGCCAAGTTATTGATGCCTTCATTCCTAAGAAAAGAAATTCGAAAGGGGTCCGTTTTGGGTTTATTCGCTATGCAACAATTGAAGAAGTCAGGATAGCGATATCATAGATGAATGGTAATTATATATACGGTAGCAAAGTTAGAGTCTCTTTGGCTAAATATAAACCCCGACAATCTTTCTGGAGGAAGTCCTCGACAATTGTTCATAGCAAGTCTGCGAGGGAAGATATTTCGAGGAATAAACTTTTTGAAGTTGAGGGCGTAGTCGACGAAGATAAACTATAAGTGTTGAGCAACTGTCTTGTGGGGTGGTGCAAGAACTTTATAAAACTTGGCAATCTTGCTAACCAAATACAAGCCAAAGGATTAGTTGGTTTCACGCTAATGAGAGTTGTTGGTAATGTAGTTCTCATGGTTTTTGAAGACTCTGATTCGTTGAGAAGCGTGAAGGATGATAAGTTAGAGACGCTTTTAGAATGGTTTTCCAGAGTGGAAACTTGGTCAGAGAGCCTAGCGGTAGAGTGTCGGGGCGTGTGGTTAGTTTGCGAAGGTATCCCTTTTCACGCTTGGAATTGGGATACTTTCAAAAACATTGCAACTAAGTGGGGCAAGTTAATAGCAATTGACAACAATTGTGAGTTTCCATCGTCTTTTGATCGGGCTAAAATTCAAATACTCACAAATGCTAAAGGGAGAATTGATGAGTTGTTGGAGTTGAAGGTCGGTGATAATTTATTCAATGTCTGGGTGCATGAAGTTGATCCTTCCTTCAAACCTAATTCTTGGGTCCCTGAAGATTGCGATATTTCTTTAGATCTTGTTCCTCCTTTTGGATCGTGATTGTTCGGCGGTTGTATTCAGAGGTGTTTTCTAGTTTGGGGTGGTAATTGTTGGTTTTTATTTTGCCATGTTAACTCACATCTTGAGGTGTATTTTAGAAATAAGGTTATTGTCTTAGGGGCTTTTTGTTTGAAGATGTAAGATTTCTAGGTGATATGGTTTGTATTGGTGTATATTTCCCGTATGAGGGATCGATGTAACCACATGTACTTGGTCTACTATTTAATAAACTATGAGGCACTCTTTTCTTCCTTCCTATGTTCTTCTACATACTTCTAAGTATGTGGAAGAATACAAAGGGTGTTTTTAATGAGACCTCCAACTTCTATAAAAAAAATATAGTGTTCTTGTTCCAACTTCAATTTTGCATCAATTTTAGCATTTATTATGGTGTCTAGCAACAGCTTTTGTTCTATTTCATTGTTTGTGTTTCTGCACTACTGCTATCCTATTAAATTTTATAGTTTTTTTATATTTTCCCCAACAATAGCACCAAAATAATTACAAGCAGAAAACCTATAGACTGATCATATGCCAAAAGCTACAAAACTGAAAGAACGACAGAGTTAAATCCATAAAATCAAAAAAAATGAAGGTAAATTGAAAGATGACCGATGACTCTGAATTAAGGATAGGAACTAAATGTTGTCAGAAAGAACAAAAGAGAAGGGGCAGAACAAACCTCCTTTGTCCCAGAAGGTCGATGATTTCCAGCAAAATTTGTACACTGAACTTGTGGAACCCAAAATTGGTAGCCATTGCGGATCCATATAGGAATTGCAACAGAGAGACAGGCTACCATGAGAGGCACCGTCAAGGACAATCCAAGAAGCACCGATGACTTGCTGCAGAAAGAAAACAGATCTTAGTACCTGACATGCAATTAACCTGACAGCACAGTAATAATTGTAGCAATAGTATAAAATAAATTATTAATATGCAATAGATAAAAAGGATGATAACAACAAAGGGAACATTCTTAACAAGCATGTTTAAGTAGTAGAAAGTATCAACCCAAGGGAACCCAAATACTACGCATTCTTAACTCCATGTCACAATGAACTAAAAATACAAAACTGGGGTTGGCTAATGTAACAATGATGGAATGAATCAAGGCTATTCAAAACATGACAAATAAAGGTTCAAAGGAAATATAGACATCTGACAACTTAGTATTTCATTTTAACATATGAGCAAACACAAAAGAATTGAAAAATAGAGAAGATAAAAGAAGGAACCCCACATTTGGATGATCCTAAAGAAATAAAAAAATTAAACAACCCAGCAGTTTTAAATTACTCATTGACACTACAGCAGCCTTTACGTAGATAAATGAATTGGAGATGGAAGAGGACACTGAAGCAGAGGAAACTAAAGTAAATGTTTTTTTATGAGTGAAAAAAGAATCATACATCACATAACAATTCTAGCACAGTACAGCTGAATGCTTGGAACCACAATAAAATCGTTCAACAGAATCTAAAAATCGTGAATAAGACATCAAATTATTATCACTGCACACATTTTATGTCACAGAAATTGCCATTACCAGGAAATTGAGAACAGTTGAACCAAAGAAAAAATGCAATGGAAAGAATTAATTAATGCATGCTTAAAATAGATCATACCTCAAAAAAGAAAGCAGCAGTCCTACGGAAGTGCTGAGCAGCCAAGCAACAAAGCCATACTGAACAAAGTAAAGAAAGGGGGGCAGATGGAAGCAAAGCAGACACGAAATTATTATGACTAAAAGAAAGAAAGGAATCATGTAAAATAATGGAAAAAACACCAGTTAATACCAGAAATGGTAATCAAACATTGAATGTCATTACAAAATTAATGGCCACAATACACTTAAGCCAAAGGAATCTATAGTTAGTTCTTGCTAAGAGACTTATTAAAAGATAAGGGAAGAAGATTAAATTGAAGACAGCTGCAGCATAAAATTCATTTATTGCTAGCACAAGATAAGTTCCACAACTTTCTGTTTCAAGATTTCATTTATGCCCACTCAAGAAAAGGAATGAAGGATGCACAAATAAAATATAAATGTGCAGCTCTGTAACATGAGAACACTTCAAATATATGGTTATCCACCAGCACTGAAGTGCTGTGAAAACCATCTACTTTTGTTAACCTTAATATGTGTAATTATGAACACATGTAACTCTCCTCGAAAAAGATAAATAGACTATCAATTATAAGTAACGGGAGATTTCAGGGGTTTGGGAGCTCACCCAAATGCTTAGACTCAATTAGAAAGCACGGTCAAATGAAACCATTGGATGTGGAAAGTAGGAGGCCTATTGGACCCTGTTTTCATATAAGCCTTTTCTAGAAATGTACATTACTGATATTGACAACTCAGGGCAAGGAAAGTACCAGAAAATCAACCTGGGGATTGTCACCTCCTGAAACTACTGAAATGTTCCTCCATGAAAGCATAGGAGGAAACATACACTACTATATTTTAGGAAAACACTAAAGATATATTTGGAACACTAGTAAAAATAAAAAAATTGAACCAATGGAACCTTTAAAATATAGAACATCTTAATACTAAACAAATAAGCCAATTGTTATGAAAATAACTACAATCCTAACCGGCAATTTGGAGCCAACTAATTGCAAAAGACTGCATGAAAAAGTTAGAAAAATCGCAATAAATTCTCAAAGGAATCCTCCACAAAAAATAATAGAGAAATAAAATCAAGGAAAAACTCATATTAGCTTTCAAATTCAACCTGAAACCAAATCACAATTTCATGTAGGAACATCCAGTATAAACTTGAGAAAAGCAGTATACCCTGCGAGGTTTCGGTGTCAAGGGTGTTTCTTCTCCTTGAAGTGAACGAATAAACGCCATGATTGAACAGACAACAGGAGATAAAAGCAGTACCGCAAAGCCAAATTCAAACTGCAAGAGACACACACAGAATCTCCACATTAGCAAATATAAGGCAATGAAAACTCTAACACAATGTCGATTTACAATTATTGAAGTGCTAAAAACGTGTACATCAATAAGGGCACTACCGAGTGTTATCAAATAAAATAAGCAACATCCCAGAAAAAGAAAGGCCCGCTTACTTGCTGATGTGTAGCATTTATAATTTTGATTGTCTTTGGACGAAAAATTGCCACAATGATTGTTTCTATGATAAAGACAAAACTAAATAGCACCCATGCACGTTCCGGAGTACTTGCTATATGATGCAAAACAAGTCTGGAGAACTTCAGCCACTTTTCAAGCCCTTGGAGTCTTAATTCTTCTGACAGGGAGATTTGATTGGGCATAGCATTATCAACACTATTGGAATCGACAATTGTGATATCAGTATTGTCTCGATGATCCCTATCTGCATCCAAGCTACTCCTCTGCAGTAATGCAAGTATAGTTGGATCCAAGCTCTTCTCTTTCAACATCATGGCAAAATTAGGATCCAATCCTTTATCTTGCAATAAACTAGTCAACTCCCGATTACCATGTCTTGCACTCCTTTTCAACATCGATGTAATCCTAGGGTCACTCAACCTTTCTTGAAATGCAAGAGCTAAATTCAAATCTAACATTTGTTGATTAGCTGAAGTTGATGTACTAGACTCACAACCTTGGCTATCATGACCACTACTGGAGCAAACCACAAGAGAGCCATTGGGGTCAATTATTTTCTCTAATGTTACCATTTCATGCTCTTGGACCGAGCGATGAGAACTGCTATGCAATGCTAAACTTGGTCTTCCACTGTCTACACTCTTATCGCTATTTATCCCCTCTTGAAAGCTAGAAGTTGGATACATAACAAGACTATTCCAATTATTAGCATCAGCAGAGCAATGTACCATACTCTGGCTATTATCTTCAATAATATTAGTAAAATGGCCTGCTTCGGCACTACTACTGCGTTTCACACTTGAGCCACAACCATCAGATGAACCAGAAGAACTATTTTGCTCCTTCCTACGGAAACCTTCCCTCAGACGAATCATTGTGCTCTGCAACGCATCTCTTCGAGCAGCTAACGGGTTTGTAGCTGAAAAATGGCGAGAAACTGCAGCACCTAATAAGACAGAAGCTACAACTGCATAGCTAATACAATGCCCCAAGTACCTGAAGAAATTTTAAAAGGACCAAGAAAGAGAGATCAACTATCACAATGCAACAGTAACAAAACCAGCAATACTAGAATCATGTGGGAATCTAGAACAAACCAATAATGTACTCCAAAGCAAATGAGAAAAACCCGTGAAGTTCCAGCAACAAAAAGTGCAACAACACGACTTTTAAGAAGCTGAAACCCATACAAGCATGCTCCCATGTTCCAATCTACAGGGCAAAAAATTAAAAGAAACTGAATTTGCATGACAGATATATGAATGTTGTAACAGGATATCAACATAAACTGCTAAAATAATATTGGCACACTAATTATTAGCATACCGAGAATTATAACAGCAGCAGAAGTAATAGCCCCAAGCCAATGTGCATCCTTCGCTGTCAGACCATATAGAATAGAGTAGACAAGAAGAACAAGAAGGGAGCCAAGGTAAAGAAGTCCAAGATGTGAAGCCCTACGAAGAAAAAGAAAAATCCAAGGAACACAGTACAGTACGAAAGTAAGTTCTTGAAGAATATAAAGCTTTTCCCATAAACAGATTGAGGAGGCACAAAAAGATATTAGGATTTGAAACTGTATATGTAATAGGCTCGTGAAGCATTCACTTAGACTACCAAGAAAAAAATGAGAACTTGAACAATTAGTCAATTACATACTATATTCCGATAAAAGAGAGATGGAGAAAAACTTTAAAAAATTGAAAACATATAAGCATAGTGGGAGGTATGTATAACCTGCCATACAGAAAACATATTTTACTGCACAAAGATATCTAAAAGGATTATTTAGAATCATGGATATTCAAGACTATCACAGATCATGGCATATAACAAGAGATGTTAATTACTCTGCACTTATACATAAAAACCTACCATCTGGAAACATTTCATACAATGCCAAAATTGAAGATTGAATATATTCGAGAGTGACCCTATTTCCATGCATGTTATGTGTGCAGGCAGGTAACAGTAAATTTTTACTCATAAGCGTTGAAGAAGGAAAAGTATGGAGATAAATATGGTCACCCCGAGTATTAATACAAACACGTCAAATGAACTGGTTTTACCTACTGAATTTCAGACCAGAGTACCAAAGCAAACACACTAAAATGGTTTTACCTATTGAACTCCCGAGGATATAACTCGTTTGGATCTGGCGGTTCTGGTAAACAAGAAATGGTACCCATTTCTACACTATCAGAGTATGCAAATTTATATGCCCGCCGAACATACTCATCCACATCCAAGCCATTTCCTACGCAAGATGATGAAGGGAAAGTCAAAGTACAGTCACTTACAAATCTAAACCAGAAAATAGAAAAATAAAATCATCCAACTGATCTGATACAGAAGCAAGACTAATGTCCTGGAACTTGCATATGATACCCATCACATTAGTTCCATATCAACTGATCTAGTATAGAAGCAAGATTAATGTCATGGAACTTGCAGATGATACCACCACACTCTAGTTCCTTGTGGAACGAAGAAATGAAATGACACAATAGGGGTCATGATAGCATTACAACAAAGATTACCATTGAAGACCATGCGGCAGATAAAAAGCATATTGATTGCTAAGGCAATTGCTGATACACCAAAGAAAAATCCAGAAGGAGAATATCGCTCAGACGCACTGGAACCAGCCGTAACATACACAGCACAAAGTTCATATGCACAAAGCAGAGCAACAGCCAGCAGAAGTAGAAAAGCAACAGCCCCTATCAGAGCAGAAAGAAGACAAATATGAGATACAGGAAAATAAAATAAAATAATCACTAATAGATAGAAATTACAGAAGATAGTTAAATTACAATCAAGAGCACCTATTTAGACAAAAACATAGTATCCTTAAACAACAACAAAGAATCTCAGCACCTCTTTCCTTAAAATGTTGCTTATGGTAGATACTCCCTCCATCTCCCTCCTAATAAACCACAATAATTTTCTTTTTCCCAGAGTTTTTGCAAGCTATTTTTATGTTAACTTCTACCAGAAATAAATACTTATTAAGTCACTACTCAGTTAATGTCCATTTGGTGCAACTGGAACTAAAGTAAACAAGAATGAAGAAATGTTCTCCGAAAACCGCTATTGGAAGAAACCTATTTTAAAAATGAAGAAAAATATTTTATCTATTAGAAAATATTACTAAAACAAACATCGGTGTCTCATTGCAGTTCTTTTCTAGTTTAAAGCTTCAGTTTTAACCTACAAAAGTTCAATTTCAGCTTTACTAAAATTAATGTTTAGGTTGAAAGCCCAAGTTTGACAAAGCTTTATTACCCTAGTGCACATAACTGACATAAGTAGCCACCCCAGAACATAGGCCAAAAAGTCACCGAAGAAGTTGAAGTAGTTTTCTAGTTCAAAATGGAGAACGCCCATTGTGCTTAAATAGCAAATGTCATAGTCAGTGTCAAATGGAAAATGTATATTTCAAGACAAATCTTCACCCGCTGGCAGCTAACAAGATCTTGCACTAAACATAAATGAACAAACCTTGCTACAATCTCTGTCGTTAGATACACTCAAAAATGCATACAGCAAAGCTATTCCATTCTAATCAAAACTAAGCAAAGGTGTAAATTTCATGGTTTTAATCATATAGCAGTCCTTTAATACCATTAACACGCTCTTTTTTCTTCAAGAAATAAGCTTTGGGCTGACATAGTTGAACTGTTTACTCGTGAGCCTAGAAGAAGCCAACTCAAACAGCATTACGGAAAGGGGATAAAGCCCATAAAATAAAAAGGTTGAGGCAGGGTCATAAGGGAAATGGGAAACTAAGGAGACCAAAGACCCAGTAAGGGTCACAATCAAGGGCCATGAGAAAAGGTACCATTGTGAAATACTTCCTCCGAAAATTACAAATTTCAGTATAATCTACTTCACTAGTCATTACTTGCATAGTTTAAGAACTACTCCTTCCCTTGGAGAAAAAGATCTTAAAATATACTTCAGCAGAGCCAACGTCTTCTATCAATACTGATTTTGTTGCCAATGAATTTTATCTCCACTTGTTAGCTCATGGACTTTTAATATGTTCTTCAAAATCTAGACGGAAAGCCCTTTATTTTCCTTCAGCACAGATAGGTGAACTCATGGACTAAATGTGATTAATTAAAATTCCATCCCTATTTCCAAATAAAGAACCATCACAAGGCTTCAAAATAAATTTCAGCCATTCGGAAATAAAATGACTGGGAAAAAATCTGTGTCCTTCTAAAAGGAAAAAAGTATATCACATAGTTAAAGAAGTAAGAAAAACAAAAGGAAAGAGGTCATTCAGACACATACTTGAGCTTTTCCATCGAGTCCTCCACCACAGCATTATTGAATAGAATGCCAATAATAGAGCAATACCAGCCATTATTACAGCCAACCCAACAATATCTCGGCCTAATATTATGATTAGCCAGCATCCCCACATGACAAGCACCAAAACTGGAGATAAAACAACCACCCATGCAGACAAAGATAAAAGAGCACATAGCATACCCAGCTGGGGTCCCTGTAAGATACTCGGCCATTTTCGTGCAAAAATCCAACTGAAAAGAGAATGAAAATCAATCATTGAAAATTAAAAAAGAAAAATGACATTCACTCAACCCACCCACCCACCGCAACCAAGGGAAAGAAATGGAGCGAGCACACATGTATTTCAAGTGGTAAGAAAAAAAACCATTCAGGCTATGCAAAGCAGCAATTACATTCAGTTTTTCTTATTAGAAAGTTTTTAGAGGATTGATCCACCAAGAGAATCAAAGAGAAACAACAAACATGCACTGAAACAGTTTCTGGAAGAACGAGTAAAACACCAAACAGAAATATGGTTTACAATATAACCGTTCCAACTTCTTCGCACCCACAAAGGCAGTCTTTACCAAAATGGCATATACCAACCAAATCGTAACTGACAAAAAGTTGTATAAACGACTTTTTTCTGTATTTGGCAATAATTAGTTATTCGAATTGCCAGAAACAACTAAAAAAAATTTGAATCATAAACCACATGTACCGGTGATATGTGTAAACCATATTAGTAATGATGTCAACAGAGCACGGGTTAGTAATAAGCATCATAGACAAACTGTCAATTTGATGTAAATGAAATTACAGCAAAGATCTCATCTGTGTATGATCAAAGTCACAATGCATTAATAACAATTCATTTATATAACTATAAAACAAAAAATGCAGCTGTATTGAAGCACAATTATGATGTGAGCAACTATATCAATAGCAAAATTAAAGGTTGGAAATATTAGATGCAATACCTATAAATCCTCCATGGGCGCCAATTGACAGACCAGAGAATGGAAAATGAACCTAAACCCAGAACTGCAAAAAGAATCCCAGAAATCAAACACGCCAGCTCAACCCCGTCACCTTCCATGGCTTCCTTCTCTCACCTTCAAACCACAAGCAAATCCCATTTTTACATTTCAAACACATAGCTTGAAAAAACATTAGAATAAACAACTAAAGGAAAAAAATCGTAACCCATAACAAAGAACAGTGAAGAAGAAATGGGGTTTTACCTACTTAAGTGAAGCAGGCGTAATGGGCAGTGGCATGGCGGCAAATTTAGGTGAAAGGGGCGAGTTTCGGGCATGGAATTGTGGGTGTTCAGCTAGGGCAAACAAGTCATTTTGCAGCGAACTGGGATTGAGACTGAAGCTGAAGCTGAAGAAGAAGAAAGGCGATAAGTGGATTAGGGTTTGGTTTTTTTAATCTCTGGTTTTGGGAAATTTAGGAAAGATTAAAAAGTTGCAGATGAAGACACAAGGAAGCGAAGAAAGAAAAGAGTAAAGTTCAAAACCCTACAGCACTCTCTCCTCTGCTCTCCGGTATGTCAACTGTGAACTCTCTCAAGTCAAAAATAAATATATTTTTTTAAAAAACTATACTTTTAATAACAAAACAAAAAAGCAGCAGGCCTTGTGTAAGAGAGAGAATAAATAATGGAGGAAAAACAACCAAAAAATCATAGGCGAGGTATGCGGTAATAAAAATATGAGGGAAAACAAACATTTATTCCCTAAATTTGACCATTTCTTTCAATTTGGTCTCTAAATTCTTGTGTAATAATATTTTATTTTCTCTTTGTAATTGATTTAGAAGATTTATCTTTGGTAAACTATTGATCAATAATAATTTTAAGAATTTTAATTTTATAAATGTTAGATTTTAATCGTGATTATTATAGATTAAATAATTAATTTTATCTTAACCGTATAACAATGAAATGCTAACAGAAGTCTAAGATACTCAAACATGTGCAACAATATTAATAGTACGATGAATATATCAAACTCTTTTATTAACGTGAATATACGACCAATTATATAGAAAGATTATTTTCTATATATGTTTGGAGTGGGTGGATGTGTCAGGGGTGAACGGTTAAAATATAATAATGTAGGTTCGATGTTGATTGATGATAGAGTTGACTCTATTATCAGAAGATAAGAGGTCGATTGTAATATCCCAAAAGTCGGGTCAATGACCAAAATGGAATTTTTGGTAATTTAGTGACTAATCTCAGAAAGATTAAAAGTTTAGGGATTTTAATGAAAAATATTGGTGTTAGATTTAATAACAAAGTTTGGAAGTAATAAGGGTATTATGGTCATTTCTCAGGAAAAATTTTATTTCCCTTTATAAAGGGTAATAAGCACGTGGGAAATGAGAGAATTCTCCAGAGCTTTCTTTATTTCTTCTTCTTCTCCAGCCGTGAGCTTCAAAAGAAAGGTGGTTTTATGAATTCTTGATTATTTGGAATTAAGGTTGGGTTTTGATCATTAGATAATAACTAAGCTTAAGGAAGCTTAAGTTATCTTAAAAATACAACATAAAGGAGTTACGAAAGATAAAGAAAATGAGTTCAAAGTGAATTTCTGAAAAGAGTTAATAAATGAATGTGGAGATGGAATTTAACTTGTCATAGGTGTGAATAAGAAGTTATAAGTGTTAAATCAAAGTTTGGATAACATGGAAAATTGGGAATGATTCTTAATTTTAAGAATCGTGAAGAGATATGAAAGATAAAGATAGCTTATATGGATATAAGTTGGTTTATAAAGTGGTAGTTGAGTTTAATGACATGTTAGGGGCTTAAAATAGAAGAATTGAGTGAGAGTTGATGATTTTCGGGCTTGAATACAATTTCTGGGCATGATGCATCGGTACACATTCAATATGTACCGATGCACTCTTAAAAGAAGAACATTGAATACCCGGAATGCATCGATGCAGTTTGAGTGTGCACCGATGCACCAAGACAAATTTTGAAGGTACACCAATGCATGAGAATTCGAAGCTATTTTGTGTATCGATGCACCTATAGTGCATCGATGCACCCCTAAGGAAAAATGTGAATATGGGTTTATTAAGTTCGTTTAAGTTGCTAGTATCAAATTACAAGATGTATGTATCTAATAATTGTATTAAAATGTATAATTATGTAGATTCAGAGCCAAATCAAGTTCCGAAATCATTGACAAGTATGATCGATCAAGGGGAAAGATAAAAGATTGAAATTGACTAGTGAGGCCAGGTGAGTGCATACAAGTTAGTTATGATGTTTTAATGGAAAAGACTTGCGACAAGTGTACTTCCTATTAGAAGCATGAATGTATGATCATATGCATATGTTTGATTTGGGTATAGTGATATATATTATATTGTATTAAATGATTTGTGGAATACATATAGTGTGATAAGTTTAGGAATTAATATGATTGATCTATATGATTCATGGGAATGTGAAATAGGTTATATGATAGGTGACATACATGTTACCTAGTAAATGTGATCATAATAAGAATCAATATTATAGATTTATATGACTACATGAGAAGGGTGATGAGTTAAATAAGATTATATTATAGGATAATATATTAGTGAAGGGAATTGAATATAAATGATGATGCATGTAACACCCCCAACCCGTATCCGACCCGGATCCGAGTCCAAAGTGTCACATTGACTTTTCAAAAACCTTTACTTGTATAAAATAGTGAGTAATTAAAATTTATTATTACATATAACTTATTCAAAACCTTTATCGAACTATTCAGAGCTTATACAATATATTATTTTGAATACATGTCAACTAGAACTTTATGTATTAAATTACATATTATTCACCTTTCTTCTAATCTAACCTTTGGTAAGGAGAACTGACCTGTCTTGCTCCACATTGCTCTTTACTCTTCTCACTTCGGTAACCTACGTGTGAAATAATCACACGCTAAGTCGATGACTTAGTGAGACAATAAACATAAAATATAACTATAGCTTGTAATTATGCATGAACAATTACTACTATCACTCATACCCTTATTCATGTAACAAATCCCTATAACACATATGCAATATATATCATTACACATATAAAAACATATATACACATATATTCATCATGTAACATCCTCCATGCCGGGTTAGTGATTAATTTGCAAAGTTTCAACATTTGGTGATTAAAGTAGAATAATTATATAGTTTAAAAATAATGGTTAGTAAATATGAAATGATGTAAGACAAAATGGTCATTTGTAAGGAAAAATTATAATTAAAAAAAAATGTTATGGGGTTATATTATAACCCACGTGGGGCTTGTGGAGGAAACAAATGTTTCCAGAATCCTCTCATTTCTTCTTCCTTCTTTCTTATCTTCACTCTTCTCTTCTTCCAACGTGAAGACCCAAGTTTAAGGTAAATTGAACCTTGGTAGTTTCTTTGATGTTTAGCTTGGAAATTGAGTTTGGATGTTATATAAGCTAAAGGAAAGCTTATGACATTAAGACAACAAGATAAATGTTTTAGAGATAGATTTGGAAAATGAGTTTTTAGATGAAATTTTGATATGGATGAGTTTTTGAAGTTTGATAAGATTTTTGACTTGTCAATAAGCTAACTAAGAAGTATGAGGTGTTAGAATTCAAATTAGAACATGTTGGAATTTGGGTTAGATTCTTAAATTCTACATGGAGAATTAGATTTCTAAGTTTTAGAAATATTTAATGGATAATAATTAGCTTAAGTAAGAGTATGCAATTAGGAAATAGAAAAGGATGATATATGAAGTATTAAGCTGAAAATAGTGGATTTTTCGGGCATAAAAGAGGATTCTGGGCAGAGTGCATCGATGCATATTCATAGTGCATCGATGCATAAAGTTTAAAACCCAGAAATTATTTGAAGGTGTATCGATGCATTGGTAATGCATCGATGCACTCTTTTAAATAGAAACATCGAATGCAATTAGTGCATCGATGCATAAGTCATGCATCGATGCATCCCAGTAATAATACAACATCGAATGCATTTTATGCACCGATGCATCAGTATGCATCGATGCATACCTTCATAAAGATGAAATTGGTTTTTCTATGAGTATAAGGAATGATAGTTTAGAATATATTATTAGTATACTGATAAGTATCATTGAATTATTATGTAGATACTGAGCCTACACTAGTTCGGAACAATCTACAAGTAGGATCGATCGAGGAAAGGCAAAGAAATATAAGTAGTGCATATGCATAGCATAATTATAGAATATACTCATTCTAGACTTATGATAAGTCTAGATTTTATATCTTGGTACATGAGCATATTCTGTATTATGAGACATGACATGAGTTCATATAAAATGCATTATATGACATGACTATGTGGGAAAAGTTATGAGCTAGTGAAAAGGTAAGAATTTACATGTCTACGCGATATAGACTACGTGAAATGTAAAGCCCATGTTATGTAGATGAGAACTATAGGTTAGTTGGCATGCCAAGGGTAGAGGGTCTACGCGTCCTTCGGGACATATGTATATTCTTTGAACAAATGTGAAGTCTTGGAAAGACACATACTTGGTCCCTAGTATATGTATATTCTTAAGGAATTCTATGTGGTCCTTATGGACATCATTATATGGCACTACGGTGCAATTCTACGCGGTCCTTCGGGATATATATATATTCTGTGGAATATGTGTGAAGTCTTGGAAAGACACATACTTGATCCCTAGTATATGTATATGATTCTTAAGGAATTCTATGTGGTCCTTATGGACATCATTATATGGCACTACGGTGCAATTCTACGCGGCACTTCGGTGCATTTATACGAGCTGTGGTGACAACATAGTGAACAACCTCACATTACTCAGATACCTTAGGTTCTCAATATGCTATCATGGGCCAATAAACTTATTAATACAAATTCATGAATGTTAAAGTCATATGCTTACAGGTATGGATATTGATGATGGAGATTAAAATACATGTTTGCATCTCATTTCATATGATCATGACATTTTCATTACATTGCCTTGTTATTATTATTGCCCACTAAGTCGATGACTTAGCGTGTGAGTGTTCACACGTAGGATCCGAGAAAATAGACGAGACAGGTGTAGCTTGACAGCATTACTCCTGCAACCACCAGATCAGAAGCAACTTAATCAGTAGGTCATTTTGTTATGTAATTGGTAGTTGCATGTAATTAAAGGGTTAAGTTTGTATGCTCTGATATTTTGGTAAACTTATATTACAATATGTTATTATCGTATTTTCTTAATATAAGTTCAAATATTTTGCTATTATTTGTTAAGAGTTGTGTTTTAAAGTCAATGTAGTATCTCTAACTCATATCCGGGTCGGGTACGGGTTGGGGGTGTTACACATCACTCATCATTTTCATCATTAGCCTTATTTCATTATCAATATTATTATCGTTTATATCACTTAATACATATCCTCTTATACCTAGAATTTTAACCAACATTTGCCTCATTTAATCATACAATCCACATATCATCATATAAATCATATAATACCATTCATATCACAAAAATATACAAATCACATGTAATATATTTGTTGTTTTTTTATTAGCCCATGTACACATGTGAGAACTATAGATATATGAGTCTATAGAGGTTGTGCATGCTATCACCACAGCTCGTATAAATGCACCGAAGTGCCACGTAGAATTGCACCGTAGTGCCGCGTAGAAATGCATCGAAGTGTCATATAAGATTGTCCCTAAGGACCATATATCATTCCTTAAGAATCATATACATATGCCAAGGATCAAGTATGTGTCTCAAAAGACCTCACACATGCTCCAAAGAATACATATATGTCCCGAAGGACCGTGTAGACTCTCGACTCTTGGCATGCCAACTATACCCTAGCTCTCATGACACATAACATGGGCATCATTATTTATGTCATTTCACATTTTCACATAAACACGTAGTTCACTTTCACATAGCACGTAGATTATGTCACATAAGTTGAATCATATATACGTATAAACACGTAAGTCACTTTCACATATCACGTAGCTCATATTCACTTTTTATACTATTTCACATTTCTTGTCACATTGCTTATATATTACTTTTATGTCTTATCCTATATTAATGATATTCACATGTTCATATCCATCATTTCATCATCTAAATGTGTATTCATATAATTCATCTTCATATATATATATATATATATATATATATCATTTTCCTATACTTGTATTCACATCATTTATGTAACACCCCCAACCCGTACCCGACCCGGATACGAGTCCGAGGTGTCACATTGACTTTTCAAACTTTAACTCTTGACAAAATTCAAAGAAAATTTAAAACTTTCCTTAAAGTAAAAGCAGTTTAGTTACGTAATTTGACCACAATAACCAAAATCGATCAGAGCATATTTAACTTAATCAAATAGTACATGCCAACTATATTCAAAATAACAAAAATCATTTAACTCATCTATTTTCTGATCTGAAATCTTGTAAGGGAGATGCTGACCTGTATTACTCTTCTTCTCTTCTCTTCTTGCTTCTGTACCCTACGTGTGAAACAATCACACGCTAAGTCGAAGACTTAGTGAGGCATAAAACTTATAATGCACTTTACATGCATGTTCTGTTTTATCATGTTATACCAAATTACATGATTTCTCGTATCATATAATCATATCAGATTAATTACAGTAAATACATACATACACATAACTCATCATTAACAGTTCATCATGTAATCACATACTTTTATGCTTAGCCTTTTCAATCAAACACTATGCACACACACATCATATCATTTCTATAACATTTATCATATCATACATATTTGTTTATCTCTTGATTAGCCCATGTACATATGTGAGAACTATAGATATGTGAGTTTATGGAGGTTGTGCACTAATGCTGTCACCACAGCTCATATAAATGCACCGAAGTGCCACATAGAATTTCACCGTAGTGCCGAGTAGAATTGCACCGTAGTGCCGAGTAGAATTGCACCGTAGTGCCATATAATAATGTCCATAAGGACCACATATCATTCCTTAAGAATCATATACATATACTAGGGATCAAGTATGTGTCTCACCAGACTTCACATGTTCCAAGAATACATATATGTCCCGAAGGACCATAATGTCCCGAAGGACCATATATCATTCCTTAAGAATCATATACATATGCCAAGGATCAAGTATGTGTCTCACCAGACTTCACACATGTTCCAAAGAATACATATATGTCCCGAAGGACCATAATATCCCGAAGGACCACATATCATTCCTTAAGAATCATATACATATACTAGAGATCAAGTATGTGTCTCACCAGACTTCACACATGTTCCAAAGAATACATATATGTCCCGAAGGACCACATAGACCCTCGACTCTTGGCATGCCAACTATACCCCTAGCTCTCATGACACATAACATGGGCATTGTCATTTATATCATTTCACTTCACTTATTCATATCATTTCCTTCTGTCACGTACCACATGTACGTGTAATCATTGATCTTACAATCACATATTTCATATAGTCACTTGGCTTATTTCATTCACATTGGGCAGTCTCATAGCATATATCACACATGCATAAAATCATGTACATGTATATAACCTATATCCATTTCATGTATCCATGCACATATCAAATCATAAATCAAATAACATTATTACATACTTTGTTCCATAGCCATATTTACATATCTTATACTTACCTAGTTTACTCTATTTCAACATAGTCACATCACGTAATATACTTACGCATAGATCATTTTCATACCTAAATCATATAACACCAATTCTTCCTCATAAAGTTATATATTATATTCATATATCATATTATCCTATAAGTAAATACTTATTATGGTTTGGTATCATCATTTATACTCAATTCCCTTCACTAATATATTTCATATTACTTTATAGTCTAATCTAATTTAACTCATCACCTTTCTCATGTAGTCATATAAATCTATTATATTAATTCTTATAATTGATCACGTATACTATTAACATGTATGGTTACCTATCATATAACCTATTTCACATTCCCATGCAATCATATAGACCATTCATATTAATTCATATACTTATCACAATACATGTTTCACACAATCATTTAACACATATTGAATATATATCACATACCCATCAAACATATGCCTATGATCATAATTAATGCATTAATATAGGAAATAGACTTGTCGCAAGTCTTATTTCCATTAAACATCAAAACTAACTTGTACACTCACCTGGCCTCACTAGTCCATTCCAATCTTTTATCTTCCCTTTTATCGATCTTACTGTCAATGATTCAGAACTCGTTTAGGCTCTGAGTCTACTAATTATACATTTAAGACAATTATTAGATACCTACACCTTGTAATTTGATACTAGTAACTTAAACGAACTTATTAAACCAATATTTACAATTTTCCTTTAGGGGGAATCGGTTCCCTACTATGGGGGTATCGATTCCCTCATGACATTCTGGAAATTTTGTTCGTTTGAAGGGGTATCGGTTCCCCTTGAATGGGTACCGATTCCCCTTGCCCAGAAATCATATTTTTGAGCTCGAAATTCACTTCATTTCAGTTTAAACCTTCATATTTTACTTCCTTTAATATTTCTAACTTCCATACACATATTTAAACTCATTTCTATTCCATAATCACTTCTTTAAACCCAAAACCCCATCATTTACATGGCATTCAAGAATCACACTAAATTTTCAATGTGTTCTAATTCCAATTCTAACACTTCATACTTCTTAATTAGATTGATGACAAGTCAAATTCATTCATAAAACTTCAACAACCATACCATATCAAAATTTCATCTTAAAACTCATATTACAAATTCCTTCTTAATTCTTTTATCTTATTGTTTAAATTCCATATAAGCTTTCCTTAAGCTTATTTAATACCCAAAGAATCAAAACTAATTTATAAATTCAAGAATTAAGAAGCTGAAATTAACTCACCCTTATGAAGTAAACCAACGGGAAGAAGAAAGAAGAAGAATGAAGCTTTCCAGACACTTCCTCACCCATAAGCTTCTCTCTTTAAATAAGAGATAAATATCTTTTACATAAAAAGACCATAATACCCTTTCAATTCTTCCATAATTACCATTTAATCCACTATCAAAATATTACACTTTAAATCCCTAAACTTTTCAATTTTTCCTAAATTGATCACCAAATTCTAAAACTTTTCAATTTAGTCACTAACCCGGTATTGCGGATGTTACAAATCTCCCCTCCTTTTAAGGAAATTCACCCTCGAATTTTCACTGAACATCTTAATAAGAACATATCTTCTAATTTCTTATGTTGCTTCCCTGACTTATTCTTTTTGTCATCATCAGAAACTTACTTTTCAATCCTTTAGTTTTCCAACTATTTTTCGTTTTACATTCATCTTCTGTTGCTTATCATATAAACAATAACCAGTAATACCAATCCATTATGTCTTTTCTCTCATTCGATTATGCATTTTTCCTTTGACCTTTCTAAAATTCCATATAATGTCACTCATCACGTGACAGTAACATCCATCTCACTCTATATCATAAATCCATCTATTTCTTCATAACTCTCTAAATACCTTATAACCATACCAAACTTGTATTTCGTCATCATTTGACCAAAACACAACTTTAAATCTTCTTCAATTGTGATTAAACATATACTTTAAGGAGTCGAACAATATTTTCACATCACCTTGCACACTTTTCGTGTTTCTATCGAACTTATCATTACACTTCCATACGAATCTCACTTCATTCACTATATCACATTTACGTAATCAAAATATACAATTATATCCAATACAATTTCATCACAAAATCTTGTTAGTCAACGCTAACTCTTTCATTCTAAAGTACAAATCCTTATCATCTCCACTCTTTCTTATACACATATTATCCCATTGTTTCAAATTCATAACTCTAATTTCATTCAATGTTACTTATCCTGTAGACAGTAACATCAATTATTATCACTCAAAATCAAAAATCAATCAATTGATTTCTTTCCTCATTTTCTAATTAATTCACCACAATCCAAACTTTTATTCATTCTTTCATCCTTGTCTGTATTACGATACACATAATCTCTTCATATAACCTTACATACTTTTCTACTTATATCAAAATTATCATCTACATTCCATATACATTTATCGTATTTGATCCTTTAACTCAATCCCTTTTCATTTCTTATTCTATTCTTCCTTTATTTATTCCTTATACACAAATCATATTCCTTTCATGTTCACATACTCTTGTCTTATCACCTATTCATCTCTGTGTAACAATCTTCATTGCATCCTCATAACTTTGATATCCTTATTTCTTATACCGAACTTTATTCTTTAGCATCTCTTGTATTTGTATTTTCTTCTTTAAAGCCACTTTTTAAAACATACCAATGCTTATCTCTTTGCCTACATCATATCTGTATGATCAAGATACATAACCACATCCAGATCATATCATATTTGATTAACTCCACTTTATCTTTCCTCCATCTTAAACTCTAGCACCTTTACTCTGACAGCTAGATAATAACTTTTGTTCAATCTAGGGCACAAGCCCTATTATACCAATCATATACATCCTTCTCATCTAAATTATCTAAAAATCCGCTTACTCAACTTATCAATTTCACCTCTATTCTCATACATCCTGAAATTTCTTTTGCTCAAACTCAACATTCTGACTTCCTGTGTCCTATAATCTGATCATCGATATACACATTCTCAAACTCTTCTTATCAATCCTCAGTTTTACCCAAATATACAAATTCTTACTTCCTTTTCCTTTACTATACCACATTATGACCCATATATGCAACTGTCCAGATCCATTTCAGATTTGGTTATCATATCCTGACAATATCTTATAATCTTATAATTCCAGTACATTTTTATCACATACTCTGGTTAGCCAATGCTAACTCTTTCCATCTAGAATACAAACTCTTTTACAAACAATAACCGCGTCACTTGATCTTTTAACATCCTTATGGTGACACTCGTTCACCATATTCCATCTTATCCACATAATAACAAACTTCTCAATTTAATTTCTCCACTATGGAGAAATGAACATCTTCTAGCATTATCTTCATATCATATATCCAAAGGTCTGTAACAACAGAGCCTTCCTCAAATTCACCCTTGAGATCGGGTGCTCATAACTCTTTTAACTATTCTGATACATTCATTCTATGAGTTAATGAAGTATACAATTAAAAACACATCGGAATATCATTCAACATCATGAATCATTCTCTAATCTTATACAGACATTCCCTGAGGTTTTCGCTATTCTCCCTGCCTGGCCAGGGCAGGTGAATGCTATTACCCTCAGGTCTATCGCCTTGTGCTTCACTTTGGAAGCTCTCATATATTCATATGCTCATATCCTTACTTCTATCACATATCACGTGTGCATATGATCATCCAATTCATATCGTATAACGTATGTCATTTGTATATGTTCACATATCATCTATCATATTATAAAACATATATATATATATATCTCATAACTCATTCTCAGTATTCACTTATCTTATATAACATAACAATTTAACTCTATTAACAAGACAGCACACTCCTTACCCTACCAGATCAGAAATTTTTCACTCTATGTTGGCATGTACACATTTTATTACACTTTGGACTTCAGTTTATGCCGAGAATCGGCTAAACCTTAGCTCTGATACCATTAAATGTAACACCCCCAACCCGTACCCGACCCAGATACGAGTCCGAGGTGTCACATTGACTTTTCAAACTTTAACTCTTGACAAAATTCAAAGAAAATTTAAAACTTACCTTAAAGTAAAAGCAGTTTAGTTACATAATTTGACCACAATAACCAAAATCGATCAGAGCATATTTAACTCAATCAATTAGTACATGCCAACTATATTCAAAATAACAAAAATCATTTAACTCATCTATTTTCTGATCTGAAATCTTGTAAGGGAGATGCTGACCTGTATTACTCTTCTCCTCTTCTCTTCTTGCTTCTGTACCCTACGTGTGAAACAATCACACGCTAAGTCGAAGACTTAGTGAGGCATAAAAACTTATAATGCACTTTATAATATATATCAATACATGCATGTTCTGTTTTATCATGTTATACCAAATTACATGATTTCCTCGAATCATATAAATCATATCAGATTAATTACAGTAAATACATACATAACATAATCATATTAACAGTTCATCATGTAATCACATACTTTTATGCTTAGCCTTTTCAATCAAACACTATGCACACACAACATCATATCATTTCTATAACATTTATCATATCACTAACATATATTTGTTTATATCTCTTGATTAGCCCATGTACATATGTGAGAACTATAGATATGTGAGTTTATGGAGGTTGTGCACTAATGCTGTCACCACAGCTCATATAAATGCACCGAAGTGCCACATAGATTTGCACCGTAGTGCCGAGTAGAATTGCACTGTAGTGCCATATAATAATGTCCATAAGGACCACATATCATTCCTTAAGAATCATATACATATACTAGGGATCAAGTATGTGTCTCACCAGACTTCACACATGTTCCAAAGAATACATATATGTCCCGAAGGACCATAATATCCCGAAGGACCACATATCATTCCTTAAGAATCATATACATATGCCAAGGATCAAGTATGTGTCTCACCAGACTTCACACATGTTCCAAAGAATACATATATGTCCCGAAGGAACATAATGTCCCGAAGGACCACATATCATTCCTTAAGAATCATATACATATACTAGAGATCAAGTATGTGTCTCACCAGACTTCACACATGTTCCAAAGAATACATATATGTCCCGAAGGACCACATAGACCCTCGACTCTTGGCATGCCAACTATACCCCTAGCTCTCATGACACATAACATGGGCATTGTCATTTATATCATTTCACTTCACTTATTCATATCATTTCCTTTCTGTCACGTACCACATGTACGTGTAATCATTGATCTTACAATCACATATTTCATATAGTCACTTGGCTTATTTCATTTCACATTGGGCATGTCTCATAGCATATATCACACATGCATAAAATCATGTAACATGTATAATAACCTATATCCATTTCATGTATCCATGCACATATCAAAATCATAAATCAAATAACATTGTATTATTACATACTTTGTTCCATAGCCATATATTACATATCTTATACTTACCTAGTTTACTCTATTTCACACATAGTCACATAATCACGTAATATACTTACGCATAGATCATTTTCATTCCTAAATTATATAACACCCAATTCTTCCTCATAAAGTTATATATTATATTCATATAATATCATATTATCCTATAAGTAAATACTTATCTTATGGTTTGGTATCATCATTTATACTCAATTCCCTTCACTAATATATTATTCTCATATTACTTTAGTCTAATCTTATTTAACTCATCACCTTTCTCATGTAGTCATATAAATCTATTATATTAATTCTTATAATTGATCACGTATACTATTAACATGTATGGTTACCTATCATATAACCTATTTCACATTCCCATGCAATCATATAGACCATTCATATTAATTCCTATACTTATCACAATACATGTATTCACACAATCATTTAACACATATTGTAATATATATATCACATACCCAAATCAAACATATGCCTATGATCATAAATTAATGCATTCTAATATAGGAAATAGACTTGTCGCAAGTCTTATTTCCATTAAACATCATAAACTAACTTGTATACACTCACCTGGCCTCACTAGTCCATTCCAATCTCTTATCTTCCCTTTTTATCGATCTTACTTGTCAATGATTCCGGAACTCGTTTAGGCTCTGAATCTACATAATTATACATTTTAAGACAATTATTAGATACCTACACCTTGTAATTTGATACTAGCAACTTAAACGAACTTATTAAACCAATATTTACAATTTTCCTTTAGGGGGAATCGGTTCCCTACTATAGGGGTATCGATTCCCTCATGACATTCTGGAAATTTTGTTCGTTTGAAGGGGTATCGGTTCCCCTTGAATGGTTACCAATTCCCCTTGCCCATAAATCATATTTTTGAGCTCGAAATTCACTTCATTTCAGCTTAAACCTTCATATTTTACTTCCTTTAATATTTCTAACTTCCATACACATTTTTAAACTCATTTCTATTCAATAACCACTTCTTTAAACCCAAAACTCCATCATTTACATGGCATTCAAGAATCACACTAAATTTTCAATGTGTTCTAATTCCAATTCTAACACTTCATACTTCTTAATTAGATTGATGACAAGTCAAATTCATTCATAAAACTTCAACAACCATACCATATCAAAATTTCATCTTAAAACTCATATTACAAATTCATTCTTAATTCCTTTATCTTTATGTTTAAATTCCATATAAGCTTTCCTTAAGCTTATTTAATACCCAAAGAATCAAAACTAATTTATAAATTCAAGAATTAAGAAGCTGAAATTAACTCACCCTTATGAAGTAAACCAACGGGAAGAAGAAAGAAGAAGAATGAAGCTTTCCAGACACTTCCTCACCCATAAGCTTCTCTCTTTAAATAAGAGATAAATATCTTTTACATAAAAAGACCATAATACCCTTTCAATTCTTCCATAATTACCATTTAATCCACTATCAAAATATTACACTTTAAATCCCTAAACTTTTCAATTTTCCTAAATTGATCACCAAATTCTGAAACTTTTCAATTTAGTCACTAACCCGGTATTGCGGATGTTACAATTTATATTCTCCTTCTCATAATCTCATATGTCCTGATTAATAGCTTATATCATATATGTACAAAATAACTTATCTCATATTATGTATTCGCGTAATCTTATATTTCATTTCTATATATCTCAAAAATCTTATCACATAACTTCTCTTTTATATTCATATAATTTCTTATCATATCATCATAACATAGCATATATTCACATCAACCATGAAATACATATACAATAACATGTCAACACATACCATAACATATAACTCAGACACTCATAACAAACACATGTTCATGTTCATGCTTCATGCACAATACTATAGAAATTAGACTTGTCCCAAGTCTTATTTGCCATTAAACATCATATATAAAATAATACGCACTCACCTTGGCCTCACTAAGTTCCAATCCATTTTTATAATTTCCTCTCTTGCGATCGAATCATAACTTGATAATCGTTCCGGGACTTGTTCATGCTCGATATCTATATAATCATACATTGATACATATTAGTATCCAATTGATATACACTAATCTATCATTTCTTAGACCAAAAGAAAGGTATAATTCTATTTCCCTTGAAGTGCATCGATGCGTTCTACAGTGTATCGATGCATCCCTTAACATGTGCATCGATGCATTAATTGCATTCGATGTTTCCATTTTTAAGGGTGCATCGATGCACTTCCTGTGCATCGATACACACTAAACAATTTCTGGAAATTTACCCTTGATGCATCGGTGCACATTGAATGTGCATCGATGCACATATCCCATAATTCATTTTTAAACCCAAAATCTACTCAAATCAACTCAAATACTTCATCTTTCAACCCCTTTCATGTTCTCAACTCATATACACATGCTTAAACCAATTTATATCCATATAAACCATCTTTAGCTTCAAAATTATTTTCCTTATATGTAACTCAAGAATTAAACCAACTTTGCAATATGTTTTAATTCCAATTCTATGGCTTCTAACTTCTTAATTAGACCATTGACAAATCAAATTTAACTTCCAACTCTAGTTATGAACTCTATTTCAAGATTTCACCCAAGAACCTCAAATCTTTAATCCCTCATAACTCCATCATACTTTGATTTTAAGATAACTTAAGCTTTCCTTAAGCTTAGTTATCATCTAATAATCAAAACCCAACCTTAAAATCAACAATTAATTCATAAACAAAGAAACTCACCTTTGAGCTTAGAGATACGGGAAGAGGAAGAAGAAGGAAGAAAACTCTGGATAATTCTCTTTTTCCCACGTGGTTCCTTATCTTATAAAAGGAATATAAAAATCTTACTTGTCAATTGACCATTTTACCCTTTAATTCATTCAATAATTACTAAATAACCTTCATCATATTTCCAATATATCATTGAACTATTCAATTATCCTACTTTAATCACCAATTTCTAAAACTTTACAATTTGGTCACTAACCCGGTATTGAGGATGTTATAAATCTTCCCTCCTTTAAAGAAAATTCATCCTCGAATTTTCACTGAACAAATCAATAAGAACACATCTTTTATTGTTCTCATATTACCTCATTTCTTAAGCTTTTCTTCCTTTATTTCTTCAACTACCTTTTTCCTTTATACATTTATCTACTGTCACTGATCATATAAACATTAACAAGTAACTTTAATCCCTTTCTGTCTTTTCTCTCCTTCCATTATGCATTTTCCTTTGACCATTTCTGCGACTTCATATAATATCACTAATCATGTAAATAGTAACATCCATTTTCCTCTCTTGCGATCGAATCATAACTTGATAATCGCTCCGGGACTTGTTCGTGCTCGATATCTATATAATCATACATTGATACATATTAGTATCCAATTGATATACACTAATCTATCATTTCTTAGACCAAAAGAAAGGTATAATTCTATTTCCCTTGAAGTGCATCGATGCGTTCTACAGTGTATCGATGCATCCCTTAACATGTACATCGATGTACTCCTTATGCATCGATGCATTAATTGCATTAGATATTTCCATTTTTAAGGGTGCATCGATGCACTTCCTGTGCATCGATACACACTAAACAATTTCTGGAAATTTACCCTTGATGCATCGATGCACATTCAATGTGCACCGATGCACATATCCCAAAATTCTTTTTTAAACCCAAAATCTACTCAAATCAACTCAAATACTTCATCTTTCAACCTCTTTCATGTTCTCAACTCATATACACATGCTTAAACCAATTTATATCCATATAAACC
Source organism: Hibiscus syriacus (assembly GCF_006381635.1). Classification (NCBI taxonomy): domain Eukaryota; kingdom Viridiplantae; phylum Streptophyta; class Magnoliopsida; order Malvales; family Malvaceae; genus Hibiscus; species Hibiscus syriacus. The sequence goes on from NW_024061783.1 coordinate 2,845,321, forward strand.
ATCTTTAGCTTCAAAATTCTTTTCCTCATATGTAACTCAAGAATTAAACCAACTTTGCAATATGTTTTAATTCCAATTCTATGGCTTCTAACTTCTTAATTAGATCATTGACAAGTCAAATTTAACTTCCAACTCTATTTATGAACTATATTTCAAGATTTCACCCAAGAACCTCAAATCTTTAATCCCTCCTAACTCCATCATACTTTGATTTTAAGATAACTTAAGCTTTTCTTAAGCTTAGTTATCATCTAATAATCAAAACCCAACCTTAAAATCAACAATTAATTCATAAACAAAGAAACTCACCTTTGAGCTTAGAGATACGGGAAGAGGAAGAAGAAGGAAGAAAACTCTAGATAATTCTCTCTTTTCCCACGTGGTTCCTTATCTTATAAAAGGAATATAAAAATCTTACTTGTCAATTAACCATTTTACCCTTTAATTCATTCAATAATTACTAAATAACCTTCATCATATTTCTAATAAATCATTGAACTATTCAATTATCCTACTTTAATCACCAATTTCTAAAACTTTACAATTTGGTCACTAACCCGGTATTGAGGATGTTACAATGCCAAACTATAAGATAAGTGTTATAGAGAAGAAGTATACTTAAAGAGAATTATGGTATAGGAGTTATGTAAAATTTAACTAAACAAATATATTAAACTGGTATAAATGGAAAATGAGATAAGTTAGGTATCATTTACCTATGAGATAAAATAAGATTATATGAATAAGTAACATAAATGACATAAGGAAAACTTATGTGTTATATGATTTAAGCATTGAAATGAACATAAGATATATATTCATTTGAATTTATTCGGTAATATGAGTATATGGCATTACTATACGGTTTAGATGAAATACTATACATGAATAAATGTTTTTGAATCAAATGGTTTGTATTATGTTTTGGTTTTAGCTAAATAGTATTTTAAATGCACTGTTTTGATTTCAGTGCTATGAAAATATATATTATATGTGAAATACTATAAGTATATGATCTATGTGATAATGTTCAATGAGAATAAATGATAAATTGAATATTATTATATGAAGCACTATGTGTATATGTTCTATGTGAATAAATGCTATAGGAAATGCTATGAGTAATTGATTTATGTGAATAAATGATAAATTTGAGTAATGTTATTTGAAATATTATATGTTATATGAATACAAGAACATGAGATATGTGACATGTGAATTATATGGAAATGATCTATGTGTAAGTGAACTACGTAACTATGTGATTATATGAAAATGTGATAATGAGCTATGTGTAAAAACTATGAGACTATGTGCCTAGGTAATATGAATATGTGAACATGTGAAATGACATAAACGATAATGCCCATGTTATGTGTCATGAGAGCTAGGGGTATAGTTGGCATGCTAAGAGTTGAGGGTCTACGCGGTCCTTTGGGACATATATATATCCTTTGGAACATCTATGAGGTCTTTTGAGACACATACTTGGTCCTTGGAATATGTATATGGATCTAAAGGAATTTTCTATGTGGTTCTTAGGGACATCTTATATGGCACTTCGGTGCATTTCTATGCGGCACTTAGGTGCAATTCTACGTGGCACTTCGGTGCATTTATATGAGCTGTGGTGACAACATTAGTGCACAACATCTATAGACTCACATATCTATAGTTCTCACATGTGTACATGGGCTAATAAAGAAGATGATATAAAAGAATCTTGTATGATATTATGTGCTTTGTTTGTAATCTTTATGTTGAGAAATGATATATGTGATATGATGTTGATGTGTATATAGCTTGGTTAAGAAGAATAGGTACAAGGATATCAGACTAAAAGATAAAGAACGAAAATAAGACTTTTAAGATATAATGATAAATGTATTACATATGCTTTATATGCTTTGTGTGTTAGGAAATATATTATCATAATTATATGAAGATATGTGTGTGTGTTTCTTGTGAAACAATATGTATATATATATGCGTTTATGTTTGGAAGCATTTTATAGTTTATCATGATTACATAAATTGTGTATAATAGGAATTAGTTATGATATACTACAATCAGTTTATTTATGCCTCACTAAGTCATCGACTTAACGTGTGAATGTTTCACACGTAGGTTTCGGAAAGCTAGAAGAAAGGTTAAGAGGATTTAAATGACTTTGGTTATTTTGAATATAGTTGGCATATACTAATTGGTTGAGTTAAATATGCTCTGATTAATTCTGGTTATTGTGGTCAATTTATGTAACTAAATCGCTTTTACTTTAATGAAAGTTTTAAATTTTCTTTGAATTTTGTCAAGGGTCAAAGTTTGAAAAGTCAATGTGACACCTCAGACTCGTATCCGGGTCGGGTACGGGTTGGGGGTGTTACATCGACGACATCATGAATCGAGTAGAAAAGAATTTCTTATCGAACAAAATAATCACATGTACAACATTTTTCAGAAGCATAACATAATTTAATTTCGTGAACATAACGAATAATAATGATACAGTTGTAAGCAAAATTGATATTTATGATGATATTATTATTACGAAGATTAAGTGTGGGTAGTCTTGAATTTGATTGGCAACCATTATTGAAAAATACCTTATTAAGTAATTTTGTGGAAGAGGTCGACAATATATTCTCAAGATGAAAAATCTATTCGTAGACGTGAAAAACTGATTTTTGTTGAATTTGTGTGTTTTATCAAATTTGAAATTTTTTCGAACTGTATTTTTAAAATTCGTGTCAATATTGAGATTGCTAGAATTTGACTCGAATTCTATTTTACTCAAATTAATTGGGGGAAAAGGAAACTAATTTGGTTGAAAGTTTGAAGTCTACTCTATTTTTGTTGATTAAGAATAAGAAACATGGTTTGGATAAATTTCTTGCCATGCAAGTTTCATTTGTAATCATGTGATTGTCCTTATAAATAGATATTGAAGAGATTAGGGTTAGATGTCAAGTTGGTAACACAGATTCCTCTTGTATTCTTCTTTTTTTATATTGGTAAAAAATTATCTTTTTGTACTCATATTTTTTCGAAAGAATTTTCACGTAAAATTTTAGTTGTCTATTTTATTGTACGGTCACTATATATGTCGTGACCGTTTAACATTTTGACTAAATTGTTATATTGTCTAAAGTTTGAGAGTCAAATTAAAAAAAATTAACTTTATTTGTCAGTATTTCATATCGTATATGAAAAGAGAGTTAAAATATGTAACAAATCAATAGCATAAGTGACCAAAACATTATTTTCTAAAGTTTGATGATTGGAATAAAAAGAAAACCAAACAAAAATGATCTCTGTTGTAGTTTACCCCGAGTAAACTATTTGTGAATTTTGCTTAGTTATGCTATCTAGACATCTAATTCTACATTATCCAAATGTTCTCGATGATAAAAGAGTTTTTGTTAATTTTTAAAGTCTCGAGTTCTAACATCAAAAATATTAATAATGTGAAAATTTAATAATAAATGATTTAGAGTTATTTTTAAATAGATAATACTTTTTATTTATTCTAGATAATACATTTTGTGATATTCGTCCTTTTAATAACCTCGTTGTCACGTCCCAAATATCTAGAATTGGAGCATTACTATTACCAAACAAATCAATTTTGGTTAATATACTTAGGGATCTGTCTCGGAATGGTTATAGAATGTTTTGGTCTAAAATTTTATTTGAAACGTAAAATTATTTTCAAATAATTTATTTTTAATAAAATATTTACTTTTAAAACATAATTGTTGACTCAAATAAAAAATCTAAAAAAGTGATATTTTTAAATTAAAAAACTCGTTTAAAGAAGTATTCACAAAGAAATCCTTATTCTTACTCTTTGTAAATACTTCCAATTCTAAGACACCTTATTAAACCGAACAACTCACAATGTCAACTCGAGTCTAATTTGATTTTTCTTATTAGGGTTCAATAACCTGCAAAAGACTCGAAAACACCACGAGAGAAAAATACATTGAATGTATTTATTTTGTAATCAACTTGTATAATATTTAATTTAAATTAGGCAATAAATCATATATCGATAATTATATAAATAAATAATGTAACATTGCTTGGGCATAATTCTTTCGAGTTATAATATTATTAACGAGACTAAAATCAAGTAAGATGATATTTTACAGTGAGAAAAGGTTGTCTCATGTTCTCATCCACAGTGGTGGATACACCACACCTAAGATAGATTGGATAAATATCTATTTTAAATTGAGAAAATAACTAACGTGACCGAAAATGCCTTATAATATACGATTTTAACCAACTTTTTTTGGATTTGCGAAAATGACCAACAAATTCGCAACACTGAATTTCAAATTTGCAACTCGATTTCTGAATTCGCAACGCGAATTTTGTTTTCGCAACTCGATTTTCGAATTCGCAACATGAATTTTAATTTTACAACAGGTTTTAGTTTCACAACACAAATGTTTTGGGTATATAACTACGCAGCAGCAACAACAACTCATAACTTAAACCCCTAAATCACAACTCATTCCATATCCATCTATCACTCTTTCCGGCGACATCTGTTCCTATATCCAACGACATCCTTCCCTATCTCTAATTTTTTTATATAATTTTATTTATATATAAATTTTCAATGATTTCTCTCCCAAATTATCAACTATCAACTTAATAAAGGTATGTTTTTCTCTAAGTTAGTGATGATATGTAGTTTATAGCTCGTTTATTTAGTAAATTAATTTACAATTTGTAGAATGAAATCATCTAATGTTGATCATGTTTGGATAGATTTGTGTTTTGGAGGGTCATGGGAGAATGTTCATGGTGTTTTACAATATATACCTTTACCCATGAATCTTCAACTAAAACTGTCATTAAAAAAGTTAACTTATGAAACTCTAATGTTACGTGTTGCAAATAAATTGAATTTAGAGCCTATAAGTGGATTTAGGTTATCTTATCAAAGAAAATGTAAAGTTTATTTGTTAACCGACAATGAAGATGTTGAACGATTCATTGCTTACATTAGTGTTTCGCAAGAAGATGATGTTACATTGTATGTTGTTGAACCTCAAAGTAGTGAAGTTAGGTCAGTAGCGGGTAGTAATCAACTAAGTTCTTCAACCCCAGTTTATGGTGCTCACAATGTACAACATTGTTATCAACCTCAAAATTTAATGGTTACACCACAATTTAATCACCAAGAAAATTTTATTTCACCACATTTCCAATACCAAACACAATCTCAAAACCCACAACCTTTTCCTAATCCAAATCCCAATAAACTTTCAGCACCAAATTCCGGTTTTCGTATTGACCAGTTAGACGATTATGAGCCAATAGAAAAAATTGTGAGTACTAGTCAGTATTCGAAATTTGATCTTGGTCAATACCCGAACTTTGATCTTGGTCAATACTTAGATTTTTTTGATGATGTTTCAGAAGAAGAAACAGACCCTGCGTGTAATGATTTTGATATTGGTCAATACCCGAATTTTGATGATGAAACAGTCGTTGCCGAGGAAGATGTTGTTGATAATAATGAGGAGGAAGTTACGACTGTGAATGAACATGTTGAACATCCATTCTGTAATTCATATAACCCTGAAGAAGAAAAATAATAATAAGAAGTCCCCGAAGAAAAGAAAAAGAAGAAAATGCCACGGGAGTATAACTGGAATATGCCAGAATTACTTCATATACCGGAAGAAGAGTTGGTAAAGATAGCAGTTGATTATTACACAAAAGTTATTCGTATCAAGAAATATGATTGTTTTGATATAAAGGAAAACTTGAAGATAGCTTTGTATACAAAATGTGTGGAAGATGGCTATCAACTAAAAGTTAACAAATCAAGCAAAGATCGTTTCGAAACAAAGTGTATGATTGACAAAAACTGTACGTGGCGTATGATTGCAAAGAGGATAAAAGATTGCGAAATGTTTCAAATTAGGAGTTTTATTGATAAACATACATGTTCAAGAACCCAAGTTTTTCCTCACCATAGATAGGCAAATAAAAAGGTGTTGGGTGGTTTTCTGGCTGAGTTAATGTTTTTGAATGGCATGGTATATCGGGGACATGAAATTATGACTGACATGAATGCTCTGTTCAATATTAGTATCTCATATTCTCAAGTTTGGAGAGCCAAATGTTATGCCTTGGAATTGTTGAGGGGGTCTCCAGAAGCATCGTTTGCCCAACTGCCGACTTATTGTCATAATTTAAAGCTGAAAAATCCTGGGTCGATAACTCATATCAAAACAGATAGAGATGGACACTTTGAGTTGTTGTTTATCGCCATTGGTGTTGTAGTTAGTAAATCAATAAAATTTTGTTGACTCATTTTTGTTAGTTTCGTTTATTACTTGCATGCGCCCAGTTATTATAGTTGACGAAGCACATTTGAAAGGTCGATATCTTGGAGTAAACTTATTAGCAGTAGCCATGGATACTAACAATGGGATACTGCCAATAGCTTACGGGGTTGGCAAATCTAAAACCTCTTATTCATGGACATAGTTTATGAGGCATCTTAGGGATTTCATAGGTCTTATTAGCAATCTAACAATCATATCTGATAGGGCAAACTCAATTGACAACGTTGTTAGAAGGTGTTTCCCATATGCTTTTCATGGACTTTGTGGTGTTCATTTGTACAGAAATCTAAAATCAAGTCAGCTGGTGTAAAAAATCACAAATGGACATACTGGAACGCTATAAAAGCTTATCGGGAAGTGGATTTTAATAAGCATATAAATTGTTTAAGACGTGTTTTGCCTCAATGTGTTCAAACACTAGAAGATGTCGGGTTTGAAAGATGGTCAAGAGTATATCAACTTGGAGCAAGATATGGTTTCATGACGTCTAATAGTGCAGAATCAATCAACACTCTAAGTCATCATTCCCGGAAATTACCCATTACTATGTTAATAGAGTTTTTTCGAGCCTCTATTCAACAGTGGTACTATAAGAAAAGAAACAGTGCAGGTATTATTTCTTTAAATTTGTAACTTATCATATATTTTACTAAGTATTATTTATTTAAATTTACAGGAACATTGGAACATCGTGTTAAACCATGTACTGAAAAAAGATAACGAAACGTGTTGTGAAGTCAACGTCATGGAGAGTTGAACCATGTTCAAACACTTTGTTTGAAGTATTGGATAATAAATTAAATGGGCTTGTCGATCTAAATGCAAATACATGTAGTTGTATGAAATGACAAACATCTGGTTATCCGTGTGGCCATGTTATAAAAGTTGCTCTTTATCTAAACCAAGATGATTCAAGCGCATACGCTATGGATTGCTACACTACAGAAGTATATCGACAGACTTATGCCGAGATTGTCTACCCTATTCCACATCCTTCTGAGTGGGACATACCAGATGACTTACAAACAGTTTTGCCACCAGTCATGGACAGCAGGCTAAATGGCCGACAAAAAAATCACGATCGTATACCGTCTAAGGGTAAAGAGAAGAGGATAACGACATGTAGTCGGTGCAAGGATAGTGGTCATACAAGGTTGACATGTGGATCACCAGTGCCATCACAATCATCTTTTCCTCTACCAAAATATGGATCCTCATCAAAATCCAAAGCTCATATGGTGTCAAGCAAAAGAAAATCAAAATCGCAATCAAAATCAAAATCCCAATCACAACCGACTTCACCTTTTGAAACTTATTAACTTAGGTGATTTTTAAATGCAAACGTTGTATTATGTGTATTTTATGTGTGAATGCATACATTTCAATTAGACATTCATTAGTAACTTGAGTTTGAACATTGCTATGATCTGTTCAGTTGTTATCACTTATCAGATTGTTGTCTGTTATCTTTTTAAAGGTGTTTTCCTTGAATTCGCAACGCAAAAGTCAAATTCACGTTGCGATTTTCGCATTGCGATTGTTGCGAAAGTCAAATTCGAAACGCAAAATCGCAACGCGAATTTGACTTTCACGTTGCGAATTTGACTTTCGCGTTGCGAATTTGACTTTCGCGTTGCGAAAGTGTACCTTCAACATGTCTTTTTTGCCTTCAACATAATGCAGATTGAAATTTAAAACAACAAATCAACTTTTACAAATCAATTAAACAAGCAAAAAATAAGAATTATTTACACATCAATTAAACAAATCAACTTTTACAAATCAATTAAACAAGCAAAAAATAATTCTTATTTCCTCATCAATTAAACAAATCAACTTTTACAAATCAATTAAACAAGCAAAAAAAGTGTACCCTAGACAGTTGTTTATGCACAAATACATCAATTTCACGTAGCTCACTTCAGGATTAACCTGCAAAAACCAAACATTTTCTCAAACAACACTTTCTATACATCTAAAACCAACAAACAACAAATTATTGAATTCTAGGTACTTAACCAAACATTTTCAAACCAACAAAGAGTATATATGTTAACAACACTTGCTCAAACTTACCAATTGTTTATGCACACTTTCAGCACGCGGATGTAGGTAGGTAACGTCTCGAATATATCGCTCGAGCCATAAAATGCCGAAACCACAACCCTACTACACCTCTATCTCTATCTGTGGGAGGTAGAAACTGTTTACTTCCTGTCGTCAAACGTTCCAAGCACATGCATACAAGAGGACCACAATCTCCTATGGCTCCCTTCGTTTGTTGTGGCGCGGTCTCATCTCTGATCATTGTAACTTTGAACTTTTTTGGCTTCTTGTTTCCAGAATTAGTCCAATAATCAATCGCATCCAAGTATTTAGCCAAATGAGTGCTCCATCCCTTACAAATAATATCTCTAAAATCAGACAATTGTATGTAATTCAACATGCTGTCATATACTATCGTCTTCAGGGATGGGAGTTGAAGCTCGACGAGAAGCCAATGACGACGTTCCAAAACAGAGATAAACACCTACAATCATAAATAATAATTCAATTGCGCACATCAAATTTTTATTTATGAACACCTTTAAAATATTCAAAAATAAATACTAACCTTATCGACCTCCCACCACGCATGATAAAGTTTAGTTTTTCCATTACCCAACACATATGAAGTGTCTCTCTGATCCTTCAAGTGAGCTACGTGAAAAGACGTCGGCATAATAGTCTATCGCGTATTTTTTATTTTCTTCAATTTCCTTATTATCAGAAGACATGACAACCATGCATCAATATGTTGTTTTATAAAAAAACACATATATTAGTGAATTTCATAAATTTAAAAAAAATTAATCAAAATGCAATATAAGAAGAATATAAGACTTACCCCCCATTCAAAATAGCCATTGTCTTCAACCCCTAATAACACACCCCCACCAAGACCGATCAAGAAACAAATGCATATAATCATCGAGTTTGCATATGTCAGTGTAACACCCCTGGCTCCGCTCATATAGATAAAAATCAACCGCGGTCTTAGCCCAAAAGGTATTATCAAGAATTGTGTCCAGTAGTGTTCTCCTCTCCACTTGAGATACCGGAATGGTACTGACCAATAACTCATACGAAAACCAACTCCCATCCATCATGTCGGGCACGTGAGGGGGTTTATCAATATATCGACATATTATGCCATGTGAATTGGGCTCTTGAACGGTGGGAGGAACCTCTTGAACGATGACAAGGGCCTCTTGAACTGTGAGAGGGGCCTCTTAAACGATAGTAGAGGCCTTTTGAATGATGACAGGTGAATCGGGCTTCTTCTTATGGAGTCTTGGCACTATTGGGGTGAACGGAGATGTAATGACACGTGCACGACGTCTGAGTGTGAACCTCATTCTGAAACGATACAACAATCTCACGTAGAGCGGCTACCTCATCATGTAAAGTAGATATCTCACCACGTAAAGCACCATTGTCATCGCGTAAAACTTCTACCTCACCACGTAAAGACCGTACCTCATCACGCCATGCATCATTGTCGTCACGTAAAGTACCGACCTCCTCACATAAAGTATTAACCTCATCACGTAACTCCCCTAACTCATCCCGTGGAGGTAGAGAACAGGGAGATAAATGTCGTGGCATTTTTGTTGGTCGCCTATCATGAGGTGATGGTGGAGAAGAGGCTCGATGATGTGATAGAATAGGCGATGGCTCTCGTTGTGGAGGTGATGGCTCTGGTGTCGAGCTGTAGAATCGGCTCGATCAGGTGATGGCTCTCGAAGTAGGGGTGCTCATCATCCGTGCCATCAAAAAACGCTTACTAGCTTGCCACCAATCAGTGGCAAGCTTAGCCTCTATGGGTGTCAGCCTCTATAATGGATAGTTGACCTCCTAATAATATAAAAGCTCAAACAAAGTTAAACGTCTACTAGTAATAACTTGTTTATATATGGTAGTATTTATGTTAACTTACATCATTCATCGTCGTATATGGTAGTAACTCTTCCCAATCCAACAGTTGGATCCTCCTCCAGGAAATAGCCATAGGAATATCATTTGAATTTTTGATTGCATATGTCTGCATGCTGGGAAAAGCCTCAAATATCCAAATCTACAAACAATATAATACACAAATATTAGTAATTGTTAAATAATTAATTATAATTTTGGAAATATTATGTAACATCCCAAATCAGGGTCAGTGACTAAATTGCAAATTTTGAAAACTATATGCTCGGTTTTAAAACAAGTTAAAAGTTTAAGGATTTAAATAGAAAAATTTCAGTGTTAGATTAAATGGTAATTTTTGGAAAGTTTGAAGGGTATAATGGTAATTCTATAAGAAAGATTTTTATTTCTCCTTTATATAGAAGATGGCACGTAGAAAGGGATGAAAAAAATAGAAAAGTCTGGAGACTTTGGTTCAACCTTCTTCTTCTTCTCTTCCCGTAAGCTCCATGGCAAAGGTAAGTTTAAGTTCAACTGCTTAATTCTTGAGTTTTAAACTTAGTTTTGATTCTTGGGGTGATAAGAAAGATTATTTAGAGATTAAAGCATGTTGAAACTCCAAAATGAATGAGTTATGAAGGATTAAATGTGAAGAGTTTTTAAGTGAATTATTGAAATAGAGGGAGTTAATATATTGTGAAGTTGAATTTGACTTGTCAATGGTTAAATTAAGAGATTTGGAGTGATAGAATTGGATTTAGAACATATAGAAAATTTGGTATGATTCTTGAATGCTATGTGGAGGAGTGAATTTTTAAGTTAAAGAGGTATTGAATGAAAATTAATTAGTTTAAGTATGTATATGAAAGTTAGGAATATTAAAGGTAGTGAAATATGAAGTGTTGATCTGAAAATGAAGTGATTTTAGAGCTCAACATGTGATTTCTGGGCTAGGGGAATCGGTACCCATTCAAGGGGAACCGATACCCCCTCAAACGAACCATAATTTACAGAATATCATGGGGGAACCGATACCCCCACAGGAGGGAACCGATTCCCCCCTAAAGGAAGAAAAGAATATTGGTTTATTAAGTTCGTTTAAGTTGTTAGTATCGAATTACAATATGTAGGTATCTAATAATTGTCTTGAAAATGTATAATTATGTAGATTCAGAGCTTGAACGAGTTCCGGAATCATTGTCAAGTAAGATCGATAAAAGGGAAAGATAAGAGATTTGTATTGACTAGTGAGGTCAGGTGAGTGCATACTAGTAACATGTAGTGTTTAATGGAAATAAGACTTGCGATGAGTCCATTTCCTAGAGTAATATGCATGAAGTCATGAACTTGATTATGTGTTTGTTATGATTATATGTGATTATATGTATTACATTAATTGTATGCATGCATGACTAAAGATATTGATATGCTTTATATATATTATATGATTTGTGTAAAACACTATTATGTAATAATAGAAGAACATGAAATAAGTTGTATGATAAAGACATAAGGACTGAAATGAATATCTGAAATAAGATACAAGTTAATGAAACATTGACATATATATATATATATATATATATATATGAATATAAGATAACCAAGTATAAGTCATATTATATGGTATAAGTGATTACATGAGAAAGGTTAAGAGGCTCTACGAGGATAGTATAAATTTGAGGGCATAAACATAAGTAATGATACATAAGTTTTATATGGAAGATTTATATACTTAAAGGAAACTACAGTTTATGAGTTATAAAGTGAAGAATTACAAAACTTTATGAAAGAGTATTATAGAAGTCATGAGAAATTGAATTAAATAAATAGATAAAACTAGTATATAGATGATTTATGTGAGTGAAAGGGGAAGTGAGATATGATAAGTAGAAACTATGTATAGGATAGAATGAGACTATTTGAACTTGTAGTATAAACTTTATAAAGGAAGACTTAGGTAAACTCATTATATGATACAATTATAGAGCATTGCTATGCAAATTATATTAAAGAGTATATATGAGTATATGAGTAAGTTCATAGGTTATTGATAGGACATATAAGGTTATATAAATGTATGATAATATGAAAAAGTGAACTAAGTTTAATGATGTTGAACCGTATGAGTAGAAGTTATGTGATTATAAGTAACATGATTACATGATTACAAGATATGATACTTGACATGAGATATATGAAAGAGAAAGTATATGTCATATGAAATATTATATGATTATGTGATTATATGGAAAAGAATACAATTATATGTGATAAGCTTTGTGATATGTGATTTATATGACAATGAGTTATGTGAAAGAACTATGAGACTATGTGTATATGTGAATGTATGTTAACATAAATATTAATTCCCATGTTATATGTCTTGAGAGATTTGGGGTATAGTTGGGATGCCAAGAGTCGAGGGTCTACGCGGTCATTCGAAACATATAGGTATCTTATGGAACATCTATGAGGTCCTTTGTGACACATATTTGTTCCGTAGCATATGTATATGATTCTTAAGGAATTTTCTACGTGGTCCTTCGGGACATATATGTATTCTTTGGAGCATGTATGAGGTCTTTTGAGACACTTACTTGATCCTTGGTATATGTATATGGTTCTTAAGGAATTTATATGTGGTCCTTATGGACAATCTTATTTGGCACTACGGTGCAAATTCTACGCGGCACTTCGGTGCAATTATACGAGCTGTGGTGATAGCATTAGTGCACAACCTCTATAGACTAACATACCTATAGTTCTCACATATGTCCATGGGCTAATCAGGAGATAATAACAAATATATGTTTGTCATATGATAATTGTTGTAGAAATAATATGATGTTGTGTGTGTATATATTGTTTGATTAAGGGGTTTAAGTATAAAAGTATGTGATTAAAAGATAAACTGTTGATGATGCTTTATGTGTATGTAGGTATATTTTGTTAGGTAATCTGATATGATTTTGTATGCTATGATAAAATAAGGTGATTTAGTATAGCATGATAGAATGAAACATGCATGCATGGTTAAATGTTATTAAGTGCATTATAATTTTTATTTGCCTCACTAAGTCATCGACTTAGCATGTGAGTGTTTCACACGTAGGTTCTGGAAAGCTAGAAGAAAAGCCAAGAGAGCAAGACAGGTCAGCATCTCCCTTACAAATTTCAGATCAGAAAATAGATGATTTAAATGATTTTGGTTATTATGAATATAATTGGCATGTACTAAAGGATTGAGTCAATATGCTCTGATTAATTTTAGTTATTGTGGTCAAGTTATGTAAATAAACTGCTTTTACTTTAATTAAAGTTTTAAATTTTCTTTGAATTTTGTCAAGAGTCAAGGTTTGAAAAGTCAATGTGACACCTCGGACTCGTATTCGGGCCGGGTACGGGTTGGGGGTATTACACATTATATAGAAATTCTTACCTTAAAGGCCCACATAAAATCTGCCAAAGTGTATTTGGAACCATGGCCACGCAAACTTTTTCGGTCCTCAAATGCAGACGATAACTTTTTCCAGGTAGCTTTCCATAGATATAAACCCCACGAAAACACGTTCCATGCATTTAGGTCCTCTACCAATAATATTAGGTCCTCAGAAATAGGTTGTCTGGCCTCTTTGCCTAAAAAATTGGCATGCAAAAGTAATAAAAGGCATACTCGGACAATATCGAGGTCATTCATCCGAGTAAAATCATCTTTAACAAGTAATTTTTTCAAGTCGTCGACGTGTAAACTCGCCTTCGCCTTTGCCAGCTCAGGAAAAACCTGAGATAACCATGATGGGCGGGCGATATGACTAGTGTACCGACCTACTTCATCGTGTTCGAAGCGTAGACCAGTGATTAAGCAAAACTCCTCCCGCCCAAAACAAGTATACGCCGGAGGAAAATGAAACCATATCTCTTCATCACCACATTGTATCGTCTCGGGTAGATCGTTAGTCATGGTCTGAAGAAACAAATGGGTCAACATAACATCTCCACCTGGATGTTGTACTTTCAGCCATGGCCCGAAGAAAGTATCCTCAAACAATTTTCTTTGTACAGGTGTAAGCGTCGACGCAATTATAGTGGCTAGGCTTAATTTATTCCTTAAGGTCAATAAAGCCGAAAAAAATTTCTACAAAAACAATAAACATACCAAGTTAGATATACCAAACACTACAAATTATACACTATAAACATACATGATATTAAACAGTGAAAACAAAGCCAAATATGTTTCAAACTTGCACAGTATTCACCCAAGTCATTATTCTATCATAGTTCACAAAATGCATCAGATAACATTCCAGAAGTAAGCATTTATATAAACATTTAAAAGGACAACATATAGGTTTAGTGCAGGTTCAAGGACAACATAAAGAGTAGTAGTTTATTCTTGAAACTTAAATTCGCAACACTGTGAAATTAGTATTTGTCTTTGTTTTTTGGTTGAAGTAATACAATTCATTCAAGTTTCAATTTGCAGAAGAAGAATAGTTTATGAAACTTAAAATCGCAACGCGAAAATGAAAATCTCAACGCAAAACTAAAATCGCGTTGCGATTTTCATTTTCGTGTTGCGAATTTAGGTTTCAAATAGTCTTTTGCAAATTAAAACTTGAATGAATTGCATTACTTCAACCAAAAGACAAAACAAAGACAAATACTAACTTCAAATGGTTAAAGACTAAACAGTTTAGTAATATTGGCAACAAACGAATGAATTTACTAAGCAATCTAAGTGAAATGGTTAATCTATTATTGAAATTACCAGTAAATTTATCATCAATTTAAATATGAAAAATCTAATAATAATACAAAAATTTCAAAATAAAAATAATTAAAAAAACTAACTCTCGGTGGTTGATTTTCTATTTCTGACCGTGAATGGTTGTGAGAGTGGCTCTGAGAGAGATAGACGGATTTCGCCGGAGATGGAGACAGATTTCGTCGGAGATGGGGACGGATGCCGCCATAGAGAGTGAGAGATGGAGATGGGGCTGAGTTGTGATTTAGGGTTTTAGGTTATGATTTGCGATTATACTGTTTACATTTGTGTTGCTAAATTAATATTGTGTTTCGATTTCGAAAATAAAATTCGAGTTGCGAAAATAAACGCGCTTTGCAAATTTGACTTTTGTGTTGCAAATTTGACTTTTGTGTTGCGAATTACAAATTCGCGTTGCGATTTACAGATTCGCGTTGCGAATTTGGAAATTGAGTTGTGAAATTGGAGTTCGCGTTGCGAATTTGTTGGTCATTTTCGTAAATCCAAAAAAATGATTAAAATCGTATATTATAAGACATTTTCGATCACTGAAGTTATTTTCTCTTTTAAAATTTTTATTTTTTATTTTTTATAATTTTTTTAATTATATTCACTCTAAAATTTTATTTATCTTCATTTTATATTAAAATTTATATATATCCAACTCAAAAATATTTTCGAGTCTGTTGCTTCAAGATAGGATGATTGGGCCTTATTTGGGATTGAGATTGAAGTAATGTGGTTAAATGGTCTTACTGAGTGCCCTTGATATGCTTGGGGTGTCCTATAAAAGTTGCTCTTATTCCCCATTTGGGCCTTTAATTGACAATATTGGCTTTACTATGGTTGTTTGAGCCGAAATCTGGACCAATGCTACTTCAACACACACTCGGTTCTCAGCTTTAGAATTATTGTTTAAGGTCATATATTATATACCTAATCTCTATTATTTGCATGTGCACATTGCTGTGATCTTTATTATCGGCTAGTTGGACTGGTTGGGGTTCACCGACTCCTCCCTCACGATGGATAAGTTTACAAGGACATGTGTCCTACAATTTGACAGTGGGATCTTGTTTTCTACCTTAATCCATGGATCAATGCCTCCATTATTTGTTTACGTTCGGATTGTAAAAATATATAATTATAATCGGAGTAACTTTTTGATAGGACATACATTTTCTTTATTGTTTATATATAAGATAATTATTTGATTAATAGATGGGAACGTAAACAAAAGTATTCGATGATTACATAGAAACTTTGCATAAATGACGATCTAATCAATCATTTATGTTAATAACATTAGGGTAATGTACACAAATCGTCCCGATCGTAAGATATTGTTTTATTAAGTCTCTTGACTATTAAAAGTGGTCTTCTGATTATAGAAAAGTGTTTGGTTGAGTCCCTCGACTATTAAAAGTTACAAAATGGTCACTCGATTATTTATTATGTTTCAAACTCATCATTTTCCATTAAAAATTAACGTCTGTTTGAGCTGAACGTTAACATGCTAACTGAGATACGATAGTCATTTGAGATTATAATATCATATTTTATCATATCTCAGTCAGCAAGTTATCGTATAACTTAGACAATCGTTAATTTTTTTAATGGAAAATGACACATTTTGAACATAATAAATAGCCAGATGATCATTTTGTAACTTTTAATAGTCGAGTGATTTAACAAAGTAACTCCCTATAATCAAGATCATTTTATAACTTTTAATAATCAAATGACTTAATAAAACGATATCCTATAATCACATAACCATTTGTGTACTTTTCCCTATGTATTAATAGACAATTTGATTGCTAAAACTTTAATAAAAAAAAGCTTTATGTTATGTATCTATCTTATAAATTTAGAAAGGTAAGAGGGGGAACAATCAATGCAAGTCAAGTGTTCAATGGACCAAATCTTCATCTTAGGGGTGTGCTCTACATTTCCATAATTGTCCTTTTATTTGTTTATTATTATCATTCCATTCAATAATATGAGCAAAACGTATATTATTTTTTATAAAATAAAGAATCGGAAATCTTTAAAGGACCGAATCCAATGTTGCAGATCATACTGTGTAGGTGCCACTTAGCCTATAAGAAAGCTACTGTACAAGAAATGTGTGATTCATGATAGAGGGCATGCAATTGACACGTGTTATTTGATGTTTTAAGATAATATATAATCTCATTCATACCTGCCTGTCTCGTAAATGGCATGCAAGCATGTGTTGCCATTAGTCACTCAGATTATCCTTTTCCTTTTGCAGTAACTTCAACAGGTTGAAACTAAATTTGATTTATTTACTAATTAATTCAGATTCTTTGACGTGGTTTTTTATTTCAAAGTTATTGATTTATTAAAAAATTATAAAATAATCATTTCACTATTCGTTATGTTCTAAATTTGTCCTTTTTTTTAAAAAAAAATGATGGTAATTTGAGTTAGACGATAACTTGTTGATTGATATATGATATAATTTTATCTCAGAATCTCAAACGGCTATCATATTTCAGTTAGTAGGTTAACACTCACCTCAAACTGCTATCAATTTTTAACGAAAAGGGACGATTTTAGAACACAATGAATAGTCTAATAATCATTTTGTAATCAATATATAATGTAAATAACTCGTTCTCTAAAATTAGCTTTATTATTTACATTACTAACAAACGTGACATATAATATATTTTTATTAAATGTTAAAAAATATAAATTTATAAAATAAATGGAGAAAGTAAGCATAATCGACCATAAGGAGAGCGTCTTGAACGATTACTCAAGCCTCCTTCTTTCTACTTTTATTTCTATAGTTAAAGATTCTTAATTTTTTTAATTTTATAAAATAGTTTATACTTTCTGTTTTTATAATTGAGAGACTCTATAATCTAATATTTTTATATGATTTATTAATATAGTATTAAAATAATTATTTAATATAACATAATATATTTTCATTTTATAGAGTCTATTTTTTAATTTTTTTGCTTAAGATTTATAACTAAGGATTCTTAATTTTTTAATTTTATATAATAATTTATACTTTTTATCTTTATAATTGAGGATCATAATTTAATTATTTTTTATAATTTATCAATATAATATTAAATTCATTATTCAAAATAACATAATATATTTTTGTTCTATAAGACTTATTTTTTAGTTTTTACTCAAAGTTTGTCCCTAAGTTTTTTCCAATTTTATAAAATAATCTCAATTTTTTTTGTTCTCATTACAGTTCCAAGGTTTCGTCATGGTCAATTCGTACCGACCCACATCGCACGCTTATCATTGGTGGGTGAGTCTCCCAGTATGGTTTTTTGCATATACAATGATTCAAACTTGCTTAAGCAAAATCAAATTGTTTATCACTTGAACCAACTATTTTATATCTTTATAACTCGGTGTCTATAATTTAATCATTTTTCTATAATTTATTAATATGTTATTAAATTAATTATTTTAAATCATGAAATATATATTTATTCTATATAGTCTAGTTTTATATCTTCATTCAGGATCTTGAAAATGTTTGAGACATTTTTGAGCGTAAACAGTAATCAATGGTGTAAAAGGAAGAAGATGGTGTAAAAGGAAGAAGATGGTGTGATCGTAGGATGAAAGGCAAGCAAAGGTGATGGGCGAGCCACGGAGAGGCTTTAGTCGTCTTTTACTGGCAACACTCTGTCCATCACGACTCTTTGACCAATGAGTGTAGTCAAAAAGGCAAAACACAAAAGTTTTTTATTTAAACACACACACGCGGCACTTGCTGGGACCAATAATCATCACAAAGGTAGAGGAATCCCTTCCATGGGTTCGCCTTGCTTTAGCTTTCCATCTGTATCGTTGGAGTGGCGAAGATGTTCATTCTAGAGATGAACTTATGCTCCAATTCATCGCTATTTTCTAGTTACATTGTGGTAATAGTTATAGTACACGCTATAATTGACGTTGTATTGTAACTGTGTTATATTTTTTATGATAATTTTGTTGATTTTTGATTTTTGTTATTATATATAGAGATAATGCTGAAGATGAATTACTGTTTTATCTTTAGAATAGAGATAGAGATACTATATAATAGAGATGAGGGCTGAAGATACCTAATAACATTAAAAAAAATAAACAGAGACAATTGAAAGACGATAAAAAAGAATTATGATTAAGAAAAAGAATAAGATTAACATTTAAAAAAAACAAAAATAAAAAGCACAAAACACAATGTTTTGCGATGACGTTAAACTTAACTATTGAATTATTAAAATTAGTAAATTTCAAAATTTTAATTATAAAATTAAAACTTTTGAAGTTAAATGTCTAAACCAGAGACACATACAAAGTTGAGAGATTAAAAACATAATTTACCCAAAAGTTATTACAACGTATGATTGATTTAAAACTTTAAAATATCCAGACCTAGACCGCACTAAATATGGACATAACCCAAGCATTGTAGAACTTAAAATAAAACCAACATAAATTAGAATAAAGGTAGATAGAATAAATTTATGGTGTGACTTAAACGATAATAAATTATCATGAAATACCATTAGATTGATACTCAATATAATTTAAATTAAAACCAATCATTATAAAATATAGCCAAATTAATGTTTGAATATATATATATATATATATATATATAATTTAAAATAAATTAAAATATAAATGACAAATAATAAAACTTAAATTAAAATATATCAAAGTCTGAACATAAATGAATATACATCAACCTCATAGTGACTTGAAACCAAAAGTAAATTTTGAAAGAGGGCTATAGTTTTATAAAGGTGTGACTCAAACATAAAATCTCACTTTTAAATACTCTAATTTTTTTTTGATAAATTTTAAATTTAATCATAATATATTTAAAAGAAAAAAAACTTTAAAAAGATAAGTATTTTTAATGAATTTAAAATTCATGATCTTATAAAATGTAAGAAAATAAAGAAATAATTTAATTTATCGATCAAATATGTTTCCTTATAGAATAATTATGGTATAGTATATATATGTAAACACATTTTATACATATATTTTCTAAATCATACGTGCGATTTTGTAAATATAATAAGTGTAGCACTTGTTAAATAATAGAGGTTTGACGTAGGAGAAGGAGAGAGAAACCGCCGAATGAACCTATGAAAACGCTTCCACTTGCATTGCTAAGCTGATCCATCACATACTGCAAACACTCACTCGTCTTCTTCCATGGACTATCAAAATTAAATTTTGTTAGCGCAGCTCCCACTCCACCTTGCCTCTATCAGAAACAAAGAACCTCGATTCTCGTGCGACCTCTTCTCTTCTCTTTCCTTCACTTCCACCTCTCTCTCTTTTTAGCTTTAATAAATCTCAAACACTCCTGTATATATGTGTCATGTTCCTCTCACTTCTCTCTTATTCTCTTTCTCTCGGTAATTTGTTCAATCTTCAACAGGCAACTTCTGGTTAAGCTAAACCCCCAAGTTTTTTTTATGGATATGAACATGGGGAACCACAGCAACACCGGTTCTTTTTCTACTCAGAATTGGCTCGCTTTCTCTCTTTCCAACTTTGAACAACATCAAGGTGCAGGTGCAGGTGCAGGCACGACCGTGTTCGATAAAGCCCCGAGGCTCGAGGATTTTCTTGGCGGTTCCTCCACCGTATCCGGCGCTGGTACTGCACCCGTGGACGTGACTGTCCCCCACAACGAGATATATGACTCCGAGCTTAAAACCATAGCTGCTAGCTTCCTTCGAGGGTTTTCATCTGAAAATAAACCACAACAGGCGGTGCCGACGGCTGAGCCGGCACCGAGAAAAACTACTGATAGTTTCGGCCAACGTACATCTATCTACAGAGGAGTCACCAGGTAAATAACCAAATCATACGATACAAATTACAAAGTACAACCATGGAATATAGTTTACCAAAATTTATTAATTTTCGTTTCCATTTTTTTGGTTTGGGTTGATTTATTAGACATAGATGGACCGGAAGATATGAAGCTCACCTATGGGACAATAGTTGCAGAAGAGAAGGCCAAAGTAGGAAAGGAAGGCAAGGTAAATAATAACAAGTTCTTGATATCAATCTTGAAATATTTTGAGAATATGATATTTTATATGAATCGTCGATGATTCTAATATTTTGACATCTTACACGACGATTAACGAATGATTGCCGCCATGGATGGATGCTCGAATCGTTTCATCATTGTTTTCTTTTAGTTTATCTGGGTGAGTTTCCGGTTCTAACCACACTATAATTAAACATCATCGTTTTCTTTTTGTTTTTTCACGTACTGTGACAATAATTACTCGAGAGTTTGAACTTCTGTTGGTTTGCATGGATAACATAGATTCTCATCATAATCACTTAATTTGGTTCCCTTTTTTTTATATAATTAGGTGGGTATGACAAGGAAGATAAAGCAGCAAGAGCTTATGATCTTGCAGCTCTAAAGTACTGGGGTCCGACCACCACTACAAACTTCCCGGTAAACACTACCGTTTCTCCGATCTCGACTCGAAATCATCATTCACTTCTTGGATCTTATACCGAAAATTTTATCCTGTTTCTTCAGATTTCTAACTACGAGAAGGAACTAGAAGAGATGAAGAACATGGCCAGGCAAGAGTTTGTTGCTTCACTACGAAGGCAAGTAAATATTAACTTGTGTATACATACGTATTTTAATAATGATTTTGCATCAGCAAAAAGACTAAGCTTTCTTTTTGGTTAAATTTGATTTTCCCAGGAAAAGCAGTGGATTTTCTAGGGGTACCTCGATCTACAGAGGGGTCACAAGGTTCTTTATTTATTATATATACTGAATTATTATTCATTTTAAAGTAGATTTTAATATGTTTTGCTTTTATATTTCAGGCATCATCAACATGGGAGGTGGCAGGCAAGAATTGGAAGAGTTGCAGGAAACAAAGATCTCTACCTGGGCACATTTAGTGAGTGATTTTTTATTTCCTTTTGTTTGTTTATTAACTAATTTATGTTATTTTCTCAAGAAATTGTTTTGCAGCCACCCAAGTAGAGGCAGCTGAGGCCTATGATATTGCTGCAATCAAGTTCCGGGGGTTAAATGCAGTGACGAACTTCGACATGAGCCGGTATAACGTAAAAAGCATCGCCAACAGTAATCTTCCCATCGGTGGCCTTAGCGGCAAATCCAAGGCTTCCGATGCTAAGATCACCTCGGTCACCGACAACGACAACAGAGATCTCTCTTCTGCTGCAGGCTCCAATCTCAGCAGCTTTGCAGTTCCCATCAAGCAAGACCATTCCGATTATTGGTCGAATATCTTCGGAAACGGCATCGGTACAACAAGGCACCCTAGTGTCACAGTTGCACCAACTAGCATGTTACAAACTCCGGCCAGCTTCGGTTTCGATTACGGATTGAATTCGGCAGTCACCGAGAGCATCAACAACAGAGGTGATTACAATGTTAGTTCATCGACTGTATTCGCTACACCGCTCGTAATAAACAACAATGGCAACGGCATCAACCATAGCTGGGACATTGCGCAGCCATTGCATTCTTATCAGACTGCAAAGCCAAGCCTCTCAGTGTTTCAGACGCCAATATTTGGCATGGAATGAGCTCACAGACAAGAATTACAGCTGGTGGGAGTGGTGTAATTTTTTTCTGTTTTACTTCGAATAGGTGAAGTGGACTGACAAAGGATAGAAATTCCCAGGAGCTGACACTACTAACTTGGAGTTGTTTTTGTTTTTAGGGTATGTATTTGGAGGTATAAAGGAAAAAGGAGAACCCTTTTCTCTACTGTTAAGTCATCGTAGGCTATTTCTCTTGCTCTGAATTCAACCAAAATTATATCTACGTTGACAATAAATTATAAAAATTCTAAATAAATATTATTTTATAATGGATACTATTAAAAAAACAATTTTAAATTGGATGATGGGTGTCCTTGTAGTGTGCACCTTTCGGCGCATATTAGATTTTTCGGCAGACCACCATTGTTGTTTCACTTATTCACTTGACTACTAATTGTTGATTTAGTGCTGGTGCATCATTAGGATCTTTATTTTTTAGTTATCTATCTTTCCATGGACTGTTTAGGATTTAATTTATTAGTATAATGTATAGATTAAGCTATAACTATAATCAATATATTTATATCAATAATTAGGGACGGACGTAAGATTTTATGTTAAGAGGTTGAATTAAAATTTCAAGGGCGAAAATAGATTTATAATACAAAATACATAGAAAAAAAATTTAAAATATATGATAATTTTAAATTTTCAGGGAGACGATTGCCTCCATCCACTCCTTTGGTCCAACAATTGATTGGTCTAATATAACTAAGATATTAGAACTTTTAAGCAATGTCATGGTTCAAATTAGGTTAGAACGGTCGTACTCGTCTACATAATACTTAAATTAGGTTAGAACTTTTAAACAATTGATTTATTCCAAATTCGTTGCGATAGTCCAAAATCGCAGAAGTTCGCGTTGCGATTTATTCCAAATTCGTTGCGATAGTCCAAAATCGCAACGACGGTATTGCATTTGTTTCTTAAGAATTTTCTCTAAAAAGATAGTATTCGTGCGGACGTGTCGAAGACACGTATTACCACGACCACGACCCGAGACGAGACGAGACGGACGGCGGCGGCGCGCGAGAGTCTCCCTTGTTCTCTATCACTCAACAAGGAAGTGGGAAAGCCAAGCCTTAAATACCATTCCTATTAGTGTTTCCAATACTATGTGGGATTGAGCATTACCAACACTTGTTCCCAATACTTTGTGGGATTGAGCCTTATATAGTGATACTATTTTTGAATGTTTTGCTTAAAATTGCAATAATCGCGATTGATTGTAGATTGACTTTTAATTATGACATATTTAATCGTATAATACTAATGCAATTGGTTGCTGATTCAGTTGTTTTAAGGTGCATGATTGTTAATTGTTTCCTGAATAATCACATTGTATTGGAAACAAGTGTTGGTAATGCTCAATCCCACATAGTATTGAAAACACTATTGGGAATGGTATTTAAGGCTTGGCTTTCCCACTTCCTTGTTGAGTGATAGAGAACAAGGGGGACTCTCGCGCGCCGCCGCCGCCGTCCGTCTCGGGTCATGGTCGTGGTCGTGGTAATACTCGGATTGCGATTTAGTTTGTCATTTTGGAAAATCCAAAAAAAATTGGTTAAAATCGTATATTATAAGGCATTTTTGGTCACTGAGGTTATTTTCTCAACGTAAACTAGTAAGAGGACTGTCGTGGACTCAGTTTTTTGACATCATCATTAGGGTTGTAAATGAGATGAGACAGATCGCGAGTTACTCGAGATCGACTCGATCAAGGCTCGATAAATACTCGGATCGAATGGACTCGACTCGAGTTCATAACGAGCCGAAACGAGCTACTTGATATTCGACTCAAAAAGCTCGTGAGCAGCTCGAAAATATAATATATTAAGATTTTTTTAAGAAAACAATATTAATAATATTAACATTATGTATTGATTTTTTAAAAATACAGTAAGATTTTCATATATTTAAGGTTCATGTTCGAGTTCAAGTTTGAGGCTTCAATTGAGTTAAGTTTAAGATTTTTTTTTTCATTTCGAGCTACTCACGAGCTTCAATTCAAGATTTCGAGTTCGAGTCGAGCTTGAAAATTTTAAGCTCGCAAGTTTTCGAGTCGGGTCGAGCTCCATTTCAGAGTTTTCGAGTCGAGTCGAGCTCAGCAATTCTCGAGCTCGTCTCGGCTCGTTTACACCCCTTCGTCGTCATTGTCTCATATTTCTATAGATTCTGTAATTGTCAAGTAAAAATATATGTTCCTTAAAAGCACCCTTAATTTTTTTCACTAAAAATATTGAATTATATGTTTCATTAAAAAAGTTTGATATTTAAAACAGTACTTGAATTTAGTTTTTTTTTCAGTTTGGTACATTGAACTTTTTTTTGGATCAAATTCATACCTGAATTGAGAGACACTGCCCAATTCCAGTATCAATTTAAATATTAAATTTTAAAATGATGTTTTTTTTTTTCAACTTAAGTGCTCAATAATATTCGACAAGGAAACAAAAATGTACCCCAAAGTGTCGAAAACGTTGGTAGCTTGTCTTGAGAATCTTGTGCATGTGGTAAGTGAGAGTCAAAGCAGACAATTATATAATGAATTAGGTAACTTGCCTGCATTAGTCGACCCTAAGCCTATAGAACAAATATTATAATTCAAATTGATTCAACTATTCATATAGAATTCTATAAAGTAGTATTCACATAGTTTCAAGGTTTAATTTAGTAATTAAGCTTTTTTTTTGTTTAATTAGGTACCTAAATTTAGTTTCAATATTTAATTTGGTTCTTAATCTCATCAGTTTTATTCAAGAAACCAGGTTCATGTACTAATTTAAAAAAGGGAGGCAAGCTTAGGTACATGATTAAACGTTAAAATCAAATCTAAGTATCTGATTGGACGAGAAACGATTTAGGTACAAAATTAAGGCATAATGTCAAAATATATGCATAACATTTGAATAAATAATCACTTTAATTCTTTTTTTTCCACATATAGCGATATGTTGAGTTAATCGATTGACTGAATCGGCTAAGAGGGGGTGAATTGGCAATAAAAATTTTGGTAGAAGCTTTTGCAGAAAATTGAAAGAAATTGCACAGCGATTTAGAGTGGTTCGACTTTATCAACCAAAGTCTACGTCCACTACCTTAGCTATCCACACTAAGGATTTTCCAACAAATTCACTAATTTGTTCTTTCTTTTGAGGCCAAAGAGATAACCTTACAACTCCCTCAAGAATATACCCCAATTCTTGAGAACACTCTTTTCTCAAAGAGAAATACAAATTTGCAAACTTACAAGAAAAACCTCACAAGGCAAATATGTTTGCACAATTCTAGAACAAAGAAATAACACTCAAGAATAAATACAATTGAGCACAATAAGTGTTCTTGAAAGCAAAATGAATATTGAATGAAAAATAGGCTTGAAATGCTCAAACTTGAGGTTTGATGCTTTCTCTTTGATTCTCTCTTGATTCTAATTGCTTGATGTTTCTTGTTGTTGATCAATGGCTTCTAAACTTGTTTAAATACTCCTTGAATCAATTCTGAACGTTAGTGATAATTAGTGGAGTTAATAAAGCCGTTATTGTGTGAAAACAGTTAATTTTTTGGGTGGGAGCGTCTCATGCATCAATGCATGACCATTATGCATCAGTGCACTAGTGTAAAAATTTCAAATATTTTGACCGTTGGACTCCTAGTGCATCCGATGTTTGAAAAATAGCCTGGTGCATCGATGCATGTATTGTGCATCGATGCATCAAATGCATTCGATGTTTTAATTAAATCAGTGTATCGATGCATGGAGAGTGCATCGGTGCATGGAATGCATTCGATGTTTCAATTTATTCATTGATGCATCGATGCATGGTATTGATGCATCGGTGCATGCCTTTGAAAAATTGATTTAAGGCTTGATTTTGGTTTAAAATACTTTGAAAAATTGTTTAAAAAATAGTTTAAGTACAAATCACAATTTTACACATTTAGTAAGGATTAAAATTGATCTTCAAAGACTTGGAGTAATAATTTGATATTCGATAAATTGAATCGAATATAAATTGTAAAATCATTTGTAAAAATCTTAAAATTCATTTAACTTAATTTGTTATATCGAAATATCAAAAATGTTTTTAACAATCTCCCCCTTTTTGATATAACAAAACACTTGGAAAATTTTAAGATTTAGAAAATTATTTTTGAAATCAGCTTTTGAAAAATTACTCCCCCTTACTATGACACACATCTTCTCCCCCTTTTTGTTAAATCAAAAAGACTCTATAAAACGTTTTAAACAAGAATGTTTTGAAAAACTTAAGCCAATTGATTTATTAATTATAAGCTGCTAAGATCACAATCAAAAGAGAGGTTAGCCATTAGTTTCATAAATCAATATTCATATAACATGCAATGGACAATTGGTCATATATGTCTAATGATGCAAAAATAAGAAAATTTAACCAAACCAAATATATATATTAAGTTCAAGCATCCATAAATATAAATATATAAAATAAGTCCAGTCAAAGTATCAAAAACAAAGAAACCAGAAATATCAAAATCAATCCAAGTTTTAATTTTAAGAAAGCATAACAAGAAATACAAATCTACTCCATCGGAGGATCGGGAGGAGAAGGATAATGAGCTCGAACTTCAAGAGTCAGATCATCCATACGATCACGCATCTCCCTCTGAAACTCAGTAATCTGAGACTCCATGGAAGCAAATCGTAGATCAAATGCCTCTAAAACATATCGGAAATAAGGTGGTGTTTGATCTTCTTGCCGAGCGGGTTCCGGTGCATTAGCTGGATCGTCAATATCTTGAAATATCCCTTGAAGCTCGGATCAACATTCGCAACCGGAGGAGGAGGAGGAGCACGAGAAGAACTAGCTCCCGGAGTTTGTTTATTTGGTCGGAAGACCCAAAAACCGGTGCGTTCATCTTGAACCCAATCCGCTTTCTTTAAAGAAGTGAGATTGATTTGATTTTGGAGAGGAATGGGAGTGTTGAGAGAAACGTCTAGACCAAATTTGATAAACATGTTACTAAGTAGACATCCGTAGGCTAATGTTTCAACATGTTTAGAAGGAACAATGTTTACGATGTCTACTAGTTGACTAAAAATGACTTGTGGAAGATTTATTTTGATTTTATTTTTAATACAATATATCCACCATAAATCCCTAGCACGTAGAGTGGAGTACCTACCAGCAGAAGGACGAAACCACCAAGAAATAATAAAATGAAGGAAACAGTCGTGATGGGTTCGAAGGGTACTGACACTAACATTAGGAGTATAGGGATAAGCCACATATTCTTTTTCGTCAAACACACCATCATCATCTAACCCGAAATGAGAATCAATAGTTGCGGAATCAACAACAATGTACTGTCCTAGAAGATAGGATCTAATTCTGATGGTTCCACATTGGGTTTGATTTTGAATACAGACCGCATTGGAATAGAAAATGCGGACTAATTGGTGGAAAACGATAGGTTGAAGAAAAAAAAGTTTATCAAACTTCCATTGTTTAAGAATTGGGAGGTATTCGAAATTGATGTCAACCATAGCTTGAAGCGAAGGAATACGCTCTTCACGAATTCTATAAGTTTGGAAAGAATTTCTGTACCTAGAGTACAGTTCGTCTCTACGACGCTCAGGCATGTTAAAACAAGAACCTAATAGACTATTGGGTGGTGGAGGAACGGGATTTGGCAGTTGGTTTGAACGATAACGACTAGACGAAGTTCTAGGACGTTTTGGATTAGACATGATTAAAGGAAACGAAATAAGGAATATTACCTGTAATTTGAAAACATATGTATGCACAATCAATCCCAAAACTCAATTGAGTCCTCAATATTTCAAGGTTCTCTAAATCAATCCTAATGGGCATGTTTTGAAAACTATTAAAAAATTGATAATCATAATAATATAGTTTTCATGAAAACAAAAACAATTAAATCAAAAATCTTACTATATATTTTTTTTTGAAAAATTGTTTGTTTTGGAAGAAATTGTCAGTATAATCTTGTTTAGAATCAAACAAACAATCAATGCCCGATATAATGTACATCCTAGAACTAATTAAAACTAGTTCTAAAATCATAAATTTGTAAAATAGAGGTTTTTAGAAAAATACCTTGAAAATTAGGATTGAGAGAGATGAGGAGTTGTTTTGCACGATTTAATGATTGAAGCATGTTTGGGAGTTGAAAAGCTTGAAAATTCCGTCGAAAAATCGTTGATTTTGAGCAAGAATGGAGATTTAAGAGAGAGAGAGACGAACGACTTTGAGTGAGGGGTTTTTAGGTTTTGAGAAAATGAAGAAAATGAGGCATTTTAACCTAAAACCCGACGGATGCATCGATGCATGGTCTTGTGCATCGATGCACATTCAAGGCATGCATCGGTGCATCATGCGGATGCATCGATGCACATTCAAAGGGATGCATCGATGCATTGTTAAGTGCATCGGTGCATTAAGCACAAAAATGTCAAAAATCCATTTTAAACACTTAAAATGCTAAATTATTTAGCTCTAGTGGTTTTGGCAACTCATATATTGAAAATTAACCATGTTCAATCAATCAAGTTAATCTCTTAAAAATATTTGAACATAAAATTAATTTTCACCAAATAACATAAACTCCCCCTAACTAATAGCAATGAATGCAATCAAAAATTACTATTATAAACATTTTTCATTTATTCTTAAAAGTGCTAAAAATTATTTTAAACACTATGTGAAGATAGGTTGGTTAAACCTAATTTTCTCCTAAGTGTCCAAAATCTTTCTTTGTCTAAAGGTTTTGTAAAGATATCCGCTAATTGGTGCAAAGTATCAACAAAATTCTAGAACTACATCTTCCTTAGTGACATGGTCTCTAATGAAGTGATGTCTTATTTCAATGTGCTTAGTTCTAGAGTGTTGGATGGGATTTTTAGTGAGACAAATAGCACTAGTATTGTCACACTTGATAGGAATGGTACCAACTTCAATTCCATAATCAAAAAGTTGTTGTTTCATCCATAAAACTTGTGCACAACAACTACCAGCTGAAATGTATTCGGCTTCAGTAGTAGATAATGCAACACAATTTTGTTTCTTTAAAAACCAAGAAATCAGCATATTTCCAAGGAATTGGCAAGTACCGGAGGTGCTTTTCTTATCTAATTTGCATCATCCATAATCCGCATCAGAAAAAGCATGCAAGCTAAAGTTAGAGTCTCTAGGATACCAAAGTCCTAAACTAGGAGTGTCTTTAAGGTATCTAAAGATTCTCTTAACAGCTAGTAAATGTGATTCCTTAGGGCATGATTGAAATCTAGCACATAAGCAAACACTAAACATAATGTTCGATCTACTTGCAGTTAGGTAAAGTATAGATCCAATCATTGACCTATATAATTTAACATCTACACATTTACCTCATTCATCTAAGTCAAGCTTTGTTGAAGAGCTCATTGGAGTGTCATGAGGTTTCCCATTTTTCAGTCCAAACTTCTTGAGCATATCTTTGACGTACTTAGCTTGATTGATGAAGATGCCATCTTTTCTTTGCTTGATTTGGAGTCCCAAGAAAAATGAGAGCTCCCCCATCATGCTCATCTCAAACTCACTTTGCATTAGCTTAGAAAATTCTTGGCAAAGAACATCATTAGTAGAACCAAATATTATATCATCAACATAAATTTGAACTACTAATAAATCTTTACCTTTATGCTTTAAAAACAATGTAGTGTCAACCTTCCCTTTTGAAAAACATTTTTCAATTAAAAAATTTGACAATCTTTCATACCACGCTCTAGGAGCTTGCTTTAAACCATAAATAGCTTTTGTCAATTTTAAAACATGATCCGGAAAATTTGAATCTTCAAAACCTGGAGGTTGTTCCACATACACTTCTTCTTTTATAAAACCATTTAAAAATGCACTTTTAACATCCATTTGATTTAATTTAAATTCATTGAAACATGCAAATGCTAATAACATTCTAATTGCTTCCATTCTAGGTACGAGAGCATATGTTTCATCATAGTCTATGCCCTCTTCTTGAGTATACCCTTGAGCAACAAGTCTAGCCTTGTTTCTCACTATATTACCACTCTCATCAAGCTTATTCCTAAATACCCATCTAGTACCTACAACAGATTTATTACTATGCCTTTTAACTAATGTTCATACTTTACTTCTCTCAAATTGATTTAACTCTTCTTGCATAGCCATAATCCAATGTTCATAATTTAATGCTTCTTTAATATTCTTAGGCTCTATGCATGAGATAAATGCAACATAATTACAAATATTTCTAAGAGAAGATCGAGTTGTTACCCCTTTTGATGGATCACTTATAATTTCACCATCCTTGACATAGTTGTACTCTCTTGGATAAGATACTTCCCTTTCTTCAATGGTTGGATTCTCAAGAGGATCATGAGTTTCCTCATTTTTTGTTTCTTCCTTTGATGATGGTTCTCCAACGTCATGTCTAACGTCATTTGTATTTATAACACCTACATCATCATTCACACAAGAATCCTTCCTCGGAAGGGGATTATCATCGAAAACAACATGTATAGACTCTTCTACAACTAAAGTTCTTTTATTAAATACACGATAGGATTTAGAATTTAAGGAATAACCCAAAAAAATTCCTTCATCACTTTTAGCATCAAATTTGCCAAGGTTTTCTTTACTGTTGTTTAAAACAAAACATTTACATCCAAAAGGATGAAAATAACTAATGTTAGGCTTTTTATTTTTGAAAATTTCTTATGGAGTTTTCTTTAAAATTGGCCTAATCATTACTCGATTTACAACATAACAAGCGGTATTTGTGGCTTCCGCCCAAAAATATTTTGGCAAATTATTTTCACAAAGTATGGTTCTAGCCATTTCTTCTAAAGTTCGATTTTTCCTCTCAACAACTCCATTTTGTTGAGGGGTTCTAGGTGCTAAAAAATTATGGCTAATACCGTTAGAGTTACAAAATTCAGTAAATCCAAGATTTTCAAATTCAGTTACATGATCACTCCTAACACTAGTTATAGAGTAACCTTTTTCATTTTGGATTACTTTTGAAAACGTGATGAATTGTTCTAATGCTTCATCTTTAGTATTTAAAAATAGAACCCAAGTATATCTAGAATAGTCATCTACCAAGACAAATGCATATTGTTTTCCACCCAAGCTACTAGTTCTAGTTGGCCCAAAAAGATCTAAATGGATCAATTGTAAAACTCTACTAGTTGATACATCATTAATGGATTTAAAAGAAACTCGCTTTTGTTTTCCTTTAGCACAAGCATAACAGATTTTATCATTATCAAATTTAAGCTTAGGCAACCCTCTTACTAGGTCTCCTTGAATTAACCGTTGCAAAACACTCATACTAGCATGTCCTAGTCTCCTATGCCATAACCAACTATCATGTTCATCCTTATCAACTATGCATAAATTAGTCATATCAAAAGAATCTAAATGCACCATGTATATGTTTCCTATTCTATGACCAACAAGCATAATCCGATTAGATGCAATGTCAATGACTTTACAACCATTAATTTCAAATAAGACATTGAATCCTTTATCGCATAATTGACTAATACTCAATAGATTATGCTTTAATCCATTCACATATAAAACATTTTTAATTTGTATGGAAGAGGTATTACCTATTGTACCAATACCTTCAATGTGACCTTTTGAATTATCTCCAAAAGTCACTTCTCCTCCATTTTTGGCGTTAAGCTCAATGAACCGGCTTTTGTCTCCGGTCATGTGTCTTGAGCATCCACTATCAAGGTACCATGAATTTGAATTTGTTTCCCGTGCCTTGTAGCAATGCTTCTTTCCCTACAAACATAGATTAATTTTTTATTTTTGGTACCCAAATTCTTTTGGGTCCATATTCATTAGTTTCCAAAATCCTAGTCCCCTTACGTATCCATTTGTGTAGGATATTTTTATCTTTAGTAGTAATGAGTTCTTTAGGAACCCACATACTTTTAACGATTTTTTCATTAGAGGTTCTTTGGGGACCTCTATGATTGTAGTTTCTAAAACTTTTTCTAACAAAGTTGGATTTTGAATTTCCACCTTTTTCAAAATGTTTTGTTCCAACTTTATCAAAAGAAGTTTTAATATCATCAATTTTCTTTTGATGATCATCATTGATCTTTGAAAGTAAATTTTGCAAATCTAAATTTTTCTTTTCAAACTCTTCTAGTTTGATTTGCAAATCTTTGATTTTACTTTCAAGATCATTGTTGGTTTTGAATATGAGTTTGTTTTCATTTTTCGATTTTGAAACATCATTTTTATATTTTAAAAATAATTTCTCATAATCCGAAGTCAACCCATTATATTCCTCTAATAACTCATCATAGGATAAATCATCAAAATTAGATGAGTTAGAGGTTACCTTAGAATCTTCCTCAAATGCCATCAAGCACAAGTTAGCTACTTCTTGTTCCTCTTCATCGAAACTTTCTTCATCGCTCCATGTAGCCACATGAGCCTTGTGCTTATTCTTTGATTGACCCTTTTTCCTCAATTGTGGGCAATCATATTTGACATGCCCTGGCTTTTTGTATTCGTAGCAAATGATTGGGTCCTTCTCTTTCGGTTCATTTCTTCCACGATAAGGTCTCATCATTTTTCTGAACCGTTTGGCAAACAATGCCATTTCCTCGTCATCGTCATCGTTATTCGAATCACTCTCATCTTTTGTGGATTTGAGAGCAACTCCAATATTTTTCTTATTCTCCTTCTCCTTTGGTGTCTCGTCAATCTTGTCGAGGTCCACCTCATCTTCGAGCATCATTTCATGAGTGAGGAGTGACCCAATTAGCTCTTCAAGAGTTAAGGACATTAAGTCCTTAGACTCGATGATTGCTGTATTCTTTGATTGCCACGATTTTAGGAGAGAGTAGACTAACTTCCTCACAAGCTTTTCATTTGAAATGATCTCTCCATATGATTTGAGACCATTGACAATCGTTGAAAATCTATCCGTCATAGCTTTGATATCTTCATTTGGTTTCATCCTGAAATTTTCATAGCTATGCGTTAGAATACTAATTTTAGATTTCTTTACCTTATCGGTACCTTCATGAGTGACTTGAAGTTTGTCCCATATTTCTTTGGTGGTTGTACATGATGAAACTCTTCCGTATTCATCTAGTCCAAGAGCACAAAAAATGATATGGATGGCTTTGGAGTTGAGCTGGAACATTCTTGTCTCTCCTTCACTCCACAACCTTGGATGAGTGAGAGGTTTAATGTATCCTTCTTCTACAGCATTCCATGCTCCCATGTCACTTTCTTGAATGAAGTACATCATTCTATTCTTCCAATAGGCATAGTTAGCTCCATTGAAGAAATGAGGCTTGTTGACGAGCATCGAGTCGAGACCGGAGTCGAAGTTTGAAGCGGAGGCCATTGATGACTTTGATTATCGAAATAACTCTTCCAGAATCGACTCAAGAGGCGATTAAACCTTCAAATGAGTTAGGCTCTGATACCAATTGTTGAGTTAATCAATTGACTGAATCGGCCAAGAGGGGGTGAATTGGCAATAAAAATTTTGGTGGAAGCTTTTGCAGAAAATTGAAAGAAATTGCACAGCGATTTAGAGTGGTTCGACTTTATCAACCAAAGTCTACGTCCACTACCTTAGCTATCCACACTAAGGATTTTCCAAAAAATTCACTAATTTGTTCTTTCTTTTGAGGCCAAAAAGATAACCTTACAACTCCCTCAAGAATATACCCCAATTCTTGAGAACACTCTTTTCTCAAAGAGAAATACAAATTTGCAAACTTACAAGAAAAACCTCACAAGACAAATATGTTTGCACAATTCTAGAACAAAGAAAGAACACTTAAGAATAAATACAATTGAGCACAATAAGTGTTCTTGAAAGCAAAATGAATATTGAATGAAAAATAGGCTTGAAATGCTCAAACTTGAGGTTTGATGCTTTCTCTTTGATTCTCTCTTGATTCTAATTGCTTGATGTTTCTTGTTGTTGATCAATGGCTTCTAAACTTGTTTAAATACTCCTTGAATCAATTCTGAACGTTGGTGATAATTAGTGGAGTTAATAGAGCCGTTATTATGTGAAAACAATTAATTTTCTGGGTGAGAGCGTCTCATGCATCGATGCGTGACTATTATGCATCGGTGCATTAGTGTAAAATTTCAAATATTTTGACCGTTGAACTCCTAGTGCATCGGTGCACTAAGAGTGCGTCGATGCATGAAGTGCATTCGATGTTTGAAAAATAGCCTGGTGCATCGATGCATGTATTGTGCATCGATGCATCAAATGCATTCGATGTTTTAATTAAATCAGAGTGCATCGATGCATGAAGAGTGCATCGATGCATGAAGAGTGCATCGGTGCATGAAATGCATTCGATGTTTCAATTTATTCATTGATGCATCGATGCATGGTATTGATGCATCGGTGCATGCCTTTGAAAAATTGATTTAAGGCTTGATTTTAGTTTAAAATACTTTGAAAAATTGTTTCAAAAATAGTTTAAGTACAAATCACAATTTTACACATTTAGTAAGGATTAAAATTGATCTTCAAAGACTTGGAGTAATAATTTGATATTCGATAAATTGAATAGAATATAAATTGTAAAATCATTTGTAAAATTCTTAAAATTCATTTAACTTAATTTGTTATATCGAAATATCAAAAATGTTTTTAACACGATATTTATAATAGCGTTTTTTGAACGGACACCGCAAACTGTATAAATTTAGCGGCGTTTTAGTGACAAACGCCACAAAATATACAAATAGTGGCATTTACTGGTATACACCATAATATTCAGGTACGTGTAGTGATATTTTTTTCCCTAAACGCCGTAATAAATTGATATATTGTGGCATTTTTGCATAAACGCCACGTCGAATATATAATTTAGTGGAGTTTGTGCCAAATCTCTAATTTAGAATTTTCTTTAGAGACATAGAACCAAAGCCGCATGTTAGCTTGATATAAACGTGCATAATACAATTTAGTTAGCATTGCGCGCCAAAAGTTGTTAGTTAGTTAGAGAGGCTGTTAGCTTAACAGAATAGCAGTGTTTGCTATATAAGTGATGTATCAGTCATTGTTAAAGTAAGTATTGAATATATTCCTTTTCATATACAGTTTTTTAATATGGTATCTTTCGCCATTAGTCTTGGGGTTTCTTGAATAACTTTTGCTGCGTGATTCTTGCTTGGTGTTTCAATGGATTCGTCCACAAGTACGGGCTTCTCTCACAAGAAAATCAGCGTTGTTCTTGATGAGATAAACTACCTTATGTGGAAGCAGCAAATTCTGCTCACAGTAAGGAGTCACCGTCTTGAACGCCTGTTGACCGGAGCTCTACAATCACCACCGGAGACGATTCTTGATGATACCGGTGTGATTCGTGTCAATGATGCATTTGAGGATTTTGTTGCGCAGGACAGTGCGCTTGCTTCGTGGCTCCTGTCAACCATTAGCCCTCATCTTCTTCCTCATTTTGTTGGTGCCGAATCTGCAGTTGCAGTATGGAGTGTTGTGCAACAACTCTTTGCCAGCAGATCCACGACGGCTGCTATGAGTTTGCACTGCAAGTTGCAGTCGCTAAGGAAAGGCAATGATAGCATACGAGTGTATCTCACTCGTGTAAAAGAGGTATGTGACGCACTTGCCTCGTGTGGTAGTGCAGTTTCGCATAGTGTAGCTCATGACGAGGTATTCTATTTTTAATTATAATTATTCACATAGTGGCAAATATATTTTTTATTTATTAATATTTTGTAAGTATTAATTTATATTCTACATTGTAAGAAATTACGTCCGACAATAGAGTTGGACGAATAAAGCTCTTCAAAATGACAAAAAAAAAATAGATGTCTATCCTATGACTCTTAATGTTGCAGTAATCATGATATATTTACTGGACATAAAATAATAGTTATGTTATACTTATATTTATAGTATAACATTTTTGTTTTAAATAATTTTTGAATTCATTTTAAATTCTTAATTGATTATTATTGAAAATTGAGTGATAAAAGGATGAAGCATGAAGCTACGGTTTATCTCATGGTTTCATTAATATGGACAAGATTGAAAATCAATTTATTTTGTTGAAAATTTTGTTCTCAGAAGATATGATCGAGTCCGCTATTAGGGATCATTCGTTACTCCGACAAAATATTTTGGATCTAGTTTGTTTTATTACATGCCATCACAAAGCCAATCTTATCAATCATAAATTATTTGATTAAAACAACAATTGACTGAAGTGGATAAAAAACTTACTCAAATGAAATATGAAGTTGAAGTGAGAGAAGCAGAGAGAGAAATGAGTAAAGTATCATATTAGACAAAATATGATGAATTTCAAAAATAACTTAAAGCTATGAAACAGACGATGCAGTAAAATCAAGCGTGAAATTCACCACCCTGGGTGATTTGTTAGGTTCATGCTCTGTTTATTCTGGTTGCTGAACTACATTACATTTTACTTGAATGTTGAACTACATTATTTGAATGTTTGTAAACTTTGATTTATTTATGTTGTTAAGTATTTTTTAGTTAATTCGAGTCGTATCAAGGTTGCTATTGGATATTATAACTGGATAGGTTAAATTGGGCAATAAAGAGTACAAAATAATATTTGTATATCAGTTTCGATCAGCAACGTTTCAGGATGAAAAACGCCAGTAAAGGACTACACATTTGCGGTGTTTTTGGCTCTCAAACGCCTCTATATGGCCTTACCTTTTGCGGCGTTTTATTTACAAACGCCGTTAAATGACATAACCTGTTGCGGTGCTTTTGATTTACAAACGCCACAAACATTTGCGGTGTTAGTTTTAGTGGCATTTCTAGCGGTGTTTTTTCTTGGGACGGGAAGTTTATATGCTGCGCTTAAAAACGCCGCTAGATGACTAAAAAAACACCACTATTGAACAACTCTACTTTAGTATTTATTGGAGTATTTTGACCCCAACGTCCGTGCCTAATGCAGCTTTGCTTCGTAAAGGTCCTTCAATTATTGGTGTTCAATACACGTATAACAAAATCTTAAACAATGGGCTAGAAAGAATTTTGTAGCAGTTGAAGGTGTACTATTTTTGTTTAAAAAGAAGATGCTCGTACATATGTCATTCCCTGTTAAGGCTGCCTTTAAAAATAAAAGCAACTTAGTGAAAGATGGCACTGATAAGGATCGTTACCCTGTAAAAGGGTTCACGGCCGGGTAGGGACCCCTTCTTTCTTTGATTAGTTTAGTCTCAATTCCTTTGCTCTTTTGTTTTGATGTGTTGCTTTGACTGAAATTGGCTTTTATGACCCACATCTGTCTTTGTATGTTTTGTTGATGAAAATGAATAGTGATTTGCTCTACCCCAAGTGAAACAACAATACGTGATTAAAGGAGCTTTTTTATTAATATATATGAAAATTATTTAATATATTAATGGGTAAACTATGAATTTAATACCTAAACTATTAATTTTAGTACCTAAACTTTTAAAAAAAAATTGAGATCATACCTAACGCTTAATTTTGGTTTCATTTTAGTACCTAACCATTAAAAACTTAACGGGCGAGCTCACTGGCCATCGCATCTATAATCGTCGGTCGTCGCATCAATCAATTTTAAGTTTGATCTCATGTACTCGAAGAGAGCTTTTGTGCATTGGTATGTTGGTGAGGGCATGGAAGAAGGTGAATTCCCTGAAGGCGCCCGTGAGGATCTGGCTGCTCTTGATGAGGTTTAATATGAATAAAACAATATTTCAATCATACAATATTAAGTCTGTGGTCATCAAATGAATGGATAATTTAAGTTTAAGAACTATATGAACAAATAAATTAATAAAATAATATTCCATCATACAATATATGACCTATGCAAATTATGCAAATTCATGTATATGTGGAGAATACTTGAGTTCTCTTTGAACCAACCAGCAGATCCATGAACATCTCGTTGCACTTCAGCCAGGTCTGAAAAAGAAAAGAAGTTATGTATCATTAATTGTTATGAACATGAACTAATTGAGGATTTGATGTACCCACTTGGATTCTACTTGTGCTTCATCTTCATCATCAATTCTGGTGAGGATGATGTGTGGCTTAGTGGGGGAGGTGGTCTGTTCCTTTTTCGCATATGCTCTCCACCAGCTCACTCGAAACATCATAAAATTCCACCGTCTTCAAATGGGTTTGATGTTTCCAACCGTATGGCAAGCGCCTCAACTCCTTGCATCTCAAGACGTCCAACGTTTCAAGGCCAGGCATCAGGCCATTCTTTATCACAATCTCCTTCAGCTCACATAAATCGCTTAACTGTAAGCGCTGAAGCTTTTTGAACCCTTCAACGAAACATAAGTGCTCTCCCGCAATTGCATTTTCTATAAGATTGAGTCGCAACAAATTAGGCAATGTCTGGATGTGAGAAATTCAATCTTCCCTCAGTTGAGAGTCTTGTAGGGATAAGAGTTTGAGGTTGAGTAGGGTGTTAAACCAATGTGGCACTTTTCCCAATTTCCCATCTAGATAAAGCTTCTCAAGGTAAGGAGGGGCTGATGGAAGAACATCCAGCTTTAGTGCACCCTGAGGCAGTGAGGTCAACCATAAGTAGTGAAGGTGTTGCATTCTATGAATAGAGATGCACAGATGCTCTTCATCGGCTTCTGTCAATCCATCGAGCCCAATCCTTCTTAATTGTTCCATTTCTTTAAATTTAATTAACAAGTCATTCGTTACCCTGACATGGTATAGAACTTGCAAACTCTTTATCATACAAATATTTGGGGGTACCTCCATGCACTGAAAATCCTCCATGACACCCCTCAGTTCACTCTTAGCCAAATAGAAAGCACTTAAATGCCTCAAATTTTGCAGTTTCTCAACTTCATTCGGAAGCTCCTTAATTTTACTAAACTTGAGGAGTAATGACTGCAAGTTAAAACGTTTACCGATGGTTTTTGGAAGCTTTTCCACTTGCGTTCTTGACATGTTCAGATATCTCAAATTAAATAAATCTCCAAATTCAATTGGTTCCTCATTTATTGGAGCATTTCCCAAATCTAACACGCTTTACAACTTTAAACCAGATGGCAATTTATTGAACTTGGAATTTTCATCAACAACAAAAATGATCAAGGAATGGAGTTGAGACGTACCATTCGCGGTCGTTATTTCTTCATCCTTCACTCGAACTAAGTAGCAATGAATTTCTTCCTCTTCTACTCCTTTGTCTCCATTACATTCAGCAAGAAAACTTTCTTCTTTCGCTATCGAAAGTGCAAAGTCTCGTATAAGGTCATGCATTTTAAATTTTCTTGGCCTTCCAAACTCATTTCTCAGCGTGACTTGAACCAAGCTTCGGCTAATGAGTTCCATTAGGTAACTTTCAGAAACCGCTTCTGGTTGTACATCTTTAATACTTTCTAAAAAGCCTTCTGCCGTCCAAAGTCTCATAATTCTTTTTCGTACAATCTCATAATCTTCAGGAAAAAGAGAGAAGTACAAGAAGCCCTGCTCGAGTTGGAAAGGCAAATCATGGTAACTAAGCATAGAGATGGTTTTCATTATTTCGAGTAAAGGATTGTTGCTTAGCTCCCAAGCCATATTATCATGAACTCTTTTCCGCTCGGTTATCGACTTCTTTGAAGACATCAAGCCTCCTAGAGCTGAAATAGCTAATGGCAGGCCTTCACATTTTTTAACTAGATTTCTTGCCAGTGATTCATCTAGATGTGATGAACACCTTCCTAAACCGTTTGGAAAAGCTTTCTTACAGAAAAGATCCCAAGCATCATTCATTCTCAGGGGTTGAATTCGGTGGACATGGCTTAAAAACCCGGATTGACAAGGCACTACATCTTCTCTTCGAGTAGTAACCACGACCCTGCTTCTGCGCATACCTTCTGGAAATGCAATATTGATCTCCTGCCATAAATGAATGCTCCACACATCGTCTAAAACAACGAGGTACCTTACTTGACTACAAGAAATGCACAAGTGTCTCCACCAATCTTCTGTAGGTTATGGTATCAACCTGCATCAGAACTTCTCTGGTCGTCTGGTTGTAGATGTCTTTTACAATGGACCTAAGCAGCTCTTCAATTGCATATTGTTGGGAGACGGTGATCCAAGTGCAGAACTCGAAATTTCGTTTAACACTTTGTTCGTTGAAGGTGTTGGCAACAAGGGTGTTTTTTCCTGAACCGCCCATGCCAACCACAGAAATGACAGTGCGTCGGGGTTCTTCAGCCATTAGCCACCCCAATAACTCGTGTCGTGCCTTTTTTATTCCCACGAGATCATCATCTTTAAAGAATAGTGATGACTCGCTATGTCTGTTCTTCCAATTAGGATCATAGTGAGAACTGATAGCCTTTTCTTCTAGTTGTCCAGCAACTTGGATGCTACTTCATGCGCAGCCTCACGTACCAATCCTTTGGGAAATGAAGACTTCGTTGGATGAACCTTTTGCAAGTGTTACCTCGCCGCCGCTGTTGACGCTTGTTCTCGTGATAAGTGAATTTTTCAATAACGTCTTCGACTTCTCCCGGACATTTTTCACCCAAACCTTCTGAATTTGACTTCCTGCCCCTACTCTATCAGCATCAACGAGAAAGGACCTCATGTTATGGAGTAGAATCTTCATTTCTCGGATTTCGTCAGGAACTCATAAT
This sequence comes from Hibiscus syriacus, assembly GCF_006381635.1. Classification (NCBI taxonomy): domain Eukaryota; kingdom Viridiplantae; phylum Streptophyta; class Magnoliopsida; order Malvales; family Malvaceae; genus Hibiscus; species Hibiscus syriacus. Next base: position 2,886,730 of record NW_024061783.1, read on the forward strand.
AAGGAAGATGCTTCATTTTGTAGGAGGATAATGAGTCTGCCTAGTACAAAATCAACAGAGCTTGAACTCATTTTGGTTAGAGGCGATCAATCAATGGTTGCAATGAATGAATGCTAAGCATTTGTGTTTTGTTAAAAATCAATGAAGGAGAAAGGAAGAGATTGGAGATTCATAAGTTGGCTAATAGTGAAAGATTGGAATCCCAAAGATGATGGAGGTTCATAAGAAGCGTACAAGTTGAGGAAGAGACAATCCGCCAGTGGTGCTTTGCTTGGATACTTTACAAACGGAAAGCACATTATTTTCAGGATTCATAAGCTGCAACTAATGCAAGTCAAGGATCAGAAAACCAAAGACAATATCGTTTGCTTGACCTCTTTGGTTATTCCAGTGTTGAGCCATATTTCAAACTTCGGTTCATGGTGATGTTCCATTGACTGGGTAACGATTTGTAGTCACTCCGGTTCATGGTGATGTTCCATAGGCTGGGAAACGATTAGTGGCTACGTAATTTGTTTGTACAATTCAGATGCCATAGGTGCAAAATTCAGATACCAATTTCTTTAAAAGAAAAAAATATATTGATATCACATTTGTAAAGAAGACAAATTCGAATACCAAATTGTATATTTAACCTTTTTGAAAAAGAAACTCCCAAGCATCCATGATAACATCTAAAGATAAAAAGAAATTTGCAAACATGATAGGAAAGAGTAACCATTCAAAATTTCAGTTTATAATGACAACGGAGGCAAAATATTTTTGTGCAAACTGAAACCAAAAACACATTTGAGACACCAAAACTGCTACAAGAATTGCCCTTTAATGACAACCCTCAAACCTCATGCACTTAACCCATGAAAATGCAAAAATGCTCACAAACATAAAATCACATTATTCTTCTCTTCTAGACTCAATACCCCCGTATTATAAACCCACAACTTGTAATATACACATTCTACCGAGAAAATAAGATTAAAAGGGATTCACTTCGATCGTCAGTCCGACCACTTTTTCATGCTCAATCAAAGTTACGCTGGCCTGCGAGTAAGACATCATGCAAAGACAAACAATGGGAGCCTTCTCGGGGAAAGAATTGGTAATGAATAATGCTTCAACACACAGACAGGACGGACATGGATGCTGGCTTTGAAAACAGAAAGATGCTTCTTGGCATCAGACCAATATACTATGAGAGCATGGATTGCAGAACAAGCTGTTGCTCTGGCCTGCGAGTAAGACATCATGCAAAGACAAACAATGGGAGCCTTCTCGGGGAAAGAATTGGTAATGAATAATGCTTCAACACACAGACAGGACGGACATGGATGCTGGCTTTGAAAACAGAAAGATGCTTCTTGGCATCAGACCAATATACTATGAGAGCATGGATTGCAGAACAAGCTGTTGCTGTGGCTGCAAAGATGACCAAGTTGAAGCCAATGTTGAAGCTGGCAAAGTTTGCTGAAGCTGCCTCAGTAGATTCACCATCCGACTTGCAGTTTGCTCTGTCGCTAGATCCTTACCGCAAAGAACCTACATAAACAGCAACTGCCTCTAAGAGAACATACTCACAGGCATATTTCACATCCACAAAAGAGTCCAGCTTTTAACCCTTTTAGGATTGTTACATACTTATTACATGAAATATGTGGCTTGCCAATAACATATGTTTAACACTTTATGTAACATCCGCAATACCGGGTTAGTGACTAAATTGAAAAGTTTCAGAATTTGATGACTAAAGTAGAAGAATGAAATAATTCAATGATTATTGGAAATATATGATGAAGGTTATTTAGTAATTATTAAAGGAAATTAAGGGTATTAAGGGTATTATAGTCTTTTTCCTTTAAAAGATATTTTTTCTTTCCCTTTTATAAGAGTGAAAAACGTGGGAAGAGAGTTATCTGGAAGCTTTCTTCTTCTTGCTTTCTCTTCTTCACGTGGGGCTTAGCTACAATAGGTAAGTTGGGTTTTTATAGTTATTTACTGTAAATATTAAGTGAATTTTGATTCTTTGGGTATTAAATAAGCTTAAGGAAAGCTTATATGGGATTTAAACAATAAGATAAAGGAATTAAGAAGGAATTTGTAATATGAGTTTTAAGAAGGAATTTTGATATGGTATGGTTGTTGAAGTTTTATGGATGAATTTGACTTGTCATCAATCTAATTAAGAAGTATGAAGTGTTAGAATTAATTTTGGATAACATGGAAAAATTGGTATGATTCTTGAATGCTATGTGAAAGAGTGAATTTATAAGTTGAAGAGATATTGAATGAAAATTTATTGGTTTAAGTATGTGTATGAAAGTTAGTAATATTAAAGGGAGTGAAGTATGAAGTGTTGAGCTGAAAATGAAGTGATTTTCGAGCTCAAAATGTGATTTCTAGGCAAGGGGAATCGGTACCCATTCAAGGGGAACCGATACCCCCTCAAACGAATCAGAATTTACAGAATGTCAAGGGGGAACCGATACCCCCACAGGAGGGAACCGATTCCCCCTAAAGGAAAATTGTAAATATTGGTTTAATAAGTTCGTTTAAGTTGCTAGTATCAAATTACAAGGTGTAGGTATCTAATAATTGTCTTAAAATGCATAATTATGTAGATTCAGAGCCTAAACGAGTTCCGGAATCATTGACAAGTAAGATCGATAAAAAGGGAAGATAAGAGATTGAAATGGACTAGTGAAGCCAGGTGAGTGCATATTAGTATTAAATGATGTTAAATGGAAATAAGACTTGCGACAAGTCTATTTTCCATAGTAAAATGCATGAATTCATAAATAGAAGTATATATGTGTATGATTTATACGTGTTGACATGTATTGTATATATGTATTATATGGTTGATGTGAATGTGTGATATGTTATGATGATATAAACCATATGATATGATAATAAATTATATGAATATAAAAGATAAGTTATGTGATAAGATCTTTGATATATAAATGAAATATTACTACGTGAATACATGTTATGAGATAATTTAAGTAATAACATGAGAATATGGTAAAAGTGAGTTTATGAGAAAGGATATGAACTAAGTAAGCAAAGGTTACATAAATAATATATTAACTAGGAGACTTGAACTTCAGTGATACTATGAGCATATAAGATAAGATAGAGGAGAAAGATTCATATGCTTAAATAAAATTATGATACATTAGTTGTATAATAGAAGCTATGGAGTGATATGAAATGATTATAGGAGTTGTACGAAATTGAATTAAGTAAATAGATTAAATTGTACATAAAAGAAATAATAGAAGTAATATATTTAGGTTTATAAGTATAATGTAGGTTAGGTAATGAAAGTGTATACTAAGAAATACATAATAAGGTAGATGATATGATGTAAATTATATTATGAATTAGTGATGTAGGAATGAGATATAAATATGCAATAAAACTTATGTGTTATATGATAAATATGAACATATGAGAATAAGAGATTAGATAAGTGACTTGGTGATAAAAGCTATATGACCATGGATTAGGTAAATATGAATAATTTAAGTGATATGTAACTATGAGTATTTGAGTATGTATCCATGTGAGTTGTTTCATGAGGTTATATGAAATATTATACTATATGACTATGTGAGTATATGAAAAAGAATATAGGTACATGCAAGTTATATCGAAAGGAGTTGTGTAACCATGCTTAATATGTATTACATGTATGGGAATATAAGAGAATAAAGCATAAACTATATGAAAAGATATGATTCATGTGATGTGAACCATGTGAACATATGAGAAAGTGTATAAGTTATATGTATTACATGATATATGTGATTTTACAAGAAATGACATGAGCTATGTGATTACATAATTATAAGAGATCAGACATGTGATAAAAGATAATTAATATGCATGTGTGAATATGAAATGATATAAATGACAATGCCCATGTTATGTGTCATGAGAGCTAGGGGTATAGCTGGCATGCCAAGAGTCGAGGGTCTATGTGGTCTTTCGGGACATATATGTATTCTTTGGAATATGTGTGAAGTCTGGTGAGACACATACTTGATCCTTGGCATATGTATATGATTCTTAAGGAATGATATGTGGTCTTTCGGGACATATATGTATTCTTTGGAATATGTGTGAAGTCTGGTGAGACACATACTTGATCCTTGGCATATGGATATGATTCTTAAGGAATGATATATGGTCCTTCGGGACATATATGTATTCTTTGGAGCATGTGTGAAGTCTGGTGAGACACATACTTGATCCTTGGCATATGTATATGATTCTTAATGAATGATATGTGGTCTTTCGGGATATATATGTATTCTTTGGAACATGTGTGAAGTCTGGTGAGACACATACTTGATCCTTGGCATATGTATATGATTCTTAAGGAATGATATGTGGTCCTTATGGACATTATTATATGGCACTACGGTGCAATTCTACGCGGCACTACAGTGCAATTCTGTGCGACACTTCGGTGCATTTATATGAGCTGTGGTGACAGCATTAGTGCACAACCTCCATAAACTCACATATCTATAGTTCTCACATATGTACATGGGCTAATCAAGAGATATAAACAAATATATGTTAGTGGTATGATAAATGTTATAGAAATGATATGATGTTTTGTGTGTATAGTGTTTGATTGAAAAGGTTAAGCATAAAAGTATGTGATTACATGATAAACTGTTAATGATGAGTTATGTGTATGTATGTATTTATTATAATTAATCTGATATGATTTTATATGATACGAAGAAAGCATGTAATTTGGTATAACATGATAGAACAGAACATGCATGTATTGATATATGTTATAAAGTGCATTATAAGTTTTTATGCCTCACTAAGTCTTCGACTTAGCGTGTGATTGTTTCACACGTAGGGTACAGAAGCAAGAAGAGAATAGAAGAAGAGTAAGACAGGTCAGAACCTCCCTTACAAAATTTCAGATCAGAAAATAGATGATTTAAATGTTTTTGATTATTTTGAGTATAGTTGGCATGTACTAATTGGTTGAATTAAATATACTCTGATTGATTTTGGTTATTATGGTCAGTTTATGTAACTAAACCTCTTTTACTTTAATGAAATGTTTTAAAAATTCTTTGAATTTTATCAAGAGTCAAAGTTTGAAAAGTCAATGTGACACCTCAGACTCGTATCCGGGTCGGGTACGGGTTGGGGTGTTACATTTAATGGTATTAGAGCTACGGTTTAGTCGATTCTCGGCATAAACCGGAGTCTAGAGTGTCGTATAATGTATACATGCCAAAAAAAAAAAAAATTCTGATCTGAAATTGTAAAGAATATGTTGTCTTGCTGATAGAATAAGTTTAATAGAATACAATAGAAATGTGATTATAAAAAATGACAAAGTGAATCGATAGCTGACAAATCTGATGGTGATAGCAATTCACTTGCCCTGGCCAGGCAGGATGAAGAGCAGAAACCTCAGAAAGTGTCTTATAAGATTAAAGGTTGATTTCAGAAATTGAAATCATATTCGAATAGTTATAAAAGGTTCTCACTGTTTCGAATCGAAAAAGTGAAACGGAGAAGTTTTGTTATAAAGTGAATAAGATAGAATATGGTGAGCAAGTGTCACCATAATTATGTTAAAAGATCTAAGGATGTGGTTAGAATTTGTGGAAAGTTCGAGAATAAGTGCATCAGTGACAAGCATATAAGATATATACAGTCAGAGTTGATGAGTTTGAAATAAAAGAATAGCACTGTGTATTAATAAGAATGTGGATAGAATAAGGGTTTGTATTTTGGATGGAAAGAGTTAGCGTTGGCTAACCAGATTATGTGATGGAAAAGGTATAGAATTTAATATTTTGAGATGTTGTCATAATAAGACAACCAAATATGAAATGGATCTGGATACAATTGTATATTTGGATCATAGTACTGTGGTATAGTAAAGGGAATAAGGATTGGTATATTTGAGTAAAGCTGAGGATTGATAAGAAGAGTTTATGAATGGGTATATCGATGATTAGTTTATAAGACAAAGTAAGTCAGAATGTTCAGTTGAACAACGGAATATTGATTAGAAAGGATGTATGTGATTGGTTGATTAGGGTTGTGTTCTAGATTGGACAGATGTTATTGATTAACTGTCAGAGTAAAAGTGATAGAGTTATAAGATTGAAATAAAAGGTAAAGTTGAGTTAATCAATTATGATGTGAATCTGAATATAGTTGGGTATTTTGATCAGATAGCTATGATGTAGAAAAGGATATAAGTATTTGCATGGAATTTTAAGAAATGAAAATACAAGTATAAGAAATAGGTTATCAAAGTTATGAGGATGCAATGAAGATTGATATATAGCGATGAATATAGGTGATAAGACAAGAGTATGTGAACATGAAAGGAAATATATGATTTGTGTATAAGGAATAAATAAAGGAAGAATGGAATAAAGAAATGAAATGGGAATGAGTTAAAGGATCAGACACGATAAAGGTTATATGGAAGTGTAGGTGATAATTTTGGATATACAAGTGAGAAAAGAGGGATTGGTGAGGTGAAAAGATTTTATAAAGTGTATGTTGAATCATATTTAAAGAAGATTTAAGGTCGTGTTCTTGGTTAAATGATGATGGAAAACGAATTTGGTTATTATTATAAGGTAATTAGAGATGGATTTATGATGTTGATTGATAAAAATGGATTGAAGTTACTGGTTGTTGTTTAAGTGACATAATATGAATGTAGAAAGAAAAAAGGTAATTGAAAAGTTAAAGGATTGAAAAGTACGTTTCCTGATGATGACAAGAAAGAGTAAGTAAATGAAGCAACATGAGAACATTAGATGATATGTCTTATCAAAATGTTCAGTGAAAATTCGAGGGCGAATTTTCTTAAAAGGAGGGGAGATTTGTAATATCCGCAATACCGGGTTAGTGACTAAATTGAAAAGTTTCAGAATTTGATAACTAAAGTAGAAGAATGAAATAATTCAATGATTATTGGAAATATATGATGAAGGTTATTTAGTAATTATTAAAGGAAATTAAGGGTATTATGGTCTTTTTCCTTTAAAAGATGTTTTTTTTCTTTTCCTTTTATAAGAGTGAAAAACGTGGGAAGAGAGCTATCTGGAAGCTTTCTTCTTCTTGCTTTCTCTTCTTCACGTGGGGCTTAGCTACAATAGGTAAGTTGGGTTTTTATAGTTATTTACTGTAAATATTAAGTGGATTTTGATTCTTTGGGTATTAAATAAGCTTAAGGAAAGCTTATATGAGATTTAAACAATAAGATAAATGAATTAAGAAGGAATTTGTAATATGAGTTTTAAGATGGAATTTTGATATGGTATGGTTGTTGAAGTTTTATGGATGAATTTGACTTGTCATCAATCTAATTAAGAAGTATGAAGTGTTAGAATTAATTTTGGATAACATGGAAAAATTGGTATGATTCTTGAATGCTATGTGGAAGAGTGAATTTTTAAGTTGAAGAGATATTGAATGAAAATTTATTGGTTTAAGTATGTGTATGAAAGTTAGGAATATTAAAGGGAGTGAAGTATGAAGTGTTGAGCTGAAAATGAAGTGATTTTCGAGCTCAAAATGTGATTTCTGGGCAAGGGGAATCGGTACCCATTCAAGGGGAACTGATATCCCCTCAAACGAATCAGAATTTACAGAATGTCAAGGGGGAACCGATACCCCCACAGGAGGGAACCGATTCCCCCTAAAGGAAAATTGTAAATATTGGTTTAATAAGTTCGTTTAAGTTGCTAGTATCAAATTACAAGGTGTAGGTATCTAATAATTGTCTTAAAATGCATAATTATGTAGATTCAGAGCCTAAACGAGTTCCAGAATCATTGACAAGTAAGATCGATAAAAAGGGAAGATAAGAGATTGGAATGGACTAGTGAGGCCAGGTGAGTGCATATTAGTATTATATGATGTTAAATAGAAATAAGACTTGCGACAAGTCTATTTTCCATAGTAAAATGCATGAATTCATAAATAGAAGTATATATGTGTATGATTTATACGTGTTGACATGTATTGTATATATGTATTATATGGTTGATGTGAATGTGTGATATGTTATGATGATATAAACCATATGATATGATAATAAATTATATGAATATAAAAGATAAGTTATGTGATAAGATCTTTGATATATAAATGAAATATTACTACGTGAATACATGTTATGAGATAATTTAAGTAATAACATGAGAATATGGTAAAAGTGAGTTTATGAGAAAGGATATGAACTAAGTAAGCAAAGGTTACATAAATAATATATTAACTAGGAGACTTGAACTTCAGTGATACTATGAGCATATAAGATAAGATAGAGGAGAAAGATTCATATGCTTAAATAAAATTATGATACATTAGTTGTATAATAGAAGCTATGGAGTGATGAGTTGTACGGAATTGAATTAAGTAAATAGATTAAATTGTACATAAAAGAAATAATAGAAGTAATATATTCAGGTTTATAAGTATAATGTAGGTTAGGTAATGTAAGTGTATACTAAGAAATACAGAATAAGGTAGATGATATGATGTAAATTATATTATGAATTAGTGATGTAAGAATGAGATATAAATATGCAATAAAACTTATGTGTTATATGATAAATATGAACATATGAGAATAAGAGATTAGATAAGTGACTTGGTGATAAAAGCTATATGACCATGGATTAGGTAAATATGAATAATTTAAGTAATATGTAACTATGAGTATTTGAGTATGTATCCATGTGAGTTGTTTCATAAGGTTATATGAAATATTATACTATATGACTATGTGAGTATATGAAAAAGAATATAGATACATGCAAGTTATATCGAAAGGAGTTGTGTAACCATGCTTGATATGTATTATATGTATGAGAATATAAGAGAATAAAGCATAAACTATATGAAAAGATATGATTCATGTGATGTGAACCATGTAAACATATGAGAAAGTGTATAAGTTATATGTATTACATGATATATGTGATTTTACAAGAAATGACATGAGTTATGTGATTACATGATTATAAGATATCAGACATGTGATAAAAGATAATTAATATGCATGTGTGAATATGAAATGATATAAATGACAATGCCCATGTTATGTGTCATGAGAGCTAGGGGTATAGTTGGCATGCCAAAAGTCGAGGGTCTATGTAGTCCTTCGGGACATGTATTCTTTGGAACATATGTGAAGTCTGGTGAGACACATACTTGATCCTTGGCATATGTATATGATTCTTAAGGAATGATATGTGGTCCTTCGGGACATATATGTATTCTTTGGAACATGTGTGAAGTCTGGTGAGACACATACTTGATCCTTGGCATATGTATATGATTCTTAAGGAATGATATGTGGTCCTTCGGGACATATATGTATTCTTTGGAACATGTGTGAAGTCTGGTGAGACACATACTTGATCCTTTGCATATGTATATGATTCTTAAGAAATGATATGTGGTCCTTTTGGACATTATTATATGGCACTACGGTGCAATTCTACGCGGCACTACGGTGCAATTCTATGTGGCACTTCGGTGCATTTATATGAGCTGTGGTGACAGCATTAGTGCACAACCTCCATAAACTCACATATCTATAGTTCACACATATGTACATGGACTAATCAAGGGATATAAACAAATATATGTTAGTGGTATGATAAATGTTATAGAAATGATATGATGTTGTGTGTGTATAGTGTTTGATTGAAAAGGTTAAGCATAAAAGTATGTGATTACATGATAAACTGTTAATGATGAGTTGTGTGTATGTATGTATTTACCGTAATTAATCTGATATGATTTTATATGATACGAAAAAAACATGTAATTTGGTATAACATGATAGAACAGAACATGCATGTATTGATATATGTTATAAAGTGCATTATAAGTTTTTATTCCTCACTAAGTCTTCGACTTAGCGTGTGATTGTTTCACACGTAGGGTACAGAAGCAAGAAGAGAATAGAAGAAGAGTAAGACATGTCAGCACCTCCCGTACAAAATTTTAGATCAGAAAATAGAGGATTTAAATGTTTTTGGTTATTTTGAGTATAGTTGGCATGTACTAATTGGTTGAATTAAATATGCTCTGATTGATTTTGGTTATTGTGGTCAGTTTATGTAACTAAACCTCTTTTACTTTAATGAAATGTTTTAAAAATTCTTTGAATTTTATCAAGAGTCAAAGTTTGAAAAGTCAATGTGACACCTCAGACTCGTATCCGGGTCGGGTACGGGTTGAGGTGTTACACTTTACCCATAACCCATCCCTAAAAGCAAAAGAAGGGGCAGGTTTGGAGCAAATAAGGCTAAGACTCGACCACATCCTACTTTAAAAATGCAGTAGGAACAATTCAAGCTTTGACATTACCATATGAGTTTTCTATTACAGCAACAGAAATAAAAATAGGGGCTAAAACAAAGGAAACTTGTTAATGAATAAACTAGCCGTGCATGTGCCTAAATATAGACAGCTGCTAGACAGAAATGTGTGAATATGCGTTCATGTTGGATAACTCATGTAAGCTCCTAGACAGAGACACCTGTAAACGTGACAAGGATGGATATGCATGCTAATGTAGGATAACTCATGCATGTGCCAAGACAGATTCCTTCCAGCATAATGAGTGTGGGACAGTATAACTTTCTCACTCACCAAGAGTCCAACAATATAACAACAAACCACACAAGCACATGACTGTTCAAATTATATTACTCGAAATTTCATAGAAATTATGTAAAAAGTTTAAACAATAGGAAACATAATGCATCCACGGTATTATAACTTATGGAATTATTAAGTCCTAAATGTCAAATTTCTTCCAAGATACTGTTCACTCTTTTTTTTATTTAATTAGTATTTCATCCACAGTTTTATAACTTATGGAATTATTAAGTTCCAAGTGCCTAAAGGAATGATGCATGATACTAAAAAATTGTCAGGTTATTAATTTTTAATTATTTTTCAGAATCAAGTTCATTGGATTATAAAAATAGCATGTGTTTCAAGAAAAATTTAATGCAGTAACTTGAAATTTTACCTCAGCAAATATTGCAACTATCTTAGGAAGATACTGATGGTTAGGACCCAATACATCGTTGTCCGGCCTGAAAACATATTAGATACATTGTTTATAATGAGAAGTAACAGCACATTTAGACAATGAAATTGTGGAAATCAGACCAGTGCAGTTAAAACAAGAAAGCTGAGTTACCTCTCGACCATTGAACAAAGCTGTTCGTGAACAACTTTGGCTTCTATCAGATCCCCTTTTATCGGCAAGCAGTTTAACCATGCAGGAACAACCTAACCAACACAAATGGGAGTATTCAAAGCAAGTCAAGATTGAGAACAGAAGTAAGCACCAAAATAAGTAAAATGACATACACAACCAGAGCATTACTTGGTTCAAAAGAACTTGCGAAATTGATTCAAAAAATTATAGTGACAGAATAACTGCAATCCATCTGAAATTGTAGAATGGATTTAGCCAGAGTATGTATTTTGAATCTTGCACGATAGCAGCACATGCATGTGCTTAATCCAAAGCACAGACCCTCGCCATTCATATCAAAACAGCTAATCAACATGGAAAACAATTTTATTGTCTGCCATACCTGAGCTGCATCAATACTGTCCCGATGGAACAGGCATATTTTTCCAAAAGCGGAAACAGCATTATCGTATGCCATCACATATTCTGATTGCAAAGCATTGGGATGCCGTATTACAGCATTTAACCTTGATAGAGCCTCTGGAAAAAGTCAAAAATACATGTCAATTTTGGAAAATGAAACAAAACACCTTATCAACAATTATACAAAACTTACCTCCAACAAGTGGCTTAAATACAGGACCACCAAATTCTGTACAAACGCCAAGTCCATACACTGCTGCCTGAACATTAATCATGCAATTGAATTACAATCTCAACAATAAAAGGTGCATTAGTTATTCAGAAGTAAGAAAGTACATGCCTGTCGCACATCTGGGCTCTCATCATTGCAAGCCTCCAATATGAAAGGAAGATACGTGTCATAATACCTGTTTCAACAATGTTACCGCAATTGCGTCAAATGAAAGTTCTCTATGGTGATAATTATCCTAAGAAGTTCATGAAGCGTACTTTATAGCTGCCTCACGACACTGCTCAGCAACATCATCAAAAATACAAATTGCAATTCTTCTTTCTTCAGCTGTCTTATCCCTTCCCTGTATTTAAGACACAACACACATTAGCACAGAAAATTTTCTTTTGGCTGTTCCTTGAGAACTGTAATCTGACATTTCAAACAGATAATGTTCTGGGAACTTACCCACATAGGTGTAAGATATGAAGATAGCTCATCAAAGAAAGGCAAGAAAGAGGCTTTAAATGTTTTGACCAAAGTTCCCAAGATTTCACCCACCTGGAAGCAGAATATTCATGAAGTAAAGAAAGAGTGAAGCATTGTTGCAGTCTTGCAGAAAAACTCTTATGCACTTATTAAGACAAAAAGGAGGAAGCATTATAGTTACAGGAAAAAAAAACTTATGGGCAGTATACCATAGATCTTTTATGAAGACTTACTTGGTCAAAAACTTCTTCCTCTTGTTCATTTTCCTCTTTTATCAGCTCTCCTTCCTCAGCGTCAAAGTCTTCGGCTTTGGCTCTTTCAGCTCTCTCCCTTTTCCTGCTTGCACTAGCTGTGATTACTTGTTTTATCTCGTCCACAATAGATCTAACCTGGCTTTCATCCAGAAGAGTACCAGAGATCTGAAAGGAAAATGCTCAGAATTTCTACAAGAGTTATGTACTTTATATGATATACAATAACAAAGAGACATAGGCTGATTAGACCAAAGAACATCCCTGGTCAATGGTACTCATACATGTCCATTAAAATAAATGAACCATAAAGGTCATGAATGGAACTCCGAAATGATATACTCTCTCGATAGCTTAACTACACATGTCAACTAAAAAAGAGATAAAAAATACCTAAAGAAATTACTTGCGTACAGTTTTCAACGTAAGTCAATATGAATGATTTGACTTAGGAATTAGTTCAAGTTACAGCAGATATTGAAATACCATATTAAGTTCAAGTATTTCCCATTTTTCATTTATTTAAATATATTTTCACTTCTAATTATCTGTTGCCCCATAATGTTAACTAATAACCGAAGCAGTATGATTTCAAACAGATGGCAACAAACAGAAAAGACTGTATAATTAAGTTCACTTCTTAGTAGAACAAACCTGTATGCATTCATTCAACGCATCCAACATGCTTGCACAAATTTCTGTATCAGGCTCCTGCAAGAAAGAATATGACAACTTAAGTACTTCACGTAAAACAAGCAACACAATGGCAAAGCAATTGGAGATTCAATAAAAGAAAAATATTAAAGCCAAAACAACAATAACCTTATGTAATGCCTCCACCAAAGCAGGAACGATGTAGTCAGACAATTGCTTTACATAGGTCTCATTACGCCCTTGAGCCATTCCCTTCTCTACAGCTAATTTTGCTGAATGCAGTAACTCCGGCATGGCTAGAAATAAATTAGAAAAAAGGAAAAAGATAGAATTAATAAAAGTCCTAACTTGACAAAGAATTATTCAAACCCGAAAGAAAAGTATATACTTATACCTGAAACAGCAGCTTTTCTAACTTCCTCATGGAAGTAAAATTTAAGAAGAGGAACTAGAGTTGGAGCAACCTGCATAATGTGTTCAACTTTTTGTTGGTATTAATATTGCTAGAAAATAACCTGATACCAATATAATGAATTGAGACAAACCTGATCAATCCATGAAAAAAATCCTTCCTTCAACTCATCAGCATAGCAACATAGCATGTTACATGCTGTAGCCTTTTCCTCTAGGACACTAGTCTTGATCCCAATTCTTTTGTCCCCAAGTGTAATAGTTTCCATACTGTACAATACCAACATAATCTTACAACATCAAATAACAGTACAAACAACATGCCATAGTAATTAGCCATACACAAACACAGCGAAGGGCAAGACTCAGTGCAGCTAGTGGTGTGTGAGAACATGCCAACTTGTGTGCATGTGTGTATCTCACTGTTTCTGCATAACAGAGAGAAGAGAAAGGCAATAGAGTTTTCCAAATCTATATGAATGAGTGAGGAGTGCAAACAAAATATAAATGCATGAATCAATGTTTCTGCTACTTATTAACAGAATATATTATAGTTAAAGTAGCAAAGTATAACCTTTCATCATCATAGTCCTCAATGTCATTATCTGAATCTGCAGATGTAATAGTTACATCTGGCTTAAGTTGAGCAGACTGAAGAAGGGGAGGCATCACAATGCTCATGTAAGGGAGGAAGTCTTGTCCCAAACACTTGCAGAGTCTGGCCCATGCCTATCACATGGACAATATCATCATAAGCAAGGATGACCAAACATGCAAAAGATATGATATTTTTATGTATTTTGGTGCTATGGGCATACTTGCAGCATGTAACTTGTTGTTGGATCATCGGTTTCCATTTGGGATCCTTGCAATGACATAAGCACTTCCATAACCTTGTAAGAAAAGTGGAAGGGAAAAAAGTTAGATAAAAGGTACTCCTATTACTGATGGAAGAACATACAAGATATTCAACAGTTCGATTTCGATATAACTGAAACCATGTAATGAAAATAAAACAAAGAACAATGAGAAAAACAAAAAGAAAAGTACATGATACAAGTTACAGAAGACACAAGTCTGCTCATAAGCAGGAAGGTGGGGTCGATACCGAGGTGTACAACAACAATTATGCAGTAAGGTTTCTCAGGTATAGATCGCATATAAAAATCTAAGACAAAATGGAAATAAAGTACTCACAGTCATTTAATAAAGAGAGACTTTATTTTTGGCAAGTATAAAGAGGGACTTGACTTGGGTTTCCTTATCAACAGGAAATTCAAAAGAAAAAAGGAACAAAACCCAAAAGTGAAGAAAAATGGTGGACATTAATGAAGATCCACAACCAGGTGTTGTAGTCTGAATTCTCAGACAGGGGAGGAAATTATAAAATTAAAAAACTGGTTTTGGCTCCGGAACAAATACATCACGAATGCGCATGACTGCGAGCAATTGAATTTCTTAGGATGTTAGAGTTCAAGTTTGATATAATCAAGAGAAAAAGCCAATAATAGATCAACCTGATGGTACCCTCCCTCAAATTGATATATAGCCCATCACAATCACTTTCAAGGAACAAAAAATGCTTATTCTTTTCTAAGGCTAGAGAACGCAAGGTGCATGCTTTCTGCAAATTATACCATTGCAGACTTGCAGTTCATAACCAATGTCAAATGATATCACTGAACTCAAATAGCTCAAAGTTGTACCATCAATCCATGACATTTTGAGATCTAAAAAAACTACAGTTGTAAAAGTAATCAAATTGAAAGAGAAAAAGGTGTTTCTACACGCAAAATCCACCTGCTTAGCATCATCTCTGAACTTCTCTTTTCCAACAGCCATTCCAACGAGACTAATACACTCCATGGATTTGGCACGTAGCATACGATTAGATTTATCAGTTGCATTCATCAATATGGCTTTCAGGTAAGGCATAACTGCATCATAATATTTTTGGAATTGCTCCTGCAACCCAATATTGTTGAACTGAGTCATTCATATAAGAGATACAAATTAAAGCTCCGTCTAGCTTTATTTTGGGTAAAATTATACCTGAGATGAGTCGGCCACTGATGCCAAAGCAGTCAGGGCACCTTCTTGCACCATTTGTTTCCCATTCTGCATGATATATTTCAAATTCAGACAACAATGATCTCCTTAAAACAAAGCAAACTGATGCATTGGGATTTTAAAACATTTCTCATACCTGTAAAAGTACAAGCAATTTACTAACTATTCCATCCAAGTAAGGTGTTAAAATTTCCGGAGTGCATTTCTCACTGAAGTTGAGTACAGCTGAAGCAGCATGGGCCTGTTTAGACACAAATTACACGAAAAAACAAACAGTTAGCCATATTAAACAAAAAACGTTGAAGTAAAAGAAAAAAAAGAAAGAGAAAACTGACATTATAATAAGAATACTAAAGCATAAGCTAGTTTAGTTCAGTTCAGTTCCTTTTGTAGGCATGTTTTATCATCTATAAACTGGAACTATCATTAAACCAATATCCACATGAAGACTTGAAGATGGTTTTTCTCTATTATCCATAAAATATTTCAAGCAATTACAACTATGGAGAATTGACTTTCCAATAAATTGTTTCTCTTCGCAATCAGTTAAGAGGCTCTTACAGACAAATCCACCATTGCAGAAGCTAATCTGTATAGATGCTAGCAACACTTAAATTCAAGTTCTGTTCTATCTTTCAAGAATCATGAAAGCAAATACGTGAAACAAATCTTTAGTAACTTTAAAAAGCATAACCTTGAATCTTGAAAGCAAAATCATACAACTCTGACTAACCTGCACTCGTGGATTCAGGAAATCATCCATAGCACCAGCTAACGCTGGCAATACTCTTTGGTGATATTGGTTCTGCAAATCTGGACCCAGGTCGGTAGACAATTGCCCAATTGCATTAATAGCTGCCCACCTCACACGGGGATGAGAATCATGAAAGGAGTTCAAGACCATAGAAATCACTTGTTCCAGATTTTTAATCATCACCTGCAAGTGTAGCAACAAATGAAAATTAAAAAAAGGAACATCTTCCTAACTTTTTACTTCAACTGCAGCATCTATGTTTTGTAATACCATTTTTTCCTTTCAAACATAAACTAATTCCCATGAAAAAGCTATGTCATTAGGCTATGGAGAAAGATATTAGGAATCCACATATACTACACAAAGTTCCCTCCAATTGTTAGTGAACTGAAAACACCATGAATCAAAACGAAAGAAGTAAATAGGATTGGGACTAATGTCCAGGTCATGCTAACAATCATTGCAGCACATATTAAACATGTTGAAATATTATGTATACCTTGGCACACCCCTCGGCAATCTGAGCAAGGGCAATCAACGCAGCATGGTGCTTTTGCCACTCAGGTGCAGCCAGGTAAGCCGGCAACTGCTCTGATGCAACTGGAACAATAGTGTTTCCACCCAAAGAAATTGCCAATCGATCTAAACACTCCTGCCCGACACTGTAATTGCTTGATTCTCCAGCATCCTCATCCTCAGTTTCTGCAGTGTGCCATGCTGCATCATCCTCAATATCCAAAAGCATTTTCATTAGTATTGCAAATAGCCTATTAATAAATTGTGGCAACTTCCTCATCATTCCTGGTGCACGCTCTCTTGCTTCTGCCAATGTAACCACGAACTCGATCGACAAATGACGAGTGCCTTCCTCAAGTGATTCAGCTTCTGCTATCTGCAACATTGATCCCACCACATCAACAAGCTGTCTTCTAAGAAACCGTGGCTCAGTCCCGGCCAACTCAATCAGCAACTCAAGGGCCTCTTGTGCAGTTGCCTCGTTCCCGTTATTTAATGCCTCTGTCAACGTCTTCATCATTGCTGGCAACAAATCCTGAAATCTATCCCGATCAGTTGAACAGTCCAAACACTGAACAAAGTTTGTTACCGCATTCAAAGCAGCAATTTTGACATCGGCATTGGTACTTTCACTCAAACATCTCAAGAACACAGCGTGGAGATCCTTTATAAAAGGAGTCAACACATCCCCGATATACTGACTCAACTGTGCAAATATCAAAAACGCAGGTTCCTGCAATTTAGGGGAATCCGAAGAAACACACTGAAACATAAACGGCAAGAGCTCCGGCCAGCCATTCTCGGGCAAAATACCAGAAGCGAGCTCCGCAACAGTATCGCACAACTTTTTAGACAAATTTTTGGCAGTTTCCACTTGGATTTGAGACAAAAGCACGGATTTGATCGAGGACTGAGTGCTAATGTTGAGGCGAGGCCAGATATAAGAGTCGTCACGCGTCAACAACTTACGGAGGAGAATACAGGACATGGCCCGAGTCTCGGGTTGATTGCATACTTGGAGGAGATGTGCGAGGCGGAGACAGAGCGCGTCGGGGTCGGATTGCTTGCATAGATTAAACAAGGCCTCTGCGTGAGAACGTTGCTCGTTCGAGGATGACATCAAGTGGGAGACTAGGGTTTCGAATGGAGCCGGGTCGGGTCCCAAGATGAGGGCGAGCTGCGATTGCTGGTCCATGGCGGCCAAGGAGAAGGAGGAGGAGGAGAAGGATATGGTGGATTGATTCCTTAGTCGGCCCTTTTGATACGGTTTCTGTAATTATGCCCTTGAGAGGGGGAATTAAGGATTTTAAGAGAGAGAAGCAACTAGGGCTGACGGAAAGTTTACAGCACTTTAATATACAAATAATAAAATGCGACATCGAAAATATTATTATTTTTAATATTTTTGATAAAAAAAATTATTTAAAATATTATTATTTTTATCAAAAATATTATTATTAGTCATCTTATCGGGTTTGTTAATATATCTGATAAAACGTTACTTCAAATATTATTTTTTTATAAAAAATGTTAATATGAAACACTTTTGAAAATTTTAAAAAACATTAATGTTTTAAATAAAAAATAATATTTAGATAATTTTTTACTGAAAATATGAAAATGATAATAATATTTCTGATAACTTTTTTTTCTAATCGTAAATTAAGGTTGCTAAAGTTTATGTTGATAACAAAAATAAAGGGGGTTGATTAGTTATTAAAAATATATATTCTAAAATCAATTCTTTCTTTTGATTAATTATTGAAATGTCATTCTCAAAAATAATAAATAAAATGTGGAAATGTATTTCAATTGATGAGTAAAAAAATTGAATCTTAACGTTAAGTTGAAAATATTTTATGATAATAAGCAACATATAATTATTATTTATTATATAACATACGAACATTTATAAACTTCTTCTAAAATTGAAATATCTTTGAATGACATTACAGTTATATGAGCAATGTACCTATGAAAAATTGAAAAACCTTGAATGATAATCTCTTAATGTGCCCTGTAGACACCTATCTACTCTGAACTTTCTTTTACAACCGACAACTTAACATTCATGTGCTTCAACTTCAATGTTTTTCTCATGTTATTGAAATAATGGATTGTAATTTTATACAGATAAGGGTAGCTCACAACCTGTTCATCACGTATTGATCCCATTCTTGCAATCTCTGGTTAAGTTGTAAAAGGTTCCTACTCGTGTATTTGCCCGGTAAAATACCTCCGTGTCCACAGCGACTCTCATAGGCCTGTAAATGAACTGAACGTTCAGCGAACCGTTCATGAACCGTGCGGCGGGAAGTTCGTTTATGTGCGTTTATTTAATAAATGAACGAACATGAACAAGATTTTGTGTTCGTTTAATTAAATGAACGAACATGAACATAGGCCTCGTTCGTTCATTTACGTTCGTGAACGTTCGGTTATGTTCGTTCGGTTATGTTCGTTTATGTTCGTTCGGTTATGTTCATTCATTTATGTTTAACCCAATCTTCTTAAATCAATTTTGGTGACCAATTTGTAAGTATCTTAAAAATATTAATTAATCTGATATTCTGATGACCAATTTCATAATTAACCCAATTTTATTTGGAAAATCCAACAATATTAACACGGTTTAGTTCTTTTTGAACGATCCATAAGCTGCATACCCAGCACCGTCAACATCTACTGCGCCGGAACCCTATGTGACTGCACCACCAGCTAGTTATCCGATGAGCAAAGAGGAGTCCCAAAAACCGGTTGCTTTCGAAACCAAGTCCAAAGGTGATGGATTATGGAAGGGATGTTAAGTATTAAGCACCGTTTCTTCTACTCAAATAATCTTCTTTTCTTTCATATATAATGGAGTATTCGAATTTACAAGTAAATAGTGATCAACCAGCAACTCAAGTCAGCTTACTTTGAACTCAAGAACCCAATAATGGTGAGGCCTTATTACATAGGTTGAGAAGTTCTTTAACGCGTTTAATCAAACAAATTTTGTGCACCATCCGGATATGAAAGTTTAGCCAGCCGAGAAAGAATGGTTTTTGATGTATGAGTTGGTGTGAACAATAAACCAACATACTTCTCTCATCTCCCAATTTTCAACTTCTACATAGCACAAAGCTAAGGACATGGTTGTTTGATCCCCATGGATTAAGGTCGGCAATCACATGAAACACAATCTGTGTTCATATCGACTGTTGTTGAAGGAGATAAGAAGAAAGAAAGTGGAGGAACGTTATGCAATCCG
The DNA here is from genome assembly GCF_006381635.1 of Hibiscus syriacus. Taxonomy (NCBI): domain Eukaryota; kingdom Viridiplantae; phylum Streptophyta; class Magnoliopsida; order Malvales; family Malvaceae; genus Hibiscus; species Hibiscus syriacus. The sequence continues at coordinate 2,907,001 of NW_024061783.1, forward strand.
ACATCAGTAGCAAACAAGCAGCTCGGGGTTGGTAACTTATATAAAAGAAGATGGGGGAGAATAGGTTTAAGCATATTTGCGCTTGGGGCAATGTCGAGCTCGGAATCGAGCTTGAATCGAGCTCAGAATCGAGCTCAGAATCGAGCTTGAATCAAGATCTTAAATTTTTTTTGAGTTCGAGTCGAGTTTCAATATTATATTTCGAGTTCGAGTTGAGCTTGATAATTTTAAGCCCGCGAGTTTTCGAGTCAAGTCGAGCTGACTTTGAAAGTTTTCGAGTTCGAGTCGAGCTCAGCAATACTCGAGCTCGACTCGGCTCGTTTATACCCCTAGGTAGGGTCTCCAACGTTTATGTTCGTTTATGTTCGTGTTCATTTATGTTCGAGTTAGTTTATGTTCATGTTCGTTCATGTTCGTTTATTTATTAAATGAATGAACATGAACAAGTTATATTCCTTAATAAACGAACATGAACAAAAAATATTTTGTTCGTTTATGTTCGTGTTCGTTTATGTTCATTTATTTATTAAATGAACGAACATGAACATACCTCCGTTCGTGTGCGTTCGGTTCGTTTACAGGCCTAGACTCTCATGTATCCATCAAACTCGATGGGTTTTTTATCTTTCAGCTGTGTCGTCTCGTTGTACCACTCACTCGCGTTGCTCCATAATTTCTTGTAATCATCAAGCAAATGGACCTTGTATTGAGAGTTAAATTTATCAAAGTAATTGTAGAATGGTTCGTTCGTTGCTACGTAAAGGTATTTTTATCTCTTAACAGTTAAATCATTAATTTATCGGATTAGATATGAATTTTTAGGTATTTATTGGCACCATAATTTGATTTTCATTTTAAATGAATAAGATGATCACATGCACATTAGTCTCTTGCACCGTAGTTTCTCTTTGGCTCATTTTTTTAGCTCAATTAGGAAATTATATATGTATATGCTTAGATGCACACATATATTATAAAGTAAAATTTATTTTCATAATTTAAACTTTTTTATTTTTATATATTTTAAATTATTTAATGAGTGAAAATAGATAACTAAAAATAAAAGATTTTAATTTATACTTAATATTAAAAATTTAGTATGAATCACTAAATTATAATTCAATGATTCAAAGCATATAGGGTTAAAAAAGAAATTACATTATATTCGTTAACAATTAATTCAATTTGAAACAAATCAGTTAGTCGAATTAATAAAAAATATCAAATATATTATACATATTAAATACATATTTAAACTTAAATCAATTAAGAATTAAGATTTAACTATTTTTTTCACACTAAACCATTAAATTGTCAAAGACATAACTAAATTTTAATTAAAAATTACTAAAAAATTAATAAATTAGATCGATCAAATTAACTGAATTTAGTTCGATTTAATTAGTTATTTTAAAAAAAAATAATTTGATTAATAATTATTTTATTCAATTTTAAAAATTTTAATTCGGCCCAGTAGTATGGGTTCTAGAATTGGGCTGCCTCGCCGAACTACATAGGTCCAAAATATTCAAAACATTCGCAATCTATGAATTAGCATGAAAAGCGTGGCGCGAGCAAAGAGAAGGTAACCTAGAGTAGAGACGCTATATGGCAAAAAGGGAAATTCCAGAGATCTATTTTATCATCCCATTTTCCTAACCCTAGCTTCACCCCTCTGCCTTTGCCGCTTTCTTCAAACTCCGCCTCCGCCTGGTTTCTTCCATCTTTTAATTCTAGGGTTTTGCAGATAGGTGCACTGTTTGCATTTCTTATCCCCCCATAAATGAGAGGCAGGAGTTATACTCCATCTCCGCCCAGAGGCTACGGCCGTAGAGGGCGGAGCCCTAGTCCCAGAGGCCGTTACGGTGGTCGTGCTCGCGATCTTCCTACGAGCCTTTTGGTTCGCAACCTCCGCCATGACTGCAGGTTTCTTTTGCTCTCAGATCTTATTTCTAATGCATTTTGAAATTTGAATTATTATTAATTCATAGGAAATTTTGTTTTTCGTCTCCCATTGTTGAATGAATCATTAAATCGTAGCTATTTTTCAGTGTGGAGATTATTTATTGATGCGAACTTTTAACCCGTTATTTTTTTCTCTGATAATGTAATGGATAAAATTATTGACTATTTTCTTTTCTACCTGCTGCATTCTGATATTGATTTTTCTCTTTTGCAGGCCTGAAGACCTTCGTAGGCCATTCGAAAGATTTGGCCCTCTTAAAGATATTTATCTGCCCAAGGATTATTATACTGGGTAAGGTTATATTTGTTGCCTTATGAATGTTTCAGTTGTTTAGTTTAATTTTTTTAACCTTACCACAGGTTTTGTGTGGGATAGGCCATCATTAGCCATGTTTGGCGACTTTTCATTCTTTTTGGAACCACAGAAACTCTTGTGTGTTAACCTTTTTATTTTCAATTTCCACGATGTACTTCATTTTCATTCATTTTTATGATTTCTTTTACTGTAGAAAATTCGTAACTTTGATATTCCATTTAGGTTGGCCTTGGGAAATTTGTGGTTCTTCAAAATTCTCTTCTCTAATTTAGGGGTTCAAGCCAAGTTTTAAAAACCCATCTTTTTTCTCTATGCTTTTACCAAGCACGCCCTGCTCTTGCTCCTTCATCTGAATAGCCATTCTGATGTTGGGACATTTCTTTAAGTATACTCGTTTGTAATCACAAATTGGGTGTGTTAATTTGAAGTTCTTGAGGTTTAACAGTGAAAATAAAGTTTTGAAGACAACAATGTAAATAGAGTTCTTTTGAAGATGATGTTAGTGGTAGTGACGATTGGAAGAAAGTTGGTTGGTTTGAATACATTGTGAAGATGTTCCAAGTCTTGAAGATTTTCAAGTGATCTTTAAATTGATACTTGCAATGTTAGCAGGCAAGTCCTTGTTAGATTTAATTTTCTTTTGTTGCCTTGAAGTTACGCTTCCATGTAATTCTTCAGGGAACCTCGAGGGTTTGGTTTTGTCCAGTATGTTGATCCTGCTGATGCTACTGAAGCTAAATACCAGATGGATGGGCAGGTTCTTCTTGGTCGAGAGTTGACCGTTGTCTTTGCTGAAGAAAACAGGAAGAAACCTACTGAAATGAGGCACAGAGAACGAGCAAGGTACAATTTTCAGCATATTTACCGAGCTGTAACATATGTTTTTGACAGTTATACAACACATTCTGTTTCCTTTATTTGTCAAGGGCAAGCTATTTTGTTGTCTGGCTTCCAAAAAAATGTCGTTTTACTAGATTTTGAGCTTGCATCCATTTGAGCCTTTCCAAAGATGACCTCATAACTGGTCTAGTTTACTTTTTTTCCCCTATAATAATTAAGAGAATGTAGGAATATTTTAATTTACTTAAAATTTACAACTTCCTTTGGGGGAGATGATATATAGTAAAATGGTCTTATTGAGATGCTTGTGATATTTTGAAGTAACATTATTTTTAGTTGTAGGTAGCTTATCTGCGTGTCTTAGGAGCAATGTTGATATGCTAATATCCATGTGTATTTAGTAGGTTCAATATTCTTAGAGCTGTATGTTTTTGTAAAAATTTGTGATGCTAAACATATTCATAAATGGCATGGAGCAAAGTAATTTCCTAGGATAGTTTGGATTTGCCTTACATTTCCTCGGAAATTGTTATGATCTTTCCTTGTCTCTCAACCTTCAATGTTTTCTGCACCAGTGGAGGTCAATATCGTGATAGGAGAAGGTCCCCTCCTCGATACTCTCGCTCGCCACCACGTCATGGAAGATACCAGTCTCGAAGTCGTGATTATTCTCCTCCTCCTAAAGATAGGCATTACTCAAGGTAGTGGATGTGTTTCTTCCTCAACTCTAAAACCTCTTAAATACCCTCTTCTTCATAGGCTTATGGTTAACTCCATGATGTTTGCTCCATGCAGATCTCCTTCACCGCAAGGACGCTACAGCCGAGAGAGGTATTCACGTTCTCCTCCACCATACAATGGCTCAAGGAGCCGGAGCCGGAGTCTAGACAGGGGCCAGGGTCCCAGCCAGGGCAGAAGTCGCAGCCCAGTGAGCCCAAGGGAAGTTAGAAGCCCAGTGAGAGGCAGAAGCCGGAGCCCAAGAGAAGTTGGAAGCCCATTGAGAGGCAGAGGCCAGAGTCCATACCATGAGGAGTACAAGAGGGAATTAAATGGAGAAAGGTCTCCTAGTCAATGATATCTGTGCTGCAATCCTTTTTATGGTTTGGTGTTTAAACTGAAGTTTGTTAGGATAATTTGGTGGATTTAAGAGTCCAACTGGTAATGCCGAACATGGAATAGGGGGTGCTGAAATATTCTTTATTAAGGGCCTATGTTAACTAGTACTGAAAGTACTTTTTTGGTGATCCTTTTCTTTTGGTGCAACTTTTGAATTTATGCTGGTATGGTATCATTAGCTTATTGTGGATGAAATTAGTGCTTCTGAGATATTATTCTTTACAATATTACTCACTTTTAATCGCCCCCCTTAGTGAAATCATAAATGTTTAGATCTGATGAATTAATTTACATCTGGGTTCCCTTGTTAACGTGAGTGCCTAGGTTCTCATGTCTTATAAATTAAGGTGATACCATTTAAATTCTGGAGCATTAATTTTTTTTATCTTGTTAACGTGTTCTCATCTCTTATATATCTTTAGAATTTAATTTACATGTCATATGTTTTAGATCATTTAAATTGGTATTTAGATTAATAAACAATTAATAAATAAACACTATTATTTAATTAAATTAAAATCATGATTAAAGTGATAAAATATTTAAATAATAAAGATGATGTATGTAATAATATATATTCATTTAATTATCGTATTTATTTTTTTGTTAATTAATTACTGTGTCAGTTTTTTCGTTAATTATTAAAAATAATAATTCAGTTGCTATTATTTAAATAATTAAATAATTTAATTATAAAATTAATATAGCAATTATAAAATTAGGATCCCATAATTAATTGGCTATTCAAGAAGTTTACACTTGTAAGAATTACACCCATAACGACAAGCTTGATACCTTGTACTGATTTCAAAAGAAATTGATTAATTTAATAATTCATTTATTTACCATACAGTCCCCAAACAAATATTCTGATGCTTTCCTCTGGCAATATTTTCCATTTCATATAAATTATTGCAAAAAAGATAACCCAAAAAACAATAAAGGTGGCGTTTCGTTCGCTGGAATGTTTATGAGAGAATTAGAATCTGTGAAGGAATTGGAATTGGAATCCAATTCCATATTCTGTTTGGCTGGCAGAAAATATTTTGTTTGGTTCGCAGAAATGTCAGATGAATTTGATTTCAATAATGTAAAATAATAAGATTGTCCTTCTTGTTTTTTTTACTTAATTTTAGTTTGTTTTATAAATTACATGTATCAATATATTATAAAAATTTAAAAAATATTAAATTTTAATTTTATTGATTGATTATTCATTTCAATAAATTATAAAAATCATGCTAATAAACACTATAAGTTAAAATCATCCCAATTAGGGATGGTCATGGGTTGGGTTGGATCGGGTTTTTGGTCCACCCGACCCGACCCGAGAACAAGGGAACCTCTATCCGAGACCCTACCCGACTAAAATAAAGTTTCACCCAACCCGACCCGAATATATGAATTAGAAACCCGACCCGAAATAATAAAAAAATATTTTTATTCAATAAAAACAGTGACTTAATTGAAAAAAATTATATATAGAGGGGTATTATTGTAATTATTCATAAATATATAAGGTAAAGTTATATATTTTTTCGGGTCGGGTCGGGTATTTTTCACCCTAAACCCGAACCCGACCCGAATATCAAACTTAAAAAAACGACCCTACTCGACCAAAATAAAATTTCACCCGACCCGACCCGAAATAATAAAAAAATATTTTTATTTAATAAAAACATTGACTTAATTGAAAAAAGTTTTATATAGAGGAATATTATTATAATTATTACTAAATATATAAAGTAAAATTATATATTTTTTCGGGTCGGGTCGATATTTTTCACTATAAACCCGAATTGACTCGACCCGACCCGAATATCACACTTAAAAAATCTGACCGACCCGAATCCCAATCAAAATATTTTAATAAATTACTAAAAGATGATGAATGTACTATACCAAGCCTTTGAAAACTTGAACCAAATATTAAAAAAAATATATAGAATTAAATTTCAATTTTCCTTTATTCCAAATGATTCCTACTAACCAAACGCCATTAAAGAGGTGTTGAGCACCACCAAGCCATTTGTTTCAGGAACACCAAAGAACGTCAAAGATCAAACAAACACAAGCTGACATCACAGACGTTTCTTCACTCTGCATCCGAAACACACTATTTTTTATTATTAAAGTACTTTTTTCCTACTTGCAAATGTAAGTGGATGTTTTTCTTTCTTTTAGTGCTATGAAAAATGTATTTAATAATGTAAATAAAGGATTTCTTTTATCAGCTGAAGCCTTACAGCTCTGTCTGTTTTTCTCCCTAGATTTCTTCTGTTTGCAGCTTGGGGAACTTGGATCAGGTACTCTAGAACTTCCTTATCTTGATTTCTTTGTCTGGGTACTTTTATTTAGTGGAGTTGGCTACTGGGTAGTTTGAAAAATGCAACTTTGGGGACCCTTTGCATCTGGGAATTTTGGAACTAGACTTTACTTTCACAGTTGCATTGCTTGCCATTATTGGTTTTTTTATGCTCAGAATGTGAAAGGGTGTTTTAGATACTTTAGTTTCTCAACTTCTTTTCATAAATGTCTCTCTTTTTCTTTGTGCAAGACGTCTAAAATACTGGTTTGATGAGCAAAATTGATGCGCAATAGGTTTTGAACCACTGTGGAGTCTGGTCTGGGTCTAATATCTCCTGCTAACGCTAAGATTTCCCTTACATTATGTCAACAACATGTTCATACAGGACAACCATTGTTGAGGAAATGGACTTACAGTAGTATCTACTCTGTAATGGATATGGAAATTTACTTTTACTAACCTTTTGAGTTAGCATTTGCCTTTTAGAAGATATGTATATTTTTCAGACACCAAGGTCAATAATTTTCATAGTTTTGCCATATACATAGATTTCTTGTGGCTTTTATGAGTTTATTTTATTTTCTTTGTTCCATAAATTCTTAGTATTTGCCAACCATTGTCTGCTATATCTGATTCTTTTATTTTCTGAACATCTTAGTATTTAAGCCCCGGCTGAGAGTTAACAGCACAAGACAGTTCATTTAAGTTGGCATTTGTTTATGATCAGATGATTCCTGACAGATGTTTTGGAAGCTTGCTTCTGGTTCTAATTGGCATGTTTTCCAATGTTATAGGTAATTTAGAAGTTTTCATTGATTGTTTATCTTTTAGGCCAAGTTTTATTTGAAAGCTTAGTATTATTCAAGTCTGCTATTACTTTTCGGGTTAGCCCTTCCTTCAAGTCTTTAAGCATCAGTTGTAAAATCATACTTATTTTAAAGGATATTTCTTATTAATGAGTTTTTTTTTAATTAGTTTTACTTTTTTATGTTTTTTTTGGTTTTCTGATAGTAACCACTTTCTGTACATTTTATGGATCAAATACCACCAATGAAACCATTTTAGTCATGCTTACTGGTAATAAATACTTTGAATAGGTTCAGTCTGTGTTTTCTTGTCATAGTATTTAGAAGGTGCCTACCGGACATGCCTTCGAAGATCTAGAGACCATTGAAAATCGAAATGCTTGTGTTCTGTTTGTTTCCATTTCTGTTTTTTCTTTTTAACAGGTGCACTGATGATCACCATTGAAGCAAATATAAGCTAAAAAATATGAAGCACAGTGGATTTGTCATTATGTTATATGAATTTACCTCTAATAATCCAATGGGGCAATTTGTTTTTCATTTGAGTTACAAGGGTGTTCTTAATGTTAGGTGATCTACATAAAAATATCATGCAATTGGGTTTTTGGCTGGTTCTTACTGACATAAATTATTGACTTTATAGGTGCATTTGTCGGGGTAAACATAGGCACTGATGTTTCCAGCATGCCGTCAGCTTCAGATGTCGTTTCCATCATCAGAGCCCATCAAATCACTCACGTACGACTCTATGACGCTGACTCTCACATGCTGAAAGCCCTAGCTGGCAGTGGGATTGAAGTAATAGTCGGTGTGACGAATGAGGAAGTCCTAGGAGTCGGACAATCGGCATCAACAGCAGCAGCGTGGGTCAACAAAAATGTTGCATCCTACGTGCCTGCAACCAACATTACAGCCATTGCTGTTGGCAGTGAGGTTCTTTCCTCAGTCCCTCGTGTTGCACCGGTTTTAGTTTCTGCTATGAACAACCTCCATAAAGCTCTTGTTGCTTCTGATCTGAATTTTCATGTTAAAGTCTCGAGCCCCCAGTCCTTGGACATCATCCCCAAGCCTTTCCCTCCATCTACTGCTGTCTTTAATTCCTCACCGAACTCTACAATATACCAGCTTCTTCAGTTTTTGAAGAACACCAACTCCTATTACATGTTAAATGCGTATCCCTATTATGGTTTCACTAATGGAAATGGCATATTTCCAATTGATTATGCACTTTTCAAACCTCTCCCCTCCGTCAAACAAATTGTTGACCCGAACACTCTCTTCCACTATAACAGCATGTTTGATGCGATGGTTGATGCAACCTATTATTCTATGGATGCTCTCAACTTTTCTGGGATCCCCATTGTTGTCACAGAAACAGGATGGCCTTCTCAAGGTGGAGCCAATGAACCTGATGCGACTGTGGAAAATGCTGGGACATTCATTAATAACTTGATCCAGCGGGTTTCAAATAATTCGGGTCCGCCCAGTCGGCCGAATATTCCCATAAAAACATACATTTACGAATTGTTTAACGAAGACAAGAGACCTGGGCCTGTCTCCGAGAAGAACTGGGGGATGCTTTCTACGAACGGCACCACAGTTTTTCCTTTGAGTTTGAGTGGTTCTACTCAGACTATGGGAAATGCTACCGCAGTTTTCTGTGTGGCGAAAGACAACTCCAGTGAAGATAAGTTGCAAGATGGACTTAACTGGGCATGTGGGCAAGGACAGGCCAACTGCAGTGTTATACAATCCGGGCAGCCATGTTATCTCCCAAATAGCATCAAGAACCATGCATCTTATGCTTACAATGATTATTATCAAAAAATGCGTAGTGTTGGCGGGACATGTGATTTCGATGGGACAGCCACAGTTACCACTAATGATCCAAGTAAGTATGACAAGTTTTCTCATCATCTATCTGTAATTTTGATCTTTTAAAAATACATTACATCCTCGACTGAGTTTTTCCCGCCCTGCCAAGATTGTTCCCTAGAGAATGTTCTATGTCTGAATATAAACATATGTATATTATAAATAAACTTTGTGCCAAGCTTCGTGCTGTATCTGAAATCGAGTTCGCGACTTTTCATAACCCTTTTTTTTGCGACATCAACCGTATTGCATACTCATGTTCTTCCTGTCATTGCAATACTCATGCTCTTCCTGTCATGATATCCGGCTTTTTCTTTCTTGTTTTTGGATAATAACTCCATTGGTGAATAACTCGTGCAGGTTACAGGTCCTGCATATTTACGGGAAGGTGAGGTTCAACATCTTGTGCAGTTAAATATGTTCCATATTATCAATTCCTTATATAGGATCATGACCTTTTTCTTTTATTGAAACAGTTCTAATTCAAGCGCTGGCAGAGGGCTTTTTCCTGCCGGAGATTTCGGTCCTGTAAGTCCACTGGGAGAGGGTCCAAAGCTTTCGGTATGGAAGATTCAGTTTGCAATCTCAACGGCTTGTCTTTTCGTAATCTTGCTCTAACATTGGAAACTTCGTTGGGGTCGAAGATCATTACGCAATGAAATCTGCGACCAACGAACCATGATAACGGATTGTTATTTTTGATCTTTTACGAATCATGGTGGCATTCACTTGTTCATCTTTGACCATTATTGCTTACTCTTTCAGTTATCTGCTGTTGTTCAATGGTAGCAGTAGGCTGCCATTTCTAGCCATGAAATTTTAGGGAACTTGGATTTTGTTTTCTTCATTTTTATATTTATTCAATGTTAGTTGCCAAAGTAACATTTAATTAATGACTTTGACATTTTCAAACTGATCCTTAAATTTTAGGTACTTTATATTGTGATATATCATTCAACATTAACTTTTCAAGAAAAACTATAAATCTAAGTCATTTACATATATGCATATTGATTTTTTAGGGTAAACTACATAAATGACCATATAACTAAGAGTTAGGTTGCGAAATGACCACCATTTTCAAATTTGGCTCAATATGATCACTGAAATATTTAAATGGTTTTAATATAACCGCATGCCGTTAGCATTTAATAGAAATGTTTAGTTATAGTTAATAAAATTTGTATATTAGGGCGCGATCCTTGGAAAGTTACATATTCACGGCGTTGGAACCGTACTTGATTTTCTTTCATTTTAATCACAACTTGTATATGATTTGTTTCCTTGGATTTTCATTTAATGCAATTTGATCTTCTGTTTTTAATTTGTCTAATGCCTTTGTTTTTCCTACATTCAAACTTTAAACAAGTCTCCTAATGCAACACTGCTCGTCCACCTTCTAGAAGGCGCGCTGACTAGATCTTCTAGAAACTGTCGCTAACTGGACCTTCTAGAAACTGCCACGTCAGACCGTGTCATGCCCAGAGTCGTGCCCATGTCTCTAACCGTGACCAATTAATAAAAAAAATGCAGAATGCGCCCGTTTTACCACTAATTCTGGAAAGTCAGGCCCTGCACGAAAACAAGCATAACACAACCAAATTAGCACAATAAATCAATAAAATGAAAGAATTAACGAGCAAATATTAATGAGCAAATACTACCGATTATGAACACTCATCGATGAGTAAAAAGTCTATTGAACTTAGGCGCAAGATAAAGACACACACATTTTGTAGACGAGACATACTTTTTGTAAAATACTAGAATTTTTATTATTTTTATTCAAAATATTATACAACTTTTACTTTAATATTTTATATCGAATTAATAATGATTTGTTTTAATTGATATAAGAATAAGAATATATTAATAAAAAAAGTAGATGGAAATACAAATTCTGTAAATAAATTTTATTAATATTATAACTATATAATATTATAATTATAAAAATAATTATAAAAATAGTTATATATATATTTTTATTTATCTATATATTAAATACTTCTTATATAAAGCAGGGTGAGAGACATTAGGCGGTAATATAATGTTTATTATATTAATTTATTATATGAGATTGAATTGGGATTTTTAAATTGGAAACGTAAGAGATTTAATTTTTAAACAAAGTCACCAACTGAGACTTGCACTTCAAACTTTGGAAAGCATTCTGTACACAGCAGGCCCAATAAAAGAGCTTGAAATTATACAAACTAATGGGAACAAGTGATTAGAACATGCAAATCAAGGAAATGCAGAATCAGAACAGGAAGCAAGGAGAAAAAAAAGGTCATTCCATTCGCAGCCTTTAGGATGTATAACTGCTGGAGTCGAGCAATTGGCTTAGTGTTATCCTGTGAAACAGCTCCAGTGAGGGTGGATTACGAACCGACAGCACCCGAGAAACTTGCTGCATACTCGGTCGAGATTGTGGACTGGCATGTAAGCATTGTGATGCTACTTTCACAATGGAGACCACTTCTGCTGCCGTTTGTTTCCTCGGAGATGGAAGTCGCTCGTCTAACAGATCTTTCACTAGTAAATGACCGAAGGCTGATGACGATGAGCATGATGGAGAGAGTGAGGAGAACGATTACGAAATGAAAGATATCAGATCTCCGGGATGCCTTCCCATAAGCGTTTCCAATGTCACCACTCCAAAGCTAAACACATCGCATTTTTCATTGATGTGCATTGTATAAGCAAGCTCTACAAAAGAATAAGCATGCTCAAGTACACGATTATGGCTTCAGATTGTGTTCAACAATTTGCTTCGTCTAAATTCAGAACAATTACAGCATAAAAGAATGAAAAAAACATACCTGGAGCCGAGTAACCAAAAGTGCCTTCAAATGGTGTCCAATTGGATGAGTCAGGCTTTAGAAGCCTAGCAGCGCCAAAGTCTGCAACGTGAGCCACATAGTCTGAATCGAGCAGAATATTCTTGCTTGAAATGTCCCGATGGACTATGGGAGGGGAGCAGTCATGGTGCATATAAGACATAGCATTAGCCAAGCCTTTAACAACATTTACCCTCTTCTTCCAATCAAATTCCGTCGCTTGTTCATCACTCTTTAGTATCTTCTCCAGGCTTCCCCCTTCCAAGAACTCGTGTACCAAAAATGAGTGTCGGGGATGGGAACAGAAACCATGAAGCTTCAGAATATTCCGATGGCGTATTTCGGTCAAGGCCTGGATCTCGCTGTTAAAAGCTTTTTGATCTACCACCCCATCTTCTGAAAGTTGGTGAAGCCTTTTCACAGCAACCATTTGGCTATTAGACAATTGTGCCTTGTAAACGCTTCCGTATCCCCCTACTCCAATGCAGTATTTGGAGTCAAATTCTTCAGTTGCTTCGACGATGTTTTCGTACGCCATTTTCCCATCAATGTTGAAAACTGCAAACATATCTTCACTTACTACAACCTGTGGCGTGTTCTCGGTATGCTTTTCTCTTCGCTTTGAAGAATAAAGAATCCCAAGGACAATGGATACAAGTAGTAGTGTGCATGAAATAGGGACTACAGTTGCAATCACAATTTTACTTTTCTTCTTCTGATCTGCAGTATGGTTTAAATTTGATGAACATGATTCCAACCCTGTGATATTTCCGCACAAGCCTTTGTTGTTTTAAAAGCCTCAAATGAAGCCTCTCGAAAGGCCTTGGCATGTGGAAGAGGACCCTCCAACTGATTGTGGGATATATCAGCAGATGTTAAGCTTAACATACCATCAAAAGTTGAGGGAATGCGACCGAAGAGCTTATTGTGAGAGAGGTTCAGCTTTTCTAATGATTTCAAGTTCCCAACTTGCTCCGGTATTTTACCGATCAACAAATTGTGACTGAGATCAAGAACTTGAAGAAAAGAAAAGCTACCAACCTCAAAAGGAATTCCTCCACTGAATCTATTGGCACTCAGATTTAGTTCCAAGAGTGTCTTGAACTTGCTCAACCATGGTGGAATGGAGCCATTTAAGTTGTTTGCAGCCAAGTTAAGACCAGCAAGTGCAGACAACATTCCGATTTCTGAAGGAATACTGCCCGAGAGATGATTATCATTCAGCGTAAGGTTGAACAAGAATTTCAGCTGTCCAGTTCCTTTGGAATGCCACCGGTTAGATGATTTGAAGAAAGACCGCACACTCTAGCTGAGTCGCCTTTCCAAGTTCCAAAGGTATCTCACCGGATATATTATTGTTCGAGAGCCTTAGACTTGTTAGATTGTGGCACTGACCCCATTTTGACGATAGCTCACCAACCAATTTATTATAACTCAGATCAAGATAGTTCAGTTTCGGGTATATGCCTAAATCTTCAGATATATTCCCTGTGAGTAGATTGTGTTCAAGCCGAACTCTGTATAAGCTAGTACAGTTCTTCAAGCTCTCGGGGATTGGACCTGTGAAATAGTTTCCATATGCAGTAAAATTTTCAAGTACTCCACCAAGGCACACATGTTGTGGTAAACGGCCAGTCAAGTAGTTCTCACCGAGTTGAAACGATTTCAGATTTGTAAGATTGTTCATCTCTGCTGGAATGAAACCACTGAGACTGTTGTTCAACAGCCTTAAGTTAACAAGAGAACCTAGCATCCAATTTCTTTTGGTATGGACCCCAAAATTTTATTGCCAGAAAGACAGATCAGATAAATCGGTTAAATTTCCAATAGATGCAGGGAGAGAACCCACCAGATTATTTTCAGAGAGGTGGAGCCCATTCAAGGACTTCAACATTCCAATTTGTTGAGGTATAGATGCAGGTTTGTCAAGTTTCCAATGGAAGGATGAATTTCACCAATAAGACTATTGTTGTACAAATAAAGAGTTTCAAGGGAACCCAACATTCCAATTTCTTTAGGTATGGACCCTGAAATTTTATTGTTAAAAAGGCTAAGATAAGATAAGTTGGCCAAATTTCCAACAGATGGAGGGAGAGAACCGATCAGATTATTTTCAGAGAGGTCAAGTACATTCAAACACTTCAACATTCCAATCTGTTGAGGTATAGAACCAGAGAGTCCATTTTTGTATAAGTAAAGAAACAGCAGGTCTGTCATGTTTCCTATAGAAGCAGGAATTTCACAAGAAAGATGATTGGAAGACAAGTCGAGGTATGTTAATCTCGATAGCTTACCAACATCTGATGGAATGGTTCCACTGAGATGATTGGAGCTTAGATCAACCACAGTAAGTTTGGGTAAAGAAGAGAAGTTAAAACCATGAAGCGAACCTTTCAAACCGGAACTCGAAAGGTTTAAATGGCTTACACTTGTAGACTTGTCACAAATGATCCGGTCCAGTTACAGGGGCCATTTCTATCCCAAGAAGAGAGGAATGACTGGCTTTGAGCATCAAGACTGGCCTTCCATTTTAGAAGAGCATCGGCTTCCTTCTGTCCTGCCAATGATTCATCTCTAAAAGTGGCAGAAACAGAAGCAAAGACATGGCAAGAAGAAAGAAGCAGCAGGGTAAAGAAGAAGACCCTGAATGATGAAGATGTTAACTTGTTGGCAAAAGGTATCATGGCTTGAAATTGCAGGGGGAAGTATCGGTTACACTTAACTATAAAGGGAAACCAGTTGCTGTGAATATGATTAAGAAGAAAAAGTATTACATTTGTAGCTAACTTACTTTTCCATACCCTTTGACATTTCAAGCATGCAACCAACAGGGTAGCACCGTCTTCATCGGGGTTGAAACTTATGGGGGTGACCACCTGCTTCATATCCTGCTTTTTAAGTACCATTATTTTCAGCCTTTCATTTTCTGAAATAACCTTAACATAGGGCTTCCCTCAACTGACATCTTCCTAGAGCTTCCAATAATCTCAGAAAATCTGAATGTATTAGGATACTCGTCTAATAACTTGAGTCAAAACTAATAATTGAACGTGAAGTTTTGAAAAAATTGAAAGTTTAGCTACTAAACGGCAAAATTAATAATTTAGGTTCTAAAAGAGTTAAATTTTTAACGACGACGTATTAAAATGAAATAAAAAAAACGTTAGATATAATTTTAAAAAATTAAATTTAGATATTAAAACTGAAAACTAATAGTTCACATACTACATGTTTTAATTTACCTTTAATTTTATTGATAATTATTGGTTTGATAAAACTTTCTTTCATGAGAAATATATACACAATTAATAAAAGGCTTAATGCCTAAATAAGTGCTCAAACTGTCCCTTTTGTATCCAATAAGTGCCTACATTATTTTTTAGTCCATCTAGGCGTCTAACGTTACAAACGTTACCTTTAAGTGCTCGGGCCATCAACGACATTGGTTTTCCCTATTAAATGACACGTCTCGCAATCTAATAATTTTAAAATTTATTTTTTAAAAATATTGAAAATATTATTATATTTAAAAAAAAACTAACTTCTTTTAAATTCCAAAAATCCTCAAATCCCTAAAATCCCAAATACTAACAAACACTAACCCGTCGTTAGCACCCTCCCGACCACGACCACTGTTGTCAACGTAGTCCTTGCCATCATCCTAGTTATATGTGTTGTAGTTGTCGTCGATTCATCGTCGAATCGCGTGAGATCACGATTTTCATCATAGGATTCGCGAGGTATAAAACATCGATTTATCGTCTATCGGTCATCAACCGATCATGATTTCCTAAGGGTTTTGGTCTCCGGGAGGAGGGGAGGTAGGGTGGAGCTTCTTCGACGGCAGAGAGCGACGGTCGGCGTAGGTTTAGAGGTTGGAATGAAGATTTTAAAGTTTAGGGATTATTTCGAATGAGCCAACTCTTTCCCGACTCCCAACTCTTAACTTTCTTTGCACTTTAAACAATAGAAAAAAATCCGGCTGCCACGATCTTCGACCGAGGAAACAGCTAATCGAGCACTTATTACACATCAAACAATGCAGTGTACCTTATCGTTCGATAACTTGATTTGCCCCGTTTTGCCTTTCGATGCGCAGATGTTGAAGTTCGTAGGCGGAACATTAGCTGTGCAAATGATGGTCGCAGGTGTGGCTCCCTGGCATGAAAGGAAACGGCAACAAAGAGGATTAATGCAAAATTTCCAACAATGCAGGCCACTAAAATATACGAGCTGACTAAGAAGGCTATCGGAAGGTTCGTTAAAGTTACGGCATTTTGACTTGATGCATGCAAAACACTCCCATCTTGCCAGATGCTTATATGGTTGCCCAAGAGACGAGAGACCGACTGAACATTCAAAAGAACTTAGTGGAAGCAAAGAAAGATCCGTGAAAACAGTTTTAAAATCATTCTCGTTGTATAGAAAAAAGATGCGACATGAGTAGCATCAAACTCACGTTTGCCAACAATCTCGAATGATCTGTGCAACCATCGGATCAATGTCTTCGGGGATTTCTAGATGCTTATTTTCGAATCCAACAGCTCCGACAATTTGCATTGGATTCAAACCTTTCCAGGGAATGCATAGAGTAGCCAATTCCCATAATATCACGCCGAAACTGTACACATAACATCTGCAGCCAAACCAGTCTATTTGTATAAGAAACATAATAGATACATCAAAGAGTAAAAACATTCTATTTGACAATTAAAGTGACTTACTTCTCATTGGCCGGCTCATTCCTTAAAATTTCCGGTGCCATCCATTCAGGCTGCAGTTCAGCAACAAACTTTTACTTCAAGAAAAGGATATGATGGATTTGGAGAAACATTGAGATTATCACTTATGAATATTACCGTTCCAGCAGTAGACTTTGAGGATAGGAAAGTATGATGCTTCATGCGTGACAACCCAAAAGCACAGACCTGAACAGAGAAGCAAATCGGGGAAAAATTGAGAGGCACCTTTCTGTAGAAAATAAAGCAATCTGTTAAAGATGCTTAAATAAACTACAAGCAAAATCAAGATGCTTGGGAAGAAAGTAGTTTTGAGATAAGAACCTTTACGACCCAGTTCTTATCAACAAGGAGGTTTGGTGTTTTCAAATCTCGATGCACTATAGTAGGATTGCTTGTGTGAAAATACTTCATTCCTTTTGCCTGCAAACGACAAAAGAGCTCCACTTTAACTATTTGAAAACACATGCAGGGAGAAGCATGGAAGGAAGCGGGTCCGAGTGGGGAAAGTAATTTATGCACTTGTGGTTCCTACCACATCAAGAGCCATTCGCATTCTTCTTTTCTCATTGAGTTGAATATTGAATCGATGCAGCAGCTTATACAAACTTCCCCTGCATAACGAGGGAGGGGCAAGAAGAAATTAAGACAGGATGACCAACCTTGTCGTTTTAAATTAATCAATTTCTCAATAGAAACCAGATCAACAATAGAGAGATACAGAAATTTATCTGAATATAAATGAAAACTCAGACCTAGAGAAGGATTCCTTGTTTTCATACACAGAAAAGCACAAGATGCAAGCACCAAGTACCATACATTGCAGTAAATGTATCAAAATCCTGGCATAAGGACAAAACATGGACAACATTCTGATCGGGACAGACTACAGGGTACAAGAATTAAGATTATTTTCAGGATCCATCCACAATTTTTTCATTATAGTTTACAACATTGTAGTTCTGCAAATAGCACACAACATATGAATTAGTTTTCCTTTTAAAAAGAAAAGGGAATAAAACAATTAATTGGTCCTGACACTACTCACTGAAGACACGAACATGAACCTTTCAGCCTGTACAGCTAAATCCTAAATATTAGGTTTAGCATATTCGTCAAGGCTTGCTTGGTTACTAATTCATTTTGGGTTTAAATCCAATTAAATTATTTTATTTTTTTCCGCGTAAACTTAAACAAGTTATAAAACATATGTATTATCTCAATAACAAGTGTGAGAATTAGCTCAGCTGTTAAGGCATGTCTAGGTTAGCCTTGGGGCCCCAAATAATTAAATTACATTATACAAAAGGTAAAATGTGTCACAATTTGTTTGAGAAATAAATTTATTAAATTAAATTGAAATTAGAACCTAATTAAAAACTAAGAATTAAAATTAATCTTGATGATCAAATTGATTAATTTTAAAATCTAGGGGATTTAATCTATAAATTTAATACATGACTAGAATAAAAGATTTTAAAGTTAATGCTCAAATTGAGGCATTAGACAAATTAAAAACAGAATCAATATCAAATTGCATTAAATGAAAATCCAAAGAAACAAATCATATACAAGTAGTGACCAAAATGGAAGAAAACAAAGCAGGGTACCAACGCCGCGAATACGTAACTTTAAAAGGGCCCGTATCCTAATTATACAAATTTTATTAACTGTCACGTAAACACTCCCGTTAAATGTTAATGGTAGGTAGTTATATTGAAACCATTTAAATAGTTCAGTAGTCATACTGGCGTAAATTTAAAAATGGTGATCATTTCGTGACCGACACTTAGTTATGTGATCATTTATGTAGTTTACATTTTTTTAAAACTTTAAAATTTATAATAACATATTAATTTTCAACTGATTATGTGGTACAATCTTAGTTTGTCACATAATCGCCTGAACATTAAATCCGATTTTAGAACAAAATTAAGAAAAATTATAAAGTTTCAAGATTAATGTACACAAGATTTAGGGACTAAACTAAGAAAAGTTGACAAGTTTAGTGACTAATGTTACTTTATGCCTTTACTTTTTTATTTTATTTTTTGCATTATCAACAAGGAATCAACACCAGATTTTAAATTAATCCAACTAGAGAGTAATATGAGAGATCCGATCTAGGCAGGGATTTGTGAGAGATTGATGTCGTGATGCAAGGGAAAAAGAAAAGGGGATGGGGGAGTTAGGGATGCAGAAATCAGGGCAGAATGAAGAACATAATTAGAAAAATCCAATTGATACAATGGATAAGTATAAACGACATCGTTCTCTTAAAATGATGTACATAGAGGGGCTGACAAAAGGGACATGCCATACTAATAGCAGCCCAATTGAGGATATAAGCCCACACTTGCAAGATATCCGAAAGGAAGATTGTAACATCCTCAAAATATTAGGAGTAAATAGAATCATTTTAGATCTTTCACGATAATTAAAGAATTATCAAGATTGGGGGGCTATTATATTAATTTACCCAAAATTTGGGTATTTCAATATCCCCACGTTCTTTTTCTTTTCTTTTCCTTTCCCTTCAACTGCAAAACCTCTCTCTCTCTCTCCCTCTCTCCCTTTCCGTTTTTATGTTTTGTTAACATTTTCGTCGCTGTTCGCCGTGTGTATCACCACCAACATCCTCATCTTCAGCTCGTCATCGTTGTTCGTTCCGTACCCTCCCGTTTATCGTTTGTCATTTTCGTTTGCGTCGAGTGAGATAATAGAGTCTCGGTTTTTTAAGAAAACTCAATTTCGTCGCTCTCCATTGTGATTCGATCTCGATAAGTGACTCTCCGCCATTTTAATTTTTTTTTTTGTATTTTCCCATAATTTTCTGGCCACCGAGTGGCATCCCACGCGTCACCGTGTGCGTGTGGGAATGTCCTGAAGGTTAAAATGGACTGAACCAATTACCTTTAGATCGAACCAGTTGAACCCCTGACCCATTGATCGACCCAACTCGTTGACTGACCTGATCCATTGACTTTGATCGTTGACTGTAACCGTCGTGAGTATGTTTTCACATTTTGTTTTGCCAAATTCTGTCCTGAAAGCCCTTGTTTGTGTCATTTATCATTTGAAGTCATAAGTTTATTTAGTAAATTATGGGATTTTAGACTCACCTTTAAGTGTTATTTTCTGAAGGTATTCCCGTGTCTCCAGATCGTTCTCCTGTAGACCCTAATCACTCATGTTTTGCTCAGTTTGATTCCATTCACTTGTTTCGAGATACATGTAAGTCCTATTTAGTGATTTAATAATTTATTTCTATTTAGATGTTGGTATATCATTTAAGGGTTTTATTTTTAGGTCCCCACTCTGCAAGACCTAGTACGATTGACCATGGGAAGTGTAAGGCATCGGTGTTACTTAGCTACTATAGATGTGTCTTCTTTACCTGTTCGATTCTCTGATCTATTATGTTATTATGTTAAATATTAATGCCTAAAGCATGTTCAAATTTTGATTACAAATATGTGTGACATTTATGATTCTGAATATTGTTGTATCATTTGTGATATGTTCATTGGTGCATTCTTGATTCTGTATGGGATTTATTCCCCGTTCTGACACTGCAAGAGATTAATTCCCCGCTTTGACATCTGTATAGGATTAATTCCCCGTTCTGACATCTGTATGAGATTAATACTCCATTTTGTTTTCGCTTGGGATCCTCATTTGAGGTGTAAATCCCCATTCTGATTTCTGTTTCTGATTGAGATCTTTTTAGGAGGGAACGACCCTATTCTGTTTATTCGTGACGAAAGGTAAAGTAATGTGCTATTGGTGTTGCATTTTGATTTATTGTTACATTTTATTTGTACTATTTTGGATATACTTCGATATATGCTTTACTTTAGAGAACACACTGAGCTTTACAACTCGCTTTCTAGTTTCTGTTAGGGATGTAAAAAGTTGACCCGACATGCAAAACTAACTGAAACCAACTTGAGTCAAAACGTTTTTGACTCGAGGTAGTGATGATCCGAAATCGATTTGAGTTTGAACTGGTGTTGACCTGAACCCGAGTTGGACTTAGAAATTTACAAGCTGCACCCGACCTGAACCCAAATTGAACCTGATAATGTGAAAACCCAACCCGACCTACATCCGACCTGATATGAAATCAAACCCGAGATTAACCTGGTAAATAAATGTTTTTACCTAACATGTTTTCAACATGAACTGTTATAAACCCGATCTGTAATTGAGTCAACCTGTAAAAGATCTGACATGTTATTAAACTGAATTGATATTTACCTGACTTGTATTTAACTGTAAGTTGTAATTGATGAAGTTAGGAAATTATAAATTTCTAATATTATAGTGTGACATAATACATCTTCACAATTTAGAATGCATGATTAACTATGATAATTTTTTTGAAAGGTGATTAATTATGATAATTAAATCAAGGGTAAAGTATAGTAATGGTCACTGAACTTTTCTAAAGCTTTCATTTAGGTCCTCTAACTTTTAAAACTTGCAATATAGTCCCCCAACATTTAGTCCATTTTCAATATGGTCCCCAACATTTATTCCGTTTGCAATATGGTCCCCAACGTAACTGTTGGGGACCATATTGCAAACGGAATAAATGTTGGTAGATTGTATTGCAATTTTTAAAAGTTAGGGGACCTAAATGAAAGCTTTAGAAAAGTTCAGTGACCATTACTATACTTTACCCTTAAATTAATTGGTGAATTAGATTAATATAGAAGAGAATCGATTGAGTTAAAAAAAACAACTATAAAAAAACCAATCAAACAAATCGAATGCTCACATCTTGCTTCTCCTGTTATAAAATTTGATTTAAACTGAGTTATTAAATTTTTCAAAGGGTCGGAAATAAATATTTTGTTATTTAACGAAAGGTAAAAATGGATTAAATTAAGTCCATAAATGTTTAAGAGGGACTAAACCTAAAATTGTATCATTTAAGAAAAATGGATTAAATTTTGGTTGTTTATGTTTGTTCCAGAAAACGTGTTGAACCCGAAGTTTCTTATTGTGGAAGTCTACAAACTTAAGGACACAATTATAACGTAAACAAAAGTCTACCAAATTTCCATTGTTAAGAAGAAGTTTTGGCTGAAATCAAGTACTAGAAAGATGTTATAGAAGGAACATTTTCTAACAACGATGAATGGATTCTTTCAAATTATGTTATCCACCCCTAATACTATATTTATGTTTTGAGTTACTACCGCTAACGGACCGAATAAAGTTCCTTTGTACATCACGACAAGCAGCCGCCGTCGATGTACTTTCATTTTGATATCATACTTGATTATCTAGAAATTGAGTGTCTAGTTTTCTTTTCAAATGTGTTACCTTTAAGACCGAGTCCATTGCATTAATTAAATTAACTAACTTTTATTATTCACATGGCACCACCATTTTTGGCATGCATCTCTCGTTGTGTGGCTAGGGTTCTTCCACCTTTCGGTTTGATAAACAGCCCTAGGAATGACTGGCATTTACCGTGATGAGGAACACACAATGAGCTAAAAGTTTTAAACAAGCAGTGTTGGAACGATGTGATCGTTTGATTAATCCCGAAAGGGGCTGAACCTACAGCACCATCAACAACACAGTGTTGACTTCATGGCTGAACATCAATCTTTGTTTCAACATGTCTTCCCGCAACTGTGTTTTTCACATTTTTGTCGGTTTGAACATAGGAAGACACTTTCTTTTTATTTTCCTTCTTTTCATTCAATCTTGCAAACAAAGAAAAAGAATGATGTGGGTATGGTTAAGGTTGATGGCTCGTACGCTTGATTAAGACCATGCATGCTGGTGGCTTCCCAGCTTAACTGCAAACACGTTCAGTGTCGGTATGTTTAAGGAAAATGCTGGAGAATAGCATCCATTTTCTTCAAGGCGATAGATAGATATATGGTAGCATTAGCAAGTTGAATGATAAAGATGGCTAATTTTTCAAGTTGAATGATAAAGATGGCTAATTTTTCAAGTTGAAGAAAAAGTATCCAATCATATTTCCCCTCATCTTGATCAATATGTTAATTATAAAACATGTCAAGATTTGCTTATAGAATCTAAAAACTGTGATGAGCCAGTATATAATTTATATATTTCGAATGCTAGCAGTCTAATATTGTATTTTTAAAGAATCTATATTCGAATTTTAATGTCACCTTTTAATGCTTGGTTGGCATTGAGTTGAGGGTGCGAACCTCCTGATGAAGAAAAAAAATGTGATGAACCTTCATTTTTTGACCCTCTTTCAATATTAGGAGGCAAATTATGTCTTCTCCTACACCCATATTCCACTGCCGACTTATGCCCCTATATATCTTCTCTCTATCCCAATCAAAACTTCTTTTAATTTTATTAACAATAATATTCTCTCTCTACTTAAATTTAACCATCATATTTCATTAATTTACTCCATATATTAACGAGTCAACTCAATAATTCATAATCACAAAACATAAACGGTTGATTATTGCCTATTTTATGTGAATATATTATTTCAATGTTTACTCATTTCTAAACATGAGTTATTGTATTTTTATTATTATAATATTATTTGTATGTTGATAAATTAACTTTTAATTATGATTTATCATCGATGACTCTAATAAAAGAGAATCTGAAGCTTGGAGATTTAATGATGGATACATATCGGGTTAGTCAGAGTTTTTGTCATATTTAAATTCAAATTGAGTATTATACCCTCTGTCAGTCACCCCATCCAATTTAATTTTGAGAGTTCCAACCAATCCGAATCTCGGGTTTAAGTTTTTAGCTTATTTTATTTAAAAAAAAATAAAGATATAATTGAAAAAATATAGACAAAAGGGTATTACTGTAATTATTTTTAGGGTAAAGTATAGTAATGATCATTGAACTTTTCTAAATCTTTCATTTAGGTCCCCTAACTTTTAAAACTTGCAATACAATCCCCCAACATTTATTCCGTTTGCAATATGGTCCCCAACAGTTATGTTGTGGACCATATTGCAAACGAAATAAATGTTGGGGGACCATATTGCAAACGGACTAAATGTTGGAGGATTGTATTGTAAGTTTTAAAAGTTGGGGGACCTAAATGAAAGCTTTAGAAAAGTTCAGTGCCCATTACTATACTTTACCCTTAAATCAATGTATTTACTCTTTATGTTTATAAATTATAGCTTATAAATATTTTTTTTTGATAAGATGTGGAGGTCTCGTTAAAACCCCCCTTCATGATTAAAGGAACACCAATAGGTGCTTCTTAATCAGTGGATGGAGAAAAAGAGTGCCTCAAAATTCATTGATAATAGAAAAGTTATATAATGTTAAAAAATAGCCAAACCCCCTTATAAATAATTTTTTAAATGAATGGCTTGATATTGATAAAGTTACTAATAATTGTTAAGTAAATTAGTAATAATGATCATAATATTATTAAATTTACTTTTTATATTTACATATTAGGTATGCCTGGTTGTTTTACAGTGGATTGTAGTCAACAATGTACCGAAATTGTGTTACTTTGGATGAATTATATTAGAGTGGATATTTTGTCATACTCTATTATCCATATCAATGCTTTAGTTCATGATGGTCCAAATCATTTTCATTTCTCTGGTATTTATGGACATTCAAAAGCTTCTCTTAAAACAGTTACATGGAACACGCTCGATGTAAATACCCAACCCGTATCCGACTCAGATACTAACTCGAGTGACCACATATATGTCCTGAAAGACCTCGTAGAATTGTTCCGAAGGACCACATATATGTCCCGAAGGACCTCGTAGAACCCTCGCCTCTTGGCATGCCAATTATACCCCCAGCTCTCATATCACATACTATGGGCTTTACCATATATTTCATTTATTATTTCTTATTTCACATGGACCAGTGATCACGTAGGTTATGTCACATAACTTATATCTCATGTTCATGTAACCGCGTAGATCATGTCACATATCTTATATCTTGTTCTAATATGTTCACATAACTTATGTCACATAGACATGTAATCTCATAACTTATTATCACATATCTCATGTAACATTATCATATAATCACATAGATCATTGTCATGTAACTCATATCACATAGGTTCATACCACATAACATGTAATACAAACAAGGCATATTTACATAATACAATATCATAATTATGCTCTTACTCGTATAATCATATATTCAAAATGTCGGAAACATACTTGTCGCAAGTCTAATTTTCATATAGCAATACATATATTCTAATAGTATGCACTCACCTTAGCCTCACTAGTCAACATAAATCTCTTATCTCTCTCGTGGCAAATCTTACTTTGTTGACTTGTCTGGACTTTGCTTTCGCTTGATATCTACACGAATATAAGATCCATATAAATATTGTAATTTGAATCACTATTAATCAATCATCAAAACTGAATCTCAAAAAGACACTTGATTCATTATTTCCATTTGACTAGTATCAGTACTCAAGGTACAGTACGGATACTTCTCTATCGTGGTATCGATATTATACTTCAGTATCAATACCTATTCTTGATTATAGAATTCACTCTAAAAATCGTACTGATACCTATATATTGGTATCGATACCCATGGTACCGATACTACCACTTCGGCATCGATACTCTATGAAGGATTTATTAACTTTTATCTTATGGTATGGATACTGTTCATTCAATATCGATACCTCTACTCAAATATTGCTTATTTTCACTAGGAAGTATCGGTACTATTCATCCAGTACCGATACCCCTTGCCCAGAATATACTCATTTTAGCCCGAAAATTTACCAATACATACCTAAATCTTTCATTTTGAACTCCTTTCCAACATATAACTTAACTACACTTATCCATAACTACATATAACACTTTAATACACTCTGACATCAAAAAATTCTCATAGAACACTTAGAACCAAAAATCATACTAATTATTCAACATGTTCTAAATCCATTTCTAATACTTTAGCTTTCTCATTTCATCATATGACAAGTGAATTTTCTTTTCAAAACTCATTTACTAACTCATTTTCACAATTTCACTTAAAAACCTCTTATGTTAAATCCTACATAACTTCAAATTCGTTTAGTTTCTACATCCTTTAAGTTTCCATAATCTTTCCTAATACTCCAACTATAAAAAACATTCATACATTTCGAGAAATAATGAGCTGAAAAGTTCTTAACTTTACTAGGACACTCACAGAGCAAGAAGGAATAAAAGAGAAAAATAACTTTTAGACTTCTATGATAATTTTCCTTTCCTTCCACATGCCATTTAAAATACCTAAAAATGAATTTTTTTTATTCATTTTCTTATCAAATGACCACTATACCCATATATCCTTACTTCTTTGCTATTTAATCCTACACAAAGTTATTCCAATTAAGTCCCTAAACTTTCAATTATTTTTTGAAATTAGACCTGAAGTTTCAAAATCTTACAATTTAGTCACCAACGTGGTTTTTGGGATGTTACACTCGATGCTCTAAGAAGCTCTTCATTGGTACCATGGTTTGTCGGAGGAGATTTTAACAAAGTCTTAAATGACTCTAAGAAACAAGGAGCTACGAGGCGCCATGAGGATCAGGACAAGTCTGATGTCATTGCATGTACTTTTATCATTCATTAAGTTCATTATTTTTCTTTGCTTGATGGACGGGTCTACCCATTCATTTATTACGAGTGTTGTAGCTCATAACCTTGACATTCTTGTCGAGCCGACCACATGTCTTGTTACTGTTCAGTCTCTTGTCGGTCAATCTATAGCGGTTGATAACATCTACTGTAAATTTCCTCTCGAGCTCTGTGGAGAGACCTTTTCAAAAAACCTTATGGAACTTTCTCTTGATGAGTTTGATCTTATTCTTGGTACTGGCTAGTTAAAAGAACATCGAGTCAATCTAAACTATGAACACAAGAGAGCAATTTTAAAGATATCTGATGATAAGGAAATTGCCCTAATCAGTGAGCGATGATGTTATCTGTCTAATGTCATCTTAGCCTTGGCAACTGAGAAAATGATTCAGAAGAGTGCCGTAGTATACCTTGCTTATATTTTGGATTGGAGAGAGTCTACTTCTGAAATTGAACAGATCCATACCAGGAGGGACTTTCTGGAGGTATTTTCAGAAGATTTACCAAGTGTACCACCTGAGAGAGAATTAGAGTTTGGAATTGAACTCTATTCGGGTACTACACCATTTCCATGGCTCTTTATCGCATGACACCTAAGGATTGGAAGGAACTTAAGGTTTAGTTACAAAATTTATTGGATCGAGGGTTTATTCAGCCTAGTACCGCTCCGTGAGGAGCTCATATGATATTTGTTAAGAAAAAGATGGATCATTGTGCTTATGTATCGATTATCAAAAGCTGAATAAGCTGACAATTAAGAATAAATACCCGTTACTGTGCATCGATTATTTTTTTGATCAGTTCCGTGGTGTAATTTTTTCTCTAATATTGATCTTCGGTCTAACTATTATCAACTTAAGGTAAAATATTCTAATATTCTGAAGAAAATTTTCCGTACTCGACATGGGCATTACGAGTTTTTACTGATGCCATTCGGGTTAACTAATGCTCCTGCTACTTTCATGGATTTGATGAACCGAGTATTTCAATCATATCTGGATCAGTTTGTCATTTTATTTATCGACGATATCCTAATTTACTCAGAATTTGAGACTGGGCATGATGAGCATTTGAGGTTCATCTTACAGACTTTGAAGGAAAAACAACTTTATGAGAAGACTAATAAGTGTGAATTTTGGCTTAGCAAAGTGATTTTCTTGGGTTATATTATTTCTGCTAACGATAATTCTGTTTATCTGAAAAAGATTGAGGTTATTCTCAACTGGAAATAACCTAAGAATGTGGCTGAGGTTCATAGTTTTCTGGGTTTGACAGGTTATTACCGGAGGTTTGTAGAGGGGTTTTCTATGATTGCAACTTCTTTGACAAAACTTCTGTAGAAGAGTACCTTTTGCTTGGGGTAAGGCTCAGTAGTCGGGTTTTGAGCAGTTGAAATTAGTTTTGACTCAAGCACCAATTTTGATCCAACTTGAGTGTAGGAAGGATTATACATTTTATAGTGATGCTTCACATACTAGTTTTCGTTATGTTCTAATGCATGATGGAAGAGTTGTAGGTTATGCTTCTTGTCGGTTGAAGCCGCATAAGTGTAACTATCCTACTCATGATCTCGATTTGGCTAGAGTAGTTTTTGTACTAAAAATCTGGAGGCACTATCTTTACGGGGAGAAGTGTTATATCTTTATTGATCATAAAAGTTTGAAATATCTATTGACTCAAAAAGATAAGAATTTGAGACAATGACATTGGTTAGAGTTTCTAAAAGACTATGATTTTAAAATTGAGTATCATCCAGGGAAAGCCAATGTAGTTACCGATACTTTGAGTCGTAGAGTGACTACTGATTTGAGGCGATGTTTGTTAGTATGAGCTTGTATGATAATGGTACTTTGTTAGCTGAACTTCGAGTTAAGCCTACCTTTGAGTCTAAGAATAAGTCAAAGTAATCCATTGATGCATCCTTATACTCATTTCTAAAACAAGTCGAGCAGGGTTCTGATACTAAGTATACCTTCGATGAGGATGGTGTATTATGTTTTCGGGGACATTACTGTGTTCTGAATGATCCTGATTTATGGACTGTTATTCTGAGAGAGGTTCACAATAGTCCATATGTGATGCATCCCGGTGGTGTTAAGATGTACTAAAATCTTAAAGAAAGGTACTATTGGTCTGGTTTAAAAAGAGATGTCATTGAGTATGTGGCTAAATGTCTGACCTGTCAACAAGTGAAGGCTGAGCATCAATTTATGTCTAGTTTACTTTAACCCATTTAGTTTCCCGAGTAAAAATGAGAGTGAGTAACCATGGATTTTGTTAGTGGGTTGCCGTTGATGCAATCCAAGAAGGATTTGATATAGGTTACGGTTGATCACCTCACCAAGTCTGCTCATTTTATTCCGGTTTGGGCCAATTATACTCTGGACAGATTGGCTTGGTTGTATTGAGTTTGTCTATCTTCATGGAGTTCTTTTGTCTATTATTTCTAATTGAGATTTGATCTTTACGTTG
This sequence comes from Hibiscus syriacus, assembly GCF_006381635.1. Classification (NCBI taxonomy): domain Eukaryota; kingdom Viridiplantae; phylum Streptophyta; class Magnoliopsida; order Malvales; family Malvaceae; genus Hibiscus; species Hibiscus syriacus. Next base: position 2,935,904 of record NW_024061783.1, read on the forward strand.
TAATTCTAGAAGGCTCTTTATGAGGATTTGGGTACCTATTTGAACTTCAGCACAATTTATTACCCGTAGTCTGATGGTCAATCTGAGTGAGTTATTTAGATTTTGGAGGATATACGGAGATGGTGTATTATTGATTTCCGGGCAGTTGGGAGGATCTTTTGGCTTTAGTTGAGTTTGCCTACAACAATAGATACAGACCAATATTTAGATGGCACCGTATGAGGCTTTGTATTGCCATAGGTGTTATACTCCGTTATGTTGATTGAGTTATCTAAGAGAAGAGTTGTGGGACCTGATCATATTCAGGAGAACGATAGTACAATTAGATTGATCCGAGATAGGCTTAAGGATGCTTTTGATAGGTAAAAGTCTTACGCCGATTTAAAGAGACGGGATATTGAGTTCAGTGTAGGTGATTAAGTCTTTCTGAAAGTATCTCTATGGAAGAAGGTTCTCAGGTTTGGCCGTAAAGGCAAGTTGAGTCTGAAGTTTATTAGACCTTATCAAATTCTATGTCGAGTTGGTCCAATTACTTATCATCTTGAGTTATCGCCTAAGCTTAAGCTCATTCATGATGTCTTTCATGTCTCTATGTTGAGGCATTACAATTATGATCTGTACCATATTATCTCTATGGAGGATGTCAAGCTAAGACCTGATTTGAGCTATGAGGATGAGCCTATTCAGATACTTACCTTTGAGGAACGTGTTGTGAGAAGTCATCGTATACCAATGGTTAAAGTTCTATAGAGTAATCGCGGTCTTTTAGAGGCCACATGAGAGACTCGAAGGTCGATGGAGGAGCAATCTCCTCATCTTTTTCCACCAGGTAAAATTATGAGGCTAAAATTTTCTTAAGGAGGGGAGAGTTGTAACATCCATAAATATTAGAAGTAAATGGAATCATTTTAGATCTTTCACACTAATTAAAAAATTCTCAAGATTTGAGATTTCAAATATTCTCATATTCTTCTTTTTCTTCTTTTCCCTTCAACTGCAAAACCTCTCTCTCACATTTTCCCTATCTCCCTAACCGTTTTTGTGCTTTGTTAATGTTTCCATCGCCGTTCGTTCATCATGTGTCTCACCACTGGCGTCCTCATCTTTAGATCATCGTTATCGTTCGTCGTTTGTCTGGTACCTTCTGTTTATCGTTTGTCATTTTCGTTAGTGTCGAGTGAGATAGTAGAGTCTCAGGTTTTTAAGAAAACTCAATTCCATCACTCTCCATTGCGATATGATCCCGGTAAGTGACTCACCATCGTTTAAAATACTTTTATGTATTTTCCATAATTTTTCGACCATCGAACATTGTTTGAATCAATTACCTTTGGACCGAATTTGTTGAACCGATTACCTGACCCGTTGATCGACCCGACACATTAACTGACCTGACCCTTTGACCGTTGACTTTTTTCGAATACCTCTACCTTTATGTTTTCGACGTCTTGAGTCTGTTTTGCCAAATTATGACCCGAAAGCCCTATTTTGCATCATTTATTGTTTGAAGTCATAATTATATTAAGTAAATTGTGGGATTTTAGACTCACATTTGAGTGTTATTTTCTGAAGGTTCTCCTGTGTCTCCAGTCTCCAAACCGTTCTCCTGTAGGCCTTGATCACTCTCGTTCTGCTCAGTTCGATTATGCTTGCTCATCTCAAGATACACGTAAGTTTTGTTTAGTGATTTAATAGTTTATTTCTATTTAGCTGTTGGCATTCGTTTTCATTTAGGGGTTTTATTTTTAGGTCCCCATCATTTAAAATACTTTTCTATATTTTCCATAATTTTTCAATCATCGAACATCGTTTGAATCAATTACCTTTGGACCGAATTAGATGAACTGATTACATGACCCGTTGACCGGCCCGACACATTAATTGACCTGACCCTTTGACCGTAGACTTTTTTCGAAGACCTCTACCTTTATGTTTTCGACGTCTTGAGTCTGTTTTGCCAAATTATGACCCGAAAGCCCTATTTTGCATCATTTATTGTTTGAAGTCATAATTATGTTAAGTAAATTATGGGATTTTAGACTCACATTTGAGTGTTATTTTCTGAAGGTACTCTTGTGTCTCCAGTCTCCAAACCGTTCTCTTGTAGGCCTTGATCACTCTCGTTCTGCTCAGTTCGATTATGCTTGCTCATCTCAAGATACGCGTAAGTTCTATTTAGTGATTTAATAGTTTATTTCTATTTAGCTGTTGTTATTCGTTTTCATTTAGGGGTTTTATTTTTAGGTCCCCACTCTGTAGAACCTAGCACGATCGACCGTGGGAAGCGTAAGGCTTAGCTGGTGTTACTTAGCTACTATAGGTTTGTCTTTTTTACCTGTTCGATTCTATGATATGTTATGTTATTATGTTAAACATTGCTTCCTAAAGCATGTTTGAGTTTTGATTACAATTATCTGTGACATTTATGATTCTGAATAATGTTGCATCATTCATGATCTGTTCATTGATGCATTCCCGGTTCTACATGGGATTTATTCCCCGTTCTGACACTATATGGGATTAATTCCCCATTCTGACATTTGCATGAGATTAGTTCCCCGTTCTAACATCTGCACAGGATTAATTCCCCATTCTAACATCTGAATGTGATTAATTCCTCATTCTATTTCTGTATGGGATTATGACCCCGTTCTGTTTTCGCTTGGGATCCTCATTTGAGGGCTAAATTACCATTCTGATTTTTGTTTCTAAATGGGATCCTCTTGGAGGGAATGATCCTATTCTATTTATCTATGGAAAAAGTAAAATAGTGTGCTATTGGTGTTGCATTCTATTATATATTTTTTACTGTTTTGTATATACTTCGATATATGTTTTACTTTAGAGAACACACTGGGCTTTACAGCTCACTTTCTAGTTTCTGTCCTTTTTAGATTACTCAGACACTTAGGACTACGACCGGTACTTGAAGTATCGTTAGTAGTCATTTTCTTTCAGACATAGTATGGACGTTTTTTTTAAAACTTTATGTTATTTATTACCTGTTTATTATATATATATTATTTATGATACTTTGAGATTTTACGTTTTATATGTTTATGTCGTTACATTCATATATTTTCTTTTGTTATGAATCAATGCTTTTGAATTTAGTTTTAAATTAGATTTTTGACGGTGCATGACTTGAATATGAAAGTTTCATTGTTTCTGTAAATTTGAATGTGGTATCCGAGATTCGATCGTAACATCTAAGCCGGGTCTAGGGAGTTACATTTGGATCGTACTGTTGGTCATGTATCTTAGTTAAATGGGTGTGATCTTTTGTAAAATATATCACCTGAACTATTAATGAAATCTCTTGTATTCTTCTATCTTCTTAATCTAATTATCGAATATCTTCTTCAATATTTCCTTCAAAACTATTCTTTTACAACCATAGGCTGTGACAATTGGTAATTAAAGCATGTTAAAGATCCACAAATCAAATTGAGAAAGTCCAAGAAAATGCATACCAAGAATTCTGAAGACTATGAGTCTACAACTACACAGCTTACAACCATACAAGAACAGGTATCAGAAAAACAAGAACTTCTTAAATGGTGGGTAGAACATAAATCTACCTTGGAAAGTAGACTGGTGGCACTAGATTCGCGCATGGAAGAAACACACAGGTCCAAAGAATCCTAGTCTTAGTGTCCAAGGCAACATAATAAGTAGAATCTTCCCTCATAAACAATCAAGAAAAAAAAGTTCAAGTTGAATGGTAGGAAACCTTTACAATCAAGAACTTAGACCCTTCCTAATGTAATGTAGGGCTTTATTGGAAGAAGGGTATTTTGATTCTAGTTTCCTTAATGGGCTAAAGGAAGAATCAAACACAAAGTCAAAGCTTATGAACTGTAATCCTTAGCTACTGCATTCAAGTTAGCCAAACTCTATAAAATGACATGGGAGGTAGAAAATAAGAAATTCAAGTATTTTCTTTGAATAAATTATATACGACACAATGTGATTCCCAAAAACTCTAATCATACAGTAAGCCTTCCTCAAAAAGAAACTCCTCCTAATGTTACAAAACAAACAACCCTTAATTGAATACAAAAGGGCAAATGGATTATACCACATATTAGAGATAAATTCAGTCTGAGTCACCAGTGCAGAGCTAAACAATTAAACTCCATGAAAAATATGAAAGAGCACGAGGAAAATGAAGAGCTAATCAAAGGAGAACAAAGAAAAAAATCAGTGAGCAAATAAGACATTGAAAGAAGATCTAAAAATTTCAATCAATGCACTAACTGGTAGTGTAGGACACAACACCTTGAGAATATTAAGATCCATCAAAGCAGACCTTTAAGCATTTTAATAAACACATGCAACACCCACTACTTTGTTACAAAAGGGTGGGCCAAGGAAGGTGCAGAGGTAATTTCTAATAAACCATTGGTTATTACAGTGGCAAATGGTGAAAAGTTGTATAACAATTCTACAAGCAAAAATTTGGTTTGGAAGATTTATTGGACAAATTATCTGGAGTCAAATACTTCTCAAAAATAAATCCACGACTCTTGTACAACAATTCTACAAGCAAAAATTTGGTTTGGAAGATTTATTGGACAAATTATCCGGAGTCAAATACTTCTCAAAAATAGATCCACAACTCGGATATTGACATATTCAAATCAAGGTAGCTGATATACAAAAAATAACTTTTAGAATGCACCATGCCACTTTAAATTCAAAATGATGTCATTTGGCCTAACAAACGCCCTAGCCACATTCCAGTCCTTCATGAACGAATTATTCGATCCTTTATTTTCGAAGGTTTGTTTTAGTTTTATTATGGTATTTTTATTTACAGTGATAATTGAGAATTACATTTAGAACACTTAACATTATTTTTGAATCTGCTGAAAACTAACCAGTTATTTGCAAAAAAAGAACAAATGTGTGTTTTGGACAGAAACAAGTTAGATACTTAGGACATATCATCTCGACCAAAGGCGTGGCTACGAGCCCTACCAAGGTTGAGGTGATCCAGAACTGGCCTCGTCCAAAAACCATTAAAGCTTTACGAGGATTTTTGGTAGTTACGTGATACTACAGAAAATTCGTTAAACACTACGGAGCTATTGTTAGGAAATAAACCGAGTACAAGTAATTTCCCTATAACCAGATTAGTGAGAATGCGAAATAAAAGCGGAAAAATAATACCCGAAAATTGATAACGGAGTTCAGCCAATTGTTCTTACGTCTCCGGGCTACTGCAGATCTTTTACTAAGAGAGAAAATTTACATGTGTTTACAAAACACTCACTATTCACAAGAAAGCTCTCTAGTAAAGGAAGAAATAAATGTTTTGGGATGATTTAGAGGCTAAATGAGCTAGGGTATTTATAGTTGAAACTTAAGGGCTAATCTTGTAAATACCCTAAACTGTACAGTGGATAAAAAGTAATTAACCCAAAAATATTTTAATTAAAATATTGGGGCACCGAATTCGATGCCCCCTTTGCTGAAAAATTGCTCCCTTTGCTGAATTATAATTTGGCTGGGCCCCTCCCTTTTTTTTGACTTTTCTCCAACAATCTCCCACTTGAAGACTGATTTTAATCTGTCTTCAAACCTGTATCAATGCATCAACATTTCTGGTATTATTACTCTAGCATGCCAACTGAAGTTGAACACAACTTCAGTTTGTCCGTAGTCACCGTCTTTGTCAACATATCTGCCAGATTTTGAGCTCCACTAATCTTTTCAAGTTTCAAAATCTCATCTTCCAGAAGAGACCGGATAAAATGATATCGTAATTGTATGTGCTTCGTCCTGGAATGAAAATACGGATTCTTTGCTAGATGGATAACACTTTGACTGTCTCAATACAAGGCATTGTTTTCTTGTTTCTTGCCTAACTCTTCCAAGAAACTTTGGAGCCAAACCATCTCCTTGCTGGCTTCCGTAACAGCGACATATTCTGCTTCAGTTGTGGAGAGAGCAACTATCTTCTGTAGTTGAGAAACCCAACTCACTGCAGTACCTCCTAGAGTATAGACATACCATGTAGTGCTCCTTCTGATGTTAACATTTCCGACTAAGTCAGCATCTACATATCCTGTCAGTATCGTATCTCCACCTTTAAAACAAAGTGCTTTGTTTGTGGTATCCTGCAGATATCTGAGGATCCATTTGACCGCTTCCCAGTGTACCTTGCCTGGATTATTCATGTACCTGCTAACAGCTCCCACTGTTTGAGTAATATCTGGTCTGGTACAAACCGTGGCATACATCAGACTTCCAATTGCTGAGGCATACGACACCTTCACCATATGTGCACGTTCTTCATCCGTCTTTGGTGATTGTTATTTGGAGAGCCTGAAATGAACACCTAAAGGTGTACTTACTGGTTTAGCATCTTGCATGTTGAACCTGGAGAGTACTTTGTTGATGTACTCAGCCTGTGATAACATCAAAGTCCCTGACTTTGTGTCTCTCTTGATCCTCATCCCAAGAATCTGCTTTGCAGCACCCATATCCTTCATAGCAAACTGCTTCGACAATTTTTGCTTCAAGTGTATAATCTTTTGCATGTATGAACCTACAACGAGCATGTCATCAACGTACAACAATAAAATAATAAAGCTATTGTCGAACCTCTTGATGTAGTAACAATGATGTGCTTGGCATTTAGTAAAACCACTGCTACCCATGAAACTATCGAACTTCTTGTACCACTGTCTAGGAGCTTGTTTTAAACCATACAAGCTCTTCTTCAACTTGTATACCAGGTTTTTCTTGCCTGCCTCATTGAAGCCTTCTGGCTGCCTCATATAGATTTCTTCCTCCAAATCACCATGAAGGAAAACTGTCTTTACATCTAACTGCTCAAGATGTAGATTCTCTGCAGCTACAATTTTCAATACCAGTCTGACTGTAGACAGTTTTACGACTGGAGAGAAAATTTCATTGTAGTCAATACCTTCTTTTTGCTGAAAGCCTTTGACAACCAATCTTGCTTTGTAGCGTTTGCTCCCATCGTGTTCTTCTTTGATCCTGTAAATCCACTTGTTGTGGAGCGCTTTCTTGCCTGGTGGTAATTCAGCTAATTCCCACGTCTGATTTGACATAAGCGAGTCCATCTCATCTTTCATGGAAGACTCCCACTTGACTGAATCCTCCACCTGCATTGCTTCATCATAGCACTCTGGTTCACCATTGTCAGTCAGCAACAAGTAGTGCAAAGAAGGCGAATAACGTTGGGTTGGTTTAGGAATTCTGGAGGAGCGTCTCAGTTCTGGTGTGCGTGGTTCTTCTTGAATTGCTTCAGGATTGATCTGAACATCATTTCCAGAAATCTTCTCGAACTCAGCAAATTCCTTTGTTTCAGCCTCGGCATTACTTGATTCTACGGTTGACATGTCTTTATACATCACATTTTCATTGAAAATGACGTCTCTGCTTCTGATGATCTTTCGATTTTCGTAGTCCCAAAACCGGTAACCGAACTCATCACCGCCATAACCAACAAAAGCACATTTGTTGGACTTAGCATCAAGTTTACTTCTTTCATTAGAGTCTATGTGTACATAAGAAATACAACCAAACACTCTTAAGTGTGAAAGGTTTATTTCTTTATTGCTCAAAGCTTCCTCTGGTATTCCGCCATCCAAAGGAACTGAGGGCCCACAGTTGATCAGGTAAGCTGCAGTGTTGATAGCTTCAGCCCATAGAAATTTGGGCAATCCGTCATGTATCCTCATGCTTCTAGCACGTTCATTCAGAGTTCTATTTATGCGTTCTGCTACGCCATTCTGCTACGGTGTTATGGGAACTGTTGTCTCCATCTTGATCTCATTGCTTGCACAGAAATCTCTGAATCTACTGTCTTTGTACTCTCCTCCATTGTCAGACCTCAATCGCTTGACTTTCAAACCAGTCTCATTTTCTACCATGGCCTTCCATTTTCTGAAGGTATCAAAGACTTCTGATTTCTTCTTTAGAAAATAAACCCACACCTTCCTTGTTGAATCATCGATGAAGGTGACATAATATAGTGAGCCTGCAAGAGATGGAACTGGAGATGGTCCCCATACATCAGTATGAACCAATTCTAACCTTTCTGTCTTGGGTGCCTTGCCAATCTTTGCAAAACTGACTTTCTTTTGTTTGCCAAAGATGCAATCCTCGCATAGTCCGACATTTATATTCTTTATATCCGACAGCTTCCCTTTTGATAGAAGTATCTTCATTTCTTTTTCGCTCATATGGCCAAGCCTTTGGTGCCATAAGTTTGATTTTCCATCAGCATCTGCTGTAGCAATGATATTCTCTAAGTTTGAGGTTACATAGTCTTCTTACCACGAGCAATGACGAGTGCTCCTTTTGTAATCTTCCATTCACAGCCTGAAAAGGTTGTACTGTATCCTTCTCCATCAAGCTGTCCAACAGAAATCAGATTTCTTTTGAGGCCAAGAATATGTCTCACTCCTGTCAGCTTCTAGGTGGTCTGGTTTGGCAACTTTAGTCGGATGTCTCCTTTTCCGGCGATCTTCAAGGTTTCATCAGCAGCTAGATGAACCTTCCCAAAATCACCACTGACATAGTTCTCCATGATTTCTTGGCATAGGGTGGAGTGGAAAGATGCTCCTGAATCCAAGATCCATGATTCAATCGGACTGTTGACGGTTAGAATCATGGCATCACCTGTCTCCTCTATTACGTTGGTAGATTCCTGTGCGCCGGTATTTTTCTTCAGTGCTCGACAATCTCTTTTAAAGTGACCCTTCTTGCCACAATTATAACAGGTAAAATCTTTCTTTCCTGTTCTTGATTTGCCCCTTCTGGATTTCGATCTGCCATTATTTGAATTTCTTTCTGAAGTTATTCCTCTGGACTCCGTGTGCAAGTCTGAGGAGGTTGATGCTTCACCCGATTCTCTCCGTCAAATTTCTTCGCTCAGTACCAGATCCCGAACATCGTCGAATTTTAATTTGTTGTTTCCCGACGAACTGCTGACTGCTGTAACAGTAGCATTCCAACTGTCTGGTAGAGATGATAAGAGAATTAAAGCTCGAACTTCATCATCGAATTCAATTTCCACTGAACTCAACTGGGTTGTGATTGTGTTGAGTTCATTTAGGTGTTGTGCCACCGATGCCCCTTCTGTCATCCGCAAATTGAATAATCGCCTCATCAAATGAACTTTGTTTGAGGCCGATGACTTCTCATACATACTGGAGAGAGCCGCCATAAGACCCGCCGTGGTCTTTTCCTTTGCTATGTTGAAAGCAACATTGTGGGATAACGTCATTCGGATAACTCCGAGGGCTTGTCTGTCGAGAAGAGCCCAGTCTTCATTCTTCATACCCTCTGGTTGTTTTCCTGAGAGGGGTTGATATAGATTTTTCTGGTATAGAAAATCTTTAATTTGCATCTTCCAAAATCCAAAGTCCGTACCATCGAACTTTTCAATTTTCACATTCCCTTCGTCTGCAGCCATCGCTTCCACTCGAATCTGGCTTCGTTTGGATCGTTTCTGACAATTTCTGCGAACTACCGTGTATTAGAACACCTCCGTCGACAAACTCGTATCGCCGACCGAATTTCACTATTCACAAAATTCACTATTCATATAAATAGTAACCCGAATAGTAATCTCACAAAAAATTGACAGAATTCACAACCAAAAGCTATGATGCCAGTTCTTAGGAAATAAACCGAGTACAAGTAATTTTCCTATAACCAGATTAGTGAGAATGAGAAATAAAAGCGGAAAAATAATACCTGAAAATTGATAACGGAGTTCAGCCAATTGTGCTTACGTCTCCGGGCTGCTGCAGATCTTTTACTAAGAGAGAAAATTTACATGTGTTTACAAAACACTCACTATTCACAAGAAAGCTCTCTAGTAAAGGAAGAAAGAAATGTTTTGGGATGATTTAGAAGCTAAATGAGCTAAGGTATTTATAGTTGAAACTTAAGGACTAATCTTGTAAATACCCTAAACTGTGCAGTTGCTAAAAAGTAATTAACCCAAAAACATTTTAATTAAAATATTGGGGCACCGAATTCGGTGCCCCCTTTGCTGAAAAATTGCTCCCTTTACTGAATTATAATTCGACTGGGCCCCTCCCTTTTTTTTTGAGTTTTCTCCAACAGCTATAAGTCGACCATTAACTAATATGCTGAAGAATTACAGCTTCAAATGGACTCCGGAATCGATAGCAGTTTTTATCAGTTTGAAATCAATTATGTGTAAAGCTCGAGAGGTATTTGGGTTCTGCTGTCCCAAGGAGAAATACCTATAGCCTTTTTAAGCAACACCCTCATTTCTAAACATTCTGATTTATCCATCTATGAACGGGAGTATCTATCCATTTTAATGGCTTTCACAAAGTGTGAGACATTATTTGGAGGGGGCGTATTCGTTATCAAGAGAAATCATGAATCTTTAAAACACCTACTGAAACAAAAAATTACTACTGTAATACAGAATAAAAAACTAATAAAATGATAAGGATGGAAAGTGAACTTTTGGTAAGGAATATTGAGATACAGAAAACAAGTTTACATTGGAACAAGTAATAATCTACGATAACAAATAGTGGTTCTTCTCTATGATTCTTTAGTAGGAGGGCATTCAAGGTTGCAACTTGCAAGCGACTTACTACATGGTCAAACAATACTTTTATTTGCAAGGAATAAAAACAACAACAAAATGTCATATTATGCAATGTGATACGTATCAGAAGACAAAATCAAGACACATTTCTAAGCCATGATTACTACACTCGATCCCAACTCCAACTAATGCATGGGAAATTATATGTATGGATTTTATAGGTCTTCCCTCTTCAAACTACCTAGACAAGTACACAAAGTATGAACATTTTATTCCCTTAGCTCATCCTTACACTGTTAAAGAGGTTGCTAAGGCTTACTTAAAACAAGTTTTCAAATTACATGGAACGCCTAAAAGAGCTATTTCAGACAGGATAAAGTATTCACAAGCCTTTTCTGGAAGAAACTCATGAAGCAATTGGGAGCTGAAAACTTATATAGTATCCTGAAACGGACGGACAAATCGAGCGGTTAAACCAATGTTTAAAGTAACATTTGAGAAGCATTTGCTTTCTCAAGCCCACTACTTAGGTGAAATGGTTTCCCCAAGCCAAATGGTGGTACAACATAAATTTTTATACTGTTTTAGAAACAACATCATTTGAGGCCCTATATGATTATAAACCATAACTTCTAGCATAAGGAGAGGAATCAACAGTACAGAGTGTGACAAAATTAATGTCTAATTGTGATTAGTTGTACAAGTTATTACAAGATCAATTATAGAATGCACAAGCTCAGATGAACCAGTATACAAATAAAAATAGAAAGGAGAGAGAGTTCCAAGTGAGAGATGAGGTTTAATTTAAGCTCCAACCGTATCGACATAGTTTCATTACCCTGAGAAAACATCTCAAGCTGGCTATACGTTATTACGGTTCTTACAAAATCATCAAACGTATAGGTCAATGGCTTATCAATTGTAGTTGCCTGAATCTTTTAAAATTCATCTGATTTTTCATGTAAGCTTTTTAAAGAAAAAGGTCGGGGAAAAAGTTTTTTTTTCAATCGATCCTTCAGAACTCGATCAGGATGGGAGCTTAAAAATTTACCTTGAATAAATGCTTGACAAACACATGGTGAAGAGAAATAATCAAGTGATAACTCAACTATTGATACAGTGGACAAACATGGTGCCTTAAAACGTTACGTGAGAATGGTTGAAGCGGAGAAAATTATCATGATGCAAGGGAATAAGAAAAGGGGATCGTGGGAGTTAAGGATTGAGAAATTAGGGCATAGTGAAGAACAAAATTGGAAAAACCCAATTGTTACAATAAGAAAAAACAACATCGTTCTCTTAGAATGATATCTGTAAAGGGGCTGGTAAAGGGAACATGCCATATTGGTAGTGGTCCAACTGAAGATATAAGCACCTAAAAGACTATGTCAAAAGGAGAACCGTTTGTTAGTTATCTTAGTTAAATAGGTGTGTTCCTTTGTAAAACATATCACCTGAACTATATAAAATCTCTTGCATTCTTCTATCTTCTTAGTCTAATTCTTGAATCTTTCTTCAATCTTTCCTTCGAAACTCTTCTTTCACGACCACAGGTTGTGACAATTGAAAGAGAAAAATTAGAAAACTGAGAAAAAAAGATCACAATAATATGTAATGGATTGCTCAAGAAATTAATAAATGACTAAGAAAATATAGAAGATAGATTGAAGAAAACAGAATTCTCAAGATTTTCATTAATAGATTTGATGATCATTACAACTGATTTTTATAAGAATAGTCATAAGAGATTGCCAGCTGTACATTATTTTTCAACAAACTAGATTCCTTTAGCTGATTTGTCTTCTACTGTTGATGCAGGTTGTTGGGCTCGTTTTCCTTCTCAGGTCCACTAAGCATTCATTCCTTAGCTCCATCAGCCCACACCCAAGTTCCAGGTCCAGCAGGTAATGAAATATCCTTATTATTCTTCTCTTCATCTAATTTCCCATTTTCAATCCCTAATTTCCATGTATTCCCCTTTTCTTCTTCAGTAATCCCTAAATTCACCTTATGGGTCATGATAATACCCCCATCTACAGCAGATGCTTGTCCCCAAGGATCGAAGTCTAGAAATTGGGATCGAAGGACCGTGAAATCTTCCCAGGTTGCATTCTCAACTCCCAGATTTGACCATTGAATAAGTAATTGAGTCACTGCCCTCTTGTTTCGTTTGATGACTCGTTTATCCAAAACGATTGTAGGATAAACCTGAAGCTGCCCATCAACAGTGATTTCAGGTGGGTCTCTCGAAGCAACATTCTTATTCCTAATTTTTCGTTTAAGAAGACTGATATGAAAAACCAGATGAAGTTTAGAATAATCTGGTAATTCCAATTGGTATGCTACTGAACCAATGCGTTTCTTGATTTTGTAGGGACCATAGTAACGAGCAGATAATTTTAGATTCCTGCGTAAGGCCAAAGAAGTTTGCTTATAAGGCTGGAGCTTAAGGTAAACTTCCTCCCCTTCCATGAATTCCCTATCAATGCGATGATGATCTGCATAATACTTCATACGATGTTGTACTGTAGTCAATTGGTCAAGTAGTATACTGTTAACATTGTCTCGTTCCTACACAAACTGCTGAACATCAGCCACCCTTGATTCAGTTATCCACGTCATAGTTGGAGGTGTATAACCATATAAGGCATGTAAAGGAGTAGTTCCCAATGTTGTATGAAAACTAGTGTTGTACCACCATTCGGCATGAGATAACCACTTAGCCCAAGAACTAGGTTTTAAAAAACAAAGTCCTCTTATATATTGTTCAAGACAGTGATTGAGTCTCTCTGTTTGACCATCTGTTTGAGGGTGGTAGGCAGTGGTAAATAGAGTTGTAGTGCCCAATAACTTCAAAAATTCTTTCCAAAAAACACTAGTAAAATTTTTGTCTCGGTCAGACAAAGCAATCTTAGGTTGACCATGAAGCTTGTAAACTTGATCCAAGAAAATTTTAGCAACTTCAGTAGCAGTAAAAGGATGAACCAGAGGTAGAAAATGCCCATATTTGGTGAATTTGTCAATTACCACCAAAATAGAATTATATCTATTAGAAGTAGGCAACCCTTCAATAAAATCCATCGTAATAAATTCCCAAGCTTGCTGTGGAAGAGGTAAAGGTTGTAATAAACCAGGCTATAAGATATTTTCATGTTTGATTCTCTGACAAACATCACACTGTTGCACATGTTGTTTAACCACTGCCTTCATTCCCTTCCAATAAAAATATAACTTCATCCTGTGATAAGTAGCCTGTATCTCAGAATGGCCACCTTGTGGTGAATCATGGAGTGTAGAATGGACTTTGTATCTTAGAACTCCTTTAGTATAAGACCAATCTGCTATAGCATGATTTTTAAGTAATAATTTAGGAATTAAATCCTTTGCCAAAGAGTCCTGTTCATAACTGTTTTCCACCTCTTGGACCCAAGCAGGAATAATTATTGTAGCAGATAACTGATTTAATTCAGAAGAATCCTCAAACTGTCTTGATAAAGCATCAGCAGCCCTGTTATGCTTCCCTTTATGAAAATGAATAGAGTAGTCCAATCCTAGCAAATTTGTTAAGCCATTCTTTTGAATTGCAGTGGTAATCTTCTGTTCTAACAAGTTATTTTATGATTCATGATCTGTTTTAATAATAAGTGGACTTCCTTCAAAATAATGCCTCAATTTAGAAACAACCATTAATATTGCTAGATACTCCTTCTCATAAATATATAAATCAACCTGCTTTGGTCCCAAAGCCTTACTGAGGTAAGCAAGTGGTATTCCTTCTTGAGATAGGACTATACCTATACCCTTGGAACTGGCATCAGTTTCCAAACAAAATAGTTTTGTGAAATCTGGTAGAGCCAACACAGGAGCATTACACATAGTTTCTTTGAGTCTGATAAAGGCCTTCTTAGCTTTCTCAGTCCAAAAAATTGATCATTCTTCAGCATTGTAGTGAGGGGTTTACTGATTTCCCCATACCCCTTTATAAACTTCTTGTAATAACCAGTAAGTCCCAAAAACCCTCTCAAGGATTTCAAATTCTTTGGAATTGTCCAGTCCTGAATTGCTTGAATCTTTGAGGAATCTGTAGATACTCCCTTATGAGAAATAATATGACCAAGATACTCTATTTCTGATTGGCCAAAAAAGCATTTATTTTTCTTAGCAAAAAGTTTATTTTGCCTTAGAACCTCCAAGACAATTCACAAATGCTGCTCATGACTATGCAAATCAGAACTATAGATTAAAATATCATTAAAAAATACTAGGACAAATTTCCTGAGATATATTCAAAATAGATCATTCATGAGAGCTTGAAAAGTAGCTGGTGCATTAGTTAAGCCAAAGGGCATTACCTTGAATTCAAAATTACCATGGTGTGTCCTGAAGGCTGTTTTTGGAATATCTTCAAGCTTAATCCTGATATGCCAATAACCAGATCTCAAATCCAATTTAGAAAAAAAATTTGCACCAGCTAGCTCATCCAAAAGATCATCCACCACAAGAATAGGAAATTTTTTCTTGACAGTTAATGCATTTAACTGCCTATAATCAATGCACATTCTTCAGCTGCCATCTTTCTTATTAACTAATAAACAAGGTGAATCAAAAGGACTTTTGCTGGTTTGAATAATTGATGCTGCTAACATTTCAGCCACTTGATTCTCAACCTCTATCTTCTGATAATAAGGCATCCTGTAGGGTCTAGCATTGACTGTTTCAATTCCTGGTTTAAGAGTAATAGAATGATCATGCTTCCTTTTTGGAGGCATCCCAGTAGGTTCTTCAAACACATCTTTATACTCAGCAATTACTGCTTGTAGAGTAGGAGGTATTTCATTAACAACAACCTCTGCATTTAACATATAGATCTCCCCCACTACTTCAGGATTTTTAAGTATAATTTTTTGCATCTTGTTACCTGAAATTATCTTCATTGCATTAGGATGCAATCCTCCCTTCAACACAATCTCATGTTCACCAATTTGAAAGCTAAGAGTCATATTGTTAAAATCCATTAAAACTGGACTGTATTTCTTCATCTAGTCAACTCCTAGCACCATATCACTGCCTCCAAAGGGTAAAACCCTAAAATCATATGCAAAAGTAAAATCTTGCATCTCCCAGCTCAATTGTTTACTTTTTACTGTGCTGTAAAGCTTATCACTATTAGCCACTATGATAACTAAGGGATTAGTTTCTTCCAACTCCAACCCTTCTTTAGCCCACATGTTAGTGACAAAACTGTGGGTGCTGTCACTGTCAATTAGGATACTGAGTGGTTTCTTTTTAATGAATCCTTGGATCCTTAAAGTACTGCTTCCTGAATTACCAGTAATTGCATTCATAGAAATCTCTGGATCTTTTTCCTCAGATACTGCTTGTAATTCTTCATTTTCCTCTTGATCTTCTATCTCTTCCATGGAATTTAGTTGCTTCAATTTGCAGCGATGGCCTGGAGTAAACTTATCACCACATTTATAGCATAAATTATTTGCCCTTCTATACTCCAACAATTGTTGTCTGTTTTGAGTGATCCCTGGGTTGTTCTTCAAGGATGAACTCAGTGAAGAATTAAGTGTTCTGAAATTGGTATTATTTCCTGACATCATTGGTCTTGGAATGCTTCTAATTCTTTTGCTTTCCACCTCCAAAGATAGCTCATATAGTTTTGCTTTTCTAGCAGCTTCAGCTACAATCTTTGGTTCCAGAACCTTAACTTGATGTTTCAATTCCTCTTTAAGACCACTCAAAAAACTGGAAACAAAATACTCCTCACCTAATTCAGGATTAATCTGAAATAGATAAGGTTGAAGTTCAAACTGAGCTTCATACTCCTCCACAGAAGATAGTTGAGTTAATTTATTAAACTCATCAATAACATCAATATATCCTTTATCAACAAATCGATGACATAAATCAGAGACAAATTCATACCAAGTAACCCTACATTTTTTCATGATATACCCATCAAACCAAACTTTAGCGTTACCAGTGAAATACATAGCAGTTATCTCTAACTTCTGAAGCTCAGGAACATCAAAAATAGAAAAATACTTCTCACATTTTCTGATCTAACTCCTAGGATTACTGCTATTAAATAATTGTAGTTCTATTTTTGGTTTTGGAATAAACATACCAGTATTGTTGTTGCTGGAATGTTTTTTTCCAGAAATGAATAGCCTTTAATGATCGATTGCTTCCTTAATTCAG
Organism: Hibiscus syriacus; assembly: GCF_006381635.1. Classification (NCBI taxonomy): domain Eukaryota; kingdom Viridiplantae; phylum Streptophyta; class Magnoliopsida; order Malvales; family Malvaceae; genus Hibiscus; species Hibiscus syriacus. Next base: position 2,952,693 of record NW_024061783.1, read on the forward strand.
TTGTATGATTTACTGCTTTCATTTTCAGAACATGAGGAACTTGTTGAATATCATCCTGTGGCAGACTAGGTTTAGATGCTAAAATTCCAGGTTGTCCCGGTTGAAAGGAATACTTTTCACGCTCATCAATAACTGTGACTTGTAAAGGCAGTTTACTTGGTTCTGTAAGCTGAACTGTAGGTAATGGTTGTCTTTCTGCATGAGAAGAATGTCCTGATTCAGTCCTAGCCTTCTGCATCAATCCCAAAAGTTGCTAGAGCATGGTTTTCGTTTCAATTGTGGTAGTCTCCAAAGCTTGCATCCTCTGCTCCAAAGCACTCTGTTGATTAAGCCACCAAGTGGGAATCGCGTCAGCTTCAGAAGACTCTGCTGGATTAGTAGGAATATTCGGCTGCTACTCAGTAAGAGACATTTGTTGTGTTTTCTTTGATTTACCCAGCTTGAAAAAAAAATATGTACTTTTGGATCAAAAAACCGTGCTCTGATTACCAATTGTAATGGATTGCTCAAGAAATTAAGAAATGACTAAGAAAATAGAGAAGATAGATTGAAGAAAACAGAATTCTCAAGATTTTCATTCATAGATTTGATGCTCATTACAACTGATTTTTATAGGAATAGTCGTAACAGATTGTTAGCTGTACATTATTTTTCAACAAACTAGATTCCTTTAGCTGATTTGTCTTCTACTGTTGATGCAGATTGTTGAGCTCGTTTTCTCTCAGGTCCACTATGCATTCTCCATCAGCCCACGCCCAAATTCCAGATCCAGCAGGTAATGAAATATCCCTATCCTTCTTCTCTTTATCTAATTTCCCATTTCCAATCCCTAATTTTCCCGTATTCCTCTTTTCTTCTTCAGCAATCCCTAAATTCGTCTCATGGGTCATGACATAATAATGATAGGAGGACGGGGAAGATCAGCATCGTCTTCAACAACAGCGACGGCAGCCGGAGGAACATGGGTTTCGACAGCCTCGGTGTCGGATTCAGGGAAGAGGATACAAAAGGAGATGTCTGAGCTCAACGCCAACCCTCCTCCCCATTGCACCGCTGCCCCCAAGGGCGACAGTCTCTTCCATTGGGTCGCCACCATCATTGGTCCCCCTGGTTTACAACTCCTCCTCCTCTTCTTCTCTCTCTGCCTTCTCTTAAAAATCTCTCCTTTTACTTTTTCCCTAGGATTCTTCCGTTTCTGGGGAATGGGTGTTTGTTAAATCTCTGGGTTTTAAGCTCACTTGCATAATTATCGCTTTTCTAGAATTTGGGTCTTTGTTGAATTTACATATGTTTTCATGCTTGAACTTGCTGTTCTGTTGTAATTTCCTTTCGGTTTGAGTGATAACTTAAGGTTTACAGGAGAAAGGGTGAAAAACTGCAGGCAAAATTAGTTGAATTTAACTCAAATTACAGATTTCTTTAGAAGAAACTAACAATTCTTTGGGTTTAATTCTAGCTTCCCAATATCGTCGTCTTTTATTTTTGTTATTGTTTGATGAACAGGTTAACTCAGCTATATTGACAAGCTTCCTAATGTTCATGTTTCTAGGAACACCATACCAAGGCGGCATATTTTTCCTTGATATGACATTTCCGAGTAATTATCCCTTTCAGCCTCCCAAGGTATGCTCATTAATCATATCGTTGAAGATCATTTACAATATTTTTATCATCTAATTTTGCTGTTTGGATCATCGCTGCTCGAGTTTCTAATTATGTTAGAGGGAGAGGGTGATGGGGTGTTTTATGAAAGTGGGAGGTGCTTGATGTTTGGCTAGGCAGACTAGCTGAAAGTACATGATCATATTAATACACTAGCTATACTTGATGTTTGGCCACCTTATATTGCGAATATGGAGAGTTTTACTTCGAATTCAAAGTTGAGGCGAACATACAAGGTTCTCCTTATGTATGAGAACTCTTTGTGGTCTTAGCATGTATAACACTAAACAAATTTCTTCTATTCTCCACATGGGTTGATGCATTGTTGGGGGAACTTTTATTGCACTTCTTTACTTTTTTCCTTATTCCTTTTGGTTACATGTATCATATTTCAGGTGGTATTCAAAACTCGAATATATCACTGCAATGTCGATGCTGCTGGCAATCTTAGTTTGGACATCTTAAAGGATAGCTGGAGCCCTGCCCTAACAATTACAAAGGTTCTTACTGAAATAATAGCAATTTTCATAAACCCTGATCCTTGTAAGTTCCCCAGTACCTCTTGAATTTTGTCTATCATTTCTTAATGGGTAGGCTATTTGTCGAGTTAAACGAGTATCCTACAAGTAACTGTGAGGAATAAAGAGTTTGGTGCAATTTTTGCACAAGGAGCAGCAAACAATATCTGATTTTAAACGAGTAAAATATGTAGTTGCAATGCTGCAACCGCTTGATTTTAAACGAGTAAAATATGTCATTTTTCATATGCCATGATCATGCTGAAGATGTGACTGTTCTTTTTATATGACAGATACTCCTCTCATCTCCAGTGTTGCTCGCTTGTACTTGGCTGATAAAGCTAAACATGATGAAATCGCTGTGGAGTGGACGCTGCGGTTTGCTAAATAATCCATCAGTAATGCTTTAGGGAGCAATATAAGGTGTAACAAGTGTGAACTGAACCACATGCCGAATTCGTTGTAAATTTAAGGGTTACGGATTCTGAACTCCTTGGCATCTAAAGTGGTTTGCCTATCAGCTGCTCTGAAAGTGAACTATAATAGTAAACTGTTTGTAGACCCCATGTTTGCAGGAAAAATGAGGCAATAGTGGACCGTTGAGTGAAATGTGGTTCAGGTTGGCTTATATATTAGGGTTCTTTGTTCTTATTAGTGTTTCATGGAGGAGAATAATTAAGATAGTTCCATGCTTTTATAAAATTATAGTGTAAACATGCTATTTTGTAGGTACCAAGAGAAAGAGAACGTCTTACAATGTGGCGCACCATGTTGTAAATAAGACAGACATATGCAAGTTATTCCAGTTCGACTTATCAAAATTCGATTTGAATGAACTCGAGTGAGTTGTTAATGAGCTGCAGCGAAATACTTGTTATTTAAGTTGAAACTGACGAGCAACTTGAAAAAATAATATGTTAAAATTTTAATTTTAAATTAAATTATTAATTATATTAAAACTTATATGTTTTTTTTTAATATAGTACAAAATTTTTATGTAAGTAAGATTTAGGTTCAAACTTGAGCTTCAACTAAGATACTAGTTCTGAGAATGTTTTGAGTTTAAATTTTTTTGAGTTTAAGTCGAGTTTTAATTTTTGATTTCGAGTTCAAATTGAGTTTAATAATTTTAAACTCTTGGGTTTCTGAATAGAGTCGAACTTAGCTTTAAACATTTTAAGTTGAATCTAATTTAGTAATACTATATTCGTATCATTTATAGCCTTATGTGTAATTCATCTAAATTGGCTAGGCACTAGAGTAATGATGTCCAATAACAAACCATGTCTAACTCATCATACAAAACTAAGATCAATGACGAATAAGGTGTTGTACGACGACACGAGTCTGTAAAGCAATCGGACAACACCAGTAAGCTTGCCGGACATCGGCACGACTTCGGAAATACCTAAAATGCAAGACTCCAGCTCTTCAATAGATGACACACCAAGGATGCGCATGACACAACCGGACACCTAACTTCGTACTCATGCATCAAGTTATGGATATGGGCCACACTGAGTCAAGTAGCTTTTGGTGAGCTGCTATCTACTAATTAATTAGAGCAAACAGCTTCACGTTCACCCAAACTGAATTATTTTGGGACCCAATGCCTTAAAGAGATTCTTGAATATGCAGAATTTGGTCCACACTTAGTCAAGTTGCTTTTGGTTCCATTATTTACACCCTTAAAATTGGGGACAAATAACAATGTAATAAAAATGATTAAACCCAGTAAAAAACTAATCAATTTCATTAATTATACAATCCCATGAAACTAATTCTTTTACAATAATTACTTAAACAATAATCTTAATACATCCGCCTACTGCAAATATACATCCACGAATTTGGCTCCATTGTTGAACTCCGTCCACATCTTGGATTTGCCGACATTTTTCATAACAAAGTACCACAAAACGGTAAGCACAGTCACTGTAGTGCTCACCAAAAGCACAGTCCCATTGGCCACTGACATAATGTAGACCAAAAACCCACAAGGAATCAAGCACGTGATAATCAAACCAGGCAACTCCATTGGCACTTTAAATGGCCTCTTCATCGTTGGCAATTTTCTCCTCAGCCAAAGGAACGATGCAAATTCGAGTAACATGCCTAAACTGTACAAGAAATTAACCGAAGAAATTAAGTTTGCAAAGTTCATATAAGAGACCACGATGGTAATCGATGTTGAGACCACAATCCCCACCCAAGGTGTGTCAAACCACTTGGATCTCACTGAGAAACACCGAGGCAGAAACCCGATCTCTGCCATGCCGAGAAGCTGATACGCGAAACTAGTCAGCTGCGCTTCGTAGAATCCGATGGTCGATAAAATGGCACCGATCTCAACAAAGATCATTAGCCATTCGCCTGCTATGATCTTGGCAGCATCAGCGAAGTACCCATTGACTCATTTCTCTTGCTCAAGTGGTATAGCCCCAGTAGAGGTTAAAAGAGGCACTAAATTGGAGAAAACAGTGAGCATCCCGGCTGAGAAAAGAGCTTTGGGGAATGTCTTTTGGGGTTGGTCGATTTCACCAGCTAAAGCACTGACGTTGTCCCAGAAGTTCAGGTTCCAAAAGAGGGTGTTGAAAAACAATGACCAATTGGTTTGCATTCGGTCCTGACCCAAACCGAGCCAACTAATCGGGTTTTGACTCAAACTAAGCCATCTACTTGGATCAATCTTGGGGATTGAAATCAATGCCAACAATATGAACGGGACAAGTGTAATAACGCCTAAAACTATAGCAGTATAACCAATCACAACCAAGCCTGTGTAGTTTAACAGGGATAACATCGAAGATAAAAATGGTATCGCAATGTATCTAGGTACACCCGAAGAGAAAAGTGGGAAAACTAACCTGAGGTAATCGATGCAAAGAACAGAACATGAAGCGAGGTTGATGACACCACTGACGAATTTCCATGATCCCATAAGTGAACCCCAGAATGGCCCGAAAGCCTGGTGAGCCCAGATGATGTAGCCACCGTTACCGGGGAAGGCGGTGGCAAGCTCAGCCGTGATCAGTGCCTCGGGTATGCTCCATAGGAAAGGGAAAACAAGGAACCCCAGTATGGAACAAAACATCCCGGCGGCACCCACGGCTTCCTCTGCACCGTATGCACCACCGGATACTTCGAAGTAGATGAGGAAGATGAAGGGTAAGATAGACAGCTTTTTGGAAACTTTAGTGGTGGCGGTGGTGGTCGGAAGAGTTTCCTGGCGGTCTAAAAGCTTCTGGGATTCATCACAGGAGACTCCCATCGGGAATTATATATATATATCTTGCTTTGCAATTTCGTTCTGGAATTCGAATTCAAATCCACTCCATTATTTGAACATCAGATGCAGGTAGTCTTAAAAGCATCATCAACTAACTGTGTAATAGTTTCATCTGAAAAGCCAAATAGACATGCCTTGCAAGTTGGCTTTCTCCCTTGATTATTGGAGTATGCCCCATACACGTTATCAACATGTATATATTTATGGCTGAAAATGAATCGAAGTGCAAATTGAGTGATAAGCAAACTCAACAGCTCCTATACTTATATGAAATTTGTAAACCTAGTAACACCTTTATAAAAAATAGGTTAAATTACATAAATAATCATTAAACCATGTGTAAATAATATTTTAGTCACTAAATAATGTATGAACCCCATCCCATGCCTCCTTTGTCTTCTTCATTCCCACCTTTCACCAATACTATGCTTCCCTGCCTGCAAATACTATGAACAACCAATTAATTTACCACCAAGACTAGCTTGAAGGCTACATATACGACAATCCTTTTAGTTATTTCGACTATAATCATAGTTTCAAAATTAAATTATTAAAAAAAATACCAAAAACAAAATTTTAGTTATACCTGAGGGATTAAATGAGATATTTTCAATTAGTTTAGTATCTCATGACATCTTCGTGATGGTAATTAACAGTAGCTAATGGTACAATGATTATTTTATAACCGAATTAAAAAATTAATATATAATTTGTAGTTTTTAAAAGTTTAATGTCTCAAAAATTATTTTAACATAACTTAGTCACTATTTGTGTATTTTACCTGGAAATATTATTTTGGGCTTTAAAAATAATATTAATTAAACAAGTTGCTTGATTATTCATCAATGAATAATATTTATTGGATTGATTGATTGATACTAATATACATCCTTATACATATATTTAATAAATATAAGAATACGAGTAATATATTTAATCGGTTGATCAAATTATTAATTTTTGTTCATTCATATTCTCTTAGGTCAGAATTATAGAGTGTAAACTCGTTAAGAGCACTCATCTTAGAGTTTTCTTTTCCCTCCTTTAAGTAGATTAGAATGAAATTTAAAATTTATAAAAAAATAATTCTAAATTATATAATTCATTCTTACAAATTTTTCTCTAACAACTCATCATGAATAAAAGAAAAAAAAATATTATCATCTATAATAAATTTTTTCTCTTATAATTCAATATACATTCTCATATAATTCTCTTATAGTTTATTATCGATCGATTATAATAAACTTATCGAACTAAGATACTAAAATTTAATATACACTCTCACATTATTCACTTATAATTTACGATTATAATAAAATTTATCTTTTTAATAATGATTTTCTAAAAAACTTGTTTTTATAAATCTGTGATAATTTTCATTTACTCATCATTACTTTGAGAAAAAGAAAATAGAAGTACCCAACAATAGGTCGTTTACTTCCAAATCTGCATGCTCAAGAGGCCCCAAAAAGCTCAATTCTGCCATTGTCATCATTGTAGAAGTCATTTAGAGCTTCCAAGCAACTTCACAAATCTTCTAAATTTGTGCTCCTTGTTTTTTTATTGCAGTGATTGTTGAACCTTCGTAATACCGTCCAAAAGAACATATTGCACTTACTCGTGTTTAATTTTCTTACCCTCCAATATATATATATATATATATATATATATATGAATTAAAAGGAATCTAAAAAATTAGGTTATAAATCTTACAGTTATGATGTTTGTTAATCGATAGGTTTATGGCTAAGATACTTGTCTGTAGGTGGAGTGTCGTGGACGGAGGATCATCAACTAAAAGTGTTGTGGTGGAGCTGTCTTGGTTAATTCATCGGCAGTTTAGTTTTTTTCGTGTAGAAGCCAACGAATGTCCGTTACTCATGGATGTTCCTTTAGACTTATAACCTAACAAAAGGCTAGTAGTTGCATTATAATCATCAAGGCTAGTAGAACCGTTGGAAAGCTAAGAGACATTTGGTCATAACTCCAATAGACATGTTGACCAATAATACGAGAATTCTATTCAAAAAGTTGTCGTAAGGCTGTTCCAATTAATGTATTCTTTTCCAAGGCTTAGTCGAGTGTATCAATTGGAAGCGTTAGTCCATATTCCTTTGATGTGAGCCTTGTGATGCATGTATCATTCCCCCTCTCTTAAAAAAAGATTCGACCTCAAATCTTGGAAATCCAAGGTGATGAGTGGTTCTTGTTCTTCCATGAGACAGTCGTCGTAGGAAAACAAAAGATCAACTTTGCTCTCCCAATCTATGTAGCTGTCCGGATCATACTCGTCTTTGAACTATGAAATTGTGAATTTCAGGTTAGTAAAAAGTTATGACATTTAAAGTCGAGGTTGTGCATGTCTAGGTTGTATTGGATTATTTTATTTATCTCCTTTGGCTTCTCTTGGTTGATTTTCATCATTCACATTTGCTTGTTGTTGTGTTTTAATGGTAAGATCGACCATTTGTCTTTGTATTGTCGTTGTTAGCTATTGTAGAGCAGCAAGTTTTATCATTTTTGGGTCAATAGTAGCCATGAGGCTTCGTATTACCTCGACAACTTCTTTGTCTTTTACCATATTTGGCAGTGTATGCATGCAAGATGAACCAAAACCAATTAATTCTCTACAAGAATCGTCCCAAATCTGATACCAATTGATAAAGATGTGATGGCAAATAAATGAATGTTGCTCATTGTGGAAGTGGAAAGATTTGAATGGAAGAAGAAGATGATGGAGTTGTGGAAGTTGAAGATAGATGGATAATTGTCCTATCGAAACCTCCTAGTCGCAATAAAAAGTCAAACTCGATAAATAACTCTAACCATCCCTCCTAATTGCAATGAAGAGGCAAACCGAAGTATGGACATCTCTCTCAAGAAAGAGTTGAAAAGAACTTAATGAAAAGAAAATTCGAAGGCACGAGGTAATCAACACTTGCAAAAAATAAACTCTCGTTTTATTATTTAATCAAAGAAATCTAGTTTACAATGATGAATGAAACCTCATTTATATAGGAGGGGAGTTCTAACAATACTATTAATGAATAAAATAGTAATAAACTAAAAATATTTTAATTCTAATTATAATTCTTAATAATAATAAATTAAGAATAATGTATTAATTCGATCTTAATTTCTAATAAAATAATAAATATAATCTTAAAAGATAATGCATCATCATATATTAAATTATATTACAAATAATTAATAAAATATTGAAAATTTGTAATATTTATAAAATCTTGTATTAATCATGTATAAGAATTTCTGCATGCGTTGTCTTCACTAAAATGAGCACATCTTGAGTTCTCGATATCGGATTGATGCGATTTAAAAATCGTTGGAAAGCTAAGAGACAACTGGTCGTAACTCCAATGTACATGTCATCCAAATAACCTCAGCATCTCATTCAAAGAGTCATCGCATGTCTGCTGCTATTACGGTCTTCTTTTCTAATGCTTGGTTGTGTATATCAATCGGAAGCATTAGTCCATCTTCCTTTGATGTGAGCATTATGATGCATGTATCATCTTTAAAAAGATTCAAGTAGTTTCCTTTATGTATATGTTGTTAATGGTTAAAGAAGATTATGATCAAATACTATATTATACTCATTTTAGACTATTAAAAAAAGATAAACTATGCATTTTGTACCAAAATTATTAGTTTTTGTCCGTTTTAATACCTAAACTTTCAATTTTTTTAAAAATCATACCTAACGTTAGTTTTTGTTTCATTTTATTACTCCGCGTTAAAAACTTAATGCGTTTACTACTGAAACTATAGGTTTTTGTCTGTTTTAGTATCTAATTTTTTTTTAAAAAATTCAATATTTAATGTTAAATTTTGAACGAGGTACTAAAATAAAATTAAAAACTAAACTTTATGTATAGTTTTGAAAAAATAAAAAATTTAAATACTAAAATCGATTAAATATGATAAAATTAAGTACTAAATGCACAATTTATCCTTCAAAATTACAATAACAATAAAGAGTATCAGAAACCAAAAAAAAAACAATAATGATACAAAATGGTAAACAATAACAATATTTCAGAATCAGTCCTCCAAATGCTATATCCTATCAGTATTTCATTGTTTTCCTAATTATCTAAATTAAAATTAATTTATTATTATAATTTTATAACTTTATTTATAAATATATATATATATATATTTCACCGTTGGTGACAGCATCAACCTTGGACCGGTCACCTACAATTGAATTTTTCCAACTTTTCTAATAATCAAAATTATGTTATTTTATGTTTAAATAGTTCTAATTTTCATATAAAAATGATAGATGGTTTTCTCTGCTTCATATCATGTCTAGTTTTTTTATGGTATTGTCGCAACCGTCTTTCGGTTGGGCCCCGGAATTGGGCTTCGACTTGGATTAAACGAATTGGAGTCGCCACCGACCATTTTAAAACGAATTTAGGTAGGTCGGACACCATCTTACCTGATCTGCGTTTTACCAGAAATGTGTCGGGTTCGGGAGTCGGTTATGGTTAAGGAAGGATTAGCACCCTTGAACCGCCCTTTCGGTACCAATTAATTTGTCGGTTGTCTTTAATTGCAAAAATTAAGAATTTAAATTGAAATTTAAAAATTCGATTCGAATTACTTACATTTGATCGATTGGAATTACCCCTAAAAAGGTCAAAAATGTTAGATTGAAAAATAAATACTAAATAAATCGAAGAGAGAAAAATAAATAAATAGATAAATTGAGAAAATAACAATAAATATATTAAGAAAAAAATAAGAAAATATCAAACAATACATATACTAAAAGAGAAAATAACCCCTATTAATATCACAAACCTACAAACCCTTTTAAGGTTTCATTCGCACTCCCACGGCTCTTCAGCAGCCACCCGTAGTCCTCCATCCATGATGAAGGCACATCAGCGCCCAAGCCACCCCCTAACAGTCGAGTCACACGCCGAGTGATCCCCAACGCTCATCCACGCCAGCAGCTGCTACCAACAAGCCCCAGAAGCTCCCTTCCACGCGAGCAGTATCTACCAACAAGCCCCAGAAGCTCCCTTCCACGCGAGCAGTAGCTACCAACAAGCCCCAGAAGCTCCCTTCCACGCGAGCAGTAGCCCCAAGCCAAGGTCCTAGCATCTTTAATTTTGTGCTAACAGTCCCAGACACCCTCCTCCACGTCATTTGCCAGCATGGTGGCCCCAAATTCTCCTTGGATTTTTGGTTAAATGGCTTGGTCTTCTCATTTTCCATTTCCCTTTGTCGTTGTGTTAGCTGAGTGCTGCGAGAAAGAAGCAGTGGCACAGGTTCATTCTTGTACAGTCCCTCAGCTCCTTATGCCCGAGTGGAAGAAGAATTTTGGACTTGCAATCTATTTCAAAAATCTGGTGTACCACTTGATCTAGAGGAATACTCGGTTACTAACTTTAGGAACATTGATGACTTATCCTCCAAAAGACGTGCCGGAGTATCAAACTCTGTAACTCGACCATCACTCAACACCAAAACAAGATCATTGTCGATTATGGTGGAATACGATGTGCAATAGTGCAAACAGTGCAATTCATGAACTCTGTTCTGATGATCTTCTGTGTGAGATTATTGGTGGCAGTATCAACCGATGCTTTTGCCTCATCGAGCACGATTATTCTTGCATGTTTGAGTAAAGCCCTGTCGAGGGTAACAAGTTGCCACTGCCCATGAAATCGTGCGTGTTCTTGGTCAGTGATGAAGAAGAAGATATGAGAGCGGTGAGAGCCAAATTTTAGGATGGGTTTTGAGGTAAAGCTACTTTGACAAAGTTGAAAAAGAAAGGTATTGGATTCGTTGTCGGCGCCAGTGGTTCTTTTAAAGATAAGCGTCTTTTCCAGTTTGCAGAGGGAAATAATTAATTCCCCCACCAGGTTAGACTTTGGGGAAATGGAAAGAGTGGGGCTGTCCCCAGAAATCCACCCCCTTTCTTGTATAGAAAAGTGGTATATAAATGTGTGGAGGTGGAGGAGTTCGCGAAGTGGCATAGAGTGGTAAGGTAGTGGTGATAGTGGTAGGTTATTAGGTGGGTAGTTTGTTGGTAATATTGGTGCCGAGAAATCCGGTGCATGGGTTGTTGGATGCGTGAGAAGCGGTGCTGGTGGAGGGCTGAAACGGTTGTTGACTGGTTCGGGTCCTGGAATCTGTAAAATAAAGAAAAAATATTATTTAAGTAATATATATGTGATATATATGATATATATGGATGAAAATTGGTGTCCACAGCTGCCCCTCTTTGTCCTTTTTCGTGGAATGAAAAATAGGACAAAGACAAAAAGACACAAATTTTCGTTCGGTGGAGTTGAAAATTGATTCTAATATTTCAATTAAGAATAACTCCCTGTCGATTTGAGTTGCGGATGACTCCTTAGTTGCGAAGTCAGGTCCATCTTGAAATGAAATTGAAGCCATAATTCTGAATTTGAATCAGAATGTGGCTTATCGTTGTCAAATTGTAGTCAACGTTGGTCTTCTTCTCGGTTTGAAGACTTCGGTTAAAAATTCGACTGGACAATAATTCATTGACTCCACCCTATGGTTGATAGGCCCTCGAGTTGAATGAAATCGAACTCAGAAGGTCTTCGTTGGCAGATAGCCCTTCCCGACTTAAGCTATGCTGCAAATGACATGCCTTGGAGCCGAGCGTGGTCGATCTCAAAGGTCTTTGGTTGGCACGATTCCCTTCACCGTGAAATTGAAACCATGGATGGCCTATCGTTGTGAAGTTGAGCCTCGAATTGGATATCCTTCGTCGTGAAGTTGAAATCCAATGAAAGTTATGTTGTCTCGAGTCCAATATCCTTCGCTGTGAAGTTAAAATTGGCTCTGAAATTGGGAAATTGTTTGTTGACAACCAGTCGTCCCTTCGTTGTGAAGTTGAACTTGTGTTGTCTCGAGTCCAATATCCTTCGTTGTGAAGTTGAAATTGGCTCTGAAATTGGGAAATTGTTTGTTGACAACCAGCGGTCCCTTCGTCGTGAAGTTGAACTTGCGTTGTCTTGAGTCCAATATCCTTCGCTGTGAAGTTGAAATTGGCTCTGAAATTGGGAAGTTGTTGTTGACAACCAGTGGTCCCTTCGTCGTGAAGTTGAACTTGCGTTGTCTTGAGTCCAATATCCTTCGCTGTGAAGTTGAAATTGGCTCTGAAATTGAGAAATGTTTGTTGACAACCAGCGGTCCCTTCGTCGTGAAGTTGAACTTGCGTTGTCTGGAGTCCAATATCCTTCGTTGTGAAGTTGAAATTGGCTCTGAAATTGAAAAATGTTTGTTGACAACCAGCGGTCCCTTCGTCGTGAAGTTGAACTTGCGTTGTCTGGAGTCCAATGTCCTTCGCTGTGAAGTTGAAATTGGCTCTGAAATTGAGAAATGTTTGTTGACAACCAGCGGTCCCTTCGTCGTGAAGTTGAACTTGCGCTGTCTGGAGTCCAATATCCTTCGTTGTGAAGTTGAAATTGGCTCTGAAATTAGGAAGTTGTTTGTTGACAACCAGCGGTCCCTTCGTCGTGAAGTTGAACTTGCGTTGTCTGGAGTCCAATATCCTTCGTTGTGAAGTTGAAATTGGCTCTGAAATTGAAAAGTTGTTTATTGACAACCAGCGGTCCCTTCGTCGTGAAGTTGAACTTGCGTTGTCTGGAGTCCAATATCCTTCGTTGTGAAGTTGAAATTGGCTCTGAAATTGAAAAGTTGTTTATTGACAACCAGCGGTCCCTTCGTCGTGAAGTTGAACTTGCGTTGTCTGGAGTCCAATATCCTTCGTTGTGAAGTTGAAATTGGCTCTGAAATTGAGAAGTTGTTTGTTGACAACCAGCGGTCCCTTCGTCGTGAAGTTGAACATGCGTTGTCTGGAGTCCAATATCCTTCGCTGTGAAGTTGAAATTGGCTCTGAAATTGAGAAGTTGTTTATTGACAACCAACTTTTCTTGACTTAAGTTGTGCTGTAAATTTCCTTTAAATGAATGATGGCCCTTCTCGCCAAATTTTGAGTCGGATATCTTCCGTCGTGGAATTGAAATCTGGCTTGAAAGTTTTAACTGGAAACATGATGCTCATGGATGAGTTTGAGTCGAACTGGATTTGTTTTGAACTGGTTCTCGAACCTATCTGAAATTGGTTCTGAGATATCAAGTCGGTTGAGGTGTAGCTCCTTACTGCCGAGTTAAGCAACCACCATCCTTCTTTGAAGGCGCTTGAGAATCGAGTATCCTTCATCCTGAAGTCAAAACTTGACTCTAAAAGCTGCAAAAACGTGTATGTTAAAATGATGAATGTGACGCACCTAAGTATGTCTAAGATGCATGCAACATGAATGAATTATGTGTTATCTCTTCGTGCTTTGTCTGCCAATCTGGTCCATGGAATCGATCGTGCCCCATTTGCTTCTCGAGCTTGGGCTTTACAGACATTTCATATCTGAGATTGTTCTGTTTGAAAATGTTTTTCTCATTTTTCTTGTTTCAGGAGAGAAAACGATAAAAATGTTGTACAATATTATTCGTAATTGAATCAAATTATAAACATGAGTTCAAAGAATATCAAAGGAATCAATAGCTCTTTTAATGTTTTCAGAGTTACAGCTCTTTGACCAGTGTCAAATGGATGGGTTGGCTTTAGCTTGGCCTCCTTTATAAGGTTTTGGAAAAAAAAATGTCATTTTTGAAATATCGCAACATGCTTTGGCACTTCAATTGGGTGCGGACAAAATGACACAACTAGCATGATGACTTACTGGACCTTTTATTTCAGTCCTCTGAAATCTTCTATTTGTTCAAGCTTTGTAGGCTCCTCTAACAAAGGCAGTGCAAAAACATCGGTCTAAAAATGAAATTCTTGAGTGCTCGTGTGTAGTTGACTATAACAGGTGTTCCTTAACTCCCTTAGTCCATTTTACCGAAAATTTCTTGCTTAGATAAATTTGATTTAATTTGTCGTTATCTGACTAGCTGAATCCATAAAGCCGGGGTGTTTAACCAATTGCTTTAGAGGGACAGCTTAATATTATAATCACAGTTATCAAGTTAACTGAATGGTTCATCTCATCACAGAGTCTTCAGCCTGACAAGAGCAGTGGAGCAAACACCGAATTGCCAAGTGTCCGAGCAATGTCATGGTTTGAACGTAATCTACTCATAAGGCCAGGGCTTTCAAGTTTCCTCTATAACCAATTGCCTTAGCGGAATAGCTCAGTTTTTTACGGATTTAATTTCCTAAGATTGTCAAGAAGAACCTGTTATAGCCTAGGTGTTTTTTGAAAGTCAAGGAATCTCATCTTTAGAGTTCAATTTTCAAGCAACTGACCTAAACTGGATTCACCTACTCGACTCTTTCATTTGTAAAGATCATCATCGTCATTGAACGTCTTAAATAAAAACTTAGTAATTGTCATATGAAAATGATGCCCCGTGTTGTCCGCACCTTATGAAAGGAAAAGGGTATATTGGTTAATTACAAGAGCAGGGTATGGTGTTTGAGGGTATATTTTGGATAAGGTCAAAGTCCTTTTTTTTTAAATCATGTTACTTTGTCAAAGATCCGTAACTTTGAACCATTAACAGAGTTTCTTAATTCAAATGATATTCAAAGAATTGCAAGTTTGCAAATGTGATTTATTGCTCGCCATCATTAAAGCAACATAAATTTATTTAAAAGTCCTTGCAAAAACTTGAGAAAAGAATGAAAAAACAAATCCAAACAGAATGGCTCAAATGATGAGATGATATGCCTCACTTGGATGCCCCCAAGTTGTTGAAGTTGATCCGATTGTTACGTATTTTCTGTATGATTCTCTTGATGGTGGAGTAATTCTCGATAGTGCACCCTGGGACTCCGCTATGATTTTCGCAATGAGCGTTCTCATCATACTACCTGGGGTACGGGGCTTCATGGACACCACATGTGCATCAAACAACTGTTGGTAAAGCTCCTTATATGTCATAGGATCGGAATGTTCTCATTTTTGATGAGACATGTGAATGTAATGAAAAAAAGGAATCATAATGCGAATGTAAAGAAAAAATAACAAAATGCACAATATGTCTGAATGTATGATGCATGAAATGTTCGAGGCATTGATCCGAAAAATGTGCCTATTATTCTGAATAATCCTTATTGGGGACAAAAATGTTACGTCTGAAGAGACAAAAAACTTTTTTGATGGTATAGATCCTGCACAGCCTCTGGAAAGTTGATTCGTCTTCCGCTTTTTCACCGGTTGAATATCTTGTTGAACCATTCCAGTTCCTTTGGCTAAACTTGTGCGGGTAACGAGTTGCTTGCCCCAAAAAAGGTCTCGAATGACTGCATCTCCGGCCTTCACTCTATGCCGAGCTCGTTCCAAACGAAAGTGCCATTGGAGCCCTCAATCCGAAGTTTGTCGACCTGTTCTTGGAATTAACCAATAATGGTCTCCGGCTTAGCTAGGGTTTCACCATCTTGTTCTCGTAATTTTCGAAAGGACTCTCCGGGTCAGTAACCATTTCCTCGTCTTGCCCCTACAACTTTTGCCTCTGAGTATTCTTTGATCACGGTTGGACTTCTGAGCTTTTTATCTCTTTGTATTATAACCCCTTTGTCCATTAATGCAGATTATTTACGTTTAACAAACACATTTTTGGTGGATCAATACCTCGTTTTAATGATGCGAATGATATAAAAAATGCCAAAGAAAAAAAATGAAAGGAGGAAAAAAAAAAGTTAGTGAGATAATGATGATAAAAAAATGATAAAAATGAAAAGCCTTACCCCACATGATATCTACCCCACATGCTTATTATTCCTACCCGGACATGATCTCTATCCCGCAAGTTGATTTTGAACAAGTCCTAACCGCATAAATTTCTAGTTCACATGCTTTGAACAGAAAGTAAAGCAGGAAATAATTCCGGCATCCTAGGGTTTGAAATGAGGTTTTGGGAAGGGCTCTAACTCCTTCAAAGTCTCCAGGTTTAGGTTCTAAAAAACGGTACTCGAGTTCTCCTTGCCGGTGTCCCCTTGGGCTTACCAGACCCTTAGTCCTAAACCCATCACAGGCTTGTGTGGACTAAGTTAAACTCGAGGGGACACATTCCCTTATGCCCGCACGGTGAATAAATTCACACGAAGACATAAGGTATATGAATCCCGAAGGCTACTTGCTAGGCATATGCGGTGAATAAATTCACACGAATGCGTCGCTTTCACCCCCACTTAAAAGGGTTCGGAGCTCGGGTATAGAGCCTGAGATGAAACTTTTCGAAAATCTGAAATCATTGAAAAAATGTTAGTACAACTAATTACTTGGAAAAATAATCAAAGGTAAATAATTGGAATCGAATAAATAAATTAAAATTTAAATTTACAATCTTCACATAAAAAGACAACCGAAAATTAATTCTGGCCTGACTCACTTACCTTTCCCCAGCGGAGTCGCCAAGCTGTCGCAACCGTCTTTCGGTTGGGCCCCGGAATTGGGCTTCGACTTGGATTAAACGAATTGGAGTCGCCACCGACCATTTTAAAACGAATTTAGGTAGGTCGGACACCATCTTACCTGATCTGCGTTTTACCAGAAATGTGTCGGGTTCGGGAGTCGGTTATGGTTAAGGAAGGATTAGCACCCTTGAACCGCCCTTTCGGTACCAATTAATTTGTCGGTTGTCTTTAATTGCAAAAATTAAGAATTTAAATTGAAATTTAAAAATTCGATTCGAATTACTTACATTTGATCGATTGGAATTACCCCTAAAAAGGTCAAAAATGTTAGATTGAAAAATAAATACTAAATAAATCGAAGAGAGAAAAATAAATAAATAGATAAATTGAGAAAATAACAATAAATATATTAAGAAAAAAATAAGAAAATATCAAACAATACATATACTAAAAGAGAAAATAACCCCTATTAATATCACAAACCTACAAACCCTTTTAAGGTTTCATTCGCACTCCCACGGCTCTTCAGCAGCACCCGTAGTCCTCCATCCATGATGAAGGCACATCAGCGCCCAAGCCACCCCCTAACAGTCGAGTCACACGCCGAGTGATCCCCAACGCTCATCCACGCCAGCAGCTGCTACCAACAAGCCCCAGAAGCTCCCTTCCACGCGAGCAGTATCTACCAACAAGCCCCAGAAGCTCCCTTCCACGCGAGCAGTAGCTACCAACAAGCCCCAGAAGCTCCCTTCCACGCGAGCAGTAGCCCCAAGCCAAGGTCCTAGCATCTTTAATTTTGTGCTAACAGTCCCAGACACCCTCCTCCACGTCATTTGCCAGCATGGTGGCCCCAAATTCTCCTTGGATTTTTGGTTAAATGGCTTGGTCTTCTCATTTTCCATTTCCCTTTGTCGTTGTGTTAGCTGAGTGCTGCGAGAAAGAAGCAGTGGCACAGGTTCATTCTTGTACAGTCCCTCAGCTCCTTATGCCCGAGTGGAAGAAGAATTTTGGACTTGCAATCTATTTCAAAAATCTGGTGTACCACTTGATCTAGAGGAATACTCGGTTACTAACTTTAGGAACATTGATGACTTATCCTCCAAAAGACGTGCCGGAGTATCAAACTCTGTAACTCGACCATCACTCAACACCAAAACAAGATCATTGTCGATTATGGTGGAATACGATGTGCAATAGTGCAAACAGTGCAATTCATGAACTCTGTTCTGATGATCTTCTGTGTGAGATTATTGGTGGCAGTATCAACCGATGCTTTTGCCTCATCGAGCACGATTATTCTTGCATGTTTGAGTAAAGCCCTGTCGAGGGTAACAAGTTGCCACTGCCCATGAAATCGTGCGTGTTCTTGGTCAGTGATGAAGAAGAAGATATGAGAGCGGTGAGAGCCAAATTTTAGGATGGGTTTTGAGGTAAAGCTACTTTGACAAAGTTGAAAAAGAAAGGTATTGGATTCGTTGTCGGCGCCAGTGGTTCTTTTAAAGATAAGCGTCTTTTCCAGTTTGCAGAGGGAAATAATTAATTCCCCCACCAGGTTAGACTTTGGGGAAATGGAAAGAGTGGGGCTGTCCCCAGAAATCCACCCCCTTTCTTGTATAGAAAAGTGGTATATAAATGTGTGGAGGTGGAGGAGTTCGCGAAGTGGCATAGAGTGGTAAGGTAGTGGTGATAGTGGTAGGTTATTAGGTGGGTAGTTTGTTGGTAATATTGGTGCCGAGAAATCCGGTGCATGGGTTGTTGGATGCGTGAGAAGCGGTGCTGGTGGAGGGCTGAAACGGTTGTTGACTGGTTCGGGTCCTGGAATCTGTAAAATAAAGAAAAAATATATTATTTAAGTAATATATATATGTGATATATATATGATATTATATATGGATGAAAATTGGTGTCCACAGGTATTTAATTATCTTATTGAATTTATTTTTACGTTGAATCTTTAGGTTAAATATTGATAGGATTTCGTAATCATTGAATATGAAGTGTAATTTAGTTGTGGTAATGTCAATTTATTAACAAGTTAAAGTTGTTATATACATTTTTATGTTAGTGTTGATGATGTTTGTTTTTTTATCAGTAATAATGATATTTATTTGTACCCATCATTTGTTTGGTCAAATTTTTAACACTTTTTTGTATGATCCATTTTATTCTTAGGTAATTAGTTTGTGCACTTCGATTATTTTAGGAGAAATATCCGACTTATATATTTAACTTACTCTTATTTATTTATGAAGATTTTATTATGATTTAAAGTATTTTTTATTTAATAAAATTAATGATAATTAAAAAGTATACATTAAAAAAAGAAAATAAATATATTATACACATAATTTTATTTATAAAAAAATAAATTATTAAATGATTATAGGTGAAATAGGAAAATCAAATGAAATTGAAATGGTTTTTTTATTAACAGTTAAGTAAACCAATGCCTATACTTGGCCCAAATTATTCATTACCTAGCCTTTGCTTAAATCCAAAACCCATATCCAATCCAACCCATAATTAAATTAACCTAAATGCTCAACTCAAAAATATTATTTATTTAAAAGAAAGTAAAAAGGGGTTAAACCTAAATAAATAATTTTTTACAGTACCACGAGCCGAATGACCTTGAGATTTCGGGATCGAGTATCAAGAATACTAGAGATATGAACGTTTAATGTCAAATGATTGATAATTATCTTTAAACAACTATTATCTTGTAATTAATCAAAACAAATCTTAGAGAAGAAAAAAATAAAACTCAATTTAGTCAATTTTAAAATTCTCTCGAATTATAAGAAAAATAAGTCTTTTGTTTTTTACATTGTAAACAACATGCCCATTTTGGATATTAATTATGAACACTTCCCGGAATATTTTCAGAATAATATAAAATCCTTCCTTGTTGCTCTAATATTTGGTTTCTTATCATTGTTGTGAATAGGGGTGATTAAATAGTTGAGCAACTCGTGAACAACTCGAACTCAACTCGGTCAAAACTCGATAAACGCTTCATTCGAGTTGGCTCGACTTTAACTCGATAAACGCTCGAATCAAGTTGGCTCGACTCGAACTCGAACTCAACTCGAGACCTTAACGAGTTGAGTCGAGTAAAGTCTAACTCGACTAGATAAGTTCGCGAGCAACTCGTTAATTTTAAAAAATATATTTTTAGTAATTACTTCAAAATTATTTCATTCAAAAAATAAATCTAAATAATAATTATTAATATATTAATAAATAATAAAAAATAATAAGTTAACTAATCTATTATTTTTTAATAAATAATAAATTATTATTAATTAATAATATTATTTTATTACAAAAAGAAAAACAAACCCAACCCTAAAATCCTCATATAGTATTAGTAAATTTTATTTTTAGTTAAAAAATAAGGGAATTTTTTTAGTGAGCTTAACGAGTAACGAGTCGAGTTGAGTAGCAATTTTTTTTTATGAGCACGAGTCGAGTACAATTTTAACGAGCGTCGAGTCCAACAACAAAATTATTTAATGAACACGAGTCGAGTACTACCCAACTCACGATCGCCTCGCTCGATAATCACCCTAGTTGCGAATGTCTTTAGGTATTTTAAAGCTATAAATAACAATGCGAAAGCTAGACTTTAATATTATCAATTAACTTTTTAACTAATAGCATCAGTTACTTTTATTAAATATACAAGATATTAAAATTATAAAAAAATAAATATAAAGCAATCACATAACATAAGTTTTACATTTTCTCTAAAACCAGCGTAATATACAGATTAATCCCTTAAGCAAAAAAATTATATAAAAATGTTAAAAACTCGATCATATAACTTGAACAAATGATAGATACAACATCATCAACTATGAATAATAACATCATCAACACTTATATAAAATACATATAGCAACGATGACTCGTTAACAAACTGATATTACCGTAACACGACCTAACTTTTTTAATTACGAACATTTATCAATATTCAATCGGGTAATCTAAAATAGAAATAACATTATAACAAAATAACATCGTTTAAAATTTGAGAGACAACGTGAAATTTAAAGCATAGAAAAAATTGCTAAAAAAAGATAAAGAAAAAAGAATATACTACAACAATCTGCAACAAGTAACCCCCATCGACATAAAATCAAAATCAAAGTGAAAAATCTAACAAGGCATCAATCTACAACAAGATTCCCCCATCTGGTTCCCGAAACAGAACAGGGACTGCACCCTCTCCACAAATCCACGTCATGTTTCAAAAGCTATAATTTCTTTTGAAATAAAAACAATACCATATGGCTTAAACAAATTATATTATAAAAAATAATATGATATGATCATGTGGGTTTGTTTGGTGTCACCTTGTGTACAATTAGATAGTTTAATCCTTAAAAAAAAACAAATACAATCGGACAAACATCCAACGAGTTAGATCTTGAAATAAAAGATTCGTGGTAACACTGTAGAGATGGCAAACAGGCGGGTCGGGTGCGGATACCCCCTGCCCCATCCCCATACCCACCTAATATTTTTCAATCCACCACCCGTCCACCACCCATGATGGGTAAAAATTTTTAAATCCACACCCGCCCACGCGGGTACATTCTCAAATCCATCTCCACATCCACTACCCACTAGCGACGTACCCGTCTAGATCCGTCGGAAAATAAATTTTTTTTACGGAAGAGGTTTCGGGTTTTGACTTTTATGAAAAGCAATGATATGTAAAGATGAATTTATATTTACAGTCATTCCAACCAGAGTCATAAATTTGATGAAATTATTAATATCTTCATCACGTTCACAGGTGCGGTCAATAAAATACATTCGTGCTATGCTTGAGACTCTCTGGAAATCTTTTCAGCTTTAAGTGTATATAATGATTCATACTCAACGAAGAGGTTCGACAGGTAAAATTCTAGAATAAGTTTATCTACACCAAACATATGATATCTTGCTAATTCACAATTCACAATTCCAGAATAAGTTTTGACAGGTACAATCAACTCAATGATATCAAATACTTCTTGTGGCACAAATAATATTCCCAATAACAATATTTGGTTAAATTACATGTTATATCTTATACAATATTACAATTTATAAATTAGTCTCTAAAATTATACCTAAATTCATAATGGTCCAAAATTTAATGGATATTTAGCTTGATGGGCGGATGCGGGGCGGACGGATGCGGGGCGGGTAATGACTCAAACCCATTACCCGCCCACTACCCGCGACGGGTATCACTTTCTAAATCCACACTCGCCCACTACCCGCTAAAATTATACCCATCCCCGCCCCAATTGAAGCGGGTGCGGTGCGAAATCCACGAAACTGTACCCGTTTGCCATCCCTAGGTAACAGCATATAACATACGTGGATCAAACATTACAATTCCCCAATATTTCTGTGAAACTTGCTAGTATTCCTCGATGTGCATAACATTATCCTTTACATCTAAACCTGGCATCGGAGCCCGCAATGGAAGCGTACCGGTCCTGAAATCCATGCCCGCAACGGCAAGATCACAAGTGATCGCTGTTCCGATAATACCGGTAGCCTTCCCCGGATCGACAAAGCAATGCATTTCCGATATGGATTTAGGAGTTAATGAAGTCGTCCGGAGGCAATCGTGGCCTAATTACTTAGCTTCCAAAGCCGGAAACTCCCGGAGATCACGGTTCGATCCTATGTTCATCAATGAGGCTTATGACAAGTGTAGGACGATTTGCGCGGAGTATGCCAAGACTTTCTACCTAGGTAGCAAACTCATTTCAACTGATCATCGGGTTTGCTTCTTTAATGGGAAAAATCTTTTGAACATTTATGCGTTAGTTTCTATCATGATGCAGGCACCTTGTTGATGACAAAGGAGCGGCAAAAGGCGATATGGGCAATTTATGGTAATTATGAAGCTCTTGCTGGATTTGCAGATCATTTAGTGTGTTGAAATTCAACATTATTTTCGCGACTAAAATATGTGGCTGCAGTTTGGTGCAGGAGGACGGATGAACTGGTCGATGGACCAAATGCAGACTACATGAGTTCTACCGTACTTGAGAGGTGGGAAGAGAGACTGGAAGATATCTTCGAGGGCCGCCCCTACGACATGCTAGATGCTGCTCTATCCGATACCGTTTTCAGTTTTCCCTTAGACATTAAGGTATAATTAGACACTTGTTATCTGTTTATTCGATCGATCGCAGAACGAATGCCGTTTTATCTGTATCTGATGCAGCCTTTCAGGGACATGATTGAGGGCATGAGAATGGATACAAGAAAATCACGCTACAAAAGTTTCCAAGAGCTTTACCTTTACTGCTACTACGTAGCCGGAACTGTGGGATTAATGAGTGTTCCGGTTATGGGAATCTCACCAGAATCCTCTGTTTCGGCTCGTACCATATATAATGCAGCACTCAACTTAGGCATTGGGAATCAGTTGACCAACATTCTTCGAGATGTAGGGGAAGAGTAAGTGTTCGTCTCGATCATGTCTTTGATCTTGTTGAAACCCCGAACTTATTCCTATGTCTTTGTTTCCTCAGCGCTTCGAGGGGAAGAGTTTATCTTCCTCGAGACGAGCTCGGACAGTTCGGGTTATCCGACAAAGACGTGCTCTCCAGGAAGGTGACCGATGCATGGAGAGATTTCATGAAAGAGCAATTCGTAAGGGCAAGGTTCTTTTTCAATCTAGCCGAAGAGGGAGCTTCGCAGCTCGACAAGGACAGCCGATGGCCGGTATATATATATACTCCGAGAGCCTCAAATCGGACATCGATAGTTTACTCTAGTATCGGACAAAGTTGAGATGAATTGTTCTAACATTGTGAAAACGTGTTTGCAGGTTTGGTAGTCGTTGATATTGTATAGGAAGATTTTGGATGCGATTGAGGAAAACGATTACGATAACTTGACGAAACGAGCCTATGTTGGAAGGACTAAGAAACTGCTCTCGCTGCCCTTAGCGTACACTCGAGCTTTATGGAATCCTGGTTTGAGCATTCGTTGAACTTGAATCAGCATTGCAATTCAAAATGTTCAAAATATATCAATCATCACAAAATATAATGTTAGAAAATATGTTTTATATTATTTTATTTATTTTCTATGGAATATTCTACATGAAAAAGATCTTTTGCATCAGCGTTTCAGTGTAATTTTCATTTTGATAAATAAGCAACATGCATTTGTTCTTTCCTTTTCTGGAAAGACCGTATGGATTTTGGTCGTATTGGTGAGGATGAATGATTCATGCAAATAGAATCTGGCAACGATATTCTCCAAGCGCCCATATGGGAAAAGTGTTTCGGAATGACGAGTAGTGCAGCGTGCAATTCCTCATAAACACTCCTGTAATTTCCTGTCGTAAATAATATCTATGTTACTCGAATTCAGAATCATATTTCGAATATAATTATGTGTCTAATACGAATATATCTTGAAAGATGGTATATCTAACATGTATTTTCAAAGTTTACCTGCTGAGGAAAGTCGCCATCTTCCATCTGTGAATTAATCAAGACCTTTATCCCACGATGAATCGGTGTAGAATCCACATTAGCCTACAAACACAATGTAACATATTCAAGAACTGGTTTTCGAAAGATTTAAATTATTCGAGTCGTGTTAAACACAAGTATGCATCTGATACGAATATGATTAAATGTTGAACATGATTACTAGAAAGATGGAGTTACAGGGAACTTTAGACTCACCTGTCCAGCATCAATGAGGGATAACAGTGCCCATGCTGTTTGAACCAAATTTGCACGGTTGCCCTCCAAGTTGGTATATACCTGTAAAAATGGAGTTCATTACTAAGTATTTTCTGTTCATAGCGTTTGTACATGTGTTACTTCGATTCATTACGAATATCAGATAACGGTATTGTTATATTCATATGTTAGACGCGAGTGTCAGACACGATTACTCAAAGAACATTACCTTATTTTTGCTAGAGAGGTAACTCTCCCCCCAGCCACCATTGGGCAGCTGCTTTGACAATAAAAACTCACAAGCTTTGCGCATTGAAGGACTGTTGTGGTAGTTTCTGCCACAAGCTGCCAGCCCTTCCACGGCAAACCATGTACCATAAGTGTAGCAAATTCCCCAGCAACCGTACCTGTTTCATCAGGCTATCATATAGTGTGTGTATATATATATATATATATGATTGTTCTTGCTCAAATCATATCGAGAATGTACGTTATACTCTACCATGAACCATCTGGGTTTTGTGTATCTTCGATGAACTGAGCCCCCCTCGCTATGCAATGATCGATCTCGACCCTCCGGTGCTTGGGATGCAGTTTCCGAAAGAGTGCAAGGGCTTCGATTGCAGAAGAAGTACATTCTACATACCTAGAGTTAAAAAAGAGTGGATGTTGAAGTAAAATACTAGTACTATGGGCTAAAATCAATTGCATTGGAGAATGCTCACTCTCTTTCTATGAGTGTGTCTTCAAAGAACTCAGTAGGATTGAATTTCTATGTAAGACACAAGGGAAGTTGTCAGAAACACCGGATCATTTCGGATAAGTGCAGGAACTAAAGGTGTAAACGATGTCAAATGAAATACCTCCAGCCAACTATAAGCCCGTTGAGGCTCCCAGGCCGGGAAACCGCCATTGTTGCTCTGCATTAGAAGTTAAAATATGTGCATCATTTGGACTGGATTCTTACTAGAAATGGAATTCTGCTCATGACTTGTGTCTCAAGTAAGAAGTCAGGAATATTGGGCTCTTACTTGCAAGGAAAGTATAACATTGACAGCGTCGTAGAGTTGTTGGGTTTCCATTTTTTCTCCGACGAGGTCAGTTGGCATTTGTGAAAACAAGAGTGCACACTGTATCACATAAACACATTGCCAGCACTTACCATTCTTCCGGGAAAAAAGGTCCAGGAAACATGAAATTACTAGTATAATGGAGTTTGGGTTACCACCTTTAGCCCTTCTGAAGTACAATCAGAGACTTGCCAGCCATGGTCTTGTGTGGAGAATGTCCATGAACCTTTTGAAATGTGTCGGTACATAGCTGAGAAGTCACCAGATGGATTCTCTCGTACCTTTCAGGATAACATCATTTAGTAAGCTAAATTCCAAGGTTCAGATTATCACTGGTACTGATGCAGAACAATATTGGTAACTAGAGAGTTAACCTGTGAAGCTTTTACGAAATCGTGTGCCTTGCGAAGAGTTGGTCCATAGTATTCACTTAGATTACTCGACAAGATTGCCTGAATAGCCAACGCTGCATCCCACATTTGTGAACCAAAAGTCTGCATTTCATAATGTAAATATTATCAACAAATTGTCCCAGTTTCTTGCCATTGGTATTAAAACATGGGATTGATCTCTAACCTGCATTTTCAAGCCATCTTCTGCCATCCAAAAGTAATCTGGAAGTCTAGCTAAGTGACGCTTATACGCCTCGGAGTTAGGATCTTCGACCCAACAGGCTATTAGACACAATACCTTCTCTACACATCCAATGCAGAGGTACCTGCTGTTCTCATCTTCATAATGTACATGTCGAATCGCAACTTTCAGCGCCTTCTCCCTTAGCTTAGTGAACGGCCACCGTGTTAGTATCGGCTCGGCAACATGGTAAAGAACACCCCATGTTAGATCCTGAATAAGAGGATGTGGGAAGTAAAGATCCTCCTGAAACAGAACCATGATTAAACGTTAGTATTTAGCTACATACATGTCGATCGATCTCGGTAACGATAAGGCAAGCACCTTGGCGACAGTGTTTCGAGCTGCATTCCAGTTGATTTCATGGTAAGGTTGATTATACAGCTCTTCTCTTAGTTGTTTAATCAAATCGGTGATGGCACCAACAAATCTCTTCCCGTATAAGTACGACATCGGCATGTAAACTAATCGACAGTAGCATAACATTTTCCCGGGATGAACCGGCAAGATGTTGGGTAGAAGCCAGAATTCCGGTGGCATAGGGTTGCAACCGTCCCACTCGTACAGTCCAAGTACCTGTGTTCAACACATATATAAAACCACTTTCGACTACAATGTTTAACTATGCATTTAGAATCTGTTAACTTGTGACATAAAATACATATATACGTACCGTGACCCAGAACTTTCCCCATGATGGAATCCCGACCAGACCACCATGGTCAAGAATCCACTTTCGACCTTGAGCAACGGCCATTTCCTCGCCGTCTTCGGGCCCTTCCCCCAGCAACCTCAATGTAATGTAGCTAAATGCAGTTCCGAACATCGTACTGTGACCCTCGATATGTAGTCCCCAACCTCCATCTTCATTCTGCATAGAAGAAAGGGTATCGTGCTTGGTATCATGTGAAACAATGGGCGTGTGAGGTCTTTTTTATTTGATTTCAATCTTGTACCTGGTGGTTATAGATATATCGAATGATTTCCTTTTGATGTTCAGGAGATAATATAGCATTAAGTCCCCCAGTAACATACAGCGCCATCACCTACATTATAATAACGTTTATAATGTAAATGGAAGTTATATACTTATGAAAATGACATGTAGGGTGGAAATTTACCAAAGGAGGAAGGAAGAACAGAGGGCCAGCATTTTCAGCAGGCCAGTGACCATCATGAGCTTGAAGAGAAGAATAGAAACTGATAGCCCTTCTCAGGTAACCGTTACGTCCTCCTCCGTCACCGCTTGCTCTTCTTCCACCGTCACCGGCGACGGAATCAACCCACGTGGATTTTCTTCGGTAAGCTGCAAAATTATACATAAAGTAATTAGGGATGTCCTGAAAATTTCGAATTATCACATGTTTAAATATATTCTTTTATATATATATATATATTGGAATATTGTGCGATGTTAACAGCTAACTTAATGCATATTTAGTGCAGATTATATAAAGGTAAAATTAAATACATTTCAAGCCGCCCTTGATCCTGCGTCACAAACAAAGGACACATCATTTCGCTCTCAAAATCGACGCAAACAAGATTAAATTGTCTAAGAACTCAAAATAATATTTAAATATTAAATATTAAATATTAAATATTAATCTAATTAAAATTATTCTAAATTTTAAAATAAGTTAAACCATGGCGTATCCCATATTTTGTGTAGCTATTTGCATCAGATTCATCCGAAAATGAATATTCCAGATTTTATGTAAGAGCGGTAACTATTAACTAAAATTAAGTGTAAACTATTAGTATCCTAAGTATGACTTTTATTTCCTTTTAACCATCAAATTATTATTTGTATTAAAATTATATCTTAATTTTACGTTTTGATTTGATTTTAGTGATTTATTATTAAAATTTAACAATAATACTATTATATCATCATACGAGAATGTCATCATTAAAAATGAATACGAGTGTTCAACTCTAAAACATTTAAAAAAACAATACCTTGTTAGCTAGACTTAATTAAAATGAAGTACGCTATTTTTTTATTAGGTACTTAAATTATTTTTTGATCAAATTAAGTAATGTAATCACTTTAAGTAACTAGTTTTTGTCAAAATAAATCCTTAAACTATACCCTTTTTATTTTAAGCCCCTAAAATGTTAAGTAAATTTTTTTAAACTTTTCTAACTAAAAAATATTAGAACTTAAAATAAATACTTATTTTAAGTACTTAGTTTGACCAAAATTTATTTTAAATACCTAAAAAAATATAGTCTAAATATTTATTTTAAACTAAAATTGGGTGAACAAACTTGCCGAGAAAAGTCATTACTACGAACATATAATAATGAGAGCGATCCCACCACAAAAATCACAAACAAAAAATTTCAACTACAAATTCAGGTCTCTGACCTATATAAAATTTATTGCCGGTATATATAATGTTATATACTTGTATTATGTTGTGAATCATTATTTGATATATTAATTATTAATTTTTTTTGGTATATCTAAAGTTTAGGTCAGGGGTAATTCTCCCAGTCTAGGGTCAGGGCATACTTAAGATTCAAGTGGGATTTATATAGGAATTTACAGATTATTTACTAAGGTGGCGTTTAGTTCGCTGGAATGTTTCTGAGGGAATTGGAATCTGTAAAGGAATTGGAATTCAATTCCATATTCTGTTTGGTTCGAAACATGTCAGATGAATTTGATTTCAGTAATGTAAAATGACAGGATTGCCCTTCTTGTTTTTTTTGTTTAATTTTAGTTTGTTTTATAAATTACATGTAACAATATATTATAAAAATTTAAAATTTAAAAAATATTAAATTTTAATTTTATTGATCTATTATTCATTTCAATAAATTATAAAAATCATGCTAATAAATATCATAAGTTAAAATTATCCCAATTAGGTATGGTCATGGGTCGGATTTTTGGACCATCCGACCCGACCCGAGAACAAGGGAACCTCCATCCGAGACCCGACCCGACCAAAATAAAGTTTCACCCGACCCGACCTGAATATATGAATTAGAAACCCGACCCGACCCGAAATAATAAAAAAATTATTTTTATTCAATAAAAAAAGTGACTTAATTGAAAAAATATATATATAGAGGGGTATTATTGTAATTATTCCTAAATATATAAGGTAAAATTATCTATTTTTTGGGTCGGGTCGAGTCGGGTATTTTTTACCCTAAACCCGAACCCGACCCGACCCTAATATCACACTTAAAAAAACCGACCCGACCCGACCAAAATAAAGTTTCACCCGACCCGATTATATGAATTAGAAATCCGACCCGAAATAATAAAAAATTATTTTTATTCAATAAAAACAGTGACTTAATTGAAAAAATTATATATAGAGGGGTATTATTGTAATTATTCCTAAATATATAAGGTAAAATTATATATATTTTCGGGTCGGGTTAGGTATTTTTCACCCTAAACCCGAACTCGACCCGACCCGACCCGAATATATGAATTAGAAACCTGACCCGACCCGAAAAAAAAAATATTTTTATTCAATATATGAATAAGTTACCAAAATATTAATGATGATAGTATGGTCAAATTTCAATTCTCTCCATCATAGAATGGATGAAATTCATTTTCCCTCATTTGATAGAAAGTTAAAGTCATGAGGGATTCCAATCCCCTTTGAAAACTTGAATCAAATATGAGAAAGTGGTGAAATTGGATTCCAATTCCCTCTAATTCCAAGGAATTCCTGCGAACCAAACGCCACCTAAGAGTGACAGTGATAGAATTCGAACTTAACCATACATGCTCAAATTCCTATATCCTAACAACTTGTGCCAACACTCGTTGATATTAATTTTTTAATAGATGGTTTAATATATTATTATGTATCTTATTTATGTTTTACATATATATATTGTTTTACAAAACTTATGTTTTAAATATTACGAACACATAAAAGATTATTAAGACCGTTTGAAAAAAAATATTTGATTAAGTTTTGATTCGATATAATAACATTATTTTTTTATGTATTTAAAAAATAATTATTAAAATATATATTTTATATTGACGAAACCAATAAATCTTTTGTTAAAATAATTTTGTAAATATATAGTATAATATTTTTCATTTATCTGTGTCGTGAATGTGAGAAAAATTAGTATTTATAATTTAATATAAATAAGTGTAAGAAATGATAAAATTAAGAGTTTGTAAACAAGAAGCCTTTGTTGCTTTGGTGAATCCAAAGCAAATAATAAGAAACAAAGTGAGGTTAAACAAAATACCTGCATTCTCAACAAGAGATCGGAGCTTTGTTTGGCTCGAAATCGATTGTTTTTGAAGTCGAGACGAAGCTTCTCCACTCGGGCTCGTTCTGCAGCGGTTCCGGCGTCGGGGTCGAACTCCCAATGCTGTCTTCCAATGTGATCGTTGACCGAGCTCAGCCATGCTCCGCCTTCTGCTATCTTCAGTTTCCACATCTTTTATTTTTCCTTCTTCTTCTTCAACTTCACTATATCCACATAATAAAACATCATTAATCACAACTATAAGTAAAAATAACAATACTTATTGAGTTGAGTATACGAGTTCTCGTGGTTAAACCCTGTTTATTTTACCTGGCAGAGAATAAGCAGAATTTTTGTGTAAATGGAGAAGAAAAGCAGGGAACGAAAAAAGAATGAGAAGAAGAAGAAGGATGATTGTCTAATACTGAGTGCAATATCCTGCGAGAGAAGAGATGAACTGCCTTTTATAGAAGCCAAGAATGCGAGTAAACGCGCGTAGTTCTATTTGTTCACGTCTTCGTTTTATTTATTCGTATCTATTTCGATTGATCTTGTAGACTTTAGGTTTTCTTTTTCTGGAGCAGCTTCTCATCATTTATTAGAGCTCAGAATTAGGTTATATGGTCGCCAACTTTAGGCAATTAATGCAGCGTATAATTATTTTGGAAAATAGGGTTTCATGAAAAATAATTAACGACTACGATCAATATTATAGTGAAGATGGAATTCATCTTTTTCGATTAAGGAGTTTTATAGAAAATATTTTTTTAGTGGAATTTATTATATCTACTTGACGATTTTCAGGAGCATTAATTTTTGGATAAAGTATACAAATGATCCTCCGACTAAAGAATAATGTTTTATTAAGTCTATTGATTATTAAAAGTTATAAAATATCTCTAGGGAGTTATTTTGTTGAGTCCATCGACTATTAAAAGTTATAAAAATAGCCACTCGACTATTTATTATGTTTCAAACTCATTCTTTTTCGTTAAAAATTTAACGGTCGTTTAAGTTGGACGTTAACATGTTGATTGAGATATGATCGTCATTTTGAGATTAGAGATTAGATTTTATCATATCTCAGTCAGCAAGTTAACGTACAACTCAGATTGTCATTAAAATTTTAACGGAAAAAGACAAGTTTAGAATATAATTGATAGTCGAGTGATCATTTTGTAACTTTTAATAATCAAGTGACTCAACAAATCAACTTCTTATAGTCGATGACTATTTTATAACTTTTAATTGTCATGAAACTCAATAGAATATTATCTTATAGTTTGAGAACCATTTTTTATACTTTACCCTTACTTTTTTTAATTTAATTTAACGGAACTCGTCAAAATAAAATGACAAGTTTAACAAGCAAAATAAAAAATTATGAAAGTTTGAAATATTATATTAACATTTTTCTAAAAATAAAAGTTAAAACTTCGCTATTTAAGATTTAGAGTTTAAGGTAATCACATGACGAATTCTCATGAAGACAATTATTGGGTTTAAAATTTTCAACTGCTAATTTTTTACCGTTTCAACAATTTTTAAACAAATGAAAGTTGCTATCATGAAATGATGAGTTTATGGTGTTACAGTAAGTGGCGGATGCAAAGGTTATTCAAGATGGACACATAGTTAAAATCTGAATATTTTATATTAATTTATTTTTATTTTTATTAGAGGTGTACATCCTAATATTTTAATTACATCTATTTCACATATAAATTTATATTATTAATATATATATAGACCATAAAAACTATTTTTGAATATCTTACTAATTATAATTATTGTAGCGTCCATTTCTTAACTGTTTGTGATTTTTTTAAATATAAGTAGGTGGATTGGTATAGAGTTATGAATTACCTTTTATAAAAACCAAGTATGCAAGTAAACGCGCGACGTTTTACCTGCCCACGTCTTTGTTTTATCTTTTTTCTTTTAGAAAAATCTAATTCAAATTGATTTTGCAGCCTTTTCTGTATGACAATTAATTATCTAGTCAATGCACCGTTTGGAGTTCATCGTTTATTAAATTCTTAATTATTTAATATTATATAATTATTTATGCTCTAATTCAAGATCTTTAAAAATAATAGGATCTTTCTAGCTTTTCTATTTTTTTTTGTTACAAAAAATTTAGGTTAAGGGTGACTCTCTCAATCCAAAGCTATAGTATACTTAGGGCTTAATTGAAATTTACATAAAAATTTACAGATTATCCATAAAAAGGACAATAGTAATATTCGAATCTGACCTTACGAAAGAGCAATATAAAAACATCCTTACAATGTTTATATAAGCTTTAAAGGGTATTAATAAGTTTAATGGTAGGGTAAACACTTGATAATAATCACATAAGGTAGGACCTAAAATCGAGGTAAATATTTCGTAAAATAAATAAATTATGGAAAAATATCGATATTATTATATGAATATTAATATAGTTTTATCATTATTGATATTTGTTGGATTCCTCTTTAATTGGAGAGGTTCTAGAAAATTTTAGAGAAGTATATAATTTTTTAGAACATTATGGAGAACTCTAGAGAAGTGTGGAACTCTCTAGAAGTTTTTGAAAGAGTGTGGAATCCTCTGGAATATTCTGGAGATGTGTGGAACCATATGGAAGAGTATGGAAGAATATGGAAGGGAGTAGAAGAGTTTAGAACTTCTTAGAGTGTGTGGAGCATTCCAAATAACTAACCTCCACCACTGGATGTAAGTAATCTCCACCATTCATTGTGGAGGTGGAGTAGTATAAATAGGGGTGAGAGACTTCATTCCTAACAATCTAAAAATCCAAAAATACTAAGAGAATCCACTTCTTAGAGTGAGAAACTAAAGAGTTAGAGAACCTCTTTGAGAGAGAAGGGAGATAGCTTAGAAAGTCTTTATCCTCAAGCTTGAGTGAGCCACCAAGTATGAGTCAAATTTTGTGAACACATCCTTGTAATCATACTATCTATCGGAACTGTCTTTCGGGTGGGCCCGAAATTAGGCTTCGACTTAGGAAAAACGAGTTGGGAGTCGTCACCGATCATTTATTTTAAAAATGGGTTGATCAAATACCTTATTTCTTACATGATCTGTGTCTTACCAGTGATGTATCAGATTCGGGAGTCGATTACAGTCAAGGAAGGGTTAGCACCCTTGAATTGCCCTTTCGGTACTACGCAACTTCCAGTTGTCTTAATTTAAGAAAATGGTAACTTTAAATAAAATGGTAAAATAACGAGCCAAATTACTTACCTTTGATGAATTTGAAATTGTACCCTCAAAAAAGAATGTTAGATTTAATTAAACAAATATAAAGGAAAAATGAGGACAGAGAGAAATAGAAATAGAAATGAAAATAAAAATAAAAATATATAAAAAAGGAAGATAATAGTAAGTATATGCAATAAGATGCTAAAAAAACTAACAAACACATGGAAATATAAACCAAAGGAAAAAAATATACACATACATACATATATATAAATGTTAGAATAAGAAAAATATGTAAAATAATAGCTTACATTAAATAAAAACAAATAAATAAAATAAATAAAAGTATATACATATTTAATAATAATAATAAGTAATTAAATATTAGGGGGGAAATATTAATAATAGTAGAGAAATAAAATAATGAAAATAAAATATAATAATAATAACGTAAAAATAGCAAAAAAACATAGAAATAAAAATATATATATATATATATATATATATATATATATATAATATATATATAATATAATAATATATATAATAAAAATAAAGAAATAAAATGATTAAAACTATATAAATTAATAATAGATATAAATAAAATATAAAAATATACGTATATACATAACAAAATAAATAATAAAAATGATAGAAATAATAACATAAGGGTCGAATTGAATTTAAAAACAAGTCAGGTTCCTAAATTAAAAGGAAATAAAAATTATAGGCTGAATTAAAATGAATTTAGGGTTGAAATGGGGCCTTTTGTACAGTAGAGGACCAAAAGTGGGATTTCCCCAATTTAATTCAAAAACACGCGGGTCAGAAGCGGTCACGGTCGAAACGGGTTAGCTATAAAGTCCACTTTTATGAAAACAGTCCCTTATTTTCTCATTTGGTTCAAAACGAATCAAAACAAAATTTTCTAAATCCTCTGTGTTTTTCGCGTGTTCTTGAGGGATGAAGAACACGACCGTGGTTTCTAGAAACCGACCACTGCGCCACCTCGCCGACCGCCGTTCATCGGCGGTGATATATATATTTTTAAATAAAAGATTTCGAAAGCTTTTTCATCTCCCAACCCAAAAATCAAAATATTTTTTTGAAAAACTAGGCCCCGGGGGGTAAATCTGAGGAAGAAAATCTCAAAACGTACCCCTGTTCATCGGCCGAACCTCCCTTCGAACCACAGACGAAAACGTCAAGGAAACATGCAACCACCATACACGAGCAAATAATAGCCAAACGAGGTAAAATAAAAATTATACCTTTTATTTCGCGTTTCTTTCGAACAATACAAATCTTGAATGCAAAGATCTTACTACTTGCTATAGACTTTCTCTAGTATTTTCGTGTATACTCTCTCGTAATCCTAGTGTAATATCCGTGATATCTCTTTTGATTACAAGTTTATTTATACACAAAAAATGACATCTTTGATTCCTAATCAAACTCTATTGCTCTTGTTTATTGGTGATGATTCTTGCGCTGGACGTTTCGGGGTGTTGGAGTGTGTGGCCGTGCAACTCGGAGAGAAAGGCGTGAGGCGTGGGATTCTCGGTCATGTGGCGTCGTTGGAAGTAATTCATGGACTAGGGTTCTGGAAACCCTAGTTTCCAGGTGGGTTGTAGGCTTTGGGTCACTGTTGGACCAGAGTGTTCGATTGGGTTGTTTTATTTGGGCCTGAAACAATGTAAATAAACATATATGTAAATATGTGTACAATATATGTAATAAAATAAATAAAATCTATAATGTAAATATATTATATAATATTAAAGGATAAAATTTGGTGTCTTCAGCTGCCCCTCTTTGCTCATTATCGTGTAACGAAAATAGAGCAAAGATTAAAAGACACAAATTTCGCCCATATCTAACATCCTCTGTCGTAGAGTTGAGATCCGATATTTGACTGGTTTGTCGATTTGAAATGAAATATGAAATGACCCTCTCGTCGTGAGGTTGAGTCGAACTGGAGAATTCTGAGCACGAAATCATTCATCGCGAAGTTGAAAATCGTACTCAAAGCCTTTGGCAAGTGACTCCTGGATCATCTTCTGGCTCAAGATACTTCGTTGTGAAGCTGAAACTTGGTCTTGAAGACTTCGGTGTTGCTGTGTTACAGATGACTCATTCGTCGTGAAGTTGGGTTAATCTGTTGGGGTATGATACCCTTTATTGTGAAGTTGAAATTATACACGGCCCCTTCGTCGTGAAGTTGAGCCTGAGAATTAGATATCCTTCGTCGTGAAGTTGAAATCCAATGTAAGTTGCGTTGTTTCAAGGCCAATATCATTCGCTGTGAAGTTGATATTGACTCTGAAACTGGAAAGTTTATTAACAGACACTTTTTCTTTGAGTTGGATATCATTAGTTGTGAAGTTGAAATCCAATCTAGAGATGGATGCTGCTTGTGTGCACGATTCCCTTGTCGTGAAGTTGAAATCCAAGTAAGTTGTATTGTTCCGAGTCCAATATCCTCCGCCGTGAAGTTGAAATTGGCTATGGAACTGGGAAATTGTTTGTTGACAGCCAGTCGCCCCTTCGCTGTAAAGTTGAGCTTGTACTGTCTCGAGTCTAATATCCTTCGCTGTGAAGTTGAAATTGACTCTGAATGAAACTGAAAAAAGTTGTTTGTTGACAGTCAGTCGCCCCTTAGCTGTGAAGTTGAGCTTGTGTTGTCTCGAGTCTAATATCATTCGTTGTGAAGTTGAAATTGACTCTGAATGAAACTGAAAAAAGTTGTTTGTTGACAGTCAGTCGCCCCTTCGCTGTGAAGTTGAGCTTGTGCTGTCTCGAGTCTAATATCCTTCGCTGTGAAGTTGAAATTGACTCTAAATGAAACTGACAAAAGTTATTTATTGACAGTCAGCCGCCCTTTCGCTGTGAAGTTGAGCTTGTGCTGTCTTGAGTCCAATATCCTTCGCTGTGAAGTTGAAATTGGATCTAAAACTGGGAAGCCCCTTCGTCGTGAAGTTGAGCCTCAAATGGCACGATATCCTCTGTCGTGGAGTTGAAATCGTGGATATGTGGGTGTGATATCCTCCGTCGTGGAGTTGAAATCGCAGATGGCCCATTCGTCGTGAAGTTGAGCCTTGACTTGAATATCCTTCGTCGTGAAGTTGAAATCCAAGTATTGTATGTTACGGGTGGACACGATTCCCTTTGTCGTGAAGTTGAAACCGTGGATGACCCATTCGTTGTAAACTTTGACTTCGAGTAAGATATCCTTCATCGTGAAGTTAAAATCTAATCTCGAGCAAATTGTATCGTTTTGAGTCTAATATCATTCGTTGCGAAGTTGAAAATTGGTTCTAGATAACCTACAAAGATATGTATATATGCGATGTTATGGATGCAATGCTCTTAGGTATGCCTAAAAAGCATATGTAACATATGTTATTCTAGGATTTGGAAAGAAATCTCAATCTCCGGTTTCCTGTTGTGTTGACTCTTGATTTTGGAATATGGAAGTTCTGATTTCCGATCTTGAATTCTTCAAATGTGTAAATATGTTGTTATTTGTTTCTTGATTTGGGAGATGCTTTCTCGACCATCTCAAGCATGTGCATGAGCCTTGATCGGCTTCCGAGTACCTGTACTTTTCAATGAATCTTTGTACAATAATATGCGATTATCTTTTGCATAAGTAAATAAACCATTAAGTTTAAACTCAATCCAAGATGCTCAAGAGGAATTGATTTAGAGAAAATATTATTTTTATTCATAAGGGGAAAAAGAACAAATAATCCATGAAAAATATGATGAAGTGTGTATGAATGTCTTAGATCTCGATAATGTGGGCATTTCTGAGCTGAAAAGTCGTTAGGTGACTTTGAATGCAGCCTTTGTCAAAGGATCTTCGAAAATGCGACAACGTTCTGGAGAGTGCAACCCTTCTCCGACTTGTTGAGTTTGTTGAAGGTTCAGATGACGAGATGTTTCCACTGTCAATATCCAAATCGCCCTTTCAGGTTTTCAACTTGGACCCATTTTTCATCTTGAACCCACCTTATTTTTCTTTTCTTTTTTCTTTTGTTCTTTTGTTCTTTTTTTTAAATTTAGGGCGCCCTTTCGGGTTTTCACCCTAAACGTTTTTCTTTTTCATTTTTTTTTCAACTTAAGATGTCCCATTGGGTTTTCATCCTAAGCGAAGTATTTATTGACTGTATCCGAGTTGATGGGATATGGCAGTTCAGGTCCGTCCATTTCAGCCAGGACAAGGGCCCCTCCGGAGAAGACCTTTTTCACGACATAAGGTCTTTCCCAATTTGGCATCCATTTTCCTCGGAAATCTTTCTGGACTAGCCAGATTCTCTTTAGCACCAAATCTCCTTCATGGAATATTCTCAGGCGTACCTTTTTGTCGTATGCTTGGATCATTCGTTTCTGATAGATTTGACCATGATGAATGGCTTTCAGTCTCTTTTCATCTATCAGGTTCAGTTGATCGTAATGTTTTTGTAAGTTTTAGTTGTTTTCTCCACTATATTCTTAATGTTTTTGTTTGCTGCTTCTACTGCCCCGTTCATCTTTGGTCTGTAAGCAGTGGAATTGTGATTTTTTATGTTGAATTATTCGCAACCAGTATTCATCATCTTGTTGTTCAAGTTCGTAGCGTTATCGGTGATGATCCTTTCAGGTAGACCATACCGACATATAATCTCTTTCTTCAGAAACTTGCAAATAATGGATTGAGTGACACTAGCATACGACGCAACCTCTACCCATTTCGTGAAATAGTCAATCACTACGAGAATGAAATGGTGACCATTCGAAGCCTTCGGATGGATTTGCCCGATAACATCCATGCCCTACACAGAGAAAGGTCATGGTGACGTCATTACATAAAGTGGATGAGGCGAAACATTTATTTTATCTCCATAAATTTGACATTTAGGACAACTTCTAGCGTAGTTGATGCAATCACTTTCTAGCGTGGACAAAAAATATCCGCATCTCATTATTTGTCTTGACATCATATGTCCATTTGCATGGGTTCCACAAACTCTTTCAAGTATTTCTTCCACTATCAATTTTACCTCTTCAGCATCGACGCACCTTAACAGGACTTATTATGGCTTTTCTTGTACAAGACCTCCCCGTCAAGGACGTATCCAGCTGCCATCCTTCTAATGGTTCTTTTATCGGTTTTGATGGCTTTTTCTGGATAATTTCGATGCTTGATATATTACAGAACTTCGTAGTACCAAGGCTTAGTATGTTTCACTTCTTCGATTTGGTAGCAATAAGTCGGGTACTCATACGACTGTATGTTAATTGACATCATTTCAGACTCCCCGCCAGCCTTGAATACGACTTCCAAGGTAGCTAAAGCATTAACCATTTGATTGTCTTTTCTTGGTACATAGTGAAAGGTGACTTCATCAAACTCTTCGAGCAGATCCAGTACTAGTTTCCGATACTCTACCAGCTTTACATCCTTGGTTTCCTATTCTCCATGGAGCTGATAGATTACTAATGCCGAATCTCCGTATATCCACAAATTCTTTATGTTTTGCCCCAGTGCAGCTCGAATTCCCAAGACACAAGCTTCATACTCTGCCATGTTATTAGTACAGTCGAATTTTAGTCTGATGGTAAATGGGTAGTGATCCCCTTCTGGAGAGATCAGGATTGCCCCGATGCCATGTCCTAATGCATTTGATGTACCATCAAAATGTATTCTCCAGGAACTGTCTGTTGAAGTACTTGCTTCTTCTAAGGATATAGCCATCAAGTCTTCGTATGGGAAATCAAAGTCCAATGGCTAATAATTCTCATCAGTTCTACTTGCCAAGAACTCCGATATGACACTTTCTTTGATTGCTTTCTGGCTCACGTACTCGATGTCAAATTCAGACAAGAGCATCTACCATCGGGCTAACATTCCAGATATAACAGGTACACCCATCATATACTTTAAAGGATCTAACTTGGAAATCAGACAAGTGGTATGATACAACATATATTGTCGGAGTCTTTTTGTAGCCCAGACTAGAGCATAGCAAACCTTCTCGATAGGAGGATATCTGACCTCGCAATCGATGAACTTCTTGTTCAGATAGTAGATGAATCTTTCATTTCTTCCAGATTCATCATGTTGACCCAAGACACAACCCATTGAGTTCTCAAATATGGATAGATACAAGAACAGAGGTTTGCCTGGGATAGGGGACATCAAGACAGGAGTGCGAGACAAATACTCTTTTACTTTTTCGAATGCAATCTGGCAGTTTTCATCACAAGCTCCAGAGTTGTTTTCGGAGAAGTCGGAAGATTGGGTCACATTTATCGGTTAACTGAGATATGAACCGCACTATGTAGTTCAATCTACCCAGAAAACCTCGGACCTCGTTTTGTGTTCATGGTGGAGATAGATTCTGGATAGCCTTAACTTTATCAGGATCGACCTCGATGCCTTTTCTTCTAACCACAAAGCCTAATAGCTTCCCGGATATTACCCCGAAGGTACACTTGCTAGGGTTCAATCGTAGCTGGAACTTCCTCAATCTCTGGAAGAGCTTTCTCAAGTTTTTGACATGGTCATTCTCGGTTTGTTCCTTGATAATCATGTCATCGACATAAACCTCAATTTCATTATATGCATCATGTCGTGGAATAAGGTCACCAGCTGATATGTTGCCCTGACATTCTTCAATCTGAAGGGCATTACTTTGTAGTAGAAAGTTCCTTAAATTGTGACGAACGTGGTCTTCTCCATGTCTTCAGGATGCATCTTGATCTGGTTATATCCTAAAAATCCATCCATGAATGAAAAGAAAGCGTTCCCGACTGTATTGTCTACCAACATGTCAATATGAGGCAGAGGGAAGTTTTCTTTGGGACTTGCCTTGTTAAGGTCCCGGTAATCGACGCACATGTGAACCTTACCGTCTTTCTTCGGAACTGGTACTATATTGGCCACCCACTCCGGATACTTGGCCACTTGAAGGAAACCGATATTAAATTGCTTATTGACTTCTTCTTTAATTTTAAGGAGCATCTCAAGTCGCATCCTTCTCAGTTTCTGTTGCACAGGTTTGTACTCTGGCTTAATTGGCAGTTTATGAACTACCATATCCGTGTCTAGTCCCAGCATGTCTTGGTACGACCAGGCGAACACATCTCTGTACTCCTGAAGTAAGACTATCAGGTTTTGTCTTGCTTCAGCCGAGAGAGTTGTATCGATTTTAACCTCCTTTCTGTCATCTTCAGTGCCTAGGTTCAAGGTTTCAATCACCTATTCATGTGGTAGTATTTTCTTTTCTTCTCTTTCTACTATTCTCAACAATTCGGTAGGCAAGTTACACTCCTCTTCATCGTTGCATTTGTCAAATTCCCCAAGATAAACGACCGATTCAAAATCCACTTCCGGATCATGATCATTAGTGCCTCCATTATCGTTATCTGGAGTCTTGAAGGAACAAAGAAGATATATGTGTGTGAGTGAGAGGAAATATCCCACACAAAACAGTCAAATAATTAAATTTGAAAGAGAATAGAATAGAGTACTGGAATGAAGAAAATAGAGAATGAAAAAAGAAATGAATTAAAAAACTTGTTTGCCATGGAAAGGGAAAAAATGCATCTTTTATTGAACTTAAACAAAATGTTTATTAACCCTTACAAGAGATCACCTATTGCCCAGGGTATAGGCAAATAAGGATAGTTCAAATATTACTCTAAAAGACTCTTGTAAACCACATATAGTTCTTCCACCGACCAACTGCTAGGCACAAACCTAGGCGGCAAAGGGCATATCCCGGGTCTGTCTTCGTTGTCAACACCTTCTGTGGTCACGACATTAATGTTCAGATCTTCCAGAGCCTCTTATAGATCGGATGAGGTGGTCTTGAACACGTAAGAACTTGACTTGAATGTATGGTAAAGAGGCGGGAATGTCATAGGCTTCCATTGAAGTTCATTTCCAATCAACCTGGCTATCCTTCTATCCCGGTTCTTCTGGACTTCCTTCCTCTTTTCTTGATAACTGTGCTAAAAACTGAGCCCAAATTGATTGAGTTTTGAAACATGAAGGACATGATTAATCATTCCTTGCAAATAGTTCCCAAAACCTCTCCCGGTCCTGGCACCTCTTCCCAATGTCTGCATGATCTCCATTCTGGTACACTTAGAAAGCTGGGGTTTAGGGATTCTTCTTCTTTCTTCCATGAATGTGGCATTCACAAAATCTAAGGAGCGGAATGAGCACTCCACCACTTTCTCATATACTTCGATGTATGGGGCCTCCGTGGTCACACTTGCCACGATATCTTCATCGGCATTAATAATTACTAAGGCCCCGTCAATAATAAATTTAACTTTTTGATGCTGTGTGGATGACACTGCACCTGCTTGATGAATCCATGATCTGCTCAAAAGGTAGTTATAGGACGGTATGATATCCATCACTAGGAATTCAACATCATAAGTGGTAGGTCCGATGGTCAACGACACCTCGATCTTTCCAATAACCTCTCTCTTGGTCCCATCAAATGCTCGAACCAAGTTATGACAGGTTCTCATATGTGAGGTATCTATTGGCAACCTTTTTAATGTGTTTAAAGGCATTACGTTCAGGGCTGAGCCGTTCTCGATTATGACACTTGGTAAAGCATGCCCTTTACAGTAGGTAGTAATGTGTAACGCCTTTGTTCGGCCTCTTCCTCCAGATGGAATCTCATCATCTGAAAATGAGATGAGATTATTAGCTTGAATATTGTTCACCAGTCGATCCATCTTGCTAACTGATATGTCTTGTGGAACGAACGTTTGATTAAGGGTGTGCCTCCGAGTTCAAAAATAGTGCTAGCATTGAAGTACGCGTAGGTAAGCTGTATTGTTGTTCTACAATATTGTACTCGCTGTGCTTCAAGATCTTGAGGAACTCTTTAGCTTCTTCCTCCTTTATAGGTTCGTTTATAGCCATCACATCTTCTTTAAAAGGCTCTAATGGTCTTTGCCCCACATTGTTATCATATCCTTTAAAAGTACTCACCTGGCATTCGTACTTCCACTGCACTTGCTGATTGTCCTTGTATTGAAATGGCTGAGGTGTTTTGATCACTACCTTGGCTGGTGTTGTTGCTATCATCTTTTCTTTAGCGGTAATTACTAAAGGACTACCCCTTCCAAATCCTCTTTCTGATGATTCTCCACTAGCGCAAATGTCTGCTTCCGGGGAATCCTGAATCTCTTCGTAAAATTCCAGCTCTTTCCGGTCCATCATAAGCTGGACTAACAATTTGAATTATGGGCACTCTTGCACTTCATGTCCTTCTTCGTTGTGGTAACAATAATGATTACCACCTTCATTCATTGCTGCATATGACTGGGGTGCAAGAAGCCCCGCTTTTACCATTTTTCTCCATACCCAAGCCAAAGGAGCTTTAACTTCCGAAACATTGGTTTTGATTCTTCTATCGTTCTCAGTGGTGACTGCATTGATTTCAGCCTCCGGATGATAAGGCAAGGGATTTTGGGAGACGTTCGGTGCCCCGGAGTTGAAATGGATTCAATTCTTGTTCCGCATTCGTTTACAAGCCTCTTGAATGCGAGACAATTTTCAATTGAGTGCCCATGCACACCACCATGATATTCGCAGTGAGCGTTCTCGTCAAACCATCTCGGATAGGGGGCTTTATCAAATCCATAGGATAAGGTGACACCGCGTGAATGTCAAAGAGTTGTTGATATAACTCTTTGTACGTCATTGGAATGGGATCGAACTGCTCTCTTTCCCTTTCTTTCCTTGGTTCTCTCTAAACTTGGTTAGAAGTACCGGATGGTACAACTGCAGTTGTTTTTGAACTTGAGATCGTAATACCTTTGTTAGCATTGTAAGAGTTGACATTTTTTGATATCTCGTTCTTTGTTCTTTGTGAGAGGCTTTTTTGCTGGAGTCACCTCCGTCAATTTTTCCTTGTTTTATGGCTAGTTCGACCATTTCACCAGCAGTTCTCGATGTAATTACCACCAGGTGCCCGAAATAAGGTGTCTTCAGGGTCTGTACAAATATCTTTCTAGTTTCATTTTCATCCAAGGGTGGATGAACTTGCACAGATAAATCCCTCCATCTCTGTGCATACTGTCGGAAACTCTCGTTATGCATCTTTTCCAGGCTCTGTAGCATAACTCTGTATAGTCTCATATCATTGATATGCTTGTATTTTTCTAAGAAAGACTTGGCTAGGTCTTTCCATGTCTTGATATGAGTTCGACTAAGCTGATTGTACCATCGGATAGCTGAACCGGACAGGCTCTCCAGAAAGCAGTGGATCAGGAGTTGGTCATTTCCCCATATTCCGTCATCTTCTGACAGAACATAGTGATGTGGGCTGAGGGGCA
This sequence comes from Hibiscus syriacus, assembly GCF_006381635.1. Taxonomy (NCBI): domain Eukaryota; kingdom Viridiplantae; phylum Streptophyta; class Magnoliopsida; order Malvales; family Malvaceae; genus Hibiscus; species Hibiscus syriacus. The sequence continues at coordinate 2,996,830 of NW_024061783.1, forward strand.
GCTGTTCCCATCAAACTTATCAAATTCAGGGACCTTAAACTTTGGTGGAAACACCAAATCTGGAACTAGGCTCAGCTCATTGCGTCCACTCCATAATAATCATGGTCTCCTTGGACCATCCTTCATCTGGTCTTCCAACATTCTGATATTCTCTTCCATCTTTTTCACTTTGTCCTCTTCATCAAAATTCGGGATATTATAATCATCCATATCGTTTTCGGGGCTGGTTGTGGAAGTTTGTACCTTCACAGCAGATAACGCTTTTCCTTTCGTCACAGATGAATTTTCTTGTAGTCCGGGTAAGATCCCGGGTGAAATAACCACCTATGGGGTCGCTGATATAGTTACCCCCTCAGAGGCACCTACTCCCGGTGCACTTGCTTGTTGTTGCAAACCAGACAACTTAGCCATGATTTGGTCAATTAAGGATTCTTGGCTTTTTGTTATGGACTCCAAGGTACTCTTACTATTCTGAGCCATTTTGTCCTCCAATTCTTTCTACAGCTTTGCCATGTTTTATTCGATCTTATCGATTTTGGCTTCCATTTGTCTCTTCTTTGCTCGAGTGTTGTGAGTGTGATGTGTGTCTGAGACATGTTCTGTTAGTTAATACGGATGTAAAAAGATAGAAAATTTAAAAATAAACATAAAATATAAAATGCAAAGTGCAATGCATGGTGTATGTAATTTAGAGGCATTGATCCAGAAAAGTGTCTATTATTATAAATAATCCATATTTAGACAAAAATGTTTTATCTTTTAAGAGACATAAAAACAATCAAATGTACATTCAGACTAAATTCTCTAGACCCCAAACAGCTTCTAGTAGGTTGACAAGTCTTCTGCATTCACCTGTCACTGGTTGAATGCCTTGTCGAACCACTCCAGCTTCTCATACTAGGCCGTGAAGATGACGGGCTATTTTCTGCACTTGATCCAGAAAATCTCGGATGGCTGCTTCTTTGGCCTTCACCATTTGTTGTGCTTGCTCCCAACGGAAATGTCACTGTAAACCTTCGTCAAAAGGCACTATCTGAAGCTCGTTCGCTTGTTTCTTGAACACATCTACAATAGCTTCTAACTCAACTATTGTCTTGCCATCCTTTTCATGTTGCTTCTCTAGATCAGCCACCCGGATTCTCAAGCATTGGTTCTGATGTTGACTGTCTGCTAAGTGTCTCTGAGCAGTCTTCAACTGTTCCTTCCAAGCTCTTTCATCCGACCCCTCTAAATTCCTTTTCAGACTGTGAGCTTCGTCTTTCCAGTATTCAGAGGTTACTTTCAACTTGGAGTTATCATTGACTTTATCCTGATACCCCTTTCTCAAGTCTTCGAGCTCAAAACGGACTCTTTTCTGGTCTCTTTCCAGTTTTTCTGCTCTATCTTTCTAAGAGTCGGCATCTAGCTTCCATTGATAACGTTCAGCTTCAAGTTTTTTTACCCTCTGCTTCTCCTCATTGTTCATAGCTTCGAACTCTGCCTTGGCTAACTCAAGCTCGGAAGGAACATGACTAAGATGTTCCTCCATGGTCCAGGTGTCTTCACAGTCTGGCATCGGGATGTTGCAATTTTTTCTCAATCTTCGCCACTCCACATAATCCGGAGTAAGCATGTCTCTAGAAGCCACAATATCCATTTGAAATACTTTCTTCCATGAGTCGGCTACCTCTTTGATCATCTTCTTATAGTTATCACCATGGTACACAAACTATGATGCAGATAATCCGTATGTAGCCGGGACAAACTGACGTGCCCCATATTGTCTAAGAACCAAAAGCGGAGAATATCCAACTCCACCCCATAGTACAAGTAGAGTCATAGTATTAGAATCCACACACCGGAAAAGAACGTCACTGAGGAATAACCAGGGGGCTCTCCAAGTAATATCCCGATCCTGAAGATGTGTAAAGACTTTCATCCACTTTTCCTTTGAAGCACCTTCATGCCATTTCCTAGTGATGAATTCTCCCAAAGGTGAATAGGTAGTGCTGAATCGTCGGTAGGAAACCCCATTAGTCTTCTAGAAGTGACTGTGAATCCAGACTTGAAGGAGCTGAACACACCCAATGAACCTTCCTCTGCCAGTTCTTCGAAAATGGTTGAGGGATCGAAAGGTCTCAGTGAAGATGGCTGGTGCTGGGTTGACTCATTTCGAAAGTTGTTCAAACAGCTCCACCACGGCTGCGTCAACGCACCCAAAGCCTTCGAAAAGATAATAAAACCGTACAGACCCAGTGAAAACAGGTCTATAGTCTTCCACTCATCAGGGTAGTTCTTCATTAGTTGCTTTATGTAGATCTATTCAATTCCTTCCCCGTTGCCTCTGCGTTGAGTCCTGTCAATTACCCATTTCTCGTCTACGCCTGCAACTTTAGCCAATGCATTATTGAAAGGCTGACTTTTAATGTGTTTAATGTAGGCTCGCTCCAGTTTGATGTTTTCACAGTGTAGTAGTGTAGTGTACTCCTCGATAGTGGGCACCATGTCCTTCCGGTTAAAAGTGAAGTAATTGTATCCCGGGTTCCAGAATTGAACTAAGGCTCTGATTAAGGGCTCATCAGTCTTAACATGAAGCAAAAGTGCAATGTCACTGTATCGTTGGCTGAACTTCTGTTTCTGATCATTCTTCCAACTGTCCCAGATGTCTCGAAGCTCTTGCACATTGTTCTGTTTTAGGCTGATAGAGGAGTAGTTAACCAGCTCTGACACATAACTTCCTTGAAGACTGTCTCCCTTTTCCTTCTGAGTCTTCTCGGACCATAGTCGTACCTCAGGGTTTTTAATCTCTTGTATTACAACACCTTTGTCCATTAGTTCAGATTAGTTTGTATGTAACAAACATCTTTTAGGGATCAATAGCCTCATGATATGATGTAAATGCTAAAAAATAAACACAAAGGCAAAAAAGCTAGTAAAATAAAAATAAATAAATAAAAAATGATGAAAGGAAAAAAATAAAAACATGGTTAGGGTAAAAATATCCTAGGTTTTGGAATGTGATTTCAGGGTAGACTCTATTTCTCCATAGTCTCCCGGTTTAGGTTCCAAAAAACGGTACTCGAGTTCTCCTCGTTGGTGCCCCCTTGGGCTTGCCTTAGTCCTAAACCCATCACAGGCTTGTGTGAACTAAGTTAAACTCGAGAGGACACATTCCCTTATGCCTATACGGAGAATAAATTCACACGAAGGCATAAGGTATATGAATCCCGAAGGTTATTTGCTAGGCTTATACGGTGAATAAATTCACACGAAGGCGATGCTATCACCCCCACTTAAAACAGGTTCAGAGCTCGGGTTTAGAGCCTTAAGTGAAAAAAAGATTTGAAGGCTGAAATCATTAAAAATGATTAGTACAACTATTTACTCAAAAATATAATCAAAAGTAAGCAATAAGGATCAAAATGTTACCTTAAAATTTAAACTTACTTTTTTCATTAAAAAGATAACTGGAAATTACCTTAGCCTGACTCACTTACCTGTATCCCCAGCGGAGTCACCAAGCTGTCGGAACCGTCTTTCAGGTGGGCCCGGAATTGAGCTTTGACTTAGGAAAAACGAGTTGGGTGTAACACCCCCAACCCGTATCCGACCCGAATCCGAGTCCGAAGTGTCACATCGACTTTTCAAACTTTGACTCTTGACAAAATTCAAAGAAAATTTAAAACTTCTATTAAAATAAAAGCGGTTTATTTTCATAAATAGACCAAAATAACCAAAATCAATCAGAGCATATTCAACTTAATCACTTAGTACATGCCAACTATATTCCAATTATCCGAACACATTTAAATCATCTATTTTCTGATCTGAAATTTTGGTAAGAGATATGCTAACATGTCTCGCTCTTCTTCGCTTCTGTTCTCGCTTCTGTAACCTACGTGTGAAACCATCACACGCTAAGTCTATGACTTAGTGAGGCACTAAACTTATAAAGGAAATGCTAAATGCTTAAACATGTATGAACATATTGTCTTATCATGCCACATCAAAACAATATAACATTATATATAACATACTATACACATATACATATTATGCATTATTTTAAATCTCTAATCTTATTTCACTATCAATATTCTTATCATTTATATCTTATAATTTTATCCTCTTATACATATTCTTTTACTTAACATATTATTCAATTAACCAAGCAATACAAACATCATATAAATCATATACTCTACCAATACCTCCTCATGTCCTTGCTAAAAAATTTATCATATCACAATATATATATTTGTTATTATCTCTTGATTAGCCCATATACATATGTGAGAACTACATATATGTGAGTCTCTAGAGGTTTTGCACTAATGCTGTCACCACAGCTCGTATAAATGCACCGAAGTGCCACGTAGAATTGCACCGAAGTGCCGTGTAAAATTGCACCGAAGTGCCGCGTAGAATTGCACCGAAGTGCTATATAAAATGTCCCTAAGGACCACATATAAAATTCCTTAAGAATCATATACCAATACAAAGGATCAAGTATGTGTCTCAAAAGACATCACAAATGTTCCAAAGAATATGTATATGTCCCGAAGGACCGCGTAGACCCTCGACTCTTGGCATGCCAACTATACCCCTAGCTCTCAAGACACATAACATGGGCATTTTCTTTTATACTTATCATTTCACACATTCGTAACACTTATCTCTTATCGCATGTCTAATCTCTTATAATCATGTAATCACATAGCTCATGTCATTTCTTGTGAAATCATACATATCATGTAAGACATATCAGACATGTTCACACAAATCACTTCCATGTAATTCACATGATTTATTATCTCGTAGCTCATATCACAGTTTCATACAATTCCACAAATCATTGTCATATATGGATATCACATTTGTACTTAATCACATAGATAATGTTATATAGCACTAAAATCCCACCGTTCCGATTTTGTAGCTTATATATTGTTCTTATATCTTTTTATAGACATATAAACACTTAGATCATAATTCCCTAATTTATTGTACATAATCATATCATCATTTATATTCATAATACCTAGCTCATATTTTGTTCTCTTATGCTTACATAGATCCTATAACATATATTGTAGCATACTAACATATATCACTTAAATAAATTCATTTACATATAAATTTCTTATATTCTCTGAATTCAAGTTTACATTACTCTTATAACCTTTTCCCATGACTTCATAGATCTTTACCATGTAATTTCTATATCATAGCTCATCTAAGCACATTAATCTTTCTCATACAGCTTATCTCTCATATGATTATCTTTATTTATGTACAGATCTTCTAATTGATATTTTATTTTCATATTGTCCTATAAATCAATGCTAGTTAGTTTATCTCACTTCTTATTGAATACTATAAATAAATTATCATAGTTTCCACAAACTTGACTCGTGTAATTTATGTTTTGCTATTATACCTTCATCTAAACATTTATTTACATGTTCATAATCACTTAGCTTAATTTTCTTTCTATGGTTATCACATACATCATTTACTATTATACATGATTCATGCCCTTATAACTTATTTCACATATTCACACAGCGTATAAAGTTCACATATAGTTACATATTTTGTTCCCATATAACCCATATCATATAAATTTACACCTCATAACATATAATATGAACAAAGCATATACACATAATACAAACTTAATCATGCTTCTATTCATGCAAACATAAAATATTGGAAACAGACTTATCACAAGTCTAATTTCCATATAATAATATGCCCAATCTAATGATATGCACTCACATTGGCCTCACAAAGTTCCAATCCACTTTTATGATTTCATCTCTTTCGATCGAATCTTAAATTGATAATCATTCTGGAACTTGTTCATGTTCGATATCTACATAATTATACATTTTCAAGACAATTATTAGATACCTACATATTGTAATTCGATACTAACAACTTAAATGAACTTAATAAACCAATATTCATTTCTTCCTTTAGGGGGGAATCGGTTCCCTCCTGTGGGGGTATCGGTTCCCCCTTGACATTCTGTAAATTCTGGTTCGTTTGAGGGGGTATCGGTTCCCCTTGAATGGGTATCGATTCCCCTTGCCCAGAAATCACATTTTGAGCTCAAAAATCACTTCATTTTCAGCTCAACACTTCATACTTCACTCACTTTAATATTCCTAACTTTCATACACATACTTAAACTAATAAATTTTCATTCAATATCTCTTCAACTTAAAAATCTACTCTTCCACATAGCATTCAAGAATCATACCAATTTTCCATGTTATCCAAAATTAATTCTAACACTTATAACTTCTTACTCTTCCATATGACAAGTCAAATTCAACTTCAAAATCTATTAACTCCTTCTATTTCACTAATTCACTTAAAAACTCTTCATATTTAATCCTTCATAACTCATCCATTTTGAAGTTTCAACCTACTTTAATCTCTAAATAATCTTTCTTAGCACCCCAATAATCAAAACTAAGCTTAAAACTCAAGAATTAACCAACTGAAATTAAACTTACCTTTGCTATGGAGCTTACGGGAAGAGAGGAGGAAGGAGATAACCTAAGCTCCAGATCTTTCTTTTCTTCTCACCCTTTTCACATGTTTTATAACTTTAAAAGAAAGATAAAAAATCTTTCTGGTCAAATGACCATTTTACCCTTTATTTCCTTTAATAATTACTAAATAACCTTCATCATATATTTTCAATAATCATTGAATTATTTCATTCTTCTACTTTAGTCACCAAATTCTGAAACTTTTTAATTTAGTCACTAACCCGGTATTGCGGATGTTACAAATCTCCCCTCATTTTAAAGAAAATTCGTCCTCGAATTTTCAATGAACATCTTGATAAAACATATCTTCTAATGTTCTCATGTTGCTTCATTTACTTACTCTTTCTTGTCATCATCAGGAAACTTACTTTTCAATCCTTTAACTTTTCAATTACCTTTTTCCTTTATACATTCATATCATGTCACTTATCACTTAAACAACAACCAGTAACTTCAATCCATTTTCATCAATTAACATCATAAATCCATCTCTAACTACCTTATAATAATAACCAAATTCGTTTTCCATCATCATTTAACCAAGAACACGACCTTAAATCTTCTTTAAATATGATTCAACATATACTTTATAAAATCTTTTCACCTCACCAATCACGCTTTTCTCACTTGTATATCCAAAAATTATCACCTACACTTCCATATAACCTTTATCGTGTCCGATCCTTTAACTCAATCCCATTTCATTTCTTTATTCCATTCTTCCTTTATTTATTCCATTCTTCCTTTATTTATTCCTTATACACAAATCATATATTTCATTTCATGTTCACATACTCTTGTCTTATCACCTATATTCATCGCTATATACCAATCTTCATTGCATCCTCATAACTTTGATAACCCATTTCTTATACAGAACTTTGTTCTTTATCATTTCTTATACTTGTATTTTTATTTCTTAAAATTCCATGCAAATACTTATATCCTTTTCTACATCATAGCTATCTGATCAGAATACACAACTATATTCAGATTCACATCATAATTGATTAACTCAACTTTACCTTTTCTTCCAATCTTATAACTCTATCACTTTTACTCTGACAGTTAATCAATAACATCTGTCTAATCTAGAATACAAACCCTAATCAACCAATCACATACATCCTTTCCAATCGAAATTATCTCAAAATCCGTTTACTTAACTTGTCAATTTCACATCCCTTCTCATACATCCTATAATTTCCGTTGTTCAACTAAACATTCTGACTTACTTTGTCTTATAAACTGATCATCGATATACTCATTCTTAAACTCTTCTTATCAATCCTCAACTTTACTCAAATATACAAATCCTTATTCCCTTTACTATACCACAATACTATGATCCAAATATACAATTGTATCCAGATCCATTTCATATTTGGTTTTCTTATCCTGACAACACCTCAAAATATTAAATTCTATACCTTTTCCATCATATAATCTGGTTAGCCAACGCTAACTCTTTCCATCCAAAATGCAAACCCTTATTCTATCCACATTCTTAATTATACACAATACTATTCCTTTATTTCAAACTCATCAACTCTGACTGTATATATCTTATACTCTTGTCACTGATGCACTTATTCTCGAACTCTCCACAAATTCTAACCACATCCTTAGATCTTTTAACGTCCTTATGGTGACACTTGCTCACCATATTCTATCTTATTCACTTTATAACAAAACTTCTCCGTATCACTTTTTTTTCGATTCGAAACAGTGAGAACCTTTTATCACTATTCGAATATGATTTCAATTTCTGAAATCAACCTTTAATCTTATAAGACACTTTCTGAGGTTTCTGCTCTTCATCCTGCCTGGCCAGGGCAGGTGAATTGCTATCACCATCAGATTTGTCAGCTATCGATTCACTTTGTCATTTCTTATAATCACATTTCTATTTTATTCTATTAAACTTATTCTATCAGCAAGACAACATATTCCTTACAATTTCATATCATAATTTTTTTTCTATTTTTTGGCATGTATACATTATACGACACTCTAGACTCCGGTTTATGCCGAGAATCGACTAAACCGTAGCTATGATACCATTTAAATATAACACCCCAACCCGTATCCGACTTGGATCCGAGTCTGAAGTGTCACATCGACTTTTCAAACTTTGACTCTTGACAAAATTCAAAGAAAATTTAAAACTTCTATTAAAATAAAAGCGGTTTATTTTCATAAATAGACCAAAATAACCAAAATCGATCAGAGCATATTCAACTCAATCACTTAGTACATGCCAACTATATTCCAATTAACCAAACACATTTAAATCATCTATTTTCTGATCTAAAATTTTGGTAAGAGATATGCTAACCTGTCTCGCTCTTCTTCGCTTCTGTTCTCGCTTCTGTAACCTACGTGTGAAACCATCACACGCTAAGTCTATGACTTAGTGAGGCACCAAACTTATAAAGGAAATGCTAAATGCTTAAACATGTATTAACATATCGTCTTATCATGCCACATCAAAACAATATAACATTATATATAACATACTATACACATATACATATTATGCATCATTTTAAATCTCTAATCTTATTTCACTATCAATATTCTTATCATTTATATCTTATAATTTTATCCTCTTATACCTATTCTGTTACTCAACATATTATTCAATTAACCAAGCAATACAAACATCATATAAATCATATACTCTACCAATACCTCCTCATGTCATTGCTATAAAATTTATCATATCACAATATATATATTTGTTATTATCTCTTGATTAACCCATGCACATATGTGAGAACTACTGATATGTGAGTCTCTAGAGGTTGTGCACTAATGATGTCACCACAGCTCGTATAAATGCACCAAAGTGCCACGTAGAATTGCACCAAAGTGCCGCGTAGAATTGCACCGAAGTGCTATATAAAATGTCCCTAAGGACCACGTAGAAAATTCCTTAAGAATCATATACCAATACAAAGGATCAGGTATGTGTCTCAAAAGACATCACAAATGTTCTAAAGAATACGTATATGTCCCGAAGGACCGCGTAGACCCTCGACTCTTGGCATGCCAACTATACCCCTAGCTCTCAAGACACATAACATGGGCATTTTCTTTTATACTTATCATTTCACACATTCATAACACTTATCTCTTATCGCATGTCCGATCTCTTATAATCATGTAATCACATAGCTCATGACATTTCTTGTGAAATCATACATATCATGTAAGACATATCAGACATGTTCACACAAATCACTTCCATGTAATTCACATGATTTATTATCTCGTAGCTCATATCACAGTTTCATACAATTCCACAAATCATTGTCATATATGGATATCACATTTGTACTTAATCACATAGATAATTTTATATAGCACTAAAATCTCACCGTTTCGATTTTGTAGCTTATATATTGTTCTTATATCTTTTTATAGACATATAAACACTTAGATCATAATTCCCTAATTTATTGTACATAATCATATCATCATTTATATTCATAATACCTAGCTCATATTTTGTTCTCTTATGCTTACATAGATCCTATAACATATATTGTAGCATACTAACATATATCACTTAAATAAATTCATTTACATATAAATTTCTTATATTCTCTTAATTCAAGTTTAAATTACTCTTATAACCTTTTCCTATGACTTCATAGATCTTTACCATGTAATTTCTATATCATAGCTCATCTAAGCACATTAATCTTTCTCATACAACTTATCTCTCATATGATTATCTTTACTTATGTATAGATCTTCTAATTGATATTCTATTTTCATATTGTCCTATAAATCAATGCTAGTTAGTTTATCTCACTTTTTATTGAATACTATAAATAAATTATCATAGTTTCCATAAACTTGACTCGTGTAATTTATGTTTTGCTATTATACCTTCATCTAAACATATTCATAATCACTTAGCTTAATTTTCTTTCTATGGTTATCACTTACATCATTTACTATTATACATGATTCGTGCCCTTATAACTTATTTCACATATTCACACAGCTCATAAAGTTCACATATAGTTACATATTTTGTTCCCATATAACCCATATCATATAAATTTACACCTCATAACATATAATATGAACAAAGCATATACACATAATACAAACTTAATCATACTTCTATTCATGCAAACATAAAATATTGGAAATAGACTTATCACAAGTCTAATTTCCATATAATAATATGCCCAATCTAATGATATGCACTCACCTTGGCCTCACTAAGTTCCAATCCACTTTTATGATTTCCTCTCTTTCGATCGAATCTTAAATTGATAATCGTTCTGGAACTTGTTCATGTTCGATATCTACATAATTATACATTTTCAAGACAATTATTAGATACCTACATCTTGTAATTCGATACTAACAACTTAAACGAACTTAATAAACCAATATTCATTTCTTCCTTTAGGGGGGAATCGGTTCTCTCCTGTGGGGGTATCGGTTCCCCCTTGACATTTTGTAAATTCTAGTTCGTTTGAGGGGGTATCGGTTCCCCTTGAATGGGTACCGATTCCCCTTGCCCAGAAATCACATTTTGAGCTCGAAAATCACTTCATTTTCAGCTCAACACTTCATACTTCACTCACTTTAATATTCCTAACTTTCATACACATACTTAAACTAATAAATTTTCATTCAATATCTCTTCAACTTAAAAATCTACTCTTCCACATAACATTCAAGAATCATACCAATTTTTCCATGTTATCCAAAATTAATTCTAACACTTATAACTTCTTACTCTTCTATATGACAAGTCAAATTCAACTTCAAAATCTATTAACTCATTCTATTTCACTAATTCACTTAAAAACTCTTCATATTTAATCTTTCATAACTCATCCATTTTGAAGTTTCAACCTACTTTAATCTCTAAATAATCTTTCTTAGCACCCCAAGAATCAAAACTAAGCTTAAAACTCAAGAATTAACCAACTGAAATTAAACTTACCTTTGCAATGAAGCTTACGGGAAGAGAAGAGGAAGGAGATAACCCAAGCTCCAGATCTTTCTTTTCTTCTCATCCTTTCCACATGTTTTATAACTTTAAAAGAAAGATAAAAAATCTTTCTGGTCAAATGACCATTTTACCCTTTATTTCCTTTAATAATTACTAAATAACCTTCATTATATATTTCAAATAATCATTGAATTATTTCATTCTTATACTTTAGTCACCAAATTCTGAAACTTTTCAATTTAGTCACTAACCCGGTATTGCAGATGTTACATTGGGAGTCGCCAACAATCATTTATTTTAAAAATGGGTTGATCAGATACCTTATTTCTTACCTGATCTGCATCTTACCAGTGATGTGTCGGATTCGTAAGTCGGTTATAATCAAGGAAGGGTTAGCACCCTTGAACTGCCCTTTCGGTGCTACGCAACTTCCAGTTGTCTTAATTTAAGAAAATGGTAACTTTAAATAAAAAGGTAAAATTATGAGCCAAATTACCTACCTTTGATGAATTTGAAATTGTACCCTAAAAAAAGAATGTTAGATTTAATTAAACAAATATAAAGGAAATATGAGGATAGAGAGAAATAAAAATGAAAATAAAAATATATAAAAAAGGAAGATAATACTAAGTATATGCAATAAGATGCTAAAAAAACTAAAAAACATGGAAATATAAACCAAAGGAAAAAATATACATATATATAAATGTTAGAATAAGAAAAATATGTAAAATAATAGCTTACATTAAATAAAAACAAATAAATAAAATAATTAAAAGTATATACATATTTAATAATAATACTAAGTAATTAAATATTAGGAGGAAAATATTAATAATAGTAGAGAAATAAAATAATGAAAATAAAATATAATAATAATAACATAAAAAATAGCAAAAAAGAATAGAAATAAAAAAATATAAAAAGAAATATATATATATATATATAAGAATATAAGATATAATACTTAAATAAAGAAATAAACAAATAAAATGATTAAAAACTATATAAATTAATAATAGATATATAAATAAAATATAAAAAATATACGTATATACATAACAAAATAAATAATAAAAATGATAGAAATAATAACATAAGGATCGAATTGAATTTAAAAACAAGTTAGGTTCCCAAATTAAAAGGAAATAAAAATTACAGGCTGAACTAAAATGAATTTAGGGTTGAAATGGGGCCTTTTGTAACAGTAGAGGACCAAAAGTGGGATTTCCCCAATTTACTTCAAAAACACGCGGGTCAGACGCGATCACGGTCGAAACGGGTCAGCTATGAAGCCCACTTTTCTGAAAACAGCCCCTCATTTTCTCATTTGGTTCAAAACGGATCAAAACAAAATTTTCTAAATCCTCTGTGTGTTCTTCGCGTGTTCTTGAGGGATGAAGAAGACAACCGTGGTTTTCAGAAACCGGCCACTACGTCGCCTCACTAGCCGTCGTTCATCGGCGACGATATATATATATATTTTTAAATAAAAGATTTCAAAATCTTTTTCATTTTCCCAACCCAAAAATCAAAATATTGTTTTGAAAAACTAGGCCCCGGGGGGTAGATCTGAGGAAGAAAATCTCGAAACGTACCCCGCCGTTCATTGACCGAACCTCCCTTCGAACCACAGACGAAAACATCAAGGAAACATGCAACCACCATACACGAGCAAACAATAGCCAAACGAGGTAAAATAAAAAGTATACCTTTTATTTCGTGTTTCTTTCGAACAATACAAATCTTGAGTGCAAAGATCTTACTACTTGTTGTAGACTTTCTCTAGTATTTTCGTTTATACTCTCTCATAATCCTAGTGTAATATCCGTGATATCTCTTTTGATTACAAGTTTATTTATACACTAAAAAACGACATCTTTGAGTCCTAATCAAACTCTATTGCTCTTATTTATTAGTGATGATTCTTGCACCGGACGTTTCGGGGTGTTAGAGTGTGTGGCCGTGCAACTCGGAGAGAATGGCGTGAGGCGTGTGACTCTCGACCATGCGTCGTCGTTGGAAGCAATGCTTGGACTAGGGTTCTTGAAACCCTAGTTTCCAGGTGGGTTACGGGCTTTGGGTCATTGTTGGACCAGAGTGTTCTATTGGGCTGTTTTATTTGCGCCTGAAACAATGTAAATAAACATATATGTAAATATGTGTACAATATATGTAATAAAATAAATATAATCTATAATACAAATATATTATTATATAATAGTAAAGGATAAAATTTGGTGTCTTCACTATTCTTAATCTCTAAGTTCATATCTTAACTTCACGAAACGGGAAAGATCATTATTCTCAATAGTATTATCAGAGCCAGGTTCATCCGTAGTCGTTATTAGCTCGTACAGTTCAAGATGGAGGATAAAGTCGCTCATGATGGAGACATGTTCAAGCTCACATCAATAACTACTCATATTGGAAGCCGATGATGAAGGACCACCTGTACTGCAAGGATTTACATGAGCCCATCATCTACAAAGACAAGGTACAAGACAAGAGTGATGCTCAATGGGAGCTACTAAATCGGAAGGTTGTTGCTATGATCCGTAAGTACATTGATAAAACCCTCTTTGAGCATATTTCTACTTATACAAATGCTTATGAATTATGGACAAATCTTGAGTCCGTGATTCAAAAGAAAACACCTCGTAACAAAGCAAATTTAGTTCAACGGTTAGTGAAATAAGAGTATAAGAATGGTTAAAGTTTGATTGAACACTTCAATAATTTCAAGGGACTCGTAAATCAATTACAAAAACCTGAGATGAAAATTGATGATGAGTTGCAAGACCTTCTACTCCTTAGTTCCCTATCGGAGAGTTGGGATACACACATTGTTACAGTTAGTAATTCAACTCCAAATGGAAAGCTCACCATGGATACCATTAGTGACAGCCTCATCGGTGAAGAAGCAAGAAGAATGGAACGAGGTGATTCTATTCATCCTAAAGCTAATATTATTGAAAATCGGGGTAGGAATGAAACTTGTGGACGTAGCAAAATCCGAGATCTGCATCAATCCTGAGGTAGATCCAAGTCACTCTCGAAGAGTACATGTTACTACTATGGAAGGATGGGCCATAAGAAAATAAAAATCGATCTTTCAAGAGAGACCAGAAGGCTGGTAATGTTAAGCCAGACCAATTCAACCTAACGAAGAAGCAATAAGAAAATAGTACTACTGTCGTAGTATCAAAAGAAGATATGTTATATCTCGTTGTTGAAGGTAATATCCTAAACATTGCTTATGATGATAGCTTTTGGATTGTCGATTCTGTTGTTTCCTTCCATGTTACTCCACATTGAAGTTTTTTCTCATCCTACCGAAGCGGTGACTTTGGTACGGTGCAAATGGGAAATCAAGACAGGAGCAAGATCGTCGGGATGGAAGACATCATCTTGATGTCAGGCACTGGATACAAGCTTATCTTAAAAGATGTGAGGCATGTTCCGTCCATGCGCCTCAATCTTATCTCTGCTGCAAAGCTAGATGATGCTGGTCTGATGAATTAGTTTGGTGAAGGAAAGAGGAAGCTCACCAAATGAAGCCTAATAATGGCTCGAGGAAAGAATGAAGGGTCATTGTATGTGATGCAAGCTAAGCTCTGCAAAGGAGAGATAAACATTACCACTAAAGATGTGGAGATATAACATAAACGACTTGGGAACATAAGTGATAAGGGTTTTCACATACTCGCTCGGAAACAACTCCTTCCTGACGTGAAAGGTAAACCACTTGATCCTTGTGCTCACTGTTTAGCTGGAATACAACACATAGTTGCTTTCCAAAGATCTTCTCCCCCCACAAGGAGAAAACATCATAGACCTCGTACACACCAACGTGTGTTCGATGTCCGAGAGATCAATTGGTAGTGAATTGTACTTTGTCACCTTCATTGATGACCATTCAAGGAAGGTGTGGGTGCACCTGTTAAAATGAAATGATCAAGTTCTTGACGCATTCAAAGAATTACATGCCCTAGTGAAGCATGAGACCAGACGAAATATCAAGTGTGTACGATTTGACAATGGAGGTGAGTATATAGGTCCTTTCGAAGCATATTGCAAGAAATATGGCATTAGACTAGAGATGACTCCACCTTAGACACCACAATTGAATGGACTAGCTGAGAGAATAAATAGAACTATTAAAGAAAGAGTTTGATGTGTGCTCTCTCATGCTAAGTTACCCAAATCATTTTGGGGAAAAGCTATAATGGCATGGTTAACATTGTCAATCTCACACCATTAGTTTCCTTGAACGGGAGCATCCCAGAAGAAGTCTGGATGGGCAAAAGGGCTTCATACAATCATCTCAAGATATTTGGGTGTAGGGTATTTGTTCACATACCCAAAGATGAGAGAGTCAAGCTTGACAGAAAGACGAAGGAATGCATCTACCTTCATTCACCTAAGGATGAATTCGATTACCAGCTTTGGGATCCAGTCAATAAGAAGCTTGTCCGTAGCAGAGACGTTGTATTCTTCAAAGACCAAACAATCGAAGATATAAAAAATTCAAAGAGGCCAAGATTGAGAAGTGACAAAAACACCGAACCCATTCTAGTTCGATATGAGGATAATAATAAACAAGAAAACAATGATGCTGAAGATCATGAACCTATGTTAGAGAAAAACAACCAGGAGACTAATGATGAACCAGCTCTGGAAGAGCCTCAATCTAGCTCTCCAACAAAAACATAGCCGAGACAATCCTCGAGAGATAGAAGACCATCCACTCGGTATAATACAAATGAGTACGTTATGCTCACTGATGAGGGAAGCCTCAAAGCTATAAATAATCAATTAGTGATAGTCATAAAGAAGAGAAGAGCCATGAAAGAAGAGATGCAATCCTTGCATGAGAATCATATTTATGAACTTGTGGAGCTACCAAAAGGGAGAAGAGTCTTGAAGAATAAGTGTGTTTATCGGATCAAGACTGAAGATAGCAGCTCAAAGCCTTGCTATAAAGCTCAGTTGGTCGTCAAAGGATTCGGACAAGAAAAAAGGTATAGACTTTGAAGAAATTTTCTCTCTCATGGTAAAGATGTCATCCACCCAAATGGTCATTGGCTTAGCAGCCGTACAAGATTTGGAGTGAACATCTCGATGTCAAGACGGCGTTTCTACATGGCGATCTAGAGGAAAAAATCTATATGGAGCAACGTGAGGGATTTAAAGTTCCAGGCAAAGAAAATCTAGTGTGTCATCTGACTAAGAGTCTATACGGGCTTAAGCAAGCACCAAGTCAATGGTACAAAAAGTTTGACTCTTTCAAGGAAGAACATGATTTCAAAAAGACGGAAAGAGATCATTGTGTCTTCACAAAAAGGTATGCAAGTGTCGACTTTCTCATACTTATGCTCTATGTTGACGATATGTTAATTATTGGACAATATCACATGAAGATAATTGCTTTAAAGAAAAAACTAAGCAAAAGTTTTACCACAAAAGATTTGGGATCGGCTAAACAAATCCTTGGGATGTGAATAACTCGTGATAGATCAAAGAGACTGTTATGACTATCCCAAGATAGATACATTGAGAAAGTGTTGGTAAGATTCAACATTCACAAATCAAAGTCGGTTAACACACCACTGGCTAGACACTACAAGATGAGTTCGAAGCAGAGTCCCTTAAGTGAGAACGAAATGGAGGAAATAAAGAAAATTCCATACTCATATGTAGTAGGCAGTGTCATGTATGTAATGATATGAACAAAACCAGATTTTGCCTATACAGTTGGAGTTGTTAGTCGCTTCTTGGCCAACCCAGGGAATGAACATTAGGTTGCAGCCAAATGGATCCTTTGATATCTACGTGGAACTTCCAAAAGGTGTTTATGCTTTGGGAAAGAAAAACTTGTGTTGGAAGGATACACATATGTAGACTTGGCCGGTGATATTGATTCAAGAAAATCAACATCGGGATACCTAACTACTTTTGCAGTGGGGCTGTCTCGTGCCAATCAAAGCTGCAAGAGTGTGTTGCATTGTCCACTATTGAGGTAGAGTACATCGCATCTACTGAATCTTACAATGAGATGTTGTGGATGAAGAATTTGTTGTTGGAGTTGGGAATAGATAAAGAAAGATATGTCTTAAAGTGCGACAATCAAAGTGCAATTTATCTGGCAAAGAATTCAACATTTTAGTCTCGCACAAAGCACATAGACACTAGATATCATTGGATCCGAGAAGTTCTTGAAGAAAAGCTAATACATCTTGACAAGGTTCACACAGATGAGAACTGGTCAGACACGATGACCAAGGTAATACCGACAAAGAAATTCGAAAATTGTTGTCAAGGTGTCAGCTTGCTACTACTTCCCAATTAAGACGAGAATGGGAGATTTGTTGGATCCCTCCTTAATAGGAGAGGTTCTAGAAAATTCTAGAGGTTTCTGGATAAGTGTAGAATTTTCTAAAACATTCCAGAAAACTCTAGAGAAGCGTAGAACTCTCTAGAAGCTTGTGGAAGAGTGTGGAATCCTCTGAAATATTCTGGAGATGTGTGGAACTTTATGGAAGAATATTGAAGGGAGTGGAAGAGTGTAGAGCTTCTTAGAGTGTATGGAGCATTCTAGATAATTAACCTCCACCATTGGATGTAAGTAATCTCCATAATTCATTGTTGAGGTGGAGTAGTATAAATAGGGGTGGGAGACTTCATTCCTAACCATCCAAAAATCCAAAAATACTAAGAGAGTCCACTTCTTATAGTGAGAAACTAGAGAGTTAGAGAGCATCTTTGAGAGAGAAGATAGATAGTTTAGGAAGTCTTTATCCTCAAGCTTGAGTGAGCCACCAATTGTGAGTCAAATTTTGTGAACACATCCTTGCAATCCTACTATTCTTTTTTTTAGTGGAAGAATCTCCAAATTGAAGAATTATACTCTTGTGCTTTCTTTGCTTTCCTGAATCTCCAAGTGTCTATCTTAACTTTACGAAGCGGGAAAGATCATTATTCCCAACAATATTGTCTTAAGAACAATATCAATATTATTTTATTAGCATTGATATTATTTTATCAGTATCAATATTTTATCTTCGATATCAATAATGAGGTGGTGTATTAGATTTTAATGTATCAATATTATTCATGAATATTAATACTTTATGGCAAAAATTTAAATTATTTAATATTTATATAAATTTTATTAAATTTATTTAAAATAAATTTATTCAGTCAATATCTTTATATTTAGGAATAGATTTTTAACCTCTAGAATCGGGTCAATCGCAGTTTGTCGCAACATGAAACTAAAGCCACCGCAGTTAATTACATCAATTCATTCATCTAAAAGGAACAACCAGAAACTAACTCAGTATAACACATAAGTTGAGTATTTATGAGTGGACCAAACTGATTTTACTCGACTATGTTTGAAGAAGTTATTTGGTAATTTTTTTTCTCAAGAATTATATATTTATGTTTAGTTTAAGAATATTCTCTCCAGGAAGTAATTAAATATTTCTTACAGTAATATATTTTTGGATTTTCTTGAGAATGTTATTCCCTTTGTTTTCTTAAGTATTAAACTATTATCTTTTTTAAAATAAAAATATATTTGAAATAATAGAACTGTTTTAAAATGATCCTTTCTTTTGTGCATATTATGTTGATATAAATTTATTTTTCTTTTATTTTTTATTTTAATATTTATTATAAAATAATATGATGTATAATAAAGATAAAAATATTAAATTTCTATTTAATTTTGATGCAAGGATGAATGCAAAATTTTATGTTAGAAGAGCAAACTTCTAAAATTTTAAGAAATGAAAAACTTATAAAATTTCAATGGCACGGAAAAAATATTTTTAATAAAAAACACATAATTGTTTTTAAAATATATGATAATTTTAAATTTTCAAGGGGACGACTGCCTCTACCCGTCCCCTTCAGTCCATTATTGATTTTGACTATTTATTATGTATGCTCTTGATTCAAGTTTTATTTTTTATATGCATTTTATTGCATTTTTTTAGGATTAATTTTCATAAAAGATTTTTTATATTAGTTTTTTTGTATAACTCATACATATAATGTAATATGATAATTTGTTGTACAACTCATACATGTAACATGAACAAATAAAAAAGTGATCAATTAACACATAATTACACCGATATAAATATATACATCTCTCAATATCTTAATACTTAAAACTAAACATATAATTATATTCGTATAGGGATGTTATATTTTCAAAGAAATAAAAAAAAATATATTAAATTATCTGTATAGAAATGTTATTAAAAATATATGATTTAAAATAATAAAAAATATATTTTCTTTGAAATTTCATGTAAATGTTTTGAATTTAATATTAAAAAATATTTTATAAAAAATAAAATATACTCAATAAGACAATATATATATTAACTAATATAATATTTCAATAATGTTATATTCTGTAAATCAAACCACCGTAAATTGTTAATAAAATAGCTAACAATAAATATACGTTACCATACAGTTTCGTTGTCCGAACAGGTGTTTGGATTACATGCTGGACTACTTTACTGATAATAAACCGTCAAATTGTAAGTAAAATAATATGTAAAATAACTTACATTCAAATATTAAAGGGTATAATACATAAACAGTCCCCTAATTATAGGACTTTACTTTATTAAGTCTCTCGACTATTAAAAATTATAAATAATCTCCTGATTATATGACTTTGTTTTGATGAGTTCCTGACTATTAAGAGTTATAAAATAATTATCCGATTATTCATATGTTTGATAAAAAATCATCATTTTTTGTTAAAAAATTGGCGGTCATCTGAGCTAGATATTAATTTGTTTACTAGGATATGACAGAATATGATCCAGAATCGTTTGAGTTGTATTTTTGTTGACCAACTCTTCATTTATATTATATAGTCGAGCTAGTATTTGAAATATTATGTCATCAAGTCAATGTTTAAAAGCGACGACGATGTTAGTAAACATCATTAAAATATGATTTTATCACATCTCAATCAGCATGTTAATGTCCAACGCATGTGACTGTCAATTTTTACATAAAAGCACAATTTTGAAACATATGAATAGTTAGATGACCACTCTATAACTTTTAAATGTCGATGACTGAATAAAACACCATACTATAATTATTTGATTATTTTATAACTTTTAATAATAAGAGACTTAACAAAGCAGCTACATAGACAACAAACCATTTGTATACTTTATCCAATCATAAATTAAACACAAACCAAGTTACTTCAGTGATTCAGATATTATTGTTGTTTTTTGAGATTCTAGGTTCAACACGACTTCTATTATAAAGGTAAATTACACATTTAGTATCTAAACTATTAATTTTAGTACCTAAACTTCAATTTTTTTTTCAAAATCATGCCTAACGTTTAGTTTTTGTTTCATGTTAGTACCCCATTCAAAATTTAACGTTACTTTTTTTTGAAAGTTTAGGTACTAAAACATATCAAAACTAATAATTTTTTTGGATAAGTAATTTCCATTCAAATCTAAAAGAATGTAGATAAAGCTACAATAGTACACCGATTAGAAACAAAACAAACATAAACTAGGAGCCCCTAACCCCAAACAGAACAATGAAAGAAGCATATCCAAAGTAAACCATAAGACAACATCAAAATAGAGCATTCCCAATCAGGATCATCACACTTATCCCCAATCTGCACAAAGCTGCAAATTCACACAATCATGTTTATCCATCTAGCAGCCCTGCAACCTAGAGCACACAATGTCTTTAACTTTCCCATAAATAGCCTCCGAGGACCGCTCAATTCCCCTAAAGAGTCTGAAATTACACTCCTCCCATATACAATACAAGAAGCTAATCCAAGCAATCTTCAAAATACACATAATTAAGTATTTACATTTCAAATTATAAACCACCCAGTCCAACCTCTCTTCCAAACACTGCAAGCATAAGTGCACATACGAAAAATATGATTCCTAGACTCCTCATTAGAGCCACACAATACACAAACACTATCCATAACAATACCCATACGAGCAAGCCTATCCTTTGTAGGGAGCTATCAAGAATGGCCTTCCAAGACAAAATGGAGAGCTTAGGAACATGCAAAGGAAACTAAATTATCTTCTGCCAAGTAAAGTTCTCCCTCTTATCCCTTATACTTCCCCAAATCCATCTACAATTTACCTTCATGCAGTTCACTTCACCTACATAAAGAACCTTAGCCTCCCCTCTCAACATTATGGGTGTATTCAGTTCGGTTCAGTTCATTTTTTTACCAAAAATTGAACCGAACCGAAATAAACAATTTTTCAAAATTTAAATCGAAACCGATTGGTTAAAAAACCAAAAAAATCGAAATCGATTTTTTAAACGGTTCGGGTTTTTCGGTTTGGTTCAGTTTTTCAATGAAAAAATCACTTGAAACTATAATTTTTTTTTTTAAAAATTGCCTATTCGGTTCAATATGGAATAAATGGGTTCCATATAGAAAACCAGAACCAAACCAAATCAATAGAATTGAGACTTTAAACCAACCCGAAAACCGAACCGTATAATGCCAAACTGAACCGAACCAAACCGTTTTATTCGGTTCGTGTCGATTTTTCAATTTTCTCGGTTTCGTTGCTCAGTCCTACTCAACATGATCAATTTCTTCCGGATCCAGCTATTATATGGCTTACAACTCGCAGACTAGTAATCATATCTTGTATGTAAATCGTGTGTCACAAATGGGGAGGATTACATGTATTTATAGTGAAAAACCCAACTATTTTTAGAATCCTATTAACAATAGAATCCTAATGCAACTAGGCTCCTTGCTCGGTTATTGCACGTTTGTTGGTGTGGTTATTGCTTTAAAAGATATGGAGGTGGAAGAGTCCTCTTAGGAGATGAACTCTTGCTAGTTCTATCTTTTAATAAAATGAGTGTCTACAGTAGTAATACAAATTATTGTTCCTGATGCCCTTCATCATCACAAGTGCGCCATATGTGACTTTTAAAACTCCATCTCTCATAGTGACTACTGAGCCTTTGGATTCCAAGGCTCACAACGAGATGAGATTTTTCTTCAAACTGGGCACGTATCGGACATCCGTCAGAACTCTGGTTGATCCATCTTGATTCTTCAATCGAATTGAACCTATCCCAACAGTTTTACAAGCATTGTCATTGCCCATATAAACAACTCCTGCATTTAGTTCCACTAAATCGGAGAACCACTCCCGATTAGGGGACATATGATAGGTGCAACCCGAATCTAATATCCACTCATCGGAATGGAATGTTGTTGATGAAGCAACCAATGATATGTCAGAGTCATGTGCATCATGCTCTGCAACACATGCATCTGGAGCAACTTTTCCTTTCTTCTTCAGCTTCAGACAATCTTTCTTCCAATGGCCTTTCTCATGTCAAAAGGCACATTCATCTTTTCCCAGTCTGGACTTCGACTTTGATCTCCCTCTCTACTTTAGCTTTTGACTTTTCGAGCGACCTCTTGCCACCATGGCCTCCGCTGCTTCATACTTGCTCTCTTTCTTGGTTTTCTTCCTGAGTTCATAACTATACAAAGCAGCAGTTACATATTTAAGGGTAACATTATCCTTACCATGAAGTAATGTTGTCTCAAGGTGCTCAAATTCATCTGGAAGAGATGACAACAACATCAAAGCCAAATCTTCATATTTGAAGGTTTCATCCATTCCCAATAAGTCTTCCACTAGCTCATTGAACGCAGTGATGTGTTCATTCATACTGGTGCCTGGTTGATAATCAAATCTGAACAATCTTTTCTTCATGTGGAGACGATTCTGAGAGCTTTTCTTCAGGAATTTTTCCTCCAAAGCTTTCCACATCTTACTTGCAGAAGTCTCGTTCTTGTAGCCATACTTCTTCTCCCTGGAAATACAAAATCGAATCGTGCTGCACGCCAAACGATTGATTGTTCCCCATTCTTTCTCCTCCATAT
Source organism: Hibiscus syriacus (assembly GCF_006381635.1). Taxonomy (NCBI): domain Eukaryota; kingdom Viridiplantae; phylum Streptophyta; class Magnoliopsida; order Malvales; family Malvaceae; genus Hibiscus; species Hibiscus syriacus. The sequence goes on from NW_024061783.1 coordinate 3,020,330, forward strand.
ATTCGGGCTTTTCTTCCTCAATGGCGATGTCTAGACCTTGTTGGAATAAAGCGTCTAACACCTCGCCTTGCCACATGCCAAAATGACCGGATCCATCGAACAACTCCACCGAGAAATTTGCATTTGACATCACCCTCCTCACCGGTCCAGATGAAGAGCTTGATGTCTCAATTGATCTGTATTTTGGCATTTTAATTCTAATGAACAATATTCAATATCATGAACTGTATCTTTTCAGCAACGGAACCACCAGGATAACCTCAACCGAAGCTCTGATGCCAATTATTGGGGAAAACGGGTTATTTCCCACACGAACGTAGTTTTAAAATTGACCTAAAATGCCAAGATTAAAACCACCAAAGGTTGCACAGCGGATAAACCTGTCAAACTATTGAATATTGAAACACAATGGAAAATAACCAAATAAAAACAATAAAGGAGAGAACACACCAAATTTACGAGGTTCGACGATAATATCATCTACTCCTCGGGCACCACACCGGATGATAACTTCACTATATCGCCAATATTACAACAAATGGAATTCTTTAGAATTCCCAAAGTGGGAGAATGAAGAATACAAGAGGAAGATAGAACTTGTTTTTGGGATGATTTCTAATGGAAATACTTAGGCCTATTTATAGTTGAGTTTTAAGAACAATATGTTCAAAGTTTGGCCACTTACCAAAGAATTTTCCAATGTGTACAAGTTAGACACCAAATATGAAATTCACATGTTCAAAGTTTGGCCACCAACCAAGATGAAATTTCCAATAAGTTGGCCACCAACCAAGATGAAATTTCCAACTTGTCAACTTAATTTCTAGACAAATCTAATAGTTGGTCCTAGCAATCTACAAAAATATGATTCTTGTTCATGTGGTGTCAATCGTTTACCATCCGAGATTGTTGCTCACTCTCGTTCCCGAGCTTCATCTTCTTTTCATTCACTGCCGACCATCACTTCATCTCATTCGATGCCGACTACCATTCTGACATATTCAATGCACTCAATCGAACCAGACCATTACTCTTACGTAAACTCTGAACCGATCTCTCTTTTACCATTACTAATGTACAACCTTGTTTTTTGTTATACAGGGGACTTCAACGCCGGATTCTCAATGGATGGACAATCATCAACACATCCCGATTATGTCTCGTCATCTCACTATAATGTTGGGCAACCCTCGTCACCTTCATTCACATCGAGTTCGGGCAATCTTCTAACACTTCCGGGCAGTCCACGAGCACCTCATGTAAATTCGGAATGAAATCAACATGAGCAATCGTACGTTGTCCCCATTGAAGAGAAATTGCAAGGTTTCTTACATCTTGAAAATGAAGAAGATGTTCGGTTCGATTCAGTTCGACATCGACCATTCCGAGTTTGTAAGCATACTCTGACACGTACATTGGATACATTACATTAACGGGATTCTATACATACATGTTTTGTTGCTATTGGTTGGACTCTTTGTTCTCGGATTAAATAAGGTACTTTCAATGAGTTGGTTTTTGAGTTTTATGCCATATTTCAGTTTTAGCAGGATCTACTTATAAATGTGACATCCCTGAATGTTTTATCTTTTCAATTATGTGGACATTACTTTCATATGTCTATTTCTGAATTTAAGTTGGCAATGGGTTTCGTAACTGATGTCACAAATTATGATTATCTGACCGCATTTCTTGAGATGTCTCAGATTTTTAATATTGACGCAACCTATTCGGCCCTTACTAGTTCGGTGGGTCAAACCTTTAATACCAATACAACGAAGGCACTGCACATTCACGATTTGACACTACGGTTGTAACACCCCCAACCCGTATCCGACCCGGATACGAGTCCGAAGTGTCACATTGACTTTTCAAACCTTGACTCTTAAGAAAAATCCCGGGAAATTTAAAACTTTATTTAAAACAAAATACAGACTTTATCAGAGTGCTCGTACTTAATGACTTATTACATGCCAACACTTTATACATAACCAAATACATACTTTGTCAAATATTTCTGATATGATCTTTTGGTAAGGAAACTGACTTGTCTTGCTCCGCATCACTCTTTACTCTTCTCGAAACCTACGTGTGAACAATCACACGCTAAGTCGAAGACTTAGTGATGCATAACAACTTATAATGCACTTTAAAACATATACCGATACATGCATGTTCTGTTCTATCATGTTATAGCAATTCCATGCATTTTTCATATCGTATAAAATCATATCAGATTAATTGCAGTAAATACATACATACACATAATTCATCATTAACAGTTTATCATATAATCACATACTTTTTCAATCAAACACTATACACACACAACATCATATCATTTCTATAGCATTTATCATACCACTAACTTATATTTGTTCATATCTCTGGATTAGCCCATGTACATATGTGAGAACTATCGATATGTGAGTCTATAGAGGTTGTGCACTAATGCTGTCACCACAGCTCGTATAATTGCATCGAAGTGCCGCGTAGAATTGCACCGTAGTGCCATATAATAATGTCCATAAGGACCACATAGAATTCCTTAAGAATCATATACATATGCTAGGGATCAAGTATGTGTCTTTCAAGACTTCACACATGTTCCACAGAATATATATATATCCCGAAGGACCGCGTAGAATTGCACCGTAGTGCCATATAATGATGTCCATAAGGACCACATAGAATTCCTTAAGAATCATATACATATGCTAGGGATCATATATGTGTCTCACCAGACTTCACACATGTTCCAAAGAATATATATATATCCCGAAGGACCGCGTAGACCCTCGACTCTTGGCATGCCAACTATACCCCTAGCTCTCATGACACATAATATGGGCGTTATCATTTATTTCATTTCAATATTCACATAAACGTGTAATTCACTTTCACATATCATGTATCACATAGCTTCTTTTCATATTATCACATAGTCACGTAGTTCACTTACACGTAGATCATTTCCATATAATTCACATGTCACATATGTCATGTTTTCATATAATTTCTATCATTTCTCACCCAATCACCTTTATTCATGTAAACATACTTATCATATCTTGTTCACATAAGATCATATACTTCATATAATATATCGAAACACCTAAAACACTTTCACGTAGCTTATAGTCATAGGTCTTATCTCATAACATATACTTGTTTTCACATATATATTTCATATTATTTCTTATACCCTCATATAATTCATTTAACATACATAACATATTATGTAACATTATAATAGAAATACCTATAAGTCATATCACTTAGAGCACATATATACTTATAGTCACATTGCTTATATCTTAATCTTATGCCTTCTCTTAGACATATATATATATATTCACATGTTCAGGTAATCCACCATTTCATCACATAATTATGTATTCATATAACTCATTTCATTTCATATCTATCTATATATATATATATATCCTCAAGATTTATCTTAATATAAATCATATAGCACTCTTATAATTCATATTCATATTCATCTAGGGCAGACTTATAAACATATCTCACTTCTATTATTTCTTTATATATATATATATATAATCTAATTTGTTTACTTAATTCAATTTCATATAACTCTTATAATCTTCTCATATAGCTTCATAAATTTCTATCATACAACCCATGTGTTATAGTTTTATTTAAACATATGAATCTTTCCCATCTAGCTTATCTTATATGTTCATCTTATCATTTATGTTCAAATCTCCTAGTTAGTGTACTATTCTCACTTCATCCTATAGATCAATATTATCCAGCTTATTTCACTTATCATATAATAATAATTATATTTTACTATGATCACATAGTTTATATCTCATATAATTCATAACCTTTCTTATGTAATCACTTATACTTTCTCACCTAACACATAAAAGAACAGATCAATCCATATAATTAAGCATACATACATGCATATTCAATTCATGCCTTTAATCATGCATTCATGTGTAACACTTCAGGAAATAGACTCATCGCAAGTCTTATTCCTATCGCACATCATATACTATTGAATATGCACTCACCTGGGCCTCGTTGTTTGAATCAATCCTAATCCTTAGTTTGTTCCGGAACAAGCTTTCATTCTATATCTACATAATAATACATTAATACTTATCAATATACTGATTGATATATTCGAAACTATCACTCCTTAGTCTCAAAGAAAAGCCAATTTCATCTTTTAATGAAGGTATGCATCGATGCACTACACCATGCATCGATGCATAAATCCTATTCGATGTTTTCTATTTAATGGGGATGCATCGATGCACTCCTTATGCATTGATGCATAAATCCTATTCGATGTTTTCTATTTAAATTCATGCATCGATGCACTGCATGTGCATCGATGCACCTTAAACAAATTTCTGGTATTTATCATTGATGCATCGGTGCACAATGAATGTGCATCGATGCACATTGCCCAGAACTGACGTTTTAGCACGTAAATCATCAACTCTTCCCTTAATTCTTCTATTCTAAGCCCCTATTTTGACATTAAACTCAATTACCATTACTTGAACCAACTTATATCCATGTAAATCATCTTTAACCTCAAAATCCTATCTTCTTTATGAGATTCAAGAATCATACCAAATTTTCTATATGTTCTAAATCCAATTCTATCACTCCAAATCTCTTAATTTAACCATTGACAAGTCAAATTTAACTTCCAATTTAAGAAATGAATTCTACTTCAAGATTTCACTTTTCTACTTCCTTTCTTTAATTCTTCATCTACTCCTCATCTTATAGTTTTAAGATAATCTAAGCTTTCCTTAAGCTTAGTTATTATCTAAGGATCAATCAGCAACCTTAAATTCATCAAGAATTTGATCCACAAGAAAACTCACCTTTAGCTTGGCTCTCCCACGTATGAAGAAGAAGAAAGGAGAAGAGAACTCTGGATGTTTCTCATTTCCCACGTTTATATTACCTTTTAAAAGAAAGATAAAAATCTTTCTGATCAAATGACCATTTAACCCTTAGCTTCTTTTAATAATTACAAAATAACCTTCATCATATATATTCAATAATCATTGAACTATTTCATTCTTATACTTTAGTCACCAAATTCTGAAACTTTACAATTTGGTCACTAACCCGGTATTGAGGATGTTACAATGGTACATACACCTGTTCTTTGCAAATAACTACTTAGGAAGAAACAGTTCTTCTGCTTCCTTGAGCAAGGTTGATTTTTTTTCTTTGTTGTATGTTAACCGGGAAAAAGGTAAATTTGGGATTTTGGTTCGTTAGAGCCTTTAAGATCGTCATTCGATCATAGAAAAAGAAAAAGTAAACTGTGAAATATCAAAAGTGGATCGAATGATCTCAAAGGTCCTAGCGAACTAAAATCTCAAATTTACCTTCTTATCAGTTAACATACACCAAATAAAAAATTAACTCTCAAGGAAGAAGAAGAATCGTTTCTTCTTGGGTAGTTACATGCTCAGAACCGGTGTGTGTACCACAATGTCGGATTGTGAATGTGTAGTGCCTTCATCATCTTGGCATTATAGGTTTGACCTACTGAACTAGTAAGGGTTGAATAGACTGCATCGTCATTAAAGTCATAAGACATCTCAAGAAAAGTGGTCAGATAATCATAATCTATGAAATCAATTATGAAACCCATTGCCAAATTAAATTCAAAATAGGCATATGAAAGTGATGTCCACATAATCGAAAAGAAACAACATTCAGGAAGGTCACATTTATAAGTCGATGATGCGAAAACTAAAATGTGGCATAAAACTCAAAAACCAACTCATATAAAGTACCACATCTAATATGAAGAATAAAGAGTCCAACCAATAGCAACAAAATATGTATGTATAGAATCCCGTAAATGCAATGTATCCAATGCACGTGTCAGAACAAGCTTACAAACCCGAAATGGTCAATGTCGAATTGAATTGAATCGAATGTGTTGTTCATTTTCAAATTGCCCTAAGGTGTCGGTAGACTACCTTAAGGTGTTGGAAGATCGACCGAACTCGATACAAATAAAGGTGACGAGGGTTGCCAAACATTATAGTCAGATGTCGAGGCATGACCGGATATGTTGATGATTGTCCATCCATCGGTGATTCGACATTGAAGTCTTCTGTATATCCAATAATAGGGTGGTGCATTATTAACGGTAAAACAGAGACTGATTTAGAGTTTACCTAAGAGTAATGGTTTGGTTCGGTCGAGTACATGGAATACGTCATTCAAACTTTGTTTTACTATCAAATAAATTCCTTAATCTCAATAACGGAAATATAGATAGTAGAAATAGTGATAAATAGGGTTGATCTACATGGACTAAGGAAGTTGTTGATGAAGAAGTTTTTTTTATCTTGATCTGGGCAAAAATTAAAGAAAATAAATGGGAGGATTTTGTTAAGAAATTATAAAGAAAGTAATGATTTATTCAAAAGAAAGTAAACAAAATAGTTGATACGAAATATATGTCGTAAAAATAGCCTCAAACTTTCGCTTTGCCTCAAATTTCGTCTATCATTGAATAAGATTTTTCACTTAGGATTCATGTGGGTTAGAGTCTATAGGACCCAACCCCTATAACTTGTTTTTCTCTCAGGTAAACCAATAATCAAAAATCAATTTTTGGATCCCAGTCCTTATGTGGACTAACTGCAAATATCGTTGCTAGCACCAACTCAGTTTAAAGTTTTGGAAAAACCAGACTCAAACTATCTTGTCTCAATGATAATCGAATCTGATCGCAATTTCCCTTACTGGACTGCCACTAAGTATGTTCATAGTAAGTCGAATGTGCTAAGAGTTGATCCTTCCTCCCAACTTTAAATCGAAACAACTATCGACCAACAAGCTCTTTTGAAATGAAAGTATTTTGATTTTAAAAGGATGTCTGATTGTCAATCTTTAATTCCAAAATACTGAGAATATAAAACGAAGAGTATTAAGTGTTTTTCAATTGTCACGATCGGACTTGAGTCATCTCTTCACTCTTTGGATTATTGAAAAAATTAGTTAAGCATGATAGAAATCATACTTAGCATAGTTTAAAGAAAATAAAGAAAATTTGAAAATTAAAGAAAACAAAATTAAAGAAAAGAAGAAATTTATAAAACCAAAGAAAGAAAAGTTGACCCAGTCGTTGAGCGTCGACCCATTCATTCGCTTTGTCTCAAGATATTATTGGATGTTGGATTCAAGTTTGAGAGCGATTGAATGAAGTTTAAATGTTCGATCGGTGGAGTTCGAAAATCGAGGTAATACATTACTAACTTATGTATGGTTTATGGAATATGCAGATATTGGTTGATGCATGGATAAATGAATTTGGTTACATCTGTGTAATTAATAAATTTCTAAACTCAATCCGATTGTGAAATAAAATAAATTAAACTGAATAAGGCTCAGACTACCTATATAGACACAAGAAGACTAATAAGAATGATTTCAAGTTTAACGATTATCTGGAAAAGCAAATAATCTCGGAACCTCAAAATTTTATTTATCCTCATTAAAAAACTTTAATATCGAAACTACCTATTATGAAATTACATAATTGCCCTTGAAGTGTAAAATAACCAAAATACCCTTGAAGTGTAAAATGATTATATTATATGACAAGGTTGAACTGAATGGAAGTATTGTATGTATCTGAATCATTGAAACGACTGAATTACTCTAGAAACTCTGATGTGATCGGGATAAACATGACTACTAAATGACCTAAGTACCCTAAATGACATATAATTAAGCGAATGACTTGTATAAGTATGGAAACACTGATAAACTTATATATTGTACCGTGCATAAGGGTTTTGAACCATAGATCCATCATGTCGACATTTCGTGTTACCGTTGCAATACAGAAATGAAATAAATACCCTTGGAATACATGTTTGCCTCCCTAAGATCTATTCAACGATGATTTTGAAAATGTTCAGTTCTACAAGAGTTGTCAATATTAAAGTGTGAAGATCCTTGAAGCACATCGATTCGACTGGTTGACATATATCACAGTGTTGGGATTTGTTAGGTTCGAGATGACTCAATATACTAATAAACCGACATGAATCTTAAATACCATGAATCATCATTTCAGCCTTATTGGATTAAGCTACTAATAATCCATCAGAAATTAAAATGTCTGAATTATCCATATTTGCCTAAATAATGGAAACGATCATGTTATATCTAGATCTTCAAAAATTCTGATGTAAAGGTTCCTGAGTACCTTTTTAATACAATCAAATTCTTAAATGATTCTTGGAACATCAATTTTCGAATGTTGACTAGATCTGCTAATGAGCAAAACTTTTTTATAGGGACCTCGAATATGAATTCCTTCAAATCTACAGAAGTTATACGTTTATCCTTCCTGGTAACGATCAATTGCCTCCGAAAATTAACTGAATGACTGATGAATTCGTCAGTTATCAAACCCCTTTCTGTATGGATCTTGATTATAAAATCCTATCAATTTACAAAAGTTTCACGGTTCCCTATCTGATAAATACCAATAACCTCCGAAGAATAACTTGATCCTCTAGTGTGTTCCCTACGTGACATGTAATTGTTTTACCTATTTTAAAACGTGATTTTTTGAAATTACGGATTCATTGATGTTTTAATTTACTGTTAATGAACTATGGACACATGATATGTGTTCTCTGATTTCCTATTTTCACTGGAAAATATAATCGTTCCTGATTTATAGAACATGAAATCTACTGGTTTATTAAATATGGTTACCTAAAATGTGTTATATGGTTTTCTGTTTTACTGGAAAATATGATCGTTCCTAATTTATGGATTATGAAATATATTGGTTACTACTTGAACTATTTTACTAGGATATTATGTGGGTATGCTGGAGTATGGAGGTACAGCTCTGATCAAGCTGGTAAAAATTTACAGACCTAAGATGACCCTTGGGTAGACTCCGAGGCCCCGAGAAATTTTATTGGGTAAGCTCTCAGGCCCCAAGGCACTCCCTTTGGTAAATCATGGGACTACATATGGTGTATAGGTGGAGGGAAGTTATATAGTTTATTTCATTGTCACACTTACGAGATTTTACTGGATAACAATTCTGATATTACTATTTACTGTTAAATCTAATATTCACTGAATATTGTATGTGTAGGATTCTAGAGTATGGAGGTTTAACTCTAGTCAAGCTGGTAAATCTGTACGGACTTAAGAAGACCCTTGGGTAGGCCCCAAGGCATTTCCTTAGGGTGGCTCCTTTGTTGTTTGCTTAGAGTAAGTCCTTATGGATGCAGTTCTGGGGAACCGCATAAAGTTGTTCGGTTTGAGGGTTCTACTATGGTTTTATAAATATGTTTTAAATTATTAATGTTTTAAAAATATATGTATCTTTTCACTGGTTTTGGTTGGAACAAACTAGACATCCTATTCCGATCTCCTGAAAACTTGGTACTCTGAATGTTTCCTCTGAACTGAAATTTTCCTGCCTTTTACTTGAAAAAATGTCAAATGAACTTTAGCTCCTCACGAAAATCTGTAGACGTCTGAATCAAAAAAGAAAATTTATGTTTTTCCATTTATATGTATGTCCTTCGGCATCACTTGGTTGTTTTGTATCATTAAGCTTCCCAAAGCTCACTTTTTTACTTACCATTTCAGGTTAAAAGAATCAAACTAATGCAGCTATCAACATCAGTAAAGAAGTTTCACCAGTATTGCTTATAGAGTACGATGCATATGATTAGGAGGTATGTAGGTTGTATTCTGTTTTTGTATCCGATTATGAAATCTATTTTATTTTTTGATGTTGTTAAATTCTACTTTTAATATATAAATTATTTTATGATATTATGTGCTTCAACATATATTTTAATTTTTTCGAGATTTTTATGGTGGGTCACTCTAGTGGCCCTAATGTGACATCTCAGATCGGATTAGGTCACCCGAATCAGTCTATGAGTATTACATTTAGTGGTATCAGAGCTTAGGTTGAGTTTATTCTTCTGGGTAGATAGGTCGATCGACTATCATAGGATGTCTGGTATATACATGCCCCTAGATTATAATTGTACTCTCTAAGCCAAAACTCTGATATAAAGAAATCATTATGTAATAAGTATACCATAGTATCTTATATGTTATTAAACAATCTATGAAAAAAGAGAATTATGTTAGAATTTGTCTTAGTCTTAGAAGTTACCTCGCGAGTATCGTGAGAGTTTATTCATTCGGGAATTTTGGCTTGACTTCTAATGTGAATTTGAGTTTTGTTACTCTGCAAACGTTATGTGGTAATAAACTCGCAACCAAACTTATAAGTAAAATGTTGAGATCAAGAAATGCTACCCAAGTAGATTGGAGAACAAGGTATTCAGTCCAAACCTAAACAAGGTGTTATGCCTCAAAAGGTTTTGCACAGATGTATTGAATTAGAGAATTTTGGAATCATTCTTGTTCTAATTACAAGAAATTGAAACCCAATAGGTGTTGAGCTTTGTTCCTCAATGATTTAATCAATGTGTAATTAAAGGAAAGTTTTCGGGTACTTGGTAAAAGAGTATGCTCGAGGTGATTCCGTCACGTATGAAAGAAATCAGTTATATGTGTATATTGTATTGAAGTTAAGTAAGTAATATTTTGATTAAGTATTGTAATTTAGGTCTGATTGGTTATACGAGGAGAATAATGTTCAGATTCTAGAGTATTGGTCAGGAAGAATTATGATGGGAATGCATACTCAGTTGGTTAAGGCTTAGTAGAGGAATAGTAATCTTGTAAAAGATACATGTGAGGCATATAAATCAATGAAGACTCAGTTTCTGCATCTTTTTGCTTCAGGTGAATTTTGAGGAAGAAATTCTTCTAAGGGGAGGAGAGTTGTCACACCCCAATTTCAAGGGCAAATAAAAAAATTATTAAGTTAATTTAAATTAAATGGGGGATTAAATTGTAAGTTTTTAAAGCTTGAAGTTTGTTTTTGAGAGTTGCTGGAAGTTTGGGGACTTAACCCTAAATTTTATAATTTCTGTCGATAATGAAAAAAAAATAAAAGAATGAAGTTGGTGCTACAAGGGGTCAAACCTATGTCCCCCAAGGGTAAGGCCTCTCACGCCCTTACCTTTTAGGCTAGGGTACTGTTGGTAATATTATATTATATTATATATATATATATTATTTGTTTAAGCCAGACTATACCCAAATTTCTCAAATCCCAAATCCTCTAATTTTCAAATCCATAACCGAGCCAAACCCTAGCCATCACACCCTCCATAATTCTCTGCTCCAGTCACCGTTGGAGTGCCCCGATACCACTAACTGAATCGGCATCCTCTTGTGACCCGACCCCAATCGTAGAAACACCAAAATCGATCACCATTACCGTGAATTAAAGATTGAAGTTCGATCGATTTGATCATCGGCTCACTATACCGCCCTTGTTATCATCATCCTCAAGTGATTTCGACCAAAACCTGACCAATATCTTCGCGTCGTCGTTACTTCGTCGTGTCACTCGTAAGTCACCGTTGGAGAAGTTTAAACATTTTAAAATTCCACCCTCCACCATGTTTATTGAAAAATAACACTTAAACGAGACTCCTGAGCCAGAGATCTAGCAATTTCGAAATTTTTTTCGTCGCTCGATGACCGAAGTAGTCGCATGTGCCGCTCTCTGCGAGTGGGCGTCGTCTGCTATCATGGTAGTGTGTTGGCCGGCTGAACTGGTCTGGACCGAGCTGCCTGGACTGAGTCGAACTGTCTGGACTGAGTCGAGCCTTCTGGGTGAGTCGTTGACCGTTAATTGGCCGTTGATCGTCATTGATCGAACGTTGACCAACTGTTGACTTTTTTTTGGAACACTTATCTTGATGTTTTATTGACGCCTTGAGTCCGTTTCTTAGGTCTGTTTTGCCAAATTTGAACCTGGTAAGCTATTTTTCACTAATTAACCTCCTGATTTGATGATTTTTTTACAATTTAGCTATGTTTCTAATGTAATTTCTGTTGATATGTATCTGAGATATTATTAGACGTTATATTGAAGTTTGATAGCGATTGAATGGAGTTTAAATGTTCGATCAGTGGAGATTAGAAATCAAGGTAATACATTACTACCTTATGTATGCTTTATGGAACATGCATGTATTGGTTGATGCACAGATAAATGAGTTTGGTTACATGTGTGTAATTAATACATTTCTAAACTCAATCCGATTGCGAAATAAAATAAATTAAACTGAATAAGGATTAGACTACCTGTATAGACACAAGAAGACTAATAAGAATGATTTTAAGTTCAGTCATTATCAGGAAAAGAAATAACCTCATAAACTCTAAATTTTATTTATCATTCGTTAGAAAACTTTAATGCCAAAACTACCTGATTATGAAATTACGGAATTGCCCATGAAGTGTAAAATAACCAAAATACCCTTGAAGTGTAAAATGATTATACTATATGACAAGGTTGAATTGAATGGAAGTATTATACTTATCTGAATAATTGAAACGACCAAATTATTCTAGAAACTCCAAAGTGACCGAGATAAACATGAATACTAAATGACCTAAGTACCCTTAATGACTTAGAATTAAGCGAATGACTTGTATAAGTCTGGAAGCATTGATAAACTTATATGTTGTATCGTCCATAAGGGTTTTGAACCACGAATCAATCATGTTAACATTTCGTGGTACCGTTGCAATACAAAAATGAAATAAATACCCTTGGAATACATGTTCGTCTCCCTAAGATTCATTCAACGATGATTATGAAAATGATCAGTTCTATAAGAGTTGTCAATATTAAAGTGTGAAGATCCTTGAAGCACATTGATTTGACTGATTAACATATATCACAGTATTGGATTTGTTAGGTTCGAGATGATTCGATATACTGATAAATCGACATGAATTTTAAATACCGTGAATCATCGTTTCACTCTTATTGGATTAAGCTACTAAGAATCCATCGGAAATTAAAATGTCTGAATTGTCTTTATTTGCCTGAATAATGGAAACAATCATGTTATATTTAGATCTTCAAAAATTCTGATGTAAATGTTCCTGAATACCTTTTTAATACACTTGGTTTCTTAAATGATTCTTAAAACATCAATTTCTGAATGTTGACTAGATCTGATAATGAACGAACTTTTTTATAGGGGCCTCGAATATAAATTTCTTCAAATCTATAGAAGTTATACGTTTATCCTTCTTGGTAATGATCAATTGCCTCTGAAAATTAACTGAATAACTGATGAATCTGCCAGTTATTAAACCCTGTTATAGGGATATTGATTCTGAAATCATATCAATTTACAAAAGTTTGATGGTTCCCTATCTGATAAATACCAAGTATCTCTGAAGAATATACGGATCCTCTAATATGTTCCCTATGTGACATGTAATTGTTTTACTTGTTTTAAAATGTGATTTTCCAAAATTACAGATTCACTTATGTTTTAATTTACTGTTAATATACTATGGAGACATGATATGCGTTCTCTGATTTCTTGTTTTCACTGGAAAATATAATCGTTCCTGATTTATGGATCAGGGAATCTACTGGTTTATGAAATATGGCTACCTGAAATGTGTTATATGGTTTCTTGTTTCACTGGAAAATATGATTGTTTTTTATTTATGGACCATGGAATATACTGGTTACTACTTGAATTATTTTATTGGGACATTATCTAGGTAGACTAGAGTATGGAGGTCCATATCTGATTAAGCTGGTAAATCCTTACAGACATAAGGTGACCCTTGGGTAGGCTATGAGGCCCCGAGAAACTTTCTTGGGCAGACTCTCAAGCCCTAAGGCACTCCCTTGGGTAAATCATGGGATTGTATATGGTGTACAGGTGGAGGGCGATTATATGGTTTATTTCATTGTCACACTTACGAGATTTTACTGGATCACGATTCTGGTATTATTATTTACTGTTAAATCTAATTTCCACTGGATACTATATGGGTAGGATTCTGGAGTATGGAGGTTCAACTCTGATCAAGCTGGTAAATCCTTACGGACCTAAGGAGATGCTTAGGTAGGCCCATAGGCCTCAAGGCATTCCCTTAGGGTGGCTCTTTTGCTGTGTGCTTAGGGTAAGTCCTTATGGATGTTGTTCTGGGGAACTGCATAAAAGTGTTCGATTAGAAGGTGTTCGATTGGAGGGTTCTACTATGATTTTAAAAATATGTTTTAAATTTTTACTATTTTAAAAAGATTTGTATCTTTTCATTGGTTTTGGTTGGAACACACTAGATATCCTATTCTGATCTCTTGAAAACTTGGTACTCTGAATGTTTCCTCTGAACTGAAATTTTCCTGTCTTTTATTTGAAGAAATATCAATGGAACTTCAGATCCTCACGAAAATCTGTAGACGTCTGAATCAACAAGGAAAATTTATGTTTTTTCATTTATCTGTATGTCCTTCAGCATCACTTGGTAGTTCTATATTACTGAGCTTCCCAAAGCTCACTCTTTTACTCACTATTTCAGGTTAAAAGAATCAAACCAGTGTAGCTATCAACATCAGTAAAAGAGTTCCACCGGTGTTGCTTGCGAAGTACGGTGCATGCGATTAGGGGGCATGTAGGTTGTATTCTATTTTTATATCCAAGTCTGAAATCTGTTTTATTTTTTGATATTATTAAATTTTACTTTTAATGTATAAATTGTTTTATGATGTTACATGTTTTAATAGAAATTTTAATTTTTCTAGGATTTTTACAGTGAGTCACTCCGATGGCCCTAATGTGACACCTTAGATCGGATCAGGTCACCCGCTTTGGTCTGTGAGTGTTACAATTTTAGATTTTGATTTATGTTTTCATTTATATTAACCAAACATGTTTTTTTAATTTTCAAAAAGTTAAAAATTAAAATTATTTTCTAAAATCAAAATCAGAAAAAATATATATATAAAATATTTTTTAGAATCATACGACGCTCAAATTTTGAATCTTACTGATTAATTTTAGGAGTATTTTAGTTATTCTTTCAAAATTGTACTACTTAACACTCATTTATTAAGCCTGAGGGGTATTTTGATCTTTTTCACCTCTTAAGGGTATTTGGTCATTTTGTAAATTATAGGGTTTCATGACCTACTAAACTGAACTTAAGACATCTTAGACACATTAGCACTTAAGATTTCAAACTAGACTAAAAAATGGTCCTTTTGGCCGTGGGAGTTCAAAATGGCTCTAAGAGGCCAACCATAACCCGTGATTTAAAAATTAGTGCCAACTTTTATGTCACGTCCCAATTTAGGGGTCAAATTATTAGTTTTCAAAAATTATAGACATATTTAGAAAGTGCAAGAAATTCAGTGACCTAATCCTGAATTTACCCATTTTTGTTGGACAGAGAAAAATAAACCCCTTTTCCTCGTGAAATCCATAAAACCCAAATTTCTCCCTAATTTTTCTCCCCGATCGAAACCTCGTCGTTGAACGGTAACCAAAACCCTCATGGTCTCTCATCGTGAAACGTCTCTCTCCACCGTGAGTCATCATCAAAACCATCTCCCGTCACCGCATGATTTTTCATTCGATTCAGACAGTCTCTGTCGTTATCTCATCTCACCGTCTGTGTCATTAGCATCGCTGTCGTCGGGCGCATGTGACCCAACCCGTGGGTCGAAGCATCACCGTTGTTTTCATCGATCGTCGGTGGGTAAGGTTTTGAATATTAATTTGGGTTTATTTACGTTGTTAGGTATTGAATATTGGACTATTATGGATTGATTTAAGTGTATTATTTCTCAGGGGAGAATCGACCATTCAAGATGACCCCTATCGCTGTCGCACTCACTGCCAGTACTTTTGGGGCTCCTCCGTCGGTCCAGGAAGTTTCAGAACTACTTCAGTCAGACCGATCCGGTCTGAACTGGTCTGAACCGGGTCCGTTTGACCCGAATGAGTCAACCAGGACTGAGTTAACTCATTTGAATTAGCTCATCCAGGTCAACCCGTTGACTTTGACCTATTAATTTTGACAAAAAGTTAACTTTTATTAAAAATGTCTTATTTTATGTTTTTCAACGTCCTGAGTTCAAATTCAAAATCCGTTTTGCCAAATTCGCACCTGATAAGCCATTTTTTAGTGATTTATCTTTGGATTCAAATTGGGTTCTCAATTAAGTTCAGTTTTTGATGTAAATTTGGTTGCTATATATCCGAGGAATTATTGGACATTGAATTAAAGTTCGAGGGTAATCGAATTGAGTTTAAATGGTCGATCGATATGGCAACAAATTGAGGTAATATTATACTACTTTTTTATGTTTTTTGGAACTCATTGATAGATGATAAATGCATGAATGGAATGATTGGTCCATTAGATGTATTTAACTATCATCGGACTCAGACAGAAATTGGAATAAAGACATAACATTATATAAGACTCATACGGTTTGAAAACGAGAAATTGGTAGACCGGTCAGAAACAAATCTAAGTTCAAAGATTTAATCAATCAATCAATCTCATGACTCGTAAACTATGATTAATATAGTTAAATGTTAAATGTCGGGAATTATATGGTTAAGAAATTATCTAAAATATGCCTAAGGGGTAAACTTACGAAAATGCCTTTGTACTGTAAAATACCAAGATTTCCCCGAAAGGTGAAAAATAACTACGAAATGACATACTGGATCAATTATCAGAAAATATGCATAGGATTGAATTAAAAAGAATTACTAAAATGTCCTCGAGCTTCCCAATAACTATAATAATCTCCAATGATCAAAGGAACAAAATACCATGAACGCTAAAGGAACTAGAATTCATTCAAGCCAAATTTATCAAAAGTATGCCACTGACATATTTGAATGAAATGAAAATGATACGCTTAAGTGTTAAGCACAATGTATGGCTATGATAATAGAGACGACCTGAGAACTCATATCTTCATCCACTTGAACCTTGGAATCATCGATTTAAATTCCGGATCTATATTGGAATGCCTTGAAGTGTAAAATAACCCAAAGAAAGTCTAAACACTGAAATAACTAAATACCCTCAAGCTCAGAAATGATTAAATCAACCTCGAATACCAAAATGACTTTATTATATGACCAAGTTGAACTGAATGGAAGTATCGTATGTATTTGAATTTTGGAAACGTTCCAGTTACTCTAGAAACTTCGAAGTGACTGAGATAGATTTAACTAATAAATGACCTAAATACCCTCATGACCTAGAAATAAGTGATTGTTATTGGATAAATTCTGGAAACACCTAGAAAACCTTATTATTGTATAGCCCCTAAAGGTTGGGGGTACAACTCGAGTACGTTGGTCATCTTGAAGACTGTTACAATTCATAAATTAAGCTGATACCATCAGAATAAGTAGAGTTTCCTCAAAAACTGATCAATGATGATTCTGATAATGATCAGATCAAATGGTACAGTCAGTAGTAGGAAGTGAATAATAATGAAATACCACAACCTGAATGATTGACAAGTATTGCAGTGTTGGGATCATTAGTTCAATTGGACTTAAAATCTTGATAATTCAATGCATAATCCTGAATACCCCTAATTGTTTGAGTAATGGAATCACTTTCCATAAATTTGAATCTAGAATTATTTTGATATAAAGATTCCTGAACACCTTCCTGAATGCACATGAATAAAAAGGGGGTCTTAAGGTATAAATTTAAACGGTATAATAGATTCGTTAGTAATCGATCCGTTTTTATAGGACCTCGATCATGGAATTGGATCAAATTACATAAGTTTCATGTTTTCCATTCCCGATAACTACCAAGTGCCTCTGGAAAAAAAAACAATATTTGGATCCTCTAGTGTGTTCCCCACGTACTACATGACTGTCTTATATATTTTGAAATATGTTTCACTGAAATTATTGATTTACTAGCTTATGAACCATGGCTACATGGTATGTGTTTTCTGATTACGGTTTTCACTAAAAAATATTATTGTTCTTGATTTATGTAATCATGGAATTTACTGGTTTATGAACTATGGTTTTCTGTTTTTACTAGTTATACTTGAATTGTTTTATTGGGACAGTATCTTGGTAGGCTGAAGGTTCAACTCTGATCAAGCTAGTAAATCCTTACGGACCTAAGGTGACCCTTGGGTAGGCTCTAAGTCCCCGAGAAACTTTCATAGGTAGGCTCATAGGCCCTAAGGCTCTCTCTTGGGTTAGTCATGGGACTACATATGGTGTACATGTGGAGGGAAAATATATGGTATATTTCATTGTCAAGTTTACAAGATTTTACTGGATCACGATCCAGATATTACGTTTTACCGTTAAAACTAATTTCTATTGTATTTTATATGGGTAGAATTATGAAGTATGAAGGTTCATCCCTGATCCATCTAGTAAATCCTTACAGCCCTAAGGTGACCCTTGGGTAAGCTCCGAGGCCCTGAGATCCTTCTTGGATAGGCCCCAAGTAACTTTCTTGGGTAGGCTCTAGGGCCCCAAGGCATTCCCTTAGGGTGGCTCCCTTTGTTGTGTGCTTAGGGTAAGCCCTTATGGATGCAGTTCTGGGAAATGCATAACGGTGTTCGGTTTGAAGGTTCCCCTATGGTTTTGAAAATATGTTTTAAACAATTAATGTTTTAAAAGACTTATATCTTTTCACTTGTTTTGGTTGGAACACACTAGACACACTATTCTTATTTTCCTAAATGCTTTCTCTGAACTGAAATCTTCATGCCTGTTACTTGAAGAAATATCAATGGAAACGCAACTCATTCTGAAAACCTGTATAAGTGTGAGTCAATAAGGAAATTTTATGGATTCCATTTATTTGCATGTCATGTAGCATCAATTGGTAGTATTGTATTACTGAGCTTCCCAAAGCTCACTCTTTGACTCACTATTTCAAGTTGAAAGAATCAAATCAATGTAGCTTTCGACATCAGAAAAGTAGTTCCACCGGCGTTGATTGTGGAGTACGGTGCATGTGATTAGAGGACATGTAGGTTGTAATTTGTTTTAAATATGAGTCTAAGATTTGTTTTATTTCTTAATATTGGGAAATTTTACTTTTATATTTATAAATTATTTTATGATTTTATATTTTTTAACAAAAAAATTAATTTTTCCGGGATTTTTACGGTGGGTCGCTCCGGTGACCCTAATGTGACACCCCGGATCGAATCAGGTCACTCGCATCAGTATGAGGGGGTTACATTTTAAATCTTTTAGTTCAAAATTGTAGGGTGAGTTTCGAAATTCTTAAACTGGTTTGTATCATGAAATACTAGCTTCAAAATCAGAAGGGTGAATCTCAAAATTCTGACTTAAAAAAATTAAAAGTTGAGTCCCAAATACTTTCAAAGCACCCCAAAACCTCAACTTTAAGCTTTCAAGAACATCCTACACATCAATCACTCACATTAGTGACTTCAAACGAGTTCTACACACAATTTTATAACTTTTTTTTCTTCCATTAACAAGCATCATCAAGCACGCTAAGCACCATGAACAAGACACGCAACATGTTTAAGCAACCAAATCATTTACTACGTACATCCGTGAAATAAAAATTAAGTTAGATGTGTATTAACTTTGTTTTCTTCAATAATATGAGTCTTTTTCCTACACCTCCAACATTTTCTTCTTTCTCTTAGTTTTGGAGGATTATCCAACTTCTTTAGCTTCTCAAAACAAACAATAAATGATTTACAATGCTATCTTTAATACTAATATGTAAGAAATGTTCCTAAGAAATTAAAAAAAAAGGCATGAAAAGATTGTCCTTTCCAATGTTTTTAAAACCGGATCGGACATTGAACCGGTGAAGGTACTGGTTCACTGGTTCAACCGGGTTCAATCGCGGTTGAACCGGATTTTATATAAAATAATATTTTTTTTTAATTTTATATAATATTCAAGGCAATATTAATATATATGTAACACTTTTTTTTAAGTTTACAATATTAAAAGGTATAAAAATATTACAAGTCATAACATATATAAATTAAAAACCATAAAATCAAGTGAAACAAAATGATTCAAATCAACTACAACATAATATTTAAGGTAAAACATATTAAATAATAAATATAATTATATAACTATAATCAAAAAAATAAAATTGGGGTTTAAAAAAAATCATAACAAATGATGTCATTTGGTTTAATTTTTAAAAAAAAAACAATCTCACATGGCTAAGAAACATAGAAGAGTATCCCAAAAGTTTAAAGAGTAAAAATATGAGAACAAAACAAATCCCACATGACTAAGAAACATAGAAGAGCATCCCAACTTACTTCTATAAATAATAGAGGTAATTTGACATTCAAAATCATGGAGCATTTTGGTGAGCATAGAGCGAACTATTCTTTCGCTTCAATTGAGCTCAAATTTTAGGCTTCAATCGAACTTCTAATTTTTTTTTTGAGTTCGAGCCTTTTTGAGTTCAAGTTTTAATATTATATTTTGAGTTCGAGTTGAACTTGATAATTTTTAGCTCGTGAGTTTTTTAGTCGAGTTGAGCTTACTTTTAAAGTTTTCGAGTTCGAGTCGAGCTCAGCAATACTTGAATTTGACTCGGCTCGTTGAACAAACGACGTCGTTTGGTTTAATTTTTTTTTAAAAGAAAAAAAGTGAACATGCGGTTCAAACTGATTTTGCCGGTTTTCAGCCGGTTCACCCCGATTTTATTGATTTTCAGCCGATTCTACCGGTTTTCAGCCGGTTCATTGCCAGTCTGGTTTTGTGAGGTAACCAGACCGGACAGGTCACCGGTTCACGGTTCAACCGGTTGAACCGGTCGGTCCGGTCCGATTTTGATAACCATGGTCCTTTCAAAACCCTACTAAAACCCCTACTATACTATAAGAGCGTCATTGTAGCAGATATCGAGCTCCACTTGAAGCTCTCAAGATGGAGATGAAAAAGTTTATCACTTTAAGTTTTGGGTGTTTAAAAAAATCTGTAGAAAGTTCATACCTTTCTCAAGTTTAGGCTCTAGATATGGTGAATCGATAAGGGAGAAAAGGGGAGGAAAAAATGAAGGAAAATGAGTGATCTCATGAGTTTCAGATCCTTCTCGCTACGTGAATAAAGATGGTATTAACGAGGATGCAACAATTTCTTCAATTTAGGGTCCAATCACACATTTATTCTCTTTTCACTCACAGAACAAAAATCCTATTTTTACATTGGGCTAATTTCTTATAAAAAAAATCGCTCTGATTAATTGATTAGAACAGGGTTTCCATATCAGGGAGCTTCTAAGGAACCCTTTTTTGCTCGGCCGTAGACACATAGTTTTCTGAATGCAAGCCACAAGCCGCAATCGTTTGACATTGCTACGTCAATGAGAAGCTACTGCCACTGCATGTCTAAACACCACGCAGTCATTGGTGTTCGAACTTGAGAGCTCTAAGAATAACAATCATCCCTTTAACCATTAAAATAGTTTGATTCGAGCTGGTCAAATACTTTTAAATAAAAATTAAAGCATGACGATAAATTTTTACTATAATAATATTAACAAGTGTCCTTAATATAATAAACTATATATTTAATCATCCAACTGTTATTTTGATTACTTTTTTAATTATCTCTAACATTACATTTTGATTTTATTTTAATCACATATAAAAAAAGAAAGATAATTTTATGAAAATGCCTGTGAGACCTAAAATCTAAATTATATTATCTACTTTTAATGCATCTTACTTGATCATCAAAAGTATCAATTATCAATCTGAGATAACAATATTAAGGGCGTAAAAAGAATTATTCGCAACTTAAGAATCGCTTACACATACGCAGACTAGGATTGCTATGAATAAATTTCCAGATTTTGTATTAGAAATTGCAAAACCTGTCTACTGCCACTTGCCTAATAGACACAAATTATGGTCATTTTCCCTTTTCTCTTCCCCTGATATTAATTTATTCGAAAATACAACAAATTTGTACTTGATAAGTTTAGTTTGTCTTATGCATTTAAGAAATTAATACGAACCAAATAATTTTGATGATTAAAAGAAAATTTATTATTTTTAAAATTTTAAAAATAATAAATTTGGCCCACCCCACACGTGCCAATCCCTAAACCTTACACTGCCATGCCAAGTCATGGTATGATTATTCATGTCCATTTTAAAATTTAAATATTTTATTAATTGTATTTATTTTAAAATTTTATTTATACATGTTTTATATAATTTTTTTATAATTAATATAAATGTGTACACTACTAACAATATTTTTGAATTTATCTCGAGGCAAAAGCAATATAATACCTACAATAGTGGTGAGTAAAAGAAGACTCCAGATTGTCAAGTAAATTGAACTTGCACATCCTCGTAAACCTTTACTTGTAGAATGGGAGAAGTCGGTGTCACATCCTCAAGATTGTTAAGTTTTATGAAAATATCATCAATAAAATTTTCAATGACACTGACAACTTGAGTATATAAAACAATGGAGGCCTAATATTCAAATGTAGTTGGTTTTATGTGCAATTTTACTGAAATATTATCCTGACAAGAAATAATTACTTGTCAGATACATTTTCTCTTAATTTTATCGATTTAGCACCTTTTCTGATAAGGCACGGGTCGTCATCCTCGTCTTTGCGGTGTTCTTCAGAGTTGGCGCCACGTAATAAAAGGTGTGGTAGGACAAGCGCGAATCGCTATTCGTGCCTTTCTGGGGTTTCTGAACCGCGTCAGTAAGGTGCGGATCACCATCTACGCCTTCCATTATTGGTTCCACCGAAAAGCTCAGCCTTTAAACTATCCCATTGCTTATAAATAACATTTCTTCTATGCAAACATCACCACATCAATTCCTTCTATTTTGTTGTAAGGTAAAATTATTTTAATTATATTATTTTATTTTATATATGATTATTTGAAAAAAAATTATTGTACTAATTATTTTGTATTATTTTTTGCAGTTGTAAAATTGGAAAGTGTGATCATACCTCAATATATTGTTGCCAATACGGTAAAAATATAAAATTATATTATTTAAATTACTGTGAAAATTTCTAAATTTTTTTATTAGTTTTTACTTTCATTCATATACTATTTATTTAATTAGGTGTATTTCAGGTATTGTTTTTACAGATATAAGACTCTCAATCTTTCAAACTCTCAGAATGACGTGTATTTCAGCTATTGTTTAATAAGATGGAGAAATTCGGGAAGATGAAATCGACGTCGTCTTCGCATCAATTCATTCTGTTAAAATATCCTTCAAGAGAAACATAACTCTTGAGGAGCTGATAACGAAAATTTCAAGGAATGTTCATGTTGGAAGTACTAGAAGACTATCCTCACTTCAGTACAGATTTCCAACCGTAGTATTTTTGTTAATATATACATCATTCGAACTATCCGACGATGACGATGTTGATATGATGGCTGATTCTCAAAATCATTATTCATACGCCGATACAGAGATGTATGCGAAATTTGTTGAAGTGAGTTTTGTTTATGGTATGTCATTATCCTCCCACTATGGGTTGGCTCAAAGAGTTGATCAAGTTGATAGCCAAAATCAAGTAATATGTAATGATTTTAACTCGTTAATGGGAAATCCACATCATAGTGTCATCCCATCAGGTTCAATGAGGAGACATTCATCAGCAATTTCTTACGATATGTACCGAGGTGGCTTCACAAACAATCCATATAGCAACATTGCGTCCAGTTCAAGGGGAAGGCATTCATCTGCCAATTTCTTTGACATGAATATGGAGATACCCTCGACACAACAATCTGTGCAATACCCATTTGAAATAATGCCTTCAAGCTCTAAGGGGAGGCATTCAATTGTGAGCTTCTTCGACCTTAATGTCGAGATGCCTTCAAGTTCAAAGGAAGGCATGCAACTACCAGTTTGTTTGACCTAAATGTCGACATCATGGAGGAACCCTCATCTCCATCAGAAGAACCTCTTTGTGAGTCAGTTGTGGATAGTGATGAGACTGAACTATTCGTTCAACCACAATCACCGCAGTTCAACATAGACTCCGATGATGATGATGTAGATGAAGTTCCCATAAATATTGTACACACCGAACCTCCAGCACACATGTATGAAACTGATTGTATTGTAATATACGGGCCAGAATTTACGGATATACTTAATATTTGTGACTACAGATTTAACTTATCAATCAATGATGGTGAGTTATATAAAAGAATGGAGTTTCCATGCAAAGAAGAAGCAATGATGGCAATTAAGAATTACAACATTCATAATTCTGTTCAGTCCAGAGTTGACAGTTCTACCACCGAAAAATATGTCTGTCACTGTGTCCAACATAATAACGGATGTAATTGGATGGTTTGTGTATCGAAGAAGAAGAGGAAAAACAATATATGAGAACTAACGATATACAACAGTCCTCACACATGTTGTGCTGGAGGGATCAACTAGGATCATCCCAACTTGGACTCCGACATTATCTGCCAAGTCATCATGCTCATGGTAAAAGAAAACTCCCATATAACTATTGTTGTGTTGATTTTAGCTATACAATCACAGTATGGGTATACTATCTCATACAAGAAAGCATGGAAGGTAAAGTAGAATACCATAAAAAAAACTTAACGACGAATAGGATGCATCTTACAACGAACTATAAAGTTGGTTTAGGGCAGTGCGCAGATTAAATCCTGGGACAATTATCGACTTCAAAACTTTCCATGCATACCACAATGATCGAATGTTTCACGATCGATGCCAATTCTACCAGCTTTTTTAGACTTACCCACAATTTATTAATGTTGTGAAATACTGCAAGCCTGTGGTCCAAATCGATGGGACATTCTTGTATGAAATATACAAGCAAGTTTTACTATTGGCAGTTGTCCAAAATGGTAATCGCAACATTCTTACAGTTTCTTTTTACCTTCTTGAAGGAGAATATACAGATTCTTGGGTTTTTTCCTTATAAACTTACGCTTACATGTTATCATGAAGGGAAAATTTTGTGCCATTTCAGATCGCGGAGCTGGAATCAAAGCAGCAATGGATTCTTTGGGTCCAATGTGGAAACCACCCTATGTCCAACATCGGTATTGTATCTGACACATTAATACAAACTATCATGGAAGGTTCAAGAAGAATGATGAGCGTCAATTACTTGTGCATATGGATATGTCAAAATGTTTTTTTATTTCTCAATCATTTTCATTTTTTTATGGAATCAAAGTTAGTAAGTTCTATATTTGATGCTCATGTTACGAACTACTATCTGAAACATTTGAGTCCATGCTTCAAGAGTTGCGAGGAAATAACGAGGAATGATACGATTACATTAGCCTCATCAACAAAGAAATGTGGACAAATACATATGATGGTGGATATCGATATGGACACATGAAGACCAACTTGGCTGAGGCTATCAATTCGACCTTAAAGGGGCACGTCCTTTACCAATAATGGCTTGGTAAAAATGACATATTTTCGTTTGGGAGCGTTTTTTGCCAAGCTCGGGGGACAAGCTCAAACTTGGATGCAAAACGATCATGTCTATCACCCAAGATTAGTTACAAATCTACAATAAAGAATTGTTGCATCAAATGGAATGTCTGTAACAAGCTTCTCTAGAACCTATGAATTATTTCGTGTCACAGAGATATCGCAGCCTCTTTAAGGGATTCAAGCTCACTCATTCAGAGTTAATCTACGAAACATATGGTGCAACTGTGGGTTTTTTTCAAGCTCTGAAGTATCCATGCTCTCATGTCATAGCAGCTAGCTCACATACCTGTCAAGACTATAACCATTTTTTGGATCTTGTATACCGACTTTCAGAAGTGTTTAAGGTATATAAATTTGAGTTCCCCCTATAGGTAATGAGAAATACCCTAATGAGATTCATAATTGGCTTCCGATTGTACTAGATCCATCCTTATTGAGGGAGTCTGGTCGTCTAAAATCCACTCGAATTCATTGTGATATGGATATTCGGGAGACGTCCAGAGAAAACAAAAGATGTGGGTATTGTATAAACCTAGGACACAATAGGAAAAAAATGTCCATCTCTTTTGTCATCGAGTAACTGTTGATGTTGTGCTTGATGTAGTTGTTCTTTATGTTATTTAATTTTCATTTAATTTTCATTTACTTTCAGTTAATGTAATTTGAGCATCACCGATTAATTAAACAAGAAAACAATGCAACAAAAAAAATAAAAAAGAACTAAATAATAAAAATAATTCAAACAATTAAGTAATAAAAAAATTAAGAAACAAACTAAATAAAAAATCAATAATTAAATTAAAAATTTACAATTTTTGGTAAACAAAAAAAAATTAAATAAAAAAATAATGAAGTGTATGACTCTATCGATGCTTACGTCTTGAATGTGTTCCACAGGGCAGTGGTTGTCTGTGTCGATGAGGATTTCTTCGTATAACTTGTTCTGACACCTCACTATCTCCATCATCGTCATCATCATCATCATCATCAACATCATCATCTTCACCATCATCAGGAGCAGATAGATTTTGTTGATGAGGGACAAATGACAATGTAGCACCTTCATAGAATAAAGACCCTGGAGGTGTATGACTGACTATTTCACCGCTCACAGAAAACTATGCAAACTGTTAAAAGTGCGAAAATACAGACAACGATGAGTGCAAAAATTGTATATGAGGTGTCTGTGCATGTAGTGAAGTTTCACCCGCCAAATAACTAGCATATGAACCCCAAGTGAGATATGTAAACATGAAACTATAATATTTGCCAGAAAGGGTCATAAAACTTTGTGGCGGTGGCAGCATTTAGTATGGAAGTGGTGGCGTCTAACTTGGCTGCAGTGGCATATAAAATGGCTACGGTGTCACCTGAAATGGCTGCAGAATATACAATGGTGTAGACGGTAGCTGCTGTGAAGGTTTTGATGTTGTAGATAAGGACGAGTCGGAAGCACCTACTCTCTATCCACGAGTCGGGAGACGATGATACTGTGACGGTGGACGTCTTTGTCGACGTCGATGAATGCTCCCGCCTCGTACTTCCAAGGAAAGTATGAACAGTTTCCTGTTCCTGTTGAACCACTCATAATAATCATTCTCAACCGAGTAATGATCCACATATATGGGTTCTATACGGGGAATGCGCCCACGTCGATCATCCCATATCATTACCCACTCATAGTGCTTCAGCAGCCAGTCGACTTCTTTTTTGCCCCGTCTACTGATGATATGCAAATCATCAAGATTCTTAGGTGCTTCTGGAATAGATTGTACAAAACCAAATTCGTGGAGTACGCGATCAGTGGGATGGCACTCAACAATAGTATAACATATCTGAGGGATCACTGCCATCCAGACGTCTAATGGGTCTCTTAAGTGATGTGGGATGCAAATCCTCATCTCTTCAGTAGAATAAGGAGCCCATTGAAACTAAAACAAATATATATAATTCTTATCAAAATAATATTCTAATTATATAACGATAATTAAAAGTATATTTTTTTATTTAAATATATACCTTTGTGTCAGCCTTTTGATCAATGAGTAACCTAATTTCTTTAAACTAATTAGGTAAATCCCGATGATCTTTTCTTGCACTTGACCACCTATTCAATGAAATAATTTTTATTATATAGTAAACAAAATTATTAATATACGAAATTAGTATTGTAATTGCCTCAATAATAGCGAGAAAACCAACGAGTTTTTCACCATGTGACATAAAAAGGGCATGCGATACCACGCCCAAGACTGGAACAGAATGAGACATCCACCAATAGCATTTTTTCAATAGTTAGTAGCTTGACACAGAAATGCCAAAATTGCGGAGCCCCAACTCAGTATGCCAGCATGATAAAAATCGGCGAGGTGACTCAACCACATACAATGAGCTTGGCTGAGCGATTTGTCGGACATCAGAAGCCCTCCTATTAGATGTAGTATGCAAGCCCGTGTATACATTTTAACCTACTCCTTGGAGGTGTCACCACTCAAATACTTGAAAGTTGCATCCAACCAATTTAGCGAAATTCGACAACCGTTGAAATTAGGCAAACACCTCCAAGATACTCCTCGCACAATGAATGTCAGTCACCATGTGCCACCACAGAAATCACATCCCCATCTACCGGAAGCCCCAAATGCATAGAAACATCCTCCAGCGTAATTGTGCACTCTCCACACAGAAGATGGAATATATGTGTCTCCACCACTCAACCAATGCAGAAATAAGGTTGGATTCAAGGTTACAGTTCCCTTCATATTTTTCTACGTAACCGAATACAACCTCAACTAAATACGGCCATACACGGGTAGGTATATCTAACTTAAGATTACGAATGAAGGGATCTAATGTACGATATATCTCCTAATTTAATAAATATTATAGAAATTAAAATATAAACTAATACTAAATAATTAAATAAATAAAATATTAACAATAATTAAAATTAAAATAGAATTTAAAATTATTATCGTATCAGTAAAATGCCTCGAGATATGATGTCCATCTAAATATAGCAAACCGCCTTCCATTTTATAACTGCAAAAAATAATAAAAAGTTAATATAATAAAATTTAATAAAATAATAAATTATTGATTTATTATAATAAAATAAAATTATTTTACTTCCTTAATAGAAAAAATTATACTTAGAATAATGAGAGAATTTGAGTTTTGAGAGGATTTGGATATTTGTGTTTGAATGAAGAGGGGATGGGGGTATTTATAGGAGGGGATGGGGGTATTTATAGGAAGAGATGAGGGGTTAGTCGAATTTCCCATAAAT
The DNA here is from genome assembly GCF_006381635.1 of Hibiscus syriacus. NCBI lineage: Eukaryota > Viridiplantae > Streptophyta > Magnoliopsida > Malvales > Malvaceae > Hibiscus > Hibiscus syriacus. The sequence goes on from NW_024061783.1 coordinate 3,049,079, forward strand.
GTGGGAGGTGTGATCGGTCGGGGTATTAATGGAAGTAGCGAATGGTGATTTGCGTCTTACTGACGCATGTCAGAAACCCTAGAAAGGCGAATAATGGCGATCCGCACCTGTCCTTACGTGGCGCCAGCTTGGATAAGGTGCGGATGACCATCCGCGCCTTTTATGACATGGCACCAGCTCGGACGAAACCCCGCAAAGGCGCGGATGACGACCCGTGCCTTGTCATAAAGAGTGCTAGATCGATAAAATTAGAAGAAAGGGTGTCTGACAAGTAATTATTACATATCATGGTGATATTTCGGTAAAATTGTCAAATTTTATTGATGATGTTTTCAATCAACTATTAGATTAATCGGTGAAAATAATACATATTTAAAGTTTAAAAAATTATAATTAGTATTACTGAAAATCTTACTTAAGATGATACAATGATACAATATCTTTATAATAAGGAAATACTTATAATAGCAATAATTGTTTATATTTTTTATAGCAGTATGAGTACGTAACATCGAAACTTTTGGATGCATTAAAAAAATTAGAAATTTAATACAATTAGATTTAAATTTTAAGAAGAAACAAACAATAATAGAATCGTACTTTACTAGTTATATTTATAATTTAATAGAACTATTAATTTATAAAATTAAATATATTATATTTTTATATAAATCTTTTGAAAAACTATTATCTTACTAATTTATCAAAATCATTAATTTAAATTTGAGTTCAAATCAAAATTAAAAAAATTATTATTTTAAAAAATATTAATTTATAAAAATTGTATGGTAGTTATTTTCTCGCCTTCATTTTCCTTCTCGCCTTTCCCAACTGGATGATGCAAGGAACTGGAGGAGCATGTGTACCCTACTGTAGGGGGCAATGTACTAATGTTATCAATATTTGATGATATAAGTTTTTGATATACCAATAATGAAACTAAAATGATCATTCATGTGGCATTAATTGTAAATAGCCCAATGAAGTGGATCATTTGGAGTGTATGAACTTGTGCCAACGTGTTTTGTTCGACATGGTTGGTTAATCTTTGGATAGAGAAACCCTAAAACAAAACAAAGAAATAATAATAATACAAGTTGCATGCCCTCAACGTGAAATTATCTATCAGAGTATACTGGAAGTTATTGACTAATTAATTAAATCAAAGCACGAAAGCTGAATTTTCCACTCTCTACAATTTTTTAAAATGGTTATTAAACTTGAAAACTTCTTCCATCAGCTTAACCTACATGTGTAATCAAGAACGGTACGAAATTATAAAAATTTAAAAGAATAAAATTAAATATTTTTAAAAAAATATATTTAAATTATATAAAAAAATTAAAATCTATGAAAAAATAAAAACCGCATCTTAGCACATATAAATATGTGCGTATGATAATCTCCTTTATTGCATCATCTCAAAAGCCTGGCAACTGAAAATATGGAGTTATTTTTCCTATGTGGTTTCACTTTTTTCATTCTATTTGTCACCTTTTCGCTTTTGGCTCTCTTTTCCTCCACCCGGGAGACCAATGGTTGTTGTTCCAACACAAGGCTTCCAGTAGGCCGAACAGGCTTGCAGTTCATCGGCGAGAGCCTGGAGTTTCTGTCGACGGGTCGAAATGGTCACCCTCAGAAGTTCATATATTATAGGATGGCCAAGTACCGCTCTTTAGTGTTTAAAACATCGATACTAGGAAAGCCCATGGCTGTTTTCTGTGGCGCGGCCGGGAACAAGTTCTTGTTCTCGAATGAGAACAAGCTTGTCACCGCGTGGTGGCCGGACTCCGTCAACAAGATATTCCCTTCCTCCATGCAGACGTCTTCGACGGAGGAGTCTAAGAAGATGAGGAAGCTGCTCCCTAATTTCCTCAAACCGGAGGCCTTGCACAGATACGTAGGCATGATGGATTCCATCGCACAAAGACACTTCGAAACTTATTGGGAAGGGCAATCACAAGTATCCATGCTCCCACTGGCGAAGAACTACACCTTCTGGATGGCGAACAAGGTGTTCTTGAGCATGGAGGAACCCGAACACGTCGCGCGATTGGCACGTCCGTTTAACGTTTTGGCCTCCGGTGTTATATCGATCCCCATCGACTTGCCCGGAACACCGTTCAACCGTGCCATCAAGGCTTTGAACATGGTAAGGCAAGAATTGGGTGCCATTATCAGACGAAGGAAGATCGATCTGGCCGAGCAAAAAGCCTCCCCCACGCAAGACATACTGTCACATATGCTGTTAACGTGTGACGAGAATGGAAAATACATGAATGAAATGGATATTGCAGATAAGATTCTTGGTTTGCTTATCGGTGGACACGATACTGCAACTGCTGCCATCACTTTCGTTGTCAAGTACCTTGCTGAGCTACCCGAGATCTACCACAAAGTGCTGAAAGGTAAATCTCTTAGAAATTTTGGTAAATTTTAATTAATCATGAATATCAAGGGATAAAAGTGTGTTTAATTAAAGAATTACATATGCAGAGCAAATGGAGATAGCAGAATCAAAAGCCCCGGGAGAGCTGCTGAATTGGGAAGACATTCAAAAGATGAAGTACTCATGGAACGTAGCATGTGAAGTAACGCGTCTTGCTCCTCCTCTCCAAGGAGCTTTTAGAGAAGCCCTCGATGAATTCATATATGATGGCTTCGCCATTCCAAAGGGTTGGAAGGTCAGTTCGTGAATTGATTTATCTATCAATCTATCTATCTATCTATAATAACGTTTGTGTATATAGTTGTACTGGAGTACGCATTCAACCCATAGAAGTCCAGAATGCTTCCCGGAGCCTAAGAAGTTCGATCCATCGAGGTTCGAAGGAAACGGACCGGCTCCTTACACGTACGTTCCGTTCGGAGGAGGACCGAGAATGTGCCCCGGGAAGGAGTATGCTCGCCTGGAAATACAAGTTTTCATGCACCATATTATCAAGAGGTACAAATGGGAGAAGCTTCTTCCTCATGAGAACATCATTGTAGACCCAATTCCAATTCCGGGGAAAGGCCTGCAAACTCGCCTCTTCCCTCAAACAACCGCCACAGCCTAAATGGTTTTCACCGTCCATTTTCTCGTTTCTCTGAAGTTTAGTAAGTGCTAGCTGCTGTTGCCTACAAAAACACTGATGCAAAGTGCTTGTACGTGTAAGATGTATGTATTACTGCCCAAAAAGACTGTGGTTTGGCCATTGAATAAACATTAGTTTTAAAAGAACCTACAACTCAATCACATTTACTTTAAGTTGTTGTATTATTTGCTTGCTTGTTAATAATGTTTCATCACTTACCAGTCTTTATATAGAGGTTGCAGGTGATTATTGGACTTAATTAAATACATTCATGGATCTCAGTGTTCATGGATTCTAGTATCATGCATGGCAATTCATCACTTGATCTTGAGTTTTCATAAACCCGAGCTTCACAAGATTTGTAGTCAGAGTTGATTCTTTCTATGCTTCGTCCTCAAACTTTTACAATTTTACTCCACAGTATCAACAAGATTACAATTAAACATATTAAATTTCTTCAACACTTGTTTACATAACCTTCTTGCAAGATGAATATATCACCATCTGATTGTTTCACTTCTAGGCTTAAATAATAAGACATTAGCCTCACGCCAGTTGTAACATATTTGATATATCAAACGACTTAAGTAATAATTAAAAATGTACTTTTATTTAAACTTATATTAAAATAAAAAAAATCAATACTATTAAAATAAAAATATTTTAAGAACGATTCATATTTTTTATTTTCTAAATTTTTTAATAATTTTAGTTGAGATATTGAAAACATATTTTTGTGTATGTTTTCAATTTTTTTATTTTCTTATTTTCATTTTTTAATTGTACAAATAAAAAAATTCATTTTTAAAATTCATATTTTTAAGAGAATAAAGATAAAAGTAGTCTCTATTTTCTAAGATCAAAAGAACTTTATTATTTTCTTTTTTCTTTAGGGTAAATTACACCGTTTCTCACTCAACTATACTCTTTCCTATTTTCCTCACCCAACTTTTAATTTGCTCAATTTGCTCACTGAACTTTACAAATTGAATCATTTTTCTCACTCTTCCGTTAATTATTTAACGGCGTTATGATGTGCAACAAGCATCAAAATGTCGTCGTTTTGAAAAACTAAAATATATACCAAAACGACATCGTTTCGAATCCTATATTGAAAGTACATTGAGTAAAATAGGAGAGAGAGTAAAGTTCAGGGAGGAATTGTGTAATTTACCCTTTTTCCTTCTATTCTTCATTTTCTCTCTATCGGTCACCATGTCATTTTCATTCCGGCCACCATTGTTGATGGTGGTTGTTCGGTCCCAAATTTCATGGGTCGGTTCATCTCGACCTTTTGAGTCGGAATCTGGTGGTTGTTTCACCGGAAAATGTCCCAAGACGCGTGAATTTCGACTTAAACTTTTTGGCTTCCTTATTTTTAATCTCAAATTCGTGGACTTCGGAGCAACTTCCAACAAATGGAGGTCGGATTCGGACTCACGATGTTGAGGTTGAAGCGACCCATGAAATTTAGTACCAAACGGTCACCATTTACGACGGTCAACGTTGGTCGACGTGGCATCCGACCACCTTCTGTTTTCATTTAATATTTTTAACTATTTTATATTAAAAAAAAGTTTGCAACATCATCCAGACGTTAGAAAGAAAACGGGAGAGTGATCAAACTGATTCAATATATAAGTTCAGTAAGCAAATTGAGCATTTTGAAATTTGGATGAGGAAAATAGGAGAGAGTATAGTTCAGTGAGAAACAGTGTCATTTACCCTTTTCTTTATTCTACTTCTTTCCTTCTTGTCCGTTCATCCGTTTCTTTTGATGTTACCTTGAAATTAACCCATTAAGAAAATAGAAATTCATGTAATGCGCACTCGTCATTATAGAATGAATCAAATTCAACAAAATTCCGACACTAAGTATTATTTTTGTAATTGATTGCCTTCAATCATAAAGATACAACCAGAAACTTGGAGAAAACATAAATCTTTGCCTATATTGTTTTACACTCTTCGTTGTCTCTTTCACTATATGGATTTTGCGTATCAAACTCATTACTACAAGACAGACGTAACCTTTTCTTAAAAACATAAAAGTTGCGACGTTCAATTTAGATTTTAGGGTTTATGTATTTTAATAATTTAACCTTCCAATTTCTTTAAGTTTATCGGTGACAATAAGTTTGTGTTCATAATCTGTTGAATGTGTATTCTTTCTTATTTTAATGGAGAGTCGCGAGTAGTAAAGAAATGATTATTGATTTTTATGTGAGAAAATGATAAGAAGATGAAGATAGGTAGAATGTAGAAAGTTCGTCTCTTTTTTCGATACTAGTTTGAGATATTTATAGTGACGTTTAGTGTGTGTGAGAAACTAGACATGTTTTATTTTAATTAAATTAAAATTAATTCTTTTTAATTTTATATGATGCTAGAATGTCAGATTGCAAAAAAAAAATTGTAAAAGTAATTGTTTATAAACAATTTTATATCATCTTGGCTTATTTGTATACGTGTTAAATTATTTATTTAAATATTAATTAAAAATATATGATATAATACATTAAAACCTTTTGTTAAAACAACTTTCATATGCAGGCAAAAATGAAGCCATCAAGGGCGGCAGTTAACTGTTGAAATCATTAATTAACAAACAAAAAAAGGAAATATGGAATATATTAGATACTGTTGACATCGCACACACACAAACGAAAAAGCTTCCATTTTGTCTGCTTTCATTTGTCAGTCTTGAAGCCTTCCACTCTTGCCTTGATACCCACTGTTATCGTTCATATATATATATATATATATATATATATATATATTTATAGAGAGAGAGATATGTGTGCATGTATGTATGTATGTATGTATGTATGTATGTATCCCAACATATATATATTATAGATGAATGTATGTATGTATCCCAATATATATAGATAGATAGATAGATGTATGCATGCATGTATCCCAATATATATAGATAGATAGATGTATGCATGTATCCCATGTCCCCATGGGTTTTCTTCCCTCAGCATCTCCTGCTTATATATTCCATTCTTTTCGAAAGTAAGTATTTGTATCTACTTTTTAGTTACTGCTTATGGTTTCTAATGGTATTTTTCACCATTATGACGCAAAGTATTGCCGATTGGCGTTTAATGCCTACTTTATTATGGTAGCTTAGGTAGTTCCATCATATTTATCTTTGTTGTTTTGCATGTTTAATGAGTACAGTGTTTCTCGTTTGGCCAAATGCATGCATTTACAAGTGAAATGCCCCTCTAATAGTTAAAATGAATGTATTCTCAGATGAACTGAATTTGTATCTATTTCTGGTGCCAGTCTTTCTTTGCAACAGGGTTTAGCATACAAGAGGGACTATTAACAGTATAAAGAAATGGCATCATCTTTGGAGGAGCTTCTTGCAGAGGAAGGGTTTAGAGGAAGGACTTCGGTTACGAGGTCGATATTATCCGTCAGGTTAGAGGCTTCGAGCAAGTCGGATTCGGCGTTTAGTAACAGAGCGAAGACCGAGAGGACGAGGTCCGATGTATCTCGGTACAGCTCAAAGGGCGAATTGTCGAGTAGCGATAGCACCACGCATAGGAGGCCAAGAGATTATCTTGTTAGAAAAGAGACACTATATGCTGAAATGAAAAATGGAAATAAAAACAGGCTTGAAAGAGGCTGTGATAGTGATCGGCGAGAGAACGATTTTCGGGAAACGAGATCATTGAGGTAGGAGTCGAAGAAACTGAGAGAGTGAAGGATGTATTCGCTAATGTCGGGCAGCATAGTTTAGAGAGACGAGATAAAAGGAAGGATAATGCTTCTACTAAATACCTACTCGGTCGAAGAAGCTATAGTGATACGCATCGAAACAACTTGAAGCTGCAGGATGCTGCATTTGACAATGCTAATAGAGGTTCACGGAATCGAAAAAGCCTTAAAGATGGCCACCGCGAAAAGCATGATGATCCGGTACCAACTATTCCTCAACCTGCCCTTGATGAAGTTGCTGTTCAAGCAATTGTATCCATCTTATGCAGCTATATTAAACGCTTTCTCCGAGAAAAGGAATTCCGCAATGTCCTTCGTCTCAAATGTTTCTCCTCCCTCGACTTTATCGGACTAGACGACTATGACATTGAAGACAAAGTCATTCTCAATCTTGAGCAAGCAATCGAGACAGTAGAAAAAGCCGTTACAGAGTCTATCAGTGCAAAAGAACTGAAAAAAGCTTCATTGCAGCTTAGAGTTATAACCGGCTTGAATTCGAATGACTTGAAGGACAGCTTCACGAGCGGTTTTCCGAATGCAGTGCTTTCCTCATGTGCTCATCTTTACCTCAGTGTGATATATAAGCTACAAAAGAAGGACAGGGTTTCGGCTAGGCATCTTCTGCAAGTGTTTAGAGATTCACCTTCTCAAGCACGGACGAATCTCTTGCCCGAACTGTGGGATGATTTGTTTCGTCCACATCTTTCACATCTCGAGGCTTGGTACTATCAGGAAGCTAGTTCTCTATCAGATGCACCAAGCAGGGAGCGGAAACTGAAGCTTATTGAGAAAGTGTACAATGAAACCTTGGATTCTAGCACTTACCAATTAGCTTCTTATTACAAGGATTGGCTCACCGAGGGGATTGAAGCTCCTTCTTTCCCTTCCATCCATGTTCCGTCCGTATTCGTCCAAAAAATTCAGCAAGAGGATTCACTTGCTCATTCTCCAGATCTAGCTAGTACAACTAGTCCTTTCTCACCTCAGCCGATGGTGAGTAAAAAGCTATATGATGCTGTATTCGGACGATCCAGTAAACCCGGACTAGAGGAAACCAGAGATAACGAGTTACATTACTACGATACATGCGGGAAAAGCTCAGGTAGCTCTTCTATTTATGTTAAACAAACATTAACGTGCTCTTCAGAGACGGTGAAATATCCATGCCAACATAATGGCGAAGCTTCCTACAGAAGTCTGCAGGATGATGCATCCTCTCTTGTAAGCAACTTTTAACAAATATAAACCCTCATTTTTTGTTCTTTTCAAACTCTTGTGGTCCATTTTGTCTTGCTTTCAACAAATATTTGTTACCGAGTAGAAAATACGGTTCGTATACCGGTGAGACTCTGATAAGATTTCTCGAGATGCAGAACTAGGCAATTAGAAATGAAGCTTATTTAACTATGGTGCAGGAAGATGGCATCTCCTCAACAGCTGAGGAAGAATGGAGACTGCCAGGACTGAGCATGCTGCAAGAAAAAGAAGCTTATAACGTATGGAAGACAACTGCACACGAGTACGATGAGCTACATGCACCTGTTCCTTTAACTGCCAACGAACTCATACTTAAAAGGTTAGCAAAATCGGCATTTCAGTTGCGACGAACTAAGATCACGGATGATCTTACTCTCTCCGGTCTTCCAAACTTTAGTGGAGGTAAGTTGAAGGGAAAACGTTATGAATGCTTGTGTGGTTTTGCTTTATATTCATGGTTTCAAATTGATTGCTCATGTTGATCTTGTCTCGATGCAGAGTTGTATGAAACTTATGGATGTTCTGATGAAGAATCCTTAATCTCAAGCATACACAAGGACTTTATTTGTCCTCTGACAGGAAAGTTGTTCGAAGACCCGGTGACTCTGGAGACGGGTCAAACCTTTGAGAGAGTGGCCATCAAGGAGTGGTTCAATCAGGGGAAAAAAACCTTTCCAGTAACAGGGAAATCATTGGATTATCTGTCGGTGCCGCATACCAACGTTGTTTTGAAATGTGTAATCGACAGATGGAAATCGGAAAATTGTACCAAAAACTTGGCATTGGCCTTTCATATAGTTGGTAATTCGAAGGAACTTGGGTTACCAAGGAGGGGGGAAACGGCTGTATTCATTTTAGACCAGTTTCTTGCCACTTTAAGCAAAGAAGAAAGAATAATGAATACCAAACACCTTATTTCTCTCGGAGCTTTGCCATTTCTCATTCAAAGGTTTAAACCAGGAAACATGGAAGAGAACGTATGCGGCGCAACACTTCTTTCCTGTTGCATCGAAGCAGATTCAGTCTGCAGATATCAAATAGCGAGAGACATTAACAAACAGTGTCTATTCGAGCTGGTTTGCAGCAAGCAAGTAAATTCGAGGACAAATGCAGTGTTGTTACTGACAGAACTGATATGCTTGAGCAGGTTTGTGATATTTAAATTTATGAAAGCATGGCCTAGTTATGAGTGAAGAATGAGAGATTTCATTCGATATTGATTCGGGTGAGCGCCGTCTGTTCTATCACTGATTCTGGGTCTCGTTTTCACGTTATCAGGAGGAAAGATGTCCCACTACTACTAAGTGACTTGCAGGATGAAGATATAACGAATACTATGCATGCTATTCATGATTATCTCCAAAATTCTCCTCTTGTACAAAGACCCTTGGTTGCCACACTGTTGTTGAACATAGATCTGCTGGTAAGCTTATTAGATTTAGTAGTATATTGTATATGTTGATTCATTTTTTTTCTTCATATTATTGAATCTCTTATTTTCTTTTCATTTTAACTGCGATTAACATGTACTGCAGGTAGATCCTAAAAAATATGGCTTATACAGACATCAGGCTGTTGATGCCATTACAGAAGCACTGGATAGCAGCTTAATCGATGAGGAGGTTCGAGAAAAATGTTGCAGAGCACTACTTATCCTGGGAGGACGTTTTTCTTTGTCGGGGAAGTTATTGACAGAGGACTGGATTCTGAATGTAGCTGGGTTCAAAGATGGCCGTGAAGCTAACTCTATCGAAAAAGAAGCAGATTTAGATATTGGTGACAGTACTCTATCAGTAAGTTTCATCTCTAAGTTCCATTCACCATTATTTCTCCTTTATTCCATAATATTCATATGAGACTGGTGTAATTGTCCATTCTTCTATAATAACCAGGAAGATGAAGAACATGCCATTGCGGAGTGGTTGAGGAATTTGTTGGCATCACTAGTTCGAAGCGGCAACAAGTCATTTTTAGAGGCTATTTCCAGCTGTTTAGGCTCGGGAAACGGGGATTTGGTGACTGCTTGCCTAGCAACTGTAGCATGGTTGACCGGCGTATTACAATCACCAACTGATGATACCAAGTTGCAGCAGACCTTATGCACTCTTATCTCCCAGCTCAAACAAAACCTTGAAAGTGGTGCACAAGTTCACCACAAGATTTTTGCTTCGATGTCTTTGCTGAACTTAAGTAAAATCCCAGGTTAGAAAATATTCTTCACTACGTTTCTTTAATTTCGGCCCTCACTCATGCCCTTAATATATTTAACCATCTTTTTCAAACCAGAGGAATTGGCTTACGGAAACTATAAGTGGTTCGGATTTGAAACAATTAAGTTCAGGCTGTGGTTTAAACGAATAACATGACCATCTATATTATGAGTTGCAGAATACAGGGTCCTGCTAATGACGATTGCAGAAGATATGGCGAGCCCTCTAAGAAGCCTTGCTGATGTAACATGGACAGCAAAGGAGCTACATGGCATAATTTATTGTACTACAGACCTCTAAATTCCAGGAAGAAGATGCTGATTTGTCGCTTCACAGCTTTAAAGTTTCGAATATATTTCTGTTTTTTAAATGTCATATACTGCTGTAAACATGTAGAGAAAGTTTTTTAGTTTTCTAATTGATTCTTAGAACAACTATTTATGGAAATTTCATCACATATTAGGAAAAATACTGTGACATTGTCAAAAGAAGTAATGTCTTTAGTTGTTCTTCTGAACAGTAGACTCATTTTCGAGCAATAATGGATGGATGGTCGCCAGCAGGTAAGTTAGATTAGGTATGCATGGAAAAAATCGTCAAACATTAGAAAAGAAAACAAGAAAATTGAGACTTCAAGCTACCATTATATTCGGAAAAAACAAAAACTCATAGTACAGCAAAATAAACAGAAAAATGTTTTTACCTAACATAAAACATGAGGAAATCATATTCCAGCTTTGCGTAGCTCTTCAGCTCCATGAGCAAAATGACACCTATCACCAAAAGTGCAGGATCCTTTGGAAAAGCTCTAGCAAAGCTTAGTCCTGAAGTTGTTAGCTGAACTCGAGCCACCAATAGTAGGATTCTTCTTGCTATTTCCAAAGGATGAACTAACATTTAAAATGAGTTCTCGAACCATTGCACTAGCTTGATTGATCTGATCAAATGTTCCCTCCAGCTCAATGTTCTTGGAACTAGGATCTGACTCGTTGTCTCTTAATGGAAAACTTAGCTCCCGTAACACAATAAATATGCTTCGAGTTCACACCATTTTTACCAATGATAGCTCCTGCAAGAGATGCATCAATGCTGATCTTGGCAGTGGCAGATGCTCCAAAGCCGGCTGCAGCACCAAGACCCTGTGAGGGTGGCTCCATCCTACCAGCCATCCTTCCTGGCATAGATCCCATAGCACGAGGATCTTCATAAGAAGGACCAATTCGCTTGCCAAGCTCCCACTCCCCATGGGCAAAATGGCACTTGTCACCGTACTTGCAACCTTCAGGGCTGCTGAATTTGTTGTACAAACGGGTTTTCACAGCTGGAGGAGATGAGCCTCGGGGAAGGACAGTGGAACTGCTGTATTTATGGAAGCGGTAGGAAAAGCTGGGTTGCTACCAAGCATCTGAGACGCCACTTTGATGCCACCAGGAACATAGTGCAAGAAGTGACAGCTCACACCAAACGGGCACCCAGAAGTGCTGTGGACAAAACTCATGTATCAGGCAAACATCAATGAAATACAATTTTACTAATGCTATAATATCAAGTATCAGTTATTATATATATAAACACAGTGAAACTTCATAAAATTATGGATTGATCAAGGCTCTTCAAGCATTTCAAGCATTTGTAAACTCATGCAATACTAAGAACATGCCACAACCCTTTATAATTTCCCAGAACCAATCAAATCAATAATCCCATTAAACAATAGCAACTTCGGGAAGAAAAAAGTCATAATTTTGAGACTTCAATCTAGTGGTTATTTCCTCCCCCTACTAAGTTGTAAAACTGGAGAGTTTGATAGGAGAAAAATTTTCAAGATCAGGCAGCCAACAAGTGTAACACTGATAGCTATAACAATAATAATAGCATTATCAAATGTTATCCTCGAAATTTTAGAAGTACCCTTTTCACCAATTCTCCTCAACATCTTGTTAATTGAACTAAATAAAAAGTCAGTGATGTATGTGTGAAAATTTCAACCACAGAATACTACATGATCTAGAGAAAATCAAGATGCATTCTTACTTTCCCTCCAAGAGAAAGATAAAAATCTATCCAGAATCAAATAACTGCACACAAACCAGATTAATATCATCACAGATTATCAATTTATGTACATAAAGGAAATTTAGGTATTGATTATGATGTGCATACTGGAAAATATTAGAATTGACAAAGCTATTGATTTTACAGGAGAAAAAGTTAATATGTATTAATAGTCACAACTCGACAACGGGGAAATCCCTTATCCCTTCCCATATGAACTTGACTTGAAATAGAAATTTTGCACAGACACATAAGAATGCAATGAGGAAATAGAAGTACTAGATAAACACAGAACTCAACCAGTGAATAATATCCAAAAGCATATTCTCAGAATCTAGAGATTATTTAAAGAGGGAAAAAACAGAAACCAAGATCAGAAAAGAACACTGACAATTTAAAAAATAATCTATACATACTAATTATTTATTAATCGAGTAAATGGTTGGGGTACTCTAAAATTACACCATATTCAACAGAAATTTAATAAAAATATTCGACAAGAAAATCCTCAAAAATATATACTACTTAAATTACACCATGTAAGAGTAACGAGAGGATTGTTAACTAAACTTAAAGAAATGGAACAGCTAAGAAGGATTGGGCTTGGTGGACTGACAGAAGCCGATGAGGAGAATTTGTGCATCTCTACTCAATGAATGCAACACCTTCACTACTTATGGTTGACTTCACAGCCTCAGGTTGCACTAAAGCTGGATGCTCTTCCATCAGCCCCTCCATAACTTGATAAGCTCTATCTAGTTGGGAAATTGGGGAAAGTGCCACATTGGTTTAACACCATACTCAACCTCAAACTCTTGTCCCTACAGGGCTCTCAACTGGGCAAAGACGCAATTTCTCACGTCCAGACCTTACCTAATTTATTGCGACTTAATCTTTTGGGAAATGCATTTGTGGGAGAGCACTTACGTTTCGTTGAAGGGTTCAAAAAGCTTATTTGCTTACATTTAAGCGGATTATCTCAGCTGAAGGAGATTATGATAGAGAATATCTGCCCTTGAATTATTGATTGTCTTGAGATGCAATGGGTTGAGGCGATTACCATGCAGTTGGGAACATCAAACTCATTTGAAGACGGTGCAATTTCATGATGTTTCGAGTGAGCTGGTGAAGTGCATATGCGAAAAAGGAACTGACCACCTCCCCACTAAGCCACACATCCTCCTCACCATAATTGGTGAAGATGAAGCAGAAGAAGAATCCAAGTGGGTACATCAAATCCTCAATTAATTGATGTTTGTACAATCCCAGGTACCATAAACCACGACAAAATGCCACTAAATTCTTATTTAACACACGAATTAACAATTAATGATAAATAACTTATTTTCTTTTCCTAACCTTGCAGAAGTACATCAAGATATTCATGGATTGGCTGACTGGTTAAGCTCTGGTTCGAAGAGAATTCAAGCATTTTCCATATATACATGCATTTACTTAATTTGAATAGAGTTTAAACAATTGTTAAACCTGAGTTAATCATATATCTTATGATAACCAGGCAGGCACCGAGTGTTTGAATATTGTTTTATTAATATATTTATTCAAATAATTCTTAAACTTATTATTCGCTCAGATGATGATACGACCATAATAACAAAACTCTATTATTCACTAGGCTATTCATGTGCTTACAGAGCATCTTTCAAAAACAAAGGTACTTCTATTAAAAATAACATGGAACAAAAATCTAAAATAATAAGCATAAAATGGCTTTACACGATCATCTTACAGCACACATAAACAAGAAAACAGAACGATAGCTTACAAGGCTATTTAGGTTCTTATTAAGCCTCTTCACAAGCAAATGACAACAATTTGAACAAAATAACGTGCAAGCTCGAAATTTATTTCATTGATAGCATGAAAAGACTCTACGCATATGACAGGAACAATCTGAAAATCTTACAACAAACAAAAGAAAAAAAAATTAAAAGGATATAGGAAAGAGGTTGGGAATACCCTATTACGATAAACCGATATTTGATACAAATGTTTTGACAGAAGTAGATCAATATTCTTCACCGTCATCTTCATCTTCATCATCTCCACCTTCAGCGCCAACTTCTTCATAATCCTTCTCAAGAGCAGCCAGATCCTCACGGGCTTCAGAGAATTCACCTTCTTCCATGCCCTCACCAACATACCAATGCACAAAAGCTCTCTTCGAGTACATGAGATCAAACTTGTGGTCAATCCGTGCAAACACCTCAGCCACCGCTGTGTTATTGCTTATCATGCAAACAGCTCGCTGCACCTTAGCGAGATCTCCTCCAGGAACAACGGTTGGAGGCTGATAGTTGATACCGCATTTGAAACCAGTTGGGCACCTACACACTCCAAAGAATTTTCAGAAAACAAAGTATTGGGCACAATGGTACATTCAACATAATGTGCTGCAGTAAATTAGCAATTTCTATGCCCGCATTAATCCTTGGACATTCTATAACCTCCTAAGGGAATAAATATCAACGCCTCACAGCATGAGATGCATAGGATATTCGGAATAGTTCATAAAGAATTCAAGCATCCAAAGAGGACAATATAGTTCATAAAGAATTCAAGCATCCAAAGAGGACAATAACTGATGGCGGGGACAATTCGACTTTCGGCACGAGAGATTTAAAAAGTAAAAATCAAAATCATTTTTTCTAGTCATTGAACAACTTGAACTACAAAGCAGAAATAGAAATGTTCTTTACCAGTCAACAAACTGCACAGTCCTCTTTGTTTTGATAGTAGCAACAGCCGCATTAACATCCTTGGGCACAACATCGCCACGATACATCAGGCAGCATGCCATGTACTTCCCATGCCTAGGGTCGCACTTCGCCATCATGCTCGAGGGCTCAAACACGGCATTTGTGATCTCAGGAACTGATAACTGTTCATGGTATGCTTTCTCAGCTGAGATAACAGGGGCGTATGAAGAGAGCATGAAATGGATACGAGGATATGGAACAAGATTGGTTTGGAACTCTGTAACGTCCACATTAATGGCTCCATCAAACCTCAAAGAAGTCGTCAAGGACGATATGATTTGTGATATCAATCGGTTTAAATTGGTGTAAGTCGGCCTCTCGATATCAAGGGATCTTCGGCATATGTCATAAATTGCTTCATTGTCCAAGAGCACAGCCACATCTGTATGCTCAAGAAGTGAATGTGTGGACAGAACGCTATTGTAAGGCTCTACAACTGCTGTTGAGACCTGCAAATTTAACAAGAGAAAACCTTGAGTTTATCAACTTTCATGTGTCAAAAAACTTTTTTTTTTATAGGAATAGTAGGTCTCATTAAAAACCTCCTTCTTAGTAGTCATTTACCATAAGGTTAGAACCGACTAGCGGAAGGAGGAAAAAAGTACCTCAATATATTGATTTCAAAAAATTACAAAAGACTTAAACCACTCGTTGAAGATACATAAGACTTAAACTCACTCATATAACACCCTCGGAATAACACCTCCGAACCTAGTACAACAAATTGAACCACTACCCAATCCCCTCCTTAGCTAGCAAATCTGCCTCGCTATTACAACTTCTCGGAATCCACCTCACAATGACTTCATTCTCAGAAACCGCATCCGCAATATCCTTTACAAACTTACAAAGATAAAGTGGAACTGACTCCTGAAATTTCAACCAATCGACGGCTAACTTACAATCACTTTCAATAATAAGCCTACCCTTCAAAACCAATTCTAATGCCACAAAGATGTCTAAACCTCTTTTGATAGCTTTCAACTCTGCCAAAATGATAGGACTAGAACCTAATTTTTCTGAGAACGACATAAGCTTGACCTAATTCCAATCTCTTAGAATTCCCCCAATTCCAGCTAACATCCCAACAGAACTCACAGCTCCATCCACGTTAAACTTAAAAAAATCGACTGGAGGAGGACTCCAGCAAAGCACAGGCCTGTTAAAATCCATAGTGGCTGAAATTTTATCAGCCAATGAAGGATCCCCAATTAAAGAATCCACTTGGATAGAGAGTAAAGGATACTTAGCGAGGAACCATTTCGCTAACCTTAACCTAACTGTGAAAAACAATGAGGATGTATCCAGCTTACCTCTTTCAAAAATAATTTCATTTCGCATCTTCCAAATTGACCATAAAACAGCCCCCGGGATAAACTTCCACATATTAGAATAAGGCCTTAGAACATACCATGAATTTAGAACTGAAGATGGATCAGCAGGTAAGGCTAATTTGATACCCCAATAACATATGATTTTGTTCCATAATACCCACGAAATCTGGCAGGAAATAAACAGGTGTTGAATTGATTCTTCAACTTGATTGCAAAAGGGGCATTGAATGTCCTCCCCCAAAGGAACCCCCCTTTTCTTCAATTCCACTCTAACCGCTAATTTATTAAGTGATACTTGCCAAAGGAAAACCTCTACTCAAGGAGGAACCAGACCCTACCAAACACATTTAGTCCATCTAAAGGGATCCTCATCAGTTGGGTAGAATGATTTCGTGCAAGCTTTGACAGAATATAACCCCTCACCCACATCGTCCCAAAGCATACAATCCTCCAAAGAATCATTTAATTTGATATCCTTGAGCCTATCCAATAATTCAACCAGTTGCACCACTTCCCAATCACATAAATTCCTCCTAGTCTTAATATTCCACTCCCATCCATTCGAATCAAAGCTGCCAAAATCAGCAACCTTACCCCCTTGATTAAATGAAAGGGCAAAAATCCTAGGATAAAGAACTTTCAAAGGAAAATTCCCTAACCATGTATCATTCCAAAAGGAAATCGAATTTCCATTCCCAGCTTGTAGCCTCGCATGTGATCTAATGCATCCTCCAATGAAATCATTCTTCATGTAGCTATTCACAATACCTCTTCAAATCCAAGAGTCCTTGTGGGATAAGACTTTGTTGACATCCATGGAGTTACAACTAACACTATGTTTAGAACATATGAAATTCTTCCACAATGAATCTTTATCATTTGCAAATTTCCAAACCCACTTTCCCAACAAAGCTCTATTAGTAAGTTTCAAATCAACGACTCCTAGACCACCTCCACTCTTTGGTTTACAAATCTTATTCCAACTCACCCAATGCATTTTCTTCTTCTCCTCCCCTCCACCCCATAAAAAATTCGCCATCAAAGAGTTTAATTTTTGACAAATCTTATATGGAATCTGGAAAATTGAAAGATAAAAAATAGGTAAGGAGGATAATACCGACTTAATAAGCATCAATCTACTAGCCATGGACAAAGAGGAAGCTTTCCATCCCGCCAATTTCTTATCAAAGTTGGCAATTACCGGCTCCCACAGTTTTTCACAATTCCTTTTAGCTCCTAACGGAAGGCCTAAAATATACTGTCGGAAAGGTACCAATAGAGCAGCCAATGTCCTTAGCCCAATTTCCAAGGATGTCCTCCTCCACATTAATACCATAAAGTTTACTTTTAACTAAATTAAGATGAAGCCCCGTCATAACACTAAAAATCATCAACACTCGTCTAACATTTTTAATTTGAGTGATGGAGGCTCGGCAAAAGATAATTAAGTCGTCAGCAAACTGGAGGTGAGTCAAATTGAAACTGTTTTGAATCTTTCCAAAAGAAAACCCTTGAAATAAGCCTAAATCCACAGCTTTAGTTAACATCATATGAAGAAGTTCACCAACCACATTAAACAAAAGAGGAGAAAGACTGCATCCTTGTCGCAAACCTTTCGCAATATGAAACTCTTTTGTAGGAGACCCATTCAGTAAAACAGATATTGATGCTGTGGAAATACACTGCTCAATCCAAGAACACCACCTTTCTCCGAAGCCCATCTCCTTCATAAGCCTTAACAAAATCTGCCAATCCACAGTGTCATAAGCTCTACTGAAATCCACTTTAAAAACAACCCCCTGCAGCCCTTGTTTCCTCCAATAATCGATGCCTTCATTGGCTACATAGGCACAATCCAACAATTGCCTCCCAAAAATAAAAGCGAACTGTGTAGGACTAACAATATCTTTAACACAAGATGACATTCTTTTTTAAAGGACTTTTAGAAAGAATCTTATGCAAGCTGCCCACTAGACTAATAGGTCTATAATCCTCAATACTATCCAGATTACCTTTCTTTGGAATCAAGGTAATAAATGCATGATTTACCCCATGAACCCACTGCTTACCATTGAAGAAATCTGTAAAAAAACTCCATAATCTTCACCTTTAGCAACTTCCAATACTTCTTGTAAAAACCCATGGTGAAACCATCCGGCCCAGGATCTTTTGCACTTTCAGAAGATGAAATTGCTTGCCAGACTTCTTGCTCTGTAAACACCTCCTCTAGGAAATCAGATTGAGATTGAGACAACTGCTTAAAATCAAAATTCAGTCCCTCAACTTCCAGTGTTGTTTTCTCATTGTAGGCATTCTTGAAAAAATTAAACACACTGACTTTTATCTGTTCTAGATCCGAGATTAAATTGCCTTTAAATTTGATAGAGTGAATAGAGTTGATTCTATTCCTTTTCATAGCACTCAAGTGAAAAAACCTTGTATTCCTGTCGCCATCCTTAATCCATCTATTTCTGGATTTTTGAAACCAAATCCTCTCCTCGATCCTTAACAGTCTCCATAATTCCTTTTTAAGTTCAATCAATTGGTCCCATTCCCCTATAGACAAATTTCCACCTTGACACTTTAAGTCCAAACTATTGCTTTTAATTTCCAGCAACGAAATGGACTCTGCCAGTCCTAAATGTCCACTTCCAAACCAGTTCCTGATTTTATTTTTTGCACCATGCAGCATTCTGAAAATTCCACCACTATTATTCTTCTTATCTTCTACTTCCAGAGAATCAGCAACTAAGTCATAAAACCTTGTTCTTCTAACAGAAAATTAAAAAACCTAAAAGGTTTTGGACCCCAATTTGTAGATTTATCCTCCAACAAAACTGGATTATGGTCTGAAATAGATTTCGGTAAAAGAAACTGCACAATGCTAGGGAAATTCTTAAGGAATCTTGCACAGATTAAGAACCGGTCTAGTCTCACCCATGTTAAATCTTCTCTATTGTTGCACCAAGTGAAAGAACCTCCTGACATAGATAAGTTAATAAGGTTGGCATTTTGCACAAATGACCTGAAAATATCGATAGTATGCCAATTTTGTGACTTCCCTATCTTTTCTTCCGAATCAAGATACGCATTGAAATCTCCCCCTAGGCAAACTGGTAAATTTTGAGCTCTAACAAAATTCAACAGCTCCCCATAAAAATCCTCCTTCTCAGCTTCAACTGAAGGCCCATAAACATTGATAACTACAAACTCCATTGTACCATTATTATATTTTCCCACTTATGCTAACTCCATTGAATAATTATAAAGAAAAAGCTGTCTCAACATGCATACATGACTTATTTGCCAAACAAAATCAACTTTAGAATTTCATGCCAAGTAATAACAGCTTGAATTGGTACT
Source organism: Hibiscus syriacus (assembly GCF_006381635.1). Lineage (NCBI taxonomy): Eukaryota > Viridiplantae > Streptophyta > Magnoliopsida > Malvales > Malvaceae > Hibiscus > Hibiscus syriacus. The sequence continues at coordinate 3,068,890 of NW_024061783.1, forward strand.
GACCGTTCCATTAGAACTACTTAACTAAGTTAGCATAAGTGATCCTATAAATACACCTGCAAAGTTGTTTCAAAGGCTAAATATAAAGTAGATATGGCATACTGAAAATGGAGATGTTCATGAGTTAGCAGTAATCAAAACAGCCAAGTACCTGCGGTGAAGGATAGATGGTGAACCCAAGCTTTGATTTCTTTCCATAATCTACCGACAAACGTTCCAACAACAAAGATCCCAGACCGGATCCGGTTCCACCGCCGACAGCATTAAACACCATGAACCCTTGCAACCCAGTGCAGTTATCAGCTAACTTCCTAACTCGGTCAAGGCATAGATCCACAATTTCCTTGCCAACTGCAAAAACAACACAAAGCCTAATCAATGCAAGCCAACAAACAACAAGAACGAATTTAAGCACAGGGGAAAACGATGTTTTCTTACTTGTATAGTGCCCCCTGGCAAAATTGTTAGCAGCATCTTCCTTCCCCGAAATAAGCTGCTCGGGGTGAAAAAGTTGCCGGTAAGGACCGGTTCTAACTTCATCGATGACAGTGGGTTCCAGATCCACAAACACAGCTCTCGGCACGTGCTTTCCCGAGCCCGTTTCGCTGAAGAAAGTGTTGAAAGCATCGTGCGCCACACCCACCGAGGTATCACTGCAATGCCACTCACAAGATCCAATTTCTTTTTGTTAACAGTGAAATGGGTTCATGAATTTAGATCCCAAAAAGAGAAAAATAAAAGAAGAAGAAGGAAACCCGGGCATGGTTCCATCGGGGTGGATTTCATGTTCGAGACAGTAAAGCTCCCAGCAGGAATTCCCGACCTGGATACCGGCTTGGCCAATGTGGACGCTAATAATTTCTCATCGTTGCTTGTTTTCTTGGTTTAGTCAAAATGAGTGAAGATCTGGGATTAGGTGATCCGATACAAAGGGATCTGAGCTTAATCCGATCGGATCTGATGGGAAAGGGAATGGAACTATGGGAGAAGCAAAGGGATAAGGAGTGAAGTGAACCCAAGGCCGAGAACGTGACAATTATACAAAAAAAAGTCTGCCCTTTAAGTTCGGGAAATTACGAAATGGGCCGGCAAACCGACAAATATTGATCTGTCATTCTTATTATAATTAGGGTTGCAAGTAATAAAAATTGAGAAATTCGAATATTAAATGGTAGGGAAACTTACACATTTAGTATATCAATTATTATTTTCATTTTATTTGATCATTATTTTTTATTTAAAAATTATATTTATTATTATATTTTATTTTCATTATTATTAAGAAATTAACGATGATGTTGATGTGTCATCATAAGTATAATCATATCATCATTGAAATTTTAAAAAAAATATCATATCATTTATTACCTTTTTTTAACTAGGAGTAACCAGAATAAAATTAAAATATAACATTTTAAGTGTGGTTTTGAAAAAAAATTGAGTGATCAAAATGAAATAGCAGTGATAGTTAAAGTACTAAAGTGTAGTTTACCCTAGGTTGCATATAATTGTTCGAACTGATTGTATTTTTTTCTACGTTACATATGATATCATTGAACTTTAGGTGATATATCGTTTATATAGTTGAATTTTTTTTTGTCCTCTTGATTTCAAAACTTCGTTTTGACTAATTCAGACTGAATCGTGTCGCACATCTAATTTTAATGAATGAGTCTTTTATAATTACATATAATATTTAAATAATAATAATTTTAGGACATAGTACATTAAATTATAAATAAGAGACTTATCGTTAAAAATGAAATTGGCGTTAATTTTTTAGTTAACATAAACTTGAATTTTTAATACGAATCTAAGGGAAGTTCATAAGAATTAAATTCATAAAAAATATATAACTTTCTAAATTATAATATTATAATGTCGATTAAGAGTTCATTCTATTGGTATGCTTACTATTCATAAATTAAAATTCAAAACAAGTTTTTTTTTCTTTCTTTTTTTAATATTAAACTATTTTAACTTTCGAGATCATGAATAGTTTTAGGGTAAATTATCTCTAAGACCATTAACTTATTAGATTGATTATACTTTACCCATTGAATTAAAATTTTTATCAATTAAGTAATTATACTCAATTTAGTTTCAATCAAATAATTGACTAGCAAATTTTGTCAATTAGATGACTAAAAGTACTGTCAATTAGGTAATTGAAAATTTCACAGGGGTAATACATGGAAAATTTTCATTATATTGGATATAGATGATCAAAACTCGATTCGACTCAAAAATTATTAATGATTAAGGAGCCAATTGACATTGGTGGTTAAGGAATTGTTATTATTATTTGACTAACTGGGATTTGAGCACCATAAATATCAGAAGTATGAGCATTCAATATCAAATGATTGAAGTTATCTTTAAACATGTACTAATTTATAATTACCCTAGATTAATAAAAAAAAATAACATCATAAATATGTTATGCAATTTTAGATGATATTTGATTTATTAAATATCATTACAAATCTTACTTACACGAGGAAGATTACGAATAAATATTTATGTATATATATATATGATTAGAAAATCATTTAAACTAAAATCCAAAATAAGTAATTATATTCAAATTTAAACAGAAACTAAATAAATATATATAATTTTATTTAAATTTCATAAACCCGATTTGAATTAAACATTTTTAAATAAAATTTAAATTAATAAAACTTTTGTTTGGAAGCAACACTTCTAGTCTGCTTCATTATTACAAATCATCTGTTTATACTCTTGATTTTCACGGACCAGTCACGATCCAAATAAGAATCTATGCGTTGAAAAATGAGAAAGTTCCTATATTTTCCTTTATCCAACAATACCTTTGTTGTGTGATACTATCTGTTTCAATTTGTACATTTTCAATTTCTAGCTCCCAAGCAGCCTCAAGCCCCCAAAGTTCAGCCTCTAGGGTATTGCAAATGCCTATCTTAATCTAAGATACCTTTATTCCTCTTGTTCCATAACAACTAGAGAAACTGACGAAAAAGGTAAACATTTGAAGCTAACTTTTTAGTAAATAAATCCAACTTTTGACTATATATATATATATATATAGGTAGATAGATAATAACTGGGCCTAATGAGTTCTAAAGTCCAGTAGATGAGCACAGCCGAAGTTGTGTTTTGCAGATGGATATCTTTCTTTATTTTGTAACTGGTGGAAACCGTGGAACCCTTGGTTTTGTGTTTTGAAATACAGGCCAGTCAACAGCTTTTTCCTCCATTATTCATTACCCAAACCCAGGTTAGTATGCTTATTCTATTGCACTTTGTTAGCTTTTGCATATCGTATTCCTTTTCATCTTCTTCTTGTTGAAAGCAGTTTTTTATATCATATGTTTTTGAGACGACTGTATAGAAAAATAAATGCATTCAGCTTCGGGATGATTTGAAGACTCTGGTTTAGTGACTCAGATTCATCACCCTGTCATTCCAAAAATGGAGGAGCAATCGTTTTTTGATAGAATGATCACGCACCTCCGTTCATCTTGCAAGTAATATTGTTTTTCGTTTTTCTTTATTTATGCAATTTTTGATTCAATTTTCATTTGAATAACATTTTAAGTTTTGTTAATTGTTTAAAGGTATTATACTGGTTATCCTAAGGATTTTGGGCCGTCACGGGTTATCCATTTCACATCCGAGCGTGAATTTGTGCAGCTCCTTCACAAGGCCGTCCTGTTGTTGTTGCATTCACTATTAGGTTATCTAAAACCCCAAATCCCTTATTTTTTATCACACCTTTTTGTATACATCCCCGGCTCATCCTTTATATCTTTGTTTTTCATATTGCAGGGGGAACTATACAAAGCATCTTGACAAAGTACTGGAGGAAGCTGCTGCTGAATTCTATCCAAATGTTAAATTTATGCGCGTAATTTTTCCTTTTTCCTTCTGATAATGTTACCGGTCATTACTCGTTTCCCTTTTACAATTTCATCGTAGTGCAGCTGTTCTTAGTATAAATACTTGTCCAACATTAGCTAATATCCAGCTACTTTCGACTTTGAAGCTTTGAATTTGAACCTTGGGGATCTGGGAATGGGATTTATGAAATTTGGAAGGCTTATGTCCCCGGATCAAGCCCATTTCTAAAGAGCTTTTATGCACCCAAACTACTATTGCACCTTAGTACAACCCCTAATTTTTGTAGTGATGACTGTGATACAGGGATAGTATTTGTGTTAACTTACTATAGGTTACTTTCTTTATTCTTTCCTTACACTCACATTTTAGTTTCTTGTGTTATTCTCCTCCAGGTTGAGTGCCCAAAATATCCTGGGTTTTGTATAACACGGCAGAAGAAGGAATATCCATTCATTGAAATATTTCATAGTCCGGAGCAAGTATGCTGCTTCTCTTTATTTATATTTTCTCCCTCTACTGTGCTATTTGCTTGTTTTGGTCTGTTGTAACCATTTGCCATTAACTGGTTAAAGCATCCAGAACTTAATGTTGTGTAGTTAGGAGTTGGTCAAGTAGTGCATGATTTTTGTATAACATCCGTAAGCCTAACAGTTGCTAAAACTATAATAACCTGAATAGTTGTTTGCACTTTCTACTACCTTGCTATTTCTGATTCAGTTATGGCTTCTTAACCAGTAGGCCTTTATAGAATCAGAGCACATAGCCAAATCATTGTGGTTTGCTCCTGCAAAGCATTGTTGCTTGTGAAGGTTTTGCATTGCAGCCTTGCTGGTCATGATCATATGAATAACTTATCTGGTGAAATAAAATAAAATAAAATAATGGAAACGAAAGGAAAAGAAAGAAATAGAGGAACCAGAACTCTTTCTCTTTTCCAAGTTTATGAAAAAAATAGTTCCCATATATTCTGTTTTGCCTGTAATTTTGCGAGGTAAATGATGCATAAACTTGGGACAGTGTGTTGGTGTAGGGAAAAACCAAAAGTCAAAAGAAAGAAGGGTACGCTACTGCTGTCAAGTGTTAATGACAAGAATATAGCTGCCACTGCATGATATTCTTTAGTGTCTGCTTTCTGCTAAATTCCAAATTAAAACAAATTTGAAATTACGAACCTCTTATTTCCATCTTGTGGCCAGTAAACCAATATGAATGTATATTTTATCAGTTTGAATATGCTATGGGGTTTGGTTAAGCTGCAGTGAGCAGGTGAGTGACATGATATAGGCAAGATTAGACTTTGTGGAACCATGGAGTTGTTCCCTTTCAATGGTTAGTCCTTGAGAGTGAGTTTTTGATAAATAAAAATGAAACACGTAAGCTGCATTCAAATGAATCTTTCGAGTGCAAAATATGTTTTAACCCATATCCTATGTTGGAGTCTACTATTTGTAATAATGTCAGAGTTCATGCCTACATGTTTTTGAATATTGAATATTGTCAATTTGCAGCAAATGATTTGTTGTAGATATTTATGTCTAAATCTTGCCACATGGTGGCCAATTTACATTGTTATCATTTAAAAAGAAATTCTATTGCAGGCTGTAAACCAAGGAGGGTTGCTGATCCAATATCACAAGATACTCTGTAAAAGTTCTTCCTGTGAGTTCTTTTTTATCCTTTTCCCCTAAAATTCCTTAGCATCACCGGTACCCTCAACGGTTCTTGAATTGTTTGCTTTGCAATATGTTTCCGTATGAAAATTCGGTTGAGATAAACTTTCACACATTTAATCTGCTTATATATAGTTATATACATATATAGATACTGCAAGCAAAGGTTCTTATGTTAATGCTTTTCATATATTAGGTTTGTGAGCATTATGTACATCAAATTGCATACATGTGCCCATTGTTAGTTTCATGTATTTGTCCCTTGGTGTCATAACAACACGAGTGTTATTTCCAGAAAACAATCTAGAATTTCACAATGGTATATGCATATAAATTCTGGTAAACAAAAGTGAGTATACACATGTTTCGCTGAAGCAGTATTCTTTCTTTAGCCATGAGTTCCTTCTCTGTATCATCGTTACTATTCGATATCCTAATAGTTTCTGTTCTTACATCTATGGTATTCAGTTCAATTATGATCTCAGCGCTAATGGATTTAGAGAATTCTTCAAGCGCCACGGGGTTCAGACATCGGATCCGAAGTAAAGACACGGTGACAAATCCCATAACATCATAAATGGTACATGCACTTGGCCGAACGTCGATACTTTAAAATGTCTATTGTGATGCCGGATGTCTATTTGTTAACCCTATAATTTTCAGTAAAACTGTAATATTTACTCCCTCGGGGTCCCAACTATCAAAACCCTCTAAAAAGGCTCTTATTTCTTCCTCCATTCCATCATCCCCTTCTCTCGCAGATCACACTGGTTATATATTGCTCTCTGATTCTCCTCTTCTCCTTTCAAATTACGTATGTATTTTCTACCTTTTCTCTCCATTACACCCACTATAGCATGCACATATATCGTTAAACTTGGAATATTCTTCGTTAAACGATGGTTTTCCGGTTATGTGAAACCAAGTTTTCAGATACGGAACCTGTTTTCCGGCAATAAATTCATTAATATATTATGTATATAGGGGAAATTCAATTATTTTATACATATTAAGAGCATTGACGAGTGAAAATAGACTTGAAATTGACAGTAGTAAATAAAAATATATTCATTAAAGAGTTAATCTTAAGATTTTATTTATTTATCTAACGATATTTGTATAAATTTTTAAAAAATTATATATAAGTGGTTCCTAATCCAGATGCGAGTATATCCTTCTTTGGGTGTATTTTTTTATCGAAGAAAGAGAAGCATTACTGTGGGTTAATTTTTTTGGCATAATATAAAAAGATGTTGTTAGGTGCACTTTACCAGCTCATGACCCTGAACCTGCTTCCCCTTAAACACTCGAGAGTTTCGCTCGATCCAAATGACGTAAATGAAAGAGTTCGAAACAAGCTTCATGATCGTGGTAAGAAGGGATTTTTCCTTTAGCACCTAACAATCCAATCAAACTCCTCATTCCAGTCAACCACATTCATTCGAACTCCACACAACCTTAAGACATCACATCAAATTCTTCCAGAAAAAAGCATAAATAAAAAATATGTGATCTTTATATTCGAGCTCACCCCCACAAAACATGCATTACTCCTCCACTTGTATTATGAACGCACACAACCCGTCTCTTGTTAAAAGTTTCAAAGTTTGGCAACCAACTTTGGAAAATGTTTTTTTCAAAGTTTGGTAAATGTTTCTTTGAAAAATGTTTTTCAAAGTTTGGTAAAATTTTGGTAGATGTTTGTTGAAAATAGGAATGGGTAAATTCACTTTAGTCATTGCACTTTAGGGTATTTTCAAAGATTAGTCCCTAAGTTTCTACTATAAATACCCTTACCCATTTAGCTTCAAAATCATCCCAAAACATTTCTTTCTTCCTATACTAGAGAGCTTTCTTGTGAGTAGTTAGTGTTTTGTAAACACTTGTAAATTTTCTCTCTTAGTAAAAGATCTGCAGCAGTCCGGAGACGTAAGCACAATTGGCTGAACTCCGTTATCAATTTTCGGGTATTTTTTTCCGCTTTTATTTCGCATTCTCACTAATCTGGTTATAGGGAAATTACTTGTACTCGGTTTATTTTCCTAACAACTGGTAATCAGAGCTTTTGGTTGTGAATTTTGTCAATTTTTCTGCGAGGTTACTATTCATTACTATTCACGTGAATAGTGAATTTCGTGAATAGTGAAATTTCGGTCGGCGATACGAGTTTGTCGACGGTGGTGTTCTAATACACTGTGGTTCGCAAGAATTGTCAGAAACGATCCAAAGAAGCCATATTCGAGTGGAAGCGATGGCTGCAGACGAAGGGAAGGTGAAAATTGAAAAGTTCGATGGTGCGGACTTTGGCTTTTGGAAGATGCAGATTGAAGATTTTCTGTACCAGAAAAATCTTATCAACCTCTCTCAAAAGCAACCAGAGGGCATGAAGAATGAAGACTGGGCTCTTCTCGACCGACAAGCCTCGGAGTCATCCGACTGACGTTGTCCCGAAATGTTGCTTTCAACATAGCAAAGGAAAAGACCACGGCGGGTCTTATGGCGGCTCTCCAGTATGTATGAGAAGCCATCGGCCTCAAACAAAGTTCATTTGATGAGGCGATTATTCAATTTACGGATGACGGAAGGGGCATCGGTGGCACAACACCTAAATGAACTCAACAATCACAACCCAGTTGAGTTCAGTGGAAATTGAGTTCGATGATGAAGTTCGAGCTTTAATTCTCTTATCATCTCTACCAGACAGTTGGAATGCTACTGTTAAGCAGTCAGCAGTTCGTCGGGAAACAGCAAATTAAAATTCGACGATGTTCGGGATCTGGTACTGAGTGAAGAAATTCGACGGAGAGAATCGGGTGAAGCATCAACTCCTCAGCCTTGCACACGGAGTCTAGAGGAAGAACTTCAGAAAGATATTCAATCGTGGCAGATCAAAATCCAGACGGGAAAAATCTAGAACGGGAAAGAAAGATTTACCTGTTATAATTGTGGCAAGAAAGGTCACTTTAAAAGAGATTGCCGAGCACTGAAGAAAGATACCGGTGCACAGGAATCTGCCAACGTGACAGAGGAGACAGGTGATGCCATGATTCTAAGCGTCAACAGTCCGATTGAATCATGGATCTTGGATTCAGGGGGCATCTTTCCACTCCACCCCATGCCAAGAAATCATGGAGAACTATGTCAGTGGTGATTTGGGAAGGTTCATCTTGCTGATGATGAAACCTTAAAGATCGTCGGAAAAGGAGACATCCGACTAAAGTTGCCAAACCAGACCACCTGGAAGCTGACAGGAGTGAGACATATTCCTGGCCTCAAAAGAAATCTGATTTCTGTTGGACAGCTTGATGGAGAAGGATATAGCACAACCTTTTCAGGCTGTGAATGGAAGATTACCAAAGGAGCACTCGTCATTGCTCGTGGTAAGAAGATGGTACTCTCTATGTAACCTCAAATTTAGAGAATATCATTGCAGTAGCAGATGCTGATGGAAAATCAAACCTATGGCACCAAAGGCTGGCCATATGAGCGAGAAAGGGATGAAGACACTTTTGTCAAAAGGGAAGCTGTCGGATCTAAAGAATGTAGATGTCGGACTATGCGAGGATTGCATCTTTGGCAAACAAAAGAAAGTCAGTTTTGCAAAGATTGGCAACACCCAAGGCAGAAAGGTTAGAATTGGTTCATACTGATGTATGGGGACCATCCCCAGTTCCATCTCTTGCAGGCTCACTATATTATGTCACCTTCATCGATGATTCAACAAGGAAGGTGTGGGTTTATTTTCTGAAGAAGAAATCAGAAGTCTTCGATATCTTCAGAAAATGGAAGGCCATGGTGGAAAATGAGACTGGTTTGAAAGTCAAGCGGTTGAGGTCTGACAATGGAGGAGAGTACAGAGACAGTAGATTCAGAGATTTCTGCGCAAACAATGGGATCAAGATGGAGACAACAGTTCCCAAGACACCGCAACATAATGGTGTAGCAGAGCGCATGAACAGAACTCTGAATGAACGTGCCAGAAGTATGAGGATACATGCCGGCTTGCCCAAATTTCTATGGGCTGAAGCAATCAACACTGCAGCTTACTTGATCAACCGTGGGCCCTCAGTTCCTTTGGATGGCAGAATACCAGAGGAAGTTTGGAGCAGAAAGAAATAAACCTTTCACACTTAAGAGTGTTTGGTTGTATTTCTTATGTACACATAGACTCTGCTGAAAGAAGTAAGCTTGATGCTAAGTCCAACAAATGTGCTTTTGTTGGTTATGGCGGTGATGAGTTCGGTTACCGGTTTGGGACTATGAAAATCGGAAGATCATCAGAAGCAGAGACGTCATTTTCAATGAAAATGTGATGTACAAAGATAGGTCAACCGCAGAATCAAGTAATACCGAAGCTGAAACAAAGGAATTTGCTGAGTCGAGGAGATTTCTGGAAATGATGTTCAGATCAATCCTGAAGCAGTTCAAGAAGAACCAGGCACACCAGAACTGAGACGCTCCTCCAGAATTCCTAAACCAACCCAACGATATTCTCCTTCTTTACACTACTTGTTGCTGACTGACAATGGTGAACCAGAGTGCTATGATGAAGCAATGCAAGTGGAGGATTCAGTCAAGTGGGAGTTTTCCATGAAAGATGAGATGGACTCGCTATGTCAAATCAGACATGGGAATTAGCTGAATTACCACCAGGCAAGAAAGCACTCCACAACAAGTGGATTTACAGGATCAAAGAAGAGCACGATGGGAGCAAACGCTACAAAGCAAGATTGGTGTCAAAGGCTTTCAGCAAAAGAAGGTATTGACTACAATGAAATTTTCTCTCAGTCGTAAAATTGTCTACAATCAGACTGGTGTTGAAAAATTGTAGCTGTAGAGAATTACATCTTGAGCAGTTAGATGTAAAGACAGCTTTCCTTCATGGTGATTTGGAGGAAGAAATCTATATGAGGCAGCCAGAAGGCTTCATAGAGGCAGACAAGAAAAAACCTGGTATGCAGGTTGAAGAAGAGCTTGTATGGTTTAAAACAAGCTCCTAGACAGTGGTACAAGAAGTTCGATAGCTTCATGAGTAGCAGTGGTTTTCAGATGCCAAGCAGATCATTGTTGCTACATCAAGAGGTTCGACAACAGCTTCATTATTTTATTATGTACGTTGATGACATGCTCGTTGCAGGCTCAGACATGCAAGAGATTATACACTTGAAGCAAAAATTGTCGAAGCAGTTTGCTATGAAGGATCTGGGCGCTGCAAAGCAGATTCTTGGGATGAGGATCAAAGAGACACAAAGTCGGGGACTTTGATGTTATCACAGGCTGAGTACATCAACAAAGTACTCTCCAGGTTCAACATGCAAGATGCTAAACCAGTAAGTACACCTTTAGGTGTTCATTTCAGACTCTCCAAAGACCAATCACCAAAGACGGAGGAAGAACGTGCACACATGGTGAAGGTGCCGTATGCCTCAGCAATGGAAGTCTGATGTATGCCATGGTTTGTACCAGACCAGATATTGCTCATGCAGTGGGAGCTGTTAGCAGGTACATGAATAATCCGGGCAAGGTACACTGGGAAGCAGTCAAATGGATCCTCAGATATCTTCGGGGTACCACAAACAAAGCACTTTGTTTCAAAGGTGGAGATATGATATGACAGGCTATGTAGATGCTGACTTAGCCGGAAATGTCGACATCAGAAGGAGCACTACAGGGTATGTCTATACTCTAGGAGGAACTGCAGTGAGTTGGGTTTCTCAACTACAGAAGATAGTTGCTCTCTCCACAACTGAAGCAGAATATGTCGCTGTTACGGAAGCCAGCAAGGAGATGGTTTGGCTCCAAAGTTTCTTGGAAGAGTTAGGCAAGAAACAAGAAAACAATATCTTGTATTGCGACAGTCAAAGTGCTATCCATCTAGCAAAGAATCCGTCTTTTCATTCCAGGACAAAGCACATACAATTGAGATATCATTTTATCCGGTCTCTTCTGGAAGATGGGATTTTGAAACTTGAAAAGATTAGTGGAGCTCAAAATCCGGCAGACATGTTGACAAAGACGGTGACTACGGATAAACTGAAGTTGTGTTCAACTTCAGTTGGCATGCTAGAATAACAAGACCAGACTGCTGCTGCATTGATCGAGGTGTGAAGACATATTAAAATCAGTCTTCAAGTGGGAGATTGTTAAAAGTTTCAAAGTTTGGCAACCAACTTTGGAAAATGTTTTTTTCAAAGTTTGGTAAATGTTTCTTTGAAAAATGTTTTTCAAAGTTTGGTAAAATTTTGGTAGATGTTTGTTGAAAATAGGAATGGGTAAATTCACTTTAGTCATTGCACTTTAGGGTATTTTCAAAGATTAGTCCCTAAGTTTCTACTATAAATACCCTTACCCATTTAGCTTCAAAATCATCCCAAAACATTTCTTTCTTCCTATACTAGAGAGCTTTCTTGTGAGTAGTTAGTGTTTTGTAAACACTTGTAAATTTTCTCTCTTAGTAAAAGATCTGCAGCAGTCCGGAGAGTAAGCACAATTGGCTGAACTCCGTTATCAATTTTCGGGTATTTTTTTTCCGCTTTTATTTCGCATTCTCACTAATCTGGTTATAGGGAAATTACTTGTACTCGGTTTATTTTCCTAACATCTCTCGTAGGCAGTCGATTTAAAATGGCCATCTACGCGATCATCGAGTGCCTAGAAACATGAAGTGTGTGTCAAACCAACCGATGCTAAATCACCTTCTCCCTCCTAAGTTGAATAGCCTCCCACACCCTTCTCAAAGTCACCTCCGGACCAAGAACAGTGCAACATAAAACGGAGGACTTTAGCTTAAGCAACTTTCGTTAAGCATGATAATGACATGACCGTACTTACAACTGTAAAAAATACTCGGTGAATTATTAGAAATTGTTATATTATGTACTTAATTTAAGATTATGATTATAAATTTTCATTATAATTTGTAATATTTTTAATTTGGAAAAAAATTAGTGGATTCTATATAAAACTTGTCTAATCCTAGCCGTCCAAGAAAAATAAAGAGTTAACTATTTCAAATATCACTCACCTTTAAGCATAGGCTCGTTTATATCACTAGTGTTTCAATTTTACCAATTTTAACACTAATGTTTATGTTTAGCTGCAATTATGACACTTCGTTGTTAATTCATTAACGAAGCAATGACGTGGCATCTTTTTTCTGTTACGGCGATGACATGAGTCCCTCATCAAAACGACATCGTTTTGACACGACCGTTTTGATGTTCAAAAAGCTCAAAACGACGTCATTTTGTTGATGAAAAAAATACTTTTCATGGGATTCAAACCGTAGATCTTTAGTATCCAAAGCTAAATACCCAACCACCAAACTAACTTAAGATCTTGTTACAAACTTAACAAAACTATTATAAATGTTAAATAACAGTTTGAATTTTTAGTTTTTATGAATACAAACTAATAATCTTCATCTCTTTCCTTTCTTCATCAAGAAAACTCCACAAACGGTTATTAGTGTTTTTCTTATTAGTGTTTTTCTTATAAATGTTATAAGGAAGGAGATGAAGATTATTAGTTTGTATTTATGAAAACTAAAAGTTCAAACTGTTATTTAACATATATATAATAGTTTTGTTAAGGTTGTAACAACTTTTTAAGTTAGTTTAGTGGTTAGGTATTTAACTTTAGATTCTAAAGGTTTACGGTTTGAATCCTATGAAAAATATTTTTTTCATCAACAAAACGATATCATTTTGAATATTTTGGACATCAAAACGGTAGTGCCAGAACGACGTCGTTTTGATAAGTGAGTCATGTCATCGTCATTATGAAACATAGATATCAATGACATAAATGAGTCCACACTTAATGAGTGGTATTTAAAGTAGTTAAGCCAAAAATAAAATTTAACACTTCACAAAGCATTACAGTTAGGGGTGTGTAAATTCGGGTACCCGGAACTTTCGGATCGACGATTTTTCGGCCCGTGTCCCGACCCGGATGTTACGGGTACCCGGTAATCGGGTACCCGGATTTTGCGGGTACCCGATACCCGGTTTTTAATTTTTTATTTTTAAATTATTAATTTTAAAAAATATATACACAAATTTAAATATTCGAAACTTCGAATTACATACTATAATATCCGAACATAAAATTTAAAAGTTCGAAATACAAAATATAATAATCTATAATATAAATAATTCATTATATTTATATAATTATATATAAAAAATAAAAAAAATAAAAAACTAACCGGGTACTCGGGTAACCGGGTACCCGGAAAAACTAGATTTTGTGACCCGTCGGGCCGGGTACCCGACCCGGCCGGGTAATTTTTTTTAGAGAATTACTCGGTTTTTTTAAATCTGAATCGACGGGTCGACGAATCGGGTCAATCGGGTCGAGTAATTTTGCACACGCCTAATTACAGCTCCTTGTCTTTTTCTCTTACAGGTTTAGGGTTTAATTGAACCTCGAGCCTTCTGCTTCTCCGTTACCCGACGCCGTCAACGCTGGTTGGTCCGACCCAATCATTTGACGGGTACAAAATCCCATTTTTCTATGGATTTCTCATGAAACATTGTTATTTGCAGAAAAGATATTAAGTATAGAAAAATGGCTTACTTAAGAAATTCAAAACATTCACTCGGGACGTTATTGTACCACACCAGGCTGAACACTTATAATGGGCATGGATACTCTCTACTTGGGCAACCAAAGCAGCCTCCTTTGCTCAATCTACAAACACCAAAGCCACAAAAAATTCTTGCTTGTATTGGGTTTCGAGAAGTTTCAACTCTCAGACATCTTCTTCTTCTGCTGAACAAATGAGCCTTATCAAGCAACTCAGGGAAAGAACAAGTGCTCCCATAAAGGATGTCAAGGCTTCTCTTGTTGATTGCAATTGGGATATTGGTATGGAATATAAAATACCCTGACTTCGTTTTTCTCTGATATTTTGTTTTTACTGTTTGTTTTGCCTTTTGGATTATGGTTTTTGATTGTGTATGCAGAGGCTGCACAGAAAGAATTGAAGGAAAGAGGAAAAGTTTTGGCCATGAAGAAGTCATCAAGGACTGCTACCGAGGGTCTGCTTGCTTTGGCTCAAAATGAGGGCAAGGCTGCTGTAATCGAACTTAATTGCGAGACTGATTTTGTTGCAAAGAATGAAATTTTCGAGTACTTGGTTAGTGGGGGATTAATGATTTTCTTGTTTATGTATAATTGAATTTGAAGTCTATTCTTGGAAGCTTTTGTTTGTATTCGGTTAATTTGAATATTATGCTCTATTTCCCTTGGTTGCATTATTGTTGTTACTTTTATTTGTACTGTGTTATTGCTTGTAATTTACCAATATCATGTTTCATACAGGCTTTGGCATTGGCAAAGCAAGCTTTGTTGGTTGAAAACTCTTCCCAACAGGTTCATGGGGTTTTTTCGTTTGGTCCCGAGTGTTTGGAGGTTAGAAATTTCGATACTAAAAGCTTGTTATTTTATTCTTATTAAACCGGATGAAATCTTTGTTCGTTTTACCCTTTTGTTATGAGCTTGTTCTTGTTTAACTGTCATGATTTCCCCATCAAACCAGTGAGTAAAGAGATTTGGTAGGTTAGGATAAGTTACTCATTTTAGTATTTTATTGAGCATATTTCCAATCTTCCGCGCTTTTGCCACTTTGACTCAAATTGCTGTCTGAAATCCCATGATTATTGCTACCAGGACTTAAAATTAAATCTTGACCATCCAAAAATTAGTGGGGAGACAACCATTCAAAATGCGGTTACAGAAGTGGCTGCAATGATGGGAGAGAATATAAAATTGAGGAGGGGTGTTGTGATGTCAACATCTTCACCCGGTGTTGTTTCTGCTTACCTCCATAGATGTCCTCCTCAGGTACTGTTCTTTTTTTTCCCTTCCGGTTTATATTGCTTGGTAGGCAACATGCTTATAGAGTGCTTTCCCCCCAACATTCAACATGGTATCTTAGTTGTAATGGTAGTGTCTCATAGGAAAAATATAATCTGGGTCCGACAACGATATAATAATTTTTTGTGTGGTTGTAGGTTTAGGTTGAATCGTTGGAATTTTATCTCTCGAAGCTGAGAATGAGATTCCTCAATTGGATGCCTTCCAGAAGGTTGGCTCAGAGCTAGCAATGCATATCGTGGCAGCAAACCGTTATTCTTAACAAAGGAATTCGTGACCTCTGATGCACTTAACAATGAAAGCTAGATTCTAAAATTTCAGGTATCTATAAATTATGGATACTGATTTGTTTTGTATGTGATTATCACATTACATGTATGCCATTCTACAGTGTCAGCTATATATAATTATTTTATGGATAACGACATTACATTGCATGGATATCCTCGCCATAAAAATGTGATCATCCGGTCTTAAAACTTCATTTTTATGAATACTAATTTATTTTGTTTGTCAGGCCGAAAGTACTGGAAAGTCTCAGATGGTCATAGACAAAATGGTCGAAGGTCATCTGTCTAAATACTTTGAGGAGGTTGTTCGTATGGAGCAAAAATATTTCTTGAATGATTCTTTAAGCATTAAGGTATGTGAGGTCCTCTTTATTGTATTTTAAACTTAAATATACTGATGTGAAACTATAGCTCCATCATATTTGCTCTCAGGATTCGGATTTCGGAGTTCGAAGGGCTAATGAGGGATACATTTAGAAGGGCGAGACATTCAAAACTAGTATACCTTTGAGCTTGGTACTCACTACTCACGTTACTCAGACTCAGGTGTTAGTGTCAGACATGGGTATATATATATGATACATGTATGATTAGACTTTTCTAAGGTTTTCCATGTATTTGGAGGATCCTTGGAGGTCATATTCCATATCCATATGCTGGAAATGAGTGTTAGACATGGGGTTTTCAAGAAAAATGATTGTTGACTAGAAACTTAATATACAGATGATTTATATTTTCTAAAGTGTTCATGGTTGATTAAAACTTAATACCCTGCACTAGGTAATGTTGGATAATCTATCGAAGGAAGTCGGCTCACCAGTGAAGATTGGCAACTTTTTCAGAATGGAAGTCGGAGAAGGAATTCAAAGGTAGAGCCACACCTGCAAAAATATATAATTTTTTGTTTCTCATGTGAGTTGCTTTTTCTGTAATAGTAAACTTGTCTTGATTGACTTGAGTAGGGGCCTTTGCCTTTATCAGCCGCTCTCTATAACTCTTGCTAATACAGGGTACATTTTTGTTCATGCTATTCGTATTTTCAGGCCTGAAGCGCCGAGTGCTTAACCTGGAAGCAATCACCATAGAATTCTAATGTTTACTCTTGACAAACAACCAAGCATTTACAGTGTTCCTCATTATTTGGCGAAGGTTGACATGAACAATTCATCGCCATCTTCGAAGCTCCAAACTTCATTTTTGGGCGTGAAACAATCGAAACTTCCGGTGCTGCCGCAACGTCCCAGTATCTTTAGTTCAGTCGGGCAAAACAAAACATAGGAATGAGAACCGACTTGTTCATGATTTTCTTGTTCTCTTGCTACGTGCTATGGCTTTGCTTTAGCGGTAAAGGACGTGCCTGTGATCATAGGCATGCATTGTTAAGATATTTATAGCTGCTGAAATGAACCAGTTTGGTAAAAAAAAATCTCAAAGTAATATTTTAAACCGAATTTGGTAATTAGTTATTTGGGTTTTGATTAATACAAGGAAAATTACTTAAATGGTCACTCAACTTTTAACATGTTGACATTTTGATCACCCAGAAATCCTTTCAATAGTGATTTCTGATAAATTCTAATAAAACAAATAAGTATTAGTAGATGATATGCTTTCTTTTTTTATTTCTTTTACGCTATAACGTAATCAATTTTAAAAATGTATTATTCACTAAATTTAAATTTAATTCTTAATATTTGTAGTTGAATGGAATTTTAATTGTATACTAACGAGCAGTTGGTGTACATTTTTATATTCCATTTTCTAGTAAGATTTACTCTAAAATTTAAAGACTACTTAAATTGGTTTATGCAATTGTATTATCAATTTGAAATGCAATAATAAATAGATTTATTGTATAAATTGATCTCTAAACAGGGACGAAACTACATGGAAGGTGGGAGGGACAATTACCCCCAACTTGATGGTTTAATTGGTTGTAAATTACTAATATTTCGAAATCGTTACATTTAAGTTATTGTTCCTCTCAATTTTTGGTTTAATTATACAATTAAGTTATTGTTTCTTTGACTGACATTAACCGATAATTATTTATTGTTGACCAAGTGTTGATTGCATTGGTTGAAAAATTTTAATTGTTGTTCTTTATTTTTTTTCAAGAATTTTTTAAATTAATTGTACACATTTTCGATATTCATGATTATTTGTAAAAAAATGATTTTTAGAATTTTTAAATTTTATTGAAAATTTTCAAAAAAAAAAAAATCAATTCAATATTAAAAAAATATAAATTCTAAAAATGATCGATTAAAAAATATTTCTTCAAAATGATTAAAATTTTTAAAAAATATGTATAGTTTAAAAAAATTATAAAAAGAAGGTTAATGTTAGTCGCCAACAGTACTTTCCCAAAATAATTGTTTTTTCTTTTGTTCTTTTATGTATTTTTTAAATTTAATGCATAATTTGATCATTAAATTATACTTTTTCTATTTTAATCCTTTTATTATTATTGAAAGTGTTGTGTGATGCTTTTTAACGAGCAACATGTGTCAATCATTCTTTTAATGATAATAATAATAAAAATAATTTAAGAAAATAATAACATTAAATTACGATCCGAAAGAAAAATTAAAAATCCAATCTCATAAATTGTAATTATTATTCCAAAGCAAAGTAGGTCAAGGTGCCCCATTTGGTTTTAACTAAGAATGCGATACTTAGTGTTGACAAACAACCAAGCATTTACAGTCTTGCTCGTTATTTGGCAGAGCTTGACATTTACAATCCTTGGTCATAGCTGCAGCTCCAAACTTGGCATTCACGGCCATGTAACAATTGTATATTCCGGTTTGACCGCATTGTCCCGGTATCTTTAGCTCCGTCGGGCAGAACTTAAGACCCACTACACGCAGTAAAAACAAACAAACGTTCTTCTTCTTCTTCTTCTTCTTCTTCTTCTTCTTCTTCTTCTTCTTCTTCTTCTTCTTCTTCTTCTCTTCTTCTTCTTCTTCTTCTTGTCTTGCTATGTGTTTTGATCATATAAGCATGAGTCGTTTGAGATTTTATAGGGTGCTCA
The DNA here is from genome assembly GCF_006381635.1 of Hibiscus syriacus. NCBI lineage: Eukaryota > Viridiplantae > Streptophyta > Magnoliopsida > Malvales > Malvaceae > Hibiscus > Hibiscus syriacus. The sequence continues at coordinate 3,087,651 of NW_024061783.1, forward strand.
AATGATCAAGGATGGTAACAACGGGTCTTTAAAAGGTAAATATTTGTATTATAACAAATTGGTCGTAAAAAGGAACAACATTAATTGCAATCCTAAAAGTTTTATCTGATATCTCAAGTTTCCAAATGCATGATTGAGTATCCTAATTCTATTTCGAGTTAATTACACTATAAGTCTCTAAACTATATTTTTATTCTAAATTAGTTCCTAAACTTTTGGATGTTATAATTTTATCCCCAAACTATCAATCTCATTCTAAATTAGTCTCAAATTTTGAACATTTCGATTTCAACTTCAACTATGACCCTCATTCTAAATTGGTCCACAAACTTTTTAATGTTCCAATTTCATACCCAAATAAAGCATAAACACTAATTAATGTTGAATTTAAACAAATAATGTTTTAACTTTTAATTTCATTAAATAATGATTTCGAAGGGCATAATATATCATTAACTATCATTTACGCCCCATCGTATTATTAGGCATTACTAGTTTAATAAGCCAAAAAAATCATTTTTTTGGAAGAGTACCCCTACAAGTTTTTTTTTCTTTTTGAAAAATTACTCTCTAAACTGTACACATAGAATTACCTCACGTCCTACAAAAAACGTGTAATCACCTCACGTTCTATGAGGCGCGAGTCTTCTCCAACGTGGATACACTTTTCAGAGAATACAATTTAATATTTCAATTAATGACCTTGCGTTCTGCACATCGCGAGGTTCTCGGGATATTGAAATGTTTTGGCAAATTATCGCATGTGGTATTTTACATACCTCGCGTTTTGTTACATATCAAGTTTCCAACCCAAAGCGCAAGCGTTTATAGGCACGTTCGAGGGGTATTTTGGGTAGTTATTCTAAAAAAATTCATAATTTATAAGATTATAGGCATAATATTGGAATTTATCTTTCAATTGTGGTCAATATCAATCCATATGAGATATTGTAAGTGGGTTAAAAATCGCATTCAAAATGGTTCCAAAGTTTGTTTTGTGCATGAAGAAAATGTTAAAATGATTTGATAGAAATATTCGAGGGGGGTTTTCGGGTAGTTAATCTGAAAATTTTCGTAATTTATAAGATTAGAGGAATATTATTATAACTTATCTTTCAATTAAAGTTAATATCGGCACATATGAGACATTGTAAAAGGGGTAAAAATCGCGTTCAAAATGATTCCAAAACTTGATTTTCTACATGAAGAAGAAGCTAACATGACTTGATAGGCATGTTTGGGGAGTATTTTCGGAAAGTTAGTCTAAAACTTTTCTTCATTTATAAAATTATAGGTGTAGCATTGGTATTTATGTTAGTGTATCAATTCTTGGTAAGCGGGTGTGAGTTATTGTACCAGTCCACCTATCATTGATATAACAAAAAAATCACTTGTAAAACCCTAAAAAATATATAAATATATAAACATAGTTCATTTTTAAATACCTCTAAAGTAGTGGAAATTTAAATGGGGTCGGGTGTATAGGAATCGGTTGTACAAACGACAATCACAACTACGTCCACGATTGTAACAACACCAAATACCCTTCAATAAATTGTTTTCCGGATCAACAACTTTACATAGCCCTGGAACAAAAAGGCCAAACATTGTCGATCCTCAACTCTTGTATTTCGAGCTCTGCAAAACGTGTATATGATACAACCACATCAGATGCAATTTGTTTCGAGATTTATTTGGCATCAAGATCCCCCAATAACTCGTAAAATATGAGCACGAGCAAACCGCTACAAAATAAAAATTGTGCAAAAAATTTAAAAAATCGTAAAAAAACAATAACATAAAATAAAATAAAATTTAAATATTATAAAAAAAATTAAAATAAATAAACCTAGATTTCAAAAATTACTTCTTTAATTACTAAGCAACATTGGCGGGTAACTACGTAAAATTATCGTCTAAAAATTTAATCTTGATCTTCCCTCCATCCATATCATTATTTCTCGGACTAAGTTCGAGCAGTTCCACACACAAGCTAACCTAGTACCCATCGAAAATACCGGTAATAGTCGTTCCGTCAACATTTAACCCAAGATAGAATGCAACATCTTCAAGGGCAATAGTCGTCTCCGTACAAGGAAAATGAAACGTGTATGTCTCCGATCTCCATCGTTCTAACAATATGTTTATCAATGAAGGATGCAACTTCATACCATCAATTATAATACTAACGTAACTTATTCCGACTTCATGTAAATACGGAAGAATATCTTTATTGGAGGTTCCGTAATTTTAGCCATACTCGATTGACGTGGCGCTTTGTGGGAGGTAATAAAACATGAACACAGCAGAATGGTTTACTGACATTTCGGATGAGGCCTTTCCCTTATGCCTCTTTCTCTTATTTGAATATGGACCTAAAGCCGAACTATTCTTTACTTTAAGGCTTGATATACTATTGCACAATTAAATTAATTTTAAGATTTAAATAATTAAAATAGAACTTGAAAATTTAAAAACATAAAAACCATTTGTAAATACACATAATGAGATAGGAGCATATAAGGTTCCAACTTTTAGGATTAGTTCCTTCTCCTTTTAAATTGATTATAAAAAACTATTTATGTAATGTCTAAAAAAATTACCCACTTTTTGTTAACGAATTATCTTATTATAAATCGGCTTCTTAAATTAATTATAATAAGTCATTTATGTCTTACCCACTTTCCATTAACAAACTATCGTATTTATCATAAATTGGCTTCTTTTCATTTTCTAAACCTTTTTCTTCCATCTTTTATATTTCTAGTAGGTGTGTTAGGTTATTCGAAGATCCGGATATTTTGTTCTTTAGATAGTAAAAAAATATTTGTGTTCCGATATCTTAATATCAAGTACCATGTTGATATATATATATAGGCATTTTAATTATAACGTGTAAAACTCTTTTAGTTTTACAACTTTTAAGAATCATTGGATGAGAGGAAATCAAATGCTTAGATTAACGGGTGAAATTATTCATTGGAAGTAAACAATGAGTTAATCTTAGCATTTCATTTCCTCTCATCCAATGATCCTAAAAAAGTTTCAATTTAAACGTTTTACGCTAAGCTTAACAGGGACGGAGCCAGGATTTTAGTTTGGGGGCAAAATATAATTAACAATAGAAAATGAGAAGAAATCAAAATAAATCAAAATTTAAAGGTCTAAATCAATAACTATCCCATTTTTTAATGGTAAAAGTTTTGGGGGCAGTGACCCCGGGACTTACGTGACTCCGTAAACTCATAATAATTAATGGATTAAATATCTAACTCGAAAAAATTATTTAATTCTGATCAAATAATTTTGAATACCCCTGATATTTAACGCGATATTTACGCGAATTAAATATATATATTTTTAACTTATTTTTATGAAAAAACATATATTTTTTTATCCGTTCACCAAATTAAAAATTGATTCGAATCGTTTCAAATTAAAAAGGTTAAGACTTAAAAATAAAAAATAAAAAAATTGCATACTTTTTAATACAATATTCCTAACATTATCGAAAAGATATTGTACAGGTTATAATTCCGTTTGTTTTTCTTTGTTTAAAGAATTTATTTTTGTCAACGAAATATTTGAATTTAAAAATAAAATTTGGTGATGGGGCCCGGCATAGTAGACAGTTGGCTGGGCCCACTTAGGGACGAATATAGTATTTGTTTGAATGTATTGATAATTTCCATAGAACCCGTACCCCTATACTAATTTTAAGATATAAGTAAAAATTCAGTAAAATACAATGAGGTACGCTTCGTACTAGAAAACAGAATAATTATATGTTCTAAAATTAATATATATTTGATTTTTCAGCAACATATATATAAATAAAAATACCAACCAAAGCACTGAACCTGCATAAGCACATCCAAGTAATCACTGTATTTTACGATTGTAACTGGCAGGAGTCTGGAAGATACAAAAACCGACACATGGATCTCCAAAGAATTGAATCCAGGCTTGATAAAGGTGTCTACTCTGAGTGCAGTACAAAGTTCTTCAGGGATCTCCTTCTATTGTTCAACATCATCGGTTTTCACCGGAAAAGTTCACCCGAACGTACTGCTGCTGAACAACTCCGGGCTTTGGTCTTGAAGGAAATGAACCATAAGCTTCCGAAACAAGACGATTCCTCAAAACCCAGCAAATCTTCCACAATGGTCCCATGCGGGAAACGTACTTCTTCCAAGGCAGTAATCAAAGATGGAAAAGAAAGAGTGGTTGAAGAGAAACAAAAGGCGAATGAGAAGAAGATCGATGCTAGTCCTTTTGCCGCGACTAATACGACGCTGTCGTCGGCATAAGGAAGAAAAGAAGTAAAGAAAGAGCGGTTTTCGGGGCGTTGGAACTCATTGAGAACAAGCAGCAAGAGTGGGGATTCAAATCACGAGTATGGTGGTAACGAGCTCAGTTCACATGACGCGGTGGAGCTGAAGGTGGATACCAAGAAAGAAAACAACAAGGCGAGGAAGAAACAAGGAGCAGCAAGTTTCTTGAAAAGAATGAAACAGAATTCCATTTGTAATTTATAAGTTAACAATTTTTAATTATATAATTAAAAATACATAAATATTATTTTACTTATAATTATTTTTTGAATTTTATAGTGTAAAAATCAATATTTTTATGAAATAACCTCACCAATTCAATATTATTACACATCACCAATCAAAACTAAAGAGCCAAAGCCAAAAAACCCAATCACAATATCTCTATATCCCTCTGTCTTTCACTCTTAACCATGTTACTCAGAAACAACAAAACCTTATTTTCTTCAAATCTATCTGTTTTCTCATCTGGGTTTTAACACTTTCCTTCTCCAGCTCATAGCTTTTTAAAGTTTGAAACTTTCATTCCTTTTACAAGTATTTCACTTTCTCAACTTAAAAGTGGAAAAAGGAGAAGTTCTGGGTGTGGTTGCTTTGTTTGAACAGATTCAAATTGATGGATTTCTTTATTAAAATTCATATTAACTTTGGTTCATTTCAGGTTGGTTCCACTTCTCTCTCTCTCTCTCTCTCTTTTATTTTCTGTTTTGAACTTTGAATTATCTTTTGTTTCCTATCTATCCTTTTTGTTGATGTTCATCTCGCTTGAAATTTATATGCACTTTCGTTTGATCTTCATTTTATTTAATTCTTTTTACTTTCTGATTCTTTGTTACTTTATTACTAGTTTCTTATCTGTTCTTCTGTTTGTCATTTGGTATATTTACTAAGTTTGAATTCATGTAAATCTGAGTACTTTGTAGCTGTGAATCCATTGTATTCCCCATTGGAAAATAGGTCTAATTCATTCTTAATACTGGGTATTTTTAAAAACTAGAAACTTTAAAATAAAATAAAAAAGTTACTTTCTCATCTCTAATAGAATTATAAGCCAGGATATGCATCTTCAGATGTTCTGTTTATAGCTTTTAAATGTTTTGGTGATCTGGAAATCGATTCAGCTCTCTCATTAGTGTAACTAGACATTGATATCACTTCAATTTTAATATATTTTGGCTAGATTATAAGTATTTGAGAATCTGTAATGTTCATTTGTGGAAGCTTCTTTTAACCAAGCTCTTTCATCTGTGGATTTATGGTTTGACAGACTGCAACTTGATTTTTATGGTAGCTATTCATTAGTTGGGTTTAAGAGTATGGTAGAGGTAGAGGAAAGGGGAAGAAGTTGACCGTTAGCAACCATGAAGACGTGGGGAGTGGTGAAGAGAGAAAATTACTTTGCAAAAGAGAAGGGGAAGGCCGCAAAAACCGTTAAAAGATGAAACCGAAGAAGAAGTCGAAAAACTTGATGGGGGTGGCAAGAATGGAAAAGCTGATATGACAGCCGATGAGAGAAAGAGTCCCCCTTCTGCCGAGAACAGGAAAAAGAGAAAGCGTACATCGCAGGTGAAAGAGAAGGCCGATTCGATCAAAGAAGAGAATGGCTTAGGCACCAGATCGAGCACTGATGAATTGTCAAAGTCTAATGGTTTCCGGAAAATGGGAGTAGGCGTAAAAGCAAGCCACATCGAGCTGCTGAAGCAGTCGTCGAATGCAAGTGAGGTTGTGGCGGTTATCGCTGTATGTGTCTTCTTTTTCACTTGGCCAAACCACATGATGAGATGAGAAGCGAGGCCTAGTAAATCTGTATATCTAATATTCCATCTAAGTAATTGTTTCCTACCACTTTTAAGCCTCGCTCATAAATCTCTATATGGTATGCATCTATGTGGTTATCTAATATATCTAATATATCATCTGGATTACAATGCCAAGCTCTTCCTTTCACCATTCTAATAAATTTTGATGGCTGGTATAACACCACATAGGTGCATACTATCTACTTCAACTAATAAATGGCTTTTAAGCCTTGTTTTCCCGGTACAAAGTCGCTCTGCTTCCATTTACATTGTGTTCAAGTTCTTTTGTGCTTCTATGTAGCTTCCCTTGTGTTCTCCTAAATGCATCATTTTGCTGTCAAACTCTTATCTTCTTCTTCTTCTTCTTCTTCTTCTTCTCTTCTTCTCTTCTTTTCTCTTCTCTTTTCCTTCTTCTCTTCTTCTCTTTCTCTCTTCTTCTTCTCTTCTCTTCTTCTTCTCTTCTTCTTCTCTTCTTCTTTTCTTCTCCTTCTTCTCTTTCTTTCCTTCTTCTTCTCTTCTTCTTCTTCTTCTTCCTTCTTCTTCTTCTTCTCCTTCTTCTTCTCTCTTTCTTTTTTCTTTTTCCTTCTCTCTTCTTTTCTTTCTTCTTTTCTTCTTCTCCTTTTTCTTCTCTTTCTTCTTCTTCTCTCCTTCTTCTTTCTTCTTCTCTTCTTCTTTCTCTTTTCTCTTCTCTTCTCTTCTTTTTCTTCTTCTTTCTCTTCTCCTTCTTCTCTTTTTCTTCTCTTCTTTTCCTTCTTCTTCTCTTCTTCTTCTTTTCTTCTTCTCCTTTTCTTCTCCTTCTTCTTCTCTTCTTTCTCTTTTCTTTCTTCTTCTTCTCTTCTTCTTCTCTTCTTCTTCTCTTCTTCTTCCTTCTTCTTCTTCCTTCTTCTTCTTCTTCTCTTCTTCTTTCTTCTTCTTCTTCTTCTTCTCTTCTTCTTCTCTTTCTTTCTTCTTCTTCTTTTTCTTCTCTTCTTCTTCTCTTCTTCTTCTTCTTCTTCTTTCTTCTTCTCTTCTTTTCTCTTCTCTTCTTTTTCTCCTTTCTTCTCTTCTTCTTCTCCTTCTTCTTCTTCTTCTTCTCTTCTCTTCTCTTCTTCTTTTCTTCTTCTCTCTTCTTCTTCTTCTTCTTCTTCTTCTTTCTTCTTCTTCTTCTTCTTCGTCTTTCTTCTTCTTTTCTTCTTCTTCTCTTTTCTTCTTCTTCTTCTTCTTTTCTTCTTCTTCTTCTTGTCTTCTTCTTCTCTTCTCTTCCTTCTTTCTTCTTCTTCTCTTTCTTCTCCTCTTCTCCTCTTCCTCCTTCCTCCTTCCTCTCTTCTTCCTCCTCTTCTTCTTCTTCCTCTCTTCTCTTCTCCTTCCTTTCTTCCTCTTCCTTTCTTCTTTCTTCTCTTCTTCCTTCTTCCTCTTCTCCTCTTCCTCTTCTCTTCCTCTTTCTTCCCTTCTCTCTCTTCCTCTTCCTCTTCCTCTTCCTCTTCCTCTTCCTTCCTCTTCCTCTTCCTTTCCTCTTCTCTTCCTCTTCCTTTCTCTTCCTCCTCCTCTTCTTCCTCCTCTTCCTCTTCCTTCCTTTCCTCCTCCTCTTCTCTCTTCCCTTCTCTCTTCTTCCTCTTCTTCCTCTTCTTCCTCTTCTTCTTCTTCCTCTTCTTCTTCTTCTCTTCTTCCTCTTCTTCTTCTTCTCTTCTTCTCTTCTTCTTCCTCTTCTTCCTCTTCTTCCTCTTCTTCCTCCTCTTCATCTTCTTCCTCTTCTTCCTCTTCTTCCTCTTCTTCTTCTTCCTCTTCTTCTTCCTCATCTTCTTCTTCTTCTTCTTCTTCTTCTTCTTCTTCTTCTTCTACCTCCTCCTCCTCCTCTTCTTCTTCTTCTTCTTCTTCTTCTTCTTCCTCTTCTTCTTCTTCTTCTTCTTCTTCCTCTTCTTCTTCTTCTTCTAATCTAATAATCATATATTAATATAAAATCTTTTAATTTTATATTGTGTAACTCGATCTTACCAGATATATAATATACCCACACGGTAAGACCCTTACTTTGTGTTAGCCCACATGATGTAAAAAGGGTACTTGCACGAACCAGGGCCTTAGACCAAAGGGTTCATCAGAGCTCTTAGGAGATTGATTAGTGGACTTTTGGGGTTTGATAGCTCTTTGTATTCAAAAGGGTGTAAATGAACTCAATAAATAAGGTTGTATTGTGTTTGTAAGTTTATTTTTTAAGGCGTTCATGTTTGGTTCGTTTTGCTTTCGCAAACACGTTCGTTTATATATTCACAAACATGTTCGTTTAACGATCATCAATATGTTCGCTTATATGGTTAGAGTCCCAACACACTCTTTTTACTCTTTTATATGAACAATTCATCGAATACTTTATTCACCCGTACGCTTAAATTTTTCGCGAGTAAATGGGGTTTTCTATATAATAAATACACAATGTTTTCCCATATGTCATTGCACGTTGTATTTCAAAGATAAAAAAGCAATAGCAGTTAAAAGTAACTAAGCAAAGCTCAATGCTTCGTATATTTTCCCTTTTCAGAAACTTGTGCATTTAGGAAGAAGATGAATAAGGTGAAGAAATCATAGAGCAAACTTGAAACAATAAAGCCTCGTGCAGAACCTACAAACACTTGGTATTGAATAAAAGCTATATACAAATGTTTTCTCGATTGAATAAAGCTGCAAGTTGCATTGTATATCTTGATTTGAATGTGTCAGGCGAGCTACTATGTATGCAATAGATACAAGATTTTATGTTGGGAATGTGAATTTAAAAATTTATATTAGAGATTTAAAGAGTCTGAAATTATAAAATTTCAAGAATGCGAAATTTGATCATCAATAAAAGTACTTAAATTATATAAGAATTCTAAATTTTTAAAGGTTACGACCGTACTCCTAGCACTACTCGATCCATTCCGTCTGCGTTGCATTGAAGAGGTCAATAATGTTTACAGGTTGAGTGTCCTGAATGGGGAATTAATATTGTGCAGATAGAGCAATGGGCATGGTGAACAGATGATGACGACCACTCTCAACTCCACATGTGCATTTCATTAATCTGTTGATTAATGGCAACATCTCTGAGTTGGCACCTACAACCAAGTATAAATTTAAAATTACAATATATATATATATATATATATATTAAAATTATGTATTTTCTATTACAAATATATTTTTGTTCTTAAAATTTTAAAAATTCAAGTTCTTCTCATTAACATATGTAAATTCATTTTAGGACGGATATGTGGCTACTCTAAAATTTCCTAAAATTCAAAGTTTTCTATTAATATATATATGCACATCTTGAAATTTTATATTCTCCACCATGAAATTTTATCGTATCCACCTGAATATAAAAAATATATATATTATTATTATATGTGTAACCACCCTAAAAAAGATTTCTAGATCGATCACTAATTCACCCCTAAAATTTTCGTTAACATAAAATATTGGGTTAAGCCCTACTAAAACTACTAGTACCACTGCTTTCCACCGTAATCATCTTGTCATTATTTCTTTGATATTTTTTTTCCGAACCTTGATTTCCTGCATTATTTCACTTTCCAAGACTTAAAATACTAGGCTTTTGATTAATGAATGAATTGATACCACAAGGAGTCGTTAGGTAATTAACCCATACTCCCATTAATTTACCACAAAACTTTCTTTAGTTTCCAGTTAAGTTGTCGGTAGAATTCATGTACTCGAAGTACGTAAAAGAATTTGTTGCGAATCGTGAGTCGTGACTCACTCAGTATTCAACCTTCCAAACATAACTTTGCACTGGTATTATTATACACGTACATTATCCAGATAAAAAAACCAAATTTACAACCGATATAAAAATAATAATAAGTCAAATAAATCACATCTTATTAATATAATTATTGTTGTAATATTTATAAAATTAAAAAATATTTTTTAAATCAAAGAATTTAAGGTCTAAATAAATGAAAAATCAAGTGAATTTTGAAATGGGTCCAATGCCAAATCCACCTACACCATCAATGCTCTCATTATTTCCTGAAAAAGACTGAACATTTGTAAATGTTAGTGTAAATAGAGGGGGGAGTTTAGGGTGAATTTATTTCGTCATTCACCTGTTACTTATTTCTGTTACAAATCATTAAACTATTATATTTTTTAAAATTATACATAACATAATATTTTGGTTATGTTTCGACCATCCTCCACTAAAATATTAACATAGGTGTTGATGTATCACTTAAAGTAATGTTATATCAGCATTGAAAAATATTAAAAAAGTTATAAAAGCATCGTCATTAAATTTTTTAGAGCGGATGACTAAAACGAAACCAAAGCGTAACATTAAATATGATTTTGAAGAAAAAAATAATTTAATGACCAAAATATAAAACTAAATAAAATTTGGGAACCAAATTGGTAATTTAGCCTATAAAGAAACAGGGACCTTGAAGACACAAAGTTGGTTCTTTTCTCGCTTTACATTCATACACTAAGGTACCATCTTTTTCTTTGTAAATGCATGCTTTAATTTGAAAAGTTTTGTCTTTGCTATGAGTTAAATTTCTTTGCTTTAGTTTACTGGGTTTTCTTTGCTTTAAATCTGTTCCTGTTCGTCCTTGTGTAAAATGCATTTTTTTTTGTCTTAATGGACATGCTGGTGAATGTTTTCTCTTTTAATGCTGTTTGGTTGCTGGGAAAATGTTTAAATAGCCTTCAAGTTTGCGTCTTTTAATTGTTTAACTGTATTAAATGCTTACTTAGTAATGATTATTGAAAATAATTAATAATGACAGTTCATGTGAATTGTTTTACTATTATTTTTATGCTTTTTTCCCCCTTTGATTTTGCCGTTTCAGAAATCGAATTTTTATGATAGATATTGCTGGTTTTCCTGCTCTACCGTTGAGTGTTGTTTAGAAGCAAAAAAGATGCAGAAGCCTCCGCAATCAGTAGACTTTGCCTTAAAGCAGACCTCGCCCAACATCGGAGCCGGGTCTGTCACCGGCGATAAGCTTTCGAGCACCTATGACCTTGTGGAGCAGATGCAATACCTTTATGTTCGAGTCATGAAGGCAAAGGATTTACCCGGAAAATATGTCACCGGCTGTTGCGACCCCTACGTCGAGGTTAAACTCGGGAACTGCAAGGGAGTAACTAAGCATTTCGACGAGAATAGCAATCCGGAATGGAATCAAGTATTTGCATTCTCCAAAGAGAGAATTCAAGCATCTGTTTTGGAAGTGTTTGTGAAGGACAAGGATGTTGTTGCAGATGATTTGATCGGCAGGGTTATGTTCGACGTCAATGAAATTCCGAGAAGGGTTCCTCCAGACAGTCCGTTGGCACCGCAGTGGTATCGATTGGAAGATCGGAAGGATAATAAATCCAAGGGAGAGCTCATGCTGGCTGTTTGGATGGGAACTCAAGCTGATGAGGCATTTCCCAATGCGTGGCATTCCGATGCTGCATCTGTTGGTCCCGACGGTGTCGCAAACATTCGGTCGAAAGTTTATCTTTCCCCCAAGCTCTGGTATGTGAGGGTGAATATCATTGAAGCTCAAGACTTGGTACTCAGTGATAAAGGCAGGTTCGCTGAAGTGTTTGTCAAAGCTGTTCTCGGAAATCAGGCTTTGAGAACTAGAATATCTCCGAGTAAGACCGTCAATCCAAAGTGGAACGAGGACTTGATGTTTGTTGTTGCTGAACCTTTCGAGGAGCCTTTGGTTCTAACCGTGGAAGAAAGGGCCGGATCGAACAAGGATGAAATTTTGGGAAAGTGTATGATTTCTCTGCAGATTGTTCAAAGACGGTTAGACCATAAACCTGTTAACAGCCGGTGGTGCAATCTCGAGAAGCATATGATGGTGGATGGAGAGAAAAAGGAAACAAAATTTGCCAGTCGGATTCACTTGAGGATGTGTTTAGGAGGGTATCATGTTTTGGATGAATCTACGCACTACAGCAGTGATCTTAGGCCGACTGCAAAACAGTTATGGAAACCGAATATCGGAATTCTGGAACTGGGTATTCTAAGTGCCCATGGGTTGATGCCGATGAAAACGAGAGACGGACGAGGAACAACGGATGCTTATTGTGTGGCTAAGTATGTACAGAAATGGGTCCGGACTAGGACAATTGTTGACAGCTTCATGCCAAGATGGAATGAGCAATACACTTGGGAGGTCTTTGATACTTGTACTGTCATTACTATTGGAGTTTTCGATAATGGGGGATCTGGAGGGACGAAGGATGCGAGAATCGGGAAGGTAAGAATTCGGCTATCGACACTTGAAGCCGGTAAGGTTTATACTCACTCGTATCCACTACTTGTGCTACATTCTTCTGGTGTTAAAAAGACTGGTGAAGTTCAATTGGCTGTGAGATTCACCTGCTCATCGTTGATTAACATGCTGCATACGTATTCGCATCCATTGTTGCCTAAGATGCACTACATCCATCCATTGTCTGTGGTTCAACTCGACAGCTTGAGGCACCAGGCTATGCAGATTGTCTCGGTAAGGTTGAGTCGGGCTGAGCCACCACGGAGAAAGGAAGTCGTGGAATACATGCTTGATGTCGATTCACATATGTGGAGCATGAGGAGAAGCAAAGCAAACTTTTTTTCGAATTATGGGAGTTCTAAGTGGGATGATTGCAATTGGAAAATGGTTTGATCAAATCTGCAACTGGAGAAACCCTATTACAACCATTTTGATTCATATCCTTTTTCATTATATTAGTTCTTTACCCTGAGTTAATACTTCCCACAGTTTTTCTCTACCTTTTCCTAATCGGTATCTGAAACTACCGTTGCCGGCCAATGCACCCTCCTCACATGGACACATGGCTCTCTCATGCTGATGCTGCCCATCCCGATGAACGAGATGAAGAGTTCGATACCTTCCCCACTTCCCGGCCTACGGATATCGTCAGGATGAGATATGACCGTCTCAGAAGTATAGCAGGGAGAGTTCAGACCGTGATCGATGATCTGGCGACCCAAGGGGAAAGATTTCAGTCTCTGCTAAGCTGGAGGGATTGGAGAGCGACCACCCTTTTCGTGACCTTCTGTTTGATTGCCGCTATCATTCTTTATGTTACACCATTCCAAGTCGTGGCTCTTCTCACAGGCCTTCATGTCCTAAGGCATCCCAGGTTCCGCCACAAACTTCCATCGGTGCCTCTTAACTTCTTTAGGAGGTTGCCAGCGAGATCGGACAGTATGTTATGAGCAGGGCTCTTTAGTTTATATTTTTAATGTGTAATTTTCATCTGCCTTTGTTTAGTACATTTCAAAATTCAACTGTAAACCCTGTTTTATGTTATTTCTTGCATATCTGTTGCACTATGCTCTCAATTTCTAGAATTCAACCTTACCATAATTGCATCTTCTATTTCCCAGTTCATCCCATTGATATTGCTTGTCTAAGTATTACAGCATTATCAAAGACTTGAATGGAACCACAGTCGATTTCTACCCGAACTCTTGATCGGTAATCGGTAAACCATAAAACAGACAAGAAGAGATCTCTTCAAGGATAACCCAAACATATTATGAAAAGGAAAATCAATAATTCATACGTGGCAAGAGGTGGTACCAATCAGATATTATTGTCATTCAGAAGCAGTAGCAGCCCCATTGTTATTTTTCGGTATACATTCATCTTGATCAAAACATTCAAAATGGTCAAGTCCAACTAGGCTTTGCTACCGCACCCTAGACCAAGACTTTTACTATTATACTGCTGGATTTGATTTCTGTTTTAAGGTCAAATGACTAATTACAACATCTAATCAAATTAACATACACCAAAAACAAGAGGAAATAAACTAAGTAGACGACTTTAAAAGGAGATTGTACGGTTTTTCAGCTAACCAGCATGTGATCAAATCCAGCACCGGCCTGAAGTGTTGGCATCCGACTCACCCCGACATTGTGAAGCAACTGTTGCAGCCACTTCCTCGTGGTGTGATCTTCCTATAAGCATCATTAAAGATGATATATAATTATTCAAGGAAAAAATGCACTTCACTGTTAAAACTGAATAGATTTAAATAACCTCGTTAAAATTAACAAAAAACAGTTAAATTTTGAACTGCATCAAAGGATAAAATAACAAAGACTCAAAACTCTAAGACGATATGCGAAGGACTTGTATGTAGAAGAGATCATCGATTTCCACAATCGGTAGTATTTTTCTAATATCAAACACAAAATTGATATAACTTATACATTTCCCCAAACGCACTTCTATATATAGGAAAAAAATCCACTTAACATTATTGTAAAACTAAATTAGTTTTACAAACTTGCATAAGTTATGATTAATGTTTTTACAAATTCAACAGTCATAAATAATATCATATTCATGTACATCATACATGTCTAATTTTGAGTAAATTAAAAATATCTAACTATTTGTTCGATGTAAAAAACTTTCAACTGTCATGAAAAATGGAATGCAGTTTAAATAATATAACTTTCATTATAACCAAAAATAATATATGCGTGTGTGTGTGTGTATGAAATAACCACAGGTACTTACACGAAGACATGCACTAAAAGTGGCATCACGCAACATATCTGGAAGGCAACTTCTCAATGCATCACAAGCCCTATATTACAAAGGCAGGCCCAAAAACATGTCAATTTTAAGCATAAACCTAAAATGCAAGTACTGACAAGAAGAAGAAAAGGACAGGGTGAGGTTAGAGCCAAAATTTCATAAGTGATAGCATATCAACTTGACTAACGAACCTTGGGTTATCTGACAATCGAAGATAACATCGAATAATGTGTTTTAAAAGACGTGAAGAGGGTTGCTCAGCAATTGCTGCAACCATATTTGCCAGAACTCGACCAACTGCAAAAAACCGCTCAGCAGTAGTGCAAATATAGTCCAAGCCAACATCATCTAACAGAATCTTCTGAACTATAAAAGTAGCAACCTGCCATAAAGTAATCACTAATCATTCATCATGCTTCGAGGAAGCAAGGCTTACATATAATCCCATGAAACCCTTGATATTCTTGGTGTGACGATTGCAAATTTGGTATAGCAAAATTTATGTTCCTAGCCAACTTAAAACAGGAATCGGAGAAAAAGAAAAAGACAATTAAGAAAAAGCCAACCTGACCCAAGTGACCTCCCAAATACCAGCCCAAACTATATAAAAAAACTCAACACCCTAAACCTATACTCAAATCTGATTCCCACGAATGGTAAACAGTGGCAAGACGCGAATCTATCCTGTGCAATCCAAACTCCAGCAACTTGAAACGATTCCACCCAAACCACAACTTCACCCACCCATCAACCATCTCTGTGATATCAACTGATTATTATTTTTTTTTGATAGGAATAGGAGGCCTCATTAAAAAGATATCGACTGATTATGATCTGGGCAAAACATAAGGGACAATCATAGGTCTCCAGGGCAAGCTATCTCAACCCCAAATTGACTGGAAATATACAGTAAATGACAACACACTTCAAAATGCCAAGTCATAAAAATATAAGCAAAGTTGAAACACTGCAACTACATACGCTGGTGTGCATACGCAGGCCTTTGCCTAGACCAAGTTCAAGAAAAACTGAAATAGGACTTGGGTCAAGTGCTAGTGGAGCCTAAATTTTCATAAACAAACCCATCCATTTTAGCATAAAACTTAGGTCAAGTCCAAAAGATGGACAGCACTAGCATACCTGGGCAGGCTGCCTGTCCAATGGCACCTCCAGGCATGCAATGCCAGTTATCAAACAGTTCCAAAAAAAATTTCACAACATAAATAGCAAACATGTTAAGATGGAATGTATAGGGAAAAATAAAAAGTTAATTACGGAAAAATTGGAAAAGAGAAATTAAATTCAATGATCTCAACTGTCTTTGATAGTTCACTACCCATCTCCATTGTTCGGAGGCATAGCGGAATTATCTCTGTCGAAAGAAGGAAGCTAATAACTTCTGTATCATCAACCTGTGAAAGAATGTAAGCTCATATTATCAGTATCTTTAGAAGCATGATGCAGATAACATTTATGAATAATAACAAAGATAATTTCTGATTGGATCAATATAACTCTCTTTCCTACACATTAAGTGACGCAAAAAAAAAAAAATATTTGTACATGTAATAATTAAGCAAAACCAAAACACAATGCATCTATTGCATGCTCTCAAATTTGTGGGACTTTAAAAGGAAACATAACAGAAAAAGTTATTTCTTTTCTTTCTGATAAATTATTCTATGTTTACAAGTGGGACACCATTACTATCTATCCAGAAAATAAAGGGAGTACATTCCTCTGAACTCAAGAGATGTACAGGAGTGCATGATAATGGTGCAAATCCCTAGTTTCTGAGCTCTTGTAACTCACTGAATAAGGTCCTAATAAACAAGAAATAGAGAATTCTTAATGATAGCTGAGAGTTCAAATGACACATATTTGGCAGCCACACTACAGAAAGGTTTCTACGATACAACAATTAGGGCAAGTCTCATTGACAATAAGTCCGCAAATGCCACCATAAAGTTTATAATCATCTGTTGCAGATTATACAAAGTGCCTCTATTTTATTTATTGCGGTGGGTAAACATGTTTGTTATTCTGTATGTTATGATAATAGATAACATACATAGCCACTTCAATTCTCCTCATGATTTTCCTTTTGACTTTAGAATTCTTTCACACTCTGACTCGATCATGCATTTCCTTAAGACTAACATGTTCTATTAACATGTATGACAACACTACAAAGATCAAAATGCACACAACTCAATCAACTTAAACCAAATAATGAATAATTACCTTCACCAAGGCACCAATGACACCTAAGCTAGTAAGCCTCAAGTACTCAAAAGGCCTTGATTTACTTGTTGTATTGAGGAAAGGATACAGATATAAGGGTATATGAGCTGCAGATGAAAATAATCAGTGAGAGCATCGAATGCATCAATTAAATACATACAATTTTATATTGCTGCTGAAAAAACGATCTTTCGTAAATGTAAATACAAGAAGCAGGAGCAGCTAACAACACGAATGTATAAGCATTTAAAATTTAGCAGAGTTATCATTTAATGGGGAGAAGACAGAAAACGAGAGGGGGTAAAAATAACATTAAGAAGGGCAATGCACAGTGAAACCAAAACTACCCCCCTTTGATGAAGAGCGTTGAATTTAGTTTTATCATTTGTGTTTTATACTATTTTACTTAAGTTTATGTTTTGTATCTTTTATTAAATATTTAATGAGAAATGTGATTAGCATGTGACTTTTAGTAAAAGTTTTAGAATAAATACACTACTAGAGAGTTAATAGGATTATTCTTTATCAAAAAGTTAATGGAGTTTTAAATAAAACAAGGTTTCTGGAAAAATCAGAACCTTAGTCATCTATCCCTCTTCAATTATGTCTTCTATTTCTTTCATTTTCTTAGCTGTTCAGGTTCTCAATGCATCCCTTTCACATGTTAAGCAACAAAGTAAACATATCAAGACCAAACAAACTCGTCAGATAAGAACATACCATTTAGGAATAACATCCTTGTGTCTGAATGAGAAGCTACACACTGTAAACAAAGATGAAACATATGATGCATTAGCAGTGCCTCTGAATTGACAAATACAATAATAAACAAAAATAGCAGAAAACTTTATCTTCTATTCCCCTTCAACAACAATATGAGAAAAAGAGCAAACAAACTAAAAGCAAAACATAACATTAGAGCAATAAGCTACTATTAGTGATGTAAATATTCAATATAACAGAAAAACTAAAAGAAGGCCAGAAACACGTCACCTGAAGTAGAGCAAGGGCATTGCAAACTCGATTTGACTGAGCTGGAGTTAGATTTGGTGGTGAGAGAACAGGGTAAATAGAAACTATCTCCTGTAAGTAAAAATGATTTAGCATCAACTAAACAGAGACAGAGAGAACCCAAAAATGGACTAGTTTTCAAATTCTAATGGCAACTCAATTAATAAAATAATATATAACTAGCATCTGGCAAGTCTAATAGTGTTTATTAGACTCAAAACAACAAGAATTCACTTGTTCTGAACCCAACAAAATCCATGATTTAAAATGTTCCACGTAAAATAACAATGTCCATGTGTATAATTTTTTTTTTGATAAAAGTCCATGTGTATGATAAGAATGTACATAAAACAAAAAATTCAATTACATCAGATGTACACTTAATTTGAATTTTGAAGTAAACTGAGTTGCAGTTTTATTCTCAGTAAGTCATTTCTCATCAGCCAAAAAGCAACAAGTCTAGCCTTTCCATATCCCCTCTTAATACAACCACCTCTTCCAGCTCTTATTATCCCCTTTCTTATTGCCTAGGTCCTAAAATAGGGAATACTACAAATAGAGCTATATGTGAATACACATGTGAAGGAAACTGCACCAGATAATAATTTTGATATGCTACAAACAAAAAGAAATGAAAAAAAAGGAAACCGTAGTTTTATGTTTATAAAGGCAATATTGAACAATGTAAATCTCGTTAAAAAAGCCCGAGTCAAATATGGAAACACTCACTGATACATTAGCAGCAATCATGCAGATGAACAATACCCACAGATCAGGTAAATGAAGCATGTTACCAAGATGCACAAGAATTTTACCCAACTAACAACATAACCACATCATCTTTCATGTTCTAGTTTTGAAAAGATAAATCCATTTATATTTCACTTAAAATACTATGCATATCCTCATTTTCATTGACATGCACGTCCAAACTTACGGTACTAACTCATACCATCCGAAACATGTGAGATATCAACTTGATGGAAGACATGGGCCATAACTAAACCATAGATAATCAACAGAAGTAGTAGCAATAACTCATTTGAAGAAATCAAGTTATCTATCAAGCTAAATTGAAAAGGGAGAATAAGAAATTACAAAACATGCAGAGAAAAAGAAAGGAAGGGAGATGAAAGAAGGGAGAAATTTTGAACTAGCAACTATAAATAGCATACCTGTAAAAGTGCAGCAATAGTACCAAATGAATTCCACAACAATGGAGCCAAATCTTGAAATAATTCTCTTTTCTAAAAACAGAAACAAAAAAAGTTCGTCAGGCATACCTGTATTAGTGTAGCTATAGTACCAAATGAATTCCACACAAGAAAGCTAAATATTTAAATAGTTCCTTTTTTATAAAAAAATAACCAGAGGTAGACACTAGACACTGGTTTATAGTGGTAACAGAGACATGCTGAACATCCAAATCGCAAAACCGGAGAATGAATATAAGAGGAGATTAAGTTGTAGGTATTACAAAATAAACGATAAGCACAAAAATTCCGGAGCTATTTAGCTTACTTATAAACCACTATAAGATAACAGTAACACTGAATCCAAATGATTTATTTTTAAAGACGATGACTCTAGATGATGAATTTCATTAATCAGCCGCCCAAATGTCCATATATATCACTTGCTTCGATGAATTGTTAAATGCTGACAAATTTGCTACTCTCAAAGTAGAGCAAGTATTTTAATTATTAGTCGGAATCATATACTAAGTTTCTTCATTTCAGATTGGACACAGTGATTTTCGTACTCCTATTCCCATCTCAATTTTTCATGGCTTTTAAAAACAAAACATATATAAAAAAGATTTAAAAAAATAGATTTAAGAAATCAAATCAAATTTCCCCAAAAATTTCTACTTTATCTAAGCTAAAACCTTACTTCTTAAACAAAGAAAATAGAAGATGAAAAAGAAGCACCACTTATTCAAATAATTTAAATTACCTTGGATAGTTCGAGAAGAGCGTTTTCTCGGAGATCAGGGCTGCTGAGGTCGAGAACCAATTGCTCCGCCGATGAAATCTTCCGATCCTTCATGGCCGGAGCTCCGGAGGCAGCTGGATTCGAGGCGCTGGCCCCTCCAAAGGGCGCGTTCATCGATAGAGTTGGAGACAGATTCATCATTTGCTTCATTAGAAAGAAATGAAGGAGGGGCACAGAAGAATTTGCTTCACTTCCACTTGCAGTTTTCTTTTCTATAGAATTCTATTACTGTGGTTCGGAATGAAAGAGGCGCGTGAGCGACTGTGATCGTAACATCCACCAGAGTTTTTCTGGTAGGGTAACAGCAGAGGGGAAATTTCTAAAATGAGCTTTCCATGCTGTTAAACTTTAAAGGAAATAGATCCAAATATATATATATATAGGGTAAATTTCGTTTTTAGTCCCTCAGCTACTTAATTTTTATTTTAGTAGATAAAATTCAGTAGTCACCACCATAAAATAATTTAAAATTTCAATCTCCAACATTTATATTATTATCAATTTAGTTATGATTTCGTTTAAATTGTTCCAAGTGGCACCCTTTTAAGCTGTGTTGGGATAAATTTA
The DNA here is from genome assembly GCF_006381635.1 of Hibiscus syriacus. Classification (NCBI taxonomy): domain Eukaryota; kingdom Viridiplantae; phylum Streptophyta; class Magnoliopsida; order Malvales; family Malvaceae; genus Hibiscus; species Hibiscus syriacus. The sequence goes on from NW_024061783.1 coordinate 3,108,141, forward strand.
AGGTACGAGAATAATTTTAACCCTCAATACTTGTAATTTTTGTTATTTTAACTCTCACTTTTACAACTAAATTTTATTTTGAATTTATAACATTTTATATTCATTGTGTTTCAAACTCGTCTTTTCTGTTAAATTTTGATAGCAATTTGAGTTGGACATTAATCTACTGACTAAGATATGATATAATATAAACTCATAATCTCAAATGATTATCGTATCTCAGTCAACATGTTAACATTCAGCTTAAACTACTATCAACTTTTTAACAGAAAAAGACAAGTTTGGAACACAATGAATAGTTGTGTGACCATTTTATAATATTTAATAGTAATGTGACTTAAAAATATAACATCCTATAGTTAGGAGATTATTTTGTAACTTTTAATAGTCTGAGATTTAATAAAATAATAATATATAGTCGATGGATCATTTGTGTACTTTACACCTAAATTAAATTGATCGATGATAATTCATCTTTTTTTATTCAAATAGAGGATTATATTTTAATCTTATATTGTTACTACACATTATATACTTTGATCTCAATATTGTTGTTATGGTCGAATTAAAATACATACGACCATTTATTTTATTTTCAACGTCCTATGTTAATCAGTCGATCTCACTATTATATTAATTAGTTTCATCAGTCCTATTGTTTTCAATCGGTCCTATTATAAATATTTTACCATCGTAAATATTTGATTTACATAAGTAACAATCAAAAGTCAAAATAAATAATTAATATATATATATATATATATATATATGCAATAAAAGACAAAGGAGAAAATGCATGTATTTGGACGCCAAGCAGGAGATCAGCCCTCCTTAAATGGGCATTCCAAATTGTTCTCTTCCACTTCGGCTCCAATTGCCTTCGCCTGCCCTCTCTCTCACAACTTTTTCTGCATCAAAATGCGCAATCTTTTATGAGCAATCAAAACCCATTTTTTACTCTGATTTCCTGTGTTTTTTTCTCCTTTATTTCATTCTCCAAATCCTTTCCTTGACCTGAGAATCAATTAGATCTCCTAATCCTTTTGTCTCGCTATTCAAAGTTAAAAGATTTCGAGCTTCGCCCCCCCCCCTTTTTCCATGGCAGAATTGGAAGATATTGGAGCTGATATTAGGTAAAAGCTCCATTCTTTGTTTTTTACTTTAAGAACAAAAAGTTAAACCCAGAAATTTAGTAAATTCTTTTTCAATATTGGATATTTTTGGAGTATTCGATTTTGGATTTTGTACGATTTGATTATGGATGTAAGAATTAAGGAAATATAACGGGGTGCATTTGTTTTGACATTTATATATCTATTTGTTTAGACTTTAGAGTAACTTTAATTGTTTGTGCCTTTGGACTTTAGAAGCAGGCTCGTTGATGAATAAGGAATGGGAATCTGTAATTGATATTTTACTGAGCAGACTAATAAAATGCTCTCAAATTTTAATCTTTTTTGGTTTGTCAACTTCAGAAAGGGTAGAATTGGGGTTCAAATTTTGGCTTAGGGTTTATGTCCTTTTCGTCCAACAAAGGATTTCAGTGTTGTTTGAACTGACGGGGCATGTTATGATGGTTGTTGATTGTTGGTTGACAGTTCCGACATTGAAGTTGATGACTTAAGGTGTGAAAATATAGCGGAGAAAGATGTCAGTGACGAAGAGATTGAAGCTGATGACCTGGAGAGACGGATGTGGAAAGATCGTATCAAACTCAAAAGGATTAAGGAAAGACAGAAGATAACAGCCCAACAGGCTGCGGAAAAGTAAAAGTCGAAGAAGACCTCTGATCAAGCTCAGAGGAAGAAAATGTCCCGAGCTCAAGACGGGATTCTTAAGTACATGTTGAAGCTAATGGAAGTTTGCAAAGCCCGGGGATTTGTCTATGGCATCATCCCAGAGAAGGGTAAGCCTGCAAGTGGTTCTTCGGATAATCTAAGAGCTTGGTGGAAAGAAAAGGTGAAGTTCGATAAGAATGGGCCTGCAGCCATTGCCAAGTATGAATCAGACTGTTTAGCAATGAGTGAGTCCGGTGATGGTAGAAATGGAAATCAGCATACCAGTCTCAAAGACCTGCAAGATGCTACTCTTGGATCCCTCTTGTCTTCTTTGATGCAGCACGGTGATCCCCCTCAGAGAAAGTATCCGTTAGAAAAGAGAATTCCTCCGCCTTGGTGGCCTACTGGAAACGAAGATTGGTGGGTAACACTAGGGCTACAACGGGTCGAAGTCCTCCTTATAAGAAGCCACATGATCTTAAGAAGATGTGGAAAGTTGGAGTGTTAACAGCCGTGATAAAGCACATGTCGCCTGATACTGCCAAGATCCGGAGGCATGTACGTAAGTCAAAATGTTTACAGGATAAGATGACAGCAAAGGAGAGTACAATTTGGTTGGGGGTCTTGAGCCGAGAGGAAGCTCTGATTCGGCAACCTATCAGTGAAAATGGAACATCTGGCATAACTGAAATGCCCCGAGCTGGACATGGTGATAAGAATCAACCTGCTCTCAGTAGTGACAGTGATTATGATGTTGATGGTGTTGATGATGGAGTAGGTTCAGTCTCTTCCAAAGATGAGCAGAGAAATCAATGTATTGTTGTCGAGCCTTTGGCTTGTATTAGCAACAATGATTCACATCCATTACAACTCAATGAGCGAGTGGAAAACCAAACTAGGAGGAAGAGACCTCGTTTAAGATCAAACGATGGTCATAAAGGACGCATGCCAAACCATGGTGATCAACAACCTATGCCAACCCATGGAGATGAAATACCTATGCCACCAAACCATGGTGAATGTGTAAATGCTGATTCAATAAGCACTTTACCTGACATCAACCAAACCGATGTATCATTCTTGGAATATCATATGCCTGCCACTCAGCGGGAAAATGATGCAAGTTCAGCATTAAGACATGTGGCGGAAAGTTTAGATGTTCAGCCGCATCTACCTGCAAATGGATACTGCCATTATCCTGCCATTCCTTGTGCTACTGAGATTTCCACACAGAGCATGTATGTAGATGGAAGGCCCATGCTCTATCCGTTAGTGCAACATGCTTAGCTGCACCATGGTGCTACATGTGAGTTTTATATTCCATCGGCCGAATTTAGGCCTGGTAATGATGGTCATCAAACTCATATGGAGATGATTGTACCTACGGATATTAGGCCAGAGAATGGTGTTGATGTGTCAGCACCGGGTAGAAATGAACATGAAATTACTGGGGGAGAATTGCATCACCTATTGCATAATGAGCAAGACCGAGCTGTTCATAATCCCTTTGTTTCTCCAACAAATGATCCTTCATTTTTTGGTGGATTCCACAGCCCCTTTGAACTCCCATTTGATGGTACAAGTTCACTAGATGAACTACTTGACGATGACTTGATACAGTACTTTGGTGCTTAGGTTAGGAAATTTGAGATTTCAGAGAATAGATTGCAAGTAAAACCTTTTCTCTTTGACGCCTGTTTCATTTATGAATGATTCATAATCTGGTCTCAAACACTTGTTCGGTGTCAGTTCTGCAGGAACCGCAAACGTATGCATTTATTACTGACTTGGATGGAGGAATTTCTCTTATTAATTTGTCTTTCCTCTACAGGTGTTAAACAATTTGAGCATTCAATGACTGTAAGTCATGCTCATCTTGTTTCAATGTAGGAAAACAAAAACATAATTTTTGTATCATATTCCCAGCTACCCCTCAATGGTAATTGCCATGAAAGGGTTTATGTCAATGTCCGAGTTCTAGAAAGTGTCCAAACCACAAACTAGTGATATTCCTGTGTTTTCGTTGGACAAAATAATTCGTTTAGTCACTTTATATATAGTTAATCATGTTTACAGCCTCAGACTTCTCAACACTTTCGCATCCTGAACCGCAGCATTACTTTACTACTTCAGCTGTAGCTTTTGATTATTTGTGTCGAAACGATTTTTTCTTAAAGGTGAAAAAAAGGTGAGATTTTGAAAACCACATTAATTCTTAATTGTCTCTTTTTATTTTAAAAACAAATGTGATTTAAAAGACATCTCGTTTCGAAAAATTTTGAATTTCCTTTACGATCGAAAAATACGGTTCGAAGAGTCGCCACCAATCTTTGATTAGGGTGTGATTGGGCACCCAAAAATGCTTTGTCATTTTAAATAAAAATTAATTTTAATTAAAACAACAAATTGAGGTATGCGTTACCAAAATCCGAGTTTGGGAGTCGGTAACGTGTGTGGGGAAGGATTAGCACCCCCACAACGCCCTAAATCGGTACCTAGTCGATTAATTAACGTCTTTGCAATGAACTTTACAAATTCGAATTTATTTTGATTTTTGATCCCATAAAATAAAAATGTAAATTTAAAACATTCAAAAGCACTCAAAATAATTAAATTAAAATTACCAAGTCGTTTTAGAAAGATAAAGAATGTTCGATTATTTACAAATATCGAGACCAGATCTTAAAGATATAACAACCTTTTCTCGATATATTTAAATAAACGAACATTTCTTTTTCTCTCGTTCCCAAATTTTAGGTGACGAATCAATTTTTGGTTTCACTTTCGGGATACACTTTTATTTTAAAATCATTAAAAGCGGACCTCAAATCAGTTATGACTGCCCACTTCAACAATTTTAAATTAAAAGGGTATTACCCTTAGTCCGATTATGTAATAGGTCGAGTTATGCACGTGAGGGTATCATACAAGTTGTGCAGAATGATTTCAAGAAAACCTATGCCTAGATAAATACACAAATGAATAAAAATGCCATGTCAAACAAACATAAGAACTGAAATGGAATGAGCCATAAACTTTAAAGTTAAAATCATAAATTCAGCATAAATAAAGTCCTAACATATAAAACCATCACATTCCATGTACCAAATTTGAAATAAATACCTAAACATATGTAGGACTGAAATTAAATTCGTATAAAATAAAGGAACAAAATTACGAACATGAAAAATTCAGTCTAGGGATTCAAACGAAACATGCAAAAACATAAAAGCAAAATGCCTAAAATAACAAGAACTAAATGACACCACATTTGGGACTGAACTTAAATACGCATAAACTACGAAGATCAAATTAAAAATAATAAGATACTCTATTCATGGATTAAAATGAACTAAACCGAATAAATGCATGACTAACTAGGAAATAAATCCACAATTACATGCTGGACCAAAATGTAGATTTACAAAACCGCATAGCAAATGTTCAAACAAATAATAATTCAAAACAACTATGTTCAAGGACTAAAATAGAACGTGCAAACACTTGAAAACCAAATGTGCAAACGAAAGAAAATGTATACCATATCATTCAGGACTAAAATAAAATGTACATGAAAGATGAAGTCCAAATTACAAAACAAACAAGACTCGATTGGGACCAAAATGGAAATCAACGGTAGAGGTGTAGTGACCTTAAAGAAATTATCCCTAAAATTCTAATATAAAACCTACTTTAAACTAAACCTAACCCTCATTCTTCATATTTTCTTCTTCCTCACAGCCGCAATGCTCCCCTCTCCCTATCTCATCCCTTCCTCTCGTCTCACTCTCATCAAGGCGCCGCTCCTCCACTCTTCAAACTCTCAACCTTTTTCCGTTCAACCTTAACAACCTAGTACCTGGAAGCCCCAAACTGATGCTTAACACGACCAAAGGCCCTGACCTACGAGCTACGACCCCTAAGTTCTACAGCCAACGAGACTCCTCAACCAAAGGTAAATGCTTCACACTCTTCTATTTCCTTTCGTTCATATTTTTAGCCGAGTTCTATGGGTTATTCGGTATTATTATCATTTTTTTTAAAAAACAGAAAAAGATGGAATGAAATAATACAATATTCACGCTGAAATCGTTTCAAAACAAAGAGAAATAACAGAAAATAAAATGAAATAGGAAAGTAAATCGAAAACCTTAAAATGTATATCCTGCTTGGTATTGCTTCTCGAAAAATTGAAGGTCGAATCCCCTGTCCCAATCTGATTTTATGGTGTTGACGCAAATGGTTTCCGAATGATGATTTAATGCTCCTGAGATTTGCGTTTTGTATTTGCTGAAAAATGGATGTGATATGAAGAAGGAATTGCTTTGGTTCTTTGAAAAGACCAATGAATTTTGTTTCCTTCGATCTCCAAAATAAAAGTAAAATTCAATACAATGTTCTTTTTCCCGTTTTCCTATTATCTGTCCAAAGTAAAAAAAAAACAAAAAAAATGGAGATCCCCCCCACTTGTTACTCTCAGTTCCTTGCTTATATCTCCCCCCTTGTCTGGTGGTTAATTCCAATAAAAAACTTCCATTTTTCCGTTTTTCCCTTGATCATGGACCTCGTTATTCACCAACTTCACTTTTATGCTTATTAACTCCCCCATAACCGTCTTTATTTTCTAGGGGATTCTCACGTGGAATGGAAGTTACTCTGCTGGATCTTTGGACTTGAACTAGGCCTCCAACTGGTTTGGGTTGCAAGTGATTTCCCATAAACCGGATAAAACGGGTGTCTACAATTTGTTTTTCTCTCTCAATATTTTGCATTAATTTAGGGTTGGTTTAGTGCAGGATTTGTGCTTTTTAAGCTTTGGATTATTGTGTAGTACATAGATGCCAAGATGAATGATGATGATATTCTACAATATCCCAATGAGCTTCACGCAACTAAGTGTATTAGGTCAATGAGGAAATGTTTGGAAAATTCATGCAGCGTAAAGAGGATGATTATAGATTAACAATTTGAGAGTAAAAAACACTCTCAACTATTTGACATTAAACGCTCACATTTCAGATATTTTTGACGTTCGGACCTAAGACATCAAGAAATAACAATTATTTATTAACTATCGAGGTGTTTTTATATAATTAATCAGTTCTTAAATTTAGGGGTGTGTAAAATCATATTTATGGGTTGTTTGTTTACTTCAGAATGTGAATGTGATATGTTGTTTGATAATGGCTTTGAATCATTCAGAATGTACTTTTGTATTGAATCAGTCAGTACTGAATCAGTTAGAGGTGCGAAACAAACGCGTTGAATGCTGAACGGTTTAACATTCAACGCTGAATGGTTGCATTAAGAGGCAAACAAACAGTCTCTTAGTTAACTATTAGTAAACTATGTTGATTAGTTTGTAAGTTTGAGCGAAGTAAGTTTGGGTCGCTCGACTTTTAATTTTAATCATACTTATTAAGTTGCTTAATAAGAATATCGGGTTCAGTCCAAGTAATAATATTTTTTTTATTTTATTAAAATATCAAATAATAACATGATAGAAGATATCAAACTTAAACTTTCTAATTTTTTATACATGAGTAAATTCATTTTATCATATGAATAAGTTGTTTATCTTTATTCCCTCGTATTCTTTTTTTTAAAGTCATTTTTTCTATCTTTTAAGTAATATATTAAGATTAGATTTAAATTTGAAAAATAAAATTCTATTGATACCTAATTAGATTTTTTTATGTTTCAAATCGAAAAATAAATTTATCTAATTGTACAAACATGTCAAATGGTATAGTTTACATTAACATGTTCTTTTAAAAAAATAAATTGCACAAATTATTTAAGAAAAAGTAAAGCAACCAATCATGGAAGGAAAAGTGATAAAAAAAACTAGGGTGAAATATCTAACTAAAAATCCTAAATATCAATTGAGATATTTACACGTAAACTTCACTGGTTAAACACACCCATCATGAATGTTGGTGCTAGCCACTCCATGTTTCGAAACGACTGCTTGATGGTGTCGTGGTTCTGAAAGTAACGAGTCATGCCGAAGCTGGTTCGCCCATGGATAGCGAAGCATCAGCCAATGCCGGCCAGAAGCCTTTTTTGTTGTTGTTGTTGGGGGTTCTCATATTTCGACTCCTCATTGTGGAGTTCAAGCAACAGAGGAAAATGATAGAAAATGACCAACTCCCCTACTTGATTCTGATGGTGAATGATTGATGGATATGATTTTTGAATGATAAGTTAAATATCATTCGTATGTTTAGTTTAAATCAAGTTTGATTTTATTTTTGTTAATGAAAATAAATTAGTTATAGCAACTATCAACGGTTTATTTCTTTTAATTTGATCAGAGAGTTACAATCAATAGAAGAATGATAATCGATCGATGTCAAGATTATGTCTATAAAAAAATAGAATTGAGATGGTAGGAGAAGACAGGTTTCATCATTTCGAGAAAGTTTCATAGAAACCCTTCGAGTTGATCATTATTACAAAGGTAGAAGGGAGATAGTAGGAGAAGATAAATTTTCTCATACTTTTAACACACTGAACTAAATTTAACCGTTGTTTCCAAATAATAAAATGTGATTATTCTTATTTGGAGTTGAGTACATCCATCCATATTGAGAGGTTAATTGTATATGATCAATTGATAGTGAATTTAATTCTGATAAATTACACATGCTTATTTTAAATCATGTCAAGTTGTCGCGATTTATTGAATGATATTAAATACTTGAAGTCCTTCTTTTAGGTATGTTATTTCGAGATTTTGACTATATAAATATTTTTTAAAATTTCGAGGCACTAAACATGCGAAATATCTTTGGTGGAGGTTCAATATTTTTAAATAAAATATTATTAATAAAATTAAGAAATAATAAGTGAACCGAAAAGCAGAGGATGCAGTACGTTGTTTTCTGCAAAGATCTATCCCGTACATGAACAGAAGAAAGAATTGTTGGCATGCTACCCCATTGATTATAAAGGGGCCTTTAATAATGATGAAGATTTTCATGCACACCATGTGTTCGGGAAAAAGACCTGCATGAGGTTGGAGAGACATTGCCACAAAAAAGGATGATATTTACTCTTGTTTTTGTGGTTTAGGGTTCGTCAAGATATTTTCATTTGTGGGTTCATTGGGAGATTGGTCGAACACGTTTGGGTTGGGTTCTAAGTGATTGATTCAAACAATTAGGTTCTGAAAGTTGGAACTTTGTGATTACCACACGGGTGGATTTTCTTTCAAGATTACGACGTCAAATCTAAAGAATTATTAATTAGGTAACTATAGGAAATATCTATTTAAAAATAATTTTTAATTATTTGATATTTAAGTCACAAATCTTTAATATTTTTTCTACTTAAATTTAAAATCGTAAAAATAATAATAATTTTTTACCACATAAATTATTTAGTTCGTATAAAAAACTTAGTAAATTACACGGGAGACCATAAAACTATAGTCAAAAATCATTTGACCACCGAAGTTTCAATTGAATCAATCAGATCACCCAACTATTTAAATTTTTCAATCAAGCCACCGACTGTTAATTTTTAACGGAGGTGGTGACGTGACCGTTAAAATATTTTGGTATATTTCACAATTGATCCCTAAAACTTATATGTTCTTTCAATTTAATCTTAATTTTAATAAATTAAAATAAATTTAACCATCAAATCAAAAGGTACCACGTGTCATTGATGACATCTGTCATGACACGTGTCTTTATTCGATTAGATGACTAAATTTATTTTAATTTATTTTTAATTTAATAGATTTATTTTCTACCAATCAGAGGGTGACGACACGTGTCACCCTCTGGTTGAAAGAAAATAAATCTGCACAAAAGGTAGGTGAGAGGAATTAAACACAAGTTGCTTGGCTGGAATATTAGAAATTAAACCATTGAGCTAAGGCAACCATTTAATATACTTTGAACAAACAAATAATATATATATATATTGTACCATAATATAGAAATGTTTTACTCAAAATTAAAGAATATATTTTATATATCTTAAATTTTAAAATTATCTTTTGTTTTTTTAACTTATTAAATATATTTTATTTTTTTCTTAACTTATTAAATATATTTATTATTATTTAAATGTAAAAATATATATTTTATCTTTATCATCACTTAAAAAATATATTTTTTAAAATATGTTAACTTAAAATATATTTAAATATTTTATTCTTATCTTCACTTAAAAATATATTTTATTTTATTTTAAATTAAAAATATATTTTATTTTTATTTTAAATTAAAAATATATTTTATCATTATCTAAAATTTTAAAAATATCTTAACTTAAAAATGTATTTTAATTTAAAAATAAAATATAATTTAAGTTAAGATATTTAAAAAAAAAAGATATTTTAAAAGTTAAGATAATGATAATAAATATATTTTTATATTAAATTAATAATAAAATATTTAAATATATTTTATGTTAAGGTATTTTGTCAAATAAATTTTAACTGATGATAAATATAAAATATATATTTTAAGTTAAAATATTTTAAATATATATTTTTAAGTGATGATAAAGTTAAAACATATATTTTTACTTTAAAATAAAAATAAATATATTTAATAAGTTAAGAAAAAAAATAAAATATATTTAATAAGTTAAAACAAAAAATAAAAGATAATTTTAAAATTTAAGATATATAAAATATTATTTAATTTTGAGTAAAGCATTTATATATTAAAGTACAATATATATTATCTGTTGTCCAAAGCATATCAAATGGTTGTCTTAGCTTAATGGTTTGATTTCTAATATTCCAGCTAAGAAACCTGGGTTTAATTTCTCTCACCCACTTTTTGTGCGAATTTATTTTCTTTCAACTAGAGGATGATCTAATTGGTGGAAAATAAATCTATTAAATTAAAAATAAATTAAAATAAATTTAGTTCATTCAATTGAATAAAGACACGTGTCATGATAGGTGTCACTAATGACACGTGGAACCTCATGATTCGATGGTTAAATTTATTTTAATTTATTAAAATTATGATCAAATTGAAAGAATATATAAGTTATAGGGATCGATTGTGAATTATACTAAAATATTTTAACGGCCACGTCACCACTTCCGTTAAAAATTAACGGCTGATGACTTAATTGAAACATTTAAATAGTTAAATGTTTGATTGATTCAATTGAAACTTCAATAGTCAAATTGATTTTTGACCATAGTTTAGTGGCCTCCCAATTTAATTTACCCAAAAAAAATTGCGACAATGGCTATTACGGCCACTCTACTGCGGTGTGCCCTTGCTTTTGTAGATATTTTCTCCTGTCCAGTTTTGGACTGTTTGTGTTTAGGTGGGCTCTTTCGTGTATGTTGTTCGACTTTTGCAGATATTTTGATGATGTGATATACTTATACTATTAAAAATTAAACTTAAATAAATAAAAATAAAATATTTTTTAATTTAAAATATTTAAATATTTGAAAATGTGGTTTTTAACGGCGTGCATGTATAAATTTTGTATTTAATCACTTAACAAGAATATATTTAAATATTTAAAAGATACATATATAAATAATATGAGATTTGATCGAAATTAATTGATTTTATACTGTTAAAGATATATCTTAAATCTAATCAAACACATATCAATATTACGAATAAAGATAAATTAACATGAATCTAATCAACTTCAAGACATGTATTTGATAAATTAAAATTAACAAATTTAGTCATAAGATTATCAAATATCGCATTCTTTTTATACAAACTTTTTAGGTGTTTAAATTTAAATATGTATTTATTGAGTGATTCATGATAAAATTTATGATATATGTCATCGCTATCATCTGTTGATTTATACTCGTATAAATACACATTTTTAGTAACACATATTTTACGCGACACATTTTTGTAAAAAGGTTATATTTTTTAAATAAAATGTTAAGATAACATATGTTCAAATGATCTTTTTCTTTAAATTTGTTTTATTAAAAACTCACTAATATTATGAAAGAAAAGATAGAAAGCTATTTGTGTAAGAAAATACACATTCTTTGAGTGCTATGAAGGTCAAATATGAACGTTTAATGTTAAATAATTTAGAGTTATCTTTAAGTATATATTATTTTGTATTTATCTTTAGGGGTGTTCGAAATATTCTGTAATAGTTAACCGGTGTAATCATTAGATTTTACATATTAATTAATCGAACCGTTAAAATTAAACGGTTTCAATTAATCGAATCGCTAAAAATATCGGCTAATGGTTATAGTTTTCGTTAAGAATTTTAATAAATGGTTAACCATCAGTCAACTATTAATACATTACGATTAATTATATTTTTAAAATATAATGAAATTAGAAATACAATCAAAATGGTTCTTTCTTGTTAGTTATCATATTTATTTTATATTAGAACACATTAAATCAAACATAGATAAAAGAAATATATGATTTAAACTTGATTTTAGTAAATATGTTCATTAGCAAATAAATGAATATAAATCATAATATATAAATTTTCTATAATAATTAAAGGTTTAATTATCAAATAAGTGCCTAAACTATACCACTTGTCACAAATAGTTGTCCAAACTTTATTTTGAATCATCCAGGTACCTAATGTTATAAACTTTATCATTTTAGGTGCTCGGACTATAACAACTGCTAAAATTTTTTGTTAAGTGACACATGTCACGTGCTGGTAATTTTTGAATTTTTTTTAATAAAAAGAATTATTATATTTATTGAAAAAAACTAATTTTTCTAAAACTCCAAACCCCTAAAATCCAACCTTAAACTTACTTTATCCTTTGCTGACCACTGCCACCGCCTTGCCATCCCCTTGTCAATCTTCTTCGTTTGTGCCATCGTGGTTTTCGTCGGAGTCATCAGGTTTTCTCGATTGGGGATTTGTTGGGTTGCCTCAATTGAGGGTTTGTCGAGTTTGATTCATCAATTAAGGGATTGTTGGTTGACTGAGTTATCGACTGACTGGGTCGTCGGTAGAGGTTTGGATGGCCAAAGTTTCGACCGACAAAAATAACATCAAAGGGCGACGATCAATGTGGTAAAGGGATTGGAATTAGGTTTTTTTAAAGTTTTGAGTTTTTTTTTTCTTTTTGTTAATATTTCTGACAAATTTTGGGCCTTTATAAACACATTTTTAATTTTTTTTATTTCAAAATTATCCAAACTCAATACGGATCACTTAACGGCAGAATTTATGATCCAAACACCTAACAGGTAACGTTTGTAATGTTAGACACCTGGATGATTAAAAAAATAGTTTGGACACCTATTTAGAACAAGTGATATAGTTTGGACACTTATTTTATAATTAAGCCAAAATAAAATACATCTATAAATAAGTAAGATTATATATATATATATATATATATATATATGTGTTTTTTTAAATTGTATGAAAATTTGAAGCTTTCTTGTAGTTTTGTCTTTATAAAAAAATTTGTTATAGGTTAACTTAGGTTATCCTATAATTGAACCGCTAATGACAGTCAACCGTTAGCGTTTAATCATTTTTTAATTATTAAGTTACGATTAATAAATTTTCTAACTATTATAACAGTTAACAGACTGTTTAGAATAAACAATACGATTAACCAACCATAAACACCTCTAATGCTTTACTTATCTAAATTAATTATTAAAAAAAGAAAATGCACATTCTTAAATTATGTTTAATTTAAAACTTTAAATCGTAAAATATTTTTAGTAACTAATATCGTTTTAGTTTATATTTTTCATCCAATAATTAATTTAAATATTAATTATCAATTTAAATTGAACGTGTTTATTAAAAAAATTAACGTGACATAAAGAATTATAAATTTAATTTAATTAATATATTTTAAATATATATGGTATTATATTTAAATTAATATTTAACGTTAAAATAATTCTAAAAGAACGTTTAAATAAATAATAAACTGTTTTTGTCAAAAAATATATATATAATAAACTAAAAAAAATCACGACATTTTGTCGCATATATTCACAAGAATAAGAAATCGTTAAAAAGTGATTGCAAGAGCATTGAATTGAAGTATAAATATCTCTTCAACTATCTTCCTCTTAAGTCCCAACTAATCATCAAAAAGGGCATACTCACCGAACTATCTCCTCGGTAATACCCCTCTCTGCAAATCTCAACTGCCGTCCTCCGCCCATGTACTCCGCCATCCCAACACCCACGCTGGACTCCGAGTACCCCGCCCTCCTCCAATCCATCACTTCCCGCGGAGGCTACGCTTTTACCCGCATGGCCACATTAGCCGCAGCCGGTGACCAGCGCGCTGCCGAGGTGGCGTGTGAGATGGCCTGGGAGCAGCTTCACTCTGGCCCTTGGCACTCTGTTCTCCCTGTCTGGCGTGACGCTTACTCCATGGCGTGCCTCCATGTGGCCAAGTTCCATTTCTCGAACGGCGAGTTCAGAGACGCTCTTAGGTCTTTGGACTTGGGGATCATAATGGGCGGTCCTTTGCTTAGGAAGGATTTGGACTCCGCAATCGAAGTCGTTTTGGCCGCCAAGTCCAGGCAGTATCATAACGGAGTAGCTGATGATAATAATGGCCGCCCAAATGCAGGGTCTCGATTGCTGGTTCCTCCACGGGAATTCGATAAGTCCGAGGTAAGGTTCGTTTTCTACTGTAAAAGGGGAAAAATTCTTGCTTGTTCTTATGAAATTGGAGTTTTTTAAAGTCCGGTGATATTTCTAGTTAGAAAATTGCATTCAATATATTCACATTCCTTCAATTGAAAATCCAATTGTTATAATATTATTTTGACAAATCATGAATTAATACTAGTGTTTATGATAGTTTAACATAGTAACAATGCTAATTGTTTATGCTAATATATTTTCCTTTTGCATGATAGAATTTTACTCAAATGTATGTTACATTTTCTTTTTAATTGAATAAGATTATGAATTTTACTATTTGCTTTTGCTTTTCATCAACTTCAGAACAAATAAAATTTCACTAGAAAACGCAAAAACCAAATGAAGATCTAATGCCTTTTCCCTCTTCTGGGAATTGATTATAGTGTGAGTGTTCAATCCCCTTGTGGATGTTGTAGAACATATTGCTTCATTATTGTTGGAAGAAAAAGAAAATGCTCAAATGTGGTATCGCTTTTGAGTTTCTTATGCTTATTCATTTGAGTTTAGAGGCCATCCGGTTCGTTGTACTTGTACTACTATTTATAAAATCTTTTTTTCCTTGAGTTTATATTGATGATTTGATTCCTGCTTCATTTATGTTTATTTCTTCAATGAGCTAAAACATTGAGGGTATTATCAATAGGAATTTTCCTTCTGATCTTTGTGGTTAATTTGGATTTGATGCTGACAGTTACAAATCTCTAGATTTTCTTCTGTAACTCATTATTAAACTAATTCTATTTGTTAAACTACTTGACGAGTCCCTGCACTATCGGCTGAAACATTTAATTTTGAAGCAAAGAGGTAAAATTTTAAATGGCGGTAACCTTGAATGTTAAAGAAATGCTAACTTGTGTTTAAATTTTAAAATGCAATGGGAAAAAAGTAAAAACTAAAATTCAGCATTTTGTAACATATGACCTCGTTATGTGCTTCAAAATAAATGTAGA
This sequence comes from Hibiscus syriacus, assembly GCF_006381635.1. Lineage (NCBI taxonomy): Eukaryota > Viridiplantae > Streptophyta > Magnoliopsida > Malvales > Malvaceae > Hibiscus > Hibiscus syriacus. The sequence goes on from NW_024061783.1 coordinate 3,123,511, forward strand.
ATGACTAAATTGCTAGCTTTTATGTAGAGAGACTGTTTGCTCCAAAACCTATGGTATAGGAATTCATCAGGTAGCTTTACTGATTCTATTATATACTGCAGTCTATTTCTTATTTTTATTTTGTAAAAACTTAAGCATAACTATGATATACAGACACATGTTCACAAGGCAAAGGGCGGAGAGAATCTTTGTAAGACACACTCACACCCGAGAATTCCAAAAGGGTATTCAACTTTTGGAAGTTATAGTTGTCTATTCTTTTAATTTCTAGTATTTATGCATCAAAGTGAAAACAGGGCAACTTGCCCCTTTGTCATTTCTTTAGTTATATATATTCATTGCATACATTACGTCATGTTGTCATGTTGCTAGCTCCTTTTCTTTGTGATTTATTATTTTATGAAGAGGATGGTTGGTATATTTCTGGTAAAGAGAAGCTGGTGTGGTAGTATGATATCTGAATTTAATCACTGATGCTGTTTCCTTTTGATCCTATAGGTACTACAAATTTTGCCAGTAAGGTCGCTTTCTTCCAAGATTGTGGCGAAGAGGTCCGCCCTATCTCTGGAGGCATTTCTATGCGAGTATTTCCTCTCGGGTTCTCCAGTTATAATTACTGATTGCATGGTGCACTGGCCAGCCACGACAAGGTGGAATGATATGGATTACTTAAGAGGGGTTGGTGGTGATCGTACTGTTCCGGTTCAGGTGATTAATCTTCCTTTTCTTTCTTTTTTTGAAAAATCAGTAGAAATCAAATTTGTAACATATGCTCTGTTATATTTTGTTTTCTTGAAATATGCTTTGCTACATATATAGTTTTCTAAAATAGTCCTTTATTTGATTTTTTTCTACATAATTTTTTTATAAGAATTGGAGGTCTCGTTAAAAAACCCCTTCATGCTTCTCGGCTTACTTTGGAGTAGTCCGAGAAGTAGCGGAAGGAGGAAAAGAGTACCTCAGATTTTATTTCAAGATTAAATCAATTACATCAGTACCAAGGTAGATGAAGAACAAAAAACCAACAACCTAAAAACAACAAAATCCTTTCTTAATCTCAAAACACAGAGAGTGGTCCCAGACAGCTCCATCCTCCCCCTTTCTGTTCCTCCTACCCAATCCCCTGCTTCACTAATTCATCTGCTTTAACATTCACACTCCTACCCAAAACCCGTTCTTTTACTATTGCTTCAATGCTTCTAACCAGATTCAAGAAGGATCCAGGACACTTTAAAGGGATTCGTCCACAGCATGATTCATGTACTAAACAATATTGAGTCACTTAACTGAGAATGTCTCTGTTACTGATCTTAATCAGTTGCTCCTAGCAATTAAGCTAATCTTGATAATCTAGTGTGGTTTGCAGCTCATCTTTTGTATTATACATCTTGATAGTTTTAGTTTGATTTTCAAGACAATCTGTGTCATAATATGCCCAATGAGCTACTGATAGGTTAAAGGTCCTTACGCTTTTGTTTCTTTTTGGCCTTGTAATGAATTTACTTCATCTTTAGGCACCTGCCAAGAGTCGCATAGCTGAGAGTTATTACTGATCGTAAGGTTACTGAATGATTGATCTCCGAGTGTATCCCAACTGATTATTATCCTAGGTAGGGCTGTAAATGAGACGAGACAGATCGCGAGCTACTCGAGATCGACTCGATCAAGGCTCGATAAATACTCGAATCGAATGGACTCGACTCGAGCTCGAGCTCGACTCGAGTTCTTAACGAGCCTAAATGAGCTACTCGATATTCGACTCGAAAAGCTCGTGAGCAGCTCGATAAATGTTATATTATAATTTTAGATTTTTTAAAATTACATTATTAAAAATATATTAAAAATACACTATTGATAATTATAAAATTTTAAAAATATATTAAAAATTCTATAATACAACTACCTCAAATTTTAATTAATGTCCTTGTAATGAACCCTAAGCCACAAATCTTAAACTATAAACCCTAAATCCTAAATTACACTTAGTACTTACCTCATAATTTGATACCAAGTCGATTAATTAATGTCTTTGCAATAAACCCTAAACTCTAAATCTTAAACCTTAAATTACAAACCCTAAAACCTTAATATGACTATGTGATAGGGGTTAAGTTATGCACATGAAGGTAACATACAAATTATGCAAAATGATGTTATGTGACTCCTAAATAAATCAATCGCATACTTATACATAAACATATCAACATGCAAAATAAATGTACACAACTAATTAAAGAAAACAATCCTAAACAGAGACTAAATTAAGAGAAATCTAAATGTGAGGACTAATTTAAGCTAAATATACTAACTTTAGAATGATGATTAAATTCACGTAAATGTAAAATTAAACTTACAAAATTGGAATTAAACCAATAACTTAAATACAAAATGTGCATAAACTATAGGGTCTTATATGCAATTGATCCTATTCGGTTTAAGCTAAAATAATATGGAAAATAACATAAATGACACCTGAACATTTAAAACAAATAAGATCAATTCTTTGCATCTTATCCGCAAATTTAGACAAGTTTACCTGGAATTTTTAATATTCAAGGCTGAAGCTACAGCTGGTACAAACTACACTAACCTGTTTGAGTTGGAACAACAAAACAGGATTTTGCTCAAAGAAGATTGGATCTAATGCATTAATTTCCTCCACAACCTCAACAGCCATTCCTCTGCTAGCTAGCTCCTTCATCCGGAGAACAATTTCATATTTTTCTCTTCCACGTTGGTATTTCCACTCCCTTCATAATAAAAACTATTCTATTATAGTAATTTGTAATGCAACTGTTATAAAACTATTCTATTATCAATCAATTATAGTAAAACACAAAAAAATTCCAAAATGTTGTTTTGCTCGACTGTCGTTGGTTTGCCATTATTGGTCCCTCTCATGGTTTTAACAGGAGAAGTATTCAAAGCATGGAATTCATGTTCAGAGGTAAAATAAATAAATAAATTGTAAGACTTTTCACTTTGGGGTAATAATAATTACTCTGTAAAATCTGGGTTTTCATCTTCTTTCTTGCTTGAGCATCATTTATATGTGTATGGCGTGTTGGTCTTTGAAGCCATTGCCACATTCATTGGTCAAGTTTCAGTCCTTTCCTTGATTGCCATTTTTGGTGCAGCCACTACAACAATGGTACATTTTCTCTTATCCATTACTGGTTTGTGGTCATACAATTCTGATACATAGACATACACATATATATGGTGGAAAATAAACGCAGCACATGATGAACTTTAATGCACAGGTGACAACTGCAAGAAAGGCAGTGACTTTATTACTGTCATACATGATATTTACCAAGCCATTGTCCGAGCAGCATGGGACTGGACTTCTACTTATAGCTATGGGGATCACCTTGAAACTCCTGCCATTTGATATCAAACCAGTTTACAAAAGAGTCTCGACCTCATCATCTTCATCTGCAAATGGAAAACCTGGAAACTCTTTTACTGGTGAAATTGAAGAGGAGAAAAACCCCATGTTCTAAACTTTAAGTCGGAAATGCACATCGAACCATCCTGCAAATCCACAGAAGCGAGTGCCCTATCATTCTAATGGCTTCAAGTCTCCTGTTTTAAAAGCTTTGTAAATGTGTGATATGTGGCCTTATATCCCACATCTTTAAGATAGAAGCAAGTGCTCCACAAGTGATCCTATAAATTAAAGCTCAAACTCAATGGTTAATTTGCTGAGCCACGTGGTGAGCACTTGAGCTTGAATCGAGCTCGAGTTTGGTTGAGTTCTTGAATTTTTTTTGAGTTCGAGCCATTTCGAGTTCGAGTCGAGTTTCAATATTATCTTTCGAGTTCGAGTCGAGTTTGAAAATTTTAGGCTCGCGAGTTTTCGAGTCGAGTCGAGCTTACATTTAAAGTTTTCGAGTTCAAGTCGAGCTGACAATACTCGAGCTCGATTCGGCTCGTGTACACCCCTAATCCTAGGTGGATGGAGCCATTATTGCTATTATTCCCAACTTTTTCCTAGCCTAACCTTTCCTTACTGTGAGTTACCATATGGCTTTTCTTAGGTTGTTTTTCTTATCATGTGATCATGTGTAGTTCTCAAGCAATTTTGTGGGAAAAGAATATGAGAAATGGAATTCTTTGCCAGGTCATAAGATTATTCTTAATTATCGTAATGGACAAAAAGCTTCACATCTTTCCTTTCATGTATAAATCTTTCACAGAAGGACCATTGTAGTTGGGTCTATAGGTTCTTATCATTTAAAAGCATTTGGAAGTTTCAAAACAATAAGGAATTGATGTATTAGAAACTTTTTCTGTAGAAAATGATTGGTAACTACCTTAAAAAAAGAAATAGTTAATTGAAGGAACCTGAGGATTGGATTAGATGGTTTCGCCATCCAATATTGGATTTGGGAGCCAAAAAAAATGAAGTCTTGAGAATTGTAAAACTGTTTTTTAACTTCACTACCTAGTTATTGTCACTAAAAATTCGAGTTTGTATTATTGAAAACTATAGTTCCATTTCTCTTTTCATTTATTTTTGGCAATACTAATTGCGGTGAAGACATTTCTTCATATTTTAACAGAAAACTGGTAAAGTTTGGAATGCTTTTCAGGTTGGAAAAATTACTTATGTTCAGATTGGAAGCAAGAGCTTATTACATTTTCCGAGTTTCTTGAGAGGGTTCAATCGAATGGCTGTAGAAGTAAGGTCCCCACGTATCTTGCACAGCACCAATTGTTTGATCAGGTACTAATATCCTCTTTCTTATATTTTATTCTTTGGAAGATCTAATTTCACTTTGTTGTACAGAAGTCCTGTTAATGTTATTTGTTACAATGGCAGATAAATGATTTACGGAAGGACATTTCTATTCCTGAGTATTGTTTTGCTGGTGGTGGGGAGCTGATATCTCTGAATGCATGGTTTGGTCCAGCTGGGACAGTGACACCTTTGCACCATGATCCACACCATAATATACTTGCTCAGGTATCGGCATGAACTGATTATTCCTAACAAATGGTAAGGTGAATTGTGGTTCCATGAAACTGCTTTAATATGTCTTGAGATTGGGGGAGACCTATGAATCTACAAATTTGAGATGTTGAGTTTGTTTTCTGTTTTGGAGCTTAGATCATAATAGATGCAGTAGCTTGTCTCATCTTTCCTATACACCCATGTCTATAGTAGGCATTAAATTGGGAAATGCCTAGAACTGATTTATATTTGTAAATGACTAATTACCATCCTACCGGATGAATCACGAAAAATTTCGTATTCTTTTAGTTAATCATGATTAGCAGCAACTCAAGGATTCCTTAAAATGAGTTGTATTAAAGAGATGACTCAATCATGGAAATCATCTTAATCAGGGAAGTAGTCGTAATCAACATTGTTACAAATTGCTATTATGCTTTAGTTGTGTGCAAAATTGGATGTCCAGACTGCTAATTAAAAGATGTGGTTTGATTTTTGGGTCCTAACTCCTAAGGGGCCTTCAATCTATCATCTCCATTAGGAAAAGGGTAATAGTGTGTGTTAAGTTGGCATGTAGCATTTCTTGAGTTGCGATGTTCAAGAGCACCCATAATTCATTGGTGATCATTGGCTTATGCTTCTCTTCATGAGTATTGACTCGAATAGCTATACTGATTCACCTTTCTACATGCTCGACTCTCACAGACTTCCTTTTTCATAACAAGTAATTGAAACTGTTTTCTGGCATTTTTCATTGCCCTTGTTCTGCATTTCCTATACATTGGTTGGTGGATGATCTACTTTAGTCCTATCTGTTTTGGATTTAATCTCGTTCGATACTCTGCTCCTTATTTTTAGGTTGTTGGTAAAAAGTATGTGAGACTCTATTCTGCTTCATGTTCCGAGGAGCTTTACCCATACAGCGAAACTATGCTCCACAATTCCAGCCAGGTACCTGCTTAACCATTATGAAAATGTTAAAGCTGTAACATCCAAGGCCTCTTCTTTGGACAAAAGAAGGCAGTGAACTATTGGATTTCATCTAGAGCTCTCTGTAGGCCTTCTGTTTATGGAACTTCTTTGCTTGCTTCTGCCCGTCTGTTTTTTCCTGATTCTGTGAAAAGCTTTAGTGATGAGCACTGACAAAAGACGTATCAAATTCAGGTTGATCTCGACAACATAGATGTGGTGGAGTTCCCGAAGGTGCGTGGCTTAGAATTCATAGACTGCATCCTAGAGGAAGGCGAAATGCTTTATATCCCACCTAAATGGTGGCATTATGTTCGATCAATAACGATGAGTTTTTCAGTCAGCTTCTGGTGGAGTAGTGATTCAGGGAGCTCAATGGTGGGTTAATATGTAGTAGTGTATCTTGTAAAATGTTGTTGGAATAGAGAAGAGGAAGTTAAATAATGTGTAATATAAAAACCTTAGCCGGTAAAATTCAAGCAGAGCCAGCCTGAAAGAACATTATGATAGTGTATATGGAGAATTTTTTAGTGCATTTTTAACTCGGTCTAGTTGACTGATGTAGCACGGAATTAAATAGAGCAACGAAAGCTATGGGATGAATGATTTTGCTTTTTTAATATGTTTCGATGAGTCAAATATGCTTACAAGTATTAACTGTTATAAACTATAAAACGATGTTATTCGTATTATTAATTTGAGCAAAAAAGAAAAAATTCCTTCAATTGGTTGAAATAAGCTATCAGAACAAATGTGAGAGAAAAGTTTGAACTTTACATAAATAAGCTATCTTTGGTTGAAAAAGGGCGCCGAGACAATGTACAGTTTACTTAGAGATGGGTATGGGACTCGAATCCGACGGGTTTCAATTCGATTAGGTTAGATTTTTTTTTAAAAAAAAGTTTGGGGTCAAGTTAGGTCGGGTTTTTTTTAAAGGTGATATTTGAGTCGGATTTAGATTTAAGATGAAAAATATCCGATCCAACCTAAGAAAAAATATAATTTTAACTTATATATTCATAAATAATTATAATAATATCTCTCTATATATTATTTTTTCAATTAAGTCACTACTTTTATTGAATAAAAATAACATTTTATTATTATTTCAAGTAAGGTCAGGTTTGAATTCTCTCAAAAAATTGAGTCAAGTTTAGGTATATATTTTTAAGATCAGGTCAGCTATGTTTATCATCATCCTTAGTTCAAGTTAAATACAGAATCATAGGGCACCAAATCCCTAGATGGCACATAACTACCAAATCAGCAACTACAAGAGCACAACAAAGCAATTTGATGCATACATGGCTTTCCATCAATGTGAAATATTGCAGTATTATGAATTTGTTTTATACTGTCAAAATGAATCCAGAATTCTTCTATCAAATTGATTGGATAAATGAGTCTCAAATTCAGAAATGAAATCGAAACAAAGGCATTCAATGAATAACAACAAAACAAATACTCTGATTAGATTCCCCAAGTACATATTTCATCATTCATTCATTTTTTTTAGCAAAACACTGAAATCAGATATTTAACAGAAATAGATAATAAGACACAGATACAGGATTAAGCTCTCTCTCCCCTGATCCTCCTAGCAAGCTGAATATCCTTAGGCATAATTGTAACCCTTTTCGCGTGAATAGCGCAGAGATTGGTGTCTTCGAAGAGTCCAACAAGATAAGCTTCAGCAGCCTCTTGGAGAGCGGCAACGGCGCTGCTTTGGAACCTCAGATCCGTCTTGAAATCTTGAGCGATTTCCCTCACCAGCCTTTGAAACGGAAGCTTCCGGATCAGCAGCTCCGTGCTCTTCTGGTACTTCCTGATTTCTCTCAACGCCACCGTTCCAGGCCTAAAGCGGTGAGGCTTTTTCACTCCTCCTGTGGCTGGAGCCGACTTCCTAGCGGCTTTCGTCGCCAGCTGCTTACGCGGCGCCTTGCCTCCCGTTGACTTCCTGGCTGTTTGCTTGGTACGCGCCATTGATTAATCCGGATTGATGGATTAGAAAACGTAGGAACTTTTCAGGGAATAAGTAAAACGTAAACTGATGATTCGATCGACAGCGAGTGGTGCGATTTAGGGATGGGATCGGGGAGTTGTTTATATTGAGAAATTTTGCGAGAACGAAAGAGAGGGAGCGCGCACGCGGGAACTTCGAAAATTTTGAATTACTAAATATGGACAGTCCGATTAGATTATTACAACTATAAATCGACGGTTTCAAAGGTTGTCACTGTTAACGATCCGTGTGCAATGCGGATGGCCAATAAGATGCGTTTATGAGTGTCGCATGGATTTTGCCAATGAGTTCCACACCATATATTTGTCACATTTCATGTTTTTACTTATTTTTAGGGTAAACTACATAAATGACCACACAACTACAGTCTTGATTTTGAAATGACCATCATCTTTTTTATAATATGGTCACTGAATTATTTAAATGATTTTATTATAGTCACTTGCAGTTAACATTGAAGTGCTTACCTGCCGGTTAATAAAATAGATATAATTAGGGTGTGAGTCCTTATAAAGTTTCGTATGCGCAGTGCTAAACCCCTGCTTTTTTTTCTTCTATTTTGGTCACTACTTGTGTATGATTTGTTTCCTTGGATTTTCATTTGATGCAATTTGATCATGATTCTGTTTTTGATTTGTATAATGCCTTAATTTGAGCATTAACTTTAAAATGGTTAACGCTCAAATTAAGGCATTATACAAATTAAAAACAGAATCAGGATCAAATTGCATTAAATAAAAATCCAATGAAACATATCATATACAAGTAGTAACAAAAATGGAAGAAAACAAAGCAAAGTGCCAGTGTCGTGAATACATAACTTTACAAGGACCCGTACCCTAATTATATCAATTTTGTTAATTGTCATATAAACACTTCCGTTAAACGACATGTGGCTATATTGAAACTACTTAAATAGTTCAGTGATCATATTAAAACAAAATTGAAAATTATGGTCATTTCGAGACCAAGCCCATAGTTAGGTGATCATTTATGTACTTTACCCTATTATTTATAATAATTGTCGTAATCGATTTTCGTCCGGGCACGAATTTATTTGTTTGGCGGGAAAAGTGATGTGAATAAATGGTTTTGAAAATAATTTGGGAGTCGCCATCGGCCTTTTGGGTCAGGTAGGTCGAATACCTAAAAATTATTTTTTTAAAAGAGTTTTAATAAAACACCAATTAAAAAAATAAACTGATCTGCGTTTATAACAAAAAATTAATTCTTTTTAATAATAAAAAGGGATTCGTGGTCGGTTACGTTTAGGGAAGGATTAGCACCCCTACAACGCCCAAAATTGGTACTTTTTAATTATAAATTGTCTCTATTATTAAAATTTTAAAATTTCAAAAATATATTTAATTTATAATTCTATTATTTCAAAATTATAAAAAAAATATTTATTTATTTAAAAATATCCGAAAAGAACTTCTAGGTGCCTTAAGACAGCTCTTTTCTTTGATATTGATAAATATTAATTTAAATTATATTGTTTACTTTTTAATTTTAAAATATCAGAATAGGACATCCAGTTGTATTAAGACTGTCCTTTTCTTCGATATTAAAAATAAATATTTAAGAATTACTATTTATTATATATTTATGAATATAAAAATATTTAACAATATAATAAAATAAAAATACAAATACTACTAAAACAATATATTTAAAAACAATAAAATAAATGAAAACATATAAAATAACTGACTAAATTATAATAAAAATAAAATTAAAAATCTAATTCATAATTAATCAAAATTATAGGGATTTAATATGTTATTTCCTTATTTTATTTATTTGGTGACTAAAATAAAATTATCTAAAATTTGGATATTAGAATCAAATAAATTAAAAATATAAACTAGGGATTAAAATATTATTTATTAAAATTAAGGGATTAAATCTGTAATTTATCCTAAATATATTATTTTAATATGAAGGACTAAAATAAAAGAAATTAAAATTCGAAGACTGAAATAAAAATATTATAAATTTAATTTAGTGACTAAAATGTAAAGTTTACAAGTTCGGAGGACTGCGGACGGGTTTTAACTATTTTATAATTACGTACATAGTCCTTCCCGAAACGACGTCGTTCGGGAAGGACTATATATGGTCCAAACCGGCTGGCCCGAAGGGCCAGCCATTTCATTTCCTTTTTTTTTTCTCTCTCAAGCAGAGAGAGAGCCAGAATTCTCTCTGGCCTCTCTCTAGATTCCCTCACCGGAGGGAATCCGGCAGCCGTCTGCCGCCGTGAATTCTGCCGCCGACCACCGTCTCCGGTGGTCGGAAATTCCCCAAATTCATCTAAAACGTAGATCTAAACACCCTAAGACCGAATCCGACCTTTGTTTCCTCAAAAAGACTCCTAATTGGAGTAAATCTATGAAAATACCTTCGGTATTTTCGGTTCTCCGGCGATGTTTAGTGCTTCCGGCGATGGTCAAGGCTTCTTTGGTAAGCTTCTCTTCTCTCTTTTTCCTTCTGTTTTTGTTTTTGCTGTGTTGTTGTAGACTGGGATCGTTGGTAGTTTTTGTATCTCTCTCTGTTTCTGTTGTTTCTTTTTCTTTCCTTTTTTTTTCTGTCTCTGTGTCTCTCTGTCTCTTTTTTTTTCCAGGTTGGGGTGGTGGCTTTTATAGCCACCACCGGTGTGGCCGTCGGACCGGTCCGAAGATGGGGTCTCGGTGAGTCACCGGACTACCAGTGGTGACTCACCGAGTAGCCATAGCGTGGACGGCTGGTATTCTATCTTCTGGAGTCTTCGGTTGGGACGTGGCAACGGCGGAGGCGGCGAGATAGCAACGGCGGCCGCATGTCCCTAGGGTATCAGACCCTAGGGTTTCCATCTGGGGCAATTTGGACCGTTGGATCTTGCCAGATCCAACGGCTGTGAGCTGAGGCGGCTGGTTAAATTAGGGTTAGGAAACCCTAACTGGAAACCCAAATATTTAGGGTTTCTGGTTGGATCTGGACCGGTTCTGGTTGGTTTGTAACTGGGCCGGTCCAGTTGTAATTGGTCTGTAATTATTATTATGTATTTAATATATTTAATAATAATAATAATAATAATAATAATAATAATAATAATAATAATAGTAATAATAATAATAATAATAATAATAATAATAATAATATTAATAATAATATGGATAAAAAAATTAGTATCTTCAGCTGCCCCTCTTTGCACATTCTTGTGTTAACAAGAATAGGGCAAAGATGAAAAGATAATATAATTTTTTATCCATTTGACTTTACTTTGATCATAATGGAGATATTGAATAAATTCTTCTCTCTCTCCAGATAAGTTCTTCTTATTATGAACTTTCTGCTGGGGATGATGATGACCTCCTTTCTGTGATAGAGTCATTCAAAAGGTTGAATAAGCTCTTGATGAGTTCTTCTCATTATGAACTTTCTCTAGAAATGTTGATGCTAATCTATCTCCTTCTGTGATAGAATTATGCAAAAAGTTGAACAAGTTCTTCTTATTATGAACTTCTTCTTTCTTCTTCAGATGAGTTCTTATCATTATGAACTTTCTCTGGAAAGGCTGATCCATCAAATGATGGACTCAGGTAAAAGGTTGAACAAATTCTTCTCATTATGAATTTCTTCTTCCTTCTTCAGATGAGTTCTTCTCATTATGAACTTTCTCTGGAAAAGATAATCCATTAATTGATGAATTCAGGTAAAAGGTTGAACAAATTCTTCTCATTATGAACTTCTTCTTCCTTCTTCAGATGAGTTCTTCTCATTATGATCTTTCTCTGGAAAGGCTGATCCATCAAATGATGGACTCAGGTAAAAGGTTGAACAAATTCTTCTCATTATGAACTTCTTCTTCCTTCTTCAGATGAGTTCTTCTCATTATGAACCTTCTCTGGAAAAGTTAATCCATCAAGTGATGAATTCAAACAAAAGGTTGAACAAATTCTTCTCATTATGAATTTCTTCTTCCTTCTTCATATGAGTTCTTCTCATTATGAACTTTCTCTGGAAAAGATAATCCATCAAGTGATAGATTTAAGCAAAAAGGTTGAACAAATTCTTCTCATTATGAACTTCTTCTTCCTTCTTCAGATGAGTTCTTCTCATTATGAACTCGAACTGGAAAAATTGATCCATTGAATAATGGATTTAAATCTTCGCTAAAATCTTTGAAATTCCTGTCAGAATTCAACATGGATGAGAATGAATGAAAATGCACCTATTTTTGCAAATGCCTAAATATGATGAATGATTGTTAAGTTATTTGATTTCAGATTGGTGAACTGAATATTTCTTCAGTTGTAGAAACCCAATAAATCTTTCTTCTTCAAATCAGAGAATCTATTCTCTTTGACAAATGTAGAGGTAGATATAATGTCACAAAACCTCTTGAGAATAAAACTCAATGGTATCGGCTCTTGAAAAGCTTGCCTTCATGTGATATGTTGATTCTGATAACAACTCATCTGATTATGAAATGACCTTTCAAGATGATTTCACAGATATCGATAGTTCTTCTAATACAGAGAAATCTTGAATTCTGATTCTGATGAGGAGAATAAACTGTTATACTTGACAAAAATGGGATTCTCAGATGCTGAAACTTCAAATAGCCCTGGGTTATGATTTTTGGGAAAGGAATAAGCAAAAGAAGCTTGAAAAGAAACTTCTTAATGAAGACGATCATGCAGTTCATCTTTTAATTCCAATGATTGGTTCTGTAATTTTTACCAAACCAGATCAAATAACTCAAAGAATACTTCCAGAAGATGCTATTGAGCACATTCATCTTCTAAATTCAATGATTGGTTTTACCAAACCAAATCAGATAATTCAAAGAACACTTCCAGAAGATGCTATTGAGCACATTCATCTTCTAAATTCAATGATTGGTTCCGTCCAACCAGATCAGATAACTCAAAGAATACTTCCAGAAGATTCTATTGAGCACATTCATCTTCTAAATTCAATGATTGGTTCCGCCAAATCAGATCAGATAACTCAAAGAACACTTCCAGAAGATGCTATTGAGCAAATTCATCTTCCAAATTCAATGATTGGTTCTGCCAAATCAGATCAGATAACTCAAAGAATACTTCCAGAAGATGCTATTGAGCACATTCATCTTCTAAATTCAATGATTGGTTCTGCTAAATCAGAACACTTATTTGATGTAGAGCCAGAATTTGTAGATTCGAAGTATTTCCATGCTACTACACTGAAAAGGGCTATATTCATAATTCTGCCAATTAAGAATAGATTTTCTCTTATTATGCTTTCTCCATGTGCTGATGCTTTTCCATTGACAAAGAAATGATGGCTTTCATGGGATCCAAGAACAAAGTTGAACTGTTTATAATCATGTACAGGAAGTGCCAAATTGACAGAAAGGATCTGTAAGGCTTTTGAAGCTTATGACAATGAGCCACCTTCGAGTGTCCAGAAGTATGTTCTTGATGAGTGCTGAAAATGGAATCTAGTATGGGTTGGAAGGAATAAAGTTACTCCACTTGAACCTGATGAGGTGGAAATGCTTCTAGGTTTCCTTAAAAAAACCATACACAAGGATCTGTATAGAGACATATTTCCCAGTGATATCAATGTCTTGTTTCCTTTTGTTGGAATCAATGCTACAAAGATCGCCTTCTACTGTCTTAGTATATCTTTGAAAACAGATGTGCAAGAACTGAATGGTGATCGGTTGAAGCAATTGATGAGTAGATTTGTCGAATTCGACCTTGTTGTCGGTTATATCTAGCATAACAACCTTATTGTTTAAGATGGTGATGATTTGCTTACTTTGTATTCCATGTATTAAAAGTATTAACATAAAGTGATATTCAGAAATCTTTAACTTATTTCAAAATTATGTTAATTCAAATAGAAAAGAATAAATTGAATTTTCAAAAATAAATTGACTCTCAAATAATTTGAACTTGAAATAAATAGAATTGTATTCAAAATTTTGGCAAGCATAAGAATAATAAAAATTCAAATGTCTCAACAAATTATAAGCATAAGTATTTCTAAATTAATCAAGTTGACACAATTTAGAGTAATGATGTAAGCTTTTGTCTGGAAGATCTCAAACGTTGTCAAAATGCTTGTAGATGTGAAGTTTCTCCAAAACTGTCAAAATCTTAAGAAAGTTCAATTGCCAGATGCCTAATATCAACCTGCATTTAAGCCGCCTTTTCAGGTTTTCAACTCAAATCCTCCCTTTGGTTACAAGATGCCCTTTGCGGGTTTTCACCTTGACCCCCTTTTTCTTTTTTCCTTTTTCCTTTTTTTTTCAAGCATAATATTTCTTGACAGAATCCGAGTTTATTGGATTTCTCAGAATTTTTCCATCCATTTCTGCCAAGATCAATGCTCCTCCGGAAAAGGCCTTTTTCACAATGTATGGCCCTTCCCAATTAGGCATCCATTTCCCACGGAAATCTTTATGTATAGGCAAGATCTTTTTTAGTACTAGATCACCCTCTTGGAATTCTCTTGGATGTACTTTTTTATCATGAGACTTCATCATCCGTTTTTGATACATCTGTCCATGGCAAATAGCTTTCAATCTTTTCTCCTCAATAAGGTTCAATTGATCAAATCTAGCTTGAATCCATTCAGATTCATCCAATTTTGTTTCTCTCAATATTCGAAGCGATGGAATCTCAACTTCAATTGGTAAGACTGCTTCCATCCCGTAGACTAAAGAAAACGGTGTTGCCCCAGTAGATGTTCGAACAGTAGTTCGGTATGCGTATAGAGCAAAATGTAACTTCTCGTGCCAATCTTTGTAAGTTTCAGTAGTCTTTGTAATGATTCTCTTGATGTTCTTATTTGCTGCTTCAACTGCCCCATTCATCTTTGGACGATATGCCACTGAATTTGAATGTTTGATCTTAAACTGTGCACAAAGTTCGGTCATCATTTTGTTGTTCAGGTTCAGAGCATTATCTGTAATGATCCTTTCTGGTAGACCATATCGGCAAACTATCTCTTTCTTTATGAATTTGCAGACTGTGGACCTCTTAATATTGGTGTATGAAGCAGCTTCAACCCATTTGGTAAAATAATCAATTGCCACAAGGATGAAACAATGTCCATTCGATGCTTTTGGTGTGATTGCTCCAATGACATCTATTCCCCACATAGAAAATGGCCAGGGTGCTGTCATTACATGTAAAGGAGATGGGGGTACATGAATCTTGTCTGCATATATCTGGCATTTATGACATTTCCTTGCATAATCAATGCAATCTGTGTACATGGTAGCCCAATAGTATCCATATCTCATTATTTTTCTGGCCATGGAAAGACCATTTGCATGTGTTCCACATATTCCGCTGTGTACTTCTTCAATGACATTTCGAGCTTCGCTAGTATTTAAACATCTCAATAGAATTTGATCACTGCTTCTTCTATACATAATCTCTCCATCAAGAAAATATCCAGCAGCCATTCTTCTCAAAGTTCTTTTATCAATTTCCGATGCATTTGGTGGATAACTTTGATTTTTGATATATTGCAGAATATCATGATACCATGGTTTACCATCTACCTCTTCTTCCACACTATAACAATGTGCAGGAATTTCATATACTTGCATTTTGATTGGCATCATATCAACTTTCTTAGTTGCCTGAAACATAGCAGCTAATGTAGCCAAAGCATCTGCCATTTGATTTTCTTCTCGAGGGAGATAATTGAAGGTAACTTTCTCAAATTCTTTCACTAATTCGAGTGTAAAATTTCGGTATTCCAACAATTTGGGATCTTTTGTTTCCCATTCTCCTCGCAATTGATACACCACTAATGATGAATCTCCATATATCTTGAGAAATTTGATTTTTCTTTCTATAGCTGCTTTCAACCCCATGATACAAGCCTCATATTCCGCCATGTTATTGGTGCAAAAGAACTCCAGTCTACTTGTAAAGGGATAATAAACATTTTCTGGAGAAATTAACACTGCCCCAATTCCTCGTCCCAAAGCATTAGATGCTCCGTCAAAATAAAGCTTCCAAGTTGCAAATTCATTATTTGTTCTGACTTCTTCATTCATGGATATGCACAACAGATCTTCATCGGGAAAATTAAAGTTCAAAGGCTGATAATCATTTGATACACGACTGGCCAGAAAATCAGCTATGACACTTCCTTTTATCGCTTTTTGGTTGACATATACAATATCAAACTCAGATAATAACATCTGCCATCTAGCCATTCTGCCTGTCAAAGCTGGTGATTCCATTAAGAATTTCAAAGGATCAAGTTTTGATATCAACCAAGTAGTATGGTATAACATATATTGTCTGAGTCTTCGAGTAGTCCACACCAAAGCACAACATAATTTTTGTATTGGTGGATATCGAATTTCACAATCAGTAAATTTCTTACTCAGATAATAAATAGCTTTTTCTTTCCTTCCCGATTCATCATGCTGTCCTAGTACACATCCCATCGAATTTTCGAAGACCGTCAAGTAGAGAATTAATGGTCTATCAGGCATTGGTGATACTAAAATTGGGGCATTGGATAAATATTTCTTAATAATATCCAAAGTTTCTTGACATTCTTCATTCCAGACTTCAGGATTGTTCTTTCGAAGTAATTTGAACACTGGATCACATTTGTCAGTTAATTGAGAAATGAACCGAGATATATAATTTAATCTTCCCAAAAAGCCTCGAACTTTTTTTTTGTATTGGGTGGTGGAAGATCTTGAATTGCTTTGACTTTATCTGGATCAATCTCGATTCCTTTTTTGCTGACTACAAAACCCAAAAGTTTCCCAGAAGTTACTCCAAAAGTGCATTTTGCGGGGTTGAGCTTTAATTGATATCTCCTCAATCTCTGGAAAAGCTTTCTCAGATTTTGAATATGTTCTTCTTCAGTTCGGGATTTGGCAATCATGTCATCTACATATACTTCAATCTCTTTGTGCATCATGTCATGAAACAAAGTTACCATGGCTCTTTGATACGTTGCCCCTGCATTTTTCAATCCAAATGGCATCACTTTATAACAGAATGTGCCCCACATGGTTATGAATGTTGTTTTTTCCATGTCTTCAGGATTCATTTTTATCTGATTATATCCTGAAAATCCATCCATAAATGAAAACCATGCATGCCCTGCAGTATTGTCCACCAATGTGTCTATGTGGGGTAAGGGAAAGCTATCTTTCGGACTAGCTTTGTTGAGATCTCTGTAATCCACACACATTCGAACTTTCCCATTTTTCTTTGGTACGGGAACAATGTTGGCTACCCATTCTGGGTATTTAGATGCCTGTAGGAAACCTGCGTTGATCTGTTTCATCACTTCTTCTTTGATTTGCAACAACATTTCTGGCCTCATTCTTCTGAGCTTTTGTTGGACCGGTTTATATTCTGGATTGATTGGAAGCTTGTGTATCACTATATCTGTGCTTAAACCGGGCATATCTTGATAAGACCATGCAAAGATATCTTTGAACTCTTGAAGGAGATTTATCAATTCTTGTTTTATCTGGACTGTCAGAGTGGTACCAATTTTCACCTCTTTTATTTCTTCATCTGTTCCCAAATTCACAGTCTCAACCTCTTCTTTGTGGGGTAGAATTTGTTTGTCTTCTTTTTCTACCAATCTTAATAGTTCAGTAGGAATATCACATTCCAGTTCATCCTCACAACCATTGATTTCTTCCAGACATATAGGATGCTCTAAATTTATCACTGGATTAAATTTAGGAATACACATGCTATTAACACGGTGACACCTGCAAATTTAAGTCGGACATATTTCCGAAAGAATATAGTAAATTTATGAAATAAATAAATGTAAAAATGTAAGAAAATGTAAAGAATGATTGCCATCTGAAAATTTTAAAGAAAATTTCTTATATTTAACATAATTTCTTTTACAATATAACAAAAAGTTTTCATATTTTTGAGCTAAACATAAATATTAGTTTTGAATATTACTCTGCATTAATATTAAAAACTATAGGAAGATCTTCAGTGGTCCAATTGGTGAGTGTTTCTCCAGGAAGACATGGACGAATCCTATTCAAGTACTTGCCAGTCTTGTTGTCATTTGTGATCATGTTGACAAATAATTCATTCATAGCTTCTTCAACTATGTCTTGATCTTTCGTCAACTTTTCTTCTTTAAAGGCTTCAACAAGCTGCTGTTCCACATTAATTGTTCCCCCTGATCTGAATGTTGTCTTCAACTGTGGGAAAGACATGTGTTTCCAAAGGATTTCTCCTCCTTTCAATTTTGCCTTTCTGTCTTCACATCTTCTTTTCATCTCTTTGTTCTTTTGCTGAAAATTGGGCTTAAACCCTAGCCCAAAACGGTCTTTTTTCATCTTCATACTGATAGGAACTGAAATCCCTTGAAGATTCTTTCCTAGACCTCTCCCAGCTTTAGCTCCGATGCCTAAAGTTTGTTGTACCGTCATCTTGGTGCAATCAGACAATCTGGGATATGGAATTTTGCTTCCTTCTGCAATAAAGGTTGCATTTACAAATTCAAGAGCTCGAAAAGAGCATTCAAGAGCATCATCATTGGTGTCGATATATGGAACATCGCTTGTTACAGATGCAATGATTTCTTCTTCAGCACTGACGCATATTAGTTGTCCATCAACAACAAATTTCAATTTCTGATGTAATGAAGAAGGAACGGCTCCTGCTGAATGAATCCATGGCCTCCCTAATAGACAATTATATGTGGGGTGGATGTCCATCACCACAAAGTCAATATTGTACACGACTGGGCCGATTAACAACGGTATTTCCATTTTCCCAAGCACTTCTTTTTGAGTACCATCAAATGCTCGCACTACATTCTGATAACTCTTCATGTGTGATTGATCCAGAGGCATTCTTTGAAGTGTGACTAAAGGCATCAAGTTGAGAGCAGACCCATTGTCAATCAATACTCCTGGTAACACATGACCATGACAATGTGTTGTGATGTTCAAAGCTTTTATTGACCCCATTCCGCCTTCTGGTATTTCATCATCCGTGAACGTTATGTAATTGTCAGCGGCTATATGTCCCACAATTCTGTCAAGTTTATTGAGGGATATATCTTCGGGGATAAATGTTTGATTGAGGATTTTCATCAAAGCATTTCTATGTGCTTCTGAATTCATCAAGAGATCAAGAATAGAAATTCTTGCTTGTTGTTTGTGTAGTTGTTCAACCACACTATACTCACTATGTTTCAAAAATTTCAAAAATTCTTGAGCTTGTTTTTCTGTCACAGGCTCATTAAATGCTGGAAGGGATTCATCCTCAAATACCTTCTGAGGTATTGCCATGGCTTTTCCTTTTGCTTTCACTTGTTCTGAAGCATTGGATGTTTCGGGAGAGTAACATCTCCCACTTCTTGTAAAGAAACCGACCTCGCTCACTGCTTCAGACGTCGATGTGGTACTCAGACTTTGTATTTTTTCTTCTGTTTTTTCTAGAGAAACAGATCCTCCTACCATTGAAACATTGGTAGTATAATTCCAAGGTACCCTGCGGGTATCTTTATATGGAAATGGTAGAGGAGTGGTGATAACTACTTTTGGCCTTATTGGTGCAGGAATCACTGTAGATGATTTCACATTAATGATCACAGGATCACTTATTCTTTGATTTGGTTTAGAATCCTCTGATGAGCAAACATTATCTTCTTTTTTCCCGGGTTCTTCTTCAAAGAATTCTATTTCTCTGTTGTTCATCAATTTTTGCACCAAATCCCTAAACTCAGGACATAGTTGAATTTTATGCCCTTTCTCCTGATGATATTCACAATAATTCTTGCCTTCATTCTGCTTTGGCATGAATTGTTGTGGAATTATACCGGCTAAAGAAAGTTGTTGGAATATCCACACAAACGGAGATTTAATTTCAGAAATGTCAGTCTTTGCTTTCTTTTTGTTCTCTTCCTGAATTGCATTTACGTTTTTATCTCCATGATTTGGCAATGGATGATTTGATGCAGATGGTGTATTGAATTCCAACTTCCCAGTGTTGATCAAATTTTAAACCACCCTTTTGAATGCTAAACAGTTTTCAATGGAATGACCCGTAATTCCTTCATAGTAAACACAGTGTGCCTTTGTATCATACCAAGGAGGGAATGGTGGTTGCATGGGAACCAAGGGATAAGGCCGTATAACATCTGCTTTTAACAGCGAATCATAGATCTCTGCATACGGTACTGGTAAAGGTGTAAAAGACAACCTTTCATTTTCCTTTCGAGATCCTCTGGACTCTGTTCGATTAGTGTTTATTTCCTCTTTCTTAACCCTTGGCTGGGTTATTGTAACACTTTTCGATGAATCTTTGCTGTAAGAATTTGCATTGTTGACTTCATTCTCCTTTTTCCGGTACGTAGGTCTTTTGGAACTAGACCCATCATTTGATTCAATCTTGCCACTTTTCAAGACATTTTCAATGAGTTCTCCAGAAATGACCAAATCTGCAAAATTTCTGGTTGCATTCCCCATTAGATGGTTTAAATAAGGAGCTTTCAATGTATGGACAAACATTACTGTGGCCTCTTTTTCTGACAAAGGTGGTTGAACTTGGGCCGCTATGTCACGCCATCTCTGGGCATACTGTCTGAATGTTTCATTATTCTTTTTCTCCAAGTTTTGGAGAGTCCATCTATCAGGAACCATGTCTGTTACATGGCGATACTGTTCTAAGAATGCTTTAGCCAGATCTTTCCAGGATCTAATGTTGGCTTTAGTCAATTGAGTATACCATTTTAAAGCCGGTCCTGTCAAACTATCCTGAAAGCAGTGAATTAACAATTTCTCGTCCTTCACATATCTTGCCATTCTTCGACAAAACATAGTAATGTGGGATGAAGGGCATGTAGTACCGTCATATTTATCAAATTCGGGAGCCTTGAACTTGATGGGAAGGATTAGGTCTGGAACCAAACTCAACTCACTAGCATCAAACCCATAGAATGATTCAGTTATTTCCACGGATTTCATTCGTTCTTCTAAGCTCTTGATCTGTCTGGTCAGTTCTTCATTTACTTTTTGTTTCTCATTCAGCTCATTCAAATCTGGGATCAAATGCTCAGTATTCATATCTCCTATTTTTCACATCTGATATAAGCGGAATTTTGCTTGAAGAGGCAGGATCCACTTGTTGATCTTCATGTGGTTTGGCTTCTTGTAATGCAGATGTACGAGCATTGATTTGTATAGGTATAGTACCAGAGTGATAAATTGGTTCTGGTGGAAAACCTAGAGGATATATGGGTTCTTGGTCAAAAGATACAGGATTTTCATGCATTTTTCCACTGATAGCCTGCCTTTTAAACATGTCCTCTATCTTCTTCATCATACTGTCTTGTGAATTTGCAATACTGGCTTCAATTTTTTCCAGCTTCATTCTCATTTCTTCTTGTTCTTTATGATGTTGTTCCTCAATACGCTGTATTTTATCCTCCATAATTCTCTTTGTAGCTTGTCTAGTACCGTAGTGATGTAGTATTTCTCTTTTGGCCAGAGTAACTGCGATTGAAAAATCTTTTAATATTATTTTTTCAAATTTTAATTAATGAATTTTAACTTAATGAATAAAATAATTCATAGCGAAAATTATGAAATGAATGATGAATGTATGCAAAATGCATGTATGTAAAAAACATTGATCCCAAAAAGTTAACTGTCATAGAACAACTTTCATCGGCATACAAAAGTTTCTTTATAATATTTCATAACTACAGATAAGGCATAGCTTTCCTATTAAGCTCTATAATTTCTTTCATTAACCATGACACCTTCTTTCCGCACTTAGAAACTGGATCAACTTGATGCTCAATTATTTCGGCTTCAACAGCTAGTTCCCCAACATATCTGGCAACTTCGCTCATTTGAACCATGGCCTCGAACACCATATTACTTCTTTCTTCACTTCTTTCCACATAGAACTCAGTTGACTTTTGCCACTGTTCATTCATTTCTCCAAGAGTTTGCTCTAACTCAGTGATTCTGACTTGACAATTGTGCAGAATTTTTCAAGATCTCTAATGCGTCTTCGCAGTGAAGCATTTTCCTCATTACTTTCTTTGAGGTCATTAGGCCCTAGACGAACCTTTTCTTGAAACAACGATTCCTCAAGTTGCAAAATGTAAGCATTAAACTCTGAGTTTTTGTTTCTAGACTGATCCAGATCCTCTTCAAGTTTTGTTCGTGCTTCTTGCGTTCTTTGATTAAGCTTCTGGATTTGAACATCTTTGTTTCTGCATCTTTGCATCCAATTGCTAGCCACTTCCTGCTCTACCTCAAGTCTGGTGTTGAAATTTTTTCTTTCTAATTCCCATTTTTCCTTTTCAATATTGGATTCTTCCATCTTTTGGCCTCTGACTTCAAGTTCAGCAATCAACTGGTTCATTTCAGATTCAAATCCCTTGAACATGCTATTTTTCTCACCTTCAAACTTATTAAAGATGTCATTCTTCATCTCTTCTAAATCTTTGGCTCGATCCCTTTCTCTATGCATTTCATTCATGATCTCGCGGTGTTCAGCCTTGTGTTTTATAATTCGCTCTCTTCTGTCGACCTCATAATCTTCCATTTTTTGCTTTCCTTTCTCAAGGCTTTTGAGTAGACGACTATTCTTTCCTTTCAGATCTTCAACTCGTCTTTTCTCGATGTTCAATTCTCTGGTCATCTGTATTGTTGCTTGGCTGGGTCCTGATGCTTTTCGGGATTTATATAATTCCTGGTAATTTTTCTGTAAGGCTCTGTACTCATCCTCACCTTTTTCTTTATCTTTTCTCAACATTGCACATTGTGATGAATGAAAGTCAATGTCAACCCCCAACATAGCTTTATCTTGTCTCATTTGCTCTAATTCTTTCGACCAGCCTTCTCTTTCTGCTTCAAACTCAGCTCTCAGGATTTCAATCTCTGATGGAACCACCTTAATGCGATCTTCCATAGAAATATCCTCATTTTGATCTGGTAGAGGAATATTTTCGTTTTTCCTGACAGATCTCCATTCTTCATAATCAGGAGTTAGCATTTCTTTTGCTGCTTTAGCTCGGATACAAAAAGTTGTTTTCCAAGCTGTAACGGCTTCCATGATATTTCTTTTATAATTTTTGATGTGGAATGCGAACTCAGATGACTGTAATCCAGCAGTGACAGGTACAAATTGACGACCTTCATATTGTCTTATAACCAGAAGTGGAGCATATCCAATTCCTCCCCATAATCCGAGCAACATTATCCAGTTGTAATCTTCACATCTGTAAAAGAATTCCCTTTGGATTTGCCACGGGGCTCGCCAAACAACGTCATTGCTTTGCAGATTTCGAAAGGCATTAATCCACATATCTTTCTTAATTTCTTTCGGCCATTCCTGCTCTAGAAATTCTTTTAATGGTGAGTAATCCGTATTAAAGCGTCTGTATGAAACCTTTTCTGTCCTCCAAAAATGACTACGAATCCAAACATATAACAACTGGGTACACCCTGAGAATCGTCCACCTCCTAGCCTTCTGCAAGCATTTAACGATCTGAAGGTCTCTGCTAGGATGGCAGAAACAGGATTAATCTTCTTCGGTAGCTGTTCAAACAAGTCTACCACTGCAGCTTCAACATATCCCAATACTTTTGGGAAAATGACCATACCATATATACCCAGAGCAAATAGATCGAATCGTACTTTAATATCTGGATGGCTCTGAATAAGTTCTCTGATGTTGGTCCAAGCAATGCCTTCGCTTTCGCCTTTTTGTTTTGTACGGGCTGCTACCCATTCTTCTCGTACCCCGGCAATCTTTGCTAATTTAACTCGAAAAGGTTGAGTTTTAATTGACTTTGAATAGATTCGATTCTCCAACGCCTCTTCGATATGTAGCAAAGTTGTGTATTCTTCAATAGTAGGGACCAAGTCTTCCTTATTGAGAGTGAAGCAAGTGTACCCTGGATTCCAGAATTGAATTAGGGCTCTGAGTAATTCATCATCAACTTCAACATAGAGCAAATATGGGATGTCTCCATAAGTCTGATAAAACTGCAATTTTTTGTTTGAATCCCAACTTTCCCAAATGCTTCGCAAATCTTGCGTATCATTTCTTTTTAGTGAAACTGGAGCATAACTGGCCAAGTCAGATACATAATCATCCTGCAGACTATCTCCTTCTTGTCTTTGTAAATCCTCAGCCCACTGTCTTACTTCTGAGTTTAGAATTACTTGACTTGAACACTTTTTATCCATAGATGAAGGCTTTCCAATGAGACAATTAACACAAGGATCAATGTCTTTTATCCTGTATGATGCAATGCAAACAGAAAAATAAAGAACACACAAAAAGAAAATAAATTAGTTTACATAATAAAAAAATTTAATAATAACATTTACATAAATATTCTTTATTTAAACATGCTTTTCTGAATTTAAATAATTTAAATAAACATGTAATTTAAACAATAAATAAATTAACAGGAAAGTCAGAATTCATTTCTCCTGTGTGTACACCTATTTTGGACAAAAATTTTGGCATGACTTCTGATCGGAAAAGTTTCTAAAGTTTTTTATATGTAAGGTTTCAGATCTAAGAATCAAGGTACCCGAATTGTCCTTGTTAGTGCCCCCTTAGGCTGCTAACCCTCAATCCTAGTCCATCACAGACTAAAGTAGACCGAGTTCAATTCGAGGGGATACATTTCTCTATGCCTGACACGGAGAATAAATTCTCACGAAGACATAAAGCATATGAACCCCGAAAGTTACTTGCTAGGTCTGACACGGAGAATAAATTCTCACGAAGACGTCGCTTTCACTCCCACTTAAAAGGGACAACTCAATTATAGAGCTTTATGTAATGCAATGCAAGTGTTGTGTGTGAGGAGAAATGTTCAAACCTTCAACAGAGAAATAAATAATGAAATAAAATACTTGCAAATAAAATAAAACATATAAATATTATAAAAATAATAAATAAATAAAAAATTTGAAAAGAAAGAATTAAAAATTAAATATATAAATTTTTAATTTTTTAATTAATAGAGACAATTTATAATTGATTTTTAAAAGTTTGACCAGTGTCCCCAGCGGAGTCGCCAAGCTGTCGTAACCGGTTTTCGTCCGGGCACGAATTTATTTGTTTGGCGGGAAAAGTGATGTGAATAAATGGTTTTGAAAATAATTTGGGAGTCGCCATCGGCCTTTTGGGTCAGGTAGGTCGAATACCTAAAAATTATTTTTTTTAAAAGAGTTTTAATAAAACACCAATTAAAAAAATAAACTGATCTGCGTTTATAACCAAAAATTCATTCTTTTTAATAATAAAAAGGGATTCGTGGTCGGTTACGTTTAGGGAATGATTAGCACCCCTACAACGCCCAAAATTTGTACTTTTTAATTATAAATTGTCTCTATTATTAAAATTTTAAAAATTCAAAAATATATTTAATTTATAATTCTATTATTTCAAAATTATAAAAAAAATATTTATTTATTTAAAAATATCCGAAAAGAACTTCTAGGTGCCTTAAGACAGCTCTTTTCTTTGATATTGATAAATATTAATTTAAATTATATTGTTTACTTTTTAATTTTAAAATATCAGAATAGGACATCCAGTTGTATTAAGACTGTCCTTTTCTTCGATATTAAAAATAAATATTTAAGAATTACTATTTATTATATATTTATGAATATAAAAATATTTAACAATATAATAAAATAAAAATACAAATACTACTAAAACAATATATTTAAAAACAATAAAATAAATGAAAACATATAAAATAACTGACTAAATTATAATAAAAATAAAATTAAAAATCTAATTCATAATTAATCAAAATTATAGGGATTTAATATGTTATTTCCTTATTTTATTTATTTGGTGACTAAAATAAAATTATCTAAAATTCGGATATTAGAATCAAATAAATTAAAAATATAAACTAGGGATTAAAATATTATTTATTAAAATTAAGGGATTAAATCTGTAATTTATCTTAAATATATTATTTTAATATGAAGGACTAAAATAAAAGAAATTAAAATTCGAAGACTGAAATAAAAATATTATAAATTTAATTTAGTGACTAAAATGTAAAGTTTACAAGTTCGGAGGACTGCGGACGGGTTTTAACTATTTTATAATTATGCACATAGTCCTTCCCGAAACGAAGTCGTTCGGGAAGGACTATATATGGTCCAAACCGGCTGGCCCGAAGGGCCAGCCATTTCATTTCCTTTTTTTTTCTCTCTCAAGCAGAGAGAGAGCCAGAATTCTCTCTGGCCTCTCTCTAGATTCCCTCACCGGAGGGAATCCGACAGCCGTCTGCCGCCGTGAATTCTGCCGCCGACCACCGCCTCCGGTGGTCGGAAATTCCCCAAATTCATCTAAAACGTAGATCTAAACACCCTAAGACCGAATCCGACCTTTGTTTCCTCAAAAAGACTCCTAATTGGAGTAAATCTATGAAAATACCTTCGGTATTTTCGGTTCTCCGGCGATGTTTAGTGCTTCCGGCGATGGTCAAGGCTTCTTTGGTAAGCTTCTCTTCTCTCTTTTTCCTTCTGTTTTTGTTTTTGCTGTGTTGTTGTAGACTGGGATCGTTGGTAGTTTTTGTATCTCTCTCTGTTTCTGTTGTTTCTTTTTCTTTCCTTTTTTTTTCTGTCTCTGTGTCTCTCTGTCTCTTTTTTTTTCAGGTTGGGGTGGTGGCTTTTATAGCCACCACCGGTGTGGCCGTCGGACCGGTCCGAAGATGGGGTCTCGGTGAGTCACCGGACTACCAGTGGTGACTCACCGAGTAGCCATAGCGTGGACGGCTGGTATTCTATCTTCTGGAGTCTTCGGTTGGGACGTGGCAACGGCGGAGGCGGCGAGATAGCAACGGCGGCCGCGTGTCCCTAGGGTATCAGACCCTAGGGTTTCCATCTGGGGCAATTTGGACCGTTGGATCTTGCCAGATCCAACGGCTGTGAGCTGAGGCGGCTGGTTAAATTAGGGTTAGGAAACCCTAACTGGAAACCCAAATATTTAGAGTTTCTGGTTGGATCTGGACCGGTTCTGGTTGATTTGTAACTGGGCCGGTCCAGTTGTAATTGGTCTGTAATTATTATTATGTATTTAATATATTTAATAATAATAATAATAATAATAATAGTAATAATAATAATAATAATATTAATAATATTAATAATAATATGGATAAAAAAATTAGTATCTTCAATAATTTTATGTAAATCAAAGACTCAATAAACACGATTTATCATTCTCAGCATGCTGCTCCACCTCATCATCGGCAACACTGCACAGTTTTATTTTTGTATACTCATTACGAAATCCAAAAGAAAAAAAAATATGCAGAAAGGGAATTGAGGAAGAGAAGATACCCAGATGGTTGGCGCAGATCTTGAGAGTCTTAGATTGCCTCATGACAAGAAGAATTTTTCCAGTCTCTTTCTGCTTCAACAGCTCCACAGTGCCGGCGCCTCTCTCTTTCCATTGATTCGTTTCATTATCAAATCGATACAGCTTCGACTTCCCGGTAAATAAAATTATGTATATTCATAGCATTCCAATCTCTAGTCTAGATAAGTCTACGAATATTCGAATCGTAAAAATAAACACAAAGAAAATCACTGACAGATCGAGGATGGTATCTTCATTTTCCTCGTCGGTGCTGACACCTACTTCTTCGAGTTTGGCATAGGAGCAACTTGGGCTCCGGTGTCTTCATCCTCAGCGGCGGGAGCAACTCGAACTACTACTTCGGACTAAATAAATAAAATATTAAGAACTAAACTTTTAAAATCAAGATAAATTAAAATTAAATATATTATTATATTAATTTTATTAACAAATTAATAAAGTATATCAATTTGTTAGTCTTTCAAAAGGATGACCATTTTGTAACTTTTCATAATGTGAAGACTAAACAAAAAATCACCCTATAATCGGAGGGTTATTTGCATATTTTTTCCCAATTTATTTATTATTTTTATTAAGTATATTGTCACATAAATAGAGTTTTGTTAATACTATACTAAACAAATACCATACATGCAAAAAAAAGTTATTCAAAATAGCAAAACATACAAAAAAAAAAAACAAACAGCCACTCAGTTTTGGCCAAAAGAATCCCACTCAATGCCCCAAAGCTCCTGTATGCTATACACACCAAACGATAAATATAAATATATATATATATATATATATATAAGCCCATCTATCAGTTTCTGACTATGGTGCCTGAACTCTGAACTATAACTATCTACGTGTTTATTTTCAAGATCAAGCTGCCTAACATAATGTAACTAGATCCGATCAACGAACTCCTCTACTGGTAAAAGTTTCTGCTATATACACAGTGAAGCAGGGAATGAAAAATTATACCCAGTTGTTAGCAAGTGAAAAATCATGAAATCTGAACGACACCTCCCCGGCAGTGTCCCTCTGTAACCGGTGGTCCGGCTGCTCGCTTAAGGGTATGCTTCCATGTGGTTCATCAGGTGGCAAAGGCAGCATTTGATTGTCGTTAGGTTGGTGTGCTAATCTAACCTCAGGGGGCAATGGTAACGCAGATGTAGAGGGAAACCACTGCCTGACACTGCTAAAACCTCTGGAAACCAACGATTGATCCCACAAGAAGACGTGCATTAGAATCGGCATATTGGCATGCCGGTGTAGTGAGAGCTTTTGACTTACGGAGACGGTATCGAAGCATCGGACAGCTCCGGTTGACGAAACCATCCATGGAAGAACCTTCTGGTTTGATAGTCTTGAGACTACCAGCAGCCTGGATGCGTTCATTGCTTCTCTGTAGAGAGTGGCGAGTCCTGATCTCGTCGAGGGCACGTTTTCGTCGCCATCGATGACGGATGATATGTAGACAAATCCCTGTTGTTAAAGAGAAAACAATGTATAAGCAAATGCTGTCAAATTGACAATCATGGAGAATCAGATGGCATGGCATACCTCTTCTGTGCGGCTAATGGCGAACCCGAGCTTTATATCGTCTTCTTTTAATTTGATCTCGATCGCGATTTCTTCCGCAAGAGGGGCATACCATAGGCGAACCGCCCGAACGACTCCGATGTCAACCCCATGGTAATCCTCAAAACCATATAGACTTGCATTGGCTAGGTTTGATAAATCGGATAATGACCCAGCACTCACAGTAGCTGAGGCAGTTTCTCCAGAGATCTGCTCAAAAAAATTACAGAGAAATAGTTCCAATAATCAGATGAAAATGAACCATTTAGCCTGTCCTAGGGTCTAAAATGGTCGCCAGCTAACATCAGTGGTGAACAATTTCCAAATACTTCAATTGAAGATTAAGGCTTTGGCATGGTACCTTAGTGAGCAAGGATTCAGTCTGGATATTCATGAAAACAATGGGGACCCCTGAGGCCTGAGATGCAGTAAGCCAAGCGTTTGCTCGAGCAAGGGTATCCTCCAAGTCGTTGTATCGAGAGGCCAATCGATCCGAAGCCTTCGGAAGGAGCAGAATAGAAAGAAAGCCACTTGAATTGGGAACTGATAGCACCTCCTGCATCCTCCTCTCCCACGGATATGAGACGTATCCATCCTGAAGCCTTGACCTTTCTAGCTCACTGACCATCCTGGAGCTCCTTGAAGCTGTAAACTCATTGTTTAACATCGGATCAGAAACTAGGGGAAAACTGAAGGAAAAAGAATCCAATTATGGATCAGTGCAGAACATTCACTTATGAAGAACTTCTATGAAGAGATTAAAGAATACCAATTACCAAGGAGCAGACAGTTAATTATTCTATTAAGAAGTATAAATCCAGCAATAGTTATTACTGGATATGTAGAAAACAGTGGCCTTTAAGTGGCATTAAACAAGGATAGAGGCAAAGTATGTGTGCTTATTTAATGCTTATACAACTATACTTCGTAGGCTACATTGAGTTAACACACTAGGATTTAGAACGTCCTTTTCACCGTTGATGCCAAAAGGAATGGACTGAGAGGGACATGTGAAGGCAGTTGTCTTCTTGAAATTCTAGATCTCTTTCGTGTATATTCTATTGATGATCTATTTTCGTTTTTTAAAACTTTAAAGGTTCACTTCCTTCTAAAATTTTATAAGTTTGCCTTCTAACCTAAAATGTCTTGGACGTAAAGAATGGTAGCCAATTTAGAAATGGGACAAAGATGTACGTTGTACTTACTGCATTAGACCAAGTAATAACTACTTTTAAGTAACTACACCCAACATTAAGTCCATAAAGAACCATTGATCAGTGGTTTGCAAAACCCAAGACAGAGAGAAGACCCAATTTGTTATTTGGGTTGGGGAGCAAGCTTTCTTCAAGCTGGTATGCTTTCAGTCTGAACACTAGAGCCAACCATGAAAAATTAAAAGCTAGAGTTGAAAAGTAGGCGAGCATTAATGGTTGTAATGAAGCAAAAGGCAAGAATTAGGTCAATTTACATAAAAATACATCATTCATCGAGAAAACTATGTCTTGGATGATATTGACAGATACACCACCCCAAAAAATTGACTTCTGAAGATACTTTTAGGATTTTTTTAATATAAAATGATTTTTTTTAATTTTTAGATATTTAAATTTTGTTATAATTTTATGCATATTGCTTTTGGAATTTTAATTTTAAAATATAAAGTTTTCACATCAATTGCAAACACATTTATTGCAAGCAATTTGCAAATAAAACCATTTCTAAATTTGATATATATCATCTTACTTTAATCACAGGAAAAAAACCCTTGAAATAGAACTAAAGGGCATTTTATTTGAAAATATAAATAATAATATATTAAAAGAATTTATTATGACGCGTGTCTGACGCAACATTCGGTACGGAATAGAAACACGGGAGAATCAGAAATAAGGTGCAAACAAAAAGAAAATAAATCATCACTCGACTCGGCGGCGAAAAAATATACTAACTCACCTTGCAACTCGAAGCACTCGGACTCAGTCCGATCCAAGAACCCGACAGCGTAATTTGGATCCGATATAGACCTCAACATGTACTGCTTTCTCCCGCCGGACTCATTAGGCACGATGCACGCTTGCAGCTGAGCGAACTGGTCGTTGCCTCGCCTGACTCGGACGAGAATCGAGGTCTCCTTGTTTTTGTAGGAGCTGTGAAGGATCCTCTGCACGCCGCTCTTGCCGCCTTTAAAAGGCGCCTTGTGAGTCAATCCTGAGCCGGATCCAATACGAATCTCCTCAACGATATCGCCGGTCTGGAGCATGTCTCCGGCCCATTCGTCGGCCTTCGAGCTCCCCTTTAGACACTCAATCGAGAGTACGTGCAGCGATCTCATGCTCTCCGATTGTAGAGATCGGTCCATGGGCATTTTCTAGGTTGGGTTAAACTCTACACAATTCTTGCAAATATATTATCGATGATCAACACATAATATTCAAGATGAGAAAATCAAAGAACTGAATTGAGAAAGTTGTCGAGAGACAATTTTTAGGAGAAAAGATGGGAATATTATTGAATTGACTATAGAAGACAAAGATGGTATGTTAAAGTCAATGAAAATTCTAAGGAAATCTATATATATTAAGAATATTTTAGAATAATATAGAAGGAAGATACGTAAAAGTATCTATAAAATAAAGTACATATTTAATATTATATCTAGAAGGTTTAATTATAAAATAAATATTCAAATTCTATAATTTTTTAGAAATTAGTGTCTAAATTATTTTTGAAATGATTTAAATATATAACGTTACAAATGTTTTAGGTACCATCCATCATGATGTAATGATAGTTAAATTTCACTGTTAAAAGAAATATGTCATCTTTAAAAAATTTTAAAACTTCATTTAAATTAAAAAAAATTATTATATTTATTTAAAAAACTCTAAATTTTTAATAAAAAATCCAAATACCTATAATCTCTTATTCTGATCTCTTTTATTCCAACCGCTGATCATCTTCGGCCACCCATCTATTGACTACAGACCACACATACATTGTCGACCACCCATTGACATGTCGTAACCCTTGTTATCATCTCAAAACTCAAAATTCAAAAATTTCTACACTTCAACACCTAACCCCTAATCCTTTGAATTTATTTGTTCGATCATAGTACTTCATCTTTTATCCGACTACAGTAGTCAACTATTTGGCCATTTGGTCGGTCGTTTGATCGATCATTTTCCCTTTGGCCGTTTGATCATGGAAAAGCAGGAGAGGGAAAAAGGGACACATGTTGAGGAATAATATTTTTTTTTTAAATTTTATTTTTTAAAAAAAATTAAATTCTAAAAATGTGATATGTGTCACTTAACAAGATTTTTTAACGGCCGCTACATCTCGGACACCTAAAATAATAACGTTTGTAACGTTAGACACTTGAATCATTCAAAAAATAGTTTAGTCACAAATTTTTGAAAAGTGGTATAGTTTGAACAATTATTCTATAATGAAGCCTATCTAGAATTATCTATTGAATAATCTAGATATTTGTAATGTTAAATTGCTAAGATATTAACATATGTCAACAATCCAATAATTACCGAAAGCTATAAATAAAGGTGAGTTTTACCATAGTTGTAAGAGTGAAAAAGATGGAAAATAGTGCTAAAAGCGTGAGTAAGTGAGTGAGTGAGAAACCTGAGAGGTAAAGAAAGAAGATAAATTTCGTAGGGTAAGTATGTAGTATTGTAATTATTTTTTCTATTAATAAAAGTGTTATTTTCTCTTAAGTTTTTCAGTTAAATCTTGATCGTCGGTTTGGAGCGTATCTCCAGCTCATTCGTCGGCCTTCAAGCTCCCCTTTAAACACTCGATTGAGAGTACGTGCACTAATCTCATGCTCTCCGATTGTAGGGTTCGGTCCATGTAAATTTTTTAAGTCGGGCAAAACACTATATAATCCTTTCAAATATCAACACATAATATCCAAGAGAGAAAAAAATCAAATAAATAAATTGAAGATGTTGTTGAAAGAGATTTTTCCAAATAAAAAGTGTGAATATTATTGAATCAATTATTATTTTTGGGTCTCGTTAAGAATTCCTCTTATTGAACTTGCAAAGGGAAAAGAGAATATAATAGAAGACAAAAATAGTACAACAATACAAGTTAAAAATTGAAAGAAAGATGAACCAAAGGACGACAAAATCATGGATAAGGACAAATAATTCAAAACTAAAGGAATAATAAAATATATTATTTTGTTGAAAATAATATTAAGATATAAAATCATAATAAACTTGAAATACAAAATAGTGATTTCGAGCAATTTTCTGCAGTGATTTCTTAAAACATATTTTCGTTATAATATAATTTTCTTTTAGATTTCTTTCGGGTAGCAAAATCAATATAAATTTAATATAAGCTAGTATTTATATTTATAATAACATATCCTATTACTTATTATAAAATTATATATTAACTAAATATCATGTACCAAATTGTTTTATATAAATAAATATGATATATAATACACATAAATAATCATATCTATTATAATTTGTATAAATATCTAATCCCAAATACATGTTATAAACATGTTGAATTTACTTAAATAATAATTATTTTAATTATACAACGAAATAACACCTTAAAATTATTTTTAAAATAATATAATTTATTTATAATAAAATAAAAAAATGTCACGATAGTCGTATCTTACAGGGCAACATGGTTGTCAAAATTTGTAAAAGAAAAAAAGAAAAAAAGTTATATATAAATATGTATGATACATATAAAAAATATATGTTAATACAAGTTCAAGCCAAGTAATAACAATGATATGTATAGATCATGTTTTTAGTCATTTAATGAATGTGCGTTCGAAATATTGTATATCTTTTAGAAATAGTTTATGATGACTATAAGATTAGTGACAGATCAACAACTTGGTCAAAGTAGGTATGTGCCCACCTTGAAATTTGAATTTTCTTCAATTACTTAATCATTTTATTGATAGTGTCCATCCTGAAATTTTTCATTCCCACCCTGAGTTCTGAGTTTTCTTCGATTAGTTACTTATTTTACTAACGGTATCCACCCTGAAATTTGAGCTTTTTTTATTAGTTATTTGTTTTAGTGACATTATTCTCATTGATTTTTATTTGCACTTATCCCATTTAAAAAAATATTGTTAAGATATATGTGCTTACTCTCAAAAATATTTATGGATTCGTCACTGTATAAGACAATATATGTTCATAATCTTTCTTAGTCATTTACAATTCATGCACCCAACATATGTAGTTTCTCGAAACCAAAACCTCTAGGGAGAATAACACTCTTCTTAACTACTAAGGTCACTTGATGAACTCTAAAAGACTATTTAAACAATTGAACAAATCAATATTTAAATAATGTAAGATCTAAGAATTTCATGACCAAAATTACTAGTTTTCAAATATCAAAGACACGTTATAAACATTGAATATAAAATTTGAACACACGCTCTTACTGCTCAGTTTGTTTTAATGCTAATGTATATTTTTTATACGAATCATGGTTATTTCTTCATTTTACATAAAATTCGTGTTTTTTTTGGTATACTATTTTATCTCATTTTCATTTTGACCTTTATCTTAAGTAATCTATGAAACCTCATATTATGTAAGTAAAGACGCGTCTTCTGGAAAATATAAATAACAAAATGCATATTTGCCTTACACAGTGTAACATCCAAAAATCCGGGTTAGTGACAAAAACGATTTTTTTTTTAAAATTTGGTGATCAACTTAGGAAAAATTAAAAAGTTCAGGGACTTAATTGGAGAATTTTGATGTTGGATTTAATTGAAAAGTTTGAAAGTGGAAAGGGTATAATGGTCATTTGGTAGGAAAATAATTAAAAACTTATAGTGATATTATATATATACACGTGTAAGTGGGAAGAAGAAAATATCAGAGAACTCTGGAAGTTTAGCTTCTCCTTCTTCTTCCACCGTGAAGGCTTGATTAAAGGTAAGTTAGTCTCAAGTTGGTTATTCCTTTCATTTTAAAGTTGATTTTGATTCTTGGAGCATTAGGAAAGCTAAGCTTAAAGAGAGTTAGAAACTAAAAGATTTACAAGTTATGAGGGATTAAGTAAAATGAGTTTTTGAGTGAATTATTGAAAAAGAATGAGTAAATGGATTTTGAAGTTAAATTTGTCTTGTCATCAGATATAATGAGAAATTTGAAGTGTTAGAAATGAATTTGTAACATGTTGATAAATTGGTAAGATTTTTAGTTTCAAGAATTATGATTCGATATTGAAGACGATGATGTGTTATAGGGATATAAGATGATTTGACTAATTTAGTTAAGTTTAAAGGTAGTAGAAGATTTAAGTGAGTTTAGTTGATTTTTGGGTTAAAATAAATAAGTTATGGCATGGGGTATCGATATTGTTATTCCAATATCGATACTTCCAAAGCATATTGAGTAGATTTTGAGCTTGGGGTATCGATACTGAAGGAACAATATCGATACCATAAAATATATTCCGATGAAATCTTTAAGAAGTATCGATATCTAAAGAGTGTTATCAGTATTGGTTTAAGGGGTATCGATACCAAGTGTTTAGTATCGAAACCATTATTGAGTTATAAAAGCATAATATCAAAATGGTATCGGTACTTAGGGGGTATCGATACCATAAGAGGGTAGTATCAGTACTATAGTAAGAGATCTGATACTATTAAGCTTGAAATGCTAAATTAAGTGGTTCTTTCAACCTACGTTATATTGATTGGTTATAAGTGATTCGAACTTCGATATTCATATAAGTCATATAATTGTGTAGATATCGATCGGAAGCAAGTATCTGATAAATCAACAAGATAAGATCAAGCAAGAAAGAGTGCATGATTTGGACTAGTGAGGCTAAGGTGAGTGCATACTAGTTAGTATATGATGTTTAATGGAAATAAGACTTGAGAAGAGTCTATTTCCTATAATAGACTGCATGAACTCATGAATATAAGTATGTGTTTGATATGAGTATATGTGTTATATGTTATTGTATATGTTATATGATATGTATGAATACATGTTATGTGACTATGATATAAACCATGTGATTATGAACTATGAGAATATATGAAAAGTGAAATAAGCTAAATAATATTGATATATGTGACTATGTGTGAAATGGTATAAACTATGTGATTATAAAATATGTGAATAGATTCCTATGAGATAAACCATGTGACTATGAGCTATGTGATAATATGTCATATGATTACGTGATTATAAGATACAAGACATGTGACAAGAGATGTGTGATTACATGAAAGTATGATATAAGCTATGTGAAAGTGATCTATAAGATTATATGCTTATGTGATATGAATGTATGAATACATGACAAACATAAATGATAATGCCCATGTTATGTGATATGAGAGCTAGGGGTATAGTTGGCATGCCAAGAGTCGAGGGTTCTATGTGGTCCTTCGGGACATATATGTAATCCTTTGGAACATATATGCGGTTCTTTGAGATACATATTTGGTCATTTGGAATATATATGTGGTCCTTAAGGAGATTTCTATGTGGTCCTTCGGGACATATATGTGGTCCTTCGGGACAAATTCTATATGCCCCTAGTGGGAATTTATACGAGCTGTGGTGACAACATATGTGCACAACCTCAATGTACTCACATATCTTTAGTTCTCAAAAGTATACATGGGCTAATAAAGAGATAACAACAAAGACATTGTATGACGTTTATGCTTTGTGATGTGAAATGTATTACAAGAATTATATGATGTTGTGTTTATTGTTTGGTTAAATGAGTCATATGATGGTTAAGAATGCTAGATATAAGAGTATATGCTTATATGAATTAATGATAAGAATGTTAATAATGAAAAATGATGATATGTGTGCATATAAGCATTGTGTTGTATGAAATGTACATGCAGTGTTAAGTAGTTACAGTTTCTATTATTCGTTTTATATGCCTCACTAAGTCATCGACTCAGTGTGTGAGTGTTTCACACGTAGGTTCCGTGAAGCAAGAAGATGAGCATGAATAGTCAGGTCAGGTCAGCTTCTCATTTCCAAAGATCAGATCAGAAAAGTATTTGAATATATGTATTTTGTTATATGGAATGTAGTTGGCATGTAGTTAAAAGATTTAAATTGTATAAGTTTTGATACGTTTTGTAAACTCTTTGGTTGAAATTGTTTAAATTATGCCGTTTTATGTAATAAAAGTTGGAAATTTCCATTATTTTGTAAAAGTAAATGTTTTGAAAAGTTAATGTAACACCTAATATTCGTATCCGGGTCGGGTACGAGTTGGGGGTGTTACACACAGTCACATAAATATTATTTAAAAGAAATATTTTTAATGTTATTTTATTAAATAATTAAAAAAAATAATATTACTTCAGTAAATTCATCTATAAACATGATATAGTGTACTGCTCATAACTAGAATGCATAAAGAAACTGCTCAGAAAATTTCTTTCTCCTACGTTAACGACACATGATTTAAGAATTTGCTGAATATTTTTAGAAATATACGCCATGAATTTTAAAAGCTATATGGGTCAGTAAGGAACACTTACTTTGCAAGCATGTGTTGGTAAGGGAAGAGTACCATGAAAATACCAAAAGCTTACAACAATAAACAGGTATACGTTTATGTATGTGTTACTTTTGCTAAAACAGATATGTATTGGATTCTCGACGCTTGATTGAGGTGTTTCGATATATGTTAGAGAAGTAACTAATATACACTTTATACCTAAGAAGACATCTTGATTTATAAAAACTTGGATTACGAGTCAACTGATATTTCAGGCTTAAAAAACAACTTTAATTTATTGTTCAAAATAAGTCGTTTAACCTCTCCTTTGCTCGTATCATTTCTCTACTCTTTAAAAGAATTCATATTTGAATCTAATTGTTGCTTGTCAGCATAAATTATTTGGTTTCCAGAGATTAATCTTCATCATCCAATTTACCATTAATGTTATAACAACCATTAGAATTATAAATATAATTACACTTACTTTTTTGGGCAAGGATGAGAAAGAAACAAAGGATCATGTTTGATGTTGGACTTTTATCCTTAAGCAGTTATAGCTAGGGGTGTATTCGGTTTGGTTCGGTTTGGTTTTTTACCAAAAACTGAACCGAACCGAAATAAACGGTTTTTCAATATTTAAACCGAAACCGAAACCGAATAGTTAAAAAACCGAAAAAATCAAAACCGGTTTTTTCGGTTCGGTTCGGGTTTTTTAACGGTTCGTGTTTTTCGGTTCGGTTCGGTTCGGTTTTTCGGTTTTTCAATGAAAAAATCACTTGAAACTATAATTTTTTTTTACAAAAATTGCCTATTCGGTTCAATATGGAACAAATGGGTTCCATATGAAAAACCCGAACCGAACCGAATCAAAAAAATGAAGCCTTTAAACCGAACCGAAAACCGAACCGTTTAAAGCCAAACCAAACCGAACCGAACCGTTTTACTCGGTTCGTGTCGGTTTTTCGGTTTTCTCGGTTTCGTTGCTCACCCTTAATTATAGCTTTAAGAAAAATGGATATTTTGGCCATTTGCGTCTTCATGTTGTCTACGTTGAAAATGTGTTGTATATGCATTTTTCCATTGTTTTTTAAAGAAAAAAAACTTAAAGAATTCGAGAAGAAGATAGATTAAATTCGTAGCATCATGACTCAGTTTAATCGTAAATTAGATTAAAAAAAATATCATATTGACTAATCAGAATTTAATCGGAGTCGAATTAACATTAAATTAGATAAATAAACTTTCAAATAATTATCAAACATGAATCCGGGGACTAAATTGCTAACCATATCAAATGTGAGGGTTCCGTAATACCACATATCATCAAAGGGGTCATTAACATAATTAATTTTACGATGAAATTATACGAGGGATACATTATTTTTTAAAAGTATAAAGACCTCGGATACATTTTTACCTTTTCTTTTCATAATTTTAATTTTGGTTCTAAGTTTTTAAAATTTTAGATTATTGTTACACCTGTCCAATAAACAAGCCTTTGATCTAAAGGAACCAAAAGTAAGGTTAAGGGTTAGTTTATTAATTTTTTTTTTTGTAATTGATTTTTCTGAAAATATTTTTATTATTTTTCAATATTTGATTAACGGAAAACAGATGGTCAATATAATTCATTTTCTTGGATACTGAATTTTTTTTTGCATTTTTTGAAAAATGACTTACAGTTTCCATAAGTCATTTTTCAAACTTTTCACTTCAAAACATAAACACTCAAAACATTATTATTTCATATATTTAATAGTAATATATTATTTTAGTATCATTTTAATAAAAATATTAATTATTAAATTATATTTGTTGATAATTTTATAATATAATATAATATTTTTAGTTTAATAATATATAATAAATTATTAATAAAACTAATATTATTTATTAATTTTATAAAAATAATATTATTTAATTTCTAAATATTTAAAATATATTTTCCTTAAAATATAATATAATATTTTTATTTTAATATTATAAATTTTAATAGTTTAATAATATTATTATTTTAATAAGTAAGTAATACACTTAATAACATATTATTTTTATTTTATTAAGTATTTAATATAATTATAATATTTTTATTTAAAAAATATATAATAATACTGATATTTTTATTTAAAATTGTAGATATAATATTTTAATAATATTATTAAATAAAATATTTTAATATTTGAAAATAATATTATTATTTTATTAGTAAATAATATTATTTATTACATTTTAGTTTATAATAAAGAATTTTTTAAAAATCTATCAACTAATGAAATAAATTATACAACATCATCTGAATATTATAAAATATTTTTAAAAAAAATATAATTAGTTTTTAAAATATATTTCCTTAAAATAAACGGACGTAAGTCCTACAAAAATTCGGCTTACACCTAATGATTAAATAATAAATAATAATATCTCGTAAAAGTAAGGTTTCTTAACGGTTTTTTTATCCATATATACCGATTTTGAACTTAATTATAAAAACAACACGCTAGAAAATTATTTATCAAAATAGTATTCTTTTAAGGAGATTCATATAATTCGAGACTTACACGTATTTTACTCTGATTAGTGCTTGTATAAACATAGAATTAAAACTTTGTTTTTTGGAGGAGGCCTCAAACCTGAATCACACATTTGGAATGAAGATAATTTAACCTCTAAACCAAGCTACCCTTTTGTTTAAATTATTAAATATATATTTTAACTTGTAATTATTTTTGAATTTAATAAAAAATAAGGGTAAACTGCAGAAATGATCACTTTCGTTTGAATTTTATAAATATTTCCTCGATGAATTCAATAAAAAAAAAGATTTAGACATTTTTATTTCGTTTTAATTAAGTTGTGGTCATTGAAAGTTAACAACTGTTAAACCTTTAACGATTTGTTGATGTGACACAATAAATATATAAAATTAAAATTATAACATTCCCACGTAGATAATACGTGAATTAAGTTTTGGTCACTTTCCTTTCATATTTGTACACTTTTGCTCACTTACATTATCATTTTATTAAGATTTGGTCACTTACGTTATAATTTTATTAAGTTTTGGTTACTTGGACGTTGAATGTTGTTAGTTTGATGACATGACCCGTTAGTAAAATAGTTTAATTTTTATTTTAACCCTATACTTTAGACAAAATACTAATTATGAGTTTTTTTTATAATTTCAAATTAGTTTAGGGACAACATTTTAATTTATCCATTTTTAACAGGTTTTCTTCCCAACCCCATTATTATTAACCTTCTCTCTACTTCACCTTCTTTCAATGACTCATGCTACATTTCAAGAGTAATGAAAGATTTTCAACTTTTGATAACAAATAATAACAACACAAGTTATAAAACTAAAATTCATTTTCCAAAGTTCGAGATTGCATAATGTCAAATACAACAAGGAATAAGAAGATAAATCAATGGATCCAAATAACCATTTATCACTCTTCGTTGTGATTTTCTCTTGAGAAAGCGTCTCCGATGAAACATAATCAATGAATCCAAACAACCCGATAACTGAATCCGTAAATTCATCCACTGAACTCAATCCAAAATCCATGATCTTCAATGTCGAATCTTTTTTTTTGGCTCAAGAGCAAGCAATTTTTTGATTCTATATCTCTATGAATCACCATTAACCCTTGCTGCCTACGCGATCTGTCGCACAACCGCCACCACGTTGGCCTCCGAGTACCTGATTTTCAAGTGACCAAAACTGAATAAAACAATAAGTGACCAAAATTTAATCAAATGATAATGTAAATGACCAAAAGTGTACAAATATAAAAGAACAATGACCAAAACTTAATCCATGTATTATCTACGTGGAAATGATGTAATTTTAATTTTATATATTTATTGTGTCATGTTAGCAAACCGTTAAAGGTTTAACAGTCGTTAACATTAAGTGATCACATCTTAATTTTAATGAAAGTGACTAAATCCTATGTTTTTTTTTAATTCAGCAAGAAAAAGTTAATAAAACTCAAAAAAGAGTGACCTTTATGTAGTTTACCCAAAAAAATAAATACGTGCCACTCTTATTGTAAATAATTTAATATAAATATTATTTAAAATATTTTTTTGTGTTTCTAAAAAAAATTGATGCAATCATCTCACTCTACATGTATTTATTGAGTCAGATCCAGATGTTGAACACTAGTTAATTAACGATTTTCATTCATCGAGGAGTCTTTTTGATCCAATATATATGAAACATTGGGAGGTAATGTGCTCCGAATTTCACCAATCAAACTATTACTTAATGAGTTATTTATGAAACACGAACACGTACATTTCTATTATCATTTCTATTATCTAAGTTAATGAGTTATTTGAATTAATCAAACGAATTTCAAAATAAAAAATATATATTGTTTTCTACACCTCACAATGGAAACCCTATTGTTTTCTTTGGATTTTTTTCTTCCTTCTTTCACGTGAATTATGTCGGTCGAAAGATGAAAACACATGCAAGAAAAAAAAAAAAGCAAGCAAAGAGCCTTTAAACGTGAAGAGTCCTACATTAAATAGTAATCATTACCACATAAAAATCACGTGTTACTTTACAGCCGAACCGGTTTCTATCATAATTTCAATGGGGCTGGATTTTAGATAAATATTATTGCTGCTGCTTGTAACCACACGAACACTTTGCTCGATTCTCCGACAGTGTCTGAAATTATCAAAACAAGATGAATGGATCAAAATGGAAATATAAAAAAAGGGTTTGTGTGTTTCCATTTAGACGTCACAATAAACATATTTGAAAACAGATAAAAGGTTTTATGTCGGAAATAAATTATAAAATTTTGAGATGAAATTAGACTATTCATGAACAAAATGTAAGAAATATTAAACTACGTGAAAATTTAAAAATTTCATAAGATAGCTGCTCTCGAACCTCTCGATCTATCCCTGAACATACCTCCACCTGTTTTTGAAGATCTTTGATATAATCAACAGCCAAATCTAACATGTCGGCAGTGTTTGTTTGCTTCAAACATGGGGAAAAAACGTCAGTTTTACCCCCAAAGAAAATCCCATGTATGTATGTATCTATGTATGTATGAATCAAGAATTTTGTACCTTATCCATGTTTGGAACAAGGTCTTGGAGCTTCCTCATGCGTTCGCTTATTTTGGTTCTTCTTACCTGAAAGGAAACAAACTTGAAATAAAGATCAAATGTTGTCTATTTTTCCGGTTTCGATTGCATTATTGTTTTCAGTTGAAGCTCTATGCAAAAATGCAATCGGAATGGGGAAAGGATATACTGTTACAAATGTCTTAAGAAACGTTACCCTCTCGGCAATGCTTCTAGGGTGAGTGGCAAACCCTCTCTTGGCTCGGATCTTGCACGGAGCCGAATCCTGATACTGCAACAGCTTCTCGATGGCCGACATATCCGGCAAACTCTTCGGTAAACTCAAATGATGAGCCAAAAGTGGCGGCGGATGGTTTCCGGCCCCCATCGTGTTCTATTACAGTTTAACCAAAAAATGCGCGCATAGAGCCGTTGTTAGCTTGGAATACTTCTGATGTATGTGACCAAGGCCACATTATATTAAATGTGTACTACCTGAGTTTCTGTTCTGTCGAAGTCGAAGCCGGAAAGCGATCGATCGTCTTTGTTGAGTCCTTTTACGCCGGACATGTTATTGGAAACCATCATCGAGTCGTCCCAAGAAGAAACCGGAAACCCCGAGGAATAATTGCTGCGAAGATTTTGTCTCGGCAGTACGACGTTGTCGGAGCTCGGTTTCGGACTCATCAGCCTAGAGGGTGGCGGCCTGCTTGCCGAAGGAAGTGCTGATTCTATGTTACTGCTATTAATGCTTCCATAATAGCCTGCAACTTCATAAGATTTTGAAGATCTCAATTCAAATAATTAATCTAATTATTATATAAATCAAATTCTAAAATGAAGATCTGTATGTACTTCCATGAAACATGCAAAAAAGACTTACTATTTTCAATGTTTATATTGGAGAATAGCCCTGCAGGGGAGCTGCTATGCCGAATAAGACTCGAATTATTGCAATTTTCCATCTTTGTCGAGCTCGGAACCCGGTAATCCATGGTTGAATTTGGTTGGCTTTGATAAAAATTCTTTGGAACAGAGGAATAGTTCCCCTGCTGCTGCTGCTGATGAATGACCCCTGTTTGATTATTCATTTGCGTCATAATCTGCGGCTCGATTTTCACTGTCGTTTCTCTCACGGGTGAGTTCGGCATTATCGAGCCGAGATTCTGGTCAGAAACGTTCTCCGGATTATCTCCGGTTCCGCCACCGGCATCGTCACCGCTCGATAGGAACCGGGCGATAATTCGTTCTGTTTCGGGACTCGACGGCCGGTTTAGAATCTCCTGACAGAAGTCTTTGTCCAAGATATTCGAAAAATATGAACCGGGTGCAGATTGGTACCTCGTCAAGCCAGAGTTCATCTGTTTTTGATGTTGTTGAGGTTGATGATAATGATTCCGGCGTTGAAGATCTGATTCCATTCCCTTCTCCAACAGCCAAAAAGGAAAGTTTTCAATCAGATCAGTAGTTAGTATCAAAGTGCCTAGAAGGATCCACTACGAAACAAATCCGTTTGTTTCCCAAGAAAGTAGCTAATGGAAAAAAAATATTTTCTAGGAAAACTTCATCAAATTTAACAAAGTGATTACCCAGAAAACATGAGCTGCTTTCACGTGGATCTGTCTCAATAACTTCAAAGCGGGAATCCCGAGAACTTGGTTGGCCTGAAATTCGAGCACTACCTATAACAGCTCCCAAAAGAGTGGAGCCTGGGAAAAAGATAACCCAGAGCTCTTCGCCACAAAACAACACTTACAATCAAATCTGAACGAAACCCAATTTTCTATTCTTGAAAACCAGAGCACTAACCCGAAGAATATAACATTAATTAGTGAAAGATGATATAATAATAAAAGAAAGAGCGAGCTGCTCAATGAAAAGAATATCCATGATTTAAACAGCACACAAACAACAGAAGAAGAAGAAGAAGAACAAAATAAATCTCCTCCCTACCTCTGTCTCTCCACTTTCTCTTAATCTTTTTCTTTTCTCCAGTTTTCACTTGACATGTGT
This sequence comes from Hibiscus syriacus, assembly GCF_006381635.1. NCBI lineage: Eukaryota > Viridiplantae > Streptophyta > Magnoliopsida > Malvales > Malvaceae > Hibiscus > Hibiscus syriacus. The sequence goes on from NW_024061783.1 coordinate 3,168,060, forward strand.
TTCCGGGTTGCCGGATGTGTAGTACTGTTGATTCAAATGATTACGGAGAAAGATTAAAAACAACTGCTTCGGATTTAGTTTAATTGATTTTGATAATTTTTTAAAATCAAAATAAAACTATAAATATTAATCTTTTATTTTTTTCTTATTTTTTGATACTGGAACACAAATAGTTGTGATTCTAATTTTAATTTAAATATCAAGTATTTATGAACAAAAATACTAAATATAAATAAAATAATTTTGTGAGTATTTGAATTTTCCCTCAAAAAGAATTTGGTCACTCAGATTTAGTATGGTTAATTTATATAATGCTGTCATTGAGTAATATTACAAATCGAGATATTGATTGCATGAATCAAATTATCACAAACGTTAAATAAATCGCTATTGTTTTTAAAGATTATAGATCCGAGCCCTAACAATTGTAAGGAGTGACCGAACGTTTGTTGTCAAATAATCGATAATAAAAAAATGGACAATCGCTTCATTGAACATTTTAAATTATTACGTATTTTAAATAATTTTTTATTTTATATTTCGTTGCTCTTTAAAACTTTAAAAGTTTGTACATTGACATAAAACTTTATATCCTTTATGGGCATAACTAGAAGATAATAAAATTTCTGGGTTGCCATTTCTTCACAATTTTAAACTCAATTAATGGGACAACCCCAGCAGAGAGGACATAGATGTGCCCTATTTTAGAAGGTAACCATGATTTTTTTTAATAAAATAAAAAATATCCCACCAATAAAAATGGCTGTAAAAAATACCCGAATATATTATATAAAATTTATTAAAGAATTAAAAAAAATGGCTGTAAAAAATACCCGAATATATTATATAAAATTTATTAAAGAATTAAAAAAAAATAGGTGTCCCTTTTTCCCATATGTATGGGTAAGGGGGAGATAAAATAGTAGGCTATCCCAACACCAGGTTGAGAGCAGCTTCCGTAAGAGACCTCCGAATTATGAAATGCCCTCCGTGGGACTCGATCCCACGACCTCAAGGTTAAGAACCTTGAGCTCTACCAACTGAGCTGGATGGTCATATCTATTATTAAAGAATTAACAAAATTAAATAACAAAAAAAAAAATTACAAGCAACTCCCGGTGCCGGTGAGCTGTCCCCTTAATAACATTTTCGGTTAACCACACTACAAGCATTGAAATTTTAGAGTGCTTTCACTTTGGTCGCCAAACTTTTTAAAACTTTGTTATAATAACTATACTTTTAATTCACTTTCATTATGTTCATTATCACTAAAAAAAAATGAAGTGATATGTTAAAGACTTCTTCAAAGAATTTTTTTAATGTTCCAAATTTACAGTATCCATCAATGTCAAATTTTTTTATGAACGAAATGATTATCGATAAATTCCAATAATGAAAAGGAATTATTTGGTCAGAAGATTAGTATAACTTAGTTTTAAACTGGTCTGACGATTGATATTAACGTATCAAAAAAGATTTTTACTTATAGTTTCTATTGAAATTTGACTAGAATTTGAATATATTTGAGATTTTTTTGACGAGTTTGAACTGAAAGAAAAAAGATAAATAATTTGATGATTTTTCGATTGAAATTTTTTATTAAAATAGCAAAAACAATTAAATAAAATCAAAATAATTGTTTAAACACATTTTAATCATGTAATTATATCTAAAAAAGTATACATAACTTTCTATAAAGTGTTCTTTGTTGAGTCTTCTTGTTAATACAAGTTAAAAAAATGGTCCTTCAATTATAGGGTGTTAATTTTTTAAGTCACCTGACTATTAAAAGTTACAAAATGATCACCCAATTATTCATATATTTCAAACTCATTATTTTTCGTTAAAAAATTAACGGTCGTCTAAGATGTATGTTAATATATTGATTGTAATAATAAAATATGATCTCAGAACTAACGTTTAAGATTTCAAGATTATATTTTATTATATCTCAGTCAACAGTTTAAAATATATAAATAATCAAATGATCATTTTATAACTTTTAATGATCGAAAATTTTAATAAAATATTTTCTTATAATTAAATGACAATTTTATAAATTTTAATAATAAAATGTATACTATACTCATTAATAAAATCAAAACAATTGGCTTTTATCGTCAATGGGGACCACTGAGGACCACGCGTCCATTTATATGTCGTGCATAGAGGGACTACGGATTAGTTTATTTAAGGGTGTTATAAATTTTTAATGGACAAAGACAGTATTATCCTTTGAATGAATGTTTAGCAGAAGGATAATTTTGCCATTTAACAAATACTAAATAGTTTAACAAATAATGCTGAAGCTAGCTGAGTTATTGGATGCCAAATCCTATAATTATATACCACGTTTTCGCCAAATATTAAAATAAAAGAAAAATAAATAAATATAAAAACTAATCTACGCCTTACGTCACAGCTCATATATTTTAATAGATTTGATTACACGTTTAAAAAATATATATTTATTTAATCTATTTAAATACTTCTCGTCAAAGAACAGAAAAACATCATAATTAAATACAATTATATTTATCTATTCTCATACATTACGATAATATCAATGTCAACTATAACTTGAATTTAATCTAACATATTTTCTGACAAAATATGCTAAAGCACATTGCAAGGAACGTGCATGCTGCTGATTTGGTGGACATACTGGAAGGTGCTTTGCAAGGGATGCGTCTTCGTTGGGTTTTCGAGCCACGTGAAAATCGCGTTGCAGGGGGTGCATCTACCCCTTCTCGTCCTCTCCTGCCCCCTATTCCCGCTGTTTCCTCCTATATAAACCCCTCCCCACCTCTTAACAAACCACACCTAAAGTCATTCATTTTCTTCTCTTTCTTATCCTTAATGTATACTTTTGTTTATATATATTATTTTTAGTCAATAAATTCTTATTATTTTATTACTTAATTGTAAAAACTAATTTTTGTATTATTACTTATCTAAAAAATGGAAGGTGAGATATTGCGATTGGATGTTGATCATATTTCGAGTCATTTTGCCAATATGGTAAGAATATGAAACTATTTTATTTTTAATTTTTTTAATATTTTATTTATTTAAATACTTTTTTAAATATTATATAAAATTTTAATTGTTAGAATTTATTTATTATGAAATTGATCGTATATTAGAAGTTTTTATTCGTAACAACAAGATGAACACACAACGTCGTGTGTATTTATCTATGGCTAGATTTGGTTATGTAACTAAAATTGTTGGAGGTTGTAAACTTAAACCCACCCTTACTGCTGCATTAATCGAGAGGTGGAGGCCAGACACACACACATTCCATCTGTCATATGGGGAGTGCACCAATACCCTAGAGGATGTTTCAATGTAGTTGGGGCTCCCGATAGATGTAACTGTTATTTGTGGTGTGGCGTATGATAATTGACATTCTATGTGCATGGATTATCTTGGAGCTTCCTTGACGGATTTTAACGGTGGCCGAATAACGTTAGCGTGGCTGCAAACTAATTTTAAAGAGTTGAAAGAAAATTGTTTCGAGAACGAGGCAAAATCATTTGCCCGGGTATACATATTACAAATCATAAAGAGTTTAAAGAAAATTGTTCCAAGAACGAGGTAAAATAATTTTCCCGGGCATACATATTACAAATCATAGGAGGGATATTGATGCCCGACAAATCTCGTAACCAAGTCCATTGTATGTGGTTGCGGCATCTCATCGATTTTGAAGTAGCTTACATATTGAGTTGGGCTTTACAGGTTTGAGATTTTTTTTTGAGAATTGTGTCGGGTAACGAGATATAATAAAACTGCTATTGGTTTCTGTCTCATTCTTCTCCAATCTTAGGCATGGTATCACATGCATTTTTTATGTCCGATTGTGAATCAACCATTTGTCTTTTCGTTTCTATTATGGTAATTTCAATACATAATTTATTTTAAATAATTTTTTGATTATAGAATGACATATATTTTTATATTAAAAAGGTGGTCATCAAATAGAAAATATCGTCGTGATATCATTTGGGAATTACAAGATATCTGATTATTCATTGATCACAAAATTGGTTTAGAGGTACACTTTTAAATTTTAATCTTTTTATTTAATTATATTTATATAATTATAATCTCATTTTAAGTTTGATAAGAAATATATATATTTTTGTTTTAGTTCCAATGGTTGCCCTATTTGAACGACGAAATGAGAGTTGGCATCCCACTTGAGCTGAGTGGGCGTATGGGTGGCGGTTGTGCCTCTTATTTGTTATGTTATTGTTGAGTGACATCCGACTGACCATGTGTTTTGTCAGTTTGGTTTCACAATATATATTCCTGAAGCACCTAGAAATCTCGACAATATGCATAACATTGATAGCCGAGGCAAAAAAAAGGTTAATTGGGTGGTGAAACATAGAAATTGGATAGCGCAGTGGGATAACTGATATCAACTCTTGCCCCTTTGGCAATACATATTAGAAACTGGTTCCTCGATTTAAGATGACTATATTGAATGGTTCAATGAAAACGAGAAATCGTTCTTACTTTCAGAGGGAGCACGAGAGGAGAGAGTAATTCATCGTCTTCGAGAAAGACGTCCACCGTCACAATATCATCGTTCCCCTACTTGTGGACGAAGAGCAGACGCTTCCGGGTTGTCCTCAACAGCGCCACTAGAACCATCACAGTATCCACCATCACTACATGTTTACATCCTAAGCCCGCCAGTTTATATGTGTAGACCGCCGGTTCAGATGTCATCGCACCACATTTAGATGCCACCGTAGTCGGTTTAGATACCACCATTGTATGGTTATGTACAGAGCCTGTAGGGTTTTATGACACCCCATGGTGGATATTATACAACCATGCCTATGGATCCTGTAACCCCCACAGACCGATAAGGGTAATCAGATCCGATCCGAGGTGTCACATTTGGGCCACCGCAGCGACCCACTGTAAAAATAGCAGAAAATTTAAAACTTTTATTGAAATGTGTAACTTATAAAATCAGTTGTCACTATTTAAAAATAAAACAGTCGTCCAGACTCGTATATAAATCAAAATACAATTACATGCCCCCTAATCACATGTACCATACTCTGCAACAACGCCGGAAGAACTCCCTTACTGATGTCGATAACTGCACAGGAACAATTCTTTTAACCTGAAAATGTGAGTAATAGAGTGAGCTTCGAAAAGCTCATTAATACAGAACTACCAGATGATGCTGATGAACGTTCAGATACAGATAAATATATATTTCCTTATTGTTTCTGAACATTTACAGATTTTTATGCTGAGCAGAGATCCTACTGATATTTCAGGTGGTAACGGACAATGAGTTTTCAGTTCAGAGAAATATTTCAGATGATTGAGTTCAGGAGATCAGAACATGTTATCTAGTGTGTTCCCATAAAACCAGTAAAAAGATACATATTTTTTAAAGCATATATATATGCACCCCCATCCTTTCACAATCTGTTTATGTAGGTTCCCCGGAACCATACACCCCGCACAACTAGTAACAGTAAGGCCCTGAGCACACAGCCGAAGAGACTGTAGTAATCTTCCTCCAACAATAAACCCCCCAGATAAAACATTTCTCCGTCGGTAAACGGATATATCAGAAATCAAAACAGAATTCATATCAGATATCAGAACAGAATCCATATCAGAATCAGAATAGAATTCAGATAACGAATCAGAACATAATTCAATTCAGAAATAAGATAAAATATTTATATAATTAGGGAACACACCAGAGTTTACATGTATTATTTAGAGGTATTGTATCAGGCAAAGAAACACAATTATTCAGTATGCCGATAGAATATCAGAATTCAGAATCACTATTGGAAGAGTTCAATAACTGACAAAATCATCAATTATTCAGAATATGACTTGAGCTGTAAGAAAGAAATGAAGATTCAAGACATTTAATATCTATGTCGATTGATCGGATTATCAAACAATTCTTAAATGAATAGCTCCCAAAATTAATGCTTGTCGATTGAACAATTCATTGTTCTTCCAGGGTATTTACTCTTTAATACCACAAACTCTTGTCCATAGATCATTTTCAGAATCATCACTGAATAGATCTTCCAATGTCTTTATTTTATTTTTACGCCTCTAATATATCATGAAATATTGACGTGCTTGATTTGTTGTTCATGAACCAGAAGAACAGTACATTGTGTATGTTCATTAACGTTTCTAGACTCATTCACATCACTTACTTAATCCTTAGTGCTTGAGGTTGCTTAGTTCATTTAGCATTCGAGTCTATTCCAGTTACTTCGGGATTTTCCAGAGTAATTCCGTACGTTTCTGAATTTCATAAACATATTGTACTTCCGTTCTGTTCAGTTTGGTCTTCGTGGTTGATTTGTCGAACAAATATCCAATTCTTAGTATTGAATGCAATCTAGAGTTGAGCTGAGCTGAATACTTCCAAAATTATCATTGAGCTAAACTTGAGTAGACGAACATGCATTCAAGTAATATCTATGTCGTTCAGGTACTGACATATTATTAAGGTTGATCGGCTCACTTAAGTTATGTTCCATAACTTTTAAAGGTAGTCTAATACCTATGCTTATTTGGATTCCTTAATTAATCCAAGGTATTTACTTAGTTTAGGCCATAAGGTTATTTTGGTAATTTTGGTGTTCAGTTTTATTCCATTTATTTCAGAGCTCGAGGATATCCAATCATTTCTGAGCTTGGTGAAATTATTGGGTCATTTTCATTACAGGGGTATTTTGGTCGTTATACAGATTCAGTGTACTTTAATCATTTCCTTCCGTCTGATCTTACTATTAAATTCAATCTTATCATTTATTTCAGTCCTTTCGAACAATTCTGACAACAGAACACCCCCGACAAATTGTTCTTCAGGTATTTACTCATAACTCGGATATTTCCGGGTCAAGTGCCTTCTCATATTTTACAAACGGAACATCAGGATTTTTCCTGCACTAAGTCAGGATTTTAACAATCAAATCTGTACTTAATCGAGTTAAGTACGAATCCTCTAAGTATTTTCTCATTCAGAGTCAACTCAGACTATTCTACCTCTTAAGGCATTTCCGTAATTTCTTAACCAGATAATTTCGATATTAGCTCTTAACGAAAATAATATAATTTAGAGATCCTATGATTAATTGCTTTCTTGAATACTCTCTGATCTTGAAACGGTTCTCTTAACAAACTTCTAGTATCCTTCACAAACTCTCATAGGATTAAAATCGGTTATCCATAATTTCCAAATAAAACTAACATTTCTTATGCACATCAATATTTTTATCAGATCAATATGTCTGTAAAATCCTCTTATCTAACTTCCATATTCAAATCTTGTCTTTTTATAACATAAGGGTATTTTCGTAATTTTACCCTACCGGAGTATTCTCATAATTTCTCATCCAAGTACCTTTAACATTTAACCTTTGATGAAATAAATTATAAGTTGCAGATACAGGGCTGATTTCTTTATTACTAATCACAACCTTGTAATCTAATATAACAATTCCTCAATTTCTTATATTAGTCATTCGATCCGTAATTAGTTACAGAATTTCTATCACATCATATCGAGTGTATAAATTATTCAACTCCACCAAAGTGACCAACATTATCTTGTTCATGCATTTACCAATATAAACATGTTTCATAAAGCATAAAAAGATAGTAAAGTATTACCTCAATTTTCGTGCAATATTGATCGACCATAAAAATTCCATTCGAATGCCTTTGATCTTTAATTCAACTTCTAATAATTCCTCAGATACATATCAATATAAATTATATCAGAAACAGAGTTTAATTGCGATAAACAGATCGAATCGGGTGATAAATCAGTGAAATACGGCTTACCGGGTTCGAATTTGGCGAAACGGACTTCGGATTCGGATTCAGGACGTCGAAAGTATAAAAAATGACTTTTCAGAAATTTTGAATTTTCGGTCAAAATCAAAGTCAATGGGTATGACCGGTAATTTCGAGGCCTTCGAGTTCGAATTTAAAAAAGCGGACAGCGGAATCGGATTTGGAACGTCGAAAAATGTTAGGATAGGTATACTCGGTCGAAGTCAAAGGTCGTTTAATGCCCTGTCAAAGCCGGTCAAAGTTTTGGTCAACGTCAGTCAACGGTCAACGTGTCAAAGGGTCGGGTCAACGGGTCGTGTCAACAGGTCGGGTCGGGTTATGACCGGTCAAACCGGTCCACTATGCACCAAAACTGGTCAAACCGGTCATTTGGACCATCTCCACGCGCAGTGATGGCGTGTGAGACCCCTTCCGACAGCCTAAAAATCACGGAAAAATTCTTAAAATTATTTTGAGCTATTTCAAGATACTTCAAAGCTCGGTTCACAATTTTGAACAGCGGAGAGCTCGATTTCAACAAATTGAAAACTTTGACCGCTTCACCTCCTCACGCGCCGTCGTCTACGGAGACAAAGGATGACATCGGCGAACTCGGAATGATGCAACGAACACGATGGTGCGGGAGGTGTCGTAAACGGATGACCCAATCATCGTGAATCGATGAAAAACCAACTAAAACCGAGTTATTACCGATGATACTTCCGACTGAAATTAACGACGAATGGAGATGATTCACGACGAAAGGTTTGAGGGGTTTTGTTCATCGGTTGACAACGAACACGATGGTGGTTTCGGCTCATCGATCGGAGATCGGACGGCGAGTAGATCGGAGTTGAAAGGAGGGTAGTTGGAGAAGACAAAACTGGAAAAAATGAGAACCTGCGCATGGGTAGAAGAAATTTATAATTCATCCTATATAAAAAATGGGTAAACCAAGAGTTTAGTCACTGAACTTCATGTACTTCTTAAAACGGTCTTCCAACTTTGAAATTTTACAATTTAATCCCCGATTTCATCCAAAAATACCAATTAAATTCATCACTTTATAATTTCTTAAAATTAGCCCATAAATTGGGGTGTTACAATTCTCCCATCCTTAAAAGAATTTCGTCCCCAAAATTCATTCGTGTCACATAATTGCAGAAATGAAACTTCCATCAGTTCTTTCATATCTTTCATGTAGCTCTTATAGAAATACGGATCATCCACTAATCCTTAACTAGTTGAGTATACATTCTTATCAGAACTCTATCTCATTTCAATAAAAGAATCCGAACGAAAATTTCCTTTAGTAATCAATTCAGTCTTGGTCACGAGAATAGGCTCATAAAGCATTAATATATCCCAATTTCATTTCCAGAGTCGAGTCAGAATTTCTCAGATGAATAACTCTCACATGGCTCATGAGATACTTTACAGCGTTTAGACAGATGATATTGGTATTCCTTTTTATACAAGTATAGCCTTAAAGGATAGAAACTTAGGTTTATTTGTTACAGATAGAGACTTAGCCCTGGAGTTTCGGCTCAGAGAGGTACGATTGCAGTAATAGGGGCATGTACTGATTATACATATTTTGACATTTGACCGGCCGATCTATCATGAAAATTTTGACTCAAACCAAAGCTCTGATACCACTAAATGTAACCCCCACAGACCGATAAGGATAACCAGATTCGATCTGAGGTGTCACATTTGGGCCACCGGAGCGACCCACTGTAAAAATAGCGGAAAATTTAAAACTTTTATTGAAACGTGTAACTTATAAAATCAATTGTCACTATTTAAAAATAAAACATACGTCCAGACTCGTATATAAATCAAAATACAATTACATGCCCCCTAATCACATGTACCATACTCTGCAACAACGCCAGAAGAACTCCCTTAGTGATGTCGATAGCTACACTGGTACAATTCTTTTAACCTGAAAATGTGAGTAATAGAGTGAGCTTCGAAAAGCTCAGTAATACAGAACTACCAGATGATGCTGATGAACGTTCAGATACAGATAAATATATATTTCCTTATTGTTTCCGAACATTTACAGATTTTTATGCTGAGCCAAGATCCTACTGATATTTCAGGTGGTAACGGACAATGAGCTTTCAGTTCAGAGAAATATTTCGGATGACTGAGTTCAGGAGATCAGAACAGGTTATCTAGTGTGTTCCCATAAAACCAGTAAAAATATACATATTTTTTAAAGCATATATATATACACCCCCATCCTTTCACAATTTGTTTGTGTAGGTTCCCCGGAACCATACACCCTACACAACCAGTAACGGTAAGGCCCTGAGCACACAACCGAGGAGCCTGCAGTAATCTTCCTCCAACAATAAACCCCCCAGATAAAACATTTCTCCGTCGGTAAACGGAGATATCAGAAATCAAAACAGAATTCATATCAGATATCAGAACAGAATCCAGATCAGAATCAGAAAAGAATTCAGATAACGTATCAGAACAGAATTCAATTCGGAAATCAGATAAAATATTTATATAATTAGGGAACACACCAGAGTTTACAGGTATTATTTAGAGGTACTGTATCAGGCAGAGAAACACAGTTATTCAGTATGCCGATAGAATATCGGAATTCAGAATCACTATTAGAATAGTTCAATAACTGACAAAATCATCAATTATTCAGAATATAACTTGAGGTGTAAGGAAGAAATGAAGATTCAGGACATTTACAATCTATGTCGATTGATCGGATTATCAAACAATTCTTAAATGAATAGCTCCCAAAATTAATGCTTGTCGATTGATCAATTCATTGTTCTTCCAGGGTATTTACTCTTTAATACCACAAACTCTTGTCCATAGATCATTTTTGGAATCATCACTGAATAGATCTTCCAATGTCTTTATTTTATTTTTACGCTTCCAATATATCATGAAATACTGACGTGCTTGATTTGTAGTTCATGATCCAGAAGAATAGTACATTGTGTATGTTCATTAACGTTTCCAGACTCATTCACATCACTTACTTAATCCTTAGTGGTTGAGGTTGCTTAGTTCATTTAGCATTCAAGTCTATTCCAGTTACTTCGGGATTTTCCAGAGTAATTCCGTACGTTTCTGAATTTCAGATACATATTGTACTTCCGTTCAGTTTAGTTTGGTCTTCGTGGTTGATTTGTCGAACAAATATACAATTCTTAGTACCGAATGCAATCTAGAGTTGAGCTGAGCTGAATACTTCCAAAATTATTATTGAGCTAAACTTGAGTAGACGAACATGCATTCAAGTAATATCTATGTCGTTCAGGTACTGACATATTATTAAGGTTGATCGGCTCACTTAAGTTATGTTCCATAACTTTTAAAGGTAGTTAAATACCTATGCTTATTTGGATTCCTTAATTAATCCAAGGTATTTACTTAGTTTAGGCCATAAGGTTATTTTGGTAATCAATTTTATTCCATTTATTTCAGAGCTCGAGGATATCCAATCATTCCTGAGCTTGGTGATATTCTTGGGTCATTTTCATTACAGGGGTATTTTGGTCATTGTACAGATTCAGTGTACTTTAATCATTTCCTTCCGTCTGATCTTACTATTAAAATCAATCTTATCATTTATTTCAGTCCTTTCGAACAATTCTGACAACAGAACACCCCTGACAAATTGTTCTTCAGGTATTTACTCATAACTCGGATATTTCCGGGTTAAGTGCCTTCTCAGATTTTACAAACGGAACATCAGGAATTTTCCTGCACTAAGTCAGGATTTTAACAATCAAATACGTACTTAATCGAGTTAAGTACGAATCCTCTAAGTATTTTCTCATTCAGTGTCAACTCAGACTATTCTACCTCTTAAGGCATTTCCGTAATTTCTTAACCAGATAATTTCGATATTAGCTCTTAACGAAAATAATATAATTTAGAGATCCTATGATTAATTGCTTTCTTGAATACTCTCTGATCTTGAAACGGTTCTCTTAACAAACTTCTAGTATCCTTCACAAACTCTCATAGGATTAAAATCGGTTATCCATAATTTCCAAATAAAACTAACATTTCTTATGCACATCAATATTTTTATCAGATCAATATGTCCGTAAAATCCTCTTATCTAACTTCCATATTCAAATCTTGTCTTTTTATAACATAAGGGTATTTTCGTAATTTTACCATACCAGAGTATTCTCATAATTTCTCATCCAAGTACCTTTAACATTTAACCTTTGATGAAATAAATTATAAGTTACAGATACAGGGCTGATTTCTTTATCACTAATCACAACCTTGTAATTTAATCTAACAATTCCTCAATTTCTTATATTAGTCATTCGATCCGTAATTAGTTACAGAATTTATATCACATCATATCGAGTGTATAAATTATTCAACTCCACCAAAGTGACCAACATTATCTTGTTCATGCATTTATCAATATAAACATGTTCCATAAAGCATAAAGAGGTAGTAAAGTATCACCTAGATTTCCGTGCAATATTGATCGACCATAAAAATTCCATTCGAATGCCTTTGATCTTCAATTCAACTTCCAATAATTCCTCAGATACATATCAATATAAATTATATCAGAAACGGAGCTTAATTGCGATAAACAGATCGAATCGGGTGATAAATCAGTGAAAGACAGCTTACCGGGTTCGAATTTGGTGAAACGGACTTCGGATTCGGATTCAGGACGTCGAAAGCATAAAATATGACTTTTCTGAAATTTGGAATTTTCGGTCAAAATCAAAGTCAACGGGTTTGACCGGTAATTTCGAGACCTTCGGGTTTGAATTTCAAAAAACGGATAGCGGAATCAGATTTGGAACATCGAAAAATGTTAGGATAGGTATACTCGATCGAAGTCAAAGGTCGTTTAATGCCCGGTCAAAGCCGGTCAACAGTGGTCAACGCTAGTCAACGGTCAACGGGTCAAAGGGTCGGGTCAACGTGTCGGGTCAACAGGTCGGGTCGGGTAAACGAGTCGGGTCGGGTTATGACCGGTCAACTATGCACCAAAACCAGTCAAATCGATCATTTGGACCATCCTCACGCGTAGTGGCAGCGCGTGGGGGCGCGTGGGACCCCTTTCGGCTGCCTAAAAATCACGGGAAAATTCTTAAAAATTATTTTGAGTGATTTCAAGATACTTACAAAGCTCGGTTCACAATTTTGAATGGCGGAGAGCTCGATTTCAACAAATCGGAAACTTTGACCACTTCACCTCCTCACGCGCTGCTGTCGACGGAGACCAAGGATGACACCGGCAAACTCGGAACGATGCAACGAACACGATGGTGCGGGAGGTGTCGTAAACGGATGACCCGATCGTTGTGAATCGATGAAAAACCAACTAAAACCGAGTTATTACCGACGATACTTCCGACTGAAATTAACGACGAACGAAGATGATTCACGATGAAAGGTTTGAGGGGTTTTGTTCCTCGGTTGACAATGAACACGATGGTGGTTTCGGCTCGTCGATCGGAGGTCGGACGGCGAGTAGATCGGAGTTGAAAGGAGGGTAGTTGGAGAAGACAAAACTGGAAAAAAAGAGAACCTGCGCACGGGGAGAAGAAATTTATAATTCATCCTATATAAAAAATGGGTAAACCAAGAGTTTAGTCACTGAACTTCATGTACTTATTAAAACGGTCTTCCAACTTTGAAATTTTACAATTTAATCCCCGATTTCATCCAAAAATACCAATTAAATTCATCACTTTATAATTTCTTAAATTTAGCCCCTAAATTGGGGTGTTACAGATCCAATATTTGCTTTATATGCTACTTATTTGGCGGGTGGTGCTCCACCACAAACACCTCCACTTCAATATGAATTGCAGACATCAATATAATTTTTTTCACAATTTTCGCAGTTCTCATTGAGTGGTAGGATGGTTAGTCATACACTTCCAAAGTCCTTATTCTATGCAAGTCATGCATCGTCATCCATCCCTAATCAACAAAATGTAACTGATGATGATAATGACGAGGATAATGAAGTGGAAGACCAATCTATAAGAAGAAACCCTCATCAAAATAGACAACCACCGTCTCGTAGAACATATTCAAGAACGAGATATCAATAGAATTTAATTAGTTGTAATTAATTTTGTTTCTTAATCATTTTCATTTTATCTATTTCTGGATCACACTAACTAGTACATATGACTTAGGTTACGAACTCTTACCTCAAAGGTTTGAGTTTATGCTTCAAGAGTTGCAAGGAAAAAAATGAGGATGAATACAATTACATCAAAGCCATCAACAAAGAAATGTGGACAAATGCATACGATTGTGGATATCGATATGAACATATAACAACCAACTTGGACGAGGTTAAAAATTCAACCTTAAAGGGGCATGTCATTTACCAATAACTGCTTTGGTTAAAATGACGTATTTTCATTTGGGTAAGATTTTTGCCAAGCTAGAGGGCAAGCTCTTACTTGGATGCAAAACGACCATGTCTATCACCCAAGATTAGTAGCGGATCTACAGAAAAAAGTTGTAGCATCAAATGGAATGTTGTTAAAAAATTTCTCGCACCCGTGAATTTTTTCGTGTCACAAAAATGCAACGACCTCTTCAAGGGATTGAATCTAACTCTTTTAGAGTTAACCTACAAGAAATGTGGTGTGATTGTGGTTTTTTCAGGCTCTGAAGTATCCATGCTCATATGTAATATTAGCTTGCTCACATTCCTATTTAGACTATAAAAGTTATGTTGACCCCGTATATCAACTTTCACAAGTATTCAAGGTATATGAATTTGAGTTTCCCCCATAGGCAATGAAAAAGATCCAAATGAGATTTAGACTTGACTTACAATTATACTATATTTGTTCTTCTTAAGGGAGTCAGGTCGTCCAAAATATACTCGAATTCATTGTGATATAAATATTTGAGAGATATCAAAAGAAAACAAAAGATGTTGACATTGCAGAAACCTAGGTCACAATAGGAAAAAACGTCAATCTATTATCATAACTTAACCGTTGACCACTACTTATGTAATTATATTTTTTTAATATTTTAATTTATGTGATTTTATTTTCATGTACTTTCAATTAATGTGATTTGAGCTTGTTTATTTTACAAGATGTTGATTTCTTATATATATATATATAATTTAATGTTTAAGATTCATTTTTTTTGGTTTAAGGTTTATTTCTTACAATTAATATTTTAATTTTAATATAACCCTAAACTATTTAAAAAATAACCCTAAACCTTTTTAACAAAAAACCCTAACCCTAAACTATTCTAACATAAAAAACATAAATCAAAAACCTTAAACATGCTTTTGGAATTCAAAAACACGTGCCACGAAACGCGCCTTCAAAGGCGCATCCTTTACTTCCACTGTGGCACCAACATAGCAAAAATCTATAGAAGACGCGTCCCTTACAATGCGCCTTCCCTCCATGTATACATGACGCGTTTCACGAAACACACCTTCCTTTCCTCTATTAGAAAGGGTGCTAGTCCAATAAAATTTGAGAAAACGATGTCTAGTCGATATTGTTTTAGTTTTTGGTGATTTTTTTTATATAATCCCCGAATGCCAAATCACATTATGAAAAACAATCCTTGTTTAGCTATGTCCCAAAAAAATCCTTTCTTAGCCGGTTAATCCTCCCTCGTACGCCTTCAAAATTAATTTTGCTCAATACACAACGTCCAAAATAAAGTAAAGGTGGAGAAGTTATACTAGTCGCGAAATTTAATATTATTTATTAAAGTATTTTTAAATATTTAAATTTATATATATTAAAGGTAAATAATAATTTTATTATTATTTTAACTTTGGCTTAAATCACAAATAAGTACCTAAAGTATATCTACTTTTTGATTTAAGTGCCTAAAGTATTTTTTTGATCAAAATAAGTATCAAAAGTTATTTTTTTAAGTCAAAATAGGTACTCAAAGTATTTTATGTCAGGTACCTAAACTATTCAAACATTTTCATTTAAATTCTAAAAAAGTTGACATGTAACATTAATTAAAGAATACTTTAAGTACTTAGATAAAAAAATTGAATATTTTAAGTATCTATTTTGACCACAAAATATTTTAAACACTTAAATGAAAAAAATAGTATACTTTATGTACTTATTTGCTATATAAACTTTTAATTTTAAATTTTAAAAAAGTTAATACTTTTAAAGGTCATAACCCGATTAGTTACCTTCAAAGTTATGCTCTCATTTTACTCTTTATTAATATTATTATAATCTTGTATGTTAATTATTGTAATTTTATCAACAATAAGTTGAGAGATAAAATAGTATGTCCCTTAAGTAAAGTTATGAGTTTGATTTTTTGATAATCTGAGATAAATACAAGGTAATATCTATTTAAAGACTCTCATACCCCTGATATATACTATGCTCGAATCTAATATCTCAAATTTAATATTATGAATGGAACAATTGAATTGAAAGCATCGTCCTCCTAATAGATCTTTACAATATCCAATTTAGATTATTTAATCAATAAATTAAATACATATATTTTTTTAAAGAAGCTATTAGGACTTCAAAAATGTAAATTGAAGCTTAAATTTTGTTTAGTTTTAGATCTTGTTTTATGTGTAATTCAAGCCACTAAATGACAAACATCATTGAGTGGCGAGGAATTTAAGCACCATTGAATACATTTTCATTTTATGCCACGTGATAAAACTTAGGGTATTCAATAGTAAAAGTCATATATATATATATATATATATATATATAATGCAATATATATAATGCATGTGAACCGACTTTTTTATTTTATTTTAATATTTTCCTAATTATTTGGGATATTATTCACCAAATCTTTTCGCATGTGAACCTTCCGTAAACTATGGTTGAATAGAGAGGCTAAATTTACCAACCATTGGAAAAATTTGTCTTTATAAGAGATGACAATTAAATTCTAAAACTTATTAATTAACGTCAAGTAAGATGGAATTTATAGTTAAATTTAAAAATATATTTTGAGACATGATTATGGTAAATATATTTTGGAATTAAAAAAATAAATAAATTTTATTAGTAAATAATAAATTATATCAAATTAGAAAAATCTGAAATTTATTTTATTTATGAATAAAATCAAACGAATAACTTGGATGAATCTTAATGTAAAGTTGTGAGATTCCAAACGGCATAATGCTAAAATTAGCCCCAACGTTTATCAAAATGGTAATTTTGCCTTATATTCTATTTGTTAGAGCATTTTGACCCTCAACATTTCATTTTTAGGCAAAAAGATCCCTAACATTTGACAGAATAATCACTTTGCCCCTTATTATTTTTTAAGACATTTTAGCACTCAATGTTTCATTTTATGTTAAAAATATCCTATTTTGGAGCGTTAATCATGTGTTTACTAATGATTTTCATTTATAGAAGGAGTCCCCCCCCAAAGTGAAATGTTGGGGGGCCAAAATACTTCCAAAAAAGAGTAAGGGTCAAAATGATATTTTTGGTAAATATTGGGGGGCTATTTTTGGCATTATGCCATTCCAAAGAATAGAGAAGTAGGAAAGTAGATTCCCACAATGTTGGATGGACTTACACAACAGTGAAAAATCGTTTTTTTTTTTTTGGATTGGATCAAATCTAACACTCAAAAGGAATAGATTCTCACCCAAAATGTAAATGCCACCAAATGCCCAATATTTCCACTTTTGGTATAAAATCTTTAACCCCATTCTTTCTTTGCCACCAATTCAGGATTTAGGGATGATACAGATTCAGACGTTAAAATTATTATTTGAAATATATTTAAAAAAATACTTTTGAACATTTTCATTTAGATTTTTATTATGTATATGAATTTGAATTTTACATATTTGAATTAAACTCGTAATTTTTTTTTTATCAAACTAAGATAATTATAAAATATTATCTATTTTAAAATATTTTAGATACTCATTTGATTAAAATTAGTGAGAATTGAGAATACATGTACTTTGGGCAATTTGTCCAAGTTGGATCAATGTCCTTTCTTGTCAGGATCGTGTCACTTTCACTTCAATAGTACATTTAAAGCTCATAACGTGAAAGCTCATAACGTGAACCCTTTTGTGGGGCTTTGCCCTTTCTCTAAGGCCACCTTCCCTTTTATCAACCAAATATCAAAGATTTCATCATCTGTTCAACCTTTGAGACCACATACTTGGAATAAAGAATATCTTCATTCTTTGCTGTTTAATTCATTTCTAACACAATCAACTGAATGTAAATGAATGAAAAACACAATTGCACGGCATCAGAGTTACAATGGACTCCACCGAGACCGGAAAGATGAATTTTATTGTATGCTTGTAGTATGACGTGTTGTTCCGGCTCGATACGTATCAGACTATATTATGGTTGAGTGTTGAAGTAAATGGTGTAAGATTCATCTCTGAAGCTCTGCAATGGTGCCATAAGGAAATTCCTCCTTTGCCCTTTTGTGACGAAGCTGATTGGATGGTATTCACGTATTCCGCTGTTCATCACAAAGCTGGTTGCCTGCTTGAATCCGGTCTCGGAGGATGCTGAATTGCAGCTGAGCTTCATGCCAAGACTGGAACAATAGTTTACACCGCCATATACGTAGCACCCCTCTTGGTTTACAGATTCCAAGGACACGCTATTAACTTTTCCATCCAATCCGGCAACTAAACGAAAACTAGAAGTTGCGTCGTCGTTAGGAGAACCGGTAACTGCAAGGTTGTTTTCCGTTCCTTGATACACTAAAACCATTCCTGGCAAGTCAAATGGCTCAAGCTCGACAGTTTTACCAATGGCTTCTCCAATGGTTGAAATTTTTTCCGGTGCATCATCAAAGATGAGCCTGAATGTGGCATGCAAAGCAGCATCGGTACCAGCTTCGGGGAGTTTCTCCAATTGGATTGTTTGGTCTGAGTTTTTTATGACAAAAGTCGAGTCACCCGACTTCTGGGAAAAAGTAACAAGATGATTGTTATATGCAGCAGGAACCGGAGTTATCCAGTCTGTAAATGAAACTGTTGAACCAGTTTTTATGTCCCAGTCACCACTGCTATAACCGCTAAGCAAGTAAGAACCATAGAGTATTGCCTGAACAGAACCGTATTCAGGTTGATCATCTGAAACATTATTTAAAGAAGTTAAGGTTTTGCAGATTATAGAATCACTTACAGATTATAGCGTATTTGGGAGTTTATCATACAACTACAATACCTTTAATTTGTTCGGTTCTCAAACTAATCGGCAACTGAAGGGTTAATTTATCTCCAGCACTCGATTTTACTGGTAAGAAGGTACCTGAAACAATGTAATTCATATTACTTCCCGTTGTTCGTATAAGATAGAAAGAGAACACAAGAAGGAACCGACAATTTTCATAGTAAACAAGAGCACCCATGTTTCATACCTGGTGCTGGTATGGCTAGATTCTGACCATTTAATGTTGCCGTGGCCCCTTTCAATCGAGTCCAGATTGGTATCCTTAAATTCAAGGTAGATGATTTCGCTGCTCCCTACATAAATAAGATTCCAAACGATCAATATTCATTTACTTTCCATATTATAAGTAATCAAGTATGTGCACACTTGCATAGAGTCAAGCATATGTATGGATGGATACGTAAATACGCATATATATATATCTGTGTGTATATATATATATATATGCAATGAAGAGCTGATTGAACCATAAAATAAATCAGTTGCTTTATACCTCTTTCGAAGAGGAAGTCAACGTGACGCGGAAGTAAGGATCCCAAGAAACTACTGGATCAACTTTCTGGTTAAGCACAAAATTTCCGGATTTCCAATCAAGAGTGCTTGACACATACTGGATGATGTTCGGAGAAAATTTTATCGCACTTCATTCGTCGTGTGAAATGGTCCTCAACCTGTGCCATAGCAGCACCAGAAAAAATTAAATGGTGTTCCCCACTTGTGGTAGCTTACAGCCTTAGAGACCCCGCGACCTTGGGGTAGCATGTAAATCATCACTCCGGGTTCTGTTCCACTTTGGATCCCTAATACACCGTTTGTGAGGGCACGCTCATAGTAATCTGCTTATGCCACTTCTTTGGTCCATCTAAACAAGTGCCGAGAGATTTAAAACGCCACAAAAACATGTGATTCAGCGGGTCATAAGAGGATACCGGCGAAGGACCTTCAAGGATTAAAGAGTGATGAACATACATTCAGCATGTTATAAGTAGTACGAGACTCTTCATTCTCTGTCTGTAACGTGTTTGCCAATCGTTTCGGGTCAGACCTTGATATAGGAATGCAACAAACCACAAGAGGGTAGAGCCGGCACAAACAAACGAAGGTAATTAAATTAACTCCAGACAATTTCTTTAAACCATTCATCGGGAAAGCACATCGAAACTAAGTCGATGAAAAACATTATTTGATATGAAACAGCAACTTAAATCTGTAAAATGAGAAAGTTAGTACCGGAACTCACTGACAGATGTTCCTCCTGTTGCATAGCTATGAGAAGAATTAACAATGTCCATAAAGAAAGTTGCTATAGCCTGGCATCAAAAAAGACGAAAAAAATGCAATTAAATGTTTACTGAAGCATCGATAACTACCGTCATTTAATGAAGAACCCCTAAACTATGGAGAAAGAAATCCCAAGAGCACCTAAAATGCTATGGTTGTAGAATAAACGGTACAGTACCTCAAATGGAATAAACGCATAACAAGATATTTACCTTGTAAAGTGGATCACCCATCACTTCATACCGCATTTGAGCTCCAATAACAATCGGAATATGTGTATTAGCATGGAAGCCTGATATGTCATCAGCCTAGAAGAAAAAAAGAAGTCTTTTTTTTTTCAAAAGATCAGGAATTAATGTACACAGTATCATGTACATTCTGAAGCACCATGGCATTGCCGAGTTCTCAATGGTTTAGATATGAATTACAGAACATCATAAATTTGGTTTGGGCTTAAATCGTCTGGTTGCATACATACAAAACCAGCAGACTGATATAAAAATCAAGAGGTTTTAGACGAGGAGTCATGAAAGTTACCTGAACTGCAAGCAATCCTAGGAAACAAGGTTTGTCAAAAAGGTGAGCCAACAACAAATGCTGTGGATCTCCCTGCCCAAAGTAGCATGAAAAACTCATCACATAGAATTCATCATTATAGAACTCATCAGCTACGTTGGGAATGAGAGTGCAAAGAACGCCAACAAGTCTGAATGCTAGATGACAAAATTTACATTGCCTATAAAAAATCAGGATTCAACAATTTTTCTTCTTGTGAATAAATTTTGAGGGTTAACACAGAGCATAATAGCAAATTCTTTATGTATTAGACCCTCACATGGAAATTTCTATCAAGTGCACAAGCCTTAAAACCTGGTAGGATGGCATTGAACATCGGTCATATTAGGAAAATTTTATGCAATGATGGTACTACTTTTTCCAAAGTTGTGTATTTTCTTCGTAATTGATTATCATCTCATAAGCATGGATTAGTTCGATTGACATGCCATATGCACAACTAAATTTATGTTTCCTGAATATTGTACTCAATGGAAGTTCCAAATGCATTAAAATCTGGCTATGCTGGAAAGCAGTCAAATCAACCAAGCAGATTGACAATTTAAAACCACGTTGATGAAATAAAGAACTCAGGTAGCTAAAGGAATTATAAGAAACAGTTTACTCACCGTTATGGTAAACAACCTATAGAGGCATCATTCACGCTACCAGTTTCTTCATTGACAGCCAATGTCTCTCCACACTATGCTTTGTAATCACATTCTGAACACGGTTATAAAAGTATTCGGCCATCCATTTCATCATATCTAAAGATTCAGCATTATCAGCAAATGTATATTGATCCAAGAGACCTGCCAAGATCTGCGAAACCAACCCAAGTTCGGAGTTATTATTATGCATCTCCTTAAAACAGAACCCCACAAGTATATTTCAAAACCATTGAACTATAGAATTCACCTTGTGAATGGTGTAGTATGGAGGCCAGACGGGTTTTATTGCTTCAAAATGATCAAAAAGTTCAGACGGAAATGCTGAAAGATATCCTGTCCCCATTTTCTTCTAACAGGCAGATAAGGCAGAAATAACTTTCAACATCTTCGCTTTGAGAGTGTCATTGTGAGTGCTAGCCCACATCTGTGCTGTTGCACTCAAGTAATGCCCTTCAACATCCAAAAGACAGTTCAAGCATTAGAAATTTACAATCAACATGAAATAAACTTCGAAAAGTAGCAATAAAACTCGAGAATCAAACTCACTTCAAGCATATTATAACAACAACAATACTTAATAGAATCAACTTCATCCATTCATTAGGCTTCTAAAGGTTCTAAAGTAATTCCATCTAAAAGAGCAACAAGTAACTAAAATTCATGATAACTATAATCTGACAATAGTTTACATTAACAGGCAATATAATTAAGGAATCTGGATAGCAATGATATCGAACTAAAGCGATGATTACCAACAAAATGACCCCGGAGTTCGACATCCGGGGCCTCCCACCCTCCATATGGCTTCTCAGGAGTTGGCAATGTTAGGAAATAAACCGAGTACGAGTAATTTCCCTATAACCAGATTAGTGAGAATGCGAAATAAAAGCGAAAAAATAATACCCGAAATTGATAACGGAGTTCAGCCAATTGTGCTTACGTCTCCGGGCTGCTGCAGATCTTTTTCTAAGAGAAAATTTACAGGTGTTTACACAATACACTTGAGAGAGAACTAGAAGATTTTGGGGTGATTTTGAAGCTAAATGAACTAGGGTATTTATAGTTAAAACTTAGGGACTAATATTTGAAAATACCCTAAAGTGCAATGACTAAAATGTAATTAGTCATTACTTAAATTCAAAATCCTTGCCAAACTTTGACAAAAATGGTAGCAGTTGGCTGCTACCACGTTTCTTGACTCAGTTTTCAACAATTTCCCACTTGAAGACTGATTTTAATCTGTCTTCACACCTCAATCAATGCAACAGCTTTTCTAGTCTTGTTACTCTAGCATGCCAACTGAAGTTGAACACAACTTCAGTTTGTCCGTGGTCACCATCTTTGTCAACATGTCTGCCGGATTTTGAGCTCCACTAATCTTTTCAAGTTTCAAAATCCCATCTTCCAGAAGAGACCGGATAAAATGATATCGCAATTGTATGTGCTTCGTCCTGGAATGAAAAGACGGATTCTTCGCTAGATGGATAGCACTTTGACTGTCGCAATACAAGACATTGTTTTCTTGTTTATTGCCTAACTCTTCCAAGAAACTTTGGAGCCAAACCATCTCCTTGCTGGCTTCCGTAACAGCGACATATTCTGCTTCAGTTGTGGAGAGAGCAACTATCTTCTGTAGTTGAGAAACCCAACTCACTGCGGTTCCTCCTAGAGTATAGACATACCCTGTAGTGCTTTTTCTGATGTCGACATTTCCAGCTAAGTCAGGATCTACATAGCCTGTCAATATCGTATCTCCACCTTTGAAACAAAGTTCTTTGTTTGTGGTACCCCGCAGATATCTGAAGATCCATTTGACTGCTTCCCAGTGTATCTTGCCCGGATTATTCATGTACCTGCTAACAACTCCCACTGCATGAGAAATATCTGGTCTGGTACAAACCATGGCATACATCAGACTTCCAATTGCTGAGGCATACAACACCTTCATCATGTGTGCACGTTCTTCCTCTGTCTTTGGTGACTGTTCTTTGGAGAGTCTGAAATGAACACCTAAAGGTGTACTTACTGGTTTAGCATCTTGCATGTTGAACCTGGAGAGTACTTTGTTGATGTACTCAGCCTGTGATAACATCAAAGTCCCCGACTTTGTGTCCCTCTTGATCCTCATCCCAAGAATCTGCTTTGCAGCGCCCAGATCCTTCATATCAAACTGCTTCGACAATTTTTTCTTCAAGTTGATAATCTCTTGCATGTCTGAGCCTGTAACGAGCATGTCATCAACGTACAATAATAAAATAATGAAGTTGTTGTCGAACCTCTTGATGTAGCAACAATGATCTGCTTGACATCTGGTAAAACCACTGCTACCCATGAAGTTATCGAACTTCTTGTACCACTGTCTAGGAGCTTGTTTTAAACCATACAAGCTCTTCTTTAACCTGCATACTAGGTTTTTCTTGTCTGCCTCTATGAAGCCTTCTGGCTGCCTCATATAGATTTCTTCCTCCAAATCACCATGAAGGAAAGCTGTCTTTACATCTAACTGCTCAAGATATAAATTCTCTGCAGCTACAATTTTCAATACCAGTCTGATTGTAGACAGCTTCACGACTGGAGAGAAAATTTCATTGTAGTCAATACCTTCTTTTTGCTGAAAGCCTTTGACAACCAATCTTGCTTTGTAGCGTTTGCTCCCATGGTGCTCTTCTTTGATCATGTAAATCCACTTGTTATGGAGCGCTCTCTTGCCTGGTGGTAATTCAGCTAATTCCCACGTCTGATTTGACATAAGCGAGTCCATCTCATCTTTCATGGAAGACTCCCACTTGACTGAATCCTCCACTTGCATTGCTTCATCATAGCACTCTGGTTCACCATTGTCAGTCAGCAACAAGTAGTGCAAAGAAGGCAAATACCGTTGGGTTGGTTTAGGAATTTTGGAGGAGCGTCTCAGTTCTGGTGTGCCTGATTCTTCTTGAACTGCTTCTGGACTGATCTGAACATCATTTCCAGAAATCTCCTCGAACTCAGCAAATTCCTTTGTTTCAGCTTTGGTATTACTTGATTCTGCGGTTGACCTGTCTTTGTACATCACATTTTCATTGAAAATGACATCTCTGCTTCTGATGATCTTCCGATTTTCATAGTCCCAAAACCGGTAACCGAACTCATCACCGCCATAACCAACAAAGGCACATTTGTTGGACTTAGCATCAAGTTTACTTCTTTCAGCAGAGTCTATGTGTACATAAGAAATACAACCAAACACTCTTAAGTGTGAAAGGTTTATTTCTTTCTTGCTCCAAACTTCCTCTGGTATTCTGTCATCCAAAGGAACTGAGGGCCCACGGTTGATCAAGTAAGCTGCAGTGTTGATTGCTTCAGCCCATAGAAATTTGGGCAAGCCGGCATGTATCCTCATACTTCTGGCACGTTCATTCAGAGTTCTGTTCATGCGCTCTGCTACACCATTATGTTGCGGTGTCTTGGGAACTGTTGTCTCCATCTTGATCCCATTGTTTGCGCAGAAATCTCTGAATCTACTGTCTCTGTACTCTCCTCCATTTTCAGACCTCAACCGCTTGACTTTCAAACCAGTCTTATTTTCCACCATGGCCTTCCATTTTCTGAAGGTATCAAAGACTTCTGATTTCTTTTTCAGAAAATAAACCCACACCTTCCTTGTTGAATCATCGATGAAGGTGACATAATATAGTGAGCCTGCAAGAGATGGAACCGGGGATGGTCCCCATACATCAGTATGAATCAATTCTAACCTTTCTGTCTTGGGTGTCTTGCCAATCTTTGCAAAACTGACTTTCTTTTGTTTTCCAAAGATACAATCCTCGCATAGTCCGACATCTACATTCTTTAGATCCGGTAGCTTCCCTTTTGACAAAAGTGTCTTCATCCCTTTCTCGCTCATATGGCCAAGCCTTTGGTGCCATAGGTTTGATTTTCCATCAGCATCTGCTACTGCAATGATATTCTCTAAATTTGAGGTTACATAGAGAGTACCAGTCTTCTTACCATGAGCAATGACGAGTGCTCCTTTGGTAATCTTTCATTCACAGCCTGAAAAGGTTGTGCTATATCCTTCTCCATCAAGCTGTCCAACAGAAATCAGATTTCTTTTGAGGCCAGGAATATGTCTCACTCCTGTCAGCTTCCAGGTGGTCTGGTTTGGCAGCTTTAGTCGGATGTCTCATTTTCCGACGATCTTTAAGGTTTTATCATCAGCAAGATGAACCTTCCCAAAATCACCACTGACATAGTTCTCCATGATTTCTTGGCATGGGGTGGAGTGGAAAGATGCCCCTGAATCCAAGATCCATGATTCAATCGGACTGTTGACGCTTAGAATCATGGCATCACCTATCTCCTCTGTCACGTTTGCAGATTCCTGTGCACCAGTATTTTTCCTCGGTGCTCGGCAATCTCTTTTGAAGTGACCCTTCTTGCCGCAATTATAACAGGTAAAATCTTTATTTAATGTTCTTGATTTTCCCCGTCTGGATTTGGATCTGCCACAATTTGAATTTCTTTCTGAAGTTCTCCCTCTAGACTCCGTGTGCAAGGCTGAGGAGGTTGATGCTTCACCCGATTCTCTCCGTCGAATTTCTTCGCTCAATACCAGATCTCGAACATCGTCGAATTTTAATTTGTTGTTTCCCGACGAACTGCTGACTGCTGTAACAGTAGCATTCCAACTGTCTGGTAGAGATGATAAGAGAATTAAAGCTCGAACTTTATCATCGAATTCAATTTCTACTGAACTCAACTGGGTTGTGATTGTGTTGAGTTCATTTAGGTGTTGTGCCACCGATGCCCCTTCCGTCATCCGCAAATTGAATAATCGCCTCATCAAATAAACTTTGTTTGAGGCTGATGGCTTCTCATACATACTGGAGAGAGCCGCCATAAGACCCGCCGTGGTCTTTTCCTTTGCTATGTTGAAAACATTGCGGGATAACGTCAGTCGGATAACTCCGAGGGCTTGTTTGTCGAGAAGAGCCCAGTCTTCATTCTTCATGCCCTCTGGTTGCTTTCCTGAAAGAGGTTGATATAGATTTTTCTGGTACATAAAATCTTCAATCTGCATCTTCCAAAATCCAAAGTCCGCACCATCGAACTTTTCAATTTTTACCTTCCCTTCGTCTGCAGCCATCACTCCCACTCGAATCTGGCTTCGTTTGGATCGTTTCTGACAATTTCTACGAACCGTCGTGTATTAGAACACCTCCGTCGACAAACTCGTATCGCCGACCGAATTTCACTATTCACGAAATTCACTATTCACATGAATAGTAATGAATAGTAACCTCACAGAAAGTTGCCAAAATTCACAACCAAAAGCTCTGATTACCAGTTGTTAGGAAATAAACCGAGTACGAGTAATTTCCCTATAACCAGATTAGTGAGAATGCGAAATAAAAGCGGAAAAATAATACCCGAAATTGATAACGGAGTTCAGCCAATTGTGCTTACGTCTCCGGGCTGCTGCAGATCTTTTTCTAAGAGAAAATTTACAGGTGTTTACACAACACACTTGAGAGAGAACTAGAAGATTTTGGGTGATTTTGAAGCTAAATGAACTAGGGTATTTATAGTTAAAACTTAGGGACTAATCTTTGAAAATACCCTAAAGTGTAATGACTAAAATGTAATTAGTCATTACTTAAATTCAAAATCCTTGCCAAACTTTGACAAAAATAGTAGCAGCCGGCTGCTACCACGTTTCTTGACTCAGTTTTCAACAGGCAAACCAACAGTTTTCCTAAAACTCCAAACCAAATTATCCACATCAAGCATCAACAAGTACTCTAAGTTGGTTTGCTGTGCTCGCCAGTGAATCGAATTCGAATCCAATTGAACATCATGAAGTGAGACCTCTTTCAAAGAATCTGCAGCCAAGTTGAAACGACCAGGGTGCATAATTTTCTGATACATCATTTGCCACCCCAATTCATCTTCTTCTCTCAAAATCTTCCTCGGTAGCAAATCAGACCAAGCAGAGTCATCGGTTGGTATTAAGTGGTAGTGAGAAAACATCCCCTGTCTCCATGTTTCGTTATTGGATTTCAACAGCTCGTAACTAAATCTATGTGATGACAGCTGAGTCGGGATGTTTGTACACTCTTTGCTCACAACACCATTACCATGCAGTGAAAAAACAGCAATGGCTAGAAACAGAACAAATCCCTTCATTTTTTCTTAGAATCAGAAGTGAAAATTCTCAAACTTTAAGGAAAAGCAATGATGATTATCCAAAACCCAGAAAGCAAAACCTTATAGAATTGGATATTCCCCCCACAAAGAAATATCCAACTTTATCAACAATAAAACCCAGAAAGCTAAAAAGAACTCAGTGAATGACAAGAGTAGAAAAAGGCAATAAAGACAAAAACTTGAATAATACTATTTCATGTAATAGTTTAAAGGATAGAGCAACATGTGACTCTCAATTCCCTGAATTTATACAAAAAACCCAAACAATCAAACGACAAATAAAAGAACCATCCCGTGAAAGATAAGAAATGCCTTTTGTCTTTGCATAGTAAATAACAAAGAAAAAAAGGGATTTATACAATTGGAAAACAAAGAAAATTTACTAGGGGAAGAAGAGAGCGTGGGGAAGGCACATAAGTAAATTCACCGCATGACCAAAGTCTTAGAGTGGGTATTGTTCACCCGGTTGATGTTGCTAGTGGGTCTCTACCTCTTGGACAGATTTGTGATGCTAATTCTTGTGGTGACTACCCAACAACATTGGCTCCAACTTTGTTGGATAATGGTGACGTAGTGGCTCCTGCTTCGTTGATTGATGGTGATGTAGTGGGCCCTGCTTGGTTGGATGATGGTTTGGAGCTAAATGATCGTATAAATAGTGATCCATCTAGTTTGCAGGCTGGTTTGATTCCTGAGCATGAGGTTGCGACGAGTTCTCGGGGGCTGTCTAATACTCATTCCGTGCTTGCGCGTAGTAAATTTGGGATTTTTAAGCCTCGTGTTTTTCATGCAATGAAAGTGTGTCAAGCGGAGGTTGAACTGGCCACGATAAAGCATGCCTTAGCCTCACCTCTACGGAATCAAGCTGTTGTTGATGAGTATGAAGCACTTATAAAGAATGGTACATGGAAACTTGTTTTGTTGCCTGAAAATAGGACTGCTATTGGTTGTAAGTGATTGTTTCGTGTCAAACGAAATCCAGATGGTTTGATGGCTTGTTATAAGGCTCGACTTGTTGCAAAAGAATTTTCTCAAAGTCACGGATCAAGATTTTCGCGACACATTTCGTCCAGTTATGAAGTCGTCAACAGTAAATGTGGTCTTGTCATTTGAGGTGCATAACAAAAGTTTTAACAAGTAGATGTTAATAATACTTTTCTTAATGGTGAGTTGGTTGAATATGTGTTCATGGTTCAATCACTCGGGTTTGAGAAAAATTTGGAAAAAGGTGAGCTCTTGGTGTGTAAGTTGGAAAAAACTCTCTATGGATTAAAACAAACTCCTTGAAATTGATATTCTAAGCTTTAATTTTTTTTGCTTAGTATTGGTTTTATTGGTACACATGTGGATGTATCTTTATTTGTTAAACAAGATGGTGGTAAGGAATTGTGACAACATTGTTATCATTGGGTATCACTGGGAGTTGTGATTAATTGATTGAAGATGTGGTCCGTGTTCTTGGTAAAGAATTCTCTCTAAAAAACCTTGGCGAGTTGAGTTTCTTTCTTGGTCTTGAAGTTGAACGTTGTGAGGGAACCTTGCTTTAAGTCAACACAACTATATTTGAGAACTATTGGAACTTACCGATATGGGTGATGCTAGACCTGCTCCTACGTTGATATATGTTCTCCTGGTGGTGGCCTACCACTTGATGATCCTCAGGTTTATCGAAGTGTAGTGGGTGGATTCTTGTATCTTAGTCATACTAGGCCCGGCATCTCCTTTAGTGTTGTTTGTGTTGTTCAATTCATGCATCAACCGTGTGAACTTCATTGGTTAGCCGTTAAACGTATTTTATGATAATTGAGTGTACATTGGATTATGGTCTTTTGTTTTGTACTTCTGGGAACTCTCTTGCATTGCGTGCTTTTTCGAATGCCGATTGGGCAAGTAATTATGATGATAGGCGCTTTGTGTCCGGCTATTGTGTGTATATCAGTGATAATTTGGTTTATTGGTGTTCAAAGAAACAATAATCTGTTTCTCAATCTACTACAGAGGTCGAATATCGTGGGATAGTTGATGCGTTGTCTGAACTAATGTGGCTACAAGCTTTATTTGGAGATATGAGGGTTTATTGTACTGAGGCTCTAGATGTGTGGAGTGATAGTACAAGTGCTGTCACTATGAGTGCGAATCCGTTTTTTCATGCGCGATCCTAGCATGTTGAGTTTGACGTTGACTTTATCCGAATTAATTTCAGCTGGCTGATGACTTCACAAAGCCACTTTCAAAGTTCTATTTCCCCACTTTTCGTCAAAAGCTTAATGTTGTTGATGAACTTGGTTCTTGAAATCTGACTTAATAGAGTGTTCCTGAATCCCACTTTTCAGCTGGTTGATGACTTAATTATTTTCTATAACTTATTAAAGAAATATACTTTCTAGTTATTCTATAATTTAATCCCTACCTTTTATTTCGTTAATCTTAATTTTGACAAATTTTCTTTTTATTCTGTAGTTATTCTAATGACATGAGAGTTTAAAATTGGTTTAGGTTAATAATGACTCTACATAATTTATAATTTACCGAAAAGGAAGAAGAGTATAAATATAATCCCCAAATAGGTTAAAAGTTTCCAGAAAGGGCAGTTGTAAGGCCATGGAGTGAAATCTTCTTCCTGCATTTCTTGGTCTACTTTTATTGCTACTTTTGGTACTACCAGCTTTATGTTATACAGCTAATTTCCGCCATTTCTACGTTCTTTTATCTGCACTGTATCTCACACCGGCGTTAGAACTCCGTAAAAGAAACGATCCTTATAAGCTGCGATGAAGGTGGCGGTAATGGTAACTGTTGCATTGACGACGGAGCCTTCATTTTCTCGAAATATTCCCTTATATCTATTTCTTCTTCCGTCATCTTCTCCGTCAAGTCACAATCGTCTCTCGATGGAATATACGGCGGTCGTAAGACCTCTGTTAATAGGTCCCAGTTCAACACTCTAAAGAACGCGTGCTCCTTGATTTCCGACGCGCCTCCGTGATACCCGAGTCTCTTTTTCGGATCCTTCTTTAATAACTGTCCGATCAAATCCGTCAAAGCGTTTCGTTCTCCCATGAAATCCGGTTCCTTGGTCAGGATTTTCCGAAACGTCTCTTTCCGGTTTTCTCCTTTAAACGGCGTCGTACCGTAGAGCAACTCGTAGGATAGAATCCCGAGAGCCCACCAATCGACGGCGAATTCGTGTCCGAGTCCGCGTAATACTTCCGGCGAAACGTATTCGTCTGTTCCCACGAAGGACTTGGAACGTTCCTCGTCTGCGAAACTCAGTTTCCGTCGACCCTCCGGGCTTACTCGTGCCGATTTCGCTCTACTAAAAGCTCTTTCGATTCTGATATTGGGTACGACAGGGATGCATCGTATGAAATTTATCCGTTGAAACAAATTCCCCTCCTTTTTCTCGTCGGCTAAGGATTCCGATAATGGTTTCTTCTTTAAATTACGTGAAAGGTCAAAATCCGTCAGCATCGCGTGACCTGATTGTTGAATGAGAATGTTCTCCGGCTTGAGGTCCCGATAAACAATGCCGAGGGAATGCAAGTGCTCGAGAGCACATAGAATCTCCGCCAGGTAAAACCGGATGACGACGGGGCAGAAAACCCGGTCTATTTGACGGTAACGGAGGATGTGGAGGTCGGAGCCAGGGCAATAAGGGACGGCCCAAGCGAGAAGCTCGGCGGTCTGAAGGTGACCCAAAAGACGAGGGAGAAATGGGTGTTGAGAGTCGGGGTCGGCGGCGGAAATCTTCTCCAACACCGCAATCTCCAAACAGGCACGACGGTCGGCGTCGTGTTTGGATCGCTGAACAACTTTGAGAGCAAACGGGGAACGAGCGGTTGGGT
The DNA here is from genome assembly GCF_006381635.1 of Hibiscus syriacus. Classification (NCBI taxonomy): domain Eukaryota; kingdom Viridiplantae; phylum Streptophyta; class Magnoliopsida; order Malvales; family Malvaceae; genus Hibiscus; species Hibiscus syriacus. The sequence continues at coordinate 3,199,671 of NW_024061783.1, forward strand.
CGGCGGCCGTGTCGTGGACGAGAAAGACAGTACCCATTGCTCCGTTGCCTAGAATTTTGGTGGCTTTAAGGTTCTCTAAATTTAACTCCTGTGGAAATAGCGGTAAAGATGAAGGATTATTTTCCATTTCTCGGAGAGAAAGAGAGAAGAAAAAAAAAGAAAAAAAAAGAGTTTTTGAAGCTAGTTTTTGTTTTTGATTATATTTATATACTAATACTTATCTTTTTATATCTAAATATCGAGTTGGATTATGTGTAGATAGACATGTTTGGTGAGTGAAATGAGTTGTTTAAAGTCCAAATTAAGAAAAGAAATTGAAGGTCGAAACTAATAACCTAATTCTAACAACGCATTGAATTGATGTTTTGTTGGTTAAATTGTTAAATATATATGTTGTATACAATTTCATTTACGTTATGTTTATTTTATTGTTATTTATATTATTTAGAGTGTAAGATTAGGTGATTAAAATTTAAAGTTTAGATTAAGATATTAAAGTTTATAATTTTATAAGGAGAAAGCTAAGCCTATAAGCCTTTTTTGCTTCGAAAAATTAAACTGTTATTAGTTCACAATGATTTTGATTTGTCTCCAAAACTTGGAACTTTAAATGTTGTTACTTGTTAGTCTTCTTAGTCATTCCACATCGGGAAAACACCGGGATTCGAGCCCTGAACCGAGTCAACAGACCAGCTGCCATAGCTCCCACAAGGCATGTCGTAGTTAACCTTAACAAAACCGAGCTCTTCAGTTGTCCCCACCGTGTTTCCTGCCGATACCCTCCGCTGTAACTCCCACTAGAGCCGCTCTCGTTGTTGTCAACGACGGAGGCCGAAGAGCAGCTCATGTTCATCAAGCCGTGGAGCAAAGCCGGGTTGCTTTGGATGTAACTATTGTACAATTGTGAACCCTGGCTCGAGTGCTGCAAGTTATTAAGACCCAGCGGATTGCTGCTGGTGCAATTGCAGCTGCGTTTGAATGTAATTCTAGTGAAAACTAGAGTTGTCTTGAGCGTACTGAGAGTTCATTTCGTGGTTTTGTAATGTCTGCAACGGTTGAGGTTGACGATCGAATGTAACTTGCATTAGAGGATAACCTTGTAGCCTGCTACTGCTTGAGCTTCCGAATTGGAAACTCGAACCGAGATCTATCATTTCTTCCCGTTTCCTCGTTGATTCAAGTGCTTGACATTCCTTTAGTCGTTTAGCAGCAGCTCCACCGATCGGCAATGAATTGCTCTCGAGAATGGCTTTTACATCATAAAGATTCATGTCGAAGTTCGTCACCGCATTAAGTCCTCGGAATTTGATCACCGCAATGTCGTAAACCTCCGCAGCTTCCTCCTCCGTATCTGTAATTGAGTAACAAATCATGATTAAGGACGGTCTAGGTCATTTTATTGATGGGGAAAATCATGAACTTACTGAAAGTTCCTAGGTAAAGATCTTTGTTTCCGGAAACTCTGCCAATCCTCGCTTGCCATCGGCCGTGCTGATGATGCCTGTTTATAGATTCATGTTCGTTAGAGGTGGAGAAGAAGATCATGCATGGGGCGCTGTTCACGTTGACAGTAATAAACCTCGTTACTCCACGATACATCGATGCACCCCTTGAAAAACCACTGCTCTTCCTGGTATATAAAACATTATAAACAAATTAAAGATCGTTGGGATAAATTGGTATCATCCATTGTTGGTGGATCACTTCTTTCAATGTGGACGGAGAGTCATAGTGATCGATGATAAGTGTTTTTTTGTAAGAGGTAGTTGATCAAAAGGAAGAGGAAGGAGAATATGAGTAGATTGCAAAAGGTTCGGTCCCCTTATCAGTTTGTAGGAATATTCATAGCGATTATAGCTAATGATAATAGATATAAAATAATTATAACTATTTGTATACGAACGGGTTAAATAGATTTAATAATTAGATCTTGAATTTGTTCTTGTTGCGGAAGACGACTATCGGATAGAGCAAAATCGCAACTGATAATTTGAGAAAATAAAAATGAAGATAAAAGAGACACAAAATTTACGTGAAAAACCCCTAAATAATTTAGGATAAAAACCATGGGCAACGGTAGAAGAATTTCACTATGAGAAAATAGGAATTACAACCTCTCTCTATCTACCAAGGAGAAAACAATGTTAATTCTCTCTTGATAAAAAAAGGAGAAAACAACTCTCAAGAAACTCTCTAAATTCTCTCTAGTATTGGAAGAAAGCTAGAATGCTTTGGGATGATTTTGAAGCTAAATGAGCTAGGGTATTTATAGTTAAAGCTTTAAGGACTAATTTGTAAATATCCTAAATTACAATGACTAAAAGTACATTTCTACTATTGTTAATTTTCAACACAAAGCCACCCTTTTTGACATTTGCCATTCGGTGGATTAATTAAATCCAACTTTCCACCGAAAGTTGGTTTAATTTTCAACAATCTCCCACTTGAAGATTTGATTGAAACAATCATATCTTCACACAATTCTTTCTACCTTGTACCATCATGTTGTTTACGTTTCTGACAGGCCACAAGAGGATCGACACCAAGTAAATTTATCGGTATTGATCGCCTTCGTCATGAAATCTGCTATGTTGTCTTTGGTATGGATCTTCTGCATATCTACCGTCTATTCTTCCACCTTTTCACGAATGAAATGGTATTGAACTCGTATGTGTTTTGTCCTTGAATGAAATGCTGGATTCCTTGCTAGATGCAAGGCGCTTTGACTGTCACAAAACAGAGAGACAAACTCTTGATTGTCCCAAGCTCCTCCAATAGCATCTTCAACTAAATTGCTTCTTTACTGGCTTGTGTAGCTGCTACATATTCTGCCTCTGTTGTGGATGTAGCCACAACTGACTGCAATTTTGAAACCCAGCTTACAGCTCCACCAACAACTTTGAACACATATCCTGTAGTAGATTTGCTTTTATCCAAATCCCCTGCATAGTCAGAATCGACATACCCATTTATAAGTAGGTTTGATCCTCCGTAACATAATGCAACATTTGAGGTCCCTTTGATGTATCTTAGGATCCTCTTTACAATATTACAATGCTCTTTGCCTGGATTCGCCATGTACCGACTAACCACTCCCACTGCTTGTGCAATGTCTGGTCTTGTGCATATCATAGCGAACATTAAACTTCTCACTGCTGATGCATACGGTACTCGAGACATCTCCATCCTCTCTTCTTCACTGCTAGGACTCATACTGGAGGATAATTTGAAGTTAATAGGAAGAGGGGTAGAAATTGGCTTACAATCTTGCATGTTGAATCGTGACAAGATCTTCTTCAAGTAATTCTTTTGTGAAAGCCAAATCTTCCTATTACTTCTGTCTCGGTGAATTTGCATCCCTAGAATCTTGTTTGCTGATCCCAAGTCCTTCATTTCAAATTCCCTAGCCAGTTGTGCCTTCAATTCTTCAATATGATCTTTGTTGGGTCCTGCAACCAACATGTCATCCACATACAACAGCAATATAACAAAATCGTTATCACCAGACCTCTTAAAATAAGCACAAGGGTCTGCATTAAGTCTGTTGTATCCAAGGCACATAATGAAGGAATAAAATCTCTTATACCAACACCTCGGCGCATGCTTTAGACCGTACAGATATTTGTTCAACCTGCAAACCAAGTTCTTCTTTTCTTTTTCTTCAAAACCTTCAGGCTGGAGCATGTAAATCTCTTCTTCAAGATTTCCATGAAGAAAAGCTGTTTTAACATCTAGATGCTCTAGATGTAAGTTCAATGTAACACACATTGCCAAAACTACTCGAACTGTTGTTAGTCGAACCACAAGAGAAAATATTTCATTGAAATCAATACCTTCTTTTTGAGCATATCCTTTGACCACCAGTCTTGCACGATACCTCTCAACTTGATCGTCACCATTTCGCTTGATTTTGAAGACCCATTTGTTACCAATTGGATTCCTTCCTTGTGGTAGTGGCACAAGGTCCCATGTATTATTTTTATGAAGGACTTCAATTTCTTCTTGCATCGCCATCATCCACAGTGAAGCATCTGAGCTGTTTATTGCCTCATGGTATGTTGATGGCTCACCGTCCTCTGTTAAAAGGCAGTATGCAATATTACCTTCTATAACATAATCTGAGTGCCAATTGGGACGCCTTCTCACACGATCTGATTGACGAGTTGTTGGAGCTTCAGAAGTCTCTAGTTCTTGTTCATCATGTGCTGGTTCTGCTTCAGAAGAATCTCCTTGTTCAACCTCCTTTTCCACATGTATTTGTGTAGGCTCTGACTTTTCAGTGCTATCATTGTCTTCTTTTCTTTGTAATTTATCTTCTACAAAGATAACATCCCTACTGATGATCACTTTGCGGGCAGTGAGATCCCACAAGCGATACCCCTTGACTCCATCAGCATACCCCAAGAATTTGCATTTCCTGGATTTTGGATCCAGCTTTGAGATTTCTTGGGAGTTGTACATCACGTACACAGTACTTTCAAATATATGGAGGTTTGAATAATCAGCTGGTTTACCAGTCAACGTCTCCATTGGTGTCTTCAGCTCTATTGCAGTTGATGGAGCTCGATTCACCAAATAACAGGCGGTATTGACTGCTTCTGCCCAGAATGATTTTTCTAGGCCTGCATCCCTCAACATTGCTCTTGTTCTTTCTAACAAGGTTCTGTTCATCCGCTCTGCCACTCCATTTTGTTGAGGAGTGTTCGCCACTGTGAACTGTCTTTTGATGCCTTCTTTCCTGCAAAAGTCATCAAATTCTTCGCTTGTGTATTCTCCTCCATTATCTGTTCTGAAACACTTGATCTTATTTCCAGAATCAAGTTCCACCCGCGCTTTGAAGTTTTTGAAAGTGGAAAACACATCTGACTTCTTCTTAATAGGGTACACCCAACATCTCCTAGAGTAGTCATCAATAAATGAGACAAAGTATTTTGCTCCGCCTAGGGATGTAACTGGTGCTTGCCATACATCAGAGTGAACCAATTCTAGAACACTTTTGCCTCTAGAATTTGATGTGTTGAATTTCAACCGGTGCTGCTTACTTGTTATGCAATGCTCACACAAAGGAAGTGATATCTTTGTTAAGCCTGGAAGTAGCTTTTGCTCCACAAGGACTTTCATTCCTTGTTCTGACATGTGTCCAAGTTTCTGATGCCATAGCATTGCTGAATCTGAACTACATGAGGCAACAGAGGCTTCTGCTTCTACCAAAGTCTCTCCTTTCAGCATGTACAAGTTTGCAACTATTTTTTCGCCTTTCAAAACCACAAACGCTCCATGGAACACCTTCATGATTCCTTTCCGTCTTTCAATCTTGCTTGCATTATTATCCAACAATCCGTAGGATAATAAATTTTTCTTCAGGCCTTTCACGTGCCGCACATCTCGAACAACTTTAATTGTTCCATAATACATCTTCAATTTGATGGTTCCCACGCCAATGATCTCTAAGGCATGATCATTGCAACTATACACAGATCCTCCTGAGACAGGTTCATAATGATGGGACCATTCTCTTCTTGAGGTCATGTGATATGTTGCTCCCGAATCAATGAGCCATATGTCTGCATATCTCTTTCTACCTTCCACGGTGGTTGACGCTTCACAGCATAGAGCATCTCCATCATCTGAAGTGTTTGCAGTATTGCCTTGTGGATTGGAGTTTTTATTTAGACTCCAACAATCCTTCTTCAAGTGACCCTTCTTTCCACAGTGGTAGCACTTTAAATTCTTCTTGATTCTCGACTTCGATCTACCATGTTTGTGACTGCTGCTTTGGCCACGTTCTGTTGATCTCCCTCTCATCGTTGTCATCGTTGTCAATGTTTCTGCTTGTTGCAGATTTACTTGTCTGTCTTCCTTGTTCTTGCGCCGATTTTCTTCTTGTAGAACAGCAGCTGCAACGTCATCAAAGACTAGACTGGTGACATTACTGTTTGTCAAGTTGATGATGAGTTGATCATACGAATCCGGTAGACTTTGAAGTAGAAGTTCAGCACGTTCTTGTTCTACTATTTTACAGCTTAAGGATGTAAGCTGAGAAAATAAAGTGTTTAGTGTGTTTAAGTACTCCGTCACTGAAGTAGATTCTGACATCCGGAGAGTGTACAATTTTCTCTTCAGGAAATTTTTATTGTGCAACGATGTGGCCTCGTACAATTTGGTGAGATGATCCCATATCTCCTTAGCTGTCTTATTCTCCTCGATGCTTGACAATACTTCATCTGCTAATGCCAGATGAAAGTTTGCCATAACATTCCCGTCCATTTCGCTCCATTTGTTGTCATCTGTGAAATCTACTGCCTTTCATTGATAGCTGCTAGACACCCGTCTTTCCTCAGGATGGCCTTCATCTTTAATTTCCACAATGAGAAATTTCTCCCATTGAATTTTTCAATATCAAATTTCGTTGCCATAGCTTCTTTTACGGATAGCTCCCACTATTTCACTATCGTGAATAGTTCTCTGGAACCTTCAAAGAATGGGTAATAACTTCTTATTTTCTTATGTTGGAGGATCCACCTTTTGGTGGCAACCACAAAGACAATAAGCAGATATTACATACTCAAATCTGGCTCTGATACCAATTGTTGCGGAAGACGGCTATCGGATAGAGCAAGATCGCAACTGATAATTTGAGAAAATAAAAATGAAGATAAAAGAGACACAAAATTTACGTGGAAAACCCCTAAATAATTTAGGGTAAAAACCACGGGCAACGGTAGAAGAATTTCACTATGAGAAAATAGGAATTACAACCTCTCTCTATCTACCAAGGAGAAAACAATGTTAATTCTCTCTTGATAAAAAAAAGAAGAAAACAACTCTCAAGAAACTCTCTAAATTCTCTCTAGTATTGGAAGAAAGCTAGAATGATTTAGGATGATTTTGAAGCTAAATGAGCTAGGGTATTTAGCTTTAAGGACTAATTTGTAAATACCCTAAATTACAATGACTAAAAGTGCATTTCTATCATTGTTAATTTTCAACACAAAGCCACCCTTTTTGACATTTGCCATTCGGTGGATTAATTAAATCCAACTTTCCACCGAAAGTTAGTTTAATTTTCAGCAGTTCTAGTAGATCACATGGACTTGTTAGAGATCATATCTATCTACTATACTTGATTCGGAGGCCTTTACCTAGAAGATATGAGCTTCTTGTAGGCTTTGTTGAGTGGAGAGTAAGTCCGAAGATATGAAATTATGTTGGGAGATATAACAAATATATATATATATATATATAATTGTTGTACACTTCCAAAACCTGCAAAATGAATCTCTTGTTGTATGTAAATTTATGTGTATGTGTGTACCTTCTAATGGAAGCAACAAATTCTTGTCTAGTCGTGTGCTTCATTTCTTCAAGCTCCTTCTCATAATTACTAATCTAGAAAATCATGTACAAGAAGAAAATCAGTGTTTAAAACTGGAGATTTAACTTTAATCGATCTGCAGTGCTTCACTTATGTTATATACCGGGAAATTAGTGGTGGTGGATGTTCCCCGGTATTTGAGTGCAGCAAGATCATAAGCCCTAGCTGCTTTGTCTTCTTTATCATATCCACCTGCTCAACTTAATGAAGTAAAGTCGTCAAGGTAACCATGAAAAAAATAAAAATGGAGAAATGGGTTAGCAAACAATGAAATTTTCACTTGAAATGGAACCCTAGAAGAAGTTCAAACTCTACCTTGTATTCCTTTCCTTGATTGCCCTTCTCTCCTACAAATATTATCCCATAGATGAGCTTCATACCTTCCAGTCCATCTATGCCTGCACTTTCAACATATATATATAGTTTCAAAATCCAAATTTAAGACGGATAATTATAGGAAAACTCACCTTGTTACGCCACGGTATATGGATGTTCTTTGCCCGAAAGTGTCCGAGGTTCTTCTCGGGGGAGCCTCGATGGTATTTGTACTGTTTTCGGTGATGGTTTCTGTGGTTGATGATCCCTTGCCGCTGCACATGGATAATGTAAGCGACTGCAAATTGTTAGCACTTTCTTGGAACTCGGCAGGAGGTGTTAGAATAGTGTTGGGCACTTGGACGATGTTGTTATGTTGAAACGAATAGTCAGAATCATTCGATTGATGAAGTTCGTTGAAGGCCGACGCGAGATCTAACGAAGGAGTTTCGGATTTCCAAACTCCGAGGAAATCTGCAACCTTTGGAACTTCACTCGTGTTTATCAAGTTTCATTCTGTCAAAATATCCAGTTAGATTAAAACAAAAACATAAAAATAAGAACAAAGAGAAAGATGCTACCTTGAATTTGGAAGGGATTCTCCATGTTATCATTCACTAACCCTAGATTGAACTGATGGGGAGTCTGAGAGGAGTGCAAATGCGTTGGCAAAGGAGAATTAGTGGGAGAAAGAGGAAAAGAAAGCCAGTTGTTCGAATTCATGGAACCCATTTCAAAAGACTGTGCTTTAGCCTTTCAACAACAAATCAAATGTCATCTGCAAGTGAAGAAAAGGAAACACAAGATGATCAAGCGACCATCAACAACAGAAATGATCATAAAAAGGAAACTTAACCGAAGTTAATGATGATGAGATAGTTTAAGGGTTTGAGTTTGACCGGTCTGGCTTCTTCTGTCTTCTCGGTTAAAGCTTTTATGGTGGCAAGCTAAGACATTTTAGAAGGAAAACTAAACCTGAGAGAAGATAAGGGCCTGAAAGGAGAAGAAAATGTTATACAAGATACAGTATGTATATATATACATACATACAAACATGAGCATATTAAAAGAGAGTTTCTTTGTTAAAAGACCCTTTTTGCAGGGGTCATTTCCAAGTGCAGAAACAACATTTCCCAACACTTAATCATGATAGGGTTGATTGTATAATATAGCAAGACAAACCCGCCATTCCATCTAAGAAAAATCCAATCCCTTGTAACCCTTGTTAAACTTATATATATATATAGTTTCTCTTTCTACATCCCACATGGCTTATCTCGGGGGCCTCGTACGAAGCAAGCATGACTCCTAAAAGCCCAGCATTCCCACACTCTGCAAATCATCTACATTGACCACTCTACGTAAAGCTAACTCATCTCTCTCTCTCTCTCTCTCTCTCTTTCTTTCTCTCTCTTTCTCTCTCTCTCTTTCAAATATATCAGGTTAGACGAGATCAAAGTCATGAACCCTAATTTCCCCAGAAATTTCTCCCTAAAAACAACCCAATTCTTTTTTGTAGATCCCCGAGTCCCCCTGCATGTGTTGAAGGAGTGTGCGTACGGACATGCATTATTATATCCCAAAATATCCGACATATTTAATATTAAAAGTACTCCATCTTCATTAGAAATATCAGTATACATGGATCTATACCTAATACGATGCGGATTTATACATTTCTATAACATGAATTATATGCGTGTGTATATATATATGGTTGGCTCTCATGACATAAAATTTTATGTTATAAGTTGAGATTAAAAAATTTTAGAGAAAAAATTTATAAAGTTTAAGGAAAAAATAGATTATTAATATATAATAGTTCAAAAAATTTAAAATATAAAAAAATTAAAATTTTAAAAGAAACATCTACTTTCGTCTATCCCTCGTTTCATCCTTACGTGCCCCAATACGCACCTCGTGTTCATGGAGTTTTAGAGCTCGATGCTCTTGGCAGCATGGTTGTTAGCCAACATGGAGCTTAGACACTGTTTTCCTTCCATTTCGTTTGTAACCATATATATATATATATATATATATATATCATTTACACTGTATATAACTATTTTAGTTTTACACATTTTTAAAATTATTAGATTGAGGAAAATCAAATACTAAAACTAACTCTTTATTCTTTTTCAGTAAATATCTTCTCGTTTTTACCATTAATCTCGATCTTTAAAACTTAAAGAGTTTTATACAATGTAATTAGATCTTGCCCACGTATATATATTAAGATCCTTACAAGGTTTGATAAAAAATCCACTTACTTTTTTATGGTTTAGAAAATATTTAGTAGGTTTGATGCAGGGTCGTCGTAAACAATAATAGAATAATCATATCTCATTTGTTCATTTATTTGTAATTTTTATTCTAATGTATGTATTTGATTAGTGATATGTAGAGATTTACCAGAGTATACAAATCATATAGATAGTTTAGAAGACTTTTAGTCGGTTGCAAGCTGTTAAGCCAATTATTTTTTTTGTTAGGCCGTTGGGCTTTAAGTCTTGAGCTATAAATATGAGTTCCTAATATCTCTTGTATGGTGGATATTTTAGATCAATGGAATAAAACATATTTTTTCCCTTTATTGTTTTCATTTCAGTTAGTCTCTCCCTCGTCATTTACTTTATCTTCTACGGTGGTTCTTTACCAGTCAGATTCTATTATGGTATCAGAGCTTTTTTGATATCTCAGTTTCCAGATAATGACTTAGTGTTTGGAGTTCTCTGGTTGCCAAAAACTTTACTAGGGTTTCTCAATTGTAACTTGGGAATTTTTGCACATCCAGTCTGGTTCGTTAGGGTTTCTTTTGGTTGATTCTGGTGAGATTGTTCTTTTTCTTCTGTGATTTTCTCTAATTCTTCGATTGTGTATCTCAATCGTGTGGTTGCATTTGCTCTCATCTTCTCTCTTTGCTCGTTCGATTATTGTTTTTATGTTTCTCATAATCGGATATTTATACTCGTGTTAACGTTTGAATCGTGTGATTGTGTTCATTCTGCTTGCCTCGTCTTGTTTGGCTCTTTACTTTGCTGCTTAGTTTGGTTTCTGGTATAACGAACACTGATCCAAGTGATACTGATTTACCTCTACACACTCAGGCCGATAGTAGTAATGTTTCTGATTTTGATTTATTGGCCACATCTAAATTGTTTTCCACTAAAAAAATTAACGTAGTGTTGGACGATCATAACTATTTACTCTGGCATCAACAAGTGTATTTGATCATTAAAACTCATAGGTTACTTCGATTCATAGATAGCAACATTCCCAGTCCTCATCAATATGTTACTCAGAATGATGTTAGCATTAATCCTGAGTTTGAGAGGTTTGAAGAGCAGGATGGTGCTGTAGCTACCTGGTTGTTGTTGAATGTTGGCGAGACTCTTCCTCATTTAATCGGTCTTAGTACTGCTTCTGATATATGGAATACGCTGCATCGATTATGTAGCAGCAAAACAACATCTAAGCTGATGTCGTATACGAGACTATTACATTCTCAACGCAAGGGATGTTGGTAATGCTCAATCCCACATAGTGTTGGAAACACTATTGGGAATGGTATTTAAGGCTTGACATTCCACTTCCTTGTTGAGTGATAGATAACAAGGGGGGCTCTCGCGCACCGCCGCCGCCGTCCGTCCGTCTCGTCTCGGCTCGGCACGGCACGGCACGGCTCGGCTCGGCTCGGCTCGTGGTCGTGGTCGTGGTCGAGGTCGAGGTCGAGGTCGTGGTCGTGGTCGTGGTCGTGGTCGTGGTAATACGTGTCTTCGACACGTCCGCGCGGATACTATCTTTTTAGAGAAAATTCTTGAGGAATTTCTCTTTGAAAGAAACAAATGGAAAATGTGAAAGATATCAACTGATATTTATAGGCTGCTGAGGACTGTTTGAATTTCAAATAATAACAGCTGAATTATTTTTTATCAGAAATTAAACAGTTTATTCCTAAATTAAATCAGAAACGTTAAGATGTACCTGGACTGATTTACAGCTTTGTACAGAGGAGACAAGCTGTTAATATCAGGAGTTACAGGAGTTATTTGATTTAATTCCAGGGGTTACATGATATAATTTCGGGAGTTATAACAGCTGAATAATGATACAATGAACCTGGACTATTTCTGAGTCAGGTTCATCTAGTCGTTTCAGCTGTTACAAATAAGAGGTTTAATCCTGAAATTTTATGGACGACTTTAACCCTATTTCTAGCCTATAAATAGAGAGCTATATTCAGCTTCTCAACTTACTCCAAAACATTCACAATTCACTTACCAAAGTGTTTTCTAAAGTTCTCTCTGTGAGTTCTCTCTGAGTGCTTTCCGATCAGAAGTGCAATACCACCAGCAGTCCACTCCGGTTTCGGGTGTACGGAATTCGGAGCGACCGTGTTAACCTCGGGGGACGGTCCGCCTACTGCAGCGATTACACACATCGAGGCGAATTCGTTTCTAAGGCAGTGGTTCTTACCACGACACGGTTTACGAATCTGTTCTTCTTAATTATGTTTATATTTTCAGTCAGTGCTAACGGTGTAGTTTTGCAGTTCATATATCCAACAATTTAGAAACGAATTCCCATAAACTGCAATCATGTCGACACCTTTGAGCAAACTCATTCCCGATCTTTCCAAGCTCGATGCACTTGATGGAAAGAACTATAGAAGGTGGTCCCAAAGAATTCTTATATTCTTCGAGCAACTTGATCTTGATTACGTGTTGCTCAAGCCACCACCTACCATGCCGCCAACCCCAGCTGTTGGTAATGATGCTGATGTGGTCCTCAATGATGATGCCTTAGCAACTGCCGCCGCCGCTCTCGCTACTTACGAGAAATTCGAGAAGGATAACAAGACGGTACGAGGACATCTGCTCAGCCACATGTCAAATAAACTATTTGATATGTTCCTTAGAGAAAAGAGTGCCAAGGCAATATGGGACACTCTCGACAAGAAGTATGGTGCGGATGATGCGGGGATCAAGAAGTACGTTGTCGGCGAATGGCTCAAATTCCAGATGACAGACGACAAGCCAATAATGGATCAAGTCCATGACTATGAGAACTTAGTCGCTGACATCATCGCTGAAGGGATGCAAATGTGTGAGGTGCTGCAAGCCAATGTACTCATTGAGAAACTGCCCAAGTCCTGGTCCGATTACCGTAACTCTCTTAAGCATAAGAAGAGACATTTCGCTTGAAGAACTTGTGGGCCATATGAAGATTGAAGAAGCCAACCGTTTAAAAGATAAGCTTACTAATTCTATGAGTAATTTATCTTTTAGAGCTAACTTGGTTGAGTCCAAATTTAAGAAGATCATGAAACGTGGGAATCAAGACAAAAAGACGAAACCACAGAAGGCTACCAACTTCAAGAAGTCAGGAAAGGCCAAACCGGAAGGAAAGACGTTCAAGTGTTATGTCTGCGGTTTACCTGGCCACAAGGCTTACCAATGCCAACACCGCTCAGACCGCCAGAATGACAACAAGCCACAGATGCACGTTGTAGAAGAAGATGATGAGATCATTGCTGCGGTGGTCTCAGAAGTTAATCTGGTGGAGAACAGTTCAGAATGGGTAGTTGACACTGGCGCTTCGAAGCATTTCTGCGCAAGGAAGGAGTTTTTCACTGAGTTCGAGGATGGAAACACTGGTGAACGTGTGTACATGGGGAACTCTAGCAGCTCTGAAGTGCTAGGCAAAGGCAAGGTTTTACTCAAGCTGACTTCTGGTAAAACTCTGGCTTTAAATAATGTTCTGTTTGTACCTGCCTTGCGTAGAAATTTGATAAGTGGTGGGCTTCTGAATAAGGCAGGCATTAAGTTAGTTTTTGAGGCAGATAAACTTGTACTTTCCCGAAATGGTGATTATGTGGGGAAAGGGTTTTTAAGCAATGGTTTATTTGTCATAGAAACTCAATTTAATGAAAATAAAGCTACCACTTCTGCTTATATTGTTGAATCCATTGATATGTGGCATGCTAGATTAGGACACGTGAATATTCATGCTTTAAAGAAATTAATGAATATGAATGTTCTGCCTAAACTAGACACAACTAGCTTTAACAAATGTGAGATTTGTGTAGAAGCTAAGCATACTAAACCTCACTTTAAGACTGTTTCTAATAGAAAGACTGAACTGTTAGAACTCATTCATACTGATCTAGCAGATTTTAGAAACACTGAAAGTAAAGGAGGAAAACACTACTACATAACTTTTGTAGATGATTATTCAAGATATACAAAAGTTTATCTCCTAAGAACTAAAGATGAAGCTGAAAACTTCTTTCTTATTTATAAGGCAGAAGTTGAAAATCAGTTAGATAGGAGAATCAAACGAGTTAGATCTGATAGAGGTGGTGAATATGGATCTAATTTCTTAAAAGATATTTGTGAAAAGAATGGCATAATTCATGAAACATCAGCCCCCTATTTTCCTCAACAGAATGGTATAGCCGAAAGGAAAAATAGAACTTTAAAAGAGATGATGAATTCTTTACTAATAAGTTCTGGGTTATCTGATAACATGTGGGGGGAGGCCATTCTATCGGCAACTCATATCTTGAACCGAGTTCCTCATAAGAAATTAGATTCTACCCCATATGAATTGTGGAAAGGATACGCTCCTAATTTACAATACCTGAAAGTGTGGGGGTGTCTGGCTAAAGTGGGCTTGCCAGACTTTAAGAAGTTCACCATCGGACCTAAAACCGTTGATGCAGTGTTTATAGGGTATGCTACGAATAGTGCTGCATACAGATTCATGCTTTTACAAGATTATTCTATTTGTGAATCAAGAGATGCTGTTTTCTTTGAAAATACTTTTCCTTTAAAGGAACCGAGAATAAATATTGAAACACAAATAGAATATATTCCATCAACTTCTTCTAGTAAACCTGCTAGGTCTTCTGAACAAAATGATTTTGAGCCTAGAAGAAGTAAAAGGCAAGAGTTGAAACCTCTTTTGGACCAGATTTTATTACTTCCTTTATTTCTGAGATAAATGATTTAGACTTCATTTCAGATCCTATAGCTCAAATTTTTCTATTAGATGAGGATCCTAAAACTTTTGAAGAAGCTATAAGATCTATCGATGCTAGTTTTTGGAAAAGCGCTGTTAATGATGAACTAGAATCGATAATGTCTAATCATACTTGGGAATTAGTTGACTTGCCTAAGGGATTCAAACCAATCTCCAACAAATGGGTCTTCCGGAAGAAACTAAGGCCAGATGGTTCGATTCAGCGATACAAGGCAAGGTTAGTCGTCAAAGGGTTCACTCAAAGGTTTGGTTTAGACTACTTTGATACATACTCTCCCGTTACAAAAATCTCAACGATTCGTGCATTATTTGCACTAGCCTCTATTCATAAGTTGCAGGTACATCAAATGGATGTTAAGACTGCTTTCTTGAATGGGGATCTAGATGAGGAGATTTACATGGAGCAGCCACTAGGTTTTGAGGCACCTGGTATGGAAGGCAAAGTTTGTAGACTCAAAAAGTCACTCTATGGACTTAAGCAGGCTCCTAAACAGTGGTATGAGAAATTTCATAAAACTATTCTTAGTTTTGGTTTTGTTGTGAATGGTTCGGATGCTTGTGTGTATTCGAAGATGTTTGAAACTGAATGTGTTATCATAAGTCTTTATGTTGACGACATGTTGATTTTCAGTTCTAACATTGAGTCCATTAACAAAGTTAAAAATTTCTTGTCCACTAAGTTTGAGATGACAGATTTGGGAGAAGTAGATGTAATCTTAGGAGTCAAAATTACCAAAACTGAGAAGGGATTTTCTTTATGTCAAGCACATTATAGAAAAAGTGCTAAAGAAATTTGACAGTTTTGATGTCGTCCCTGTTCGAACTCCTTATGACCCTAGCATACATCTAGTTAAGAATAAAGGAAGTAGTGTTTCCCAAACTGAATATGCTAAATTAATCGGAAGTTTAATGTTCTTAATGAACTATACTCGGCCTGATATTGCTTATGCTGTGAGTAGACTAAGTAGATATACTCATAATCCGAGTGGTGAGCACTGGATTGCGCTTAAACGCTTACTAAAGTATCTTAAGGGTACTGTGAATTGGAAACTTGAGTTTGTTGGCTTTCCTGCGGTATTGGAAGGATATTGTGATGCCAACTGGGTTTCTGATAATGATGAGGTAAGCTCTACGAGCGGGTATGTTTTACTTTGGGTGGAGCAGCGATCTCGTGGAAATCATCAAAGCAGACTTGTATTGCTCGTTCTACCATGGAGTCAGAGTTTATAGCTCTTGACCTAGCTGGGCAAGAAGCCGAGTGGCTCAGAAGCTTGTTAGCAGATATTCCGTTGTGGGGAAGACCGACTCCTCCAGTTTCATTGTTGTGTGATTCACAAGCTGCGATATGTGTGGCTAAGAACCAAGCTTACAATGGTAAGAAAGACACATTCGCATAAGACATGAATCAGTTAGACACTTGATAAAGAATGGAGTGCTCTCTTTAGAGTATGTGAAGTCGGAAAGGAACCTAGCAGATCCACTTACCAAAGGGTTAAGTCGGAAGCTGGTCCTAGATTCGTCGAGGGGGATGGGTCTAAAGCCCATTGGTTGAGGAATTCATGGTGGATACCCAACTTAGTTATCTAAGTTCCATGTGGTCAAACGAAACCATGGAAAGACTCATAGTGCACATTCCTACTGCCTATCCCTATGATGAATAATGTGCATGCCCAGGATGAGCTTAATTGCTCTTAATAAATTCATAGCCCAGGCTTTGGGTGGTCTTAGTGAGAAAGACTTGATGAATTTACCGATTTTGGCTGAATATCTATTCTTAATAAGTTCATAACCCAGAGTGAGTGGGTAGGAAATGATGAACTTACCGACAGAAAGGTTGAGTTTGTTAAACTCTTAATAAATTCAAATCCAAGTATTTGGATGGTTCTAGTGAGAAGGACTTATTGAATTTACCGATAAATGAGGTTGAATATTTATTCTTAATGACTTCTTAGCCCAGAGTTTGGGTGGTTCATTTATAATGAACTTGAAAAAAGTCACCATACCCTTTGTGAGGTTGAGCTATTATAAAAGCTCTTAATTATTTCATATTCCTTTTTAAAGGGTGGTTTATGTTGAGATAAACTTGATGAAATAACCTATGTAAGTGAGAAGGGTTAGCCGCCTTCTATGAAAAATGTTGGGCTATTTTTCTAGCACACTTACTAGAATCCTGAGGTAAGATGGCCAAATATATACTTTTGTATATATATCTTACACATCGAGGACTCAGGTGGATGAAGGGGTTAGTTGTGTGTTATGAGTTTACCCTGATCTTAGAAAGTTCCAGACTAGTTTCACTTATCTAAGAGAAGGATTGCTCATCATCACTATGTACTAGTTCCAGATATGTTCACTAGTGCTTAAGCAACTAATCTCGCTATTACTCTTCTGGAAAGCTTGTTTTCGAGTTTCAGAAGATTTCTTTCGCATTAGTGGGGGAATGTTGGTAATGCTCAATCCCACATAGTGTTGGAAACACTATTGGGAATGGTATTTAAGGCTTGACATTCCACTTCCTTGTTGAGTGATAGATAACAAGGGGGGCTCTCGCGCACCGCCGCCGCCGTCCGTCCGTCTCGTCTCGGCTCGGCACGGCACGGCACGGCTCGGCTCGGCTCGGCTCGTGGTCGTGGTCGTGGTCGAGGTCGAGGTCGAGGTCGTGGTCGTGGTCGTGGTCGTGGTAATACGTGTCTTCGACACGTCCGCGCGGATACTATCTTTTTAGAGAAAATTCTTGAGGAATTTCTCTTTGAAAGAAACAAATGGAAAATGTGAAAGATATCAACTGATATTTATAGGCTGCTGAGGACTGTTTGAATTTCAAATAATAACAGCTGAATTATTTTTTATCAGAAATTAAACAGTTTATTCCTAAATTAAATCAGAAACGTTAAGATGTACCTGGACTGATTTACAGCTTTGTACAGAGGAGACAAGCTGTTAATATCAGGAGTTACAGGAGTTATTTGATTTAATTCCAGGGGTTACATGATATAATTTCGGGGAGTTATAACAGCTGAATAATGATACAATGAACCTGGACTATTTCTGAGTCAGGTTCATCTAGTCGTTTCAGCTGTTACAAATAAGAGGTTTAATCCTGAAATTTTATGGACGACTTTAACCCTATTTCTAGCCTATAAATAGAGAGCTATATTCAGCTTCTCAACTTACTCCAAAACATTCACAATTCACTTACCAAAGTGTTTTCTAAAGTTCTCTCTGTGAGTTCTCTCTGAGTGCTTTCCGATCAGAAGTGCAATACCACCAGCAGTCCACTCCGGTTTCGGGTGTACGGAATTCGGAGCGACCGTGTTAACCTCGGGGGACGGTCCGCCTACTGCAGCGATTACACACATCGAGGCGAATTCGTTTCTAAGGCAGTGGTTCTTACCACGACACGGTTTACGAATCTGTTCTTCTTAATTACTGTTTATATTTTCAGTCAGTGCTAACGGTGTAGTTTTGCAGTTCATATATCCAACAAGGGATACCTTAGTATGAGGGATTATTTAATGAAAATTAAAAGTATTTGTGATACTTTTGCTAGTTGTGGTGAAATTATTTCCGAACATGAACACATTTCTGTTGTCCTCAATGGTTTGCCTCCCGAATACGAGTCCATTATAACTGTCATCACTGCTAGTTCTACTTTTTCGGATCTAAGTACTGTTAGCACAATTTTGCTTGATGCGGATGCTAGACAAGTTAATCTTGTTGACGCTGTTAATGCAGATGCTCATGTCGCCACTCAACATGCTACCACTGACGCATCCTCTAGGTCTTCTTATAATCGATCTGCTCATACTGAATATAATACTAGACAGGCTGGTCACCGTATCAATTCTGAATATGGTAATAACAGAGGCAGGGGTCGTGGTAGTTCATCATCTAGACCTCAGTGCCAGGTGTGTGGGCGAATGAGACAACCAGTGGATATGTGTTATTTTCGTTTTTATAGAGGGTCCTTGTGACACATCTGGACTTATATCAGTCTTGATTTATTTCTAGAGTTATAAACATCGTCTTGATTTATTAGGGTAAACTCAATACCTAAATTATCAGTTTTGATCCGTTTTAGTATTTAAACTTTCAAAATTTTAAAAACCACATCTAACATTTAGTGTTTGCTTTATTTTAATAATTAAAAGTTTAGGTATTAAAAATAGACCAAAAAATGATAGTTTATGTACTAAACGTATAATTTAACCTATTGATTAAATAGTATAATATTCATCTACCGTATGAACAAATATTACCTTATAATCACTCAAATTATTAAAAAAATGTTTATCTATCATTTCAATCACCCATTTCAATTTTTCACTCAATCGAACAATTCGTTTTTTATTTTGTTTGACAAAACATAAACTATAATTTCCCGAAAGGACCACCATATGTATTTATATAATGTTGATTGCATGTTCTTTTAGGTATTTATGCCTAATAAATGAAGACACGAGACTTGAAAATTTACAATTATATAAATAAATCACTTCTAAATCTCACCATAATTCATTAACTAGTTACGCGCATAGTCAAACTTCTACGGTAGTCGCCTCTTAGTACCAATTTTCAATGTCACCGACTTATGTACACTTCAAATAAGCATCGTACAAGTGAATTTATTTGGTGTTCTTGGTAGTTAAAGAAGGTATTATTTTATCTAAATTTTAAAAATTTTAGTTTAAGTAATTTAATTATATCGTCATTGAATCATTTGAGTTAGGATTAAAATTAAAATGTTTTGAAAATATTGCGACTAAAATTGATGAGTATCGAAGCTAAATTCACAACTTATGTGAAATATAAGAATTAAATATTAATTTCGAACTTTATATGTGTGAAGTGGTCATGTATATTAATGAAAAATTAAAAATATCACTATAGTTCAATTAATAATATAATTATACTCATTATATATATATACTCAAATCAATTTGAAATATGAAAAAGACTGTGACTTTTTTTATTTATTAAGTTAAGATGATTATAAAATAGTATATGTTCCAAATACTTTCAATCATTTGACAATGAATCTCAATCACCTTCTTGAAGTCGCTGATGCTCGAACCAGTAACCTCTAGGAATAACAACGATTCCTTTAAACCGTGACTTTTTAATTGCTAATTACACTTATTTTATTAAAGCTAATTACACTTTTTTTATTAATTAATGCTAATTACACTCATATGCGCAATTAGGAGCTATTTTCAACATTTAGAAACTGGAAATCTAAAGCAAAAAAATATACATAGAGAAAAACTTGGCATGTTTCTTAAATAAAGGAACTTTTAGCATGATTTAATTAATGCAGTTTTTCATCCTTTGACATTGTGTGGTTCCATGTGTGCCATTTTAAGGGAAGGCTGCGGCCATGTCTACTTGGAGACGCGCTTTGTGGAATGGCTTGATCCAGCCATGCATACATTAACCGTATCTTTGACTTGTTATTGGCATTTCATGTTCAAACTTGGGAAACTAGTGGGAAGCCAATTATTTTGCTAGTGGGATTATATTTATAAAGGGAAAGTTAATAAAATAAATTGATTTCAAAGTGGGGAAGTTTACAGCAATATTTTTAAAGCTTTAATCCAGTATGGAATGGAAAGTCAGTCTCAAATGATTGGATACAAACACTATAAAAGAGGTTTGCTATTAGGATATTTGGCAAAACAATTCCTCTTTGGTCTTTCATTTCTGGCAATATAGTCTACTCGACTACCTGAAAATATGGGAATCCCCGGTTGGCGGGGACTATGGCCACGTTTGGTGGTTTATGGGGTAGCATTGTTGGTTATTGCCACTACTGGTGTAGCTGATGACCAACCTTATGGGTACACTTGACCCCCACCACCAAAATCACCACCACGTTTTAAGTGCATTTGGCGACCACCTCCAAAGCATTCTCCTCCCCCACCTCCTTACTATGAATCTTCTCCACCTCCACCATCACCTTCACCACCTCCTCCATACGTCTACAAGTCTCCACCACCACCACCACCACCTCCATCA
This sequence comes from Hibiscus syriacus, assembly GCF_006381635.1. NCBI lineage: Eukaryota > Viridiplantae > Streptophyta > Magnoliopsida > Malvales > Malvaceae > Hibiscus > Hibiscus syriacus. Next base: position 3,220,420 of record NW_024061783.1, read on the forward strand.
CCATCACCCCCTCCTCCATGTGTCTACAAGTCTTCACCACCTTCATCACCAGCACCTCCTTCTCCTTATGTCTACAAGTCCCCTCCTCCACCATCACCTTCACACCCTCCTCCATATGTTTACAAGTCTCCACCACCTCCTTCACCATCCCCACCACCACCTTACGTTTATAAATCGTCACTACCACCATCACCTTCACCCCCTCCTCCATATGTTTACAAGTCTCCACCACCTTCTTCACCGTCTTTACCACCATCTTACGTTTATAAATCACCACCACCTCCATCTCCATCACCTCCTCCTCTTTATGTCTACAAGTCCCATCCTCCACCTTCACCTTCACTCCCTCCATATGTTTACAAGTCTCCACCACCTCCACCTCCACCTCCATCACCATCACCATCCCCACCACCACCACCATCACCTTCACCCCCTCCTCCATATATTTACAAGTCTCCACCACCTCCTTCACCATCTCCGCCACCACCTTACGTTTATAAATCACCACCACCACCTTTACCCCTTCTTCCATATGTCTACAAGTCTCCACCACCTCCATCACCACCACATCTTCCTCCTTATGTCTACAAATCCCCTCCTTCACCATCACGTTCACCCTCTCCTCCATATGTTTACAAGTCTCCACCACCTCCTTCACCATCCCCACAACCACCATCACATTCATCCCCTCCTCCATATATTTACAAGTCTCCACCACCTCATTCACCCTCCTCACCACCATCTTACGTTTACAAATCACCACCACCACCTTTACCCCCTCCTACATATATCTACATGTCTCCACCATCACCTCCATCTTAATCACCTCATCCTCTTTATGTCTACAAGTCTCCTCCTTCGCCATCACTTTCACCCCCTCCTCCATATATTTACAAGTCTCCACTACCTCCTTACATTTATAAATCACCACCAACACCAACACCATCACCTTCACCCCCTCCTCCATATGTCTACAAGTCTCCACCACCTCAATCTTTATCACCTCCTCCTCCTTATGTCTACAAGTCCCCTCCTCCACCATCACCTTCGCTAACTTCTCCTCCGCCATTACGTTCATCGCCTCCTCCATATGTCTATAACTCTCCACTACCATCAGTGCATTCTCCACCGCCTCATTATGTTTATTAGTCGTCACTACCCTCACCTCTCCCTTATGTCTATAAGTCTCATACACCTCCATCATCAGCTCCTTACATTTACATGTCCCCTCATTCACCACCTCATCCTTATATTTACAAGTCTCCATCACCACCAATTCATTTTCCACCACATTCTTATATTTATAAGTCTTCACCACCTCCAGTCCACTCTCGACCTCGTCCTTATGTCTATAAGTCTCCACCACCTCCATTTTACTCACGACCTCGTCCCTTTGTGTATAAGTCTCCACCAACCCATTCACCACATCCCCACAATTATAAATCTCCATCTCCATCAGTTCTTTCCCCACATCCTCACTATATCTATAAGTCTCCACCACCACCAATCCACCCTCGACCCCCTTTCTATGCCTATAAGTCTCCACCACCTCCATCCCACTCACTTTCTCCTCCCCACATTTACAGGTCTCACCCTCCACCAACCCATTCATCACCTCCTCACATTTACAAGTCTCCGCCACTACCAACTCATTTCCCACCACCTCGATACGTTTATAAGTCTCCACCATCTCATTCTCCTCCACCTCACGCTCCTTATTATTACAAGTCACCACCACCTCCTAAAGTCTACTAAGAATGAGAGAACGTGCTTATTCATTGATTCACTTTCAATTCAGCCAAGAACAAAAGATCATTCGTTACATTTTGTTTAGATTTGTTGAAGTAATGTTTGAATAAGGATCGAATTATCCAGCTTTTTGAAATCTATATGTATGATTTAACATTGTATCTTCTGTTGTAATGAATGGAAGTCAGCATTTTCATTTCAAAACAATGACAATCTCGCATAATGAAATTTGTTTCCCTACATTTGCATAAATTATCTTAAGCTTACGAAAAATTCAAAAACATAAATTCCAGAATTTAATATACTTTTTTTTATGTAGATTATAAAAATAAAATGTATATTTTATCAATAAATAATTAATATTTAATATAATATATTGACATATATTTGTCAAATTTATAAATTTATTGAAAATTTCAAATTCATAGACTTTGAGAAATCCATAAAATCTAAATCCAAATCCCAAGATCTAATGATTAGAGTAGGGTTTTGAAATTAGAAAAAAAAGTAAGAGGACTTAATTTTTAGCTTTTAAAGAACAAGGGCTTCTTTCAAAAAAGAAAAAAAAATAAAAGAACAAGGGCTTCATACATACATAAATTAAGCACTGTTTTTTTTGACTTTTTTCGTCAGAAATCATTAAGAAATAAACATGGCCTGGCTACTGGTAGTGGAAAACACCAATGAGAGATCAGAGAAACTATTTTAATGATTTTAACACAACCTGTATTCTATTATTTCAAATGACTAAATTTATTCAAGATATTATTGAAGAAATCAACTACTATAAAAGGGAAGCCATATAACTGCCATTTCACCACCAACCAATAGGAGGGATCTAAATAATATTGTTAAAATTTGTTATTTTTGAAAATAATAATATGAAGTAGAAATACATCAATAACGATGAATTGTATCCATAATTTAACGGGTAATGTTCAGTTGTGATAATAATAACAACCTATTCCTGTTATTGTTTTATTACAATTTTTAAAAAGAATTAACAATATGCTACGACAATTGAAATTATTATATTTTACAATAAGTTATGTGATTTATTTTTGTTCATTCACCATCTCTGTCTGATTACATATAAATCTTCATCTGTTTCATATATTTATAAGTTTTTTTCACCATCAGTTCACTCATGTCTCCTTTGTACACTTACAAGTCTTTTTCATCACCGATCAACTCACCACTTCCTTATTATATTTGTAAGTCTATGTCGACACTAATCTATTTCTCACATTCTCTCTACGTTTACAAGTCACTTCCTCCATCAATCCACTTTTTTACCTATTCCAAACATTTTTAAGTCTTCATCACCATCAGTCCACTCTCCAACCCCTCCGTACATTTACGAGGCCCCACAACCACCAGTTCATTTTCTTCCCCCTTTCTATGTTTACAAGCCTCTACCACCTTCGATCCACCATCCACCTCCTCTCTATGTATATAAGTTACTAACACCACCAATCCACTCCCCATCTCCTCCCTACATTTATAACTCTCAATCACCACCAGTCTTGTAACGCCCCGAATCCCGGGTTAGTAGTTTCGGGTTAACCCGAGTGAATTTAAATTAAGTCATTAGCCTTGTAAGGAAGCTTAAACCAAATGAATATTGGATTGGCTTGTTTGGGGCCCAACATGAGTTAAAAAGGGTATTTTTAACCTAGAGATAAAAAATGACTAAACTTTTGAAAGACTAAATTTTCTTTAATTGAGGTGAGGTCACACGCTAACCCCTTCTTTTTCCTCTCCATCTCTTTGTCATTTTTATTCTCTCAAGCACATCATATTCTCTCATCATTGTTCCTTCAAGTTGGTATAGCAAAAGGTGATAACTTGGTGAACAAACAAGTTTATTTTAAGATTCTAAAGGTAAGAATCATAATTATCTCATCCCAAGCTTTCATTCAAGCTCTCAATGGAAAGTTTTGGTCATTGTTATCCGATAACTCAGTAAAAAGACATTTTAGGTATTTTACTTAAGTTATTGTTTGTCTAAAAGTCATTGTCATCACATTTCAGTTGCATTTAGTTGCATTTAGAACATTTCATGCATGTGGCAGAAAAGTTTTGCCTTTGCTAGTTTTTCTTTATAAAATTGATGTTGTTGATGAGAATGGTTGTGTGTTAGTTGTGATGATGCATGTGATAGGAAATGACCAAGGAGGAAATTATTTGTTGAGACAAATTTTGTGTAAAGGCCAAAGGAACTGAAGATGATGAACGTGAGGAAATTTTCGCCACGACAAGTTTTATCTTGCAAATCTGACGTAGTACGAAACAAAATTGTTGACATAGTGTGGCCATCTATCTAATGCACCTCACGTGAGCCCCTGCCCCTGCTAATGATTTGGGACCACTGCCAGCTGCCATAGTATTCACGAAATGGGCATGAATTCAAGGATAGTTGGGGAAATTTTAAGGGCACTAAACCCTAGAAATTCCCCACTATAAATAACACATTATATCTACCATTTAGGGGATCACACTCTCACCTACCTTAAAGCTTTTGAAAAAGTGATTGCAGTAGCTTCTCCACCGTTGCCCTCTTATCATTCTTTGGTGTCCTCCATAGCTGAGCTTCGCCGGAGTAGCAGCTAGGCTGTAACATCCTCCATGCCGGGTTAGTGATTAAATTGCTAAGTTACAACATTTGATGATTAAAGTAGAACAATTATATAGTTTAAAAATAAAGGTTGGTAAATATGAGATTAAGGTGAGGACCAAATGGTCATTTGCAAGGAAATTTTTAATTAAAATAAAATGTTATGGGATATATGAGACCCACGTGTGGCATAGGTTCCAGAACCCTCCCATTTCTTCTTCCTTCTTCCTTATTTTCTTCTCTTCCTTCTCTCAGCGTGTGGCTTGCAATTAAGGTAAGAATCTGAACTTGGTAGTTTCTTTGATGTTTTAAGATTTCAAATGGAAGCTTAGATGTTATATAAGCTAAAGGAAAGCTTATAGGACATTAAAACAACAAGATAAGTGATTTAGAGAAGGATTTGGAAAATGAGTTTTTAGATGAAATCTTGATAAGAATGAGTTTTTGATGTTTGAATCAGATTTTTGACTTGTCAATAAGCTAATTAAGAAGTATGAAGTAATAGAATTGAAATTAGAACAAGTTGAAATTGGAGTAAGATTCTTCAATTCTATATGGATGAGGAGTTTTCTTAGTTTTAGAGGTATTGAATGGTTAATAATTAGTTTAAATAAGTGTATGAGAGCTAAGAGTGTTAAAGGGATTGAAATAAGTATGTTTGAGCTGAAATTAGATGATTTCCAGGCTCAAAATAGGATTTCTGGGTTAGGGGAATCGGTACCCATTCAAGGGGAACCGATACCCCTTCAACGAAATGAATTTCCAGAATGCAAGAGGGGAATAGATACCCCAAGGGGGGGGGAACCGATACCCCCTCATCGTATAAGAAATTCCAGAATGCTATAGGGGAACCGATACCCCAGGGGGGGGAACCGATTCCCCCATGAGAAAAAGAAGAAGAAAGAAAATAAAGCAAGACTAAGCTATAGATTCTTTAAATTAGTAAGCTATTAAAGCTTAATTTCAAGACATAGACGTCTAATGATCATCTTAAAAATTATGTTTATGTAGATACCGAGCCTACTCGAGTTCGGGAACAATCTACAAGTAGGATCGATCGAGGAAAAGGCAAAGAAGTATAGGTGAGTGCATATGCATAGCATGAATATAGTAGTATGTTCAGTTCTAGACTTGTGATAAGTCTAGATTCCATATTTTGACATATGATTACATTCCATATTATGATACATGACATGAATTTGTATTAAATGTATTACATGACATGAATTCATATTATACGTATTACATGACATGAATATGCAGAAAAGTTATATGCACTATGTGATAAAGGTATGTAAATGATATGCCTATGTGTTAAAGTTATGGAAATACTATGTCTACGTGATATGAACTACGGGAAATGTATAAGCCCATGTTATGTAGATGAGAACTATAGGTATAGTTGGCATGCCAAGGGTAGAGGGTATACTCGGTTCTTTAGGACACATATATATCCTTTGGAACCTGTGTGAAGTCTTGAAAGACACATACTTGATCCATAGTATATGTATATGATTCTTAAGGAATTCTACGTGGTCCTTATGGACATAATTCTACGGGCACTTCGGTGCAATTCTACGGGCACTTCGGTGCAATTCTACGGGCACTTCGGTGCATTTATACGAGCTGTGGTGACAGCATAGTGCACAACCTCACATTACTCAAATACCTTAGGTTCTCAATATGCTATCATGGGCCAATAAACTTATTAATATAGAATAATGAATGTTACAGGCATACGCTTACAGGTATGGATATTGATGAAGTATACTATATTGATTAAGTACATGTTTGCATCTCATATCATATGATCCTGACATTTTGATTACATTACATTGCCTTATTATTATTGCCTCACTAAGTCGATGACTTAGCGTGTGAGTGTTTCACACGTAGGATCCGAGGAAAATAGAAGAGACAGGTGAAGCAGCTTGACAGTATTACTCCTGCAACCATCAGATCAGAAGCAACTTAATCAGTAGGTCATTTTGTTATGTAAATGACAGTTGGCATGTAATTAAAGGGTTAAGTTGTGTATGCTCTGAATATTTTGGTAAACTTATATTACAGTATGTATATTATTGTATTTTCTTAATACAAGTATAAGCATTTTACTATTATTTATTAAGAATTGTGTTTTAAAGTCAATGTAGTATCTCTGACTCATATCCGGGTCGGGTATGGGTTGGGGGTGTTACATTTAATGGTATCAGAGCTATGGTTTAGCCGATTCTAGGCATAAACCAGAGTCTATGGAGTCTTTAAATGGAATACATGCCAACAAATAGTGAGAACTTCTGATCTGGTATAGTATGAGTATGCTGTTTTGCTAATAGGATAATGTGTTTATTCTTATTAGATGTCCGGACATAATAGCTCCCGAAGTGAAGCGGGAGAAGATAGGCATGCTGAAAGCAGTAATTCACCTGCCCTGGCCAGGCAAGGTGAAGAACAGGCATCTCAAGGAGTGCCTGTACAAGATCAAGATACGTTCTTCAGAACGTTAGACGCTATTCTGACGCGTCTTCAACCTCCTGCTCCACTAACTCCCAGAATTAATGTAGCAAAAGAATTGAGAAGTTTAGGAGCTCCCGAGTTTAAGGGAGAAGCTGAGGAAGGTCCGGTGTCAGCGGATCTGTGGTTGAATGATTTGAAAATCATGTTAGATGGTCTCCACTGTTCCGAAGTGGAGAAATTAGATGGAGCTGTTTCTTTATTGAGGGGTCAGGCGAGGATATGGTGGACGAATGTCACCATGAGAATGTCAACCGACCAGTTGACTTGGTCTTTGTTTTTAGATGAATTTAAAAGCAAGTATATTGGAGATCAGTTTATCCGCCAAATGAAGCAGGAATTTATGAATTTGAAGCAGATGAGCCGCTCTGTGTATGAGTACGAATGTGAGTTTAATAAGCTGAGCAGGTTTGCAGCCGAGCTTGTGCCTACTGAAAAAGATGCTTGCGAGTGGTTCGTGGAGGGCTTGCGCCCTAGACTTAAAGAAATGTTGATAGTATTACACCTGTCCTCGTTCCAGGAGGTAGTCAATCGTGCAAAAGCTCTTGAAAGGGCTCAGAATGAAAGATTTGGGGACTCAAGGGTTCAGACATCAAAGAGGACGACTACTTATTCTGGTTCAACACCAACAAAAAGGGGAAGAGACTCGGGATTTCGATCACAAGCTAGATCAGAATCAGTTGCATCGTCTGCTAGGGAAGCAAGTCAGGCAAGACCTAGACAGACGCAGTCAGTGGAATCTGGTGTTGGGAGATCTACTCCGGGTCAAGGGAGACAGTGTCAGCAGTGTGGGAAAAACCATTATGGAACTTGTCGTATGGCAGCTGGGACTTGTTTTCGATGTGGAGAGGCCGGACATTTTGTCCGTGATTGTCCATTGATTATTGGTGAGCCGGCACCATCTGGAAGAGCTGGTTCTTTTTCACAAAGGGGACGAGGAAGAGGCAGAGGAAGGAACCCGTCTGAATTCTCTGCTCAACCTGAAGTTCGATCCACTGCTCGAGTATACAACCTAAAGACAAGTGAAGACCGTGATGACCCTGATATTATAGCAGGTACTTTTCAGTTGTATGATAAATTAGTATTGGTACTGATTGATCCGGGTTCTAATTATTCTTATATTACAAGTAAGTTAGTAAAGGAGTTGGGGATTCTCTTAGAAGCTACGAGTAATGAGATTATAGTAACAACTCCATTAGGCCAGAGTGCCCGGGTGAATAAAGTTTGTAAGGGGTGTCCCATAAAGATTCAGGGAATTGAATTCCCTGCTAATCTGATGGAATTACCCTTTGACGAGTTTGAAGTGATTCTGGGAATGGATTGGTTGTTCCGGTATTATGGAGATGTTAGTTGCAGATTGAAAATGGTAACTCTGAAAAGTCCAGACGGAACAGAGATAAGTGTGAGCAGTGAAAAGTTTAATCCTTTAGCAAATGTAATATCAGTGATGGCTGCCAAGAAATTATTGCTACAAGGATGTCAGGGTTTTCTGGCAAATGTGATTGATTCAAGAGGCCAAGAGAAAAAGTTAGAGGAAATTCCAATAGTTCGAGAGTTCCCTAATGTTTTTCCTGCTGAATTGCCAGGATTACCTCCGGATAGAGAGGTAGAATTCCAAATAGAAATAATGCCGGGAACAGCTCCGATTGCAATGGCACCTTATCGAATGGCTCCGAAAGAATTGCAAGAGTTAAAGAATCAATTACAAGAATTGCTAGAGAAGGGATTTATCCAACCAAGTGTATCGCCGTGGGGAGCTCCGGTGTTATTTGTTAAAAAGAAGGATGGATCAATGCGTCTTTGCATTGACTATCGACAGCTCAATAAGGTGACCATCAAGAACAAGTATCCCCTTCCGCGCATTGATGACTTGTTTGATCAACTAAAAGGAGCTTCGGTATTTTCGAAGATTGATCTACGTTCAGGTTATCATCAATTGAAGATCCAGGAGAAAGATATTCCGAAGACAGCTTTCAGAACGAGATATGGTCATTATGAATTCATAGTAATGCCATTCGGGGTAACGAATGCACCTGCTGCTTTCATGGATCTCATGAACAGGATTTTTCAGCCCTATCTGGACCAGTTTGTTGTTGTCTTTATTGATGACATACTGGTGTATTCGAAATCCCATGAAGAGCATAGCACACATTTGAGGATCGTCTTGCAAATTTTTAGAGATAAAAAGTTGTATGCCAAATTGTCTAAATGTGAGTTTTGGTTAAAGGAAGTAATTTTCCTGGGGCATGTGATCTCGGCAGTTGGGATTAGAGTAGACCCTCAAAAGGTTAAAGCTATAATGGATTGGGAAGTTCCTAAGAATGTGTCTGAAGTTCGGAGTTTTCTGGGACTTGCCGGGTACTATCGAAGATTCGTTAAGAATTTTTCGATGATTGTGCTGCCTCTAACAAAGCTAATGAGAAAGAACGTATCCTTTGTTTGGACTTCTGAATGTAAAGAAAGCTTCGAAGCTTTAAAGAGAATTCTGACGGAAACTCCGATATTGGTTCAACCTGAATCTGGCAAGAATTTTGTAGTATACAGTGACACATCCCATAACGGGTTGGGGTGTGTACTAATGCAAGAAGGAAAAGTGGTAGCGTACGCATCGAGACAGTTGAAACCACATGAAAGGAATTACCCCACTCATGATCTAGAAATGGCTGCTGTAGTATTCGCTCTCAGGATTTGGCGTCATTATCTTTATGGGGAACGTTGCTACTTATATACGGATCATAAGAGCCTGAAGTACCTGATGACTCAAAAAGAATTGAATTTGAGGCAACGTAGATGGGTAGAGTTCTTAAAGGATTACGATGTGATAATTGACTATCATCCCGGAAAGGCTAATGTGGTAGCAGATGCTCTGAGTAGAAAGACGTTTGCAGCTTTACGAGCTATGGATGCAAGATTATCTTTAACGGGAGATGGTGGTCTTTGTGCAGAATTAACCCTTAAACCAGCATGGTTGGAACGAATAGGAGAATTGCAAGGTAAAGATGAAATGTGTGTGAAAAGAATTGCGCAAGTAAAGAACAAAGAGATTAAAGACTTTGAGATTAAGTCAGATGGAAATCTATATTGTAAAGGAAGAATTGTAATACCCGACAATGACGACTTGAAGAAGGAGATATTAACAGAGGCTCATTGCAGTCCGTTAACGATGCACCCGGGTGGAACCAAGATGTATATGGATTTGAAGGATCGATTTTGGTGGTCAGGGATGAAGCGAAGCATCACAGAATTTGTGTCTAAGTGTTTGATATGTCAACAAGTCAAAGCCGAGCATCAAGTTCCATCAGGATTATTGCAACCGCTTTTCATTCCTCAATGGAAGTGGGAAAATGTTACGATGGATTTTGTTTCGGGGTTACCCTTGACTCCGAACAAAAGAGAATCAATCTGGGTAATTGTTGATCGATTAACTAAGTCAGCGCATTTTCTCCCTGTTAGAACGGATTTCTCTATGGAAAAGTATGCAGAGCTGTATATTAGAGAAGTTATTAGATTGCATGGAGTACCTGTTTCCATAGTCTCTGATCGGGACCCTCGATTCACTTCTAAATTCTGGAAATCTTTGCATGGAGTGTTGGGGACTCGTTTAAACTTTAGTACGGCTTTTCATCCTCAGACTGATGGGCAATCAGAGAGAACTATTCAGATATTGGAAGATATGTTGAGAGCGTGCGTAATGGAATTTAAAGGATCATGGGAAAAGTATTTACCGCTGGCAGAGTTCGCTTACAACAATAGTTATCAGTCTAGTATAAAGATGGCCCCCTATGAAGCATTATATGGAAGAAAATGTCGTACTCCATTAAATTGGTATGAACTCAAAGACCGAAGTGTTCTTGGTCCGGATTTAATTCAAGATGTAGAACAGAAAGTTCGAGAAATTCAGCATAACCTCAAAGTGGCCTCTGATCGGCAAAAGTCCTATTCTGATCTTAAAAGGAAAGAAATTGAATTTCAAGTTGGAGATAAGGTGTTTTTAAAAGTGTCTCCATGGAAGAAGGTGTTGAGATTTGGTCGGAAAGGAAAATTGAGTCCTCGGTTTATTGGACCATATGAGATTGTAAAGAGAGTAGGACCTGTAGCATATCAACTAGTTTTACCACCTGAGATGGAAAAGATACATGATGTTTTTCACGTTTCAATGCTTCGAAGATATAGATCTGACCCTTCTCATATCGTGACACTAGAAGAGATTGAGGTTCGTCCTGACTTGACTTATGAGGAAGAACCGATTCAAATCTTAGCGCATGAAGTTAAGCAATTGAGGAACAAGACCATTCCTTTGGTCAAAGTGTTGTGGAGAAATCACAGAGTAGAAGAAGCAACGTGGGAGCGTGAAGAGGATATGCGACATCAATACCCTCATTTGTTCGTGCAATGAAAATTCGAGGACGAATTTTCTTAAGGGGGAGAGATTTGTAACATCCTCCATGCCGGGTTAGTGATTAAATTGCTAAGTTACAACATTTGATGATTAAAGTAGAACAATTATATAGTTTAAAAATAAAGGTTGGTAAATATGAGATTAAGGTGAGGACCAAATGGTCATTTGCAAGGAAATTTTTAATTAAAATAAAATGTTATGGGATATATGAGACCCACGTGTGGCATAGGTTCCAGAACCCTCCCATTTCTTCTTCCTTCTTCCTTATTTTCTTCTCTTCCTTCTCTCAGCGTGTGGCTTGCAATTAAGGTAAGAATCTGAACTTGGTAGTTTCTTTGATGTTTTAAGATTTCAAATGGAAGCTTAGATGTTATATAAGCTAAAGGAAAGCTTATAGGACATTAAAACAACAAGATAAGTGATTTAGAGAAGGATTTGGAAAATGAGTTTTTAGATGAAATCTTGATAAGAATGAGTTTTTGATGTTTGAATCAGATTTTTGACTTGTCAATAAGCTAATTAAGAAGTATGAAGTAATAGAATTGAAATTAGAACAAGTTGAAATTGGAGTAAGATTCTTCAATTCTATATGGATGAGGAGTTTTCTTAGTTTTAGAGGTATTGAATGGTTAATAATTAGTTTAAATAAGTGTATGAGAGCTAAGAGTGTTAAAGGGATTGAAATAAGTATGTTTGAGCTGAAATTAGATGATTTCCAGGCTCAAAAATAGGATTTCTGGGTTAGGGGAATCGGTACCCATTCAAGGGGAACCGATACCCCTTCAACGAAATGAATTTCCAGAATGCAAGAGGGGAATCGATACCCCAAGGGGGGGGGAACCGATACCCCCTCATCGTATAAGAAATTCCAGAATGCTATAGGGGAACCGATACCCCAGGGGGGGGGAACCGATTCCCCCATGAGAAAAAGAAGAAGAAAGAAAATAAAGCAAGACTAAGCTATAGATTCTTTAAATTAGTAAGCTATTAAAGCTTAATTTCAAGACATAGACGTCTAATGATCATCTTAAAAATTATGTTTATGTAGATACCGAGCCTACTCGAGTTCGGGAACAATCTACAAGTAGGATCGATCGAGGAAAAGGCAAAGAAGTATAGGTGAGTGCATATGCATAGCATGAATATAGTAGTATGTTCAGTTCTAGACTTGTGATAAGTCTAGATTCCATATTTTGACATATGATTACATTCCATATTATGATACATGACATGAATTTGTATTAAATGTATTACATGACATGAATTCATATTATACGTATTACATGACATGAATATGCAGAAAAAGTTATATGCACTATGTGATAAAGGTATGTAAATGATATGCCTATGTGTTAAAGTTATGGAAATACTATGTCTACGTGATATGAACTACGGGAAATGTATAAGCCCATGTTATGTAGATGAGAACTATAGGTATAGTTGGCATGCCAAGGGTAGAGGGTATACTCGGTTCTTTAGGACACATATATATCCTTTGGAACCTGTGTGAAGTCTTGAAAGACACATACTTGATCCATAGTATATGTATATGATTCTTAAGGAATTCTACGTGGTCCTTATGGACATAATTCTACGGGCACTTCGGTGCAATTCTACGGGCACTTCGGTGCAATTCTACGGGCACTTCGGTGCATTTATACGAGCTGTGGTGACAGCATAGTGCACAACCTCACATTACTCAAATACCTTAGGTTCTCAATATGCTATCATGGGCCAATAAACTTATTAATACAGAATAATGAATGTTACAGGCATACGCTTACAGGTATGGATATTGATGAAGTATACTATATTGATTAAGTACATGTTTGCATCTCATATCATATGATCCTGACATTTTGATTACATTACATTGCCTTATTATTATTGCCTCACTAAGTCGATGACTTAGCGTGTGAGTGTTTCACACGTAGGATCCGAGGAAAATAGAAGAGACAGGTGAAGCAGCTTGACAGTATTACTCCTGCAACCATCAGATCAGAAGCAACTTAATCAGTAGGTCATTTTGTTATGTAAATGACAGTTGGCATGTAATTAAAGGGTTAAGTTGTGTATGCTCTGAATATTTTGGTAAACTTATATTACAGTATGTATATTATTGTATTTTCTTAATACAAGTATAAGCATTTTACTATTATTTATTAAGAATTGTGTTTTAAAGTCAATGTAGTATCTCTGACTCATATCCGGGTCGGGTATGGGTTGGGGGTGTTACATAGGCCCTCGAGAGAGGCTAGCGCGCTGGAGCAGTCATGGTGATGGTCTAATGTCATGGCAATATCTCTATTTTTTGGAGTTTTCTTCTCTTTGTTCTTCATTTCTTATCTTTTAAGGGATTGTAGTTAATAAATATTATGGGATGATTTTAGCCACACCACGAGTTGTTTTATTTGGTGTTGGAGATTCTTGGATGATGCTTTATTTTATGTTTAATGGATGATTAAGTATATTTATGTCTATTGTTGTTTTGTTCATTGTTTTAATCTTATGCCTTAGCATTGTAAAAGCTTTTAAGAGATTGTCTGGTGCCTTGGCATAATATTACTAGTCTTTGTAAGGGTTGTTGAGAGATACCCATTTTTCTAGGAGTTAATACATAATATCGAGAGAGTTAGGTTAGATCTACGTGAACAAGAGAACTAATTCAGGATGGTGAGGTTCTAATCCGCCTTAGAGATAAGGAGATGGTTTCAATTGACTAAAAGGGATAATACTCAATCGATAGGCTAGGGTCACAATTTACGCTAAGAGGTATTGCTGTGGCAATAGTTTTATCAGGTTCCTTACTAGATATATCCTAAGAACACTTTTAGTAAATCCTATTGGGCATCATAGACATAGTGTACTTAGATCATCCTAGGCATATAATAATTTCTCGTTGTAGAAAATCCAACCCAAGTGCTATATTAGAAGTCTGATTGTGCGAGGTTGTTAGTCTATATTCAGAACTCAAACATTTTTCACCTTAGCAACTTTTATTTACTTACTATTGCAATTAATTTTTGCCTTAGCAATTTTTATTTGTTTACTATTGCATATTTTGCTTTCCACGACAAAAATTATCTGCTCATTTTACTTTACACAATTATTGCCTCAGCAAACTTATTCCATCTGTTCGTACCATATACGATAGCTCCTTCCTCATTTGTTTATATTATTAGATTTAGGCGTTTATGATTAGTTAATGACACCTAATCCTAGCTATAGCAATTTTTAAAGAATTCCCCCACCCTGTGGAGACAATACTCACTCACTAATGTATTACTTACATCGATTGTGTATACTTGCACAGATTTGCATGTCACAACAAATATTTACACACGATCATTATCAAATATTATTTTATTGGGGGGTTTTAGAATCTAAGTTCAATCATTCATTTTTGGAAGGATTTGAGCTCAAGTGATGTTCTAAACTCTTCCTTATGCTTCCCAACAATATTAGTAACCCTTGTGTTGATTTCTTACTTAGTGAGAGAAGTTGGAGAAAGCTCCAAGTGCAATGGAAAGGAACAACTCATCGTTGTTGAGTTAAATGAACTCCCAATAGTTTAGGACTCAAGGAAACTCACTTTTAACTTAACTATACCCCATGTAGGACATTAGACGTGTTTTGTTCACTTGCATGAGTCATGAAGCATGTTCATGGTATATTTTAGTGTTTGGTGTTTTCAGTATGTTTAAGGACTTATTATGATCTCTGTTATCAAACATAACACTTTAATAATATTTGGGGACCTTAGTAGTACTCATGGGAGTGTTATAGAGGCATTTTCGTGCAAAACAATGATAATTTTGGGCATGAGTATCGATCCTAGAAAAATAGTATCGATATTGTTCTTTAGATCCTAAAAACAATGGAGTTTTGGCCTGGAAGTATCGATACTCATGCAATGGGTATCGATATTGTAGGTAAAGTATCGATACTTGCATGGTGGTATTGATACCAAGTTCACTTAGCATATTCCAGTAGAAATTGCTTATCTGTACTCATGGGAGTATCAATACCAATGGTAAAGTATTGATACTCCCCAATAGGGGTATCGATACTTAGGTATTTTTTAAAATATTAAAGCCAAATTTGGAATTGATACTCAGGAAAGTATCGATACCACATACCAGAAGTATCGATACCCGAACTAGAGTATCGATACTAGCCCTTTGCTTTCAACCTTCAATAAGTCAGTAATATCGATACCCAGAGGTCAGTACCGATACTGAGGGGCTTAGTATCGGTACCTACGAACAGTCTTGGATAAGAAACCCAAGGGTTTTTAAGGGATATATTTGAGGGTTCCAACAATACTAGAAAGCCATGAACTAAAACTACAAGTGAGAACAATAAAAAACTCAAAACAACTATGGTGACATAAAATTGGCCTTGTTTGATACTCGGGAAACAATAAGGACACCTGATCCACTTTAGCAAATAGTGATCGCACAGTTCGGATATATCATAGTCAGTGCCAAGGTACTTCAGTTGCTAGCTAAGCTCAGATGCCCCAATGGTTGACGGAGTAAGTTGGTAGGATGTATGTTTTCAATGTAGTTCCATATCTCACCCCAGATACCCAAGGGTATTTTAGGAAGGCTACAAGGGTGTGAGCCCCGAGATACAAAACCCTCAGCCACACCATGATGTCTACCTCAGCATGTCATATCAGTATCTTATGTCTTCATACCTATGCCACTAGCATGCATATTTAATGAATGCATTCGGAATGTGTAGCACTGAGCTCGTAAGCTCAACATTCAGAATGTGTTTCCATGCGCAGGTTCTTAGGAGACCGTCCATGGAGTATTATCATCACCAAATATTCCAGCTCAGCAGATATCCTCAAAGTACGTATGGATTTGTATTAGAGGGCATGTACTATAGTAGACCCTTTTTTATATTCAGTCGTAACTATGTTTTGTATTAAACTCAGTATTATCTTATTTTTGAATATTTGGAGCTCCCCAATATTGTAAAACTTAGATTTACTATGTTTTTTTTATTTTATATCACTTGAATGGTTATTTTATAATGTTTACAATTGTTTTAAAAGAAAAAAAATTGGGTTAACCACTTTGGTGGTCCCATGTGATATTGTAATCCATCGATCTTCGGGTCGAACTAAGTTAGGGTGTTACAAGTCTATTCTTCATCGCCTCTAGTTCATTCTTTATCTCTTCTTTATGTCTATAAATCTTTGTCATCACAAGTTCACTCTTCACCTTCTCCCTACATTCTTATATTTATAAGTCTCCACCACTAGCGGAGCCAATACTTATTGAGAGGTGTCAATTAAGTTTTTAACATTTTTTGTCATATAAATTATACATATAATATAAAAAAGAAAAATGAAACCCTTTTAATAAGATGTTGAGTTAATCGATTGACGGAATCGGCCAAGAGGGGGGTGAATTGGCAATTAAAATTTTGGTGGAAGCTTTTGCAGAAAATTGAAAGAAATTGCACAGCGATTTAGAGTGGTTCGACTTTATCAACCAAAGTCTACGTCCACTACCTTAGCTATCCACACTAAGGATTTTCCAACAAATTCACTAATTTGTTCTTTCTTTTGAGGCCAAAGAGATAACCTTACAACTCCCTCAAGAATATACCCCAATTCTTGAGAACACTCTTTTCTCAAAGAGAAGATTACAAATTTGCAAACTTACAAGAAAAACCTCACAAGGTAGATTGTTTGCACAATTCTAGAACAAAGAAAAGAACACTCAAAGATGAATACAATTGAGCACAATAACTGTTCTTGAAAGCAAAATGAATATTGAATGAAAATAGGCTTGAAATGCTCAAACTTGAGGTTTGATGCTTTCTCTTTGATTCTCTCTTGATTCTAGTTGCTTGATGTTTCTTGTTTTTAATCAATGGCTCCTAAGCTTGTTTAAATACACCTTGAATCACTTCTGAACGTTGGGAATGATTAGTGGAGTCAATAGAGCCGTTTAAGTGTGAAAACAATTAATTTTTCTGGGTGGAGCGTCTCATGCATCGATGCATGATCAAGGATGCATCGGTGCATCAGTGTAAAATTCAAATATTTTGACCGTTGGGACACTTAGTGCATTGGTGCACTAAGGATGTATCGATGCATAAAATGCATTCGATGTTTGAAAAATAGCCTGGTGCATCGATGCATGGAGAATGCATCGGTGCATGAAATGCATTCGATGTTCAATTAAATCATAGGTGCATCGATGCATGGACTGATGCATCGGTGCATGCCTTTGAAAAATTGATTTAAGGCTTGATTTTGGTTCAAAATACTTTGTGAAAATTGTTTTAAAAAAAGTTTAAGTACAAATCACAATTTTACACATTTAGTAAGGATTAAAATTGATCTTGAAAAACTTGGAGTAATAATTTGATATTCGATTAATTGAATCAAATATAATTTGTAAAATCATTTGTAAAATCTTAAAATTCATTTAAATTTAATTTGTTATATCGAAATATCAAAAATGTTTTCAACAATCTCCCCCTTTTTGATATAACAAAACATTTGTGTTATTTTAAGATTTTCTAAATTTGAAATCAATTTTGAAAGATTACTTCCCCTTACTATAGCACATCTTAAAACTTAAATCTTTCTCCCCCTTTTTGTTAAATCAAAAAGACTCTATAAAAACGCTTTAAACAAGAATTTTGAAAATGTTAGCCATTTGATTTATTTATTATAAGCTGCTAAGATCACAATCAAAAGAGAGATTAGCCATTAATTTCATAATCAATATCCATAATAAAATATGAAATGACATAATTGGTCATATCTCTAATGATGCAAAAATAATAAACATAAAGCTTTAAAATGACAAAACAAATATATATATTAAGTTCAATCATCCAAAAACAAACATCCAAAACAAATCAAACATCCAACAAAATATTTTAACAATCCATGTTTTTTTTAAGTTCAAATTCAAACGCAATCAAATCAAAATAAAAGTTCATTCATCCATAGAGGGATCGGGAGGAGGAGGAGGATAATGAGCTCGAACTTCAAGAGTAAGAGCATTCATAATTTCACGCATCTCCCTCTGAAACTCATTAATCTGAGACTCCATGGTGGCAAAACATAGATCAAACAACTCCAAGAATGATCGGAAGTAAGGTGGCGTATGATCCTCTTGAGGTGCCGGTGCCGGAGGAGCATCGTATGGAACTTCCTCATTGATGTCTCGCATAAGCTGCTGGAGTTCGGGATCATCGTCTGTATCCGGTGCCGGAGGAGGAACACGAGAAGAGCTAGGAGCAGCTTGTGAAGAACTAGCTCCCGGGGTTTGCTTACCGGGTTGAAAATACCATAATCCGGTGTTCTCATCCAATTTCCAATCCGATTTCTTTAAGGATGTGATATTGATTAGGTTTTGGAGCGGGATAGGATTGTCGAGGGAGACATCTAGGCCGAGTTTGATAAACAAATTGCTTAGTAGACAACCATAAGGTAGGGTTTCTACATGCTTTGAGGGAATGATGTTTATGATATCGACAAGCGCGCTAAAGACAATATGTGGAAAATTGATTTTCTTTTTGTTCTTTATACAGTGCATCCACCATAAGTCTCTAGTACGTAGTGTGGAGTACCGACCTGCGGATGGTCTAAACCACCAAGAGATCATTAAGTGAAGAAATCGATCGTGGTGAGACCTAAAGGTACTGACACTAGCATTAGGGAGATATGGATATTCCACATCTTCCTTCTCATTAAATAAACCCTCGTCATCTAAACCAAAATGAGATGCGATAGATTCAGAAGTAATAGTGATCTATTATCCTAAAAGATAGGATCTAATCGCTATAGTACCGCACTGAGTTGTGTTCTGAATACAAACCACATTGGAATAAAAAATGCGGACAAGTTGGTGAAAGACGATGGGTTGAAGAGAAAAGAGTTTATCAAACTTCCATCGGCGAAGAATTGAGAGGTATTCAAATTCAAGTTTTATCATAGCTTGTAGAGAAGGAATACGCTCTTCCCTAATACGATAGGATTGGAAGGAGTTCATGTACCTAGAGTACAATTCATCCCTACGGTTTTCAGGCATGTTAAAACAAGTACTAATGAGGGATGAAGAAATATTGGATGGATTTTGGGGTCTAGGAGCGGGAGGACAGTTTTGGTGAGACCGACTCGAGGAGGACATAGGGCGTTTGGGATTAGACATGGTTAGGGAATTTGGAAAAGAAATATCACCTGCAATTTAAAAAAAAACATGTATGCACAAAAATCAATCCCAAAACTCAAATGAGTCCTCAATAATTCAAGGTTCTCTAACATAATCCTAATGGGCATAGTTTTGAAAAACTATTTTAAAATAATATCATAATATGTATAGTTTTCATGAAAACAACACAATTAAATAAAAAACTATCACTTAATTTTTGAAAAAGAATAATTTTTTTTAAATTCAAAATTTAAAAATAATTTTGAAAAATTATGTGTTTTTGATGAAATTCGTTGTAGAAACTAGTTTAGAATCATCATATAACCAATGCCCGATAATTATTTCAAACTAGAACTAATCTAAACTAGTCCTAAGTTCAAAAATTAATAAAATAGAGTTTTTGTAAACAATACCTTGAAAAATTCGGATTGAGGGGAATGAGGAGTTGTTTTGTGCGATTTAATGATTGTAACAGGTTTGTAGGATGAAAATCTTGAAGAATTCGATGATTTCCCAAAGATTTTGAGCAAAAATAGAGATTTGAGGGAGAGAGGGGTCGAATGGCCGGTTTGGAGAGTTTTGGGGTTTTAGAATAATGAAGAAGATGAAGCAATTTAACCTAAAACTTGACGGATGCATCGGTGAATGGTCTTATGCATCGATGCATATTCAAGGCATGCATCGGTGCATCATGCGGATGCATCGATGCACATTCAAAGGGATGCATCGATGCATTGTTAAGTGCATCGGTGCATTAGGCATAAAAATGTCAAAAATCCGTTTTAAACGCTTAAAAATGCTAAATTAATAGGCTCTAGTGGTATTGGCAACTCATATATAAAAAATTAATTATGTTCAATCAATTAAATTAGTCTTTAAACTTTATTTGAACATAAAATTAATTTTCACTAAGAATCATAAACTCCCCCTAACTAATAGCAAGGATGCAATCAAAAATTATTAATATAAGCATTTTTCAGTATTTATTAAAAGTGCTGAATTATTTTAAACACTAAGTGAAGATAGGTTAGTTAAACCTAATTCTCTCCTAAGTGTCCAAAAACTTTCCTTATCTAAGGGTTTTGTAAAAATATCCGCTAATTGATGCAAAGTATCAACAAATTCTAGAACTACTTCTTCCTTAGCGACATGGTCTCTAATGAAGTGATGTCTAATTTCAATGTGTTTAGTTCTAGAGTGATGGATGGGATTTTTAGTGAGACAAATAGCACTAGTATTGTCACACTTGATAGGAATAGTACTTACTTCAATTCCATAATCAAAAAGTTGTTGTTTCATCCATAAAACTTGTGCACAACAACTACCGACTGAAATGTATTCCGCTTCAGTGGTAGATAATGCAACACAATTTTGTTTCATTGAAAACCAAGAAATCAGCATATTTCCAAGGAATTGGCAAGTATCGGAGGTGCTTTTCCTATCTAATTTACATCCTTCATAATCCACATCAGAGAAGGCATGCAAGCTAAAACTAGAGTCTCTAGGATACCAAAGTTCTATACTAGGAGTGTCCTTAAGGTATCTAAAGATTCTCTTAACGGCTAGTAAATGTGATTCTTTAGGACATGATTGAAACCTAGCACACAAGCAAACACTAAACATAATATCCGGTCTACTTGCGGTTAGATAAAGCAATGAGCCAATCATGGATCTATATAATTTATAGCCAATCATGGATCTATATAATTTAACATCTACACATTTACCTCATTCATCTAAGTCAAGCTTTGTTTAAGAGCTCATTGGAGTATCATGAGGTTTGCCATTTTCCAGTCCAAACTTCTTGAGCATATATTTGACGTACTTAGCTTGATTGATGAAGATGCCATCTTTTTTTTTTGCTTGATTTGGAGTACCAAGAAAAATGAGAGCTACCCCATCATGCTCATCTCGAACTCACTTTGCATTAGCTTAGAAAATTCTTGGCAAAGAACATCATTAGTAGAACCAAATATTATATCATCAACATAAATTTGAACTACTAATAAATCTTTACCTTTATGCTTTAAAAACAATGTAGTATCAACCTTTCCTTTTGAAAAACCTTTTTCAATTAAAAAATTTGACAATCTTTCATACCAAACTCTAGGAGCTTGTTTTAAACCATAAAGAGCTTTTGTCAATTTAAGAACATGATCTGGAAATTTTGAATCTTCAAAACTTGGAGGTTGTTCCACATACACTTCTTCTTTTATAAAACCATTTAAAAATGCACTTTTAACATCCATTTGATATAATTTAAATTCATTGAAACATGCAAATGCTAATAACATTCTAATTGCTTCAATCCTAGCTACGGGAGCGTATGTTTCATCATAGTCTATGCCTTCTTCTTGAGTATATCCTTGAGCAACAAGTCTAGCCTTGTTTCTCACTATATGACCACTCTCATCAAGCTTATTCCTAAATACCCATCTAGTACCTACAGTAGATTTATTACTAGGCCTTTCAACTAATGTCAATACTTTACTTCTCTCAAATTGATTTAAGTCTTCTTGCATAGCCATAATCCAATGTTCATCATTTAATGCTTCTTTAATATTCTTAGGCTCTATGCATGAAATAAATGCAACATAATTACAAATATTTCTAAGAGAAGATCGAGTTGTTACCCCTTTGGATGGATCACCTATAACCTCACCATCCTTGACATAGTTGTACTCTCTTGGATAAGATACTTCCCCTTCTTCAATGGTTGGATTCTCGAGGGGATCATGAGTTTCCTCATCCTTTGTTTCTTCCTTTGATGATGATTCTCCAACGTCATGTCTAACGTTATTTGCTTATACAATACCTACATCATCATTACCACAAGAATCATTCTTCGGAAGGAGATTATCATCGAAAACAACATGTATAGACTCTTCTACAACTAAAGTTCTTTTATTAAATACACGATAAGCTTTATAATTCAAGGAATAACTCAGAAAAATTCCTTCATCACTTTTAGCATCAAATTTGCCAAGGTTTTCTTTACCGTTGTTTAAAACAAAACATTTACATCCAAAAGGATGAAAATAGCTAATGTTAGGCTTTTTATTTTTGAGAATTTCATATGGAGTTTTCTTTAAAGTTGGCCTAATCATTACTCGATTTACAACATAACAAGCGGTATTTGTGGCTTCCGCCCAAAAATATTTTGGCAAATTATTTTCACAAAGCATGGTTCTAGCCATTTCTTCTAAAGTTCGATTTTTCCTCTCAACAACTCCATTTTGTTGAGGGGTTCTAGGTGCTGAAAAATTGTGGCTAATACCATTAGAATTACAAAAATCAATAAATCCAAGATTTTCAAATTTAGTACCATGATCACTCCTAACACTAGTTATAGAGTAACCTTTTTCATTTTGGATTTTCCAAGTCTGTTTTAGCTTTCAAAAGAAGATCATTTTTAGCAATAAATTTAGAAATCAATTTATTGTATTTGGAGTTCATGGTCTCAAACTCCGAAAATAATTCATCATAAGCATCTTGTAACTCATTAAAAGATTTTGAATTTAATCTATTTGAGTTAGAAGATACCTTTGGCTCTGTGAGAGCTAATAGAGACATCACCTTTATTGGTTCTTCTTCTTCCTTGTCTCCATAGATCTCCTCAAGCTTATCCCACATCTCATTGGCATTTGAACAGGAAGAAACTCCTTTATATACATTAGGATCAATTGCACAACACAACATGTGCATAGCTTTTGTATTTTGTTGAGCTTTCTTCCGTTCTTGATCACTCCACTTCTTTGCCTTCTTTTTAGGAGAAGAATATCCTTTCTCGATCATCATCCAAGCTTCCATATCAAATGTTTGGATAAATATCATCATAAGCTTTTTCCAACGACGATAATTTGTTCCATTAAAGTGTGGAGGCACGTCAATTGGTCTGGATTCTTCCATGGAGAATGAACCGGAAGTGGACGCCATCTTTATCGATTTAACTCTTCCCGGATCTACTCAAGAGGCGATTAAACCTTCAAATGAGTTAGGCTCTGATGCCAATTGTTGAGTTAATCGATTGACGGAATCGGCCAAGAAGGGGGTGAATTGGCAATTAAAATTTTTGGTGGAAGCTTTTGCAGAAAATTGAAAGAAATTGCACATCGATTTAGAGTGGTTCGACTTTATCAACCAAAGTCTACGTCCACTACCTTAGCTATCCACACTAAGGATTTTCCAACAAATTCAATAATTTTTTCTTTATTTTGAGGCCAAAGAGATAACCTTACAACTCCCTCAAGAATATACCCAAATTCTTGATAACACTCTTTTCTCAAAGAGAAGATTACAAATTTGCAAACTTACAAGAAAAACCTCACAAGGTAGATTGTTTGCACAATTCTAGAACAAAGAAAAGAACACTCAAAGATGAATACAATTGAGCACAATAACTGTTCTTGAAAGTAAAATGAATATTGAATGAAAATAGGCTTGAAATGCTCAAACTTGAGGTTTGATGCTTTCTCTTTGATTCTCTCTTGATTCTAGTTGCTTGATGTTTCTTGTTTTTGATCAATGGCTCCTAAGCTTGTTTAAATACACCTTGAATCACTTCTGAACGTTGGGAATGATTAGTGGAGTCAATAGAGCCGTTTAAGTGTGAAAATAATTAATTTTTCTGGGTGGAGCGTCTCATGCATCGATGCATGATCAAGGATGCATCAGTGCATCAGTGTAAAATTCAAATATTTTGACCGTTGGGACACTTAGTGCATCGGTGCACTAAGGATGCATCGATGCATAAAATGCATTCGATGTTTGAAAAATAGCCTGGTGCATCGATGCATGGAGAATGCATCGGTGCATGAAATGCATTCGATGTTCAATTAAATCATAGGTGCATCGATGCATGGACTGATGCATCGGTGCATGCCTTTGAAAAATTGATTTAAGGCTTGATTTTGGTTCAAAATACTTTGTGAAAATTGTTTCAAAAATAGTTTAAGTACAAATCACAATTTTACACATTTAGTAAGGATTAAAATTGATCTTGAAAAACTTGGAGTAATAATTTGATATTCGATTAATTGAATCGAATATAATTTGTAAAATCATTTGTAAAATCATTTGTAAAATCTTAAAATTTATTTAAATTTAATTTGTTATATCGAAATATCAAAAATGTTTTCAACATAAGATTTGGACACCCTTTAAAAAATAAATTGACCTTATCTTTTAAGATATATTTAACAAAAAAAGTTTTAAACTTAAGAAGAAAATGGTTACATAATTTTTAAATTTGACACCTTAAAATAAATTTTCTAACTCCTATCCAACACCGCCAAATCACTGCCCCTCTCCTTATTGCTACAAATTCCCTCCACCACACATCCCAAGCCTCATCCTCATCCCATTCTTCCTAAACCCTACCCCTCACATGTCAAGACTTCCCCACCTCCTCACTCTAAGTAAGTCTTCACCACCTTCAAAGATTTACTAATATGATATTTTCTCTTCTCAATTGATTTATAATATTTTTCATAAATTTGTTAACTTTCAACTTATCATTAATATTGAAACAGTTTGAAGATATATACGGTTTGTTGGATTTTTTTTTTTTTTGTTTCAAACTGCGTTGTATCCTGTACTTCAAGCAATAAAGCATAATGAATGATTGATATCATGAGTAAAATTTTTGTTTTCTTCTTGTCAAGTGTTGTAAATTGGACCTTATCCAATTTAATTGGAATTTAGATTACTCACTTCATGGTATTAATGCTCAACAAAGTTAAAACGATAATACGAAAAATATATCTGCATATATTACTCCTCTTCCTTGAAAATTTCATATTATCATATATTTTAGTTTTTTTTTTTACATTTTTGTATACTTTAGCCTATCATGTGGCTTGCTTGGCCCTATTATTACAATCTATGAATCCATTTAAACACCAGAAATGGAGCTGATAAATTACTATAACGTTTTTGTTAGCGAGAGACCATGGCATGGTCAGACCTTGCTGAGATTTCGTTCCTCAGTCATCCTCTTTAGCAGCCTCTGCTTGACATTTCGAAAGAATGCTCTAGGTTCTTCAACTGCATCATTGCAGACAACATTAGTGTTCCTAAATGTGTTAGTAGAAAGTTGGATGCTTTGGACACATACCTTTTGCGGAGCAAACCTCTTATGGATGAATACTCCACTGAACAGATCGAAACTGTCACTGGTGGTGCTTTCTTTCTGCATTCAAACATCATTTTATGTCATCCCTTTAGCTTTTTATGTTTCCATGGCTCCTCTTACCAATTTAACTAGTGTTTCGAAGCTTTTCGTGTTCATGGATCCATCCGTTTTTCCCACTTTCAGGTCCAAACATGGGACGAGTGCAGAGCACATCCATCTCCTCCGGCAAAACCTGAAGAAAACCAAAAACAAAAAGGAAAACCCACCATTTTCAACATGGACAAAATAAATATTCCCGAGGATTGAAGAAAAACAATAATATCGTACTTGCAATAGAAGGTTTCTCGGGTGTTCTTTAACCGAAAGCACGTCGACGAACAGTGTCCGGCGTTTAAGGCAATGTAAAGGCCTCGGATAGAGAGAGGATTGATGTGGATAACAATATCACATCATTATCTGCTTCAAGAAATGAAACTAGATCCCTGAAATTGTAAAAACATAGGGTTTTACAAAAACAAAGCATCCGTTTATGAAGATATAAATTAAATTTAGAATAGAATCTACCCGAAGAAGGAAACACCCAATTGATGAGAGAGGTGGTAATGATCAGTCCGAGAAGTAGCCCTTATGGTAAGGCCTTGTTTGATCATTGTCTTTACCAGGAACTGCCCAAATGTGCCGAAACCCACGATGCCTACTTTTAGAGTTTGTGGAAGCAAGGAAGAAGAAGAAGAATAATAAGACATGGCTGACAGAATCTCAAGCAAAGAAAGAGAAGAAGGTTAGATGTGTTTTAGTGAAGCGGAGAGTCGTGCTTTAGGAGGTTATATAATATACGATGACTCTGAGAGAGGCAACACATTCCCCAACTATGTGAAAGAACCCAGTGACCGAATCAAAAGTTCAACGCCTGGTCAATGTTTAACTTATGCAAATATTTTAGGAAATAATACTTAAGATATCTCAAACTTTAAGTGCCGACACATTTATATCATCAAACTTTCAATTTAGTTAAATTTAACACTAATATTTAGTTTTAAGTACACTTATGTCACTTCATCATTAATGACTTAACAGAACAATAACATGATCATTGCACACGTGATGTGCTAATGTGATTGCCTCATTATCTTAACATGACTCTTTGTTGCTCAAAAAATCAAAAAGGTATTGTTGTTAGGAACGAGGTTGTGTAAGATTAGGAGGTCATTGTTTTCCCTGATTTTTTATTATTAAAAAATATAAAGATCAATATGTATTTAGACTTTTAAATTTTTATTTAACTCCTCTCATTTTGGTT
Organism: Hibiscus syriacus; assembly: GCF_006381635.1. Lineage (NCBI taxonomy): Eukaryota > Viridiplantae > Streptophyta > Magnoliopsida > Malvales > Malvaceae > Hibiscus > Hibiscus syriacus. The sequence continues at coordinate 3,247,324 of NW_024061783.1, forward strand.
TATTTTGATTTTATCCTTCCTATTTTCTATTGTTACTTATACTTTGCCCCCTTGAATTAGAATCATAGTTCCGTCTTTCATTGTTGTTATTCTTTGAGGTCTCGAATTCAAACATTGCGTATAAAGAGGTGTTGAGCAATCATTATCAAACAATTTTCTTCTCGTTTTTTATTCATACATTTCTATATCTACTTTCCACAGTTTCTGTCATTCGAGTAAAATCGTTTATAAATTTATATTCTACGTTGGAGAAATGTTAGGTAGAGCACACCAACAACTCTCTTTTTTTAATATGAGCTACAATTCCATAATTTTATATTTGATTTATTGCACCAAATTCTTAAATTTAAAAAGACTTGTTTCGAAGGTTAGTAAACGTTAATATTTATTTTGGAGATTTTTCTTTTGAAAAGCTTTGAAACAGTCATTATAACAAAACCCTAACCTAATCCAATATGCAAAAACCTTAATATGGTGCGCTACCGTTGTCGAGAACGTTCAATCGTAGGATCTGATAGTTGAGATAAAAACCTTAGATGCCCAAGGAGATGAGAGCAGTCGTTGCTAAGCGATAGTCGTTTGTTCTAAAAGAAACCCAACGATCGTGACGTATGTTCTTTTCTCCCACTTGCCGAGGACATGTCATCAATGGTCTCATATCAACTTTTCAACAAACAAATTAGACACACATGAGGCCAGATTCGCAATCGCCAATGAGACAATGGTTCTCGAATGGTTCACGTCTCGTCAAAGCCACCATGCACAAGCAAACAAAACAAATTATATATGAATCTATTAAATTTTTAGAACGAATACATGGTAATATTTGTCGACACACCCTTCTTGTTGGACCATTTATATATTTTATAGTTTTAATAATTACATTAACTAGATGATCACATGTATCCTTATTATCAACTTGTAATTTATCATTTGTAAGATTATTTGCTCAAGTAAACAAATTATGAGCACATTTTTTAGGTTTTTCCATAAATACAATTTGTCTTGATAACGTTGGTGAATCCAAGTCTCAAACTTTCATATATTACATCATGTCTATTGAAATAAATATTGAATATAAACAAAATGGCATTGTTGAGTCATTGGTCAGACAATTTCAATTAATTGTAAGACCATTGCTTATTAAATCACAATTTTCGGTATCTTTTTTGTGATATATCAGTATTACATACAACCTCACTAATTCATTTTAGGCCCAACAAGTTATCATACGTTCTCTCCGTTACAAATGATTTTTAGTTAAGAATCAAACATTTTTATCTAATTTTTTTAAATATAAATATGTTGATTGCATTAATCATAAAAGGCATTATGTAGAACATTCAAGACAATTGTGGTGCTTGAATCATATTGAAGATTGTTCTTAAAATTCTAGATAAGATCATGTTTCCAAATTATTTCTTTTGATTTTTATATATTTTCGAATTCTATATAAGATTGTTCTTTTATTTCCAAATGCTATATTATGTATTAAGAAAAATGCGTTGAAAAACATAGATGTTGACACTATGATCAATGATTCTATATCAAGAAATGCTTGAAGATAAGGTTTTTTTTATAAGTATTTGCATGCTTGAATATATTTTTGATATTTTTTATATCATAATGAATTACTTTTTGTTTAATTTAATAAAAAAAGTATAATATAAATTGTATATTACATATTTCTTAAATTTCATTTGAACTAAGAGATTTTTTTTATTTCTCCTCGAGGCAAAACAAAAAATACTCAAAACCGGCCTTGCTCACAAAAATGGATCTTCAAAGGAGATTCAGAATATATGTGGAAATCTTGTGTAAAACTACAAAGACTAGTTCGTAATGGCGATGAGCACATCAATGGAGAGCACTCTATTCAAAGTCGTGGTTTATTTGCGTTTGTTTAATCAATATTTAATGGTATGTTTAATGGTTTAATATCATTTAATTTTTAAGTGAAAGCAATTGAGAAATCATAGAAGAATTTGATAAATTTATATTATTTTGCATCTTTTGTATTTAAGCACACATAAACTGATAAAGAAGAACATGAGAGTCTAAATCATTAGTATAAATGAAAGTTTATGGAGAACATAGCGAAACTGTTGGTGAATAAACTTAATTTGTCATTAAATTCGTAACTGCACAATGGACAAATTTAAGGATGTTTTTAAATGACAATTTGAAGGGGAAAACGTTAACCATTATGGGTGTATAACCTATCAAATTAAAGCTATTGAAGTCTATTTTCAGGTGCAACAAATTTCAAGTCGATTGGATTTCTCTAGAGAAAGTTATAGCAGTTTTAGTAGTGAAGGGTAAGAATTTATTGTGTTGTTTTCTAATTTTGAGTTGTTTTAATTATGTTTTTAAATACGAATTTTAAGAGTCGTGTCTAAGGCTATAAATAGATTTGTATTCTCATGTAAGAAGGTAAGAGAGAAAATACAAAAAGATAGTTTGAATAATACAAGAGTTGTTATGATAATTGTGTTTCTTTTCCCTCCACCAAAATATATATCAAATACTTACAAATTGGTATCAGAGCCAATGACAAATTACGAGAAAATGTCGGGTATGCCAGTACCACGACTGAAGAAAGCCAACTACAACAACTGGAGCATTCAAATGCGAGCACTGCTTGGGGCCCAAGATGCATAGGAAGTAGTCAAGAACGGTTTCACCGAACCAGAGAATACTGAAGATATGACAGTAAATGAAATAAAGACATTGAAAAATACACGAATGAAGGACAAGACATCGCTATACATGCTGTTTCAAGCGGTTGACGAGTCGAACTTTGAAAAGATAGCGAGCGCGACAATTGGCAAGGAAGCATAAGATACGTTGCAAAAAGTATTCAAGGGGACTGACCGAGTAAAGCAAGTAAGACTCCAAACTCTACACGGTGAGTTGGAGGGTATGAAGATGAAGGAGTCGGAAGGTGTATCCGACTACATCACGCGTGTGCAAACTGTGGTAAATCAGCTCAAGTGCAATGGTAAAACTCTAAAGGACTCGAGGGTTGTGGAGAAAATTTTGCGGTCACTAACTGATGATTTCGAGAATATTGTATGTGCTATTGAAGAGTCGAAGGACCTGGAGGAGCTAACTATAGACGATCTCACTGGGTCACTAGAGGCACATGAGCAACGCAAGAAGAAAAAATAAGAATGAGTCGCTTGAGGAAGCACTGCAAGCCAAGGTGTCTATCAAAGACGAAAAGGTACTCTATACTCAAAACTTTAGAGGTAGAGGGCGCGACCGTGGAGGTCGCAACAATGGTCGCGGTGGTGGAGGCCGCAGTCGAGGTGGATACTATGAGGAGAAGGGGCAGTCAAACCAACAAAATTGGCGAGGTAGAGGACGTGATCGTGGGAGAGGCGGTCGGTCAAATCATTCAAATGTTGAGTTCTACAACTGCGGCAAGCATGGGCACTATGCAAAAGAGTGCAAATCAAATGTCGAATGCTATAATTGCGAAAATCATAGGCACTATGCAAAGGAGTGCTATTCCGAGAAAAAGGTAGAAGAAAATGTGAATCTAGTCGCGAAAGAGGAGACAAGAGAATATGGTGTTCTCATGATGGCCTACAAAAATATCGTTCCTGACAGCGACACGGTGTGGTATCTTGATACCAGCGCTAGTAATCATATGTGCGGGCACAAACATCTCTTTGTGGAGATGTAAGAGATAGAAGAAGGGCACGTGTCATTTGGAGATGCATCAAAGGTTCAAGTAAAGGGCTGAGGTAAAATATGTTTTTCTCAGAAAGATGGTAAAGAATGATCGATTGAGGATGTTTATTATGTGCCCGATTTGAAGAGTAATATCCTTAGCATGGGGTAATTATTGGAGAAGGGATATTCAATTTTCATGAGAGACCGAATATTGCACTTGAAGGACAAAAAAAGTCAGTTGCTTGCACGTGTGGATATGGCCAAGAATCGAATGTTCAAACTTAACTTGAGAAAGGTGCGAGAAAGATGTTTGCAAGTCAACATGGAGGATAAGGCATTGTTGTGGCACTTACGATTCGAACACTTGCATTATGGTGGCCTAAAAGAGTTAGCAAGAAAGGATATGGTACGCGAGGTACCTGACATGGATTACATTAAGAAATTTTGCGAGGGATGTGTACTTAGCAAACAAGCGAGGAAGATTTAAAAAAAAAACATAATATCATGCAAGGAGGTCTCTCGAGTTGATACACACCGACATATGCGGTCCTATCACACCAAAGTCATTCAGTGAGAAAAGGTATTTTATCACTTTTATTGATGATTGCACAACGAAAACTTGGGTTTATTTTTTGATGGAAAAATCTGAGGCATTCGAGGTGTTCAAAAAATTCAATGTGTTAGTAGAGAAGACAACCGGGCATTATATCAAGGCTTTACGGTCAGATAGAGGCGGAGAGTACATGTCAACTGCCTTTACGAAATATTGCGAGGAACAAGGAATCAAGAGGCTTTTAACTGCACCCTACTCACCTCAACAAAACGGTGTGGCTGAGAGGAAAAATCGGACTATTCTTGACATGGTTCGATCCATGTTGAATAGCAAATACATGCCTAAAGAATTTTGGGCAGAAGCGGTTCAATGCACCGTGTATGTTCAAAATCAGTGCCCACATGCGAAATTGGTGAACCAAATACCACAAGAAGCTTGGAGTGGACGAAAACCGACCGTATCGCATTTCAAAGTATTCGGTAGTGTGGCCTATGCGCATGTACCGGATCAAAGAAGAATCAAGCTCGATGACAAAAGCAAAAGATATATCATTATCGGCTATGATGAAAAGACAAAAGGTTTCAAGTTGTTTGATCCAATAGAGAAGAAAGTAGTAGTCAGCCGAGATGTGCATGTAAACGAATCAAGTTCATGGGATTGGGAAAAATCAACGGAAGTGATATTCGAGAAAGGAGAAGCATCTACCGGTGCAATCATTACACCAACAAACACACCGGTAAATTCACCAACAATCAATGATGAAGATGAGCCAAGACAACCATGGATGCAAAGCATGTAAGATTTGTACGACTCAGCAAGTGAGGTACATTTAATTTGTCTTTTGGCGGATGCCGAAATAATTACATTTGAAGAAGCGGTACAGAATGAGAAGTGACAAGCAACCATGGATGAAGAAATAAAAGCAATTGAGCGAAACCAAACTTGGGAGCTGGTTGAATTGTCAAAAGGAAGTCAGCCCATAGGAGTAAAATGGATATACAAAAAGAAGATGAATGCTCAAGGTGAGATAGAGCGGTACAAGGCAATGCTAGTTGCAAAGGGGTATCGACAAAAGGCGGGGATAGACTATGATGAAATGTTTGCCCTAGTTACAAGAATGGAGACGATTCGCCTTCTCATTTCTCAAACAGCTCAATTCAAATGGAAAATTTTTCAAATGGATGTCAAGTCAACATTTTTGAATGGTGTGCTAGAAGAAGAGGTGTATGTAGAGCAACCACCTAGGTACATGAAAATTGGGGAAGAAAAGAAGGTGCTGAAATTAAAGAAGGCACTTTATGGACTGAAGCAAGCACTTCGAACTTGGAATACCTGCATCGACACTTACTTCAAGAAGAACGGGTTTACTCAATGCCCATACGAGCATGCATTGTATGTGAAGAAAGAAAAAGGTAACTTGTTGTTTGTAGCTCTTTATGTTGATGATCTTATATTCATGGGGAATAATGAGGAGATGATAAAAGATTTTAAAGAGGCTATGACTCGGGAGTTCGAAATGACAAATTTGGGTTTGATGAAGTACTTTCTTGGCCTGGAGGTTAGACAAGAAAATATTGGGATTTTTGTGTCACAAGAAAAATATGCAAAAGAAATTCTAAAAAGAAACAAAATGGAGGATTGTAATCCGGTATTGACACCAATGGAACCCGGGGCAAAACTTTCTAAGTTTGATGGTGGAGAACGAGTAGATGCGACCAAGTACCGAAGTCTAGTTGGGAGTCTTCGTTATCTCACATGCACAAGGTCAGACATTTCTTATAGCGTTAGTGTTGTAAGTAGATTCATGGAGGAGCCAGTCTACACGCATTTGAAAGCAGTAAAGAGAATTTTGCGGTATATTCATGGAACTGAATCCCTTGGGTTATTCTACACAAAAGCTGAAGATTTCATGCTAGTGGGATATTCCGATAGCGATTGGTGCGGTGATGTGGATGATCGAAAGAGTACATCGGGATATGTGTTCTTTTTGGGGGACACGACATTCACTTGGATATCAAAGAAACAACCAGTCGTAACACTCTCTACGTGCGAAGTAGAGTATATGGCAGCAAGAAGTTGTGTGTGTCATGTGATTTGGTTGAGAAGATTGCTGAAGGAGCTAAATTTTGCTCAAGAGAATGCCACACAAATTTACTTGGATAGTAGATCAGCGATTGAATTGGCAAAGAATCATGTCCATCATGAAAGAAGTAAGCATATTGACCTGAAGTTCCATTTCATCCGAGAGCACGTGAAGGAAAATGAGATAGAACTGGTGTATATGAAAAGTGAAGACTAAGCAGCTGACATCTTTACAAAGCCACTGTCCACAAGACTTTTTGAGAAAATAAGAAATCTACTTGGCATGAAGGACAGAAGAGAATTAAGTTTAAGGAGGGGTGTTGGTAAATAAACTTAATTTGCCATTAAATTCGTAACTGCACAGTGGACAGATTTAAGGCTGTTTTTAAATGACAATTTTAAGGGGCAAACGTTAACCATTATGGGTGTATAACCTATCAAATTAAAGCTATTGAAGTCTATTTTCAGGTGCAACAAATTTCAAGTCGATTGGATTTCTCTAGAGAAAGTTATAGCAGTTTTAGTAGTGAAGGGTCAGAAATTACTGTGTTGTTTTCTGGTTTTGAATTGTTTTAATTCTGTTTTTAAATACGAATTTTAAGAGTCATGTCTAAGGCTATAAATAGATTTGTATTCTCATGTAAGAAGGTAAGAGAGAAAATACAAAAAGATAGTTTGAATAATACAAGAGTTGTTGTGAGAATTGTGTCTCTTTTCCCTTCACCGAAATATATATCAAATACTTACAGAAAACTCAACCCTCGATAATCACTAGGGTTTACTGAGAACCAACTGGTGATTGCTTGTGGTAATAATGGCATGCCTTTCTCTTATTACACCAACAACAAACATATGCATCGATCTTAGATATACTAAATGACAGTGGAACTGCAAGGCGAGTAAAGAAGCTACTATTGTAGTAATATTATCACACAGAATGTAGATGGTGGGGGTGGAGACCTGAAAATTTGAGGAGGTGGAGGTAGAAACTTGGAGATGAAACGAGATGACGATGGAAGACGCGAGGACCTTTAAACGGAGGGAGAGACTAGAGATTACTTGTAATACGAGGGAGCTGGCGGTGACTTGTATGTGTATGGAGGTGGTGGAGGTGACTCATAAACGTATGGAGGAGGTGGAGGTGACTTATAAACGTACGGAGGCGGAGGAGGTGACTTGTATACATATGGAGGAGGAGGTGATTTGTACTTATACAGAGGTGGAGGAGGTGATTTGTATACGTATGGAGGTGGTGGTGGTGACTTGTACTCATATGGAGGAGGATGAGGTGATTTGTACTTATAAGGAGGTGGAGGAGGTGGCTTGTATACGTACGGAAGTGGTGGTGACTTATACTCATATGGAGGAGGAGGAGGAGGTGTTGGCGACTCGTACTCATATGGCAGGAGTGTTTGTGATTTGTAAACATATGAAGGAGAGGGAGAAGGAGAAGGAGAAGATGAGTAGTACTCAGGAGATGGTGGAGACTCATATTCGTATGGTGCAGGTGCAGGTGATGCATAGTAGTACGGTGGTGGTGAGTAGTACTCAGGAGATGGTGGAGACTCATATTCATATGGTGCATATGCAGGTGATGCATAGTAGTACGGAGGTGGTGGTGGATGAGGAGGATCACCATAAGACTTGAGCCGCTACAGTATTGATTATCAAGCACCATGCCAAAGCAAATGCTAAGTGTGGCCAAATCTTGGCCATCTAGGGCAGAACAAGGCACTTAAAACTTCCGCTACTTTGAACTTCAACTCTACACAAATTAAGGACAATTCCTATTACTATTGTGTGCAACACACTGGTGGGCTTGATAGTTTTTATAGTGAAATCTCCAATAACCAAATGAATTTTAAAATGACGTACGAAACTTCATGACCGTAATGATTATTGATAATAGTAATTTTAAATGAATTTTAAAATGAATTTTTTTGCTTGAACCAGTTCTCTCCTAGACCTTAATGTATTATTGACTTGTATTTGGTGTTGGGTAACTTATGAACCAGTTCTCTCCTAGAACCTGTCAAAATGTAAAATAAAAGTTATCAGTTTTCTGGGTTTAAAATAATATGCTAGAGTGACATAAAACTGCAGCAGTAGGAGTATGCAGGCTCTTGGTTAACCAAAAAAAAAACAAATGTTTGGAAGAGTATTTTATTATTTAAATCAAATTTTACCATACAAGAAAAATTAGACCAGACATGTTCTCCGTTTGGCAATCCACTAGTGGAATAAAAAGTATTTGCAAAAAATCAACTAATTGAGTTATATTTTTATAGCTTTAATTGTATTATCTTGCCCATCCTTGCATGCAAGTAGATAATTTGTTAAAAAATAACTCTTAATCATTTAAAATTAAATATTTATACTCATGACATTCATGATGCTCGAATCTAAGACCTCAAGAAATAACAATAATTCTCTTGTTTCGTGCTTATTTACCGTATAAATAAATAAATTTTAAAAGTGAAAAAATATATCAACTCAGTGTATCAAGTTTATTTCATACTTAAAATTGATTTGATATGTTCAATTTTAATGATTTAATCAATAACTTATTTAGTTATTAATGTATAAACTACTAAATCGACCGCATACATTCCCCTTGCCACATGAAAGTAGAGTTGCAGAAAAATGTATATCAGATCATGGCATAATTGAAACTCTGCCTGCAATTGTACAGGTCGTCTCAAACACTAAGCTTTGGGTGGAAATCAGAGCTTACAAATGGCGCTGTAAATTCATCTAGGCACGCCATTCTTATTCGTTCCGGTGTTGCGGGATTATCGAGCGGAAACCACCCGGCATGACCCGTTTCTGCTCTGGCAGCTAAAATGGCGTCTTTGATGGCAAAGAAAACAGATGAAGCCATGAAAAACGGAGGCTCGCCAACAGCTTTCGATGAATGAATCGCTTTTACATTTGGATTCCCCTGCACGCTAGCACGCAAACATATAAACAAAGACTTCAAATTATCTAGAACCAAAAGAACTACTTTCCAAATTAACAAATAGGTGGCAAAGCACAAAGTTCCAGCTGCAAATGGAATAAGAAATGACCCTGCAACTAACCTTAAGGAAATAATCAACTTGTTAAACTACTTCTACGGACATGAAAATGTTTAAGATGCAACACTGATATGAGGCTTGGAGAGAAAAGAAGAAGAAGACGCGTCTTCAACGGTACCTTCAATAGAGAAACATTAAACTTGAATGGAATATCATTTAGAGACGGAATTTTGTAACTTCCAGGTCCACATGTGTACAAGCAGCCAGACGGAATCCATTTATGAGACGCATCACCCCACTTAAGTTCTTCCAAGGCAACCCAACCAAGACCTTGGATAAATGCACCTTCAACCTGCATTAAAAGATCGAATAACATATAGAGACATTAGCTTGTCAATAAGCTAGAAGTTAAGATTGGAAATTAACGACCTGTAACTAAACAGCAGGTACGACTTTTATTTAACGCACACACCCTGCAGACGCAGCTTCTCAAACTCAGATCCTCTAGGGAGAACAACATTCCCTTTTACCACTAAGGCTACTGAGTGGTCACCACTCAATGGGTTCTTGTAATATGAAATTAACATTCATAATCCCGGAACAATTACATATCCAAGCTAAAGTGATGTGCATATCATAGCTCGTTTCTTGCAGATATCACCAAGGCGAATAGACATTTCAACTTGAAAAGTATAATTAAGTTCGAATGATCAGTCTAATTAAAAAGAAGCAAGGGAATGCACCTGGCCAACATCTATTGCAGGATTGAGAGAGTATCCTAGATCCATGAAAACATTTGCTGTTCTTGTGTGGAAATCTCCGGTCAATGTATCGATTTCGACCTCAGCGAATGCAGCCCCATAGGTATAGTAACTGAATGGCTTTCCTTTTCCGGTGCTCCAATCAAAGCCAATATCAGGTGTGATGTAAAATCCATGGGCAGAAAGGTCTATTCGCTCCAAGTAACATGCAGTGACCAGCTAGGTAAAATTAAAAGAAAAACAAAGCATGTCAGAAGTATTGAGTTGCATTTCTTCGCTAAATAAACATCAACTATTGACTTGCACAACTAGTTCCAACCTAACCTCTGGTCTTAAAAACTATTGAATCAACTAAATTTTGTCAAATTTAACGAGAATAAAACATAATAAACCCGTATTATTAACTTTGTGATGGTACAATTTGCTTATAGAACACAGCAAAACAAAAGAAACTAAACTATCAACTTCAACCGCAACCTTCATAAACGTTTACCACTATTCAATAGGAAAAGGTTGGGAAGAAAAAGAGTTCTAAGGAAAAGAAATTATTCTTTAAAATAGTAGTGTAGACAATAGTATGCAGTAATTGATCTGCAAAATTACGGAAGAAATAATACCTCAGCAAATGAACTAAAATTGTGCTGTGAAGCAATTGGTTCCATCCTTGCCTTTATCTGCTCACATGCATCCAAAGCTGCAGCTGCATACATATCAGAACTAGCAGAAGCTGCTGTTGGAGAAGCATTAGGAACCTAAACAGCAAAAGATGGATGCAACACGAAATTAGAAAATAGTTTATTATGGAAATGGTATTTTAATATTCACCAGATGGATGATTAAACATAAACAGAAGCTAATTAGTAGAGAATATAATTCTTGACTTGAGAAAATCTTTTATGGATTTGCTGCGATTAGTGATGGTGCAAGCATTATTTTGCAAGATCAGTTCATTAGATTAGTTTGAAACCCACGTTTATATATCGTTTCATGTTTCAACAATAAAATTTTATGGTGCAATTAATTTTTTATCATCAATTTCTACGTGACACCCTTGGCCTCTCAAATACATCTGTGATTTTGATTGTCACCTACACATAACAAGTAAGATTTATAAATATCTTTAGATTCGGTCTTTGTAACTTCTTATTTTATGGTTCTGTTATCATCTAGCTGAGGCCAACTACACATGAAAGGCTGCCACTAAATTAAAAAGCTTTTGAAAACAGCTAATGGTTAGCAAAAGGTAATTCAGATAATATATGAAAAATAAAGAATTGCCAAATTGCAATCTTAGCTTTCTACCTTGTCAGTACTTGTATCTGATATAAAGACGGAACTGAGAGGGATATTGAAGGCAGATGCAGCAACTTGAGCAACTTTTGTATGTAAACCTTGCCCCATCTCAACACCACCATGTGTAACTAAAACAGTACCATCAGTGTAGACATTAACAAGAGCTCCCGCCTACAGTGATCGAAAATATATATATTTTTTAAAAAATGGTCATTGAAAGAAACACGATTATGAATGATATACATTGAAAGAGATAACTTCTCATTCTACACGCATGTAATATTCCTAAGAATATATCAATCAAACAAATATAGCCTGGAAAAACATTTGCAGAAACAAACTCCCTACATAAAGACAACCCTAAATAAATAGTCTATGATGTTTACCTGATTCATGAACTTAGTTGTAAATGATATGCCAAATTTTGTTGGAATCATAGCAATACCACGCTTCTTCCACCGGTTTTGAAGATTAAATTCATCAACTTCTTCTCGAACCTTCAGAAAGTCGCAAGATACTTTCAGCTCATTCCAGACCTGAGCCAGAGTACAGTGTTTTAATTGTTGACCATAATGCGTTATTGATCCTTCACCTTGAAAGTTAATCTCCTGACACAATTTTCAATAATGAGCCATGATATTGCTTTTTTTAACAATGGTATGATTGAAGGTAATAAAGTAACATAAATATAAAACTTACCCTAATCTCTTCTGGACTCTTTTTAAGTTCTAAAGCAATTCTTTGAATCCAATTCTCAGCTATAAGCATACCTTGAGGACCACCAAATCCTCGGAATGCGGTGTTACTTGGAAAATTAGTGAAGCAGACACTTCCAAAAATTCTGACATTCGGTATCTCATAGACATTGTCTGAGTGAAACATAGCACGCTCAAGTATCGCAAGGGACAGATCCAACGAATTTCCAGCATTATTGTAGATTTGAAGATCCAAAGCCAGCACTTCTCCCTTATTTGTAAATCCAACCTAGACGAAGTAATTTATTCTACTGTTATGCTATTCGATCATAAACATAAAAACAAGCTCAGACATATGCAAACAAAATGAGTGCAATTGATTGAAGTCAGCTGGGCCATAAAATTGATGTTAAAAAAAACTGTTATCGATTCAAAGATGCTCAGCCATAAGGCTTTGTTCCTTCTTATTTTCACAATTAAAAGATTTAAACACAAACCAAAAATATAAAAAAAATAAATATACCAAACTAATACAATATTTAAATGTTTTCCTAGATTGATCCATCATGTTATTCCACTTGGTAGTCAGTACCTTGTACTTTCCAAGAAAGCTGTGGCGCTGCCCCGATGTAATCATGTCGATATCTCTATCCAGTGTTAATTTCACTGGCCTATTCAGCAGATAAGATGGCACAGCAGCAGCAGCAGCAATGAAAGCTGATCTAGTCTCCTTTCCACCAAATCCACCACCGATCCGTTTAGTTTTACAAACTACTTTAGACATAGGAAGACCAAGAACATGAGAAACATATTTCTGGTGCTTTTGAGGGGCCTACACATAAATAATGACAAAATTACACAATCTCCCAAAATATAATAAAATGATATAAAGAGAAGACGCAAGATAAAGCATTTAGCCAAAAGAGACAATTAACAAAGCATCCTACTTACCTTTTAGGTTAACAGTTGTATAGAAATTTGTTGAATATAGGTATAAATAAGTGCAAAGGCGAGCAAAACATATATGATCATAAGGAACACAACCGGGAAAGAAAATACAAATACACAAGGGAAAACAAAATACGGCAAGCACATCAAAGGGGAAATAATCACAAGCCTGATAGCTGACAAACCCGCTCAAACTAGGAGCTGTATAAAACACGCCAACATACACAATAACTATATATTATAGTCATTTCTGAATTTTTAAGCTATTATTTATCCACATTTCTCTACATCATTTCTAGCTTATATGAATTCCTAGTATTTTCATGAAAAATAAAATAACAGAACATGTATAATAATTTAATTGATAACCATCAAAAGTGGATTGAACTCTATAAATAATTTGAGTTAAGAGACTAAGCATTTATCAATAAATAATTCAATCATATCAGGGCATGTGAATAAAAGAAATATAAGTAATGAATAAGTTTTGGCATTCTTACTTGAGTGGACGAAATCATATGAACTTCATTGCCACTGTCCATGGTCCAAACTAAGCTGCTCTGTGTCTCCAAGTAGAAGTGTTCTTGGCCTCCCACTTGAACTTTTCCCTCTATGATCTTTTCACATTGATCTGATTGGAAACAGAGATCTACATCCCCTTTTCTCATAAACTTCTGAGAGTTGGGATGAAAACTTTTGGCAACGACTGCATCCTCGATTGACAAGATTGCTGGGAGCTCTTCATACTCCACATGAACTTTTCCAGCCGCTAGTTTTGCATTCTCATGGGTATCAGCCACCACAATTCCTATAACCTGTACAAATTATAAGAGCAGTTTCAATGCAATGTGTTTACATAAGACATAAAGGAATTCATTTTCCTCTCTCCAAATTAGTATGAGTTGATTATTGAAGTTCAGTATAAAAGGTTATCTCAAGTTTCCACCAGTATTGAATGGATGTCACATCCGATGCACCTCTGGCAATAGTTTCTCAAGCACGTAAAGGAACCTCTCTACGTCCTCTCAAGGTTTGCCAAGGATTGTCACTGAGAAATGTTTAACTAAATAAATTGTATTCAATAAGCCTTTTTACCTGCCCTACACAAGTGACAAATTCTGAAGCAAATAGCTCCTCATCCAAGACAACTGGTCCAATTTTATTACCACCAGGAATATCCTTGGCAAAGAAGATGCCAGCAAAGCCAGGTGAAGACTTGGCACCTGAATCATCAATGGATAATATTCGAGCATGGGGCTTTTTGCTCAAAACTAATGCTGCATGCAGACCATTAGGAGGCAATGGTGTGTCATCGGTATATTCTGCCTCTCCAGTAACCTGAAGAACATGATACCATGAACACTATCATGAAGATAATCTTGGAGATAAAACTCAGTGAAAAGTAAGAATCAAAAGCACTTAGTCAATATCTGTTAACAATTTATGACCTAGTCAAAAGATGTACAACGGTGAGAAAGAGTATCATCCCATTCGTTACTAATGATGTGTCCAAGTAGCATTACAAAAAAAAAAAAAAGACAGATAAAGAACAGAACAGAATGGTACAGCTGTGAACAGTAACAAAACGACAGAAACTATCATAAATCTAAAAACAAATGTAACCAGGACCCTTCATTTTGAACTTTCCACTCAAAACTACAAACTCAGTAGTAAGGAGAATAGCTTGTGAATTTTCATACCTGAAGCCTGGCTGATAGATGAACCTCTGGTGAACCTACAGATGTTCCATGTTTTCTGATTTCATAGTCCTGACTTGCAACTAGTGATGGACGGTGAAATGACTTTATGGCTGACAAATGTGATAATGGTACACTTTCCTTAATGGATTTATTTCCCTCGATTTGATGTGAAACCCAAAGGAAAAATTTAAAGAAGAATCCAAGGGTCAAAGATCTTCGAAACTCCACCATCCCACCAGGAGCATCTTCCTTGAGCACAACATCAGTTCGTAAGACATTTAAAGCACCTTGTAGTACATCCCGGTTCCATTCCTTTCCAATTAAAAATTCTTTTGTTTTAGTTGCACATAAAGAGAGAGGCGCTACCCCACCATAAGCAATTGATGCATCTGAAACAATCCACTCTTCACCTTTCTCCTCCAAACAGACACGCATTCCAGCATTCACAATGGCAATATCATCATCCCTTCTATGTGCCTGTTTAAATTCTTTGACATATTCAAAGGGCTTAGTCCATGGTAAGAATATTGACAGTAATATTTCATTACTGGTCAAATCCACTTTACGGTACCCAAGGAAGAAATTTTCTGCAGGAGTAGTTCTTATATTCCCATTGCAGTTGATGATTCGAAATTTTGCTCCAGCGGCCATCCAGAGTGGGTTTAAGTCTGAAATTGGACTAGCCGTACACACATTTCCCCCAACAGATGCAACATTTCTTATTTGTGTCCCAGCAAACCACTTTAACTGCTCAATAAAGGCCTTGCATGCTGATGTTTCATGAGCAGGACGTTGAGTTACAACCTCTCTAAATAAATTCAAGAGTTCAGTCAGTCGTACTGCAGCACCTATCTCTATTCCATCATCCTTAACATTTAAAATATTGAGTTCAGGAACATAAGCGACAGAGGTCAAAATTTTATATGGAATTCTCTTCAGCCTCATCTCGATACCAACTTCAGTGTTACCTACTAGCAATTTCACATTCGGGTATTTCTCCTTCAACTCAAGCACATCTTTAATTGTTAAGGAACGATACCATTTAAGGCCTCCCAGTCCACTCAAATTTAAAGGAGTTAATTTCCTTCGTAACAGCTCAGGAGGAAAAATAAGTTCTTTATCTGTATATGCGCTTCCATCTACCTCACTGTAAGATAAAGGTTTATACCAGGTACCATCAATAGATTGATCATTGGTGTCTACATCATGAACAGTTTTCGACCCACAGGAACATGGATTACCTGTTGAAGGACAAATAAACTCGCCTTCCTTAAGGCTAAGTGAAGATGTATCTGCGAATAATGCATCGCTGTTTTTAGAAAAAACTCTAAATGAATCAACAATTGGTCTGTAACCAGTGCAACGACACAAGTTTCCAGCAAGGGATTCTTCAATTTGCTCTTCAGTAGGAGGTGCTTTGCTTGACCGCAACAATGCATACAATGACATGATAAATCCAGGAGTGCAAAATCCACATTGGGAGCCATGAGAACGTGCTAATGATTCCTGCAGAGATATATGAAAGTCACAATGGGATAGTGGAACATTCTTTCCTATAAGGATTCTTTTTGGTTTTTATTAGCATATTTCATACATAAGTTCAAGTCATTTGAATCAGACATATATTACTTCCTCTTATCTTTCCTGTAATCTGAACAATACTATTATCGAAATAAGTTTTAGGAAAAACAATGGAATTTAGAAAGGCTATCATCTTAGATTACGTCTAATTAGACACCAGATGAAACAGGAAGATTCAAGTTTTATATATTGCCTGTATCAGCAATCTTGATCACAAAAGAAAAATTCAACTTAGATGAAGAATTGACAGTGTACCCAAAACAGCAGATGAATAAGAAATATTCTCTCACATTTACCCCAAGCAATCAAAATACCAATCACTTTTTCAACTATCATGAGATTATCTACAAGCCAGATAAATAAAATAGAGTTCCTCGCAAGAATTAAGAAATTGGTATAAATAGAATCAAATAAGGCACTACTAAGAGCAAGCCAACTCAAGAAATGTATATTACTTGTATGGGGTGCAAGCCACGTTTGCGGTTCCCAATTCCCTCCACCGTAATAACATGCATTCCTTCTACGGAATAAAGAGGAGTCAAGCATGCATTGACAGCATAATGCCTGGAATAAGTTTTGAAAGCATTTATTTTATACAGATGCTGAGAGATGGTAGAAAGCATTAAGTAATACCATCATTAAAATTTGGAAGAAAGAAGGCAGATAGATAGACTCACGTGCATTTCTTCATCTTTCTATCGTAATGAGAAACCATGACAGTGCAAGCCCCACAACCACCTTCACCGCAGCCAAGCTTTGTTCCTGTCAACCCAACATCTTTACCAACAAAAAGAACCAGATTAGTTTTTTGCTACTTTAATTTCTGGTTAAAACACTAAATATGCAAAAACACAAAAAAGGGTAATGCAAAATTGGAAGAAACGAGACTTGATGACCTCAATAAGAAGAAACAAATTTAGAAAACTGATAATCTATAAAACACATAAAGTTAGCAGTAACATAATCTATAAAACACATAAAGTTAGCAGTAACACAAGTAGCCAAGGTTAATTCTCAAATGAAATAGTTCCACAATTAAAAGGAATTATGCGAACTTAAGGTTCTAAAGTAAACTGCTCTCACAGTTCCTTAACATTGTAAAAGCTGAAACCTGATCATACATATCTCAAATTTAAATAACCGTTAAAATTACAATCACTAAGTTCTCTTTTCTGCCTAAAGAAAACAGAATAACTGTTAGAAGGCAATTTGCAAAATATCAGAAGCTTTAGACATGGGACGCAGAACATCAAGGAAAGGTAATATTAGCTTGAGTTATTGAGTCAGTTTATAGGTTAAGTGAAAGAATTTGGCAATTAAAATGTTTACTTAAAGTCATATAAATAAGTTGCCCGTGCATTTTGTAGGTTGATTAATTGGCTCTAATCCCCTACCAATCTTATGATTAACTTTGCTTTAGGACATGTAACCAGACCTAATTATGGTTTTATGAACTTCATTTTCTTCTTTTCTTCCCCTCCCAGTTTTCTCTATTTTCTTCGAAACTAACAACTCATGAAATGAAACAATCTCTCTTTTTCATCCTTTTGGACTCAAAACTTCCAAACTTAACTTCCCTTCTCCATTCCTTTTCCAGCATTTCCAAAACAAACACTAAACAAAGTTCAATACTGCTATAAAGCAATCCAACAGTAATCTTAAATAAGCTCGAGTTACCTCTCGAATTCAATAAATAAAAAAGCACAAAAGCCAAAAGTAAGCTTAACCCAAGCTTTTCTGAATCTTTTCTCCGATACTCCTTTTAAGGAAAACCAATCAAAAATCAAACAAAATTGTTATTACCTCTGAGGTACTCCAGCAAAGTGAAGTGAGCAAATCCATCAGGCAACACTTTGCGGACTCCATTAACGTATAAAATAGCCTCCTTGGGTTCCTCCGCAATCTGCTCCATTTCTTCCTCCTTCTTCAAAGAACCCATTTTGATAAGATTATTCCTTTAACAAAAAAAGAAAGAAACCCAGAAACAATATCAACCCTGAATCGAAAAACAAACTTGAGGAAGGGGAAATGAATCGGGTTTTCACAAGCTCAATTGAAATGATTGATTGATAAAGGTCTAAAAATATGTACTTTATTCAGTTTATTGAAAAGACACGTACTCTTTTAGATATGTCTTGAAGTCAACTTCATCCGAGGAAGATTCTCATCTGCCCTATATGTTCCGATTGCACACTCTTTCAATCTCTTTTGCCTACGGTTAAATTACATCTAGTCACTTAAGTATTAGTAAATTTACGTTTTAGTCATTAGACTAAAAAAATACTTTTCTATCATTTGACTAATCGAGTTTGATTATTTTATTATAATAATATATCTAATCTTCAATATTTTTATTTTTTATGAATTTAATTTAGAGTTATAAAAATTAATTCTCAATATTTTATTTTTTAAAATTGGTCTTGATTATTAAAAAAATAACCCTCAATGGTGTTCTTTCCCTCTTTTTCCATTCATTTATTTTTTATTTCATTTTTCAATAAGATAATTGTTTTAATTTTTGGTCTTATTTTATTTATTTGGATTTTTAATGGGTTAATAGAACGTGGGGGGGGGGATAGAAATATTATTCATTTGAATAATGATATGTGTATTTATCCATTATTTTAAAGTAAGACATTAAAAAGATCTTTAAACGAGGAAAAAAACAACAACGATAAGAAGGGCCGAGTGGGATGCCGTTAAGAGATTGCCTAATTATTGGAATAAACCGACAGTATTGAGTCATAGTATAGAATGATTTAATATTTTCGGTAAATTACATAAATCATCACTCAATTTTATTTTCACCTTTATTTTGGTAATTAAAATTCAAAATATTTTAATTTAATCACTAAACTTTTCCGAGTTACTCATGTTTAGTCACTCAATTGTTTATATATCTAATTATGTGCTGACTTGGTATATTTTATTAATTCCTTAGACTATAGATCATGTTTATTGTTGTTGTCGGTGATTAATATATTCAAAATTTTTAAATTGATGTACTTTGATATCATGAGTTCTAATTTGACATCTGTTTTCACATGAATCCATTAATCTCAACTAAATCTTAAATTTTAATCAAAATCCAAACCTTAAACAATAATGAAACCATAAATTTCATAACATATTTTTGACCATAAATCTTTTTTGTTGTTGCCATTAACACTTTAGTGATCGAAAAAATAATTCTAATGATGAAAATATGGACACTGATAAAGAGATTAATATACTATCTCAAAATCATGATAATCTCACGATTAGATGTTGAAAATCGATGATAGATAAGATAAAAATGTGCAAGAAAATAATGCTTTTGTGGACTTTCTGTCACACCCCAAGATGGGGTTAGATTTCTTTTTGTTTAAAATATATGAAATGATATGATGTTGGTTGGCTAATAATTATTTTATTAGACCATTAAGTTATTAAATAAATTGAAGATAAGGAGTTAGGTTGAATGTGTACAAATTGTTGGATGAGTGATTGATTAAAATACATGGATTGATTTGTTTATATATATATATTTTAAATATTTGGGAACCACAACTTGAAGAGATATATTTTTAAATAAGGATAATGGTATGGCAGTGGAATCCATTTCTTTAAGTTTTCACTTTTGCAAGCTTTTGTATCCACTAAATCCCACCGAGAAAGTTGCTTTAGTTTCAATGGACGCAGCCACTATAACCGCTTCATCTCTGCAACTTTCCTCAGCTTCCACTTATGGAATTTTGGAGCGGAAGCTATGTCTGCCTCGCATGCAGTCGAGTTGCTTTGGACATGGGTTTCTCCCGAGTGATTCTTGAAGGAGACAAGAGGTAGTGCAAGGAGTCTACATGCATGGTATTGTCGCTTCATCTCTCACGATGGAAACCGAGTGGTGTACTTTCTGGTAATTGATGCATCACTGGGACTCTTTGACCGGTTATGGATTTAGGAAGCTCTTAGGGGTGGCGAACTTAGCTATGACAGATCGATGTTGGCTAGAGACCCTCCATAACTTCGCTTTCTTATACCTCGTTCGTGATATAGAATCTGATACAACGACAAAAGATTTTGATCCAAAAGCAAGTTTATACACTGAGCCATGCTCTATAAACCAATCGTACAAAGAGAAGGAAGTGAGAAAAAAGTGGACGATGCAATCACTCGAGCAAGTCCAATATGACTTTCGGTTCTGTATTGCCGTGGGGGCCAATGAATTATCAACTACTTTTGTTTATTGAAATTGCCGCGGGGTCCAATGCATTTTCAATTGTTGCATTTGCCGTGGAGACCATTCCATTATCATTTTAGTTATTTATTGCAAACACATGGCTATTTGTTATGTATGGCTCATAAAAAGTCTCGTTGTGGGGTTACGAATTATGTGGGTTGGGGGTGTGGGGGCGCAGCCCCCGCGGTACGGTACAGGGTTGATTTTGTAATTATGTACCAGGGTTTTCTATTATAAATAGAGATGTAACCTAGACCTAAAATATCATTGAATAAAAACTTCTAGCGCCGCATAGGCACCGAGGACGTAAGCACATTGCCGAACCTCGTAAAATTCTCGTGTTCTTTCGTTTTCTTTACCCGTTTTCGTCAACAATTGGTATCAGATGTCAGGAGCAAAATTCGAAGTCGCGAAATTCGATGGTCATGGTAACTTCGGATTATGGCAAACGAGGGTGAAGGATCTATTGGCGCAGCAAGGGATCTTGAAGGCTTTGCGACCTACAAAGCCGGCGTCGATGGATGAGGAAGATTGGGAAGAATTGCAGCAGCGAGCGGCAGGAACCATACGATTATGCTTGGCGGACGAGGTCATGTATCACGTCATGCATCTATCGTCTCCAGACGAAATTTGGAGGAAGTTGGAAAGTCAGTTTATGTCCAAATCCTTAACGACAAAACTGTATCTGAAGCAGCGGCTGTATGGGCTGAAGATGCAGGACGATCACGATTTGGCGCAACACGTGAATGTCTTCAATCAAATCGTTTCTGATCTGGCTCGGCTTGATGTGAAAATTGAGGATGAAGACAGAGCGATGATTCTGTTGTGTTCGTTGCCTTCCTCTTACGAACACATGGTGACTACTCTTACATATGGGAAAGAGACTATCAACGTTGAGGAGATTACTGCAGCCTTGTTGGCTCACAACCAGCGGAAGCAGAATGCAGGGGAAAGCTCTCAAGCCGATAGCTTATATGTCAAGGGTAATCGAGATCGTGGACGGAAGCCAGAGAAGGCAGGGTCCGGGAAGCGGAATTCCAGATCCAAATCCAGGGATAAGAAGACGATTCACTGTTACAAGTGCAAGGAGGCGGGACATATGAAGCGAGACTGTCCGAAGTTGAAAAAGCAGACCGATGAGAAGCATGATGGCTCATCCAAGTCTGTGAACGTGGTCGAGGATGATACTTCTGATTGCAGTGAGGGTGATATGCTTTCTATTTCAACGACACAATTGACGGATGCTTGGATTCTTGATTCTGGATGTTCTTATCACATCACGCCAAATAGGGAATGGTTTTCGACATACAGGCCGGTTAATTCTGGTTCGGTTTATTTGGGTGATGATCGATGTTGCAATATTGTTGGTATTGGTGATGTCAGAATTAAGATGCACGATGGCTCCGTTCGGACGTTGAGTGGTGTTCGACATATCCCAGACTTGAAGAAGAATTTGATTTCCTTGGGCACTTTGCACAAGAATGGTTTTATCCCTAAGGCTGACGAGGATAGGGAAACCATTCGGATTGTTAAAGGAGCATTGACTGTGATGAAAGGCAAGATGACTGCAGGGAATATCTACAGATTGTTAGGGAGTACCGTGGCAGGTGGAGTTCACTCTGTTGAGTCCTGTGATGATACGACAAAATTGTGGCATATGCGCCTTGCTCATCTTAGTGAACGTGGTATGGCAGAATTACACAAGAGAAACTTGTTGCATGGTGTCAAAAGCTGTAAGCTCGACTTTTGCAAGTATTGTGTTCTTGGTAAACAGACTAAAGTCCGTTTCAAGACTGCGAAGCACACAACTCAAGGGATTCTTGATTATGTGCATTCTGATGTATGGGGGCCTTCCACGACATCGTCTTTGGGTGGATCTAGGTACTATGTTACTTTTATTGATGATTTTTCACGGAAAGTTTGGGTGTATTTTTGAAACAGAAATCTGAAGTTTTTGAGAAGTTCAAGCTGTGGAAAGCTGAGGTAGAAAACCAAACAGGACGAAAAATCAAGTGTTTGCGGTCTGACAATGGTACGGAGTACACAGATTCACAGTTCCTACAATTCTGTAAGGAGCATGGGATTCAGAGGCATTTTACAGTGCGCAAGACACCACAACAGAATGGTGTTGCGGAACGAATGAACAGGTCGTTGAATGAAAGAGCCAGATGTTTGCGGTTGAATGCAGGGCTTCCCAAACACTTCTGGGCTGAGGCTGTTAACATGGCGTGTTACCTTATCAACAGATCGCCAAGGGCATCGCTGGCTGGGAAAGTTGCAGAAGAGGTATGGACTGGTCATGATGTTAGTTTTGATAACTTACGGATTTTTGGTTGTCCTGCTTATGTGCATGTACCTGCTGATGAGAGATCCAAACTTGATGCAAAATCGAAGGAGTGTATTTTTCTGGGTTACAAGAAAGGTGTCAAAGGATTCAAGTTCTGGGATCCAGTTGCGAAGAAAGTTGTGATTAGTAGAGATGTCGTTTTTGATGAACAGTCTATGTTGCAGCATAAGCAAGACACGACAGTGGTAGATTTCGAGCAGTTTCCAGTTGAGAAACCAGAAACTTCTCAACCGACTTCTGGTGGTTCCACTACGAATGATTTGCAGGATTATAGTCTCGCCAGAGACAGGGTGAGACGGACGAATATAAAGCCTCCGAACAGATTGGGTTTTGAAGACTTGGTATCTTTTGCACTTACTGTTAGCAGTGATGATCCAGTTACTTTTCATGATGCCGTTACTAGTCAGGAAAACGACAAGTGGATGGCAGCCATGGTTGAGGAGATGGAGTCTTTGAATCACAATCGCACATGGGAGTTAGTTCCCCTTCCTGAGGGTAAGAAGCCGATTGGTTGCAAATGGGTGTATAAGAAGAAACCGACAGTAACAGAAAAAGAGGGGGAGAAGTTCAAGGCTCGTTTGGTAGCGAAGGGTTTTTCACAGCAGAAAGGAGTTGATTATGATGAAATCTTTTCTCCTGTGGTCAGGCACACTTCAATCCGAGCAGTACTTGCATTGGTGGCTAGTTGGGATTTGCATTTAGAGCAGATGGATGTTAAAACTGCTTTTTTGCATGGTGATTTAGAGGAGCAGATCTACATGCGGCAACCTGAAGGTTTCACTCAACCTGGAAACGAACATTTAGTTTGCAGATTGAAGAAATCTTTGTACGGGTTAAAACAGTCTCCGAGACAGTGGTATAAACGGTTTGACTCCTATATGATCAAGATTGGCTACAACCGATGTGAGTATGATTGTTGTGTCTATGTTAAGAGCCTTGATGATGGTTCTTTTATTTTTCTATTACTGTATGTTGATGATATGTTGATTGCTGCGAAGAACATGGATGATGTTATCGGTTTGAAAACTTTATTGAGTCAGGAATTTGATATGAAAGATTTAGGTGCTGCAAAAAATTCTTGGAATGGAAATTTGCAGGGACAGAGACTCAAGGAAACTACGGCTATCTCAACGGGGTTATGTTGAGAAAATGCTAGAAAGGTTTGCGATGAGCAGCGCGAAACCAGTTAGCACTCCATTGGCGAATCACTTTAAGCTCTCATCAGAACAGTGCCCTAAGACAGATAAGGAAGCTGAAAATATGGCAAAGGTTCCGTATTCTAATGCTGTTGGCTGCTTGATGTATGCGATGGTATGTACTCGTCCTGATTTAGCTCATGCTGTTAGTCAAGTTTGTAAGTACATGTCTAAACCTGGTAAGCAACATTGGGATGCAGTCAAGTGGATCTTTCGGTACTTAAAGGGTACTGTGGGACATGGAATTGTTTTTGGGAGTCAGCGGGATAATCCTTTGGTTGTAGGATATGTGGATTCAGATTATGCAGGTGACTTGGATAATAGAAGATCTACGACAGGGTATGTGTTTACTCTTGGTGGAGGGCCTATTTGCTGGAAGTCTACTGTTCAATCTGTCATGGCACTATCTACAACTGAAGCTGAATACATGGCAGCGGCTGAAGCTGCAAAAGAAGCTTTATGGCTTACTGGTTTAGTGAAGGAGTTGGGTGTTCAACAAGGTGGAGTTCAGTTGCTTTGTGATAATCAAAGTGCTATTCACTTGGCTAAGAATCAGGTGTATCGTGCTAGAACTAAACATATTGATGTAAGGTTCCACAAGATCAGAGAGTTGGTTGCATCTGGAGAGGTTTTGTTTCAGAAGGTACATACTGATGAGAATGCCGCTGATATGTTCACCAAGCCAGTTACGACAGACAAGTTCAAGCATTGCTTGGACTTGTTGAATGTTTCGAGTTGTTAAAGAAGCAAGGTAACCTAACCCACATTGAAGTTTCCAAGGGGCAGGATATTCGCCAAGGTGAAGATTTGTTATGTATGGCTCATAAAAAGTCTCGTTGTGGGGTTACGAATTATGTGGGTTGGGGGTGTGGGGGCGCAGCCCCCGCGGTACGGTACAGGGTTGATTTTGTAATTATGTACCAGGGTTTTCTATTATAAATAGAGATGTAACCTAGACCTAAAATATCATTGAATAAAAACTTCTAGCGCCGCATAGGCACCGAGGACGTAAGCACATTGCCGAACCTCGTAAAATTCTCGTGTTCTTTCGTTTTCTTTACCCGTTTTCGTCAACACTATTCAAATCATTATCAATCTCAATGTCAAAGGTGGGGTCGCATTTATTTGATTTCCACATACAGCTTGGAATTTCGAAGAAGCATATGGTAAGAACTTGGCCTTGTCTCCTAGTTTTCATTAGTTTTTGTTTATGGCCTAATAGTGTAAATTATTTCGGTTCAGTCTCTATTTTTAGTGATTAATTATTAAAGTAACCCCACAAGTATTCTATCATACAAATTGGATTTCCAAATTATTATTTAAATTCTAATAAGCTATCTTTATGGCGAAGGAAATTATTTGGATACGAGTTAGTAATTTTGATGGTCTGGATCGTGAGGAAAATATAGGAAGTTGAATTAAAGATCGAGGGCGTTCTAATGGAATTTAATGGTCGACCAGTATGACACGGAAAATGAGGTAATACTTTACTACCTCTTTATGCTTTATGGAACATGTTGATATTGGTAAATGCATGAATAAGATAATGTTGGTCACTTTTGTGGAGTTGAATAATTTATACACTCGATATGAATGTGGTAGAGATTCTGTAACTGAATACGGATCGAATGAATAATATAAGAGATTGAGGAAATATTAGAATTAAATTACAAGTTTGTGATTGGTGATAAAGAAATCAGCCCTAGATTTGTAACTTATATTTTATATCATCAAAGGTTAAATGTTAAAGGTACTTGGAAGGGGAAATTATGAGAATACTCTAGTAGGGTAAAATTACGAAAACACCCTTATGATGTAGGATGACAAGAATTGTCCCTGGAAGTTGGTTAATAACTCTGAAAATACGTATTGATATGGTAAATTTACAGATGTGCATAAGAAATGCTAGTTTTGCTTGGAAAATTCGGTTAACCGGTTTTTAACCCCAAGAGGGTTTATGCACGATACTAGCAGTCTGTTAAGGAATCATTCAAGATTTGAGAATGTTTCGAAAAGAAATTAACCATAGGATCTCTAAATTATATTTATTTTTGTTAAGAGTAAATATTGAAATTATCTGGTTAAGAAATTACGAAAATGCCCTTGAGAGGTAAAATAATCTGAGTTGACCCTGAATGAAAAAAATACTTTGAGGATTCGTACTTAAATCGATTAAGTATGAATTTAATTGTTAAGATCATGTCTTTGTACAGAAAAAATTCATGATATTCCGTTTGTTAAATCTGAGAAGGCACTTGACCCGAAAATATCCGAGTTATGAGTAAATACCTGAAGAACAATTTATCAGAGGTTGCGCTTTTATCAGAATTGTTCGAAGGGACAGAAATAAATGATAAATTAGAATTTAATAATAAGACAGGATGGAAGGAAATGATGGAAATACACTGAATCTGTAAAATGACCAAAATACCTTTATGACCTAGACTAAGTAGATGTTGGATTAATTAAGGAATCCAAATAAACATGGAAGTTGTACAGCTCTTTGAAGTTATGAAACGCAACTTAAGCCGGTCAATCAATGTTAGTGTTATATCAATACTTGAATGGCATAGGTATCACTTGAATGCTAGTTCGTATTCTCAAGTTTGGATTGATGATAATTATGGAAGTACTCAGCTCAACGCTAGAGTGCATTCGATATTAAGAAATGGATATTCGTGAGATAAATCAATCACGAATACCAAAATGATTTTAGTATATGATCAAAGTGAACTGAACGGAAGTACGTGTATCCAAAACTCAGAAGTGTCTGAATTTCTCTAGAAAACTCTAAAGTAACCGGAATAGCATTAATTGCTAAATGAACCAAGGAACCTTAATGATGGAGAATTTAGTAAGTAATTGGATGAGTCTGGAAATATAATAAACTTGTATGGTGTACGGTCCCTATGGATATGAACTAATATTCAAATACGTTATCAATTCTTGATATTGTTGTAATGTGGAAAGAAAATAAAGATTATAAGGATGCCTGTTCGATTCCTTAAGGTATATTTAGCAATGCTTCTGAAGATGATTTATGGACAAGAATTGTTGGTATTATAGAGTGAATACCAGAAAGGGCTTGACCAGTCGACATGCACTAGTCCTGAGAGTTGTTCAGCTCAAGTTGTTCAGTAATCCGATAGATTGTCATGGATAGTAATTGCACAGAATATTCGTTTATCCTTTATCAGCTCAAATTACTATGGTCATACTTGAACACTTTCCTGAGGCATATGAATAATAGATGGATTCGAAAGTATCAATCTTAAATGTTTGACTAGATCGATTAATAATCGATTCTTTTCAATAAAACCTCGTTCTTGGAATCCGATTAAATTGCATAAGTTTCGTGTTATCCATGTTGATAACTACAATGGCCTTTGGAAATACTTGGATTCTCTAGTGTGTTCCCTACTTATTACTGAACTGTTTTATTGGTTTTAATATGTGGTACACCGAATTCATTGGTTATTGTTTTATGGATGCACCAATTTAATGTGACAATTTATGGAATATGGCTGCTATTTAATTTTTGTTTTGAAATGGTATATGATTACCATGTTTTTGGATTTATGGAATTTATGTCACGGTGCAATTGAATTTTGGAATTGAATTACGATGGAATAGCTCTGATCAAGCTAAATGGGCCTAATGTGACTCTTGAGGGCCCCAAGATGTTTCATTAGGTCGGCTTTCCTTTGCTGTGTGCTTAGGGTAAGCTATATGGACTTATTGACTTGGGCTTAAGGATATAAGCTTCATAGCCTATCCTTAAGTCGGCTTTCTTTTTGCTATGTGCATAAAGTAAGCTATATGGAAAATAATTTTGGGAACTACTGATGGTGTACCAGAAAAGGGTTTAAACTATGATTTTCAAAAGTTAAACTCTTTTACGAAATTGTGAGATTTACTGGACTATGATTTGTACCTATTATGATTTTATTATACTGTTGGAACACACTAGACATCCTATTCGATCTCCTGAAAATGTCATACTTTGAAAGGTTTCTTATGAACTGAGATTCATGGCTTCTACTCGATGAACTTTTAATAGAACCCCAAATTATTCTGCAAGCTGGTATACGTATGATTCAATAAGGAAATTATATGGCTTTCCATTTATCTACATGTCATGTAGCATCATCTGGTAGTTTTGTATTACTGAGCTTTCCAAAGCTCACTCTATTACTCACCGTTTCAGGTTAAAACAATTGTACCAGTGCATCTATCGACTTCAGTAAGGGAGTTCTTCCGGCGTGGTTGCAGAGTATGGTACTTGTGATTAGGGGGCATGTAATTGTATTTTGATTTATATACGAGTTTGGAAATCTGTTTTATTTTTAAATAGTGATAAATGATTTTATAAGTTTACATGTTCTGATAAAAAGTTTTAAAATTTCCGCTATTTTTACGGTGGGTCGCTCCGGTGGCCCTAATGTGACTTCCCGAATCGGATCGGGCTAACCGCATCGGTTTGGGGTCTTACACTTTCTATGAGAAATTAAATTGGAATACTTGTAGAGGGAAAAATACGAGTTAAACAATATCATTATGGTCGAAAGTGATGTCGGGTTGTGGCGATTCGATGGATTGAAGTTGTCAAATGATAGATTCGTAGAGTCTAAGGTGTTTTCGGTTAAACAAACATTAGATTTAAGTTCAGAAGGATGAGATAACTTTGACAATGACTCATCGACCTCTAATGGAAATAATCGATGGTCGATACGATAGCCAAAATATAATTTCTATAGGAACCTAAAACAACATTACTTTGATATAAATTGATATGTCATAACTTCGTTAATCATTTAACAAAAAATAACCAAAATAGGAGTAATTCGGAAATTAAATATTAAATTAAAAAAGATGAAACTTTTGTTCCGGATATGATTGTGGAAAAAATAATTTCCTTAATTTTTGTTCCGGATATGATTGTCTAATTAATTTGGTAAAGTTGTATCATAGACATACTTAATTGGGTAATTATTGGCGGATGAATCGCTTTGATCTAAATCTAAATCAAAGATAGAAACAATAATAGAATAGTATTAAATCTGAATATTTAAAATGAGACCAAAAGAGAAATTTTATAAAATTGAAATGAACAATATATGTTTGAGATCAAAAATATCATTTATGTCACTTTGTAAATGAAAAAAAAAAAAGAAAAATAACACACAGATGTTGCGGAAGACGGCTATCGGATAGAGCAAAATCGCAACTGATAATTTGAGAAAATAAAAATGAAGATAAAAAGAGACACAAAATGTACGTGAAAAACCCCTAAATAATATAGGGTAAAAACCACGGGCAACGGTAGAAGAATTTCACTATGAGAAAATAGGAATTACAACCTCTCTCGATCTACCAAGGAGAAAACAATGATAATTCTCTCTTGATAAAAAAGAGAAAACAACTCTCAAGAAACTCTCTAAATTCTCTCTAGTATTGGAAGAAAGCTAGAATGCTTTGGGATGGTTTTGAAGCTAAATGAGCTAGGGTATTTATAGTTGAAGCTTAAGGACTAATTAGTAAATACCCTAAATTACAATGACTAAAATTGAGATTTTACCATTGTTGATTTTCAAAAAATAGCCAATCATTTTTGACAAAATTGGTGGCTGCCACCGAAAGTGGCTTGGCCACTTGTTTATTTTTCAACAATCTCCCACTTGAAGATTTGATTGGAACAATCATATCTTCACACCATTCTTTCTACCTTGTACCATCATGTTTCTTATGTCTCTGACAGGCCACGAGAGGATCGACACCAAGTAAATTTATCAGTGTTGATCGCCTTTGTCATGAAATCTGCTATGTTGTCTTTGGTATGGATCTTCTGCATATCTACTGTCCCTTCTTCCACCTTTTCACGAATGAAATGGTACTGAACTCGTATGTGTTTTGCCCTTGAATGAAATGCTGGATTCCTTGCTAGATGCAAGGCGCTTTGACTGTCACAAAACAGAGAGATATACTCTTGATTGTGCCCAAGCTCCTCCAATAACATCTTCAACCAAATTGCTTCTTTACTGGCTTGTGTAGCTGCTGTGGATGTAGCCACAACTGACTGCAACTTAGAAACCCAGCTTACAGCTCCATCAGCAACTTTGAACACATATCCTGTTGTAGATTTGCTTTTATCCAAATCCCCTGCATAGTCAGAATCTACATACCCATTGATTAATAAGTTTGATCCTCCGTAACATAATGCAACATTTGAGGTCCCTTTGATGTATCTCAGGATCCTCTTTACTGTATTCCAATGCTCTTTTCCTGGATTCGTCATGTACCGACTAACCACTCCCACTGCTTGTGCAATGTCTGGTCTTGTGCATATCATAGCGAACATTAAACTTCCCACTGCTGATGCATACGGTACTCAAGACATCTCCATCCTCTCTTCTTCACTGCTAGGACTCATACTGGAGGATAATTTGAAGTTAATAGGAAGAGGGGTAGAAATTGGCTTACAATCTTGAATGCTAAATCGTGACAAGATTTTCTTCAAGTAATTCTTTTGTGAAAGCCAAATCTTCCTATTACTTATGTCTCGATGAATTTGCATCCCTAGAATCTTATTTGTTGATCCCAAGTCCTTCATTTCAAATTCCCTAGCCAATTGTGCCTTCAATTCTTCAATATGATCTTTGTTGGGTCCTGCAACCAACATGTCATCCACATACAACAGCAATATAACAAAATCGTTATCACCAGACCTCTTGAAATAAACACAAGGGTCTGCATTAAGTCTGTTGTATCCAAGGCACATAATGAAGGAATCAAATCTCTTATACCAACACCTCGGCGCCTGCTTTAGACCGTACAGAGATTTGTTCAACCTACAAACCAAGTTCTTCTTTTCTTCTTTTTCAAAACCTTCAGGTTGGAGCATATAAATCTCTTCTTCAAGATTTCCATGAAGAAAAGCTGTTTTAACATCTAGCTGCTCTAGATGTAAGTTCAATGTAGCACACATTGCCAAAACTACTCGAACTGTTGTTAGTCGAACCACAGGAGAAAATATTTCATTGAAATCAATACCTTCCTTTTGAGCATATCCTTTAACCACCAGTCTTGCACGATACCTCTCAACTTGATCGTCACCATTTCGCTTGATTTTGAAGACCCATTTGTTACCAATTGGCTTCCTTCCTTGTGGTAGTGGCACAAGGTCCCATGTATTATTTTTATGAAAGGCTTCGATTTCTTCTTGCATCGCCATCATCCACAGTGAAGCATCTGAGCTGTTTATTGCCTCCTTGTATGTTGATGGCTCACCGTCCTCTGTTAAAAGGCAGTATGCAATATTACCTTCTATAACATAATCTGAGTGCCAATTGGGACGTCTTCTCACACGATCTGATTGACGAGTTGTTGGAGCTTCAGAACTCTCTGATTCTTGTTCATCATGTGCTGGTTCTGCTTCAGAAGAATCTCCTTCTTCAAACTCTTTTTCCACATGT
This sequence comes from Hibiscus syriacus, assembly GCF_006381635.1. Lineage (NCBI taxonomy): Eukaryota > Viridiplantae > Streptophyta > Magnoliopsida > Malvales > Malvaceae > Hibiscus > Hibiscus syriacus. Next base: position 3,278,869 of record NW_024061783.1, read on the forward strand.
ATCTGAGTAGTCTCTGACTTTTCAGCGCTATCATCGTCTTTTTTTCTTTGTATTTTATCCTCTACAAAGATAACATCCCTGCTGATGATCACTTTGCGGGTAGTGGGATCCCACAAGCGATACCCCTTTACACCATCAGCATATCCCAAGAATTTGCATTTCCTGGATTTTGGATCTAGCTTTGAAATTTCTTGGGCGTTGTACATCACGTACACAATACTTCCAAATACATGGAGGTTTGAATAATCAGCTGGTTTACCAGTCCACATCTCCATTGGTGTCTTCAGCTCTATTGCAGTTGATGGAGCTCGATTCACCAAATAACAGGCGGTATTGACTGCTTCTGCCCAGAATGATTTTTCTAGGCCTGCATCCCTCAGCATTGCTCTTGTTCTTTCTAACAAGGTTATGTTCATCCGCTCTGCCACTCCATTTTGTTGAGGAGTGTTCGTCACTGTGAACTGTCTTTTGATGCATTCTTTTCTGCAAAAGTCATCAAATTCTTCACTTGTGTATTCTCCTCCATTATCTGTTCTGAAACACTTGATTTTATTTCCAGAATCAAGTTCCACCCCCGCTTTGAAGTTTTTGAAAGTTGAAAACACATCGGACTTCTTCTTAATAGGGTACACCCAACATCTCCTGGAGTAGTCATCAGTAAATGAGACAAAATATTTTGCTCCGCCTAGGGATGTAACTGGTGCTTTCCATACGTCAGAGTGAACCAGTTCTATAACACTTTTGCCTCTAGAATTTGATGTGTTAAATTTCAACTGGTGCTGCTTACTTGTTATACAATGCTCACATAAAGTAAGTGATACCTTTGTTAAGCCTGGAAGTAGTTTTTGCTCCACAAGGACTTTCATTCCTTGTTCTGACATGTGTCCAAGTTTCTTAAGCCATAGCATTGCAGAATCTGAACTACATAAGGCAACAGAGGCTTCTGCTTCTAGCAATGTCTCTCCCTTCAGCATGTACAAGTTTGCAGCTATCTTTTCACCTTTCAGCACCACAAGCACTCCACAGAACACCTTCATGATTCCTTTCCGTGTTTCAATCTTGCTAGCATTATTATCCAACAATCCGTAGGATAATAAATTTTTCTTCAGACCTTTCACATGTCGCACATCTCGAACAACTTTAATCGTTCCATCATACATCTTCAATTTGATGGTTCCCACGCCAACGATCTCTAAGGCATGAGCATTGCAACTATACACAGATCCTCCTGAGACATGTTCATAATGATGTAACCATTCTTTTCTTGAGGTCATGTGATATGTTGCTCCCGAATCAATGAGCCATATATCTGCAAATCGTTTTCTTCCTTCCACGGTGGTTGACCCTTCACAGCATAGAGCATCTCCATCATCTGAAGTATTTACGGTATTGCCTTGTGGATTGGAGTTTTTATTTAGACTCCAACAATCCTTCTTCAAGTGACCCTTCTTTCCACAGTTGTAACACTTTAAATTCTTCTTGCTTCTCGACTTCGATCTACCATGTTTGTGACTGCTGCTTTGGCCACGTTCTGTTAATCTCCCTCTCATCGTTGTCAACGCTTCTGCTTGTTGCAGATTTACTTGTCTATCTTCCTTGTTCTTGCGCCGATTTTCTTCTTTTAGAACAGCAGCTGCAACGTCATCGAAGACTAGACTGGTGACATTACTGTTTGTCAAGTTGATGATGAGTTGATCATATGAATCCGGTAGACTTTGAAGTAGAAGTTCAACACGTTCTTGTTCTTCTATTTTACAGCTTAAGGATGTAAGCTGAGAAAATAAAGTGTTCAGTGTATTTAAGTGCTCCGCCACTGAAGTAGATTCTGGCATACGGAGAGTGTACAATTTTCTCTTAAGGAAAATTTTATTGTGCAATGATATGGCCTCGTACAGTTTGGTGAGATGATCTCATATCTCCTTAGCTGTCTTTTTCTCCTCGATACTTAACAATACTTCATCTGCTAATGCTAGATGAAAGTTTACCATAGCATTTCCGTCCATTTCGATCCATTTGTTGTCGTCTGTGAAATCTACTGGCCTTTCGCTGATAGCTGCTAGACAACCGTCTTTCCTCGGGATGGCCTTCATCTTCAATTTCCACAATGAGAAATTTCTCCCATTGAACTTTTCAATATCAAATTTCGTTGCCATTACTTCGTTTACGAATAGCTCCCACTATTTCACTATCGTGAATAGTTCTCTAGAACCTTCAAAGAATGGGTAATAACTTCTTACTTTCTTATGTTGGAGGATCCACCTTTTGGTGGCAACCACAAAGACAATAAGCAGATATTACACACTCTAATCTAGCTCGAATACCAATTGTTGCGGAAGACGGCTATCGGATAGAGCAAAATCGCAACTGATAATTTGAGAAAATAAAAATGAAGATAAAAAGAGACACAAAATTTACGTGGAAAATCCCTAAATAATATAGGGTAAAAACCACGGGCAACGGTAGAAGAATTTCATTATGAGAAAATAGGAATTACAACCTCTCTCGATCTACCAAGGAGAAAACAATGATAATTCTCTCTTGATAAAAAGGAGAAAACAACTCTCAAGAAACTCTCTAAATTCTCTCTAGTATTGGAAGAAAACTAGAATGCTTTGGGATGGTTTTAAAGCTAAATGAGCTAGGGTATTTATAGTTGAAGCTTAAGGACTAATTAGTAAATACCCTAAATTACAATGACTAAAATTGAGGTTTTACCATTGTTGATTTTCAACAAATAGCCAATCCTTTTTGAAAAAATTGGTGGCTGCCACTGAAAGTGGCTTGGCCACTTGTTTATTTTTCAACAACAGAGAGAGGCGACACACAAACAAGAAATTGGGTGAGGCAGATAAACTAGAAATGGGTTGGAACTTTACCAACAATCAATTGGTCTAGTGAGATGAGACACTAGGTCCCTTAAGCAAGGTCAAATGTTCAAATCCTGACGTTTGCGAATGAAGCAAACTGGGTTGAGAGGGTCACCCTCGCCTTTGCAGTATCCGATCTGGATTAGTCGGTCAATAAATCGGATATTAGTGATTAATTCAAAAAAATGAGTTGACACTTTAAGGTGAGATTTTTAACCTAAATAATTTGAAAGAGATGATTCGAGTACACTTTAAATTTAGGGGTCAAATATGCATTTAGTGTCTAAAATAAAAATCCTTGAATTAATTGAAATTTTTGAACTTGCTCCACAATAAGATAAATGACTTTATCCAAGTGTTTCAAAATTGTAGGACTATAAATTGAGAATTGAATGTAGAAATCGCAGGCTTCAGGAATCATAGATACTTGGTAAGCCATGGAAGATCCTTGCAGGCTTCAGAAATCATAGATACTTGGTAAGCTATGACAGATCCTTGCTGTCTTTCAGAGCAAAAGCCACGTCATCACTGCTACATAATGAATTGGGTTAGATTTAGATGACAAGCATTTCCCTATATCTCATGTTATTTGGTCATGCAAATTAATGAACTTTTATAAAGGAACCCTCAATCACACATTATAATGTGATAGTCGAAACAGGAAGACATTACATCAAAGTATGAGGGTAACCCTAAAAATATGCAAATCAATAAAGCACATGATAGAGGATCATCAAGCCAATTCACATTTAAACATAAACACGAAAATATAATCTTTCAAGTATAAGAAAATATTTAGAAAACTATAATTATACTCATCTCTTACATATAATGTACTCATATCTTACGCTCAAGCCCATGTAAGATAGCTATTATCTAAAAGTACATTACTAACGCCTTTTTTCCTTTGAATGGTGTGAAATGATTATAAGATAATATATGTTCAATATTTTCTTAGTCAATTGATAACACACACTTTGTAAACACAATTGTCTAAATTGAGACATATAAAGAGAATAACATTCTCTTTTTACTAGTGATATCATTAAATGAGTTCTACTAATGTTTTATTTCATAAGTCAACCGATGGGACATTTCTTAATACTCAAGCAATAGAGAGGCATCCACACAAAATGAAGAAGTTTCTAAAGATTCATGTTATCAGGAAATGCCCTAATTGTCATCGGTTGAAAGTTAGCAAGAAAACTAACCTAGGAAGATTGAGGTGCAACTTCTGCAACTTGTGCCTATCTCCAGGTTCACACAGAATGAATCTACACTCTCCAAGCTTACAGCTGCCGTACAGAAAAGGGGTAAAACAAAACATTTGAGTATATATGCTTTTTCCTCACCCGTTAAACCATTTAGTCAGGTGATCTCAAATAGTAGCTCGAATGTCTTATATTATAGACTTATTCTTTTCTAATATGTGTAACACTTAAACACTTCTTTCTTAATGACTAAGTCAGCCTAAATCTTTTAAAGATGTGTTTGACTAAAGTTACGCAAAGGAAAATCTATACTTTATTACTTTGGAGAATGCTTTACAAAGTTTGTTTCAATGGATGGACGCCTTAAACAAATGGACAAGTCTCCTTTATATAGCCTTCCACCCCCTTAATTGACGGTGGAGATTAATTTGATCCTACAATCTACAATTTACATCCAGGTCTTTCTATACAAATCTAGTATAACAATGTTTTAAAACCTTCTATGATGTTCCAAAACCTTCCATAATGTTTCAGAACACTCCACAACATTTTGAAGTATTTTAAGACCTTCCGAAGTATTCTAGAACTTTCCATAAGGTTCTAGATCTTTCTATTGTGTTCTAGAACTTTTCGTTATATTATATATCACTTCACCAATGTCTCCAAATTTATAGTTAGGCATGAAAATATAATTGGAGAGATTTAGTTTGCGACACTTATCATATGGACAATGAAATCATTTTTTTAGCATCGAACGATAAAGAAGAAATTGAAGCACTTGTCATGCATTGTCTCACCGAACGCCAGCGATTCGTCGGCGTCAAAGCATAACAAGTATGTCATGGTTGGGATCTGGTTCATGTTGGTGCATGAACAAAAGATTTATCCGACACACATTGATTTGTCCATGAATTCGTTCTTGTAATCCACGGTTTCAAACTACACCAGAAACTCTTTACTGATGCTTGAGCAACAGGGGTGTTATCCTTAGTCACATTTATAGTCATTGTGTAATCGTATTTGTTCTTTAGTTGTATATCAAAGCAAGAAATTTAGTTAAAGGAATCAAGACACGGTTGAAGCAACTCCGAGATACTTCGATCCAATAGGCTTGTGTGTGACACGCAAGTTGGGGTCTTTGGTGAAAATGAGATAAAAAGAAAACTATATATTCCTCCAATAGAAAGCTTCAAATAAAACCTTGAACTTACACAAAATACAATTAATAAAAGCATTGATTTCAACATCATCAACAATAACAGTATCTTAATCATGAAACTACTGGGTGGCCATGACATTGAACTCAAAGGAAGAATAACACACATTTTTACTATTTAAGTAACATTCATGTTTTTAAAATACAATGAAAAAAAATTAGAATCTAGAATCTAAAACCATCTCATTGTTCACCAGTGATCTGATCGATAGGGGAGGTTAAGCATAACGTTTCATTCCAAACGGCTGCGACCAAGTTATCTTCGCCATCGAGTTTGCTAATCTATTTTCATCCCGTATAATGTCAGTTTCAATATTTCTTTTCAACAGTTACAAGGTAGTATTTATTTATAGATAATTTTTTATCATTTGATATTGAAATCATACATCTCTAATATTTTTAGTACTCAACCTCGAAACTTCAAAATATAACTATTATTTTTTTTATTACCGATGTTGCCTGGTTCGTGGTACGTATATAAACTTAAAATCACTATATTGACCCAATTAAACCTAGAGATACTTGATCAACATAATGAGATTTATGTTTGTATTACATAGTTAAATGTATCACTAACTCGGTAACAACAGGGCCCACTGCGCCTCCCCACATGCAGCGGCCGCTTGTGTCGTTTGCTTCTGAAATGAAATCTGGATCTCCTTTACGTTCCGCTTCCACTATCAGCACACGTGTTTTTCTGTGGCTGTCGTTCCGCCCCCTTCGAGGGCTTACTCGTCATTTTCCCTCCTCTCCCTCTCCACATTTCTGGCCCCTCAATACGAACACCATAGCATAGATTCCACTGATAATTCCACACTTCTCGTGTTAAGTCACCCTCTCATCCCTCCATTCCCCAATCAAGCTTCGCCACGTGGAATATCTCTTCCAATGGTCCACATCTACCACGTCACTAGGAGGTGTGATTTAATCCAATAATAGGACGACACGTGGGCACGCTGAATAAATGCAGAAACCATGTGGCTGTTCGCCAAACCATAGAAAAATTTGGAGGTAAATCCCGAAGTCTGAACTTCTTGTACACCACGACGCCTCTCGTCGATCCTCACTGTCATTTTCCTTTTTGTATAATATAAAAGTCCCCATCTCAAAAGCCAACCATATATTCCTAAACCTCACATCTACCGTCTGATCAAAATCAAACGGCCACCTTTAACACTCTCATTCATTTCCCCTTATAAATATCAATCTCCGCCTTCATTCTCTCAGTTCCTCCGTTGGCGCAACCGTTTTGGAAATGGCGTCCGTCGTACTCACCTCCTCCTGCCCTCTCGGCTATTCCCGTGTCAAATCTCTTGCTCTCTCTTCTAGATTATCTCCGAACCCGGTTTTCTCCCCTCCAGTTCTCTCCAAATCTAGTTCAAGCAATTCCAGCTTCATTAAACCGTTGAGCCTTACCCCAATCATTTCTACTAACGGAATCCAGAGAAGTAACCGGAAGTTAACTGTCAAAGCGGCGGCATCAAGTCCAGCTGCCGCTACTCCGCCGTCTCAGCAACCATGGCAAGGTGCGGCAATGAAGCCGTTGATAGCGTCGATTGCTACAGGTGTCATCCTCTGGTTCCTTCCCGTCCCATCAGGAGTCTCCCGTAATGCGTGGCAACTACTTTCCATTTTCCTAGCGACAATCGTCGGCATCATCACTCAACCATTGCCGCTCGGAGCCGTGGCTTTACTAGGACTCGGCGCTTCTGTCCTCACCAAAACGCTGACATTCTCCGCTGCCTTCTCCGCTTTTGGCGATCCTATTCCTTGGCTCATCGCCCTCGCATTCTTCTTCGCTCGCGGTTTCATCAAGACTGGACTTGGTAACAGAATAGCTTACCAATTCGTTTCCCTATTCGGATCTTCCTCTTTAGGTTTAGGTTACAGCTTAGTCTTCAGCGAAGCTTTATTGGCGCCGGCAATTCCGTCGGTGTCTGCACGCGCTGGAGGAATTTTCCTCCCTTTAGTCAAATCTCTCTGCGTCGCGTGTGGGAGCAACGTGGGCGACGGAACGGAAAATAGATTAGGATCCTGGCTAATGCTGACATGTTTCCAAACTTCCGTTATTTCTTCGTCGATGTTTTTAACAGCAATGGCGGCCAATCCATTAAGTGCTAATTTGGCTTTCAATACCATTAAACAACAGATTGGGTGGACGGATTGGGCTAAGGCAGCAATCGTGCCGGGTTTAGTTTCGTTGCTTGTTGTACCATTGATATTGTATGTTATTTATCCACCAACGGTGAAGACTAGTCCTGACGCGCCAAGGCTTGCCAAGGAGAGGCTGGAGAAAATGGGACCGATGACCAAGAATGAGATTATTATGGCTGGGACTCTGTTTTTAACGGTATAATATTATTAGTATTGAGTACTCTTTTTATAAAATTTCTTTACCATTTAATTCGTTTTGATTATTTATGTTTTATTCATGCCTAATGCTTATATAACTTTGATAGTATGTTCTGTCCTCTATCACAATCTATCTAGTGGAAATGTCGCATTAGAAAAATAATTGTAGGGGACCATATTGACATGTGAACACTAGAGTAGCCTCATTTTAGTTGGAGAGGCGCCAATTTTATGAATCGTTTAAAGTAGTCAATCTAGTTTAATTATTGACATTGATGGTCGAGTTTTAGACGATGATTATGGCACTTGTTTTACTGAATTCTACAGATAGTGGTTGTCCTTGAGCTTATGAAACTGGCTCATGTCTCAGTTGCCTTTTACCTTGTCTTTCCTTGAAGAGCTACACTTAGTATTTTGCTAGATTACTTTTAGTCCAGCGGGAAAGAGATACTATTTGAATTAGGATTTGGGGGGAACTATACAGTTTGCATTAGGTCTTTGGGTTTTGATAATCTGAACTTGTAAGTTGTAATAGAGACTCTGCATCTAGAGGTATGAAAGGAGATTGGAGAAGAGGGTCTTATTCTTTTTATAGAAGTTATTATTGTGGTGCATATCTTTCTAGAACATCTTGGTGCTCAAACTGAAATGGAATTTCCTGTGCCAATCTGTTCATGCGGTTATATATTTTGCTTTGCTTCAGCATTTTCATATTTATTCTAGTTGTTCCTTTGTAATTGCTTTTTGATGGTGGATTTGGTGGAAGATAAACATGGATGTGTTGTCATTCAGTTGACTTTGGAAGTGAAGTTTTGAAATTAATCTGTTTTTGGAGTAAGAGGTATGACAGATACCTTAGCCTAAAAATCAGGCTAGGTTGTGGATGAGCCTGAATAGGACAGATTCCCTCATAATCTTGCTTCTAAGATACTTCTTAACAACAGTTTGCTTAAATATAGAATTTGTAATGTCATTTCTACTTTGTTAATGATTACCAAATAAAATAAGCCCATAACAATTGCTTAATGATGATCTCATGATCTTGTGAAAATATGGACCATTATTATGCTTTTTTATGATATATCCTGGGGACATTGGTTAATTAATGTGGAATACTTCTGAAGGCTGTTAACTATATCCTATATGAAGGATTTGAGGAAATACTGCAACCTGTCAGGTTTCCCATTTGTCATGTTAATTGTTCGGTACTTAGACCTCATAGGTTTTCATATTATATTCCAAGTACGACGTGGCTGGATTCAAACCTCAATGATACCAAGGCTGTGATAGCATTGCAGAAGGCAGTGCGGCAATTTTATTAGCTGAGATGAATCATGCCAGTGATAGAATCTGTAGATACCTCATTATTGATTTGAATCCATGATTGGGTAGGAAATACTGAAATCTGAGGGTTTTCTGTACTTCATTCAGTTTTATATTCTTCAGCAATATCTTGATCGCTCTCAACTGGTTAATAGAATTTTAATGCTATTTCTGGTTGTTTTACTTTGTGCTCTCATTTGATACAAACCTTTATTGTGCATATGATGGAAAAAGAATAGTAGTGACTGCTATTATTGAATGTAAAAGCTACAAATGCAAGAACTTGTATATTCCAATATGCTTTCTCATACCTTCCTCTGTTGCATTAGGTGGGGCTCTGGATATTTGGAGGGATGTTAAATGTGGATGCTGTTACTGCTGCCATTCTTGGGTTATCTGTCCTACTTGTGACTGGGGTAGTCACGTGGAAGGAGTGTCTTGCTGAATCAGTTGCATGGGATACACTTACATGGTTTGCTGCACTCATTGCTATGGCTGGGTATTTGAACAAATATGGTCTCATCTCATGGTTTAGTCAAACTGTTGTTAAGGTTTGTCATGTTTTCCTTTTACCCTTACCTAAGTGTCATCGCCATAATCTACATGCAGTGCTTTACTTTCGCCGAAAAATACTTGGAATCACTTAATGTTTTACTCAAAAGGAAAAACCGGAAAACAGCTGGCAATTTATGTCTTTCTCTTAAAATAATGCAAAATGTCAAAATACTTGTGCTTTACATTGTAATATATCTATATATTTTTGTATTATTCTCTAGCTTTCCATAGTTTTGTTGTCCCGTTCTGTTAATATTTTGTCATGCTACTTTGTTATGTCTGGTTAAACAATGCCCTAGAATGTTTCTTTTGCTTTTAGTTCAAGCAATGCTTTGAGACTGGAATTCAATGTTTCTGATTCGGCAATCACACTAGTAGCCCTTTTTTTTGAAAAAAAAGAGTAGTGGCACAAGTCTGAAGAAAATTAAAATCCAGATGTTTGGAATTGCCGTTAATGTCTGTGGTATGCTCTTTTTGCAGGTTGTTGGTGGATTAGGTCTTTCGTGGCAAATGTCATTTGGCATTCTGGTTCTTCTCTATTTCTACTCACATTACTTCTTTGCCAGTGGAGCCGCTCATATCGGTGCGATGTTTACAGCCTTCCTGTCTGTGGCTAGTGCTTTGGGTACTCCTCCGTATTTGGGAGCCCTTGTCTTATCATTCCTCTCCAACCTTATGGGCGGCATTACTCATTACGGCATCGGATCTGCACCAGTTTTCTATGGGGCTGGGTATGTACCACTAGCCAAATGGTGGGGTTATGGTTTCCTGATATCTATTGTGAATCTTATCATCTGGCTCGGAGTTGGAGGCATCTGGTGGAAAGCTCTGGGCTTGTGGTAAGGCAAGTAGTCATCAAAAGTTGCAAATAATGAGCTACAACAATTTCTCACCTAACTTTGGAGATTACAGTTTCTTCTTCGACTTCACATCGAAAGCAGGTTTGTCTATGATTCTTTACCTTCCAGAAATAATCTTACTGGTGGGGTTTAGAGAGTAATGGAAAAAGAGCATACATTTGAGGTGCAAGTGGACAAATTAGAGCATTACCACAAATTTTGCATTTATATGAATGATTATTGACTTGAATGTGAATTTTTGGTTTTTGGTGATATAGTTACAGTAAAAATTGTTTGCAATTTATTCAGGGGCATTTTAGTAATTTTCATTTTATAGTACTGAAGATTATATATATGTCGGATAGGGTGACCGTTCATCGAGTTGACTCAAAAAATTTCGAGTTATTCGAGCTAACGAGTCCTATTTTACAACTCGGACTTAATTTGAAATTTGTTCGAGTCGAGTCGATTTTTCGAGTTTCTGTTTAAATTTAGTTGTAAATATTTATAATCTTATAATCTTATTTGATTTCAATTTAAGTGACTTTCTATAACCATATATACAATACACATATATTTTTTCATATGTGATGTACATATATCATAAAAAGTCCAAGGACTCGAGTCAAACTTGAAAATAAATCTACTAGTTACTAAAAATTTCGAGTTGTTCGAGTTGTATTTTGCAACCCAATTTGAAATTATTTTGAGTCAAGTCGAGTTTATGAAATTGTAATTTGAACTCAATTCGAGGTTAGTTTTTCCGAGTTGAATTGAGTTAAAAAAATCAATTTTTTGAATCAAAATTGATTGGGCTTGGATTGCCTCCTACTAAATAAAATTTTGAACCAAGTTTGGACAATGATTTAAGGGCCATAGCAGAATTATACAAGTGGAGTTGAATCGGTTAAAGTAGTAATATAAAAAAGAGTGTAATAGTAACAACAATTAATGCTTATCTGCTTGTTTTTTAATATTTAAAAATATTCTATATATATTATCATTCACTTTCTAATATATTATTAGATCTAATATTTTAGAATTACTGCAAGTGGAAGTGCTAGTGCGAGTTCATGTTTTTTTAAATGAACAAACCCAATCTTAGTAATTTAATATTTTAGAGGAATTAACGGGATTGATTGATATAATAAGCAATTTGATATTATTTAAATAAATTTTGAATTCGAGTATTTATATATAAAAAATTTCGTTAAAAGACTTCCTCATTAAAACTAGGTGTGTAATTCAAGATTAAACTTAAAAAGATTGAAAGGACAACTAATAATAATATTATTTTAGAGGATTAATAGAAAAGGTATTATTTTAGAGGAGGGTACGGACCAGTAGGAGATGGCGTGGGTAGAATCCTACATGTGCCATCACTTTTGAATTTCTCATATTAAATAAACTCTTTAAGAGTTTTATTCTCTCACTGATCTAAATACTTGTTTGGGTTGGAGGAAAGTAAGGAAAACCATCGTTTTTTTTTTTTATTATTTCGATATAATTTTTAGGCTTTTCTTTTAAGTTTCTTTACGGGAATAATATTCTTTTCATAACTATTTAAAGAATTAATATTTTATAACTTAATAAATGGTTTTAACGATAAAACGAAATATTTTTAAAAATTTGAGACTTGTGCAGTTACATCTTTAAGATGTATATTTTAAAAATAAATAAAAAATATTTTGAATAGATACTATATTACAATAATTTAAAATTATTTAAGAAAAAGTCAATATTTTGTTATAATTGTTTAGAAAAACAATATATTTTTGAGTAAATATATCGCATTAAGTGAAATGGTATTATACTAGCGATGATTTTTTTTAAGCGGAGATTAACAGATGTCAAAATTGAGAAGTGTAAGCGTGTTGAAGGTTCCTTTGAATCAAAGTAAAAGCTCTTTAATTGAATTAATTATCGAAATAAAAGCTCTTTAATGCGTTCACGATATAAGCGTCTCTCAGTTGGATCGTTTAATTACAGGCTGGAAATTCAGTTAAGACGCAAAATTTCGATTTTCATACATATTCTTTTAAAAACAATAAATATATCCTTTTATTTTCATATGTGATATATACTATTATTTTATTTGTACGTGTAATATATGATTGTGAAATAATGTAATTTTGAAAATAAAAAATTTTATATTCTTAAATTTTTAATATAATTTTATATTCTTACATTTTTAATAAATTGTATAGAAAATGACACTCTTGATATGAGATAATAAGAAAGAAGAAACGTACATCATCAATGATTCTCACCAACTTTTATGTTATAGATCACAATGATTGGCCACCTTTAAATTTTTAAGTATCAACAATAGTTGTTCTTTTTTGGCCTATGCTAAACCCTGCACGACAGTATTTGACATTAAGGTCACTAGGTGCTCCTGCAGTTCTTCTCTCGTTAGCTGTGCAAGGTGTCTTTCCAGGATTTAAGGACACTAAAACCCCTTCATATGCCACTGGTATATCCTATCAATAGGGTTTCAGACATCGTTTCAATCTACCGACTGTTTTTAAACGATTCTCGTCCTAAACTCAGTGGCAGGAGAAGTAACAAACATCATTTTGGACCCGATATTTATGTTCGTTTTCCGTCTCGGTGTCAGCGGTGCAGCCATTGCTCATGTGATATCTCAGTAAGTTACATCCAAATCATCGACCAGCAGTAGGTTTATCATGATATATATACACTGTTAATGTGTACGGTAATTGCAGGTACCTTATTTCAGTAATACTCTTGTGGAAGCTAATGAGTCAAGTTCGCCTCTTACCCCCAGTTTAAAGCATCTACATTGTTTTCAGTTCAGTGAGTTTTTGTACTTTCGAGTAGATCGAATTACCATCCCTTATCATTTACATGTTCGAATTCAGGCTTCCTATTGTTAATAAGGGTTATGGCTATTACATTCTGTATCACCCTGTAGGCGTCGATGGCTGCCAGATTGGGATCGACATCCATGGCTGCATTTCAAGTATGCTTGCAGGTTTGGCTGGCGACTTCTCTTCTTGCCGACGGGTTGGCCGTAGCTGGACAGGTAACAATGACTGCATTCTTGTTGCTTTTCTGCCGTTTTGGACCTGATAAACTCATTAGTTATTGTAATTTAACCGCTTTCTGGTGCTTCCAGGCAATACTTGCGAGTTCGTTTGCGAAAAAGGACTATGAGAAGGCGATGGCCACTGCGTCTCGAGTATTGCAGGTTGCATATATCCTAATTCATATTCATAGTACTGTAAACAGCAAGTGACTCTTCATGATATTCCTAAAAGTCCGTGTACATGGGGTGCAGTTAGGGTTGGTTCTGGGGTTGATACTTGCAGTCATTCTTGGGGGAGGACTGAGTTTCGGAGCGAAAATATTTACGAAAGATGTCGATGTCCTCTGACTCATCGGTACAGGCATTCCAGTAAGTACCATATCAAAGTTCAACCTTCCAACATTCAAACCCCAAACATCATCCGAAATCGGGATCTAATGTTTGTTAATCTTTGGTTTCTGTTCAGTTTGTTGCGGCAACTCAGCCCATCAATTCATTAGCATTTGTTTTCGATGGTATCAACTTTGGAGCATTTGACTTTGCATATTCTGCCTTCTCCTAGGCAAGTCTACATATTATCTCCGTTTGACATCCATGAAAAAAACTTGATTTATACGAGTCTTCGAGCGTTCGCCGGATTTTGGAGGTAAATTTTCCATGTTCAGTACGACGACGATATTCATGTTGAACACTCACACTCGAGTCCGATCGTAACGTAGGGAGAATTAAAACTGAAAAATGTACGGTGCATTTGTAGGATAGGAACAGGGCCTTGGAAGTTCCTAAGGGGCATAATGTAACTTGGTTTTCTGGTTTTCGACAACTTTAATAGTCTTCATCTGTCTCTGATTAGAATTCTTTTGAAGCGCATAAACACCTGTATATTACGAAATATTGTACTACGAAATTAGGCCAAAAAAGAAGAGAACGTACACCAACCTATTAAGAAATATAGTAATGATATTATTCCAAAAAACAAAAACCTTTATTAAAATTTTAATTGATTGATATCACGAATCAATTCGGCGACAATCTAAATAAATTAATTTTATTTATAAAAAATAAAAATATTATTTTAAAAATGTTAAAATTGCAGTACTAAAATATTTGTCTACGGTGTAGCTTTGTTTTATGTTTTCAAATATAAGAAAAAATAATTTAAACTTTCAAGCAAAATAATAATATTTATTTTAATATATAAAATAAATTTTTTAATATTTAAATAAAATATATAATATATACTAAAGTAATAGTTTAGGTATGATTTATTTAAAATGAAATAAAAATTAAATGTTAGGTATGGTTTTGAAAAAAATTGAAAGTTTAGGTACTAAAACGGATCAAAACTAATAGTTTAGGTACTAAATTTGTAATTTACCCTTAATTTTATCACAAACCTTTTTTTATTAATATGGGGTAAGTATAAGGTAGTATTTTTTTTGCCCTTCTAGTTCCAAGACTTCGTATTGACTAATCCGGACTAACCTGCATCGCACACATAAATTTGGTGACTGAGTCTCCGAGAAGGGATTTTCTGCATACATAAGGACTCGAATTCAAGACATTGCTTAAGTGATATCAATCTACTTACCACTTGAATCAACCCCTGTTGGTATAAAATAATATTTGTTTATAGATAACTCTCAACCATTTGACATTAAACACTTACACTCCTATAAGTGAAGTGGTAAAACACTTAACGCTCCTATAGGTGTAAAATTATAGATTTTAAGTGTATAAAAGTAAATTATTAATAAAATATATAAAAATATTTAGATTATATTCCCAATATCCTTTGATTCGTCCTTAATTATGAAAATAAAATAATTCATAAATATTAAACTATAATAAATTATGGATGCGGTTA
The DNA here is from genome assembly GCF_006381635.1 of Hibiscus syriacus. NCBI lineage: Eukaryota > Viridiplantae > Streptophyta > Magnoliopsida > Malvales > Malvaceae > Hibiscus > Hibiscus syriacus. The sequence continues at coordinate 3,294,151 of NW_024061783.1, forward strand.
CTTTAAAAGAATTATATTCGATTGCAATATAATTATAATTTAATGCTATATTCCCTAGAGTTTGGTCGGTTTCTGCATGCCGTACGTGGATAAAGATTTAGACATACACGCAGATATACCTTCTCAACACATGCACTCTCGTGTTACACAAACATAATTAAAAAAAAAACTCTTACGAATTGATCAATTTTCATTATTATAATGTTTTATGTATACAATAATAAAAGTTTGTAAAAAAATAATCTGACACCAACTCCATATATAGACAAATTATATAAGCCTTTGAGTTATATATACACCAGTCAATGATCATTCCACTTCCACAAAGAAACAAGAGTTGCAAGAAAGTTAAAGCAGTCTAATATGTGTGCGTTATCCCCTTTTCCTACCCCAATCTGGCCTTTCCTCAATCCCATTGGCCATGAACTTAACTATATCTACGAAGAATCCGAAACTATAGACTCATTCCTTCAGTTCTCTCCCCAATCCCCATGCTTCACTCAAGCCAGCTTCGACCCCTTCATGGTCAAGTAGCTCAACCACAACGCTAGCGAGCGCGACCGGCGGAAGAAGGTTAACGGTCTGTATTCGTCCCTCCGGTCGTTGCTGCCGGTGGCAAAACAAATGGTATGTGATTACAGAACAGAATCCTTAAAGATATATGTAAATGGATGTGTTCGTTTTCTTTGCAGAAGAACTTGAGCTTTCCGTCGACGGTTTCGAATGCGATGAAATACATACCAGAATTTCAGGAGCAGTTGGAGAGATTGATTCAGAAGAAGGAGGAGCTTTTGTTGAGGATTTCCCAGCTGGGTTGTAGTGAGTAAAGAAGCGGCAGAAATGGGAGATGTTTAAGTAGCGTTGCGGTTTCCGTAAATAGGCTTGGTGATAGTGAAGCTGAGGTTCAGATATCAATGAACAGAGATGAAGTTGAGAAAACTCAATTGCCTGAGATTTTGCATCTCTTGGAGCAACAAAGATTCCTCCTTTTGGGTGCTTCTTCTTTTGAGTCATTCGGGGGAATGATCATCTATAACATTCACCTTCAGGTATGTACGTACATGCATACATGTTATCCTCCTCTCGATCTTTTCTATTTATCGTTTCATATCTTCCGAACAATTAAAGTCTTTTAATTTAAATGTACCCTAAATCCATCATCGACAAACTCTGTACATAATAACCGAATCAATTCATTTATCAACATATGAACAACAATCACGACTACGAAGTGAGGATCGGTATATAAGCCTCGCGACACGATGAACAAGAGGATCCCGAACTCTTGAACCCTCTCTCTCTCTCTCTTCTTTTTCTTTCTCTTGCATTATTCATCATCTTTGTTCTCTTTAGGAACAATCGATTGCGACTTTTCATCTCAACCAGAAAAAACTAGATCGTCTATGACTTACACATTCCATACTTTATCATCAATAATACATATAATATCATACTATAATTTGACGAACATGTTTCATGTTATATTCATGTACGTTATGCATGTTAAAATTGTTTTGTCATCTAATTTCAATGCTTGAATTGTATAGGTGGAAGCGGAAACAACTTACCAATTAACGGAATCAGATATTGAGGCGTTAAGGAAAGGTTTTGGCATTAATTGTGTGACACATAATAGAGAAGGGTTGCTACTCACTACAGCAAAAGTGTTCTGTAGCGGCGTTTTCAGCGGCGTTTTATGATAAAACGCCACAAAAGTATTACATATAGCAGCGTTTTCATTTCAAATGCCACAAATTGAGACTTTCGCGGCGTTTTTTGTGAAAACGCTGCAAAATAGTATAAATATAACGGCGTTTTTGTGAAAAACGCCGCCATAGGATGATATATAGTGGCGTTTTTTCAACAAACGCCGCAATTAATAATAGTTTTTACGTCGTTTTTAGACAAACGCCACAGAAAGGTTAAACAATAACGGCGTTTATAGTAAAACGCCGCAATATAGTAGACATTTAGCGGCGTTTTTAGCTAAAAACGCCGCAATATAGTGTAATATAGCGACGCTTATTGTATAAACGCCGCAAAAATATGTGATATAGTGGCGTTTTGTAAAAACGCCGCAAAATGTTAAATATATTATCCTCCATTTTCTCCCACCCAAACCCTAAAATCATTTCAACTCTTCTTCCCTCACAGTTTCTTCTCTGGTACAACAACAACCCTCACACGATTCCAAGCGACGTCGTCTTTTGTCTATCCCGGTGACCAAATCGGCCCTCTCACCGACGAACTATAACACAATTCCACGGTTTGATCCCTCTTATCTTAGCTCCTGATCTTTTTCAATTTTGTTTTGGTTGGTATTCTGAAAATGGGGAAAACCCAGAAAGCTAACATATTTGAGAAAAAAAGAGCAGGTCTTGCCTTGAGTAAGAGAAATTATCGTCGGAATGTCTACGTGGCGTCTTTGCTCTGATGATAGATCAAATTATCGCTGGGAGGCTATCGGTCCGGTTTCGCCGTCGAAACTCGATGATGACTCGACAATAACTCATATTGCTCCATACCCTTCCATGGCCGATCTCCTACTTGAAGGTAAAATTCTATGAATCTTTATGCCGCTATATTTCCTTTTTTGTACGGTCACTCAAATTTCATAGATTGTACGCATGTAGGATCTTCGAAGGGTATTGAGAATGATGATAGAGAAATGGAAAAATACCCTATGTTTAGAACCGAATTTGGTAACTCTGTGGCGTTGAAAGAATCTTCAATTGCAAAAGCAGTATCGATCCTCAATGAAGACGATGTTGCCTCTACTGTTACTCCAAGTAAACATTTATATCATCTATTTAAATATATTTTAATGTTTGATTCAATTCCCAAGCACCTCCAATCAAGTTTTATACTGTAGGTGGAGGGTCGTTATCTGTTTCAAGTGAAGCACTGAAGCGCGCAAGGAGTCTTCTTGGTGAACCGGAGGTAGGAGATTTATTTGGTGAAATGGATGAAGAGTTTCTCCATATAGAATTTACATGGAGGAAAAACTTAACGATGCGTCGTCAAACAAGGAAAACAGCTTTCCTACGTCATTTTCCCACGAAAGAGCAATGAAGACTAAATTGTACTGAACAATATGGTGAAGACTGTTTATGCATAAGTACTTTAATGTTTCTAAATTATAATGTATTTTGTTTTTAAGTAGTTTTATGCATAAGTACTTTAATGTTTCTAAATTATAATGTATTTTGTTGTTAAGTAGTTTTATGCATAAGTACTTTAATGTTTCTAAATTATAATGTATTTTGTTGTTAAGTAGTTTTATGCATAAGTACTTCTGTTTTAATTAAAATGTATGGTTGTAACTTTAGGTTATGTATAGAAGAAATGAAATATTTAAAATATGTTAATCTAATATAAATAAAGGTATTTAGCGGCGTTTGTATCCAAAACCGCCGCTATATATTAAACATTTTGCGGCGTTTTTAGATATAAACGCCGCTAATGAGTATTACAATAGCGGCGACTTTTTACAAACGCTGCAATAGGTGTATTATATAGTGGCGTTTTTATAAAAAAACGCCGCAAAATATTTATATTTTAGTGGCGTTTGTATGAAAACGCCGCTACGTCCTTTCCTACTTTAGTGGCGTTCGTATGAAAACGCCGCTATAGCCTCGTACTTTAGTGGCGTTTTCGTAGAAACGCCGCAAAGTATTAGTAATTTAGCAGTGTTTTTCTAACAAACGCCGCAAATGATGCGTACTTTAGTTGCGTTTGTAATTAAAAACGCCGCAATTGGTTACCCTTCAGTGGCGTTTGTATATTTAAACGCCGCAAAGTCCGTTTTAATTCTCCTCTAGCCCTAGCCCTCTTTTCCATCACTATTATCCGTTCCCTCAAGCCAATTACAGAAGCCATCTCCTTCACTGCGCCCAGCTTCCTTCGCCTCCAACGTCGTTTGTATTCTAAAACGCCGCTATATACCGATCTTTAGCGGCGTTTGTATTAAAGACGCCGCCAAATCAAACACATATTGCGGCGTTAAAGCTAAAAATGCCGCTAAACCTTAACACTTATTGCGGCGTTTGTGATAAAAACGCCACTAAAAATCAACACCTACTGCGGCGTTTCTGAGAAAAACGCTGCTATAAATCGAAACCTACTGTGGCGTTTGTCTTCCAAATGCCGCTAAATATCAACATCTATTGCGGCGTTTGTCTTCCAAACGCCGCTAAATATCAACATCTATTATGGCATTTGTCTATCAAACGCCGCTAAATATCAACACCTATTGCGGCGTTTTTTCTTGAAAAACGCCGCAAACTTTAGCGACGCTATTTTCAGCGGCGCTTTTAGCGGCGTTTGTAAAAACGCCGCATGTGTTTTTAGCGACGCGTAAAAATGCCGCTATAGGTAAAAAAACGCCGCAACAAGCCAATTTTGCTGTAGTGACTCTATAATTAATCTTTGGTTATATCCCTAACTAAATGTAAATTATTACTTTTATGTAATTAATTAAAGGGAATTTTGTGATAAAAGAATAAGATTAATTCTTGTGATTGATCCATAATCAAGTTGATTATGATTATTTCTACAAGTTACTAGAAATAACTTTACAAGTTATGAAAGATGATGAAAATTCTAATCGAGTTCAACCTATGAATTGATCTTAGAAGAGACACGAATTCCACGAGGAGCCACCGGCGAAGAACACGTCCTCCACGCAACATGCAACATGTTGAGCATGGCAAACCCTACTGTTGGCTCGTGCAATCCCATGCATCGCAGTCGCCTCTTTCTCCTCTCTCTTTTCTTAATCTTTTCTGGGTGGTGGTTCAGTATTTTAACAAGTAGAGGTTATTATAGAAGAAAAACACAATTTAATAAACTTTGGTCGGTTTCTATATGACATATGGATAAGGTCTCACAAATTTCCCTACAAATTATAAACCAAGTTATCATATCGTGATAGAGACAAGTGTTGATGAAAATCATAGATTATAAAAATGCTTATATCTAATATATATTTGTTTTAATATCTATGTTGATTATATAACCATTCACATCAAATGGTATATAATTACAGAACAAGAGGCTTAAAGATATGTAGTTCATGGATTTATTGATTTTGTTGGAGATCAAGGAGTAGAGCTTTCCAGCGAGGGTTTCACATGCAGTACTGAAATATAGAACAGAATTGCAGGAGCAGTTAGAAGAATTGTTGAGTATTTCTAATCAGCAGGGAGGAATTAATTAAATGTTTTACTGATGAAAAAGAGCTAAGAATAAGCAGAAATGGAAGATGTTTAAGTAGAGCTGCACTGAAATATATTTCTACTTGTTATTCATGAAAATTCTTCTATTCCATTCTCAAACTACAGATATTTTCCATTTCTATTGAACCATCAGATTAGAAATACACTGAAATCAAGCAAAAGAAAAGGCTCTCGTAGCTCAGATGGTTAGAGCACCCGTTTAGTAAGCGGGAGGTCTTGAGTTCGACTCTCAACGACAGCGTTCGACTCTCAACGACAGCAGTGTTTCGAACTTATTATTTTTGGACCGAGTGGTAAAACATAATAAGCCCATGCGGATACCTACTGCTATTTTAGCCCAACATCTTTGAGTCCCGTTTAAAAGAGTGCACATTCAATATTCAATTATTGAAAAGAAAAGGTCTAGATAACCCTTGAACTATTTTGATAATTCTAATCAAGTCCCTTTCAACCTTTTTAATCAATTGGGTCTCGAATCATAAAATTAACCAAATGTATTTTTTTGTTCAACTTTGATGATTAACGTGACAGTTAATATATTAATTTTAACCACTTTTGTATACACAATAATTTATGTAGTGGATTTTAATTACATTGCTACTTTATTTTATATGTCACCCTAACAAATGATTTTTTTTTACTTTTTTTGGTAAATAAATAATAATAATTTTTTACTTGATTCATCGTTTTTGATCTATTTACTTATATCTCACTTTAATTATATTTGAACGTTAAAAAGATTTTATAATTTAGTCTAATATTGTAAATAGATGGAGATAACATTTTACATAAAAGTTTAATTTAAATTCATAAAAAATTATCGTAAGCTATCGATACAACGGACGGATTGTCGACCAATATTTTTTTTTTATTTTTTTTACTTTTTTTAATAATTTTACATTTTTTTATTTTTATAAATGTATTTATATCCAAAAGCAAGATAACAAACAGTATCTACAAACACAACAAGCACAAATCAATTAATCATCAATATCTCATTCTATACAATTTTTGGGGTCAATGTTCTCTATATCATTTTTCGAAAACTTCACATGTATAACTTCTCGAACTAGTCCAAAAAGCTCATCATTTGATCTAATATCCAATCCACCAAAACAACGCCTATTTCGCTTCCCACGTGTAATAAATGCAAGCATTCCAAGCTAACTAAAGAAGCAAAGTGAAGGAAGACTTATCTTTGAGAGTGGCGATCACCCATTCCAACTCCCTCTCCCAGCAGCAAGCTCTCCTACGAAAACCACATGCAGCGAGGGCTTTCCTACACAACAGCTGAGGTTCCATATTCAAAGAAGACATAATTCTTAGATTCCATCACAACCCCACATAAGACACACCATTGACAGCCATACCCATGCATTGTAACCCATCTTTGGTTGCTAATTGATCAAGGGCACCCATCCAAGAAATTATAGTGGCGAGGCACATGTAATGTGTTGGTGGAAAAGTTAGCAAGGGAGGCCACCGAAAGTGGCAAGGGAGCACCAATTCAAAAAGGGTGGGCATCGAATTTCAGTGCCCAATTTTTATTGAAAAGTAAAATGGAGGAATTACATTTTAGTCCCTACACACTTTAGGATATTTACAAGATTAGTCCCTAAGCTTCAACTATAAATACCCTTACCCATTTAGCTTCAAAATGATCCCAAATCATTTCTTTCTCCTAATACTAGAAAGCTTTCTTGTGAGTTTTGAGTGTTTATAAACAACTGTAATTTTTTTTCTCTTTAGTAAAAGATCTACAGCAGTCTGGAGACGTAGGCAAATAGGCTGAACTCCGTTATCAATTTCGGGTATTATTTTTCCGCTTTTATTTCGCATTCTCACTAATCTGGTTATAGGAAAATTACTCGTTACTCGTTTTATTTCCCAACAACTGGCATCAGAGCTTTTGGTTGTGAATTCTGTCAATTTTTTTGCGAAGTTACTATTCATTACTATTCACGTGAATAGTAAATTTCGTGAATAGTAAAAAAAATTGTCGGCGATACGAATTTGTCGACGAAGGTGTTCTAATACACGGTGGTTCGCAAGAATTGTCAGAAACAATCCAAACGAAGCCAGATTCGAGTGGGAGCGATGGCTGCAGACGAAGGGAAAGTAAAAATTGAGAAGTTCGATAGTGAGGACTTTGGCTTTTGGAAGATGCAGATTGAAGATTTTCTGTACCAGAAAAATCTATATCAACCTCTCTCAGGAAAGTAACCAGAGGGCATGAAGAATGAAGGTTGTGCTCTTCTCGACAGACAAGCCCTCAGAGTTATCCAACTGACGTTATCCCACAATGTTACTTTCAACATAGCAAAGGAAAAGACCACGACGGGTCTTATGGCGGCTCTCTCTAGTATGTATGAGAAGCCATCGATCTCAAACAAAGTTCACTTGATGAGACGATTATTCAATTTGCGGATGGCGAAAGGGGCATCAGTGGCTCAACACCTGAATGAACTCAACACAATCACAACCCAGTTGAGTTACATGGAAATTAAATTCGATGATGAAGTTCGAGCTTTAATTCTCTTATCATCTCTACCAGATAGTTAGAATGCTATTGTTACATCAGTTAGCAGCTCATCGAGAAATAGTAAATTGAAATTTGACGATGTTCAAGATCTGGTATTGAGCGAAGAAATTCGACGGAGAGAATCAGGTGAAGCATCAACCTCCTCAACCTTGCACACAGAGTCTAGAGGGAGAACTTCAGAAAGAAATTCAAATCGTCACAGATCCAAATCCAGAAGGGGAAAATCAAGAACGGGAAAGAAAGATTATAACTATTATAATTGTGGCAAGAAGGGTCACTTTAAAAGAGATTACCGAGCACTGAAGAAAGATACTGGCACACAAGAATCTTTTAACATGACAAAGGAGACAAGTGATGCCATGATTCTAAGCGTCAACAGTCCGATTGAATCATGGATTTTGGATTCAGGGGCATATTTCCACTCCACCCCATGCCAAGAAATCATGGAGAACTATTTCAGTGGTGACTTTGGAAAGGTTCATCTAGCTGATGATGAAACCTTGAAGATCATCGGAAAAGGAGACATCCGGCTAAAGTTGACAAACCAGACCACCTGGAAGATGAAAGGAGTGAGACATTTTCCTGGCCTCAAAAGAAATTTGATTTCTGTAGGACAGCTTGATGGAGAAGGATATAATACAACATTTTCAAGCTATGAATGGAAGATTACCAAAGGAGCACTCGTCATTGCGCGTGGTAAGAAGTATGGTACTCTCTATGTAACCTCAAATTTAGAGAATATCATTGCAGTAGTAGATGCTGATGGAAAATCAAACCTATGACACCAAAGGCTTGGCTATATGAGCGAGAAAGGGATGAAGACACTTTTGTTAAAAGGGAAGTTGTCAGGTCTAAAGAATATATATGTCGGACTATGTGAGGATTGCATCTTTGGTAAACAAAAGAAAGTCGGTTTTGCAAAGATTGGCAAGACACCCAAGGCTAAAAAGTTATAGTTGGTTCATACTGATGTATGAGGACCATCTCCAGTTACATCTCATGCAGGCTCACTATATTATGTCACCTTCATCAATGATTCTACAAGGAAGGTGTGGGTTTATTTTCTGAAGAACAAATCAGAAGTCTTGGATACCTTCAGAAAATGGAAGGCCATGGTGGAAAATGAAACTGGTTTGAAAGTCAAATAGTTGAGGTTTCTGCGCAAACAATGGGATCAAGATGGAGACAATAGTTCCCATGACACCGTAGCAGAATGGCGTAGTAGAGCGCATGAACAAAACTCTGAATGAACGTGCCAGAAGTATGAGGATACATGTCGGCTTGCCCAAATTTCTATGGGATGAAGCTATCAACACTACAGTTTACCTGATCAACCGTAGACCCTCAGTTCCTTTGGATGGTGGAATACCAGAGGAAGTTTGGAGCAAGAAAGAAATAAATCTTTCACACTTAAGAATGTTTGGTTGTATTTCTTATGTACACATAAATTCTGCTGAAAGAAGCAAACTTGATGCCAAGTCCAACAAATGTATCTTTGTTGGTTATGGTGGTGATGAGTTCGGTTGCCGGTTTTGGGACTACGAAAATTGAAAGATCATCAGAAAAGAGATGTCATTTTCAATGAAAATGTGATGTACAAAGACAGGTCAACCATAAAATCAAGTAGCTCCAATATCGAAGCTGAAACAAAGAAATTTGCTGAGATTGAGGAGATTTCTGAAAATGATGTTCAGATCAATCCTGAAGTAGTTCAAGAAGAACCAAGCACACCAGAACTGAGACGCTCCTCCAGAATTCCTAAACCAACCCAACGTTATTCGCTTTCTTTGCACTACTTGTTGCTGACTGACAATGGTGAATCAGAGTGCTATGACGAAGCAATGCAGGTGGAGGATTCAGTCAAGTGGGAGTCTTCCACGAAAGATGAGATGGACTCGCTTATGTCAAATCAGATGTGTGAATTAGCTGAATTACCACCTGGCAAGAAAGCACTCCATAACAAGTGGATTTACAGGATCAAAGAAGAGCACTATGGGAGTAAACGCTACAAAGTAAGATTGGTGGTCAAAGGTTTTCAGCAAAAAAAGGTGTTGACTACAATGAAATTTTCTCTTCAGTCGTGAAACTGTCTATAATCATACTGGTGTTGAAAATTGTAGCTGCAGAGAATCTACATCTTGAGCAGTTATATGTGAAGACAATTTTCCTTCATTGTGATTTGGAGGAAGAAATCTATATGAGGCAGCCAGAAGGCTTTATAAAGGCAAACAAGAAAAACCTGGTATGCAGGTTGAAGAAGAGCTTGTATGGTTTAAAACAAACTCCTAGATAGTGGTACAAGAAATCCGATAGCTTCATGAGTAGCAGTGGTTTTACCAGATGCCAAGCAGATTATTGTTGCTACATCAAGAAGCAACAACTTCATTATTTTATTGTTGTACGTTGATGATATGCTCGTTGTAAGCTCAGACATGCAAGAGATTATAAACTTGAAGCAAAAATTGTTGAAGCAGTTTGCAATGAAAGATATGGGCGCTGCAAAGCAGATTTTGGGATGAGGATAAAGAGAGACACAAAGTCGGGGACTTTGATGTTATCACAGGCTGAGTACATCAATAAAGTACTCTCCAGGTTCAACATGCAATATGCTAAACCAGTAAGTACACCTTTAGGTGTTCATTTTAGACTCTCCAAAGAACAGTCACCAAAGACGGAAGAAGAACGTGCACACATGGTAAAGGTGTCGTATACCTCAACAATTGGAAGTCTGATGTATGACATGGTTTGTAACAGACCAGATATTGCTCATGCAATGGGAGTTGTTAGCAAGGACATGAATAATCCGAACAACGTACACTGGGAAGCAGTCAAATGGATCCTCAGATATTTGCGGGGTACCACAAACAAATCACTTTGTTTCAAAGGTGGAGATACGATACTGACAGGCTATGTAGATGCTGACTTAGCCGGAAATGTTGACATCAGAAGGAGCACTAAGGGTATGTCTATACTCTACGAGGTACTGTAGTGAGTTGTGTTTCTCAACTACAAACGATAGTTGCTCTCTCCACAACTGAAGCAGAATATGTCGCTGTTACGGAAGCCAGCAAGGAGATGGTTTGGCTCCAAAGTTTCTTGGAAGAGTTAGGCAAGAAACAAGAAAACAATATCTTGTATTGCGACAGTCAAAGTGATATCCATCTAGCGAAGAATCTGTCGTTTCATTCTAGGACGAAGCACATACAATTACGATATCATTTTATCCAGTCTCTTCTGGAAGATGGGATTTTGAAACTTGAAAAGATTAGTGGAGCTCAAAATTCGGCAGACATGTTAACAAAGACAGTGACTATGGACAAACTAAAGTTGTGTTCAGCTTCAGTTGACATCCTAGAGTAATAAGACCAGAAATGCTACTGCATTGATCGAGGTATAAAGACAGATTAAAATCAGTCTTCAAGTGAGAGATTGTTAGTAGAAAAGTTAGCAAGGGAGGCCACCGAAAGTGGCAAGGGAGCACCAATTCAAAAAGGGTGGGCACCAAATTCGGTGCCTAATTTTTATTGAAAATTAAAATAGGGAAATTATATTTTAGTCCCTGCATACTTTAGTGTATTTATAAGATTAGTCTCTAAGCTTCAAATATAAATACCCTTACCCATTTAGCTTCAAAATGATCCCAAATCATTTCTTTCTCCCAATACTAGAGAGCTTTCTTGTGAGTTTTGAGTGTTTATAAACACTTGTAAATTTTCTCTCTTTAGTAAAAAATCTGCACCAGTTCGGAGACGTAGGCAAATAAGTTGAACTATGTTATCAATTTCGGGTATTATTTTTCCGCTTTTATTTCGTATTCTCACTAATCTGGTTATAGGGAAATTACTCGTTACTCGTTTTATTTCCCAACATACTGGAAACCAAACCACCCTTTGCCAAAGAACTCGATCCCTCTTAGTTCTTATCTCATCCCATATCTTCCTCATCTTCAATTGACACCAATCACTCTCAAAACTCACTTATCTCCTTCAAGATTCCCCAAAAAGAGAATTTTCACGCCACCCACAAGGATCCTTAATTTGCTATGGGCTCCCTCAATAGATAGGTGAAGCAAGCCCTATTCCAACATGCCAGGTCCTGAAGCTCAAGGCCTCCTTCCGCCCTTAGGGAACAAACTTTGCTCCAACTTACCCTTGCACCACCCGTAGGGGTATCCGCACCTTTTCAAAAGAACCTCATACACATTTGATCAATCATCCTCACCAGGGTTTCAAATCGTGGTCGCGGTTGCATTTTTGATCATTTCATTTTTACCGCGATTGTGGCCATAGCGGGTGTAATGGGTGTAGCGGAATGCAGCGATATCGTGAAATCGCAGACGCTATCGCGGTAGTGGAGTGCTTTTTAAAACCTTGATCCTTACAACTGCTTTGGGCAACATAAGTTTCCTACTCCAAAAGTTGGTGATACCATACAACACCGATTGAATCAATTACAACCGCCTCGGATATCTTAACTTCCTATTCCCTCAATGTCCTAACTTAACCCCAATGGAAGTCAACAAGTTATGATAGTCTTTTTTAGAAAGCTTACGGGTCACCAACGGAACACTAAGGTAACGAACTGGAAGTGTCCCAATCTTGAACCCCAAACACTTCTTAATACGATCCAATTCTCCCAAAAAATACCATTCGCAATCAACTCACACTTTATTACGTTAATTTCTAGACCCAACATATCATAAAATTTATCTAACATGCTTTGAACCCCCATCATATAATCCAAAGAATCCTTTGTGAATATAAGCAGATCGTTCGCAAAACAAAGGTGTGTCATTCAGACTCTTTTACATTTAGGATGAAAATTAAAAATCCCATTCAACGCAGCCAAATCCAACATCTTGGACAACATATTGATAGCTAAAACAAATAAGTACGGCGAGAGGGGTCACCCTATATCACCCCTCTCGCCCTCTCAAAATACCCAACCAGACTTCCATTAAACATTATAGAAAACCAAGGGGTAAACAACCAACCTCGAAACTTTTCTGGCATTCTCATGACTTCCAATACAACAAGAATAAACTCCCAGCTTAAGCTATCAAACACTTATGCAAATTAATTTTAATAGCACAATAAGGCAATACCGACCTTATAGCATATACCTTAACAAGCTCCTAAGCTAATAACATGTTATCAACAATGCTACACCCCTTAACAAAGGTTGACTAGTTTAAAGCCACCATGTCCGGAAAAAAAATCACCATATGAGACACCAATATACGGGTGATGGCTCTATACACCACCGAACAACAAGAGATCGATCGATACTCTTTCATAGAGGAAGCATTAATTACTTTTAGAATCAAGACTAAGGTTGTAGCATTAAACACTGAGAGGAGAGAAGATGTATCAAAAAATTATTTGACTACCAATATAACATCCCCTACCACCTCCACCACCTCCCAAGTAGCCTTGTAGAACCGAGGAAAGTATCCATTCGGACCCAGAGCCTTCTCATCCCCCTGTTGAAAAAAAGTCACTTTAACCTTCTCACTTGAGATCGCCCTACTTAAAGAAACACAAGCATCATCAAGTAACGTAAAACCAATAATGTTTCACAACATTCTAACCCCGCAACCCTTAACATTTACATCGACAATGCCCACAAGATTAATAAAGAACTTGGCAGCCTCCATACTTATCTCTTCAAAGGAAGTAAGTTGTTGCCTCTATCATTTTTAAGCATTCGAATAGTGTCCCACTTATGTTTAACCACTACAAACGAGTGAAAAAACTTGGTACTCACATCCCCTTCTCATAACCATCGAACCTTCACTTTTCGTCTATAGAACATTTTCTCCGCACTTTCCAACTCTTCCAACACCCTCTGCAAAGTCCGGTCACATCGAACTCCAACTAAATCCCCATCCCTTAAGTAGGAAAGTTGCTGCTGCCTTTTCAGAATAACTTTCCCTGAAATGTCATCATAAAACTACTTATTAAAATCTTTCAAAATTGTCTTCAACCTTTTTAACTTCCGGAATAAAACCATCATTGGATCCCCAAACGTGGGTTGAGACCAAGAAGTTCGAACCATACTAATAAAATCAGGATTATGTGACCAAATATTGAAAATTTTGAACGGTTTAGGATTATGAAAATGAGCCGATTTCTCGAACCAGGCCACCACGGGACAATGATTAGACACTCCAGGCGCCAAAAACTCCACACCCGAAGCCGGAATATCCATAATCCATTGTCTATTAACCAACACCCTATCCAATTTTAGTGCAAGGAACGTTTCATCCTGATGGTTAGACCACGTATACAAAGCCCCGTTAAAGGGGTGATCAAACAAGTCAAACTCCCCAATACAGTCTTGAAACTCTCTTATATCAGGAGCAAGCACTGCAGACTCAACCACACTGCCAGAAATCTCCATAGGGTGTAAAGAGACATTAAAGTCTCCACCGACTAGCCAAGGCAAAGATCCCACGTACTCATCCCTCACCGCTTTTAACTGCCACCAAAATTCATGTCTCAAGTCTCTGTCATTACTCCCATACACCCCTGTGATGCAGAAAGTTTTCCCTCTACAAGTACCCAACAAAGATAACGATTGATCACTAACATCTTTAACCAACAACTGCACACAACCTTTCCATATAACCCAAATACGACCATTAAAAACATATTTCTACCCCGCAAAAGCACGATCCACGATTGGCTTAGCCTTATTTTCTCTAACTCTAGTTTCACAAAGACAAATCACATCAACTCGAAGAGACTCCAACCTCCTCAAAACTTTATTTGTTTTTTCATGCTTATGTGTTGACATAAGTTCAAATCAAGTTGCTGTTTAATATACATTTACATTGCAGATCCAGAGCCTTCTGTACAAGAGCAAGCTCTGGGCCTTATTCGTAACCTAGTTGACGGATGTATGAACTTAATCGAGTTTGTTTTTGCTGAAGATGGCCTTATATTAGGGGCCATTGGAAGACAGTTACAGTGTGCTTCAAAAGCTGAGATAGGGATACAGGTTTGGATTCAAGTAAAATAATGAGTTAGAATGCCAACTACTATCTAGCATTCTATATTTTAATTGTTTAAGATTTGAAATTGCTTTGAATTTGGATTGAAGGTCTCACATCTTTACTTATCTCCCAAAAGAACAAAAAATCACATGTTTTTATTCATTCGTCTTTGTAGCCAAGAGAGATTTCTTTTTGTGGAACCTAAGATATTAGTACACATCTGATTATGCCCTTTTTGTTTGATAAGTCCACTTATATTCTACTTCAATATATTTAAGCAAACATTTTGTTTTGAAAATATAATTGTACTGCTTTTTGCACACAAAATTTAACAATTTTTCATCCTTGTCTAGAATGAAGATGTCATATTTGATTTTTCCCTTTTCAACAAATTATTTATGATATTATGATTTTTTTTTGAAATTCATGGAGAAGTTTCCATTGGAGGAGATAAACATCATATAGGAATTCACTATAATGTTAGTTTTCAAGGACTTGTTTTTGTCTATGGAAGTATGATGCACGCGCACGTAACTAAGCTAATTACAACCGTATCTAAGCAACAACCACTAAAATTTCTTTGCTTAGTATCTTTCTAGGATGATGATAAGAACAATATATGATAACACGATGATTTTATATTGTGTTAGTTGTAATTTTCTCTTTCTAGCTTATTCTGAATTCTATGCCCTGTAGGGAATGTATGCACTGTGCAATGTGAGGAGTGGGAATGAGTTTCACAATGAAGCAGTAATCCAGCAACTCTTTACACAAATGGGGGACAAGAATCAATATTTGTGATTAAGTTTTTGCAGAGCAATGATAGCCAGCTACGCACAGCTACTGTTTGGAAAATAGTGAATCTTACTTGCCTGATGCACCTGGAATGCTGGGATTATTTCTCATATAAAGAATATGGTTAACAATCCATGTGTTGATGTTAAGGTCATTTACATTTTATCTTTTGAATATGTTCTTTGTTCACTTCACTTTTCTGGCTGACCTAATAGAAATATTCGTGGTACAGCTCCGCTAGGGCAATCTATGGCTTTCGGGGACAATTAAGCATGTCCGTGTTGATTCATTACTCAGAATACCAAAAAGCAAAGAGATTTTGAAGCATTTAGTGTTTTTTCCTTCTTTCTGTAAGATATTTTCAAGGCTTTCTCCTGTGGACTGTAACAAAATGGTGAGTTCTTGGTTTATTTTTAATTGCTTTGATTGAAAATAGTCATTGAACCGGATTCACAAATTGACAAAAGTTCCCATTGGAACAAACTTGACAAATATTTCATAATGTTTTGAAATGAAATATCTCTGATTACTTATTATAATTGGATTTACAAATGAAACCATTCACTTATATGACTAAACGCTTCCTGTTTGCAATGCTTTTCTTTTGCAGGCGCGACACATTGCTTTCAGTTATTGCCTTTATCTCAGTTGAAGCAGTGCGGGAGCTGTTATCGGTCAGTTTTACATTACATAGGCATTTTAGGGATACATACATTTTGTGTTGATAATTATGTATGTATCAATTGAGCATTGTACATGTAATAGTGTACCATGAGGAGTTGTAGATATGTTTCATGCCGAATTACTGTATCAGTTTCATGAAGAAAGCTTTGTTCTCTATTTCTACCGCAAAAGTATATGCCACTTTGTTACGAATATTCTGCCATTTGGCTAAACTGTAACACACTTTTTGAATTTTGAAGTCTCTTTTTTGTTTTGTGGGAATACTTCGCTCTCTTGTAAGTTTTTTTGTTATCTTTTTATGCATCTTTATTGTTAAAAGCATGGATGAATATGTAGTATTCAAATCCGATTAATTGATCGAATATCAGTGGTTATAATGGTAAAAACATGGGTGTATATGTAGTATATCCTTTGGTAGCGGTAATTCGGTGTAGAAAATATATATATGAATTTATTCACCAATCGAGGGGTGGCAAACGGGCAGGGTGGGTGCGGATACCCCTTTCCCCATCTCTATACCTACTTAATATTTTCATATCCATCACTTACTACTCACGATGGGTAAATTTTTTAAGTCTACATCCGCCTATGTGGATACATTCTCAAATTCACTCCACACCCACTACCCAATTGTATACCCATCACCTATCTCATATTTGCCTAACAACAACCTTGTAAATCACATAAGCAACAAAACATAAAACAAAAAACACGTCAATTGAGAAGCATAATTGATGCAGGGGGATCCGAGACAGATGATGCTGAGCTGTCAGATTGCACCTTGATGGCGCTGAGATACCATGAATTGGCAGATCAGCGTAAAGGCGGAAATTGATTGTGACATGTTCCTCATTGGGGTCGTTTTGAGTATGTTTCAGTCTTTTGGCCATAACTTTGGCTACAGGTGTCAGAATCGCGCATAAGGCCCAAATCCGGAAAGCTCTTTTCGACGCGCACGCTCTCCACTAGATTTAGATATTTTTTACTATTTATGGTAATATTTCGATTGTCAATTGGGAAGTCAATTTAAATTCGATTTAGGCCGGATTTTTTGGAGATTGCTTATTTTATTTCGAATTTCAATTTAGAGTGATTTTCATGATTTGTCTATTTTTGGCAAAATTCGAATAAAGACGATTTTTGGCTATAACAGTCCGGCTTGTGGACTGATTTTGGGGATTGTTTGATTTTATAATATTTTATTAAACCCTAGAGACTTTTTTTCTCTGGTTTTTTTGGGCGAATTTTCTCTTGTGAATCATCTGTTGGAGCGCCTGCAGGATAATCATTATTCTGTCCGGCGTCAATAATAAAATAAACCAAAGATTATTAGAGTTAAGAATTAACATAGATTTTAAAATAAAATGAAGTCTTAATACATAGAACATCATAATAAAAATATAATTAAAGTCTAGAAATATAAATGACAAACATATAATATTTTTGTTCTTTGGTACAACATTCTCAAATTTCATGTAATATTTGTCACATCAGTTATTCCAATATTCCAATCATCATTTTCTACGTCCTCCAATTGAGAGCATTTCAATTTAAATTCACCAGTACCTACATATATAATAAAAGCCAAAACTAATATAAGTTAGTAACTAAACTTTAATAAGATAATTAAGAACAATTTCACATATTAACATAGACTAAAAATAATTTTACCTTTAATATCGGCCCAAAATCAATTTTGAGCACACATTAATGTTTCAATCATCTCCGGAAGTAATCGACTACGATAAGGACCAAAATATTCATTCACATGTGTTGAATGCAAGTTCTAACGGGACAATAGAGACATAAATGTTTAAAATATCTTTTGCTTCTTGTTGGAGAGTTGGATAATTATTTTCATTTATTTTTCACCAATTAAGAATATCAAAATCATCAACAAGTGATATATTGATAGTTTCCAAATAGTTGTTCAAATTATATATTTATGAAATTTCATCATTATCTTGCTATATATATTCACTAAACTCGTTCAATATTGTTCCTTTTTCCTTTATACTGAAAAAACCAACAAGTTTAATTTTGCTTTTACTAGCTTGATTTTTGCCATTTATATATCCATACTCATCAATGATATACAGAATAAAACCGTACAATAACTTCATCAATGGTGTGTTGTATTTTCCTTTTCTCCGATTAATCAAAAATGAAAAGCTTTGTTGTATTACAAAGTAACACCAAATATTTGAAGCTAGACCATACTAATATTTTACATGCGCAGAATGTTAATAAAAAATTATTTTTTAAAAAATATGTTATCATTTTTTATTAATTCTCGTGGTAAGATCTCTCGTGGTAAGATTTAATTCTTTTCCAATTTTCTCCTTTATTATCTCAATAAATAAATCGTAATCATTTTTCTTAAAACCCCATTAAAATCATGATGTCTAATGAGAAAAAAATCTTATTTATATTTATCTTAATTTCAATCTTCTTCGTCATCTAAACCCCAAAAAAAGTCTACTATTATTTTTAGTTAGTGTTTTGAGGCTGAATAATAGTGATAGGATTCGAACTTGACCTTATAAGCTCAAATTTTTGAATTCCAACCATTTATACCAACACTCTTTAACTTTGATATTTTATAGTTTCATTTTGTTATAAAATATTTCAAGATCTCTGTAGACACGCGTTTTGTCCGGGATTTTTATTGTTTTATTTTATTTTTATTATTATAATTATTAAATATTAGATATTAATTTAATTTTTTATTATTATTTTTAGGTCATTATAAAGACTCAATTTGGGTTTAAGCCCAGTAACCAGAAACAAGTCCAACAAGCCCGAACCAAAGCTATCCAAGTCCCATGAGCCAGTTGTCCCTCCTCAACCGTTTCCACGTGGCTGCAACAAATAGAAAAGGGAAGTGAGCAAATAAAGAGGAAATGACCACAACGTGGGGGAAAATAGAAAAGAAACAGTTTGTACGGTCAATTTTTTATTGGCAATTAAGGACGAGAGGAATCAATAACTAAAGGGAGGAGATCGGAGGATGAGATCGCAAATTACATGCAGAAAAAATTACACAGGGAGAGATATCAACAATGAACTGAGAGAAAAAGCAGAAAAAAAACCTCCATTTTTGTTTACCTTTACAGAAAATAGAAAAATAGAAAGAACATTGTACTGGAATTTCCTCCTATTTTGGAGATCAAAGGAAACATAAGATTTCACTTGTTTCAACGAACCAAAGCAATTCAAGGCGAATTCTTTCAAGAGATACAAGAGGAAAACAGTGTGTAGAGGGTTCTGCTACTTTATTCGAAACTAAAAAATAGTATGTAAAAGAGGTTTTTCCTCCAATTTGAAGGTTAATATAAACGCATGGGCTCTTTCCCTTTCAAAGTAATACAAAGTGAATCCAATTCGTGTAAGATTTTCTCTTCATGATTATTTACAATTGCATTTTTTTTTCATTTGTTTTAATAGCCTTCATAATAAAATGCAAAACTCAAAATAGAAGTGAGAGCGGTTGGGTTTACCTTCGGGTATGTGTGTAGTCGAAGTAAGTGAGTGATAGTGATTAAGGTCCTTTCTTAGAGATTACAATGTCGTCGGAGTCGGGGTTTGCATGCGTATGAGAGGCTCGATTTTGAGTTTAAATCTAAGCAGAGATGGAAGGGTGGTGTAAGGTCTCGGTTAAAGCCTCATCTACTTGGTTTTAAGGTGTAGGCGCATAGGAGAAAGTTCTGGGCATTGAATGGTGACCAGGTTTGTATGGGTTGAAAGGCCGAGAGTCTAAAGCGGTGTTAGAGTTTCAAAGGTAGGTTTTTGTGCTTTGATGGTTAGATTTACGTAAGGGGTTTTTAAGTAAACAAATATAATCAGAAAATGGGAGATGAATTAGGTTGTTTACCTTTAAGTCCAGTTACCTCGTTGGAGCTTAGGTTGATGGCTATGGTGTTTGAAATTTCAATTTAGCGTGGGTGAAAGAGAGAGTTGAAAAGGAAAGTGTAGAGTGAAGTTGTGGCAGCGGTAAGTGTTTTGGGGGTTCCAGCGTGAATTAGCCTAGGTTTAAGCATAGAATTAGGTTTTATATCAAAATTGTTGGGTAAATTAACTCTTAGTCACCATAACTTTAGGGATAGATTATTTTAGGCCTTCTAGATTTATGTGTTTTTCTAAAACAGTCTCCCATTTGTTTAAATTTTCTTAGCTGTTTTAAATGTCTAGTGTCATTTATGTTATTTTCCATTTTATTTTAGTTTAAACCGAATAAGATAAATTTTATATCAGACCCTATAATTTTAGTATTTAATGTTTAGGTCACTGATTTATTTTTTATTTATAAATTTAATTTTTCTTACATTTAAATTTAATCATTACATTTATGTATATATATACTTTTTAAATTTATAGTTTGGAATGTTATGTTTTTTATTTTTATATTTAGGTCACATGTGTACATAATATGTTAATATGCATTGATTTTTAATTAAAATATACATATATAATTTTTTGTATGTCACGTTGTACGATATTTTTAATTTTGTTTAATTAATTTTGGCATGAAATCATTTTTTGCATGATTCACATGGTAACCTCATTTGCATAACTCGACATATTACATAATTGAATTAAGGGTAATACACTTTTAATTTAAAATTGTTTTAAGTGGGTTGTCATAACGCATTTGAGGTCCACTTTTAATGATTTTAAAATAAAAGTGTATCCCATTAGTGACGCCTAAAAATTGATCCATCACTTTAAAATTTGGGAATGAAAGAAAAAGAAATGTTAGGCTATTTAAATTTATCAAGAAAAGGTCATTATAGCTTTTAAGATCTGGTCTCGATATTTGTAAATAATCGAACATTCTTTATCTTTCTAAAACGACTTGGTAATTTTAATTTAATTTATTTGGGTGCTTTTGAATATTATTAAATTCACATATTTGTTTTATGGGATCAAAAATCAAATTAAGTTCGAATTTGTAAAGTTCATTGCAAAGACGTTAATTAATCGACTAGGTATCGATGTAGGGCGTTGTGGGGGTGCTAATCCTTCCCCAAACGTAACCGACTCCCGAACTCATTTTTTGGTAACGCATATCACAACTTGTTGTTTTAATTAAAATTAATTTTTATTTAAAATAACAAAAACATTTGTGGGTGCCCAATCACACCCTAATCAAGGATTGGTGGCGACTCTTTGAACTATATTTTTCTATTGTAAACGAAATCCCAAATTTTTTGAAACGAGAGGTTTTTTAAATTGCATTTGTTTTTAAATTAAAAATCAATTAAAAGAGGTAAATAAAAATTAATGTGGTTTTTAAAATCTCATTTTTTTCACCTTTAAGAAAAAAATCGTTTCGATAGCTTGGCGACTCCGCTGAGGAGTTTGTTTTTAGAGAGTCAGGCTGATAGTCGATTAATTAATTGTCTTTGCAATTGAAAATTATAAATTCGTTTTAATTTGGTTTTTGATCCCTTGTTTGGTTTTTAATAAGTTTTGTTTGTATTTTGATTTTTTTTAATTTAATTCGATTAACTAATAAATAGTTGTACTGATTTGTTTGCTAATGGTTTCAGAATAATTGTGTGTTTTGGGAATTGGTTTTGAGTTTTTATTGTGTGTTTTTCCGCTTTTCCTCACACACTGAACAATTGCATTTCCATGACATGAGCTAAAACTCCGCTCCGTCCTAATTAAGTAGGAGTGAGAGACTATGCCCTCGTGTGGTTTTCACCTCCACATGGGATAGTGGATCGCTCCTGGAGCTCACGCCTTATGGTCCTCGTGATGGTAATCACCTCCGCATGGACATAAGGAGGTGTGTTCCCTCGAAATTGAACTCGATCCCCTAAAGCCTGTGATAGGCCAGGATTAAGGGTTCGATAGCCCAAGGGGGCACCGGTAAGGACAATTCGAGAACCTATTACTTTAGAACAGAACCCAGCATATAGTGAACATATAGCCTGAATTTAGGTCGAGCCTAACCCGAACCTTAAGAGTCTCGTAAGGAGGGTACACAAGGAAAAAGCTTTTTGAGTCATTTAATTTCGCTTTTTGAATAAATACATTCGAACTAGGAATCATGCGGTTAGGTTTATTTGTCAAGAAAGCATGCGAATTAGATATCATGTTGTTATAATTTTTGTGAATAACAAAGCATGGGGTAGATATCATGTTGGGTAAGATCTACTAAAGCATGATTGGGTAGCCAACATGTATGGGTAGGTTTTATTTAATGATTATGATATTTATTATTTTGTTGCTGATATTATGTGTACTAACCCATTTTGTTATATGTCTATTTTATTTTGATTTTATTGCATTTGCATCTTCATGTCATCTAAAGGTGTTAATTCGCAAGTGATTGACTAATAAGAAGGTTGATCATAATTAGACAAGAAATTCTTAACCATGTAGTCAAAATCATGATGTTCAAAGATGTTCAAATGATCCATGAAGAAGGACATCCGATGAATGAAGAAATCTGAAGCTGATTGAAGACTTCCTTTAAAGGAGTGAAGGCCAAGATATTCTCTCAGAAGATAGATACAGTTATACCAAGGACAAGAAGACCCAAAGACATGAAGATCACTTCGTATTGAAAGTAAAAATGGAGACCCCAAGATTCAATTTAAGGACATCTGGCGTCATCAAATGTGATAAAGTACGCCGACAACTTTGGGTGCAATGTTAGATTCCATGAAGAGTACGACTCAAGGAAATGAGGGAATGAAGAATCACATTTATATATATTTTGACTACATGGTGTATTGAATTTTGTTTGTCTAAATGAAGGTTGTTTTATGGTGGTCACTTTTGGAATTAACACCTTGTGCATTTGCATTCTTATTAGCATTAATTTATTTATTTTGTTATTATTGCTTTTTGTATTTTGTTATCTCATTTGTACTAACTTGTTTCTATATTGTTTTTTTCTCTTTGTCCGCATTGCATGATCATGACATATTTAAAAGGTGTTGACTTGTGAGTGGTCATCATAGTAAAAGGTTTTCATGACGAACAAAGGGTTAACAAGGGGTTTCGTGATCAAACAGACTATAACACAGTCAAGAAATGGCATCCTGAGAAAGCTTCAAAAATAGTGGAGAGTTATGCGCATAAAGATCATATGTCGGACAAAGAGCACAAGGAGATAAGAGAGATAAAAGAGAAAATGTCCAAGATGATGGATAGAATAGATGTTTTGTCCAAAGGAAGAGAGACTTCTACAAAAGAAAAGAAAGAACTCAATGAAAACAATCTCGAGGTATCAGATACGCAAGGGATTACTTTAGAACCTGTTGATTTTAGTCAGTATGAGAAATCACGCACAATCATTGTTTGTATCAACAAGTTGTTTGGAAATGCCAAGGAAATAGTGGCAACTATAGAAGTTCAGAACGATAAAAAGAAGACATGCAGTCAGAACTCGTTGGTGTTTGATAGTCTACTCCCAACATTAGGGGAAATAAAACTAGAAACTCCAATTCAACCCAAGTTGAGAGGTGGCTCTCGTTATGATTCCATCCCAATATCATATAAGGAATTGTATGATGAACTGTTAGAAGCCCGAGAAGTGGCCCCGTATTATGTGAAACCTTTGCAACCTCCATATCCAAGTTGGTATGACATCAACG
Source organism: Hibiscus syriacus (assembly GCF_006381635.1). Taxonomy (NCBI): domain Eukaryota; kingdom Viridiplantae; phylum Streptophyta; class Magnoliopsida; order Malvales; family Malvaceae; genus Hibiscus; species Hibiscus syriacus. The sequence continues at coordinate 3,318,019 of NW_024061783.1, forward strand.
TTCGTTGTGAATATCATGCTGGAGTTCAAGGACATTCTATTGAGAATTGTTCTACCTTCAAACGTCGAGTCCAACTTCTACTAGATCATGGAGTATTGGAGTTTGAATTGAAAGGACAACCTAGTGTGGTAACGTATTATCCTGTTGGGTCCGAACCAAAAGTGACCGAAGGTAAGGGTATCAGTGATGACATCCAAGAAGAAGATTGTTTGCCAAAGTACGAAGTTCAGATTCACCATTTAAGGAGTGAAAAATGATAAATTGAGTAGAGAGATGAAAGCCATGCGGGATAGTTTTCATAGGATCAGTCAAGCTTTTAAATTTGCTGGTATAGGAAATGTCCCATAGGAGTGGATAATAGGGGTCACTAAACTTAAAAATGATGTTGATCAGTTGAGAAAGAATTGCAAGGTGCACGAAGGCCGAGCCGAGAAGTTTTCTCATGATTTACAAATTGTAGAGAAAAGATACAATATAGCTGTTGATAATTTGGGAAGATATCAGGCCAAAAATCAGATGTTGAATAGGTCCATTACCAATATGGAAATGTCTTATCAACGCCACAAGCGAGAGAATGATGCTAAGCTAGAAGCCGTTAGAGCCAAGAACAAGAAGTTGATGAAGATTATGGATGATTGTAGTGATCTTATACAAGAGTTGTATAACCACAATGACTTTCTTACAAGGAAAATTAAACAGCAGTGTCTACAACTCCGAGAATCGGTACTAAGATAGAGAAAAGAGACAATGTCATGAAAGAATCTATGACCCAAGCAAGCAATGTGGCTCAGAAATGGGTTGATTTAGCTGGTTTTGCAAGAGAATTGAAGTAGATTGACAACTCGACCCCCGAGCATGAGTGGAAATTAAATTGGCTTTTGAAGGAGATAGAAAAATTCGAATTGAAAGCTGTCTGTTATATGTAAAGTTTGTTTGATGTATCGAGACCTTTGTGTTCAATGAAAGTTGTTTTAAGATGATCACTCTAGAATGACACCTTTTGTATTTGCATTTGGCATTTTCATTTGCATTGCATGTATTTATTTAAGTATTTTACTTGCATTGATTATAAAAAATACGAAAATGACTTATGGAAGGTTATGTGATAGTAGTAACAAGATCATTCATTCATACTATTCCTCATCGTCATGAACAAACAAATAGAAGCAATGGAACAATCTAATGAAAAATTACAAGATCAGCTACAAGAGCAGTTAGTCGAGTCACAACAAGAAATGAGGAATCAAGCATCTGGTTCTCTGTAAGGGGTATCAAATCAAATGACCCATGTGTTGGCAATTAAGGCTGTTGATAGAGAGAAAATCTTTGATAAAGGATACCAGTCTTATCAGACCATTACATCGAGAATCATAATTTGCCATGGAGCATCTAACTCAGACCTAGTGATGAGCCTCGTCAATTTTGAGCAATTTGAAGACAAAATCAGATGGTTGAATGAAGCCATTGAAGATATGAAGATTGTTAATGCCCCTCACAATGGGTTAGAATCTAGAGAACTCAGTTTGGTCCTTGATTTGGTCATCCCACATGAATTTAGGGAGCCTAATTTTGAGATATATGATGGCACTAGTTGTCCCCTAATTCATCTGAAGATGTTTTTTAGAAAGATGGAAGGGTACCTAAATAATGACAATTTATTGATTCATTACTTCCATGATAGTCTTGCTAGGACAGCTGTAGTATGGTATAACCGTTTGAACAAAGAACAGATCAAGACATGGGTTAACTTAGCTGATGCTTTTTTGGGATAATATCAATATGTTAAAGGCTTAGCCCTAAAACGTCATGACCTTCAAAGGATAAGAATGAAAGCTACTGAGAGCTTTAAAGAATATTCCCTAAGATGGAGAGAAATGACAGCACAAGTTCAACCTCCTTTGTTAGAAGAATAAATATCATATATGTTTCACGATTCTCTTCCAGCTCATTTCTTTGAGTTAATGCTGGGAAATTCGACAAAGGGCTTCAAGGATCTTATGATGGCTGGAGAGATAATTGAAGATGCAATCAGCAAAGGAAACTTGAAAGACACTTCCAAACGTTCAACTGATCAAAAGGAAAATGCTGATGAGGTGAATGAATGTCACATCCATAAATCCTACAACCGCAAATGAAAAGGGGCAATAGGTTACTCGAGACGTCCAAAAAAGGTCCCAATATCGAAAAATACTTTGAAATTGTTCCAAACTCCAATCTCAGATCTGTATCCCCATTTGATTGAAGGTCAATACCTCACACCGAGGCCAGTGAAAGTGCAACCAGACCCTTCTGCTCACAGCTATGATCAAAATAGTGTTTGTGATTTCCACTTGGGGGTATTGGGGCATTCTACAGGGAATTGTAGGCCGTTGTTAAAAGAGATAGAGATGCTTGTGGAAAATGGAACATTGATGCAAGAATTGGTGAAATGGTGGATGACGAGCTCGAGTGGGGAATCAGTGCACATAATGTAGCATCCGTTTGGGTCAGGTGTTGCTACATTAGATGTGTAATGGGGCATCCTAGGTAGGAAGAGATCATTTCATTCAATCATGAAGCTTTATTCCATTTGCAACATCATGTTTGAACTTGTTTTTCATAATTTCTCAGTTTTTTTTGTAATGATATTTAAATGAATTCATGCTACTTTAAAGATGGTGAGCATTGAATTAAATTTGCGATTTGAAATTCTTTGAATATCAATTGAATTAAAAAACTCTGTAAATGATCAGAGTTATTGTTCTTTGACAAAGTGACATGATTAAAAACTGGTAAAACAAGGACCCTGGACCTTACCCCCTAGGATATACAATCGAACACCATACCCTTTCTTCCAGGATATAACATTCTCCTCTTATAAGGGAATGAACAAGATTCTTGGTATTCAGGTATGTATAGGAGCGGACAACGTCTGAATAGACCACACTTTTGTTGATGACGTTCAATGATGATTATGATCTTTACGGATGGAATAGTCGAGTAGGTGAATCTAGTTTAGGTCAATTGCTTGGGAATTGAACTCTAACGATGATATTTTCTAACTTTCAACAACACCTAGACTATGACAGGTTCTTCTTGACAAGCTTAAGAAATTGAATCCATATACCCGAATTATAATATTATATGTATACAATAAAGCTTGAGTTGTACCTCTAGAGCAATTGGTTAAACGCCCCGGCTTTATGGATAGAATTTAGCTAGCTTGATAAAAGTGTTTATATTATATGTATACAATAAAGCTGAGCTATTCCGCTAAAGCAATTGGTTATAGAGGAAACTCGAAAGCCCTGGCTTTATGAATAGATTATATTCAAACCATGACCTTGATCGAGTACTTGGCAATTTGGTGTATGCTCCACTGTGATTGTCAAGCCAAAGACTTTGTGATGAGATAAACCCTTCAGCTAGCCCAATAGAGGCAAATTACAATAAAGCTGATTTCAGTTAGCCAGGCAATGGCAAATTAAATCAATTTTATAAATAAGTAGTTTCGGTAAAGATGGACTATGGGAGTCAAGTAACACCTGTTATAGTCAATTTCACACGAGCACTCAGAAATTTCATTTTTAGATCGATATTTCTGCACTGCCTTGGTTAGAGGGGTCTACAAAGCTTGAACAAATGGAAGATTTCAGAGAACTGAAATAGAAGTGTTCTAGAAAGTCTAGTAATTGATTATGCTAGTTGCATCATTTTGTCCGTATCCGATTAAAATACCAAGCCAGAAAGGGGGGCATGTTGTGATGTTCACAAGGACCGAGAAAGAAATGTAAGTTTGTTGGCCGAAACCTTAATAAATAGGAAGCCAACCTGAAGGCAACCCATCAATTTTGACACTTGTCAAAGAGCTATAACTTTGAAAACATTAAAGAGCTATTGATTCTTTTAATATTCTGTGAACTCATGGTTATAATTTGATTCGATTGTGAGCCTGAATTAAGAGGAAATGTTTTATAAAATTCTTTCATTCTTTGATCCCTATAAAGAGAAAAGGGAAAAATATTTTCAAACATGACAGTCTCAAATGTGAAAGGTTCTTGAAGCTGGTGAGACTCATTATGCCTCTATTGGAGAAAAGGAATAAGCGATTCCAGAACATAAAGCATTCCACAATCTTGAAGCAAATGGTCCAAGAGAACATAATAAATGAAGAATATAACTTATAACATTTCCTTGTGACGTTGTCAATTACCCATCAAGAAGAAGATGATCTCATTATTCAGAAGGGACACATATTACAGCATGTATAAAATGCAAGACATTTTGTTAGAAAAATTGGTCACTTCTTAAGTGTTTGTGACAATGTGAAGAGGCACCCTCAAAATACTTGACAACACTACTGTATAGTGACACCAGAATGAGAACATTCAAGTTAGGATATGTTGGGCACGATGAAATCCATGAGTACCCACTTTGGGGCATGACCAGAAACCCAGATCATGTTGGGATGACAAGATTCAGACCAATAAGATATTGAGAATGAGTCTCATAACTTGAAATGTTAGGGGCAGACCGTGAATTTGAGCAGAGCTTACCTTGTAAAGCAAATCAACCGAGCATCAATCAATGGCAGAGTCCTGAAAGAATAACTCGGAAAGCGTAATTGAGCCAAGGACGGAAATGGGGCAACACAGTGGTATTTCTGATCATAGCAAGAAGTTGAGAGAGAAAACAATTTCTCCGAAATGAAGATAGAAAACGAAGACAACAAGAAGATAGAAGAAGATCAGAAGGCTCTTCAAAAATGCAAGTTGGAAATTATGAGTTGTTATACGGATATCTAAAGCAAACTCCGGAGAGGAATGATCAAGTAGAAGAAGACTAAGTTTGCCACTTCAAAGTCAAATTAAGATGAAATTGACATTTATGTATTCATGAGAACATCATTTGTATAAAAGAAAAAGCATTACACTAATACATTTAATTGCATTCGTGTTTCATGCATAAACACATGGTTTTGACAGATCTTCCAGTGAAAAGAGAAGATGCAGGATGTTAAAATCCTGACAATTGAAAGGTAGAAGTTAAACATCAAATACAGGGAATCATGTTTAGAGAGGCAGAACCTGAGGAACGCAGGGGTCAATCCACAGAGGAAGCATTGCTTTGAAGCGGGGCACGTGGACCGGCCATTAAGTCATTTTTATGAAGTGAAATGACGAGGATTTCTCATTTAAATATGAAGTTTGAAATTTTGAAAAATAAGAAAGGTTTCTTATCCAGTAAACAATTTAAGTCCTTCGGGACCATCAGTAAGTCTTTCGAGCATGATGATTAAAAATCCTTCGAGTCATCTATAAGCCTTTAAAGAAAGATGATAAGTTCTTCGGGCCATCCATAAAACCTTCGGGTAGGATGTTTTCACATGAGTTTGAAAAATAAGAAAGTGATGTTTTAAGAAAATGAAACCTTTGAAAACTAAAAAGGATTTTTTTCCAAAATTTCGCACTTAATAAGTCCTTCGGGCTATCAATAAGTCTTTCGAGCATGATGCTTAAATCCTTAGGGCCATCAGTAAGTCTTTCGAGCATGATGATTAAATCCTTAGGGTAATTTGTAAGCCTTCACGGAAGAGTAGTGAAGTGAACCCATAAGTAAGTGTCATTAGTAAGTCTTTCGAGCATGATGATGAAGTCCTTCGGGCCATCAGCAAGTCTTTCAAGCATGATGATTAAGTCCTTCGAGAAATTTGTAAGCCTTCACGGAAGAGTAGTGAAACAAACCCATCAGTAAGTCTTTCGAGCATGATGATGAAGTCCTTCGGGCCATCAGTAAGTCTTTTGAGCATGATGATTAAATCCTTCGGGTAATTTGTAAGCCTTCACCGAAGAGTAGTGAAGCAAATCCATCAGTAAGTCTTTCGAGCATGATGATTAAATCCTTTGGGTAATTTGTAAGCCTTCACCGATGAGTAGTGAAGCAAATCCATCAGTAAGTCTTTCGAGCATGATGATGAAATCCTTCGGGTCATTTGTAAGTCTTTCGAGCAAGATGATAAGTCCTTCGGGCTATTTTAAGCATTCTCGGAAGAGCGTTGGAGCAAGCCATCAGATCATTAGATGTGGGAAGAAATTGAAGGTTCTCGATTACAAAGAAGCAGATCAATTGATTAAAAAGAAATTCACACGAGGAGTCATTAACCAATTCAAGGTCCCAGGAAGAGAGAGGTTCAGATGGCAGCCGAGTCCAAGAAGATTCTCATATCTAGTTGTTGCGAGACAAGCTCCCTCAAGAGAAATGGATTCTCAAAGATTCTCTTAAATTCTAATTCTTTCGAGTATAATGTTTTTCAAATCTTCAAGCATACATTAATGAGTGGCAACGTTTGATTTTCAGGTTTAACCTTCGAAGTTGAGCCTTCATGGAAGAATAGTGAAGCAGAATCACACTAGAAGATTGTTCAAGTTCTACTCCCTGAATCAAGAGGGAGCGAACCCGTAGGCAGAAGATTATTCGAGTTCTACTCCCTGAAGCAAGAGGGAGCGAACCCGTAGGCAGAAGACTGTTTGAGTTCTACTCCCTAAAGCAAGAGGGAACGAACCTGTAGGCAGAAGATTATTCAAGTTCTACTCCCTGAAGCAAGAGGGAGCGAACCCGTAGGCAGAAGACTGTTTGAGTTCTACTCCCTAAAGCAAAAGGGAGCGAACCCGTAGGTAGAAGATTATTCGAGTTCTACTCCCTGAAGCAAGAGGGAGGGAACCCATAGGCAGAAGGCTATTCGAGTTCTACTCCCTAAAGCAAGAGGAAGCGAACCCGCTAGTCGAAGATTACTCAAAGAAGAGGGAGCGGATCCCTCATCATGTTTCAAAGCCCGAAGATGGAACTGGACAAAAACGCACTATCTTTTTTATCTTTGTCCTATTCTTGTTAGCATAAGAATGGGCAAAGAGGGGCAGCTGTAGACACGTGTTTTGTCCAGGATTTTTATTATTTTATTTTATTTTTATTTTTATTATTATTAAATATTAGATATTAATTTAATTTTATTATTATTTTTATGTCATTATAAAGACTCAATTTGGGTTTAAGCCCAGTAACCAGAAACAAGCCCAACAAGCCCGAACCAAAGCTATCCAAGTCCCATGAGCCAGTTGTCCCTCCTCAACCGTTTTCACGTGGCTGCAACAAATAGGAAAGGGAAGTGAGCAGATAAAGAGGAAATGACCACAACGTGGGGAAAAAGGAAAAGAAACAGTTTGTACGGGCAGTTTTTTATTGGCAATTAAGGACGAGATGAATCAAAAACTAAAGGGGGGAGATCGAAGGATGAGATCACAGATTACACGCAGAAAAAATTACACAGGGAGAGATATCAACAATGAACTGAGAGCAAAAGCATAAAAAACCTCCATTTTTGTTTGCCTTTACAGAAAATAGAAAAACAGAAAGAACATTATACTGGAATTTCCTCCTATTTTGGAAATCAAAAGAAACAGAAGATTTCACTTGTTTCAACGAACCAAAGCAATTCAAGGCAAATTCTTTCAAGAGATACAAGAGGAAAATAGTGTGTAGAGGGTTCTGCTACCATATTCGAAACTAAAAAATAGTGTGTAAAAGAGGTTTTTCCTCCAATTTGAAGGTTAATATAAATGCAGGGGCTCTTTCCCTTTCGAAGTAATACAAAGAGAATCCAATTCGTGTAAGATTTTCTCTTCATGATTATTTACAATTGCATTTTTTTCATTTGTTTTAATAGCCTTCATAATAAAATGCAAAACTCAAAATAGAAGTGAGAGCGGTTGGGTTTACCTTCGGGTATGTGTGTAGTTGAAGTAAATGAGTGATAGTGATTAAGGTCCTTTCTTAGAGATTACAATATTGTCGGAGTCGGGGTTTGCATGCGTATGAGAGGCTCGATTTTGAGTTTAAATCTAAGTGGAGATGGAAGGATGGTGTAAGGTCTCGGTTAAAGTCTCCTCTACTTGGTTTTAAGGTGTAGGCGCATAGGAGAAAGTTCTGGGCGTTGAATGGTGACCAGGTTTGTATGGGTTGAAAGGCCGAGAGTCTAAAGCGGTGTTAGAGTTGAAAAGGAAAGTGGAGAGTGAAGCTGCGGTAGGGGTAAGTGTTTTGGGGGTTCTAGCGTGAATTAGCCTAGGTTTAAGTATAGAATTAGGTTTTATATCAAAATTGTTGGGTAAATTAACTCTTAGTCACCATAACTTTAGGGATAGATTATTTTTAGGCCTTCTAGATTTATGTGTTTTTCTAAAACAGTCTCTCATTTGTTTAAATTTTCTTAGCTGTTTTAAATGTCTAGTGTCATTTATGTTATTTTCCATTTTATTTTAGTTTAAACCGAATAAGATAAATTTTATATCAGACCCTGTAATTTTAGTATTTTATGTTTAGGTCACTGATTTATTTTTTATTTATAAATTTAATTTTACTTATATTTAAATTTAATCATTACATTTATGTATATATACACTTTTTAAATTTATAGTTTGGCATGTTATTTTTATTTTTTATTTAGGTCACATAATATGTTAATATGCATTGATTTTTAATTAAAATATACGTATATAATTTTTTGTATGTCACGTTGTATGATATTTTTTATTTTGTTTAATTAATTTTGGCATGACATCATTTTTTGCATGATTCACATGGTAACCTCATTTGCATAACTCGACATATTATATAATTGGATTAAGGGTAATACACTTTTAATTTAAAATTGTTTTAAGTGGGTTGTCATAACGTATTTGAGGTCCGCTTTTAATGATTTTAAAATAAAAGTGTATCCCATTAGTGATGCCTAAAAATTGACCCATCACTTTGAAATTTGGGAATGGAAGAAAAAGAAATGTTCGGCTATTTAAATTTATCGAGAAAAGGTCGTTATAGCTTTTAAGATATGGTCTCGATATTTGTAAATAATCGAACATTCTTTATCTTTCTAAAACTACTTGGTAATTTTAATTTAATTTATTTGGGTGCTTTTGAATATTATTAAATTCACATCTTTGTTTTATGGGATCAAAAATAAAATTAAGTTCGAATTTGTAAAGTTCATTGCAAAGACGTTAATTAATCGACCAGGTACCGATGTAGGGCATTGTGGGGGTGCTAATCCTTCCCCAAACGTAACCGACTCCCAAACTCATTTTTTGGTAACGCATACCACAACTTATTGTTTTAATTAAAATTAATTTTTATTTAAAATGAAAACTTTTTTGGGTGTCCAATCACACCCTAATCAAGGATTGGTGGCGACTCTTCGAACTATATTTTTCTATTGTAAACGAAATCCCAAATTTTTCGAAACTAGAGTTTTTTAAAATTGCATTTGTTTTTAAATTAAAAACCAATTGAAAGATGTAAATAAAAATTAATGTGGTTTTTTAAAATCTCATTTTTTTTCACCTTTAAGAAAAAAATCGTTTCGACAATCTCAATTTAAAAAGTAATACATGTTCTCCAAATCATCTTTTGAGATGGATTTTAAAGCATAAAGATAACTTATAAAATTCTAAAAAAACAAAAATAAATTTTTAATAAAAATATAATAAAATATTTAAAATTTATACGAAATTAAAATTTTAAGAGGATATCGTAACCACCCGCCCCCATCCCGTTTTAGGGTATTACAATTATAAGATATAACCATGATGAATCTTTTCTGCATGAAACAACTGGTATGACCATATCTTCATCTATTCAGTAATGGGGACAGAAACAACCTTGGTCCAATCTCCCCCTTCCTTTTCCTGCAACTCTTGCTTCAACAAATGACAATCCTCAATTCTTAAAACAGACAGGGATTCAGGAAGCTCCGGATCGGACAAGGTGAGGCATCTTCGGATTTCGAGCTTTTTAAGAAAGGTGAGTGTTGAGAAAATGATCGACTGGAGTACGTTAATACGACCACAAATAAATTTATCGGATATGCGAAGCGAAAAAAATAAAATAAAGTGAGCACAAGAATTTACGTGGTTCGGCGTTAATGCTTACGTCCACAGGAAGAGGCAACAAGAAATTTTACTATAACAAGATGAAGATTACAATTGTTCTCTCACTCGAAACACAACCTGAAATCTCACAACTCTTACCCTAGGAGAAAATACGACTCTCAACTTGAAACTCTCTTAACTCTCAAACTCTTTCTATTTGAGTTTTGGTGTGTATAACAAGTGAAAAGGGAAGGGGTATTTATAGTTGTGAAAGAGGGACTGAAATGAAAATTTTCCTAACTAAAGGACCTAAAAGGTGAATTGACCATTGTTGCAAATTGGTAATTTTCAACCCGCCAACTTGTTGTGCAGCTACATTTGACAATTGCTCACAATTTGCACCGTTTGTCCCCTTGTCTTCATCTAGAAGGAAACAACAAACCCCTTTGAATTCAAGCCACATCTAATAAATCTCAACCTTGGCTTGAGATTCTACCAAGACGAACATTATAGCAAATTTCTTGAACTGGATCGCCTCTTCCAAACGCCTCTGCGGGCATTCATCAATTACGAATATCGATCAAGTTCAAGCATTGCTTGAACTTTTATGTTGGGATCACCTTTGTCAACATATCTGCAGGATTTTCCTCGGAAGCAACCTTACTGATAACAATGTCACCTTGCGTAACATGTTCCCAAACAAAATGATATTTGACATCGATATGTTTGGTCCGTTCATGAAACATCTAATTTTTGGTCAGATGTATGGCACTCTGGCTATCGCAAAATACAACAGTAGAATCCTGTTATAAACCCAAACTGCTTATTAGACCTTTCATCCATAATGCTTCTTGCACTGCTTCTGTCATTGCCATATAATCAGCCTCAGTTGTAGATAAGGCTACAGTAGACTGTAATATATCTTTCCAACTTATGGCCCCTCCAAAATAAGTTAAAACATAACCTATCATAGATATTCTTTTGTCCAAATCTCCAGCATAATCAGAGTCCACATAACCAGTGACACTGCTAGAGCAATTTCTCTGATCGTATACTAAGCATAAATCTGCAGTACCTCTCAAATACCTGAGAATCCATTTCACGACCTGCCATTGTTCCTTGCCAGGACAACCCATATATCTACTGACCACACTAACTGCATGCGAAATGTCTGGACGAGTGCAAACCATTGTATACATCACACTTCCAACTGCACTCGAGTATGGAATGTGAGCCATCTATTGCTTTTCTTCATCAGATTGTGGTGACAATTCTGCAGAAAGTTTGAAATGTGATGCTAATGGAGTGCTCACATGTTTCGCCTTATCCATGTTGAAGCATTGAAGAATTTTTTCAACATAATTTTTCTGTGACAAACAAAGCTTGCCAATCTTACGATTTCTATGAATATCCATGCCTAAGATTTTCTCGGTATCACACGGATCCTTCATCTCAAACTCACCACTTAACTGAGACTTTAACTTGTTGATTTCCAATATGTCTTTAGAAGCAATCAACATGTCATCAACATATAACAACAAATAAATGTATGAACCATCTGAGAGCTGCCTATGATAGACACAAGCATCATAGTCACATCTTATGTAACTATAGTGAATCATGAAGCTATCAAACCGCTTGTACCACTGCCTAGGCGATTGTTTCAATCCAAATAAAGACTTATTTAATAGGCAGACATGGCCTTCCTTACTCGGCATTGTGAAACCTTCTGGTTGACGAATGTAGATTGTTTCCTCGAGCTCACCATGCAAGAACGTCGTCTTTACGTCAAGTTGCTCAAGTTCTAAATCGAACTTGGCCACCATGGCAAGCAATACACGAATGGAGCTATGCTTCACAACTGGGGAGAAAACTTTATTATAGTCAATCCCCTCTTTCTGATTAAAGCCTTTAGCCGCCAACCGTGCCTTGAATCTAGTTGCTTCAACCCCTGGAACACCTTCTTTCTTTTTTAAGACTTATTTGCAACCAATTATCTTCTGGTTACTTGGTTACTTGGCGGTTTAACCGACTCCCAAGTATTGTTCTTGTGAAGAGATTTTATCTCCTCATTCATAGCAATTATCCATTGTGTCAACTCATCACATGTGACAACCTCATTATAACTGGAAGGTTCTGTACCAATGGACTCCGCCACACTGAGTGCTTAAGACACTAGATTAGCATCTACATAATATTGAGGAGGTTTGGGTTTTCTCCTCGTTCTTCCAGTGGCAATGCTATATGGTTGTTCCTGAGGTGTCTCATCTTGATGAAAATCTTGCACCTCAACTTGATCACCCTGGACTGAAGTACATTCCATAAAAATAGGAGCGTCCACCCGACACTCCACCTGCTGCCCAACACCGTGATCTCCCATTTTATTTGACCCCTCTTTTTCTCGAGAATTTGTGGTGGATCGAAGCATGGATGACTCATCAAAGGTCACATCTCTGTTGATGATGAAACTTGGGCGACTTTGGATCAAGACACCACAACCTGTATCCTTTCACCCCTTGGCCGTATCCAAGAAATATACATTTCTTCGCCCTAGGTTTGAGTTTGCCCTCATTGACATGAGCGTAAGTAGGACAGCCAAATACTCTTAGACCAGAGTAATCAGCAGGAGAACCATACCATACTTCTTCAGGAGGCTTCATCTCAATAGCTGTAGATGGAGATCAATTTACCAGATAGCAAGCAGTATTAACAGCTTCAGCCCAAAAATCTTCACCGAGCCCAGTATTTGATCGCATGCAATGAGCTTGCTCCAAGAGAGTTCTATTCATGTGTTCTGCAACTCCATTTTGCTGTGGTGTTTTGCAAACAGCGTGGTGTCTCACTATTCCTTCATTTTTGCATAACTCATTAAATTCACCCGAGCAAAACTCCAAGCCATTATCCGTCCGGAATCGCTTGATCTTCTTTCCTGTTTGGTTTTCGATCAAAGCTTTGAATTGCTTGAAGTTGACAAGCACCTGATCCTTGTGCTTCAGGAAATACACCCAAACCTTTCTTGAATAGTCATCAATAAAGGTCAGTAGATATCTGTAGCCACTTTTTGAAATTGTCGGAGAAGGCCCCCAAAGGTCAGAATGGATGTAATCCACCGTACCTTTTGTTCTATGAATACCAGTGCTAAACTTGACTATTGTCTGCTTGCCGAAGATGCAGTGCTCACAGAAATTAAGCTTTCTTTTACACTACCCATACAACAATCCTCGTTTGCTCAGCACCATTGAGCCTTTCTCGCTCATATGCCCGAGCCACAATATGCCATAACTTCGTGGTGTCAGAATCTGGATCTAATGATGATGATACTGCCGCAACACCTATAACTGTGGAACCATCCAAAAAGTAAAGGCCCCGCTCCAAAAGTCCGCGCATCACAACCAAAACACCCGAGAATACTCTAAGAACTCCACCTTCAGCAGAGTACCGAAAACATTTCTTGTCTAACATACTCAAGGAAATTAAGTTTTTCTTCATTTCAGGAATGTGTCAAACATCCGTCAAGGTTCTGACAATACCATCGAACATCTTTATACGAATTGTGCCAATCCCTACGACTTGACATGCATGGTCATTTCCATTAGTACTGAACCAGAATGTTTCTCATATGTTGAGAATACATCCTTTGAAGTACTAATGTGAAATGTAGTTGCCGTATCAAGAATCCATCTCCCACTGGTGCAAGAGTCGGATACTGCTAGAACGATCTTGGCATCACTTGAAGAATCTGCTCAGCCACATTCGCACGATTATTTTGTTGCTCCTGTGATTCTGATTTATCCTTTCTCTTTGGACAATCTTTCTTCATGTGTCCAAACTTCTTACAGTAATAACACTGTATTCTTTTTTTGGATTGTGATCTTGGATGGCTTTTACTTGAATTTCCACCTCTTGCATTAGATCTGCCACGAGCAATCAAGCCTTCACCTTCATTGTTTTCAACTGACTTACCAGTGATTTTCTTTCTTAACTCACTAGATCCCAAGGCATTTTTCACCTCCTCGAGAGAAACGTCATCACGACCGTACATCATTGTGTCAATAAAATTCTCATATGAGTGAGGTAAAGAACACAAAACAATTATTGCTTGATCCTCGTCATCGATTTTACTTTCGATATTATTCAAATCCATAATAATGGAATTGAATTTATCCAGGTGTTGGGAAACAGGTGTATCTACCTCCATCTTTAGGGCGTAGAGTCTTTGTTTGAGGTAGAGCCAGTTTGTTAATGACTTCGTCATGTACTTGCTCTCTAATTGGAGTCACAAACCAGATGCGGTTATCTCTTCCGCTGCTTCTCATAGCACTTCATCTCCTAGACATAGCAGAATAAAATTGTGTGCTTTTTTTAGCATGCCATCCTTCTGTTCCTCCGAAAGCGTGTTTGGTAATTTATCTCTACCAGATAATGCCTTTAGTAATCATTGTTGAACCAGCACAGCCTGCATCTTGATGCGCCATAAACTCAAACTATTTTTCGCGGTAAATTTCTTGACTTCATATTTGGTCGATAATACACTTGCAGCCATAATTTGGAACTTTTGAATGAATAATAAAATTTTCTTCCTGATGTGAAAGATCAGACAAAGCTGCAATCACATGGCAATTCAGAAAATATTATCACTCTTTCAACTAAGCTTTGATGCCAATTTGTTGAGAAAATGATCAATTGGAGTACGTTAATACGACCACAAATAAATTTATCGAATATGTGAAGCGAAAAAAAATAAAGTGAACACAAGAATTTATGTGGTTCGCTGTTAATGCTTACGTCCACGGACAGAGACAACAAGAAATTTCACTATAACAAGATGAAGATTACAAGTGTTCTCTCACTCGAAACACAACCCGAAATCTCACAACTCTTACCCTGGGAGAAAACCCGACTCTCAACTTGAAACTCTCTTAACTCTCAAACTCTTTCTACTTGAGTTTTGGTTTGTATAACAAGTGAAAAGGTAAGGGGTATTTATAGTTGTGAAAGAGGGACTGAAATGAAAATTTTCCTAACTAAAGGACCTAAAAGGCGAATTGATCATTGTTGCAAATTGGCAATTTTCAACCCACCAGCTTGCTGTGCAGCTACCTTTGACAATTGCTTACAATTTGCACCGTTTGTCCCATTGTCTTCATCTAGAAGGAAACAACAAACCCCTTTGAATTCAAGCCACGTCTAACAGTGAGACATTAGAGTGTTTTGGTGTTGAGTGATGTCAAGTTGGGAACTTCATTAATGTAAAGAAATGCAAGTGTTGAAGGTAGGAAACCTTCCTCTGGAAAAGAATCATTGCCTTCACATTGTCCACGGATACTGAATTGTTCAAGTGAGATTAGCTGCTGCAAGTCCCAGTCCATGAGGTTTGCGGTTAACTTTTCGCAGAAGGAGACTGAAAACGAGTTTAGCTTCGAAGGCAAACCACCTGCAGGAAAGGACTGGAGTTCTGGACAGTTGCATATCTTCATTGAGTTGAGTGATGGAAGAAATGAGTGCATATTTTCAGGCAGTGATTTTAGCTCCATACTGTCCGAAACTTCGAGGACCGTGGGATTAGGAATATGCAGTCCGCCTGCAGGAAACGACTCAAACTTCGGGCATAAACTGATTCTGAGGGAGCTGAGAGCTGGAAGAACTTGATTAGGCCCCTCTGCAACTGAAAGAGAATTTAGATTACATCCTCGTATTTGAAGATGATTAAGTTTAGGGAATGATTGTAGGTGAAAGGACTTCAGAGAATAGCAGCTAAATGATATCTGCAATGTTTGCAAGGAGCCATAACTTGAGCACATAGGCGATTCTAGTCTCTTGCACCTCATGACATCGTGTCTTTTCAAAGTCGATGACGTTGCATCTTGAAGCATCGACATAAATGGGCAATCACAGATTTTCTGTTCTTGTAAAAGAAGGCAATGCATTATCCCTGCAGGTAGAGATTCGAGTGTGGAGAATCCTCTGATTGTAAACTTGTGCAGTCTAGGCACAATATGCTTCACAGACACCTTATCTGAATATCCCAAATGCAATTCGTAGATGGTTGGAGCTTGTGGAAGTGAAACCAGAAGTTGCTGACAATCGATGATCATTAGTTTTCTCAATGAAGGAAGGTAGTTCGGCAGTGTCCCGCTCAGCCGTGGACATTTCCGTATATGAAGCTCTCGAAGACATGGAAAATGTCCTTCAACATCTTTCTCAAAGAAAGTCCATTCCTGCCACTCCAACATCCTCTCAAACCATAAAATTTCAAGACTCCTAAAGGGCTTGACAGTAGATAATTCATTTCCATAGAGCTCAACTCCAACTGTCTCAACCGCATCAAATCCAATGATATAGTGCTCTTCGAGTAATGGTAGTTGCCCAACTGCTGGTCAGAAGAAGCAGTATTTACAATGGCTAAGCCGCAAAGACACCATATTCGAGAATGAACAATCCCCTAACCAATCAGGAAACTTGGTGCCCCCATAGGATTCAAAGGACAGCTTTTCCAAGTTCGTATGAGGTCGAACCATGCTCAATCCGTCTCTTTCGTTCGATGTATCAAGAGTGTGACCACTCCATTTCAATACCAACCCAGTAAGGTACTCTATCTTTAATTTTTGCATGCAGAGCACCTCTTGGATTGACAATATTTTGAAGATTGAAAATAGTTAGACTGCCCCTAAGTTGCTGAAGCTCCCCCAATTCCGAAATGCTAGATCCACCATGGTGCCCCAAAATGAATGCAGATAGTGTTTGTAGACTTGCGAATTTGCTTATCTGTAGTGGCATCTCTTTGATTCCTAGTGTCCCGGTAATATCGAGGTGACGCAATTTGATGAGTCTTGCCATTTGGTTTAGCAACTCGAGGAGTGAGACACATCCGCTAATAACAGTGTCAGCAGATTATACAAAGCACAAACGGATTCCAGTAGTCTCGTAATTTCAGTGTAGGACAGATCCAAATAGCGGAGAAGTTGCAAGTCTCCTATTGAAGCTGGCAACCCTTTTATGTTATCATACCTGGACAACGTTAAAACTCTCAAGCATTTTAAGGTTATCAATAGATCATGATAGACTTCGTATGGTAGTGTTTCAAACCAATGAAAGGGTTTTAGAGGTAGGAAGGTCCGCAGACACTTCGTTTCATTAAAGGCATCGGACATTCGAAGATTGTCGTAACTGGTTCTTGTATACGAAAAATGTTGAACCGTCTTTCGGATTTCGTTAGAATCATGAACCCCTAACATACAAAACCCTTGGGAGACAAATTCGGCTAAATCATGAATGAGATCATGCATGACAAAGAGCTTTCTAGTGCCACTTGATTGTTGGAAGAAAGGTCTTGATCGTAGATTGTTGAAGTACTCGACTCCTACATCTTCCGGCCTCTTGTTTCGTATTATTTGTGACAGTAATCCTTCGGCCATCCACAATAGGACCAGGTTCTCAATCTCAAAATCATAATCCTTGGGGAATGTGGCACAATATGCAAAGCATCTCTTCAGATGTGAAGGCAGATAATGGTAGCTTAAGAGTAAAGCAGGAACGATATTGTCATCGGCTTTAGATAAATCCCCCAGATTGCCCTCTAAAACATTCCGCCATTCGCTGACATCCCTTTTGGATCGAAGGAGACCTCCAACTGTTTTGGCTGCTAAAGGTATGCCATGGCATTCACAAACAACAACCAGCATTGTTCGTCTGCCAATTGCTGCAGGTGATAAGGAGTGGTGAGCATAATTGACGCAACGCTTTCGTTCCGTGTTGTGACAATGATCTTACTTCCTCGAGAACCATGGGTCAAGGGTCTCTTCAAGGCCTCCCAATGGACATAATTCTTATTCCAAACATCATCTAGGACTAGAAGAAATTTCTTATCCATCAAACATTCAGCCAGCTTAACTTGAAGCAAATTGAGTTCCCCAACATCACAACTCAAACAAGTGATTCCCTCGAGAATTGCTTTTGTCACTCGAAAAGCATCAAAATTCTCTGAAAAACAAACCCAGATTTTCATATCAAACTTAAACAAAGCCTCCATTTTGTTGTCATTGTAAACAATCTGAGCAAGAGTTGTCTTCCCAAACCCACCCATGCCAACTATAGCAACAACCCCAATCCCATAACCACTCGAATCATCTGTGTTCAACAACTTCGTTATAGCTTCTTTATCACCATCTCTCCCATACACACTGGATTCATCCACCAAGGAAGTGGCTGGTAATTTCCTCAAACACTTTCCACCAAACCCTTTTCTCAAAGAAAGAACATCTTTTGTCTTTCAAGATACTCAGCTCTCTCTAGAATCCCTACCAGCTTAGATTTAGTTCTCTTATGAAATGGGTTTAGTGAAGTGAAAAACCTGCGTACCTTGGTCGTGTTGGTTTGGTGTTCAGCTTCGAGCTTCCATCGCAAAGCTTCGGTCGAAACTTCATCTAGGAGATCCTCTGCATCATAAACGGCGTCTTTAACCTCGTTGAGTCACTTCTTTACGTTGTAGTTCATGATTTGTTTGGCTTCTGCATCGTCCAGAACGGCGTTGATCGACAACAATGTAGCTTCCAGCATTTGGAACAATGGGCAGTTCAGTTTTTCTACCCTGATGAAGTCTATGACTTCAGGAGAAGCCATTCTATCGAACAGGACTTGGAGAAAAGCAGAAAGGAAAGCTCTCACCGGCCATTCTATTGAAGAATTGTAGGAGAAAACAAGTGGTTTGCGTTGCAGAGAGGAAATCTGGAAATCTGGTCACGTAATAAAACAAGGCTTTTAAGCAGGTCGATGCTTACTAAGTCTACGATGGCGGCCATTTCTATGGCAGTAAATGTATATAACCCACCGTTGAATTTAGGAAACATGTGTGTACAGTTATCAAAACTTGGAGTTTACTTACTTTTAACCTTTTGACTTTATAGCTCAATATTCAACTCATGCCTTAGTGTCGAAGAGAGTATCTTTTCTTGATCCGGATTCAAACTGTTACGTGAATATTATCCTGTAATCATTCAGATTCAAAAGATTGACAGGATGAAATGCAGTGCTCATACTGATTATTACGACTATTATCTTAATGCTTTCGATTCTTTTTATTATTTATGAAAGATTGCTTAACTGAATTTTTGCCTTTATTTTACTTAAAACAAGTGGAATATTAAATTGAACTATTACACACTAAATACCCTTGCCGAAGTTAATTGAATGAACAAGTTGAAATGGCTACCTTCCCTTCCAATGCAAAATCATGGATAATATTTAATAATCTGAATGCACAATCCATAGTATACAGAGCTGGAAACTATATTTAAGCAAACACAGTAATTCTACAGAAATGTCAGCCAAGGCTGTATCAAAAGAGAGAAGAAATGCCAATGGATGGCAATGGCATCCCCTTCAGCCAATCTTGTCAGGGTTTGTGTCATCGGAGGGCCAAACCACAGTTTCCATTAGCCGCTCGCGCATCAGTTCCAAGTTCTCTTCCGAAATCTTATTGTATATTTGAGCATGATCGCATTTCTATACCAATATATAAACACATAACGTCAGAAGATACTTCGATCACTGGCCCAGAATTTCATATTAGGGGAAGGGAATAATCTTCCCGTCAAACTCCTTTGATCCACCCCTAAAATCAAGTGTTGTTCAGCATCAAATGTAAAAGCTAGTAAGAGGGTTTTTTTTATCATTTACCTTAATCCATTTCCCATACAAATGAAGCCTTGTTATCATCACTCTCTCAGCAAGCTCTTGATTCTCCTGTCAATACCAAATACACGGTTCCATATGAGGTTAGCTTGTTTGATATTAGATACCATCCGACTTCTAATTTGTTCTGATCTAAATCTATTAGTTGGAGATTACTAGGTAGTTAAGTTTACTTGAAGAAGACAATATTTGTAAGAAGAAACTATTGAAGTACATAAAAGAGAAATGAATGTTTAAAACTGGTACCTTCCCGAGCCTGCGTAAGAAAAGTTTGCCATCGCTGGGCTTATTTGATGCAACGTACCTGCCAAAATCAAACTTATTGGAAGAGAACGATACTAACAACATCATAATATCACACACCTTTCTTTATGTCCACATTCTGTTTCAAGTTTACAACATTTCAATCCTTTTCGGTTCTTTTTAAATTCAGATTTTCAGGGTCAGATTCATTTTGCCACCTCTGAATTATAGCCCAATTTGCCACAATCATGGCAGGGAACAGTGCAATCGGAAGCATATACAAAGTGGGGGGAAACCAGATATGCAACTTACTGATAAAACCATGTATATTTTGGAGGATTCATTTCATAAAGCTGATTAAGAACAGTCCTCACTGCTTTGTATGTGAAGTAATTGAGTAATTGCTGCATGCACAAAAAAAGAACATTATAAAAAAAAAAGAGCATCGACTTTTTTAACAACATTTGCACCTGAACGAGGCCTCGGAGCTAAAAGAGATATCGAATTTAAGCAGTTACATATGCTAAATATGTGTGCTTCGTCAATAATCAAGAATAATTTTAAACAAATACTAATATGTAATCTCACCTTTTGAACATCACCGAAAGTTTCTTCGTACTGCCCTCCCAAATTATCAACAACCACTAGCCCACGGTCCTTGCGCTGCTTCCTCCAACCCTTGTTAAAAATCATCTTGGAAGACAGCCTCCAATCAGGCCATGAACCGACGAAGGAGCTGCCTAATTCGACCGAACCGGGCCTTGCCTTTCTTTTCAGGCCGATGGTGTCGGATGGCAATGCTTCCAGGCACAAACAAGGACCGGCCTGAGACTCCATGACTGATGAACTCACCACGGATAAAGCCCCCACCATCTTTGTTGGTGAACTCGGCTCAAACCCGATGAGCTGATCAGTGTGACTCGAGATTGAGGGGCAAAGATGTACAATTGAAGAAAATGGAAAGTATTGTTTGTGCAGGGGGGGGAGTTGAAGGTTAACCACACAGTTTTTGATGTCCAAATTTGTCTGGATTTGGTTTAAGACACGAAACCAAGAGGTAGGTTCTTTTGTGTTTGGATTTTTCCATATTGGTGAACCAACTTGTGTGAATCTTCTTCAATGAATCTTTGGTCAGTATACATACATACATACATACATACATACATACATACATACATACATACATACATACATACATACATACATACATACATACATACATACATACATACATACATACATACATACATACATACATACATACATACATACATACATACATACATACATACATACATATACATATGTATATATATATATATTGTAACGTTGATTGTAACATTATGGCTTAAAACGTAAAGTATCTTTTAAAAACGATAATACTAGAAATTAATTTTATTAAATAAACTAATAAATAATAAGATAAAAAAAATTATAATCTGAAAAACAAAGATAAAAACAAATTATAAATGCAGATTAAATATCATCAACATCGACAATAATAATGTGTAGACAATAAATTTTATCATAATTCAACTGAGATATAGATAATTATAAGAATATGTTAATATAAAAGAATCAATTCAATAATCTAAAATATAGATAAACCTATTAATAGTTGTAGTACCTGTTTAGAATTTATTTTAATCATTGGCAAAACACATTCGTAAGCGAAACTATTTAAAGTCAGAACATTTAGAATATATAACACTGTTTTTAATCATTGAGACTACGTAATAGGTTCGTACCTATGGTATAATTAAATATTTATTATTTAAAAGGGTAAACTACGTGTTTAGTATATAAACTATCAGTTTTAATCCGTTTTAGTATCAAAACTTTTGATTATTTTAAAATTATACCTAACAATTAGTTTTTATTTCATTTTAGTACATCATCGTTAAACATTTAACATATTTACTATCTAAACTATCAATTTTTGTCTGTTTTAGTACCTAAACTTTATTTTTCAAAACTTAATGTTAAACTTTTAACGAAATACTAAAATAAAATAAAAACTAAACATTAAATATAATTTTAAAAATTTAAATATTAAAACTGATCGAAACTAATAATTTAGATTTTAAATACCTAATGTACCCTATTTAAAAATACGACCACAAATTCAATCCTGAAAATTTGTTGAGAAAGCCTATATCAGTAGGCTTTCAACATAGCCCAAACCATAACAAATCCAGAATGACTGCCTCCTTTGATCGTCTCCTTTTTCCTTCCATAGAAACGCAGACAAATATCGCATAAAAGGAGAAACTTCAAGTCCGGGACTTGCTCTTTTTAGAATCGCCTCATCTTTACTGATTTTAACATCTTCTTGTTTCTTATTGTTGGATAAATCACGATCTTCAGGCTCTTCTTCCTTACCCTTTTCTGTTTTCCTTAATAAAGAAAGGGAAATTTCAACATGTCCTACAGAGGGTAACATTCACTTCCCCTTCTTTCTGTTTCCTGTTTTTTTTATTCATATCTGTGATTTTATTTTATGGGTTTTCTTCTTTAAGTCTGTTCTTGAAGAGTTTCTTTAGTCTGGATTGATGGATTTTACAGTTTTGCGTTTTATCTATTTATTTTCATTTGGGATTGTTATTTAGCGCTTATAGCTATACTTTGGTTGTGATGAAAGAATGAAATAAGTGAAAAAAGGAGAGAGAGAAAGATGGGCTTCAAGCTTAAATGGTTTAAGATTATAGTTATCGTCCTTTATTTTTCCCTATTTGAATCTTAAATTATAATCAAATCGATGAATCATTTTGTAACATGGTAAGCTATGAATTTATATAAAATTAATGTCATATAATTGATTTTTCATTTTTCTTTGAAGCACTGAAAACACAAGTGTCCATTATTGCATTGTTATTTTATCGAATTTTAGTTATCTATTGAATAAGTGTTGACTGGTCTTCTTTGTTTCCTTCATGATCTTTGGAAACTGAAGTAAATATACCGATGGGGCTGATGGGCGTGAGATGGGTGCAAAACGTCAGCGGATCATCGATCAAGGCCCTTCATTCTATGGTAATTCGCCAGGTTCTAGCTTTATGTACACTGCCCCCCCTCCTCCTTACTCGTATGTTAGCCAACCTCCACCGTTCCCTGTTGTTCGACTTCGTGGTCTTCCCTTTGATTGCACAGAGGCTGATATGATTGAGTTCTTCCATGGTCTGGACATAGTTGATGTCCTGTTTGTCCATAGAAACGGCAATTTCACTGGCGAGGCTTTTTGCGTTTTTGGTTACCCTCTTCAGGTTGATTTTGCACTTCAGAAGAATAGGCAGAACATGGGCAGGAGATATGTAGAGGTTTTCAGAAGCAAGAGACAGGAATATTATAAGGCAATAGCTAATGAAGTGGCTGATGCTCGAGGCGGTTCACCTCGCAGAAGTGCCCCGAGGGCCAAATCTAGTGATGAAGCAAAGGAACCTGCTGAACATACAGGGATATTGAGATTGAGGGGATTGCCGTTTTCTGCTGGAAAAGATGATATAATAGAGTTCTTTAAAGATTTCGAGTTATCCGAGGATGCAATTCATATAGTGTTGAATTCAAAGGGGAGGTCAAGTGGGGAAGCATTCGTGGAGTTTGCGGATGCAGAAGATTCTAAAGCCGCAATGGCTAAGGATAGGATGACACTCGGGAGCCGTTATATCGAGTTGTTCCCGTCGTTTCCTGAAGAGATGGACGATGCAATTTCAAGAGGACGGTGATTTTTCTGACAATGCTCTTATTTGCTATTCTAATCCTGTCATTGTTTCTTACCATGTTTCTCTTTCCAGCTGGAATTTTCTTTGCTAGTTTTCTCGAGTCAACAGGAAGATAAAGTGTTACTATCCAAGGTCTGGCATGGGTTAAATACAAGAAGCTGCAATCTTTTATTAGGCTTTTATCTGATATGTCTAGTCTTTGATTGTGGATTGACTAAAGTTGTCGGTTACAAGTCGAATTTCGTCTGGACGGTTTAGGCCCTATTAGATGATTTGCTCTATTGGTAGTTGTAGCATTATTTACATTTTGTTAATCATAACTGTGAGATATTGTACTCTTTTGATACTTACTGGGTTATAATAATACTGTCGGAAGATTTAGCTTGTTAAGAGGCCTCATATTTACCTTCCTTTCAAGAAGAAATGTCCCAAACTGATGAACATGGTTGGAAGAACAAGCAAAGGTTGTTCTTTTTTGGGTTAAACTACCCAAAATTGATTAAAATGTTTTTACCGGTCTTTATTAGTTACTTTGGTCTTTATTTTGGTTCTTCTTACTTACGATTAAAATGTTGATGTGACATGTTTACGTGTAAGTGATAGACCTGATATAATAGGTAAAAAGGCATAAGAGATCTCTCTACTTTTGAAAAAAAAAAAGTAATGTGGTCCTTGTATTATTTTTTCTCTCAATATGGACCTCCAACTTAGAAAATAAACCTAATGTAGTTTTTTAATTAATATTTTTTTGTCGTTGATCGTTACAGTATTGATGTGGTAGTTCAACGTGTTGACGTGACAATCATGATGCTTCCATGACAGTCTAAGGTGACAGATTAACGTGACGGATAATATGACAGATTGATTAAATTAGTAACTCAAACATGATAGATGAACTGTCATGTCAACATTGTGGATTCTCACGTCAACATCGTGAATTGGCACGCCAGTACTGTAACGTTCAACAACGAAAAACATTGGCCAAAGGGTCACATTGAGTTTGTTTTATGAGTTGGAGGGTCATATTAAAGAAAAAAAATACGATGATCGCTTTAATTTTTTTTTTTCAAAAATTCATGGACCTATAATACACTTTTACCGATATAATATTGTGTCAAGAAAAATCTAATAATACCTCCTCTCTAGGTTTTGACAATTGCAATCTAATAATTTATGGAAATTCAACTGATCCCGGCAAAAGATAGAAAATGTTAAGATGATTATTCAAATAAATGTTAAAAAATCTAATAAATGCTTATTTTACTTGTTTCCTCGGTTAATTGTCCGTCCAGCTCAGTTGGTAGAGTACAAGGCTCTTAACCTTCGGGTCGTGGGATCGAGTCCCACGAGGGATAATTCATAATTTGGAGGTCTCCACAGAAACTACTCTCAACCTGACGTTGGGATCATTCCGGTCCAATATAATTGGAAGGATCAGCTGAAGGGATCATTCCGGTTCAGTTTTTAGAATCATGAAATTGAAGTACTACATTGAGAAACTAAAGGGTCAAGGGTACAGTAAGTTAAGGGCATGATTATTCAAGGGTGTATTTGGTTGGGGGAATGTGAGATTCTTCCGAGAATGTGAGATTCCCCCGAGAATGTAATCCACATTCTCCCGTTTGGTTGGACGAGAATGTCATTCTCGGTAATTTTATATTACCAATAGTAGATTTTTTTGGGTATATTATCGGGAATGTCATTACCTCCATTCCTTTAGGTATTGTAATATTATCGGCGTTTTTGGACTATAATGCCCTTAAATTTTTATTTTTTTTCAAAAATATCATTCTTCTGTCATTGAATAATAAAAATTCTACGAATGTTAAATTACAAATTTATCCTTAAATTATTTTAGATTTACAAAAAAAAAATCTATAATTAAAATTTTATATGAAGTTCATGGGTTAAAATAAAATTTTACCCTTTCATTAAACCTTTTTTATATTTTTTATTTTGTAAAAAAATTATATAAATATTATGAATTTAATTTTTTAAAGAAAATATATAAATATTTTACAACTTGTAATATTGTACAAATATATAATAAGGACAGTTTGGTCAAATATACATTCCAATAATCTTTTATTCCTTTAACCAAACACGGCAAGCTTACATTCCTGCTAAACTAACCAAACAAAAAATATAACATTCTCAGTAATTCTATTCTCTGGTAATCTTTTATTTACACTGGTAATCTTACATTCCGTGAACCAAACGCACATTATGAAAGAAAGTACATTTTTCCCCAGGTTTTTCAAAGGCCCAAGATATGTGCTCAATTACACTTCTAGGGCAGGCAGGGTCAACTAAACACAATACGTTGGCTTTTGGTGGATAGGTTAATAAGTAGAGGATCAAAATAAAATGATGATATTGATAGTTTAAGAGATTATATATAAAATTTAGATATTAATTTAGAATAAGAATAATAACTTAAAGATTAGTATATAATATTTAAAATAAGGACCAGACAAATTATCTCTCTTCCTTTCCTTGCCCTTTCGGCCTTTCCTCACTACGCCAATGGTTAGGGCAGCGGTCACCCCTGCCCTAAATTTTCCCACTCAGATATTAACGCTCAACGCTTGTGAGTTTGTGAAAGAATCTCTCATGAGTTTCATGTTCCATAACTCGGTCTTCTTCCTAGTAGTTTGATTTCCTTTTGTGTTTCACAACAAAACCTAAGTTCATCCCTAATCCTCTTCAAGTTTCATCCCTAATCCTCTTCAAGTTCCTTTTATTGGAGTGTAACAATTATTCCCCAATATGTATTTCTTCAGTACTTAATCTGATTTTTGCTGCTGATCTCAGTTTTTGGTTTTTCTCTCTGTATCATCATCTTCTTCTTCTTCAACTGATCCATTTTTGGTGTCTTTCAAAAGTTTGAGCTTCTAAAGGAATTATTTACTTACCTTTTTCTCATTACCACTTTTCAGTCAAATTTAGTTAAAGTTTTCACTAGGTTTAACTGTTCAAGAAGTACTGGGATGACAGTT
Organism: Hibiscus syriacus; assembly: GCF_006381635.1. Taxonomy (NCBI): domain Eukaryota; kingdom Viridiplantae; phylum Streptophyta; class Magnoliopsida; order Malvales; family Malvaceae; genus Hibiscus; species Hibiscus syriacus. Next base: position 3,344,566 of record NW_024061783.1, read on the forward strand.
TCTTCTCTTGGAGTTGGATCTCTTCATTCACCCTGGAAATTTACTTGTTAAAGTTCTTCGACTTGTTCTCTCTTTCTGCCAGTTTTAGTACTTCAAGTTTCTTAATTCTCTTCCAATGGCACCCACCAGCAGAAGAGGCAAAGCCAGCAAGCCACTAAGAACCCATTACAAAAGGAAGCTTGAACAGCCAAGTACTATTCAAAAGGCACCATCTTCCACCACGAGTTCAGATAATCTTCCCAAGATCGAGGGATTCGATATCGAACGAGTCGATGATACCTCCACTAGTACTACTAGTCCATATTCTACCCCGAAAGCTCGGCGGTTTCGGATACCGGAGATCGATACATGCCCTCCGGCACCGAAGAAACAAAGGGTTCTCTCCAATTACTCATTGCAAAGAACACCTATTGCTTTCTTTGCTCCTCCGGATTTAGAGCTGTTCTTCTTTTTCGCACGTAGGGATATCTCAGTCTGATCAATAGTTTTAAGATTAGGTGTTTCTTCTATTTGATTTATTTTGAAGTTTGATTTCATTGAGTATAGTTTTAAGAACCTATGAGTGATTTAGGAGGAGGAACAAGAAAAAAGTTGGTAGCTATTTTGCTTACTTTTGAGGGCAAATTTTGTTGGGTTTTCAAATTTGTAGGGTATTGCTAATCACTACATTTGTAGGGTATTGCTGACTTTTGGAAGAGTGCAATATTGTAATATGTGGGTGTAATTTGAAGGTTTTTTAAGTGTGATTTTTGTTTGTTTAAGTCAACTTTAGAAAGTGAAAGAATACATTCTTCTTCCTCTATTGTGCAATTCCTTGATTATATTATTATATGGTTGGTTTGATTTGTGTGGCATCTTATGGTGCAATTCAAGGCAATAAGTTTTTAGTGAACACCACTTTGATTTGAGATGAAAACACACTTTGTTTTTTCTATGCTTTTTGTTGGACACCTCAAACAAACAATTACATAGAAACTCTTGTGGGGAAAAACTAAACAGATTAGAGACTTGATTAATGGCTAAATTAGTGAAATTTGAGGGTCCCCCACCACCCCAAACACCCTTTGATTGTGATCTAAATGAATAAAAAAGAGTTCGGCAAAGGGTGATGCCCTGCATATTCTACTTTAGGAATGAGGACACTTGAAATCTTTTGAAAGTTTTGAGTTCTACCCATTTATTATTTGCATCGCGGTCGTCTTTCGGTTGGGTCCGGAATTGAGCTACGACTTGTATGAAATGGTTAGAGTCGCCACCTATCATTTTAAAATAAATATTTAGGCTGATCGGACACCATTTTACCTGATCTGCATTTCACCAGAAATGTGTCGGGTTCGGGAGTCGGTTACAGTCAAGGAATGATTAGCACCCTTGAACCACCCTTTCGATACCAATTAATTTTTCGGTTGTCTTAAATCGCGAAAATTAAAATTAAAATTTAAAAATTCAATTTGAACTACTTACCTTTGATTGATTGAAATTACCCCAATTTGAACTACTTACCTTTGATTGATTGAAATTACCCCTCCGATCGTCGAGGCTCTCTTTCTGCCAGTGAAGAAAACGAAGGGTTCTTTTTAAGGTGAGGTAAGACGTTTTGATTCAATTTTCCCCCGATATTTTTGAATCGAAAACTCTCTATTTTTTGGGTTCCTCAATTGGTCCAATCATTGGATTTAGGGTTTGAAAAAAATGGCTTCTTTCTCTTATTTTTCGAATGGCTATGGAATTCTTTCCTCTTCGTTTCTTTTTTCGATCCCCCCTTCAAAGGCTTCGGGTTTCCCAAATGACTTGCACCCTTGTTTCGAATGATTGTCCCTCTCCGAATCCTCTGTATTTCTCTCGTATTTTTCGTGTATTTCCCCTTTTTTCATAATTGAAGGTGAGTTCCCCTTGTGTTTCCCGTATATTTCTTGTATCCTCGTATTTGCTCGTGCATGTATATTTATAGTGCTAGAGTTGGCTATTTTTAGAGAGATTAGAGTCCTATTCAAATTGAACTCTTGCTTTGTTGGTTGTGGATGAGTCCCATGTATCCACATTCGTTGGTGGCCGAGAAAGGTGGGGGTTTGATCGAGACAAACGGCCGGTCGAAGGGTGAGAAGGTTGTGGTGTTGGAAATGAGTTTAGGGTTTGTAAACCCTACTGGTTCGGTTCGAAGGGTCGCTTGTTGGGTCGCAGTTGGTCTTGGGTTGTTGAGCGTGTAACTTGGGTTTTGGGCCTGCAAAATAAAAAAAATATGTAATACATGTGTAATGCTATAATATATATTATAATATACATTATATAATTATAACATAAGGACGGAAATAGGTATCTACAGCTAGAAACTGGCCAGAATTCGCTTGGGATGTTATGGCCATTCAAGTATAAGTCTGAAGGTCAAGGGGCGAATGAAGTAATTAACCCTTGTTTTCTCAACTAGTTGAGTGAGAAGAAGAAAGCAAAATATGCATTATTTAGATAGATAAAGATGATGGTGTCAGACTGCGAGTGTCTGCCTGTCCGAGTTCACCACAACATGGCTAAGAGAATCCAATGAACAGACTCGTGCGGGTTTTTATCATTTCTTACAGTGGAGAATCTCGAGATAGTTTCATTTCTCATATGTTTTTATATTATTTGGAATTCACTTCTGCTGAATCATAATAATATTATAATTGTAGGAAATATATATGATGAATAAGGGGGATGGGATAGTTTGCATTTGATATTCATGCATGTCCCTCTGCTTAATTTCAATGATGAGGTCCCTCGGAGAATTCCACCTTTTTCACACTGCATGTTATGGTCCATTTTTTTGTTGGTTATGACTTAGGACTCGTATAGACGATCATGTTCATGGCCATAACCCCCCTTCTCTCTCAACAAACATGTGTATGAATCATGATTCCTTTTTAATCTTGTTATACTTTTGGAGACAAACATTGAATACTACAACTTTGATAGGTTATTATCTCTTAATAAAATTATCGATATATATATATATATAAGAAATTTGACAAGATTCAAATGTATTCATAACGGTCGTATTTTTTCACCATGACTACATATAAACAATAATTATGATCCTATATCTAACACCAACACACATAAGGAGTCGATAAATTGAACATTTATGCACATTAAGAAGGGGTCTTCTTATTCGAATCCACATTCATTCTCTTGCTCTATCTCATTCTTTTTTCATATTTACATGATATACAATAGTTATCAATCATCGATTCTGACTCTCCGTTCAAACCACAAAGAATGAACTACTGTAATAATCGTTACAATTTATTTGTTTTTATCAACAAATCTTGATGTTATAAAAAAACATTGTGTTTATTGAAAATTAAAACTCACTTTTATAAAAGATTAAAAGTTTTAAATAGCAAATAAAATTTTAAATTTAAAGATAATATAAAAATATTATATTTGAACTCAATTGAGTACTTGACCTATTATATAAATACAATAGATGTTTTTTGGGTTATTTTTTATTGATAAAAAGGTATAAGAGGTCTTTATATTTTTTTAAAAAAAGAATAATGTGGTCTTCATATTATTATTTTTAATATGGTCTTTTAACTCAAAAAAAAATCCAATGTGATTCTTTAACTAATGTTTTCATCTTTGATCGTTACGGTATTGACGTGATAGTTCACGTGCTGATGTGACAGTCCACGATACTAACATGACAATTCATCTACCATGTTTAAGTTATTAATATTGTCAATATGTCATATCATTCACCACGTTAATTTATCACTGTGGATTATATATCAACACCGTAAATTATCACATTACTATCGTAATAACCTACTATAAGAAAACGTTTAATCAAAGTATCATTGTATATATTTTCTCTATGTGTGAAAAAGATACTAAAAGATGATGATAAGGCATGGTAGGTGTGAATAGTTAATGAAAGTGGAAAAAGAGAATTAAGGAACCTTGGAAGAGGATTTTCTTTAATATTTTTCAAGATAGTTAATTAATGACAAACTTCACTGCATGTGGATTGGTGTCTTTATGTGTGAAGTTAAATTTTCAATTCCAATGATGAATCTTATGTTTATCATCTAAAGTTAAAGTCGATTTCCTTTAATCTTATGAGCTTTGCTCAGCCTTTTTCTATAGAATCCGAGGTTGCCCACTCCTTTCCCAAACAAAACACTCATATTTTAAATTTTAATGATTAATATATCAAAATTTAACTTCTTATTACATAATTATTATTAATAAAAGTATAAAAATATGTTTTAAAATCTATACATGATGTAATTTTTAATATATTTGTTGAGTTAATCGATTGACGGAATCGGCCAAGAGGGGGTGAATTGACAATTAAAAAAATTTGAAGAAGCTTTTGCAGAAAATTGAAAGTAATTGCACAGCGATTTAGAGTGGTTCGACTTTATCAACCAAAGTCTTCCACTACCTTAGCTATCCACACTAAGGATTTTCCAACAAATTCACTAATTTGTTCTTTCTTTTGAGGTCAAAGAGATAACCTTACAACTCCCTCAAGAATATACCTCAATTCTTGAGAACACTCTTTTCTCAAAGAGAAGATTACAAATTTGCAAACTTACAAGAAAAATCCCACAAGGCAAATATGTTTGCACAATTCTAGAACAAAGAAAGAACACTCAAGAATAAATACGATTGAGCACGATAAGTGTTCTTGAAAGCAAAATGAATATTGAATGAAAAATAGGCTTGAAATGCTCAAACTTGAGGTTTGATGCTTTCTCTTTGATTCTCTCTTGATTCTAGTTGCTTGATGTTTCTTATTCTTGATCAATGGCTTCAAAGCTTGCTTAAATACACTTTGAATCACTTCTGAACGTTGGGGATGATTAGTGGAGATAATAGAGCCGTTTAAGTGTGAAATCATTTAATAAAACAGCTTGGAGCGTGGGGGGAATCGGTTCCCTAAGTGTAAAATTCAAATATTTCGACCGTTTGAACAAGGGAGAATCGGTACCCCTAGGGGGAATCGGTATCCCCTTGGGGGGAAATCGGTTCCCTCTGAGCAATCTGGAATTTTTGACTTTGAAATGGTTCGAAATATTTTGTAAAATTGTTTTGAAATTATTTTAAGATTAAACTTAATTTACACTTGAGTAAGGATTAAAAGACATTGAAAATTTAAAGTAATATTTTGATATTCGAATGAATATACTTAGAAAATCTTTTTGGAAAATCTTAAAATTCATTTAACTTAATTTGTTATATCGAAATATCAAAATGTTTTCAACAATCTCCCCCTTTTTGATATAACAAAACATTTTAGTAATTTTAAGATTTGAAATCAAGTTTTGAAATTACTCCCCCTTACTCTAACACTTCTCCCCTTTAAAACACTTTAACATTTCTTTAACATTTCTCCCCCTTTTTGTTAAATCAAAAAGACTGTTAAAAGATTTTAAACAAGGTTTTGAAAAGTAATTAGCCAATTGATTATAGATATAGCTTAAGCTGCTAAGAACACAATCAAGAGAAACGTTAGCCATTAGTTTCATAATCAATATTCATAACCAATGTGATATGGCAAAATTGGTCATATATCTAAAATGATGTAAATGATGCAATAAATTTAATTAAACCAAATATATATATATATATTCAAACATCCATAAATCCAAACAAATTCAAAGTCAAACAATCCACAAAATCAAACATTCCAAAATATTCAAAATGTTGAAACAATAATCTTTAAGTTCAAAGCATAACACAGAATCAAGCATCCGTAGGAGGATCAGGAAGAGGAAAATGAGATCGCATAGCGGCCATCTCGTGTGAGAGTGCATCAATGAGTTCATTCATAGAAGCGTTTTTTGTGTGTATCCCCTGAAGAATTTCCAATTGTTGAGCTCCCATTGTGGATAAATGAGATTCTATGGAAGAGAAACGAGAATCCATGGAAGCATATCGGAAATCGAATGTCTCCATAAAGGATTGAAAATATGGAGGCACTTGTTCTTCGTGCTGAGCTTGTTCCTCGTGTTGCTCTGGCTCATCGGCGGCTTCATCAATATCCTGCATCAATTGCTCAAGTTCGGGATCGTCGTCATCTGCTGGAGGAGCTCGTGAAGAACTAGCTCCCGGAGTATCTTCAGAAGATCGAACCCATTCACGGTGTCCTTATTCTTTATCCATCCCGCTCTCGTTAAGGAAGAAGATTAATTTGTTTCTTGAGAGGAAAGACGGCTAGACCTACCCTAAGTCCGACTTAGAAAATAAATTACTCAGAATGCACCGTAAATAGATGAACAGAGTTTCTTATTTGGAACTGGTTTACGGTTTCAACATTCAGCAAAATAATCTCAGGAAGATTTATTTTAAGATTGTTTTGGAAGCAATGTAACCACCAAAGATCTAAAGCACGAAGAGTAGAGTAACAACCTTCGGATGGTCGAAACTACCAGGAAATCATTAGATGAAGAAACGATCATGAAGATCTAAGACACTCGCACTATCCCTTCTTTTATAACGAGAACCTAAAAATTGTTTTTCATTTGATATACCATCATTATATAATCCTAATTCATTAGCTATGTAAGTCGAGTCAAGATGGCTGAATTGTCCTAGGAGATAGGATGAACTGCTATGGTTTTGGTTGCTCGGTTTTTACACACGACATTAGAATATATATGCGAACAAGTTGATGGTAAACTATAGGTTCAAGGTCACAAAGTTTATCAAATTTCCACTCTTGTAAAAGAGGAAGATATCTAAAATTGATATCTATCATATCTTGATGAGAAGGGATACGTTCTTCTCTAATTTTGTAAAAGTCAAAATATTGATAATACCAAAAACGATGATTTCTAGGACCATGATGATTGAAACACGAGTTTTGGATAGTCATATTAGGGTCAACAGGATTAGGATTAGGAATTTCAGGAATAGGTGGAGGATTTGGAGGTGGGTTGGATTGACGGTTTGAGCGACTAGATGATGACCTAACACATTTAGGATTGGACATGGTTTAGGAAATCGGAATAGAATGGATAACCTGCAATTTAGAAAACACATGTATGCAATTCAATCAATCTAAAAACTCAATTGAGTTCTCAATATTTCAAGGTTTTCTTAAACTAATCCTAATGGACAAAGTTTTTGAAAAACTTATTGAAAAATGAGATTTTGAAAATCATATATGATATTTTCATAACAACAACATAATTCAATCAAAACACAATAATAATTTTTTTATTTCAAAATTTTAAAAAATTTAAAAAAAAAATCTTGTGTTTTTGATGAAATTAGCTATAAAAATTTAGTTTCTAAACACTAATAAGCAATGCCCGATCACTATTTCTATTTAGAACTAATTGAAACTAGTCTTGTGTTCAAAATCAATGAAACAGAGAGTTTAGAAAAATTTACCTTGAAAGATGAGATTGAGTGGATTTTGATATTGTTTGCATGATTTTAATGATGCTAGCAGTTTGAAGATGATATTTGAAGAATTCCGATAAGAAACGTTGATTTGAGGCAAAAATGGAGATAGGGAGAGAGTAGAGAGGGAAACGGCGTGAAGAAGGAGAGAAAAGAGTTTGAGGCAAAGAAAGAGTTCTGGGCGTGATATAACCAGAACCCTTAGGGGGTATCGATTCCCCTGGGGGGAATCGGTTCCCCTTCAAGGGGGTATCAATTCCTTCTGCCCTATAATTCAAAAATCTCTATTTTAAACACTTAAAATGTTAAATTAATCTTCTCTAGTGGTATTGGCAACTCATATATCAAAAATTAATTATGTTCAATCAATCAAGTTAATCCTTAAACTACATTTGAACTAAAGTAATTTTTATCAAGAATCAAAACTCCCCTAACAAATAGCAATGATGCAATCAAAATTTACTATTATAAGCATTTTCATTAGTCTAAAAGTGCTAAAGTTATTTTAAACACTTAGTGAAGATAGTCAGTTAAACCTATTCTCTCCTAAGTGTCCAAAATATTTCCTTGTCTAAAGGTTTGTAAAGATATCCGCTAATTGATGCAAAGTATCAACAAATTCTAGAACTCATCTTCCTAGTGACATGGTCTATGATGAGTCTTATTTCAAGTGCTTAGTTCTAGAGTGTTAATGGGATTTTTAGTGAGACAAATAGCACTAGTATGTCACACTTGATAGGAATGGTACCTACTTCAATTCCATAATCAAAACTTATTGTTTCATCCATAAAACTTGTGCACAACAACTACAGCTAAAATGTATTCGGCTTCAATGGTAGATAATGCAACACATTTTGTTTCTTTGAAAACCAAGAAATCAACATATTCCAAGAATTGGCAAGTACCGGAGGTGCTTTTCCTATCTAATTTGCATCCTCCATAATCCACATCAGAAAGGCATGCAAGCTAAATCTAGAGTCTCTAGGATACCAAGTCCTAAACTAGGAGTGTCCTTAAGGTATATAAAGATTCTTAACAGCTAGTAAATGTGATTCCTTAGGGCATGATGAAATCTAGCACATAAGCAAACACTAAACATAATGTATGGTCTACTTGCAGTTAGATAAAGCAAAGACCATCATTGACCTATATTTACATACACACATTACCTCCTTCATCCAAGTAAATCTTTGTAGAAGAGCTCATTGGGTGTCATGAGGTTTCCTATTTTCCAGTCCAAACTTCTTGAGCATATTTGACGTACTTAGCTTGATTGATTAAGATGCCATCTTTTTTGCTTGATTTGGAGTCCAAGAAAATGAGAGCTCCCCATCATGCTCATTTCGAATTCGCTTTGCATTAGCTTAGAAATTCTTGGCAAATAATCATTAGTAGAACCAATATTATATCATCAACATAAATTTGAACTACTAATAAATCTTACATTTATGCTTTAAAAACAATGTAGTGTCAACCTTCCCTTTGAAAAACATTTTCAATTAAAATTTTGACAATCTTCATACCAAGCTCTAGGGCTTGTTTTAAACCATAAAGTGCTTTTGTCAATTTAAGAACATGATCCGAAATTTTGAATCTTCAAAACCTGGAGGTTGTTCCACATACACTTCTTCTTTTATAAAACCATTTGAAAATGCACTTTTAACATCCATTTGATATAGTTTAAATTCATGAACATGCAAATGCTAATAACATTCTAATTGCTTCCATCCTAGCTACAGGAGCGTATGTTTCATATAGTCTATGCCCTCTTCTGAGTATACCTGAGCAATAATTCTAGCCTTGTTTCTCACTATACCACTCTCAACAAGCTTATTCCTAAATACCCATCTAGTACTACAATAGATTTATTACTAGGCCTTTCAACTAATGTTCTACTTTACTTCTCTCAAATTGATTTAACTCTTCTTGCATAGCCATAATCTAATGTTCATCATTTAATGCTTCTTTATTCTTAGGCTCTATGCATGAAATAATGCAACATAATTACAAATATTTCTAAGAAAAGATCGAGTGTTACCCTTTGGATGGATCCCTATAATCTCACCATCCTTGACATAGTTGTACTCTATTGGATAAGATACTTACATTTCTTCAATGATTGGATTCTCAAGAGGATCATGAGTTTCCTCATCTTTCGTTTCTTCATTTGATGATGATTCTCCAACGTCATGTCTAACGTCATTTGTATTTATAATACCTACATCATCATTCAAACAAGAATACTTCATCAGGAAGAGATTATCATCAAAAACAACATGTATAAACTCCTCTACACCAAAGTTTTATTAAATACTCAATAAGCTTTAGAATTTAAGGAATAACCCAGAAAAATTCCTTCATCACTTTTAGCATCAAATTTTCCAAGTTTTCTTTACCGTTGTTTAAACAAAACATTACATCCAAAGAATGGAAATAACTAATGTTAGGCTTTTATTTTTGAAAATTTCATATGGAGTTTTCTTTAAAATTGGCCTATCATTACTCGATTTACAACATAACAAGCGGTAATTTGTGCCTTCCGCCCAAAAATATTTTGGCAAATTATTTTCACAAGCATGGTTCTAGCCTTTCTTCTAAGATCGATTTTTCCTCTCAACAACTCCATTTGTTGAGGGGTTCTAGGTGCTGAAATTATGGCTAATCATTAGAATTACAAAACTCATTAAATCCAAGATTTTCAAATTCAGTTTCATTATCACTTCTAACACTAGTGATAGAGTAACTTTTTTCGTTTTGGATTACTTTTGAAAATGTGATGAAATTTTCTAATGCTTCATCTTTAGTACTTAAGAATAGAACCCAAGTATATCTAGAATAGTCATCTATCAAGACAAATGCATATTGTTTTCCACCCAAGCTAGTAGTCTAAGTTGGCCCAAAAAGATCTATATGGATTAATTGTAATACTCTACTAGTTGACACATCATTAATGGATTTAAAAGAAACTCGCTTGTTTTCCTTTAGCACAAGCATCACAGATTTTATCATTATCAAATTTTAGTTTAGGCAGCCCTCGAACCAATTCTCCTTGAACTAACCGTTGCAAAAACACTCATGCTAGCATGTCCTAGTCCTATGCCATAACCACTATCATGCTCATCCTTTGCAACTAGGCATAAATTAGTCATTTCTATAGAGTCTAAATGCACCATGTATATGTTTCTTATTCTATGACCAACAAGCACAATCCTATTAGATGCAATGTCAATGACTTTACAACCATTAGTTTCAAATATGACATTGAATCCCTTATCACATAATTGACTAATACTCAAGAGATTATGCTTTAATTCATTCACATATAACACATTTTTAATTTGTATGGAAGAGGTATTACCTATTGTACCTATACCTTCAATGTGACCTTTTGAATCATCACCAAAAGTCACTTCTCCTTTATTTTTGGCGTTAAGCTCTATGAACCGATTTTTGTCCCTGGTCATGTGTCTCGAGCATCCACTATCAAGGTACCATGAATTTAGATTTTTTCCCGTACCTTGTAGCAATGCCTTTTCCTACAAACATAGATTAATTTTGATTTTTGGTACCCAAATTCTTTGGGTCCATATTCATTAGTTTCCAAAATCCTAGTCCCCTTTGGTATCGATTTGTGTAGGATATCCTTATCTTTAGTAGTAATGAGCTCTTTAGGAACCATATACTTCTACGATTTTTTTCTATTAGAGGTTCTCTGGGACCTTATGATTGTAGTTTTTTAAAACTTTTTCTAACAAAGTTGGATTTTGAATTTTCTCCATTTTCAAAATGTTTTGTTCCAACTTTATCAAAAGAAGCTTTAAGATCATCAATTTTCTTTTGATGATCATCATTGACCTTTGAAAGTAAATTTTGCAAATCCAAAATTTTCTTTTCAAACTCTTCTAGTTTGATTTGCAAATCTTTGATTACTTTCAGATCGTTGTTGGTTTGGATATGAATTTATTCTCATTTTTCAATTTTGAAATATCATTTTTATATTTTAAAAATAATTTCTCATAATCCGAAGCCAACCCATTATATTCCTCTAATAACTCATCATAGGATAAATCATCAAAATCAGATGAGTTAGAAGTTACCTTAAAATCTTCCCCGAATACCATTAAGCACAAGTTTGCTACTTCTTGTTCCTCTTCATCGGAACCTTCTTCATCGCTCCATGTAGCCACATAAGCCTTGTGCTTATTCTTTGATTGACCCCTTTTCTTTAATTATGGGCAATCATATTTGACATGCCCCGACTTTTTGCATTCATAGCAAATGATTGGGTCCTTCTCTTTTGGTTCATTTTTTAGGCCTTCATTTCGTTTGAATTTTCTTCCTCGGTAAGGTCTCATCATTTTTCTGAATCGTTTGGCAAACAATGCCATTTCCTCGTCATCGTCATCTTCATCCGAATCACTCACATCTTTTGTGGATTTGATAGCAACTCCAATGTTTTTCTTCTTCGCCTTTTCCTTTGGTGTCTCTTCAATCTTATCGAGGTCCACCTCATCTTCAAGAATCATTTCATGAGTGAGTAATGAACCGATTAGCTCTTCAAGAGTTAAGGACGTTAGGTCCTTAGACTCGATGATTGTCGTCTTCTTTGATTGCCATGATTTTGGAAGGGAGTAAACTAACTTCCTTACAAGCTTTTCATTTGAAATGATTTCTCCATATGATTTAAGACCATTGACAATCGTTGAGAATCTATCCGTCATAGCTTTGATATCTTCATTTGGTTCCATCCTGAAATTTTCATAGCTATGCGTTAGAATACTAATTTTATATTTCTTTACCTCATCGGTACCTTCATGAGTGACTTGAAGTTTTTCCCATATTTCTTTGGCGATTGTACAAGATGAAACTCTTCCGTATTCATCTGGTCCAAGAGCACAAAATATGATATGGATGGTTTTGGAGTTGAGCTGGAACATTTTTGTCTCTCATTCACTCCACAATCTTGGATGAGTAAGAGGCTTGATGTATCATTCTTCTACGACATTCCATGCTCCCATGTCACTTGCTTGAATGAAGTACATCATCCTATTTTTCCAATAGGCATAGTTAGCCCCATTGAAGAAATGAGGCTTGTTGACGGGCATCGAATCGAGACCGGAGTCGAAGTTTGAAGTAGAGGCCATTGATGACTTTGATTATCGATGTAACTCTTCCCGAATCGACTCAAGAGGCGATTAAACCTTAAAATGAGTTAGGCTATGATACCAATTGTTAAGTTAATCGATTGACGGAATCGGCCAAGAGGGAGTGAATTGGCAATTAAAAAAAATTGTGGAAGCTTTTACAGAAAATTGAAAGTAATTGCACAACGATTTAGAGTGGTTCGACTTTATCAACCAAAGTCTACGTCCACTACCTTAGCTATCCACTCTAAGGATTTTCCAACAAATTCACTAATTTGTTCTTTCTTTTGAGGCCAAAGAGATAACCTTACAACTCCCTCAAGAATATACCCCAATTCTTGAGAACACTCTTTTCTTAAAAAGAAGATTAAAAATTTGCAAACTTACAAGAAAAACCTCACAAGACAAATATGTTTGCACAATTCTAGAACAAAGAAAGAACACTCAAGAATAAATACGATTGAGCACAATAAGTGTTCTTGAAAGCAAAATGAATATTGAATGAAAAATAGGCTTGAAATGCTCAAACTTGAGGTTTGATGCTTTCTCTTTGATTCTCTCTTGATTCTAGTTGCTTGATGTTTCTTATTCTTGATCAATGGCTTCTAAGCTTGCTTAAATACACTTTGAATCACTTCTGAACGTTGGGGATGATTAGTGGAGATAATAGAGCCGTTTAAGTGTGAAATCATTTAATAAAAACAGCTTGGAGCGTGGGGGGAATCGGTACCCCTCATGGGGAATCGATTCCCTAAGTGTAAAATTCAAATATTTCGACCGTTTGAACAAGGGGGAATCGGTACCCCTGGGGGGAATCGGTTCCCTCTGAGCAATCTGGAATTTGTGACTTTGAAATGGTTTGAAATATTTTGTAAAATTGTTTTGAAATTATTTTAAGATTAAAACTTAATTTTACACTTGAGTAAGAATTAAAAATGACATTTGAAAGATTTGAAGTAATATTTTAATATTCGAATGAATATACTTAGAAAATCTTTTTGGAAAATCTTAAAATTCATTTAACTTAATTTGTTATATCGAAATATCAAAATGTTTTCAACAATATTGATTATAAAATTATCTACATCAATTATATATTTGAGTCATGTTAACTTTCAGAGGTAACCTTCAAAACTTTTAGTTCTTTACCGGGTAAAATCTTCGAATAGAATCATTCATTTATTAAAGTTTTCAAGAAATCCATATACTTTGAACAAAAGAGTATCATAATCTCTAAATCAACTACAGTGTATAGACAAGACATCTAACAGATTAATGTGATGTACTAGAGTGAAATTTGAGATTTGATAATCATATCTATTTAACCTACTGACCTACAACTGGTCATAAATACACAATACGTGATAACACCGATCAGGCTCATTATAAATACACCTCATCTACGATTGAGAGAGATTTTCTCCATTTACACTGACTTCTCTTTCTTCATCCCATCTTTTCTATTATACTTTTATCTCTTTTACATAAAAACATTGATAGACAGTCGTTGTTTCACCTGTAACTCTTCATCCAAATTAGAAGAGGTAAACCACCAACGATTGACGATATTAACTTATTCCCATCTGTAAGTATTATCATAGCACGAATTGAGTGACCTCAATGGTAAATGAATTGTTGTTATTTTTTGCAGATCTAAGTTTGAGGACCAAGAATGTTAGGGGTGTGAGCGTTCACCATCAAATGGTTGAGAGTTATCTTTGAATAGATACTGACTTGTACTTACCTCATAATAATAAAAAAAAATATTATCATAATGATTGAGAGTTTGGTTGCACCAATTCCATTTCTTTTTTATTTTTCTTCATGTGCCAACTTTTGTCTAACTTTGCTTAGGCCATTGCACCCGAAGCAATTGCTCTATGCTTCTTTAGATCACTTCAATTCGTAGCTTCACAAATCAACTCTTCATGACTCACATTTTCAGTATTCATTTCTCATTGATTTAATGATTCTTTGTCCCTGTGAGAATTTGCATTTAATAGTATGGGTTCTTTGTCCAGCACAACACTTAAGACATGCAGTATCTTCTTTTCTTTAACCTTCCTGTTACATGCAGTGTAAAGAATACAAAGAGAATGTTCAATAATTCTGCAGACTGCAACGCTGTACTTCTCTATTAAGTTTTCTCTTGTATTATGAAGCATTAAGATACTCGTTTTTCTTGAAGTAGTAACACATTTTTCTTATATTTCTAGATTTCGATCTATTCTTGATGTTGCTTACAAAGTACTTTTATGGTCCGTTTGCTTCACCGAAAACATATTTCGGAAAATGGTTTCCGTAGAATGAATTGTATTTACCGGAAAATAAATTCTTGAAATCATTTTATGGTGTTTGGATGATGCTATGTAAATTAATTTCCACTAACTGATAATTTTTTAAAAATATTTTTTTTATAAATATCGAATATAATTAATTTGAAAATAATTAATATTATTATTTTTTAATATTAAAAATAATTATAAAAAATAATTTTGGAAAATCGATAACTAAAAGTCGCTACGCTTTTGAAGACAAATACTTAATATTTGAATTATAAAATTGTCTTCTGATTTAAGCTGTCTTCCTAACTTTGAATTCATTAAATCATATTTTAATATAATTTTGTTTTTAAAGTATAATTCAAAAATAATAATCGAAAAATAATTATGAAATCTAAAAAGAAAAAAATTTAAAATAAAATTTTTAAATTTAATTTTATTACTAATAAATATTAACTATATATAAATAATAATTTAATTGTTCAAATATTTGATTTATATTGACAATTAAAGTGCACAGCTCTGAATTGAAATTACATATTCAAATCCAATTAATGGTTTTTTTTTCTGTCATAATCTAAAATATAATATAATATTTAAAACATTTTGAAAGAAACAAAAACGGGGTTCGTTCTGCTGGTTGAGTTGCTGCCATGGGAGCACTCGGCATTGGGTTAAACCTTCCCAAGGCCTACTTTTAATTTGTTTCATTTTTCGTTTAAATAGGTGGTGACACATGTCACTATTTAATTGGTGTAGAAATTATTCAATTAATATATTAAAAATAATTTCAAAAATATTTCAATCATGTCGTGAGAGTGCCATGGCATATGTCACCATTGACAAGTGTGATTAAATTAAAATTTTGATCAAATTGAAAGAATATATAAATATTAAGGATCAAATGTTTAATTATATTAATTTCATCAGCACTTCCGTCAAATGTTAACGACAAGTGACCTGATTAAATGCATTGAAATAGTTAAGTGATATGATTGATAAAATTTCAAAAATTATGGTCAAAATGAAAAAAGTGTTATAGTTAGGTGATCGTTGATATAGTTAGGTGATTTGATTGACAAAAATTTAAAAATTATGATAACTACGTTCGAAGAGTATAGTAGTAGAGGGATCTGATGCATATTTACTCATTTTTTCTATATTTTTTTAAAAAATACATTATATTTACAAATTATATTATTATTATTATTATTATCAAGGATTAACAATATAGTTTATTCACTCTTAGAATTTAGTCAAATTTTATTAGATTAAAATATTACAAAAAGCTTCCTCAAATATTTCTAATAAAAAGAAATATGATTTAATTAAAGAAAATTAACGCATGGAACGTGTTCAAAATACATAATAAATAGATACAGAAATTTGAGTACATATCAAGGAAAACAAAATCGACATCGACATAAAACTAAGGGGTTGTTTGTTTGGCTCTGAATGGAATCATTCAGCGCTGAATGTTGAACCGTTCAGCATTCAGCACGTGTGTTTCTCACCTCTGAATGATTCAGTGCTGACTGATTTAACAAAATAGTGATGAATGATTCAGCAGAGAAATACATTCTGAATGATTCAGAGTCATTATCAAACAGCATGTCACATTCAGAGTTAATTCATACAGAGCCTCTAAATCATTCAGCGCTTAATCATTCTGAAGTAAACAAACAACCCCTAAGTATCGGTCTCCAGATCTCCTCATTTGAATTACTGCATAATAACACAATTTTCTTTCTGTTCAATGTTGAATCACTTAGTTTGGGTTAGAGCTTAGGAGCCCTTTGTATTCATGCAACTGAAATTTTAAGCATTATTCTTCTTCAAGTATAAATATATTTTTGAAAAAAAAAATCAATATGATCCTCGTATTATTATTTTTTCAATGTTTTCAACTCATAAAATAAATCTAATGTGGCTCTTTGATCAACGTTTTTACGTAGATGACATTTACAGTGAAGATGTGGTAGTCCATGGTGGTAGATTAACATGGCGGATGACATGACTGAAATCTAAATGATAACTCAAACATGGCAGATGGACTGCCACAGCACCGTAGACTGTCACGCCAGCATCGTGAACTGACACACCAATACTGTCACGATCAACAACAAAAAATGTTGATCAAAATGTCACATTGAGTTTTGTTTTCTGAGTTGGGGGACATGTTAAGAGAAAAAATAATACGAGGACCGCATTAATTTTTTTTCCCCAAAGGTACATGGACCTCTTATGCCTTTTTACCTTTTATTTTTAATGGAGAGCACCTTAATTAGTAATTTTTGAAAACTTAAATACATACTATAACCAAAAAATTATTTTAAACACCTAAAATAAATTAAATGTACAATATAAATATTTATTTTTAAATAAAACAAAAAAAATTAAACTTGTACGTATATTAGAGTTTCATAAATAAATCTATTAAATTTGCTTCTTCTTCTTTTAATAATCATGATCAAATTGAGTAAAATTTTAAACAGTAACACAATTTTGCATTTTTATATCCTCGAACATTTAATAATCATCATTACTATATAAAAATTATACGTGATCAATATATCACTATCATTACATTAAATATTTAATTTTAATATATGAACCGAGTAATCTCAATAGTAAAAGAATTATCGTTATTCTTTGAATTTCTAACTTGAGTGTAAATATTCAATATCAAATTATTAACGGTTATCTTTGAATTTTTTTAAATTAAATACAAAATAAAAGTTAATTGCAAGGAAGCAATACATTTGCATATTGATAAGTAATTTAAGTTGATCATTAAAAATATAGCCATCTCCAATTGTCCTCTTTCTTTCTTTTTGATCCATGGGAAATTGCTGTGCTAACCCCGGTTCTAATGTGGAGAATAAGAAGGGGCAAAAAAAGAACAGAGCTAACCCGTTTTTTGGAGATGAATATGCTGTCAACAATGGATCTGCTACTAACTTCAAGCTGAGTGTTTTAAAGGAACCGACTGGTCAAGATATTTCGGCTCAGTACGATCTAGGCCGCGAGCTGGGGCGCGGAGAATTCGGGGTAACATATCTGTGTACGGATGTGAACTACGGTGAGAAATATGCTTGTAAATCGATATCAAAGAAGAAACTGAGAACCGCAGTGGATATTGAGGATGTGATGAGGGAGGTAGAGATAATGAAGCATTTGCCTAAGCATCCTAATATCGTGACATTGAAGGATACTTATGAGGATGATGATGCTGTTCACATTGCTATGGAACTGTCTGAGGGAGGAGAGTTGTTTGATAGGATCGTCGCGAGGGGCCACTACACGGAATGAGCTGCTGCCGGGGTTATGAGGACGATCGTCGAAGTTGTTCAGGTTGAACTCTGAATGAATCTTTGTGTTGTTGAATTGGCATAGTCTTGCATTTCATGTTTATGGTCTTACATGAGGTCCATACTCCCATATAGTTTATTTTTCATATGTTTGCTAGAAAATAGTTTAAGCCTTACATTATTACAGGAGCCTTAGATCTAGTTTTTCAGTTTAGTTTCTAATTATGTTTTCAGTGATAAATGAGCTTTTCTTATTGATTTGAACCTCCTTGACACGAAGCAATGATAACTGCTTATTCAATTATGTTGTGCAGATGTGCCATGAACACGGAGTCATGCATCTCGATCTCAAACCTGAGAATTTTCTCTCTGGAAATAAGAAGGAAACTGCCCCATTGAAGGCAATTGATTATGGGTTGTCGGTCTTCTTTAAACCTGGTATTGCATATCAACTATTAAGTACCGACTAGATGAGCTTTAAATGTCTTTTCTCCTTCCATCAATCCATATTTGATGGAGCTGAGTTTGAGGCTTTACTTATCTCCTTTGTTTTATATTATATGCTCAAGCAGCTTGAGTTTGCCTCAAGAATGCTCTTTCTTAAAAAGTGAGCGATTCAATGAGATCGGGAAGTCCATATTACATGGCTCCAGAGGTTCTTAAACGAAATATGGCCAGAGAGTTATCCTCTATATTTTACTCTGTGGTGTGCCACCGTTTGGGCAGGTTGGTCTTGCAATCTTCGACGAGTTCTTTTCTTCATGTGTCATGAAGGTTACATCTCAAGATAATTTTACCGGCAGTGTATACTTTGAGAGTTTGGGCAAAAGATAAGAGAGAGCAGATAAAAGTTATTTAATTATGTATCAAGAGTTGATGCATCTTTTTGCATACAGTTTCTCTATCTACTCCTATGCTTTCAGAAAAATAAGTCTAAAAACATTTCTGGCGTCTGCATGCAGAGACCGAGCAGGAGGTAGCACAGGCAATTATCCGCTCTATTATCGACTTTAAGAGGGACCCATGGCCTAAAGTTTTGGACAATGCAAAGGACCTTGTAAAGAAAATGCTTAATCCCGATCCAAAGCTACGTCTTACAGCACAGGAAGTGCTTGGTAACCTTCTGCACATCTTACACGCTTTATGTATGTTGATATATATTTTGCATGTATGAAAAATCATTCAAACTACCGTATGCAGAGCATTCGTGGATACTAAATGCCAAGAAAGCTCCCAATGTTTCACTGGGTGAGACTGTGAAAGCTCGGCTCAAACAATTTTCTGTAATGAACAAGCTGAGAAAAGAGCTCTAAGGGTAATGATTCGAAGAACTCCTGTAGTTCATCTAATTTAAGTTACGGCTGCAAACTTTTGGGGGGCTACCTTAACCTACTCGATATTGGCTATGTACACCCACTGTTTTTACTTTTAATGATTGTGATTTAAATATTTCAATTTGCCAGGTGATTGCTGAGCATTTGTCGGTGGAGGAAGTAGCCGGCATAAAAGAGGCTTTTGATGTTATGGACACTGGAAAACGAGGCAAAATAAACCTTGAGGAGATTCGGACAGGGATGCAAAAGCTCGGCCAACAGATTCCTGATGCAGATTTGCAGATCCTAGTGGTAGCTGTAAGATTATCTGACCCCAAAATATGACTAAGAACTTAAAAGAATGACTAATGCAACTGATATGTGTGGTTGCGGGGCTCTACTGTTCTGCTTATTTCTTCTCCTTTTAGGAGACACATCTCGTCTCCGTTTTCTTGCATAAACTTAATTTACTGAGTTTTCCATGTTATGTCCTATAACTAACGTTTCAATCATATTTCGAAATTCCAATCATCGATGGAATAACTGCAACTTGCTTTGACAGGCTGATGTTGATGGTGATGGAACTCCGAACTACGGAGAATTTGTAGCAGTTTCAGTTCACCTCAGGAAAATGGCCAATGACGAGCACTTGCATAAAGCCTTTGCCTTCTTTGATCTAAACAAAGTGGCTTCTTAGAGAGGAGATCTGCGAGATTCCTTAAACGATGAAGTTGATAATGAGGAAGTTATTGATGCCATTATGCACGATGTTGACACTGACAAGGGACATTTTCTTTTGGTTATGTGGATTCAATTGAACTTGTCATCTTATCGATGCTTATCATGTTCGTTTCTGTATTGCACTTTATCCATTGCTTGAAACCTCTACTTATGTTGACACACATACAAAAATCCCGCGTCTTCTGTTTCGTGCTTAGTTTCAAGTGATGTGGTTCATCTCAAAGCAACTGAGTTTGAAACATCTCCAAATTGCATGATCAGAAGTTAAAGCCTTTTCTTTTACGTTGCAGGATGGGCGCATAAGCTACGAGGAGTTCGTTGCGATGATGAAAGCCGGCACTGATTGGAGGAAAGCATCCAGGCAATATTCACGTGAAAGATTCAACAGTCTAAGCTTGAAGTTGAGGCTGCTTCAAGCTTGAGTCATGAACTCGGTTGAACTCGAACCTGACCCGAGCCTGACGAGTTCCGACCCGACCGTTTGGATCAGGTTTTTTATAAAAAAAAATCGGTTTCGGATCTGGTTGGAATTTTTAGAGGTTATATTCGGACCAGGTTCGGGTTTAAGGTGAAAAATATCTTACCTGGCCCAAAAAAATATAATGTTACTTTATATATTCAGTTAATATAGAACTCATAACTAAGAGAATATGATGAAACAAGTATGTGTTTCTTGCCAACCGACCAAATGTGATTCATTTTTTAGTAAAGTACATATTTAGTACTTAAACAATTAGTTTTAGTCTATTTTAGTACATAAGCTTATAATTTTTTTAAAATCATACATAACATTCAGTTCTATTTCATTTTAGTACCCCATCGTTAAAAATTAACGTGTTTAGTACTAAAAATATTTTGGTCTGTTTAATACCTAAACTTTCAAAAAAAAATCAAAATTTAAATTTTGAACAGTATAGTAAAATGAAACAAAAATTAAAGTTTTCAAGAGTGACACTAAAATGTAACAAAAACCAAACTCTAGATGGTTTTGAAAAAATCGAAAGTTTAGGAAGTAAAACGAACCAAAACTAATAGTTTAAGTACTAAACACATAATTTACCCTTGCTTTATTTTTGGTTATATATTATATATATATAATATATATATATATATATATATATATATATATATAATATATATATATATATATATGTCAACATGATATATAAGCCAAAGTATTTGCATTTTGAATTGGATGAAAGATGGTCAAAGTCAAACTAGTATTTTACAAGCATGTCCAATTTATTTGGAGTAGAACTGAAAAAGAATAATTGGAGGAGGGAGTGAAGACAAAACGCAGTCGCTTCTACATTAAACGCCAAACTTGTCCTTTGTTCAATCTAAACATATTTTATACTCATTGTCCTCTTACTGTTGAAGCTTTATTTTGATTTTTTTTTTTTTGCCAAATGAAGTAAGTGGAGTGGTAGGCTGATTTACCCCAATAAAATTATTGGACTTTTTATTTAGTCTATTAGGATAAGTTAAATTTATTTTAGGATTTATATTTTTTATAGTGTTATTAAAATTTATCATATTGAGGTGATGAGTTTGAATCAAAAATATTTTTTATTCGAACTCGTCACGTTAGGGTAAAGAGTTTGAATAAAATATAATTTTTATTAAAATTTATTATATCGAGATAAAAAATTAGAATAAATAAATATTTTTATTGAAACTCGTCACTCGACGTAACGAGTTCATGTCACTATAAAAAAGATAATAAATCTCAAAAATAAATTTTAATTTATCTTAATAGACTAAATAAAAAATTTATATATCTTACTGGGTCAATTTTGCCGAGTGGTCCCATTTGGATTCGAACATGGTGCGTGTCTTGCTCCGTGTCTCTCATCTCTTGTTACTCCAGTGATTTTACTATCTAGTTTTAATCTTAATATTTATTTATTTATTTATAAAAAATGTACTTTTTTTGTTTAAATTATTAAAATTATTTTTATTGAAACTGAAAAAGATTAAAATTAACTCACCAAGACAGAAAGCCATGGTGGAGGTCGAGAGGAATCGCCAACCTAGGGAATTGTAAAAACAACACTTAGGACTGAGGTTGTTAGTGTTTGATCATGTCGGTTTTTTTAATTTAACTTTAATTTGAAAGATTAATGTTTAAAATATTAGTATTTTAAAATATGAATGGGTCTAGAAT
Organism: Hibiscus syriacus; assembly: GCF_006381635.1. NCBI lineage: Eukaryota > Viridiplantae > Streptophyta > Magnoliopsida > Malvales > Malvaceae > Hibiscus > Hibiscus syriacus. The sequence continues at coordinate 3,366,919 of NW_024061783.1, forward strand.
AGGTAACACATCGATATCCATCGCTTATGATGTGAATCACCACTAGTATAAAATATAGTGAACTTTATAAATGGTCATTAAATTTATTAAAATAATTTTATTTTTTATTAGTTTTCAAAAAAAATATAAAATAGACATTAAATTTTGAGTTTTGTTACAAAATGAATAGCAACCCTGAAATATTGTTAATGGGTCACATTATGTTAAATTAATAGAAAATATTTTATTTGATCCTTTAATTAATTAAAATTTTAATTTTGATATTTTTAGCATTTTAAAGTAATAATTTCAAAAGAAATTAGAAAATTTATTTATTTTTATATAGAATACAAGAAAACAATTTATTTTTAAAACTAAAATTATACTTTTTTTTAATTTTTTTTATTCATCAAATGATTTTATAAATAATTATTTATTAATCGTGATTGTATTTTTAAAATTAAAAATTTATAATATTTGAGACCTATAAAATTAAGTTACCAAATAATGTAATTATTTTTTATTAAACGAAGTGATTCAAATATTTGACTTTTGTTTAAGAAGTTTAAACACAATTTTAAAAAATACATTCAAAAAATTATAGTTTTACATTAGTAAGAAAATACATCCAAACTTGAATAAAAATAATCGAAACAATCCTTAACTTTTAATAATGCATCAATTAATTTATATGATTAAATTCAATACTTATAATGTGCATTAAAAATAATATTGAATTGATTTATATCTATTTTATTTTCAATTTAGCGAACATAATAAAAATTATTTTAATTAAAATTAATAATAAATGAAATTTTATTTACAGGGATCAAATGAGATGTTTTTTATTAATTTAATTTATCACATCATCTCATCAATGATAGATAATGACATTATGCTCATTTTATAACAAAACTTAAAATTTGAATGTCTATTATATATATTTTTTTTAATATAATATCTAAAAATCATTTTGATATAATTTAATGTTAATTTATGGATTTTACTATACAAAATTAATGATAGATATCAATGTTTGACACCCTCTCTATACTTCTCCCTTGAAACACTTGAGGTTATAATTATGAAAATAGCTTTAACGGCACGGACCTTAGTGACTCGTTAACCATGCGTATACATACTCAGACGAGAGACTGAGAATGAGCGAGTGAAAATCGCCTTCCTTGTTTTGTGTGACCTGAGCTGACTTCCGTTTAACATTATTGTACCGAGTTGCATGTACAATTTGAAAATATTTAAATCGCTGAGCTAAATAAATAATATCTAATTAGAAAAGGACTAATTTAAAAAATTGAAAGCACTTGCATGGATTGGTTGTACGCAAAAAATATGAAATAAATATATACTCACTCTACAAGTAATGCGAAAAGCATTAATTATCATGGCAAAATCAAGGTGTTGACCAAACACGCCTTGCACACGTGGATGGAAGGAGCAGATCATTAAGTGTGTCTTTCGTCCGAGATGGCGCCACGATATTCTTTTTCTATCAATTCTTTTCATCACCCAAGATTAGTTGCAAATCTACAAAAAAGAATTGATGCATCAAATGGAATGTCCATGACAAGCTTTTTTCGGACCCATGAACTATTTCGTGTCACAGAAATGCCACGACCTCTTCAAGGGATTGAAGCTAGGTCGTTTAGAGTTAATCTACAAGACATGTGGTGTGACTGTGGATTTTTTTCAAGTTCTGAAGTATCCATGTTCCCATGTCATAGCAGTTTTCTCTTATATCCGTTAAGATTATAACCGTTTTGTGGATCTCGTATACCGACTTTCAATCGTATTTAAGGTATATTAATTTGAGTCTCCGCCGATAGACAATGAGAAAAACCCATACGAGGTTCAGAATTGGCTTCCAATTGTACCATATTCGTCCTTATTAAGGGAGCCAAGTCGGCCAAAATTCATTCGAATTCATTATGATATGGATATTCGAGATACGTCCAAAGAAAACAAAAGATGCGGGCATTGTAGAAAGCTAGGCCACAATAGAGAAAAATGTCCATCTCTTTTTTAACATCACGTAACTGTTGAGCTTCACGATGTAATTGTGGTTTCTGAAATCTCAATTTCTATTATTTTATTTTCGTTTACTTTCTGAGAATGTCATTTGAGCATTAAAGTAAAATATTACAAACTAAATAAAAAATAATTAAATACAAACATTACAACTCAAACAATTAAATAATAAAAACATTAAGAAACGACTTAAATAAAAAGTCTATAATTCATTACGTTTGCTGATAAACAAAGAAAATTAAATAAAAACATTACAAACTAAACAAGTATATCGATGTCTGCGTCTTGAATGTGTTCCACATGGCGGTGGATATATATTCCGATGAGGGTTTCTTCGTATAACTCGTTCATCATCAGTAGCAACTAGATTTTATTGATGAGGGACGGATGGCGATGTAGCACCTCCATAGAATAAGGACCCTGGAGGTGTATGAATAATCATCCCACCGCTCATAGAGAAATGTGAAAACTGCAAAAATATCGACATCGAAAATTGTGATCCATACTAAGTTGGAGGTGTTTGTGTCACTAGTGAAGCACCACCCACCAAATAAGCAGCATATGAAACCCACGTTGGATCCATAGGCATGAAAATATAATGTTTGGCATGAGGTGTCACAAAACCCAGCGGTGGCATATGAAATGGTTGCGATGCCATCTGAAATGGTTGTGATTCCATCTGAAACGATTGCGATGCCATCTGAAATAGAAGTGGAGATATTTGAACCGATGGTGGACCCATTTATAGTGGCATGATGGCCATGCAAATCGGTATAGATTGTGCATGATGTAATAGTTCCTGTCGGGCAGCTGAGGACAAGCTGGAAGTGCATGCTCTCCGTCCATGAGTTGTTGGGACGATGATGCTGTGACGGTGGATGCTTTTTTGGTGTCGATGAATGATCTTACCTCGTGCTTCCTCAAAAAGTAGGAATGACTTCTCGAACGTGTTAAACCACTGATAATAGTCAGCCGCAATCGAATAATGATCAACATAAATCGACTCCTTAGGGATAATGCATCCACGTCGATCTTCTCATATCATTATCCACTCACTATGCTTTATTAGCCATTTGACATCCTTTTTGCCCCATCTATAGACGTTATGCAAATGGTCGAGATTTTTAGGTGTTGCAGGAATATATTGTACGAAGCCAAATTGGCAGAGCACGCAATCAGCAGGATGCCACTAGACAATAGCATAACATATTAGAGGGACCACCGCCATCCACACATCTGATAAGCCATTCAAGTGAGGTGAAATGCACATCCTCATTTCTTCAGTAGAATAAGGAGTTAATTCAAATTAAAACAAATATATATAATTCTTATAAATAAAATATTCTAATTATATAACGATAATTAAAGGTAAATAATAAAATTTAAATGCATACCTCTATATCAGCCTTATGATCAATAAGTAGCTGAATTTCTTCCAATTCGTCTATTATATAACGATGATCTTTCCTTCTATATGATCACCTATTCAATCTAAAAAAATATTTATTTATATACTCACAAAAAAATTATTTATATACGAACTCAGTATTGAAATTACCTTAACAATAACGGGATGACCAACGAGTTATTCACGATCGGACAAAATAAAGGCATGCGATACCACACCCAAGATTGGAGAAGAATGAGACATCTACCGATAGTAATTTTTTGATAATCAGTTACCCGACACATTTCTCTATACAGAGATACCAAAATTGTTGAGCCCCAACTGAGTGAACTGATAACATAAAAATCATCGATGTGACACAACCACATACAATGAACTTGATTGCGAGATTTTTCAGGCATCAAGATCCCTCCTATGAGTTATAATATGCAAACCCGAGCAAATCTTTTTGTTTGTTCATCGGAACAATCTTCACTCAAATTTTTAAAATTTGTAGTCAACCATCTAATGGTATTCAACCACCATTGAAAGTATGCGGGATACCTCCAAGATACTCCTAGCACAAAGAATGTCAATCACCATCCGCCACACCAAAAGTAATAGCCCCATCTACCGGAAGCCCCAGATATATGAAAATATCCTCCAGCGTAATAGTGCACTCCTTACACGGAAGATATGATGTTTGTGTCTCTAGTCTCAACTTCTCAATCAGTGCAGAAATAAGGGGAAGTTCAAGGTAACAATATCCTTCATATCTCGCTATGTAACTGAATCCATCATCGCTAAATACGACCAGATACGATTTAGTATCTATAACTTAACGTTATGAATAAACGGATATAATATACAATCATTCCCCTAATTAAATAAATAATATATAAATTAAAATTTAAACTAATACTAAAATAAATAAATAAATAAATAAAACATTCACAATAATTAAAATAATACAATTTAAATTTATTGTTGTATCAATAACATAAGGACTTAAACCCAATATTTTATTTATGCGATATCAAACTGATTACTATTTGAACCAACCCGTTAACATACAAATATATATTTAATACAATTATCTCTCTCTTTTTTTCTTGGATTGAGGTTTTTCATACTTGTCTCTTTCCTAAATTCCATGCCATTATTACCATGACCTAAAACAGCCTTAAAACACACAAATCTCTAACTTACCCTTGCAATTTCAATTTTGAAAATGGCAACAATTTTTAATTTGATTGTTTTGCTAAATCTACCCCCACCTAATGCATAATCAATTCTTCATCATACCCCACCTATATTTTCCAGCAAACAAAAGTTACTCCTTCCATCAAATTCCATTAAAACAAAGGTACCAAAATTTCTGTTAAACAATTCCAAAAATTTCACAGTAATACTTGGCTTCCATATCCACACACCACATTGTGGGTGATTCTACTGTGCGACGCCTAAAAAATGGCGTGATCGGTTAAAAAATTGACCGGTTAAAATTTAGACCGGTTATGTTATATCATTTAACCGGAAATATTATCAAGTACAATAACATATTAGGTAGAACTATATAATGTAATAGGTAACGCTTTATATAAAATATGCATTTAACCAGTATATTTATACCAGTAGCATTGCAAATTTACCTATTGCATTATAATTATTGGTTTCGTTGTTTTTTGGATCGATACAATTTTAAATGTATCGACACTTTATGCTTGCACCTCGTTGGGCATTCCTAATTCTTTCTGGAAAAAAGTATCGACACAAACTATAAAGGTGTTGATACATTATTTAGACCTATTTTCTCATAAAATCGATATATTTATACCGGGTACATTGTAAATTTACCTATAACATTGTAATTTTCGTTTCTATGTTTTTGGGATCGATACAATTTTAAATGTATCGTTATTCACCTCGTTGGGCATTCATATGGACAAAATGTATCGACACAAATTACACAAGTGTAGATACTTTATTCTGACCTATTTTCTTATAAAATCGATAAATTTAAATCGGTTACATTGTAAATTGACCTATTACATTATAATTATCGGTTTCGATGTTTTTGTGATCGATACAATTTTAAATGTATTGACACTTTATGCGTGAACCTGTTTGTGCTTTCTTTTGGAAAAAAGTATCGGCATAAACTTAAAAAGTGTCGATACTTTATGTTGATCTGTTTTATAATTAATCGGTATATGTTGACCTGTTATATTGGTAAGGATCAATACATTTTAATAAAGTGTCGACACTTTTTAAGCGCTATAACTTCTTTTCTTTTAAATTCATAAAGTGTCGATACTAATATTAAATTATCGATACTTTCAATATATCCGGTAACTTTTTCCGGTTTTGTCATTTTGAGATCAGTTTTATCATATTTTTACTTGTTATATGTTATGGATCGATACATTTTCATAAAGTGTCGACTTTTTAGTTTAATTTCATAAAGTGTCGATACTTATATTAAATTATCGACACTTTCAACATATTCGGTATCGTTTTACTGGTTTTGTCAATTTTGGGACATGTTTTATCATATTTTTACCTGTTATATTGTTGTGGATCGATATTTTTTTAAAGTATCGACACTTTATAGGCGCTATAACTTATTCTCTTTTAAATTCAGAAAGTTTCGATACCTATATTAAATTATCGACACTTTCAATATATCCGGTAACGTTTTACTGGTTTTATCAATTTTGAGACATGTTTTATTATATTTTTACCTGTTATATTGTTATGGATCGATACATTTTCATAAAGTGTCGACACTTTTTAAGCGCAATAACTTTTTCTCTTTTAAATTCAGAAAGTATCGATACTTATATTAAATTATCGACACTTTTAACATATCCGGTAATTTTTTCATGTTTTGTCATTTTTAGGACCTGTTTTATCATATTTTTACCTGTTATATTGGTAAGGATCGATATATTTTCATAAAGTATCGACACTTTTTAGGCGCTATAACTTCTTCTCTTTTAAATTCAGAAAGTGTCGATACTAATATTAAATTATCGACACTTTCAATATATCCAGTAACTTTTTCCTGTTTTGTCATTTTTGAGATCAATTTTATCATATTTTTATCTGTTATATTGTTGTGGATCGATATATTTTTTTAAAGTATCGACACTTTATAGGCACTATAACTTCTTCTCTTTTAAATTCAGAAAGTTTCGATACTTATATTAAATTATCAACACTCGACACATATCCGGTAGCGTTTTATCGGTTTTGTCATTTTGGGACCGGTTTTGTCATATTTGTACCTATAATATTGCTATGGAGCAATCTATTTTTCATTTGTATCGACACAAACCGACAAGCTAAGTTTATTGGTTATCAATTTTTTAATATTTCTTCATGATTTAGACCTAGTACATTATATTATTCAACATTTTCGATAGCTTTAAATCAAATATTATAAATATATTATAATGTATCCGATAACGCGGTATATTAATAATATATTAATCTGTCTTTCCGGATACAATCTCTCCAACCACACTGCCATCTTATCAAATGTAAAATCAGAACCCTAAACAGGACAAAACAACCTCTATATTTATTTATTTATTCATTTTTTTCCGACAACTTGAAGAAGAACAGTGCATCTGTGTTTGCAAAATATTAACAGAATTCCCACTGTCTGCAACTGAAACCGAGTACCCAATTATAGAGAAGCTCTTAAATTTTCAAAAATCAAGCCTTTTCGAAACGAAAGCAAAGAGAGTTTTTTTTTTTTGGCATGGAGAGGGTGTCGATGGGGACAACTATAACAAGGAGAGCTAAATGGCAATACCCACCGGCGCAGCCAAGTCCGAGAATCATCCATTTGCCACGGCGGCCTCGAAGGAAAGCGCCCAAGGCGAGTCCTTCGGAACTTCCCGGTAAAGAGAGAAAAGGGATGGTTCTGGAGAGCTTGTTTTATCGAGGAGGGTCTTTTACAAGTGGGAGTGTTCCGGTGGTGTTGGTGAGCCCGAGGGAGAGTGACGACGAGATGAGAAGAGGGAGGGTGGCGGAGGAGGAGGAGAGAGAAAACCGCAGCTGCAGCGTAGCCTTTGTTGAAGAAGAGAAATGGAGGTTCCAAGCTGAGATGTTGAGAGCCGAGTGTAACTTGTTGAGGATGGAAAGGAAGATCGCCGTTAAGAAAATGGAGAGAAGAAGGGTGCATATGGAGAGGACATTGAAATCCGCTGCTCAAATTTTACTTTCCGTCGGTTTCTTCTTCTCCCTTCCTTTTCTGTTTGGTTCTCGGGAAAATATTTCTTTTTTGACTTTGGTTTTGGCATTTGGTTTACAGGGAAGAAAGAACATCTGCGAAGGGAAGAATGTAAACATGGCATTACTGGACGAGCAGATCAATGAATTGGTCGAGAAAATAGAGAATCTACAAAAGAGATCAGGTGTTAAAAACATAGAGGTAAAAATTTTCAGTAACTTCGATAAAAAACTATCTTCACTCCAGAAACAGCTAGAAAAATCTGGGTTTAAAAGAATATCCGATGAAGAACAATGCGTGAAAGAGATTCGACAGATGGCCGAAGCGAGCATGTCTATCAAAACCATCAGCGAAGACGATGATCATAACCGCAATGTACGAAACTATTCAGATTTGCAGGTGGAGAATTTGAGAACAAAGATGGATGGATTGTCGAAGGGGTTTTTGTTAGAGGAATATTCAGATTTATCGTCATCTTCTTTACAACAATCATGCAAAGTAGTGCCTTTAATCATCATCAATCTTTAACAACAATCATATTAGTTCCATTTTTGTATTATAACTTGTTTTTTTGCAGGAGAAAATGCCCCATGAGGCACGAGTGTGTTCAGGGCATTGCAAGGCAATAGTGCAGAGGGTTGTGGATCAAATTCGTGCCGAGACCGAGCAATGGTCACAGATGCAAGGCATGTTGGTGCTGGTAAGGGATGAGATGGAAGAATTGCACGCGTCTCGTGATTTCTGGGAAGATCGAGCACTCGATTTGGATTATCGGATTCGATCCCTGCAATCTGCTGTAAGATTTTGGCAAGCCACTTAAGAAGTATTGAAACAATCGCACATCATTTCTAGTTGCTTAACATGTTGGTTTGCTTTCATTAGGTTAAAGAATGGAGACAGAGAGCTCTCTCGTCGGAAGCCGAGGCTAACGAGTCACAGGCACAAGTATATGTTCTTCGCCAAGAGGTCGAGAGATTTAGGCAGGAAAGAGAGCGAAAAACGGCGAGGACCCGAGTTGCTTCACCAATCAATCGAGAAGCACAAAGTGAAACAGAGAAGGGTACTCGTGTCGGTTAAAAGATGACGATCAATGCACCGCCGGACTCATCCCAATCAGACGTCCACCCCTTGTAGACATCAGTAACATGCCAAGTTTGAAGAAACAACAACAGAAGCAGCATGGTGAAGGAATCTTGCTGTTGTGTAGCCTTCACTAAGAGGAACTGAAACGTTCATCGTAGATGATCCTACTATCCTATATGTCGAACACTCGGTTCATCGTGGACACACGCAGTTCGTGAGTCATACATGTGTTGGTTGATCCAAACGCTTGATAATATTATAAATATCATATATTTAACTTAATTCGAATTTTAACTACAGAGTAGAAGGGGGCTTTGGCCTTTGGCCCCATTAGTTAATGGACATTGTTCATATTTAGTCTCCTAAAATTCATTTTATGTTAAATTACGTGTTTAATACTTAAATTATTAGTTTTGTCTGTTTTTACTTAAACTTTTAATTTTTTTCAAAATCATATCTAAAGTTTAGTTTTTTTTCATTTTAGTAGCCGTTCAAAATTCGACGTTAAGTTTTGATTTTTTTTTTAAGTTTAGTATAAAAATGGACCAAAACCAATAGTTTAGGTGCTAAACGCGTTAAGTTTTTAACGATGAGTACTAAAATGAAACAAAAACTAAACATTAGATATGATATTGAAATAATTAAAAGATTATGTACTAAATGAATCAAAACTTATAGTTGAAGTACTAAATGTGTAGTTTACCCTGGTCTTTTATAATCTAACAGACAAAAGGGCTTTCTAGTGATATTATGAAAGGCTGATTATGATAATAAAAGCTCTGAAACTGTTAAAGCTTAAGGCTCATATTAATGCTCATCAACAATGGTGAAGAACAGCTCGATCCGAGGTTGCCTTGGAAGATCAAAATGTAGAGATAGTGAAGAAGAGTAATCTGCAGGTGACCTTTTCTAAACGTCGTGCCGGGCTTTTTAAAAAGGTTAGTGAACTTTGCACGCTTTGCGGTGTCGATGTTGCAATCATAGTCTTCTCCGCTGCAGGCAAGGTCTTCTCATTTGGCCACCCTCACCTCGTGTCCATCGTCCATCGGTTTATCACTCCGAACCCTTCGATTTAATATTAACGCACATTGTGACGTTATCGAAGCTCATCGGGACGCTAACATCCATGAGCTGAATGTGCATCTAGCACAGCTTGTTGAGATGTTGGAAGTTGAAAAACGGAATGGGGAGCACTCGATGAAGTAAGGAAAGCTGGTCGAAGGCAATGGTGGTGGCAAGCCCCGGTCGATGAACTCGGTGGAGTGAGCTTCGACAGTGAGAAATGCGCTCCGGGAGCTGAAGAGAGACGTCGGGAGACAAGCTGATTTGCTGCAGGCCGCGGTCTAGTCGAGCAATTACTGGCCATTTTTGGCCCCCGGAAATTAGTGGTTTTGGCAGTGAAGGAAATGAAATGAATGCTTCTCCTGGTATTACTCAAATGTATAAATGACCTGTATGCAGATTTTTGAGTTTTCAGTAGGATCAAAGCCAAGAATTTTATGTTGGGATGTCAAAATGAAAAGGATTAAATCATAAAAGTTAAGAGTATTTTGGGGCCAAAAGTACAAAGAAAGACTTGTTCATGGGTTAAGTCATGATGGGCACACTATTTACAAAAGAAAATGAAGAATAAATAATGAAAGCTTTTCTCTTGATAATTAATGTTTGGATAGGTGTTGTGTAATCTTCTTCAAGTGATTTGATCTTCATTTTATATGTTGGAATGTGTTTGTGATTATTTCTAGCCGTTGGAAATGTTTTGAAGTCGTTGGAGACTTAATTGCAGCAAAATAAAACTACCCAGAACAGAAAGTATCGATAGTTTGGCTTGGAGTATTGATACTGCACTAATAAAAAACTAGTCGTTTTTCGACCGTTGGACTCGAAGTATCAATACTAGAGTTTACACAGTAGTATCGATACTCATCTGAGTATCGATACCAAAAGTGCTTCTATAATTTGAACACGTTTGAAATCACAAGATAATATCGATACTACCATGAGAGTATCAGTACTATTCATATGGTATCGATACTGTAAGAATAGTATCGATACTACTTTGCCATAAAAATGTTTTGTGTTCAAATTCATGTATAATAAATTTTGAATTATTTTTGAAAACTTTTAATAAATTCAATTAAATCCAAAAATATTTTGCCCCTTTAATTTGTTATATCAAAAATAGGTTCATTAGTATTTTACCCTTGTAAAAATTATACCTAAAAATTTATATATAATTATAAAAGATCATTTAAATTAGAATTAAATTGTACGATAATATTATAAATAATTATAATTAAATTTAAACTTAAAATTGAATAACTCAACTTGACTCGAATCAAAAAAAATTAAATAAAAATCGAGTTATAAAATATGAATCATAAAATCAAATAACTCAAATTTTTTGACTCAATTCGATCGAACATACATCCCTAAAAAATCAATAATCAAAGCATAAAATTAATAAATTACAACAAAAGTAGGATAGATGCAAAATTTTATGTTAAAGATAAGGATTTATAAAATTGTAAGGAGATGACGATCAAATATAACTCGGTGGATTTAAAAGTTAGGCCCTTGTTTTGTTAACCCTTTTCCAGTATCTTGTGTTCCCAAATATTACATTTTAAACGTTATCGCTTTATAATAAAATGATCATTTAACCGTCAACGACCATCATCGAGTAATGACAATCCGATATATCATGTTAGGATAATTGATTTGGCATCTGTAACCCACATTAGCACACTTTGACATAAAATATACATCACAAGACGTAATGCGACGATCCAAGTGAAGACAATACTGGTACGGAGAGGAATTTTCAAGTAACAAGAAGCACCAAAAGTATCCATTTGTATTATCCGACCGACCTTAGTCACATTAAGTTCGTTCTCGTTGGCTGCACTAAAACATGGCCGACGAGAAGACCCTACACCGATTCCTGGTGGAGACCGAACAAAACATGGGGGAACATCTTCATGGACTCACGTCTACCTAAACAGTTCCTCCCTTGGCCTAAAACGTACGTCTCCACCGTATAACATCAATTCGGATGCCACGAAGCTGCCAGTGTACCGGAAACTCGCGAATCCGATCGAGGCTCAGATTTTTCGATCCGTTCTCGACTCGTTTAACCTTGGGGATAACCAGGGGGTGAGGTGGTACGTCATGGTCGATGATGACACCGTCTTTTTTCTGGAGAATTTAGTCGAGACGTTGGCGAAATATGATCATACCAAGCATTATTATATAGGGATGTGTTCGGAGTCGGCGATATCAAACTTCCTTTTCGCATACGACATGGCGTACGGTGGTTCCGGATATGCTCTGAGCTATTCGCTGGTGCAACAACTTGCCCCATTGATGAATGATTGCCTGGAAAGATACCCATTCAGCCATACCAGTAACCATTTGGCATCCTCTTGTTTATTTGACCTGGGGATTTCTCCTACTATTGAACCTGGTGTTCATCTGGTAATTACACTTCTGTTACTTGATCCAATTTTAGAGTATCTTATAAAGTAACATTATACCCTAACATTTAATAAAAATAATCGCTTTGATTTTTTTCTTTTAAATGTTTTAATTTAAATATTTATTGTAAGACAAAAATTTTCTTTTAAACATTTTAATTTGATTTTTATTCTTTTAAATTTTTTAATCCAAATATTTTATTGCAAGAAAAATTTTCTTTTAAGCATTTTAGTCCCTAATATTTTAATTTTTAGTTAAAATAACTCATGTTGAATGAAAACCGTTAATTGATTCTCGATCAATACGTATTATTGATGTGACATTTTTACATAAATTTAATGGTTGAAATATGTTATATCATCCATGTGATGACATAATATGTATCATATTACTTATGATAATGACATGACATGTATCATGTCAATTAAAGTGATAATGTAATATGTAACATTGCACTTGAGATATATTATGATATAACAATTAAATACATATAAACGTCGCATCAATAACATGTATCGAATCCTAATAAGTCTAATTTTTTACTGTGATATGATAAAGTGCAGATTGATCTTCTGGGTGACATATCGGCAACATAACCCCAATCTTCCCCAACAAGAACAGAACCAACGCGGTCAAACACCTCATGCAAGCAGCCAAAGTGGATCAATCACGGCTAGTACAGCAAACCTTATGCTACAACAAGCGCAGGAACCGGTCCATCTCCATCTCCTGGGGTTACTCGGCTCACATATACGAATCCATCATCCCTCGGAGCGTTCTGAAGAAACCCCTCGAGACATTCAAGCCCTGGAAAAAGGGTCCGCCCCCATTGTTCATGTTCAACACCAGGCCGGTCACAAAGGATCCGTGCCAAGCTCCACATGTGCTCTACATGGAACACGTCAGGAGATTGAAAGGGGATTCGTTGGTCCTCTCGACGTATAAACGACGAGCTCCACGTCGGTTAGGAACTTGTTTGTTCGCCGGAAACCATACTGCCTGCGGCATCGAAAGAATTTGAGTCTTTTTAAATGCAACTGTTCGCAAGCAGGTTCGTACCAGACACGAGTGACATAAATTCATCTTTAGAATTCATTCTTATTATTTCTCTTTGTTTTTTTCAGCCTGGAAAAATCGAATGCTGCAATGTGTTCCTTATAAATGAAATCATGCGACACACACTGGCACAATAGATATACGAAAGCAGAATGGTCGGTAAAATGGAAAATTTGCTTTACAGTCCTTAAGAAATCATATAGTTTCAACTTGACTAATGTGAAAACTACACTACAATCTTTTTAAAAATTTATTATTTCGTTTTATACCCTTTACAAAAAAAATAAAAATTCACCCCTGCAAATGATCATATGGGTTGGCAAAAATGTTACGAAGAAAATAAGAGCCAAAATGATTATTCATCCAAATGTTAAGAAACACTTTCTCTTGAAATAAAATGTTAGAAGCTTAAATGCTCAAAAAATAATTGAGGCCGAAATAATCATTGTAGTAAATGTTGAGGGTTAATTTTAGCATTATACCAATAAGTTATTATATCAGTCAAATTATGCAAAATTTCCGGGAAATGGTAAAACAGCGATTAATAATTTAATTGTCCTTAGTTGCTCATTTTTTTTTTATAAATTCACAGGAACTAACCTTTTTTGAGATGGACCAATTCGCCTAATTTAAACATTTCCAAACTATTTTGACAAATTTTGAAAGCGAAATTCCTCTTTTGATCACATTTAAAACATACAGTGATACTCTCTAGTGTTGGACTACAATTTTGGTTGTATCATCGGCAGCACCACAAAAACAATGCCTCCTCCCTACAGGGGAAACATTTCCCCTACCTACAATGACTGGCAACATATGGCATGTCTATGTTAGATTCCATCTACACATGCTTAAAAGATTGGGAGATTACCTTATGTATCCCGAGGCCCATCGAACGACTGCGCCTTTCTCAGGTTCCAGTGCAGGCCGTCCTGGATGCTGCGTAGAAAGTCATTAGTAGAATCAACTTGACATGCTGTAGGAACTGGCCAAGGTGCCATGCTGCACAAAAGAGCATCCCCAGCCGCCAACAGTTTCCGGTCCTTTCCATCGAATGATGCCCAAGCCGGACTTCTGCTATTGAATGGCACCATTATTCGGACAGTTACGTGCTCTGGAAGTATCAGGGGTCGGAAGGATAATGAATGTGGACAAATTGGTGTGAACAAAATGCCAGGGACCTGCAATGTCGGAGCATACACCGCCAATATATTTTTAAGTTATATGGGCATATGATTATTTTCAGAAACTAGGCACAAACAAATGGCGACCTACAACAAAATCCATGTTTTACATCACTGTGCATCAAGAAAATATAAACAAGCATGGAAAAGTTATTACTAGTCATTTGTAAAAGATGATAAATAAGTAAGCCGATATTGATTCCTCACAATGCAACAACCCATATAAAAGGATACTTTTACTAGTATACTCTCTTCTTTTGTTTGAATATAATTAGGCTTCCATCAAAATTCCGACATCGCATATTATATTTTGGAAAGCATGGTGTTTCCAAATTTAATGGCGGCTATGATGATATCAGAATGTACCTGTGGGTGGACCATTGATCCTCCAGCTGCCAATGAATATGCAGTGCTACCAGATGTCGTCGATAAAATTAAACCATCTCCTTGCACGCATGTGACGAAGGAATTGTCGCAATAGCATTCCAGATTCGTGAGGTATGACGAAATTCCACGGTCGATTGTAACCTCATTCAGAACAAGGAAAGGTTCTTCTGTTTCGTACTCATTTTTAGCTGCATCTCTAACAACACGGCACAGCAAGCGGTGTCTTAATGTTATACTGATGGGTCCCCTCAGGACTGAATCAAGGCATTCCTTGAAATGTTCACTATCTAGATCAAGTCAAAGAATTGCCTTTTTAGTTCCGATATATGAGTTAATAAGCATTCTTAACTAAAATCAAAGAACAATGTTCAAACAATCATGGTAGATCATCAATTCATTCATCTTTCGTTAAAGAAATATTTTGAAAAGTTTTAAGGATACGAAAAGGAGTCATAAAGCCCAAAGAACCTAATGAAAATGGAACAATTGGAGGAACAGGTCCCTTGAACATTGATGCAGCCTGCAAAATATAGTAGAAAAAACTAAATGTAAAATTCATATGTTTGAATTATTGATTGCATGAACCAAAGTGAGAATTTGATATTCCCAAAGGGTTTTTTTATGATTCACAAGATACGGGCTGAATGTAACTGAAACGACATACCCATAGAACAGTTCCATCACCACCAAGAGTTATCACCAGATCGACTTTCATGTGGAGGTGCGTAATTTCACTGTCTAAAGGGCAAACAAGAAATCATCAGAACTGAAAAATACACTGAACTTATAACAATACTAGTAATAACAATTACAACACCACTAATAACAATAAAACAGAGCCACCTGATTTAATTATTCAGAAACTAGACGAACCGAATTTAATTTAGTTCCTTAACAAACTTTACCCAAGGTTACATATATGAAAGTTCATATTACTGATATATGGCAACAGAACACGAGGAAGGAAATTATAACCATAAAAGAAAAAAAATGATCCATGTCCAAATGCTTTAAGCATGATTATAGCTTCTAATTATGACCTAAACATCGCAATAAGTCCTCGTTTCAGCTTCAACGTTTCACTTGGATGAACTTTGATTAAAGAAAACTCTTAAAAGAGCTACCAAATAAAGTGCATGAATACAACGTTTTTGATCATTTCTCTTCAACTTTATGCATTTATAATGTCTCATAAATCATTAGTTCTGGAAACCATATACATGAGTATGACACAAGAAAACTTCATTTTTTAGTCTTTCGAAAGAATCATCGTAAAACCTTTTAATATAACCAAGTCAGTAATAATTGAAAAGTTTAACTGATTTCACAAATTTATCATTTCAATTATTTCTTTTTAGTTCATAACTTTAATGGGGAAAACTATCAGTTAGTAAATTAGGCAAAAAATCCATTACTCTTTAGACAAAAATTGAAACTGAGAACAAAAACATTAAAAGCATCATAGAGAAAAACAAATACAAATCATTTGGCAGAGACAGGATAAGAGGTAAAATAATTTTTTTCTTCTCACCATCTTTCCATGTTTGTACATGATTGAAGTTGGATGACTCCGCTAGAAGTTCAGCCCTCACACGTGGTTCAACATAAACATTCAACTTTTTCTTCTCTTTCAACCATCTGGAATAAAGATGAATGAGAATGACAAAATGAAAATTGTAATAGAAGAAAAATGTGATGGTTGCTTTAAGTCATGCGGCATGCATCAGTATAAATATAATAGCCAGCTAATATACATCAAAAAAGTTATTGCAAGCCCACATAACTAAAAATAGCCAACAATTGAGGCAAAGTCGACTGCCCTAAGAATATAACAATTACAATACTCAGTTATCTGAAACTTTATCTTAAAGTAACTCATATCACATTCACCTCAACCTGACCAAATGCTTTCTTGTGTCCAAACTAGAAAAAGCTTTGGTTCCTTGAGTTTAAAAAATACTCAGCACCTTTAATATGAAAATTAAAAGAAGAAATTTATTCACAAAAACACACGCACCAAGTTAGGGACCCTCTCATTTTCTACTCTCTAGTTGTTGTATATTAAACAATGTGTCGTTTCCAATAACAATAATAGATGACTTCACACTTTTTTGTTGGATATGGAACTGAGACTTTGAAAAAAATTATTTCTCAAATAGAGTTGAAAGCAATTTCAGCAAGCATATTTGTAGGTTATGCGATAGATAAGGATAATTAATTAGTATTTTAATATAACACTAACTCTTAGAAAGTTAGATAAAGATAACTACTAAGTAGTTTAGCTTAAATCAACTCTTAGAAAGTTAGATAAGGATAACTATTAAGTAGTTTAGTTTAAATTAAATACTTGTTCTCACCTACTATATATACATATTAAACTTGTAATCTATTGTTACTTGAATCTACGACAGTGAAGTTTTTCACTTTTTCTTACCTTTGTCATTTAATTTATTTCATCACCCAATTCCTTTTTACTCCACTTTACATTAGCCCTATTTTCAACATGGTATCAGTTAGGTGATCGATCCTTCACCTAAATCTAGCCTATTTTTTTCTTTTTACCCTAAATATAGTAGTCAATCATGAATTCCGCCACTTCTTCATCGGAGGTCACTTCGGAATTCCTCGTTAATTCGCCCCATTCAAACCTTTCTGATGTTTCTTCAACCTCTATCACCTGTCACCGATTGAATGGTGAGAATTATATCGCTTGGCCCCAATCTGTTCGCCTTTATATAACCGGTCGGCGCAAACAACAATATCTTTTGGAGACCACACCAATTCCCGCTGTGACGGATCCTGAATATTCAACCTGGCTAAGTGAGAATACCATGATTATGTCATGACTCATCAATTCCATGATTCCTGCTGTGGGGGAAAACTTTCTGCTGTATGAAACAGCGGCTGAAATTTGGAGTGCTGCAAAGGCGATGTATTCGAATCTGGAAAATTATGCTGCTTTATTTGGGATCGAGTGTCAACTTGCCAATCTCAAACAAGACAACATGACCGTGACTCAGTATTTTACTCGAATGTCGCGCCTATGGCAACAACTTGATTTGTTTGAATCCCATGAATGGAGGTGTGTAGAAGATGCCGCTCTATTCAAGAAGATTGTTGAACAGCGCCGGATATTCCAGTTTTTGTCCGGTTTGCATCGAGATCTTGATGAAGTCCGAGGACGAGTATTAGGACTAAAACCTCTTCCTTCAATCCGGGAAATATTTTCTGCAATACGACGCGAAGAAAGTCGACGTACCGTTATGCTTCTTGTTTTGCAGCCCGCTGAAGGGTCTGCATTGCTCACTCACTCTCAAACTACTACTCGGCCAAAGAAAGGGAGACCTTGGTGTGACTACTGTAAGAAGGTTGGCCATATGTGAGATTCCTGTTGGAAATTACATGGCAAGCCTGATGGGAAGTTTTCAAAACAGCATCAACAACGTGATACTCAAGGAAACTGTGTTGTGAATACTGAATTACAAGGAAGTTCCTTTACTAAAAAACAAATGGAAGAGTTGCAACAGTTTTTAGTCAGAAGCACACTCATCCCCAATCAGTACCTGCAGGTAGAATTCCTTCTGCTACTTTGGCTAATACATCCACCACTCCTACTTGGATTGTGGATTCTGGTGCAAGTGATCATATGACAGGTGATCTTCGACTCTTTCACACTTTTCATGCCGACTCGTCTATCTCTCATATTCAAACAACTTATGGTTTTCTATCTGGTGTTCACGGTCATGGATCTATTCGAATAAATCAGGATATTTTGTTAACTCATGTTCTTTATGTTCCCAATCTCACTTGCAATCTTATCTCCATTAGCAAGTTGTCTGCCGATTTATGTTGTACCACGAAATTTAACTCTGATTTTTGTGAATTTCAGGATTCCAGCTCAGGGAAAGTGATTGGCAGTGCTAGGCTTTGTGGGGGTCTTTACCTACTTCCAGCAATTTTATTTTCCCACCCATCTACTTCCTTCAATGTTATACAACAATTTCCTTTACTTGAACCTTCAACCGATGTTATGTTATTGCATTTTCGTTTAGGATATCCCAGTTTCTTTTATCTTGCAAAATTGTTTCTACATTTGTTTGTCAATAAAAGTCCGAAATCTTTTTCTTGTGATATTTGTCCACTTGCTAAACAAACTAAGAGTGTTTATCTAACTTCTCCATATAAACCGTCCAAACCATTTACCATGATCCATAGTGATATTTGGGGACCATCTCGGGTTGCATCTTTACATTGGTTTCGGTGGTTTATTTCATTTATTGATGATCACACTCGTACTACATGAACTTTTCTCATGAAAACCAAATCTGAAGCTTGTGAAATATTTAAACGGTTCCATAAGATGGTTGAAACCCAGTTTCAGTATTCAATCCAAATGTTTCATTCTGACAATGGTAGTGAGTATTTTGCCAATGTTTTGGGTTCTTTCTTTCAGGAAACCGGGATTGTTCATCTTACTTCGTGTGTCAATTCTCTTCAACAAAATGGGATTGTTGAGCGGAAAAACAGACATCTTCTTGAGGTTACTCGGTATCTACTTTTTTCCACAAATGTTCCTAACTATTTTTGGGGAAGTCCTTTTAACTGCCACTTATTTGATTAACCGTCTCCCTAGTAAACCGTTACAATTTAAGTGTCCGAGAGATGTTTTTCTTCAGTTTTTTCCCAATTTTAAACCGATGACTTCATTGTTACCCCTTAGAGTTTTTGGTTGTACTGTGTTCTTTCACAACAATGTTCCTTTCAGGTCCAAATTAGATCCTTGATCATTTCGGTGTGTGTTTCTGGGTTATTCATCGACTCAAAAGGGCTTTCGGTGTTATTATCCTCGTACAAAGAAATTCTTTATTACTATGGACGTTACTTTCCTTGAAAAAATACATTTTTTCCTTAAAACTGCTATTCAGGGGAGTCATATAATGAATATCAGTTTGTTGACTCACAACAATTGTCACTTGATTTGCAACCAGCTCTTTTTGATCAACCAACACCGTCAAACCAGTTAAACCAATCAAATAAGCCTACAAAATCGCTACAGCCAGACCAAACAACACTATCGAACCCAGAAAACGTATCCTTGCCAAACCAGTCCACCGAAACACATTTACCTCGGCATGATCAGCATATCACTTCGCCTCAAATACCTCAATCCGAGTTGCAGATTTACAAGAGACGACAAAAACCAATTTCTAAATCAATCCCTGAACCTAATTCCGAGTCTCCCACACAGCATGGACACTGTCATGAACCGAAACCGAATGAGAATCCTTTGGAGAATGAATCCACTGAATTAAATGCTTTAATTGATGATAATGACTTGTCGATTGCTCAAAGGAAAGGAGTAAGAAAATGCAGAAATTATCCAATTGAGAGATTTGTTGCATACGGAAAGCTAATGTCTTGTTTTAAGAACTTTTCAGCAAGTGTAGATAGCATTACTATTCCAGATACGGTGGAAGAAGCATTGAAAGATCCCAAGTGGAAAAAGGCAGTAGAAGAGGAATTAAAAGCACTGGAAAATAACAATACTTGGATTATAGTTGATCTTCCGAAAGATAAAAAACCAGTCGGCTACAAATGGGTATTCACGGTAAAATATAAAGCTGATGGTAGCATTGAAAGATATAAGGCGAGTTTAGTGGCAAAAGGATTCACTCAATCTTTTGGAGTTGATTATCATGAAACGTTTGCTCTGGTAGCAAAACTAAACACTGTGAGAGTGTTACTGTCATTAGCAGTTAATGAGAATTGGGTGCTTCATCAGTTAGATATCAAAAACGCATTTCTAAACGGAAACTTGGAGGAGGAAGAATATATGCGAATTCCACCGGGTGTGAAGAGCAATACAGGAAAAGCATGTAGATTACCAAAGTCCTTGTATGGACTTAAGCAATCTCCAAGAGCCTGGTTTGACAGATTTATTATTCAGGATGGTTACAAGCAATGTCAGTCGGATCACACTTTATTTGCCAAAACAGCTTCAAACAACAAAAAGGCAATTTTGATTGTCTATGTGGATGATATCATTCTAGCAGGTGATGATTGTATGGAGATAGAAAGATTAAAAAAGCTACTGGCGAAGGAGTTCGAAACCAAAGACTTGGGAACTTTACGATATTTTTTAGGCATGGAGGTTGCAAGGTCAAAAAAAGGAATAGTGATCAATCAAAGGAAATATATCCTTGATCTACTATCAGAAACTGGAATGAAGGAATGTAAGCCGAAAGAAACACCCATGGAAGCAAATCTTAAGCTAAGGAGAGAAGAATTGGGAAGTCCTGTGAACAAAGAACAGTACCAAAGGCTAGTAGGTAAACTAATTTATTTATCACTTACTATACCTGATATTGTGTTCCCTGTCAGTATAGTGAGTCAATATATGAATGATCCAAGAGAAGAACATTTAGAGGTAGTGAATAGAATTCTAAGATACTTGAAAATGACACCAGGACATGGGTTAATTTTTAGAAAAAGTGATGATAGAACAGTAAGAATTTTTTCGGATTCAAGCTGGGCAGGTGAATTAACGGATAGAAGATCTACAACTGGTTATTGTTCATTTGTTTGGGGAAATCTGGTTACTTGGAGAAGTAAAAAACAGACGGTGATGTCTCGAAGTAGTGCAGAAGCAGAATTTAGAGCAATGGCACTTGGAATTTGCGAAGGAATTTGGCTTCAAAGAATGTTAACTGAGTTGGGGTTATGTGCCAACAAATGGTTTGAACTTCAAAGTGACAGTAAATCTGCAATAAGTATTGCAAAGAATCCAGTTCATCATGAACGAACGAAGCATGTGGAGATTAACAGACATTTCATCTCTGAAAAGGTGAATGGTGGAACGGTGAAACTCAATTATGTTTCAACGAAGAATCAGTTAGCAGATATTCTCACCAAAGCACTTCCAAGAATTACCTTTGATGAGATTATATCCAAGTTGGGTCTTTTCAACATTTACTCCCCAACTTGAGGGGGAGTGTAGGTTATGCGATAGATAAGGATAATTAATTAGTATTTTAATATAACACTAACTCTTAGAAAGTTAGAAAAGATAACTACTAAGTAGTTTAGTTTAAATTAACTCTTAGAAAGTTCGATAAGGATAACTATTAAGTAGTTTAGTTTAAATTAAATACTTGTTCTCACCTACTATATATACATATTAAACTTGTAATCTATTGTTACTTGAATATATGACAGTGAAGTTTTTCACTTTTTCTTACCTTTGTCATTTAATTTATTTCATCACCCAATTTCTTTTTACTCCACTTTACATTAGCCCTATTTTCAACAATATTATAACCTGAAACAAACATTTCAAGAAACTAAGGTTCAACTTGTTATGAAGGATGGAAATGGCTGAGGATGGAAAATTTCTTAATCTAATAGTTAAGCTACAAATTTTCCATCCTTACTCCTTTTCATCCTTTATACCAAGCAAAGCCTAAATCCTTTTAAGCTTTTAAGGATTTTATAATGATTTTTTCCCCTTTCAAAAAGATTTTAAATAGATTTAAAAGCACACACACATATAACCAGTGTTGCCAACACGTGCCTAGGCATGTCTACGGCTTGCATGGCAGTGGACAAGGAAAGTGCCTTTTTTGCAATGTAATAGGTATAAAATTAGCCTGCCTAATTAAGGTGCACATTAATTGTTTTTATTTTTAATTTCTTTCATTAGATGTTCTTTTATGGTAGCAAAGGGCATAAAACCAAACCCTCAACTTCTCGACATTCGAGTATTTAACAACATATACGAGGCAATAAGGAAATCATGCATATCAGACAACAAACAATTTGCATGTTTCGTGGATAAATCGGACCACTCTATAGAGTTTATTATCATAATTATACATCTTAATTACTTTTATTTTTAACTTATTTCATCGAATGTTCCTTTATGGTAACAAAGGGCATAGCAAAAAACTCTCTACTTCTCAACATTAAAGTATTTAACAGCATATATGGGGCAATAAGGAAATCACGCATCTCAGCCAACCAAAAAGTTGGCTTGTTTTGTGGATAAAGTATACCACTCTTTAGAGTTCATTACCATTATTATACATCTTAAGCTCATTTTCTATTTATACACACACACATACATATTGCGCCTTAACTCCCTAGGGTGAGGACTTTGTTAACCATAAGTAAACCTAGGGCAATATAACAATTCTAACGCCTAGAGTGTGCTTCTCTCTTGAGAACACTGCATATACCCAAAAATATCTCCTAGTTCGCAAGGTATTATAGCATAACATAAATAGAAAAGGTACTATTATTTATCCCATAAAAAACCAACTAGTAATAGATGGAAGGGACAAACTTGAATATAAGACAACAAAAAGCACAATACTTAATAGATGTGGCGGGGATAAAACAACTTCAAACTCCCCCTCATTAGCTAACAAGGCCTACACGTGGACAACCTCTACAGGGGTCATCAACCTCACCTGGGGTCAGGCAGGAGGAACATGTAGAATCTGGTCTTAACCTAACACCAATTATTAATAGATGGAACCACCCAACTTAAATATAAGACCACAGAAAACACAAAATTCAATAAATGGAGGACAACATTACTTAACAGATACTAGAAATAAACCATAGGTTATTTCGGCTAAGGATATTGTTTTGAGATTGATTCCTAGGAGTTGCAATGTGGAAGCTGACAAGTTAGCTAAGGAGGGGATTGGTTGATTGCTTCAAGCATTTTGTGGGAATGTTTTGTGTTGGTTTTCTGGCCGAGGTTAGGGTGTAAGTCTTTAGTAGTGGTGCTAGATCGGATACAGGCCAGACACAGTAGAGGTCGTTGTCGAATTGTACAGGGCTGTTTGGCCTGTTTGGGTAGTTTTTTTTTTTTTTTGATAGGAAAGGTAGGCCTCTTTAAAAAACCCCTTCATGATTAAAGGATCACACGGTGCTCCTTAATCAGCGGAAGGAGGAAAAGAGTGCCTCAATAATTCATTGATAACCACAAGTTACAAAGACTTAAAACAACCATACAATCTATCATACAAATAAGCAACCCAAAACCTAATAGAAACCCAACTAAACAAAACAGAGATCTATCCAATACCAGCCTTAGCTAAACTATCAGCCTCAACATTGGCTGACCTAGCAACCCATCTAATACTACTATTCAGTCCACTAACCTTGCCAACAATAGCTGTCACAATGTCTAAGTAAACATAGGGACAACGGTCGATGTTCTTGACCCAATCCACTGCTAATTTACTGTCTGATTCAACAATTAACCTTTCCTTAAACCACTGCTGAAACGAGTCAAAGAAAGATGACCCTTTCATAATTGCCTTGAGTTCTAACAAAACAGGAGGACCTGGACCAGCAGCCTCTTGAAAAGAGCCCACCACCGAACCATCATGAACTCTAAGAATGCCTTTGGGTAGTTTTTTGTTGTTGGTTATTTTGGGAAAGTCTTTTGGCTGTATTTTATGTAATTTATTATGGTTAATAAAATTTTTAAGGCACTCTTTTCCCTCTTCCGCTGATTGATGAGCTTCTCTACAAGCTCATACAATCAAGAAGGGGGTTTTTAATGAGGCCTTCAATTCCTATCAAAAAGAAATAAACCATATGACATGGATGTGTCTTTCCAGTAAAGGCACAGAGAAGTGACATGACATAGTGCTTCGGTAGCCACTTATATCACAACCAAAAAGCAGGATGTGAAAATATTTTGGACAATAAATGGTAAGGCAAGTGGAAACATGCATTATTTCGAATATGTTGAAAATTTTTGCAGAAAATGGTTAAGGTGTAATAACTAAAAGCAAGTTTCATGAAAGCTTGCATTGAGAATTTCAACATTCGCACCTGACCATTTGTATACAAAGAATTTGAACAGAAACCGAATTTGGTTTTGTCAAAATAAGCACAGTCTGTGGGTCAGATTCCCACTTCAGAGAAATCTGGAAAGAAACAAGGAGTTACTAGATGACGGATAGAATGCTTAATAACGAACAATATTGAAATCATATTAGTCTAATGAAAAATATACATGGGGGAAGAAGCTTATTCAGTAAATATTGAGACTAAATTACCTACAAAATCACAGTAAACAAAAGCTTCCTAACAGGATAGAGGAAGCAATACCTGTTTACTACTGCGTTCTTCTGTCGTAATATTCCCTTTTTCAAAAGAGACAATGTCATGTTTGTGCTGATCACCATTCTCACCATTGCACCACCATGAAAGTTTAAACGACGCCTGTCGTACAATGCATAGTTTTTAATTATGTGATCTGAGGATTAATAGTAGTAAGAGTTTCACCATAAGTAAACTGGATAATGTTTCAAAAGAGACAAATGCTATGTTTCCTTGTCAGATTCAGTATCATGTATTTCCTTACCTATAGGAATAGCTAGGTGCCTCAAATTAGTTTAAGAAAATGCATATTTGTCATGGAAGAAACGTGGGAAAACCGACTCCCGAAAATATTAAAAAGCATGAAAGAAAATATTCCCAAAATTTTTGTGCAAACAAAACAAATAACATGAAAATCATCAATAAAAGGTACAGTTTTAAGCAAAAAGTCAAAATAGACAGATGCTATGTAACAATAAAAAAAGCATAATAAACGATCAGGTATTGACTTGAAGTAGGAGTTTAATATAGAACCAGTACCTTATTCATCAACTTATTAAGATTTGCATTGGAATTTGAATCTGATTCTCTGTCACGAAGAACCTCATGGGACCAAATCCCATTCTTCATGCAGCTTTTCTCAGAATGCTCATTTGGTTTATTTTGCGGCATCGATTGGCTGTCAGATATCTTTACCCTCCCACAATCAATATCACCATTTTTCTCCTCAGACAACCGATCTTCCATTCGAGCTAGCAAATTTTAAAGAAGGAAAAGTATTCATGTGAGACGTTAAACTGAGTTTGAGAGGTCAATACAAACAGAAGCACAACAGTAATAGAGAACCATAATCATTGCCATGAAGAACAGAACTTAGAACTTAGAGCTCTTCAGAAAAAGTAAAAGCCTACCAAATTTGAAAAATATGCGGAATACAATTATTTCAAAAGCATAAAATGAGAATGATATCAATAGGCCTTCTACAATTGTAAGAACTTCAAGTCATGGCTTCTACGGCAATACTTATACAATTTTGCTTAAGGCTATAAAGCAGACAAAAATCTAGAGAGGAAACCTAAGCCTCCAGCCATCTTTTCTTGAATGCTGAAAGAGTAGAGTACCGAAATGAGGACAACATCTAAGGTCTGCTAACCATGTATTGATCTCTCAAATCAATCAGCTGGAAAGCTTTAAGCTGTTTACGAAGTTTCTCTCAGATGCCCTTCCACATTTTCTATGGCATAAGGAGATCAATCTCAACTCCAAGCAAATAGGCTTTCCACAGTTTTTAGAACTTCCCAGATTTAAGTCAGCGCCACCATAGCCATATGTCGAAAACTCATAAATATTGCTATAAAGCAATCATTGATATGGAGTGGAAACCTAAACCTCACCCTCTTTGTCTTGAATGTTGCCACAGAAGAATACTATGGCACAAGAGTGCTTGAACAAACAATTACACAGGCAGATCATGAAAATAGTTGCGAAGGCACTGGGGAATTTTGAATGCAGGATATATCAAACAATAAAAATTGAAGATGTAATCATTGAAAAAGAACTACTTAGAGAAGAGAAACTTACACAAGCTCTGTATTTTTAAGACTAAACATGAATTTCTACTGATAAATAAAGTAACTTATAAGACATGAGAAACAGAAGAGTCTGTTTTGATGAAATGAGAAAACTTCTGAAGCTCTCAAACCTAGCCAAGTGTGTTAAAAGTAACTAGAGCATCCAATTCATACCACCATGTTGAGAATTTCCAACAAACTCCCAGATTGACAAATTTGCGAAGATCAATACAGATGATGACAGTTTCTATACAAGTGAATAAGACCACATAACATATACAACCGAAACTCCATAGAGGTATTGCCATCCGAATTTAAGCATTATCACTGACAAGCTTAAGTGCATAGTTTACACCTAATTTGCTTCATTTGTCAAATAACTCTGGATTCCATCACCCTCTGCAAAGAGATAAATAGGTGCAACACCCATCCTTTCATTTGACTTCCTTTTCAATGAGAACATTTCTTAAACACCCAAACCATCTTCTTTCCCTATAACCATTTATGCACCTCTACTAGAGCTATTTGTACCAAAAACTTGCATAAGAATCAAATAAAATCTTTAGACATACAAATACCACAACTCTTGCAGCTGAATTAACTTTAACAAGGTTTGTTGCTTTGAAAGCTTTTTCAGGATGCTGTGAAGTTTTTGTGATAACTAATCCATCCAGTGAAATACATCAAATTCTTTTAGATAGGCTGTGATTTTAAACAAGATGACTGATAGTACTTTGAAAGTTAAGCAAATACCTTCTGATATTCTCTTATTTTGTTCTTTCCCAATCTCCCAGAAGAAAAGACATGGAAGCATAATTCTTAACATGTCCATTGCATTATCTAGAGAAGACCGAATCCACCGACGTTGTAGCATTTCAAAGTTATTGTTGCCTGATACTGGAATAGCCAGAATAAAAAGAAGAACAAAAAGAAAGGAAAACGAAGGTCCAAATATTCAGAGATGAAAATACTTCTTACAATAATTTTCAAAATTAAGGCCATAAGAAACCCCATTTTGTTCAGGAAACTCAATGAAGAAATCCAAATAAAGTTCTAAAATATATCAAATCAATCCAGAATATCTTTTGGACCACATGCTCCACAAATTTGAACTAGGAAACTCTAGAGTCAAAAGCAGAGAAATCAATGGGGAATCTTAAGCATGTTCTGATCAGTATTTTAGGTGTAAAGGATGAAAACAGAGATTAACAAAATATTTCATAGAACAAGTCTCTTTGGCTGGAGTGGCAGCAAAAGTTACTGTTGAATTGAACATATAACACAATTCATCTATAAGAGCATATGAAATTTGCCCCCCGCTCCACATGGTAATTCTTTTAGAATTCTAAAGCTGAAATTTCATCTTTTAATCTCCAGAAACACGTTTTAAACATTTAAAATACCTAAAAGTTGCTTTTCAAACCCTTGTTTTGCCTAGCTTAGCATCATAGAGTGGAGAGGTTATTTAAGAAATTTGGACCAAACAGGCAGTCCAAATTAAATGTTCAGAAAATATTCAGAATGACACGGGTATAACCAGAGTAGACTGTGGAGTATCTAATTGATCAAAAGCAAACAAGCTTTCAACATAGCTAGTTTCCTGCCAGTGCTTCAAATTCTTGGGAGGTAATGGTACTATAATGTCAAATGTAATAATGCTACTATAAAAATCCCTTCAAACCATTAAGAAAAACATATCAACCCCAGTGAGACTGCACATAAGAAATCAGCCCAGAGCACCTCCTCTACTGCTGACCATAATTTCAAAATTTCGCTCCCAGAAAATTAGTTTGCAATTATAAGTTTCTCTAATACTACTCGTACAAGATTAGCATCCACAGGGCTAACACGCAACTTGCCCCTGAAAA
This sequence comes from Hibiscus syriacus, assembly GCF_006381635.1. Lineage (NCBI taxonomy): Eukaryota > Viridiplantae > Streptophyta > Magnoliopsida > Malvales > Malvaceae > Hibiscus > Hibiscus syriacus. The sequence continues at coordinate 3,395,322 of NW_024061783.1, forward strand.
CTAAAAATAGAAAACAGATAATACTTTAGCAAAAGCATAAATGGCCTATCATGCTTTGCTTGAAGCCTTTGAGGAGTATTACATTGTCTAAACGGAGTATAGCATTCTGCGACTAAAAACTTTATTCTTTAGCCAACATAATATAAATTGAAGGCCATCTTAGCAGGTGTTGAATAGGCTAATTCTTTGAATTTTCATTCAAGGAAGCCTCCTCCTGAAAGCAATGTCAGAGGATATCCACCGCGCAACAAACAAGTTATTGGTAATATCAACTTGCTTGCCAAAACTAATTATCAAGCATCTAATTGCATAGAATCTAAATTGCAGAACACCTACTGAAACCTATCACTTATCCAGTATCGTAGCAGAATCCTCAAGGCACAAAATAGGTAAGGGGCATTAATGGGATTTGTTGTTAAAATATCTCGAAGCTATAAGATTTGAGAAATCAAAACATGAATACGCTTAGTTTGAAATGGGAAAAATAATATTCAAAATAGAAGTAGAGAAAACTTTTCTGCTGCATATATATAAGTTCTTTAAAAAAAATCAGCTTCTATTAAATAACAGACAGTCCTGCCACCAAAGTTAACAGCCATCAACTTACAACTGAAGATAGAACTAAAATGGTTGAAGAAGATATGCTCAATACTTAAGTAAAGCACACCATATGCTTTCAGCTTTAAACTAGAATTTACCCACTATGTCTTGAGTTGACTTGAAAGATGCTTTACATTTAAATATTCAACATTAAAATTCTAACAATATATTCATAGCTTTTACGGCATAAAAATCATAAAGAATGGTGAAAATTTTCAATAAGAAATAAAAAGAGATAAATGTTTAATTGCTGATGAAATTCTCTGCTACGAATAATTACAAATGACTAGATAAGAAAATGAAGAGAAGAGTAATCTTCACATGACTAGCAACTTTCCAGGTGTTCTTTTATTCCTTCTTAATGGCTACAAGACTTACGAAACTAAATACCAAATATTGTAGAATCAAGAAACAAACTGTCTATTAGAAGGAAGAAATATGAAATGTAAAGATTCAAACCAGGCATATGAAATTGAATATGAACCATTTAGTTAAGCATTTGACAAGGTCAGCAAGATCTTTTAACCAGGCTAGATTAGGTTATAGGTTTAAAGCATATAGCAAGCAAAAGAACCCTAATCCGTAGCTTTTTGTCAAGTCAATTTGAAGCCTTCGTTACCAATGATTATCTATGAAATACCTAACATATGGAAACTTATGACAGCCAAAAAAAGGAAAAGAAAACATCTGAAAAAACAGCCATGCAGTTTAATCTTAAAAAACCTTTACGCTCCATCTGTATATTCCTGGCTCTCTCCAGTTCATATCTACGTTTCCATTCAGCAGCCTCAGCTTGTGCAGAAGCCTTTCCTTCAGCAGCTCGTCTTAATACCTTTGCAACAGCTAGTAATATGTTCAAAATAGTAAGCATAAAAAATGAAATAAACACGGGATACTTCAACTGAAAAAACATAAATGCTTTTAAGAATGGAATAAACATACTTCTCAAAGCTTCTGAGAACTCCATAAGATGTTCATCCATTCCTGAAACAGGAGTTTGTTGAAGAAGTTCTTCCACTGCCTTCTCAGAGTGGAAAACAGAAACTGAATCAGCAGAACCATTCTCTGGCTTTGAGCATGAAACACTTGCCTCATGCCCAAAGGAAGCCTGTTCAAATTTGATATACACGACATTGATCACAACCAAAAACACAAAATATTCCTATTTAAGATGTAAAAACCATTGATGTGTGCAATTAATAACAGTAATCACAACTGTACCTTATGTGATGGCAGTACATGTTAATTAACGCAAACAACCTTTTGACTAAACATGTTAACACGCACAAAGAGTATTCATAAATGGCATAATTGCACCAAATTCTATAAAGCCGTGGCTTATTGTTATTTTTGTCTCTTGATCAAAAAAGCACATAGAACAACAATGATATCTATACTTTAAAAAGATAAAAAAGGAAAAAAGTTTAATACATGGATTTTATTTTATTTAAAAGAAAAATAATTATGTTACCTCTACGTTGAAGCATGTTGTTTGATTATATACTACAGTTTAGCCTATATTTATTTTTCAATTGAAAACTAGTTTCTTATTTTACTATCTGCTTGTACTTTATAACAAATTGTAGAGATGCAAAAGGCAGGTAGTTCAAAAGCAACTATCAAGAAAAATCTAGATTAACTATTGCATTCTGAAGATTGAAAATCATTAGTTGTTTCATCTGATCTCATCTTTCACTTCTTTTTCGTAATTCTTCACCTTCCAATGCATCATAAACTTAGCAGTGTCGACAGGTTCTTGAATTAAACAATGCAAAACAGACCGCCTCATAAATGCCAAAAGAAATTATTTAAGGGGAAAAAATACTGCCGTTAACGTATTTAACTAAAGGAAGTGTGATGGACGTAAATAGCTAAGTAATTCCTCCACGTGCCTTCTTATATGAAAATTAAAATAGTTCCAACAGAAATCTTTGGACGATTCTTCCATAAATACTGTAATCCCCAATAGGATTACAGTTCTAAAAGTAGTTGTCTACTATGCGGAAAAAATTCCAACAAGTGAAGTAAACGAATCGGACAAAGCGCCCGTTAGAGAGAACTATACATCCTATTATCAGATTAACAGGCGAAAAATATTTGAAGCCAACAAAAGCCAAAAAGTGTTTTGAATAAAACAGTTAAAGAGGCAATGTTATAGCAGAAACTGTACAATGCAGCAAAGTGAATGAAAACACAAAACTTTCTTATCCAAAAACTACAATTTCCATCAAGATAATCGAATTTCATAGTTACAGAATCCAACATGAAATTCTCATACACTATTAGTAGTTCAGATATTCCATAAACCCTATGATATGCGTTTTACATACCCAACACAAAATTTCAAAAAATTCCTGGTTTGTCAGTTTCATAACTACAACCAAAAATTAGCTCTACCCAAATAAAAAAAATGATAGAATTCAAAAAATAAAACACATATACATAGATCAGTACTTAGAAACAATTCAAACAAACCCAAACAACAAGGGAAAAAATAACCCAACAATCCAAGTAACCAAATGTGCATAACTAAGCAAAAAAGGACACGTAAACAAAGCAAGTAAGATCCGTATATTATAAAAAAATACTAAAGAGAGGGAGAGAAGAATGATTACAGTGGAATCAAGCTTGCTGGGAGACATGGGTTATGGGTAGATGGAAGGGAGAAAAGTGAATATGAAATTCTTGTTTCTATGAAACTGTAAGAACTGCTGCAGCTAATGGAATCACATGAACATGTGGCATACTAATATTTGCAGTTGCATACCTGATTTTGATTTGGTGAATTCTGTGAAAATGGTAGTAATTGTGTACACATAATTAATTTAATTCATTCATTCATTAATATAAACCCACAAGAAAGGTCATTCTTTGTTTTCCCTTTCTAATCCTTCCTCTTTCCCTTCCCCTTTCCATTTTCACCTTCCATTTCCAACCCACCTACCCCTCTTAAAAATTGTTCGGTAGTCGGCGTCACAGAGGATATGAGATCAATCTGCTACGTGTTGCGCTACGGTGCTTTCTCGTATGCCTCCACTGATGTCCACGTGGCGCTAGGATCATGCATTCGCGTTCATTCAAAGTCTAAATATGATGACGACCGTAACGGTGAAGTTTGATATTATATTTTTATTTTTAATATAAATTATAAAAAAACATTACTATTCGATTATATAGATTTTTTAATCTTAATATTTTATTTTAAAAATAAGATGATCTTTAATTATATAAAAATTATTAGTTAATTCACTATATACATAAATAATGATATGATATATGTTATGTGTACATAAATGATGGTGTGATATATGTTATTCGTGCATAAGTGATGATGTATTATATATCACATGTGTATAAGTGATATTGCAAAATATATCATGTTATAACTTAGGTATAAGTTTTGTCAAAGTAACAACAAACATTGATCATTAATCAATTAATAATTTTCATACAATCAATAGATATTTTATCTTAAAATAAATCGATGGTTAAAGTACTCGAGAAAAGAATGATGATTAAAATAATTTATTATTAGTCTAGGATGTTTATAAGTTGTAGTATTTATTCTAAAGACTTTCAACAATTTAATAATGGACGCTCGAATATCCTGTAATTTTTTGTGTTCGAATATAAGAGCTTTAGGAATAACAACAATTTATTTAACTACTGAAGTAACTTTATTCGTGCTGAAAATTATTTGTTGTATGTACAAAATTAAAATATATTAAATCATTTTAATATATTTAGAAAAACAAATCAAAGATTATAAGGGGGGTTAAATCAAAATAAAATCTTAATGACAATTACATTTGTATTATATTTATATTTTGTTTATGTTCATTGTAGGAATCAATTGTGTGACACATAAAATGACTGCTGACCTTTTTTGGTTAGATGTGAACTTAATTAATTACTTAATGCTAAAATAATAATATTTTTTCACAAAGGGGTGGGATTGATACTTCTATTTCTTTATATATTATTCCAATATCTGAATTCTAATTTAATTTTTCAAGTGGCTTCTATAGTTAAAAGTAGATCTGACAAATTTGATCTAAATTCGATTATTTAAATTGATTTATCTTATCTAATAATTGATATTAATCCAAATTTGATCTGAAACTCAAATCATACCCAACCTAAACCATACTCGATCTAAAATCTAGCTGATCCAATATGGATACATATCTAATTGGACCCGAATCGAAAACAATCCGAACCGAAAATAACCCGAATCAAATTTAACCCGATCGAAAATTAATCAGAATCGAAAGCAATCTGAAAATCTATAAATACTTTATTAGACTTATAACCAAATTAAGTCTAAATGATAAGATTAACAAATAAAGACATATTTTTACAAAAATATATTAATAATTCTACATATACTTTATAAGACTTATAACCAATTCAATTTGAATTGACATGATCCAATTCAAAAATCAATCGATATGATATTGACGCGACCCGAAATCTAATTGATTTAGTATTGACCTGGCCCAAAAATCAACTGATTTGATGTTGATCCAAACCGAAAAAAACCAATTCGATAGTCATATGACCCAAAAATTGACCCGACTCGCTACCTGACCTGACCCAATTTACCATACACCCGAATTAAATCCGAACCATACCCGATCTGATAATTAAATTAAACTGAATATAACCTAGACCCGAAATGACCCCACTCAAAATGATCTGACCTAAACTCGATCCGAGTGAGTTGTTTGCCACATTTAATAAAAAGAGTGTTATTCTTTTTAGAGATTCTGAATTCAAGCAAATATATTTACAAGTGTATATATATTATTAAAAATTAAAAAATATTATGAACAAATATTATCTTATAATCACGTTATACTATTAAAAAAAATTAATTTCAATTCTCCTGGTTATCATTACTTTAAGTCAAATTGTTTTTCATGTTTTTACAATAAAACTAACTTCTCATCCATGTGGTGTACTAATTTTTTTATTATCTATTACTATATATTTGAGTAGCATACATAAAGGATTTATTTTGTTTAAAATACTTATAGATTAATTTTCATAAATTTTATATTTGTATGTATAATTTTCATTTTTTTATATATTCATGTATTAATTATTGTGTTGATTTTATTATTCAAACGATTATTCAATTTTTTGGTCTTGTAAGTCCGCCGTCCAAACAATTCTTTTTGTTATTGAGTCACCCAAACTTTTTAAGATTTTTTTTCTTTTTCCTCGTTTCAAGGTTTTATTTTGGTTAATTCGAATCAATCCACGTTACATATTTAGTTTTGGTAGATGAGTCTCTCAATAAGAGTTTTCTACAGACACAAAAACTCGAACTCAAGATCTTACTTAAGCGATATCAAACTGCTTACCAGTTAAACCGACATTTGTTAATACTTTTTAAAATGTTATTAATTTAGTTTTTTTTGGGATAATTGTTATTAATTTAATTATTGTAGTTAAAAAATCGTAAAACCTTCTGACAATGGTCGGGTTTAACACATCATATATAATATGTATATATAAATGTATCTAAAGATAATAAATTATTGGGTAAATTACATATTTAGTACCTAAACTATTTGTTTTAGTATCTAATTTTTTAATTTTTTAAACAATACCTAAGTTAGTTTTTATTTTATTTTAGTACCCATTCAAGATTTAAGGTTAAGTTTTGAAAAAATTGAAAGTATAGGTACTAAAATGGATCAATACTGATAGTTTATGTACTAAATGCGTTAAGTTTTTTAACAGTGGGTACTAAAATGAAACAAAAATTAAACGTTATGCATAGTTTTGAAAAAATAAAAATTTAAGTATTAAAATGGACCAAAATTAATATTTTAAGTACTAAATGCATAATTTACCCTGAATTCTTTTTTTTCTTCTAGAAGCTTACAATTCAAACCTAGATGCAGTAAGATAACACTATAACACGCAACTACACCAACGAAAAAAAAATTATTAAATGGTTGAAAATAAAAATTTTAAAAAGTTAAACTTGCGTTGAAGAATATATTAATTATAACATTAATTAATGTTTTATTTTTTTATTATAATATGGTTGAAAACTTTAACAATGTTTCAATTAATATTATATTTTAACTAAAATAAAGCTTGATTTAATAAAATATATAGATTTTAAAAAATAAATTTATCAATATTATTTTATTTTTATAAAATAAATATCATTTATTTTTATAAAATAAATATCATTTATTTTTGCACAAATATTAGTTGAACAATCAGAGATTAGGTTATCATACATGAATCATTAATAGTTATGGTATCAGGCATATATATATGTAGATGGTGAAGGTAGTTTCTCAATTTTTTTATTATTAAAATGCACATAAAATTATTAATAATATTAATTAAGATATTTATGTATTTAAATTGTATACCTTATTTTTTAGTTTTAGTAATAATTTATCATTTGAAATTTAGATTTCTCATTTCGTTCGAGAATGATATAACTTTTTTGAAAAGTTTAAAATATCATAAAATAATATATATTTAGAATATTCTTTTAGTTATTAACAACACATTCTCCAGATATAACTGTTTGAACTTAAATTTTCAAAGTGTACAGACTAATCACTCAAAAATAAAACTAAATCATACAAAGAAAGAGTTAAACACAATTAAACAATTTGGACAATGGATAGGTATAAACATATATTATAGCTCGTTGACAAATTGATCTTTTTATAATTCAATCGTGACTTATCTTCGATAACTACAAACATACCAACCCAAACTCGAGAGTTCAAAGTAAGAATAGATTAGTACGATAGCCAATTATTAAGCACCAAGTCAAACCTAGTCTACAATGTCAATTATGTTGATTGAAATTTTCTTATTTTTTTTATACATATGAGTAGAGGTGTACAAAAAATATGAATATCCGATTTTGCATAAAAAATATCCGAAACCGGATTTGGGAAAAACCGATTTTTTTTTAAACCGGATCGGATATTTTAAAATCGGATAGTATAATCGGTTTGGGAAAAAATTGGACGACCGGATTTTTTACCAGATTAAAAATCGGTTTGAAAAAAACCGGATAAAAAACCGGTTTTTTATTCGGAAAAAAATCTGGTCTGGGGTTTAAAAATCCGGTCTGAGGTTTAAAAAATTGTATGACCGGATTTTTTACCGGATTAAAAACCGGTTTTTTTCAAACCGAAACCGATTACACCGGTTACATCATCCGGCCCTCCAAACCGGTTATGATCCAAACCGATTTTTTTATAAATCGGTTTTTTTGGCTTAGTGAAAAAACCGGATCGATTTTTATCCGATCCGGATCGGTTTGTATCCGATCCGGATCGGATTTAAATCCGGCTATGTGCATCTCTACATATGAGGTCATATATATATAAGGTAGTATATGCTTAAATATTCTCGACCATTCGACAATGAGAGTTCATACCATTAGTATTTGTGAAGCTCAAATCCGATATCTCAATTAAATTTTATGGTTTGAATAAAAAAAATGAGAAAATAACATCAGTGACTAAAAAATGCCTTATAATATACGATTTTAACCAACTTTTTTTGGATTTGCCAAAATGACCAACTAAATCGCAATGCGATCGATAATTCGCAATGCGATCTCCGGTATCGCAAATCAGTTTCCAGATTCGCAACGCGATTCTGACTATCGCATTGCGATTTCCCAAATTCGCGTTGCGATTTTCCTAAATCGCAATGCGAATACGTAAATCGCAATGCGATTACGTAAATCGCAATGCGAATTAGGAAAATCGCAATGCTATTACGTAAATCGCAATACGATTACGTATTCGCATTGCGATTTACGTAATCGCATTGCGATTTAGTAAATTGCAACGAGATTCTGACTATCGCAATACTGAATTTCAAATTCGCAACTCGATTTCTGAATTCGCAACAGGTTTTAATTTCGCAACACAAATGTTTTTGGTATATAACTACGCAGCAGCAGCAACTCATAACCTAAATCGCAACTCATTCCATCTCCATCTATCACTCTCTCCGGCGACATCCGTTCCTATATCCAACGACATCCTTCCCCATCAGGCAACGGGTTTTAGTTTCGCAACTCGTTTGTTTAGTAAATTAATTTACAATAATGAAATCATCTAATGTTGATCATGTTTGGATAGATTTGTGTTTTGGTGGGTCATGGGAGAATGTTCATGGTGTTTTACAATATATGCTTTTACCCATGAATCTTCAACTAAAACTGTCATTAAAAAAGTTAACTTATGAAACTCTAATGTTACGTGTTGCAAATAAATTGAATTTAGAGCCCCTAAGTGGATTTAGGCTATCTTATCAAAGAAATGGTAAAGTTTATTTGTTAACCGACAATGAAGATGTTGAACGATTCATTGCTTACATTAGTGTTTCAAGTGATGATGTTACATTGTATGTTGTTGAACCTAGAAGTAGTGAAGTTGGGTCAGTAGCGGGTAGTAATCAACTAAGTTTTTCAACCCCAGTTTATGGTGCTCAAAATATAATGGTTCCACCACAATTTCATCACCAAGCAAATATTGTTTCACCACATTTTCAATACCAAACACAATCTCAAAACCCACAACCTTTCCCTAATCCAAATCTCAATCAACTTTCAGCACCAAATTCCAGTTTTCGTATTGACCAGTTAGACGATGATGAGCCAACAGAAAAAATTGTGAGTACTAGTCAGTATTCGAAATTCGATCTTGGTCAATACCCGGACTTTGATCTTGGTCAATAATCAGATTTTGATGATTTTTCAGAAGAAGAAACAGACCCTGCGTGTAATGATTTTGATATTGGTCAATACCCGAATTTTGATGATGAAACAGCCGTTGCCGAGGAAGATGTTGTTGATGATAATGAGGAGGAAGTTACGACTGTAAATGAACATGTTGAACATCCATTCTGTAATTCATATAACACTGAAGAAGAAAAAGAAGAAGAAGAAATCCCCAAAGAAAAGTCCCCGAAGAAAATGCCACTGGAGTATAACTGGAATATGCCAGAATTACTTCAGATACCGGAAGAAGAGTTGGTAAAGATAGCAGTTGATTGTTACACAAAAATTATTCGTATCAAGAAAGATGATTGTTTTGATACAAAGGAAGACTTGAAGATAGCTTTGTATACGAAATGTGTGGAAGATGGCTATCAACTAAAAGTTAACAAATCAAGCAAAGATCGTTTCAAAGCTGGTTGATAGGAGGTAAATCCCCATCAATGCATGCGGTCAACCGGAGCCGTCTGATATCCAACACCTGGAGACTGCATGCTCAAAGGTGCCTAAGATCAGTATAAATTATTCAATATATTCTATTTATATGTTTCCTTACCCCTAATGTGGAGTTATCAAAAAGAAACTTTCCTTCTCTCTTTTTGAGAACAAATTTTGTGCCGACAAATCAAAATTATGTTCGTTTTGGAAGTAATTTGAGGAAATACAGCGGAGAAACATGTATTCATGAATTTTGAGGAATATTTTTTACCCGTAGTGGACGCATTCATATCCAATAGCTCATCTGAATTTCCGTAGCATGGTGTGTATATATAGACTAACAATATCATATTTTTCTAATTATATCTTTTTTATGTCATACGAATGATTATGGAATTAATAGTGTTAAATAAATTTGAAAATTGAAGCAAAAATTAAAAATATTGTTTTATATTTAACTATGAATATCGAAATATCCTGTTTAAAATAGCAAACATCTTCATAAATACACTCTCTTCTTAAAGCAATCTAAATCAGTCTACCAAACAAATTATACTTCATAAATATTGTTTGTATGTTCGCTTCCCACCATTTTGTTTGAATCAATGTTTCTTTCTCTGCCGGTTCATGCTATTTCTATGCCAAGGAATCATCAACCTCATGTAAGGATGGAGGTAAAAATTTTATGATAAAAGAAGCAAATATAGAAAATTTTAAGAGATAAATTTATAAACTTTAAGTAAAAAATATTTAAAATATATGAAAATTTAAACTCCTAATTCTCTCCTCGGTCCCCATGGCAATGGGCCATTTTACGCTTCCCCATCTAATTTTGTCAAGTACTAGACATGTGGACTTTAAAAATAAAATTTTGGCACATGCATGTGAAGATGATTTTGGGGATCGATTTTACTGCTTATTTATGACACAGAAATTTAAAAGAGAAACAAAAACAGCAGAAAGAACTTTCTCCATGTGTCCTTGTTGTTGTAGGGCCTGTGTGTTGTGTTGTCTTATTTATGACCAAGATCAAAATCCGGGTTTTGGATTTCTTCTTCTTCTTTTTCTTCTTCAGTGTTATATGAATTACAGAATGGATGTTCAACATGTTCATTTACAGTCGTAATTTCCTCCTCATTATCATTAACAACATCTTCCTCGGCAACGGCTGTTTCATCATCAAAATTCGGGTATTGACCAATATCAAAATCATTACACGCAGTGTCTGTTTCTTCTTCTGAAAAATCATCAAAATTCGAGTATTGACCAAGATCAAAGTCCGGGTATTGACCAAGATCAAATTTCGAATACTGACTAGTACTCACAATTTTTTTCCCAATCACAACCGGCTTCACCTTTTGGGACTGTTAACTTAGATGATTTTTAAATTCAAACGTTGTATTATGTGGATTTTATGTGTTAACTTTTAACATTTTCAGTTAGGCATGTATTAGTAACTTGAGTTTGAAAATTGCTATGATCTGTTTAGTTGTTATCACTTATTAGGCATTCATTTGAATATCGCAACACGGAAATGACGTTCGCAATCATCTTAATGTCTATCGCAACGCGGAAATGACTATCGCAATGCGAAATGAAAATCGCAACGAGAGAATCGCAACTTTTAACATTTTGGGACTGTTAACTTAGGTGATTTTTAAATACAAACGTTGTATTATGTGGATTTTATGTGTTACCTTTTAACATTTTCAGTTAGGCATGTATTAGCAACTTGAGTTTGAAAATTGCTATGATATGTTCAGTTGTTATCACTTATTAGGCATTCATTTGACTATCGCAACACGGAAATGACGTTCGCAATCATCTTAATGTCTATCGCAACGTGGAAATGACTATCGCAATGCAAAATGAAAATCGCAACGAGAGAATCGCAATGCGAAATGAAAATCGCAACGAGTGAATCGCAAAGCGAAATGAAAATCGCAACGCGAATTTAGTTTCGCGTTGCGATTTTGTCGTTGCGATTTTCATTTCGCGTTGCGATTTTCATTTCGCATTGCGATAGTCATTTTTGCCTTCAACATAATGCAGATTGAAATCAACAAAATCAACCATTACATTTCAATCAATTAAACAATCACAAATAAGAATTATGTTCACATCAATTAAACAAATCAACTTTTACAAATCATCTTTTACAAATCAATTAAACAATCAAAAAATAAGCAATAATTTTTATTTCCTCATCTACTATTGAATCAACTTTTGCAGCCATACATCATTTTCACGCAGCTCACTTCTGAGATTAACCTGCAGAAACCAAACATTTGCTCAAACAACACTTTCTACACATCTAAAACCTACAAACAGCAAATTATTGAATTCTAGGTACTTAACCAAACATTTTCAAACCAAAAGCCTATAAACTTACCAATTGTTTATGGACATTTTTATAACGCGGATGCAGGTATGCAGCGTCTCGTATATATCGATCTAGCCATATAATACCGAAACTACAAGCCTACTGCAGCTCTATCTCTATCGGTGGGAGGTAGATACTTTATACTTCCTGTGATCAAACGCTCCAACGCCAAGCATACGAGAGGACCACAATCCCCTCTGGGTCATTTCATTTGTTGTGGTGCAGTCTCGTCTCTACTAACTATAATATTGAGCTTCTTTGGCTTTTTGTTTCCAGAACGAGTCCAATAATTTATCGCATCCAAGAATTAAGCCAAATGAGAGCTCAATCCCTTAATAATATCTCTTAAATCAGCCAATGATATGTAATTTATCATGTTGTCATATACTATTGCCTTAAGGGATGGGAGCTGAAGCTCGACGAGAAGTCAATGTTTACGTTCCAAAACAGGGATAAACACATGCAATCATAAGTAATAATTCATTCATTTGCGCACTTATTTACGAATACCTTTAAACTCAATCTAAAATAAATACTAACTTTATCGACCTCCCACCATGCAGGATAAAGTTTAGCTTGTCCATTGCCCAACGCAAATGATTCATCTCGTTGATTCTTCAAGTGAACGGCGTTAAAAGACGTCGGCATAATTGTATATCGTGTATTTCTTTTATTTTCCTTAAGTTTCCTAATTATTAGAAGACGTGACACCCACGCATCGATATGCTGTTTTACAAAAAAAGACATATATTAGTAACTTACATAAATTTAAAAAAAATAATCAAATTGAAATATAAGAAAAATATAAGACTTACCCCTCCATCGAAATAGCAATTGTCTTCGACCCCTAATAGTACGCCCCACCAAGACCGATCAAGCAACAAATAGATATCATCGTTGAGCTTGCATATGTCAGTGAAACACCCCTGGCTCCGCTCATGTAGATAAAAATCAACTGCGGTCTTAGCCCAAAGGGTGTTATCCAGAATTGTGTCAGGTAGTTGTCTCCTCTCCACTTCAGATACCAGAATGGTACTGGTCGGTAACTCATACGAGAGCCAACTCTTATCCATCATGTTCGGCACGTCAGAGGGTTTCTCAAGAATCTTACATATGACGCCATGTGAATCGGGCTCTTGAATGGTGGGAGGGACCTCTTCAACGATGACAGTGGCCTCTTGAACGGTGGGAGGGGACTGTCGAGGAATGATATGGGCCTCTTCAACGATAGGAGTGGACTCTTGAGGGATGACAAGCGAGTCAAGCTTCTTCTTGCGGTGTCTTTGCACTATTTGGGTGTACGGAGACTTAATAGCACGTGCACGCCGTCTGATGCGTGAACTCTGTCGTGCAAGAAAAACCTGACGTAAAGCATCGACCTTATCGGGCCGCTAAATAATTAAATACAAAAATCAGTAAATAAACAGACATGATATTTAAATAGTGAAAACAAAGATAAATATGTTTCAAACTTGCATTGAATTCACCCAAGCCATTATTCTATCATAGTTCACAAAATGCATCAGATAATAAAGACAAATATGTTTCAAACTTGCAACACTGTCAACTTAGTATTTGTCTTTGTCTATTGGTTGAAGTAATGCAATTCATTCAAGTTTCAATTTGCAGAAGAAGAATAGTTTCTGGAACTTAAAATCGCAACGTGAAAAATGACTATCGCAACGAGAGAATGAAAATCGCAACGCGAAACGAAAATCGCAACGCGAAATGAAAATCGCAACGAGAGAATCGCAATGTGAAATGAAAATCGCAACGCGATTATAGTTTCGCATTGCGATTTTTGGTTTCGCGTTGCGATTTTGTCGTTGCGATTTTCGTTTCGCGTTGCGATTTCCATTTCAACCAAAAGACAAAACAGTGTTGCTAAAATATAGTTTCAAGAATAAACTATTTCTTCTTCTTCTGCAAATTTAAACTTGAATGGATTGCATTACTTCAACCAAAAGACAAAACAAAGACAAATACTAACTTCAGAGTATTAAAGAATACACAGTTTAGCAGAATTGGCAGTAAACGAACAAATTTACTTTCAACCAAAAGACAAAACAAAGACAAATACTAACTTCACAGTGTTAAAGAATACACAGTTTAGCAGAATTGACAGCAACCGAACAAATTTACTTTCAACCAAAAGACAAAACAAAGACAAATACTAGCTTTACAGTGTTAAAGAATACACAATTTAGCAGAATTGGCAGCAACCGAATAAATTTACTTCAACCAAAAGACAACAAAAGACAAATACTAACTTCACAATGTTAATAAACAGTTTAGCAGTATTGGCAGCAACCGAATAAATTTACTAAGTAATCTAAGTGAAATGGTTAATCTAAGTGAAATTACGAGTAAATTTATCATCAAGTTAAATATGGAAAATCTTAAACTTACCTCGTTGCGTAGAGTATGAACCTCATTCTGCAACGATACTACCATCTCACGTAGAGCGACAACCTCACCACGTAAAGTAGACACCTCCACACGCCATACACCATCGTTATCGCGTATAGTACCGATCTCCTCACGCAAGGCATTGACCTCATCACGTAACTCCCTTGACTCATCCCGTGGAGGTGGAGGTGGAGAACAGGGAGATAGAAGTCATGGCATCTTTGCCGGTCGCCTATCATGAGGTGATGGTGGAGAAGAGGCTCGATGATGTGACGGGATAGGTGATGTCTCTCGTTGTAGAGGTGTATAGTCGGGTCGATCATGTGATGGCTCTAGGTGAGGTGATGGCTCTCGAAGTGGAGGAAGTAGAGGCTGCTCATCATTCATGCCATCAAGAAAACGCTGACTAGCTTGCCACCAATCAGTGGCAAGCTCAGCCTCCGTGGGTGTCAGTCTTATTAATGGAGTGTTGGCCTCCTAAAAATATAAAAACTCAAACAAAGTTAAACGTCTACTATTAATAACTTGTTTATATATGATAATATTTGTGTTAACTTACATTATTTATTGTCGCATATGGTATTAAGTCTTCCCAATCCAACAGACGTTTCCTCTTCCAGGAAATAGCCCTAGGAATATCATTTGAAGTTTTTAATGCATATGTCCACATGCTGGGGAAAGCCTCGAATATCCAAATCTATAAACAATATAATAACAAACATTAGCAATTGTTAAATAATTAATTATAATTTTGAAAACATTATATAGAAATTCTTACCTTAAAGGCCCAAACAAAGCCTGACAAAGTGTATTTCGACCCATCGCCACGCAAACTTTTGCGGTCATCAAAGGCAGACGACAACTTAGTCCAGGTAGCTTTCCGTATATACGAACCCCACGGAAACAGATTCCATGCATTTAGGTCCTCTACCAATAATATTAGCTCCTAAGGAATAGGTTGTCTGGCCTCTCTGCCTAAAAAGCCGGCATACAAAAGTACTAGAAGGTATACTCGGACAACATCGACGCAATTCATCCGAGTAAAACCATCTTTCTTATTAAACAATTTCTTCAGGTCGTCGACGTGTAAGTTCGGCTTCTCTATTGACTCATCAGGAAAAACCCTGGATAACCATGATGGGCGGGTGATATGACGAGTGTACCGGCCTACATCATCGTGTCCGAATCGTAGACCAGTGATTAAGCAGAACTCCTTCCGCCCAAAACAAGTATACGCCGGTAGAAAATGAAATCATATCTCTTCCTCACCACGTTGTATACTGTCGGGTAGATCGCTAGTCATGGTCTGAAGCCACAAATGGGTCAAATTAGCATCTCCACCCGGATGCTGTACTCTCAGTCATGGCCCGAAGCAGGTTTCCTCAAACAATTTTCTTTGTGCAGGTGAAAGCTTCGAAGCAATTGTAGTGGCTAGGCTAACTTTATTCCTTAATGTCAATGAAGCCGAAAAAAATTTCTACAAAAACAATAAACATACCAAGTTAGATATACCAAAAACTACACTGTGAAGATATACCAAAAACAATAAACATAAATAGTAGTTTATTCTTGAAACTAAAATTTGCAACACTGTTTTGTCTTTTGGTTGAAATGAAAATCGCAATGAGAGAATGAAAATCGCAACGCGAAATAAAAATCGCAACGAGAGAATCGCAACGCGAAATTAAAATCGCAACGCGAAATGAAAATCGCAATGCGATTTTGGTTTCGCGTTGCGATTCTCTTGTTGCGATTTTCATTTCTCTCGTTGCGATAGTCATTTTCGTGTTGCGATTTTCATTTTTATGTTGCGATTTTAAGTTTAGAAACTATTCTTCTTCTGCATTACTTCAACCAAAAGACAAAACAAAGACAAATACTAACTTCACAGAGTTAAAGACTAAACATTTTAGCAATATTGGTAGCAATCGAATGAATTTAATAAGAAATCTAAGTGAAATTGTTAATCTATTATTGAAATTACCAGTAAACTTATCATCAATTTCAATATGAAAAACTTAAAATAATGCAAAAATTTCAAAATAAAAATAATTAAAAAAACTAACCCTTGGAGTTTGATTTTCCATTTCTGAATGATTGTGAGGGATTTCTGACCGTAAATGGTTGTGAAGGATTTCGCCGGCGATGGGGACGAAAATCTTCGGAGATGGGGACGGATTTCGCCATAGAGAGTGATAGATGGAGATGGGATTGAGTTGTGATTTTAGGTTTTAGGTTATGAGTTACGATTACGGGATATACTGTGGACGGTTCAGTTTCCGATATATTAATATATTCGTGTTTGAAATTTGAAAAAAAATACGCGTTAATACGAATGGCGCTATGTAAATCGCATTGCGATAGTCAGATTCGCATTGCGATTTACGTATTCGCGTTGCGATTTTCTTAATTCGCATTGCGATTTACGTAATCGCGTTACGATTTACGTATTCGCTTTGCGAATTAGGAAAATCGCAACGCGAATTTGGGAAATCGCAATACGATAGTCAAAATCGCGTTGCGAATATGGAAACTGATTTGCAATACCGAAAATCGCGTTGCTTATTATCGATCGCATTGCGATTTAGTTGGTCATTTTGACAAATCCAAAAAAAATGGTTAAAATCATATATTATAAGATATTTTTAGTCACTAAGGTTATTTTCTCAAAAAAAAAATTACTCTTTGCTACGGAGAATGGAATATTTATTAATCAACCAAACAGAACCCAACTGATCGAGTGAAATTTCCATGGACACTTCTTTAAATAAAAAAAAAATTGGTCCTTGCTTTTGCTTCTCCATCCACCAAAACCCTTTCTTCAAGGACCGTCGGCATCATCAATCATGGACCGACTATACACTGCAAAGTAAGCCCCCGGATACAAATATCAACGGTCCACGACAAAAGCAATATCTTTGTCTTCTAAAGCAAGTAACGGAAAAAGCCAAATCTTAACCCCAAATTAATAACAATGGTTTAAAATTCTAAAAACTTCAAAAACATTCTTCACCTATGACCTGAAATATATCTACTAAAAATGCCATATATAAATCGGATCACTTGTAGTGTTCAGGCTTCAAGACACCGATATAAGGCAAGTTCCTATATAGTTCGGCAAAGTCCATCCCGTAACCTACGACGAAATAATCCGGACACTGCAAAACAGCATTATAACGATGTCTCGTGTCACTAAGCATCAAATGGTTAATGAAAAAGAAAAATGCAGCCACCTGCAAATTATTTAAGGAACCATGCATGCTGCCACTACTAAAGATAAAAACCTTTTGCATACTGCGACAGCCGACAGGAATTTCAAACCAAGTGCAAAAAGGCTTGCAATGTAATCAATCAAATGCTTCATTTCCAAGAAACATGACTAATTTTGAAACCATTATTGAAAATCTAACCAGTCGTAGTTTGATCGTAAGAACATCAGAAAGCAAGAGAGTAAACATGCAACATATCAGGCAGAAGCTCCAAAATATTAATTTATAATGAAGATCCGTCGATAGCACTTGAAATAGAAAAAGGAGCAATAATTTTTTCTATGAATGATGATATGTTCTGAAAAAAGGAGCATATTCTTCAGAAAGCAGTTAATAAGACAGCAATATCCATTATCACCTACATATAATCCGTAGAGAAATCGGCTACATATTCTTACCTCGAATCCCTTGTAGAACTTTCCATCCCCAACAAGCTTGATCGGAACCTTCCGTCTTGATGGTTTATCAAGGAAAGCACAAATTGATACCGAGGACGCGCCTTTTGCTTCCAAGTGTGCAATTAGACAGGATAAAGTGCATCCTGTATCTACAATATCTTCAACCTAAGACAATATAACATGGGCTAATCTATTAGAAAATTTGGTTCTAAATCTTAATACTCTTATTAGAACGATCTTAAGGATTTTCTCCAGTTATTACTTTCACTGAATCCATATAATCATCAGAATTTCAAAACCATTTATCCAGTGCAATCAATTAAACAATAAGCACTTGAACATCTATTTTCACCCAATTAAACCGTGAAATGGAAGTGAATTAGTTGAAAGCCATTATCAATTTCTTCCGGTCAGGGCTTGAAGACTCGAAAGGATGAAATTTTACCCTGCATGAACTTTTTTTTTAATGGAACTTAGAAACTCAAATAAATCGACTTCACTTTAAAAAAATATTCAAATAAAATTTGAGTTATAAATTAGAACTATTGACTAACCCCATTTTTCTACTACAATCGATTAAGTGCTCACCCGTATCTAAAATTGCAATTCAAAATTGTGATTTTCCTATGGAGATTGCTTGCCAATAGCTTGACTCGGTATATAAAAAAAAGAGTAATGGGGAATTACCAGAACGACGTGTTTGCCCTTAACGTCGAGCTTCAAGTCAAGTGAAATGGAAGGAGCTCCATTAGAGAGAGTGCCGGAGCCATAAGATTGAGCTCGAACCAGATCAACAGAGAGAGGGAGTTGGATTCTCCTGACAAGATCGGCGAAGAAGAAGAGAGCACCGGTGGCGACTCCGACGAAGAGGGGAGGGTCGGGAACGGACTTGAAATCACGGGTAATTTGAGAGGCGAGCTGGGTTACCCGGTCCAGAGTCTGGTCTTGGGTCCAAAGAACCTTCTCTATGTGAGAGTCTAGAGACATCTGGATGGTTTCACTTTCAAAATTTGAAGGTTGTTTCCCTACGATAGAGCAAAATAGAAAGGCGGCACCTTTCTGTTTTCTTTATTCTCCATAGCTTAGGGTTAACGTCTTGTTCGTGGGAGATTCCAAGGATCAGGTAAAGTGAGCTACGACCCTTGGATTAAAAGGGTGTGATATCAACCGTCGGATAAAAATACAAAGGAAAAAAGAGAAACGTTATTCTTAAACAAGGCCCCCGAAAAAGGTCTTTGTTAATATTTGTTCGGGTAAATTAAAGTTTCGTCAGTTAACTGTACTTTCACCTTTATTTTATTCGCTAAAAGTTGTTTTAATACATTATAAAATTATATCTCGGAAAAATGTTTTAATATCTAAAGATTTTTTTTTGTTAAAAATAAGTTTCTTATGTTTTCTTAGCTATATTTTTAGGTATCTAGTGTTATATTTTTAATTTTTTAAATAATAAAAATATTATTTTTTTAAAAAAAATAACAAAAGCTTAATTTATTTATAAAAAACTTAATTTTTTACTGAAATTATAAAAAAACTAAAATTTCCCATTTCAACCCTATTATCAACCGTCGTCGATCATCTCTTGCCATCATCGTCAAACGATTGAGTTTTGATCGGAATTACATAATGGTTAGTATGGTGGTGACAATGAGACTTATGGACGTTAGAATGGGTCGGAATTGACGAAGAACAACGACAATAACTTAAAATCAGATGAACATTTGAATGTTTCTTCACGAAAAACGGTAGTATATTACAATGAAATACCAACAAAGTTTAATCAAAGATCAATGTCGGTGCTAATAGTGGTGACGGTGACAGTGACGATCATGAATAGTTAACTGGTGGCTATGAGAGGGAAAAGGGGGAGAGGGGTGGGGCACGGATTGTTGTTGTTTAGTTTTTTTGCTTTTTAATAAAGATATTTTTATTTTTTAAAATTTTTAAATAAATTTTCAAAGTTATCAGAGCATGACACATGTCACTTAACAGATATTTTTAACGGCGGTTAATGTATGAGCATCTAAAAATATAATATTAAAAATATTAGAGATTTATTTTTAAGCATTAAAATATTTTTCGAAACATAGTTTAAACACTTATTGTTATATTAAGCCCTCAAAATTTAATTACTTTTAACTTAAGTATTAAAATTTTGAATTATTTAACTTAAATATTAAAATTTTGAATTATTCTTATTTTGATCACTTCATAATTAAATAATTAACGACTTTATGATATGTAAAGCGACATCAAAATGATGGTTGTTTCAAAAATTAATTTTATATCAAAATGATATAGTTTTGAAGTCATATAAAATTTTATTTTTACTTTTTATTTTCTCTTCCTTTTATTTTTTCATCTTCTTAAAATTCAATCATCATTCATCATGACTAGCCACCATCAATCGTTGTCAATGACGATGAGACTAAGGGCGTAATTAAGAATTTATTATAGTAGGGTAAAAGCCGAGCAATTCAAAATTCATCAAACAATTTAGGTTTAATTATTCTTATTATTGAGACTCATGCACGGTCATTAAAAAAATAACATGATATATTGTTATTAAATGCAAAATCACGATGAATTTATAATAAATATTAATAGTTTTATTTAAGCATAATTAAATATTAATAATTTTAATATGTTAAATGTTTAAATATAAAATAGGTTAAATTACTCGTTTAGTATCTAATCTATCAGTTTGGTCCGTTTTAGTACCTAAACATTTAATTTTTTAAAAAAATCATACCTAAAGTTTAGTTTTTTTTCATTATAGTATCATTTTTAAAGTTTAGGTACTAAAACATATCAAAACTGATAGTTTAGATACTTAATGCGTTAAGTTTTTAATGGTGAGGCATTGAAATAAAACAAAAGTTAAACGTTAGATACGATTTTAAAAAAATAAAAAATTTATATACTAAAACAAACCAAAACTAATAGTTTAGGTATTAAATACGTAGTGTGCGTTTGGTTAACAGAATGTAAGATTACCAGTGGAAATAAAAGATTATCAGGTAATAAGATTACTGGAAATGTTGTATTTTGTGTTTGGTTGGTTTAGCAGGAATGTAAGATTACCGTGTTTGGTTAAAGGAATAAAAGATTATTGGAATGTATATTTGACCAAATTGTCTTTATTATATATTTGTTTTTTTAACAAGTTGAATTCTATTATAATATTACTATAATTAATTTATATATTTTCTTTAAAAAAAATAAATTCATAAAATTTATATAATTTTTAACAAAATTGAAAAGATAAATAGGTTTAAAGAAAGGGTAAAATTTTATTTTAACCACTGAACTTCATTTAAAATTTTAATTATAGATTTTTTTTGTAAATCTAAAATAATTTAAGGATAAATTTTTAATTTAACATTCGTAGAATTTTTATTATTCAACGACAGAAGAATAAAATTTTTGAAAAACAAATTAAGGGAATTTTAGTCTAAAACGCCGGTAATCCAATAATACCTAAGGGAATGGGGTAATCACATTCTCTGTAATATACCCAAAAAAATTCACTGTTTGTAATAAAAGATTACCGGAAATGAGATTATCGGTCAACCAATCGGGGGAATGAGAATTCCATTCCCTTGAACCAAATGGGGCCGTAGGGTAATAAAATATGGCCATGCTTGAAATTCCATGCGAGTCCCTGTACATTTCTTTTAAAACTTTAATTAGAAAAAAATAATGCTTGTTCTTTCCAAAGCCCGAAGCCAAAAGCCCAATGTTTATCTTTCTCAGTCTCAGCCCAAATGTCATTCCTTTTTAAAGTTTCTTACTTTCCACCCAACAGATCCGAATAATCCAATTCCGAAACCAAAGTTTCCCCACGAAATCTCTCTAGTTTCCACCCTCGATGGACTCTCTCCAAGCCACTTATAAAGACGATTACAACGAAGGAACAGCCCTCCAACCACCTCCGGTCACCGGCGAACCTCTAAAAGAAACTCTAATGGTTTGAAAATAGGCTGTTTACAATATGCTTTGATAATGTTCTCATTAATCTATATTTGTCAGCCTTCCAATGACCAAACTGTAGGCCTTTGCTTATCATGAAAAGATATTGCAAGCCACGAGTCCTTTAAGCAGTACCCTGTGAAGTGACATTAAAGCTTTCTACAGTGCAAATTTCATGGCTTGTATTTATATGATTCTGTTGGACTTTGCAGTACCCACCATCGCGTAAATGTTGTGGAAAAGTTGAATAAAATTGTAATGAACCCTGAGATTTGGACAGTTAGTTAGGCCCTTACTAAATGAAAAAGATATAGCAAGATATGTGTCCTTTTAGTGTGCTTCTGAGTAGTGACATATAGAACATTTGGACAATGCAATTTTATGGCTTGCATTTTTATAATTCAGTTGGCTTTGCAGTATCCAACCCAAAAATAAATAATGTGTTAGATCTGAACAAAATTGTCTGATTAGAATACAGTCAACTCTGGTGCTTCAGAGTAGTGTCGATTCTGGCTTCTCTATGGTATTGAATGGGGTGCTAATTTCTCTCCTTTTGGCTGGCACGTCATAATGGATAAAACTTAGAACTCTAATTATAAAGTCTTCCTACCCAGAAGCTACCTGGGCCTATCTGATTGGATGTGCTATGTTCTGCCTGTTAAACCTGTTCATGGTAATATTTAGAGCATTTATCAAAAATGGATTGTTTGTTCAAACCTTGCTGTTTAGACAGGCCATTGGAAAGGCTTTAAAGTAGACTAGCTGTGAATCCTAGCTTTTATGCTTCAAATGCAATACATTCATTATTATCAACTAATTGCCATTGAAATGACTACATATTCTGTGTTTGACGAGGACTTTGTTTAGACTATTTACAATTAGCTGGAAATACTGCTGTTCATGTGCTGTGCTTGATGTTCCATAATTAATGTTGATGTTGACTTTCCTGCAGGAAGTGAAATTTCTTTTTTCAAAAATGGTGTATGCCAAGGAGTTGCTTTCAAGGATTTGTTTGGTGGTCGTTACTATCCTGCTGCTTCAATGTACACCCTTCCGAATCAACCAAACTGTGCGGTGAAGTTCAACTTCGGCCCCGACTTTGAATGCTACCCGGAGGAATTTGGTGGACGTCCAATTCCCAGACCCATGGCTGAAGTTCCTTATCATGGGTTTGACAACCAACAAGTAGAAAACAGTGTAGCCAATGAGAAGAAACAGTAGTGAGCTTGAATCAGAGACTAACATCATTCTAAACACCTGCTAATTTGAGGGACTGTTTTATATTTAATTTTAATTATTTACTCTTGAAATTAGGTCTGCTGAGTTGATTGATTAGTTCTGTAAACTCTGACTTTTCTTTAAAGATAAGAGAAAGTTTGGTTTCTTGCTTGCAATACACGATCCATGTCTTAGATGTCATTTATTTTACTTTTGTCTCGTGTATATATCTTGATATGATTCTTTAGTTATTTTGAATGCTCTTTTTTGTGATTTAGTTCCTTAAGCAGACCGCACGAATGTATTGTAGTAATCTTAATTTTGCAGTTACTACATTATTCAGACAGGACCAGTAAAATCTCAGTGATCATTGCTTGTACGTGCAACGGACTTCTTTTGGCTTGCATTTTCAATTGTAGTTTCTCAATCAGACCTGATTCACTACGCCTTTTCCTGTTAATAGAATGTAATTCTGTGTTCCGATTCTTTAAACTGGGTAAAGCAGATAGTTTGCAGCAGGAGATATTACACAGGTCTTAACAAATTGAAATGGTAAACAATTATTTAGCTAGTGAAGTGGATTCTTATTCCCTGTAAAACATTGAACTCTAACCTTTGGCTTTTACTTGTTAACCTTCTGCAGGCGCTGGGAGGATAGAAGGAATTCATGGGGATTTCACTACTTATTGGAACAGTCCCTTTGCAGGTAAATTCTGATTCCGATTTAGATAGGAAAAGGATGTAGATTCCACTGACATTAAGAAAAATGATCAGGTTGGCTGATATGGTAAAGGGTGCAAAAGCAGTAAATCAACAAAATTAGGGTAGTAAAACAAGTAGAAAGAAGTTAGAATACTAGAAAATGTAGGGTTATTGACTTGGGAGCTTAATTTCAAAATATTTTATTTTATTGTTCTGTTTTTAGTTAAGTATAAGATATTTGGAACAATTAGATTATTAGCTTTCTTGAGGATTTAGGGTAAGAAAGAACTTTTACTTGCAGGAAAAGTAACTTTGTTTACAAAAAAGTCTACTATAGGTAAGCTGTATTATATTTACAGATCTTTCTATCTTATTATTATCTTTGAAAACAACCAAGTTCTCTAGAGTACCATCTTTCATATTCATTGTTCAACCTTAATTGTTTTGATTGCTGCTGTTTTTTCTTCTTAACCACATCAATATTATAGGTTTCCGTCTCGTGATTAAATGATATGCTTGATCGATTTTCTAGTTTTAAGCTGTTTCCAAAGACTGACTTGAAAAGCAAATACCATCAAATTAGGTTGAGAGGTTAGCGGTGCCATTTGGCCTTTCTAATGCACCAGCCACTTTTATGCGGGTTATGAATTAGGTACTTGGGGAGATAAAAGGCCATGAGTTAGATGCAGATCAACACATTTGACAGAAATTGTACAAGGATGTGGAGAAATTGGTCCTTCTTGTCAATTCGATAAGGGTAATGCACAAAATAGGAGGTTATAGACCCCACTACCTATTTCATAGATGTCATGGACTTATTTGAGCATGTGTTTTGTGTTAAGATTACCAAAGGCAAGAAATGATTATGATTCCATCATTTTTTGTGGTGGATCGTTTTTCAAAGATGGCGCTTTCCTTTCCTTGTTCTAAAACTTCTAATGCTATCGTTTGAGTTGTTTTTAAAGGAATTGATGATGGTACATAGTATTCTTTCATCTATTGTTTTCAGTAATGATGTCAAATTTCTAGGATGTTTTTGGAAGACTTTGTGGAAGAAAATGAGAACCTAATTGAAATTTTCTAACCCTTGTTAAGTTTTTATCCACAAACATATAGGCTAACAAATGCTGTTAATCAAAGCTTAGGTAATGTGCTTCGATATCTTGTTGGGATTCGTGTGAAATGTTTGGGACTTGATCATTGCTCAAGCTAAGTTTTAAAGAAAACAGTGAGCTACCTGAATTAACAATCCATTGGATTAGTACGCAGTTTACTTGGTTTAGACCTGGAAATAGAAGTCAATTTTTCTTTGATGGATAATTTTTATTAGTAATCACAAGGTAGGATCAATTCGAAAGATTTTTAACTATTTTGTAAGGAATAGTTCGAAAGATTTTTAACTATTTGATAATGAACTATTTAATAACAAATATTTAAACATCCGTGCAAATACTATTCTTGAAGCTGAAATTTTTAGGGATAATAATTATTCTTTTAACCATTGAAGTCGCTCGGTTTATGCTCTTTGGTGGATGATTAGATAGGCAGGTAATTTAACTTAAGGTCTATATAGGATGTTAACCCCTAATTGTTTAACAAATAATTTAAGAACTTATTTGATCGTGACTTCTCGTATGGTTGCATGTTATTAGGGAACCGAAAGATTTTTTTTGATATTATTATCACACGAGACAATCAAAGCTGTGGAGAAGAGTCAACGAAGCTGATAGGCTCCACCAAAAATGCATATCTGACTTCTTGTATATGGCACAGAGAAAAAAATGCGGAAAAATCTTAAGATCTGAATATTAAAACAGTAAAATTACACGAGAGAAGTAATTAATTAGGATCTTCAATGGCTGCATCTATAAGTTTTCCCTTGATTCTTCGTAATACTTGCTTAGATGGTGACCAGGTTACTACTGGTTTTGTTTCTCTTTAACATCAACATCAGTAGATGTAGGGTGGCGCTTGATCTTTCTTAATGCTCTTTCTGTGAATGCTTCAACCTAAAACAACAAAAGTTTTATGAGGCCAATGAGTAAAGTGTTATTTGTGTAACAAGCAACTTCACAAGCATAAATAAAGAATTCTGGAAAATTTACAATGATAAATGAGAAAGCCATAATACCCAGTTAATCACAAAATGTCATATAGCTGCATGTTAACAGCTAAACTTTAGGAAAGAAATGAACCAACTCCATTCTAGGTTGAATACCGGTAGAAGCTTTGCTAGAAAAGTAGGAATTGGTTCAACCAAATATTATACGAGACTGCCTTGTTCGGCTTTAAAATTAGTTCGGAAACAGAAAAGGTTCTTATTTTTCTGTTTAGTAGACGGGCATTAGACATGTAAAACAAAGTTCTCTACTTTCAATTGCTAAGTAAGTCCCCTCAAGTTTGCACTTTACGGCAACCAATCATAATTTCAAATATCCCAAACATAGATTTGTATGAATTTATAAGGTGACGAGACAAGTTAAATAGCGAAGAAGTCAGGTGAGTTTCGGAAAACAGTTTTCAAGAAAACATTCTTACTGCGTCTTTTATTTGCTTTGTTATACTCGCAGCCTTCGATGTAGCAAGTTGCAAGCATTTCATGATAACTCTTTGAGGGACACCTTCTCCACCGCCTTTTTGAATTGCACAAATATCACCATTTGCATTAACTGTCATAGTCATTCTTCCGCCCATAACAGCTTCCTCATTGTGAGTTGGATCTATTAGCTGAATTCATCTCATTTAAGGAGAGCAAAACTTTAGTTGTGAACCAGAAGAGTTAATAAAATGTTCTGAAATATCCTGATGAAAAATTTACTCACCAAGATGCCCTCGTTACCAAAAAATCCGAAGGTTATTGCAATTGGAAGATGATGCACTGTCAAAGGAAGAGGCTCCCTTATCTGTCAAAATAGTAGATATTTCAATACCATAACCAGGCATTCAAATGAGTCGGAATGAGAAGAGTTTTTTATGGGAGAGAAGAGGAAGAAGATGATAAGAAAGAAGTGACATGATTAAAGTGCCATTTAAGTTCTCATTAGTTTCAAACGAAGGTCAAAGAGATAAAGCAAGATGAATGTACCATAACAGAAGTAAAGAACAATGATTCATGTCTTAAGTCGTGAATAAGTCAACAAAATTAGGAGTATTGCATTAGTTATACTCTTTCCCTCTGTTTCACTTTATTTTAAACCTCTCCATTTTTAAGATGCTTCGAAGCAAATCAAATGGAAAATGTTAAAAGACAATCCTCTTCTTTCTGTTTCTCTATAATTAAACAAACTAAACAAAAGAACTTCAATTTTCTCTCACGCCAACCGCAGTGTCGGATACCAATATCTGGACATGTGTATGTGGATATGACCCTTCAAGGACCCTTCAAATACATGAAAAACTTGGAAAAAAAATGAACATACCATGTCAAACATGTACTCATACCCAACACTTGCACTGAATCCCAAGTAACATAGTAAAATATAGGTTATAAAACTCACTAGATTCTTCCCAGTTCCCATCTTCACAGTGAAGTTATTCTGAGAAGCAAAGTAGTATCTACGAAAACAAAACATTGTTCTTAAAATGCAAGAGTTAAGAATCTGACCTCGGGTGGATGTACAATTACTTCCTGACCATCTTCTCCTCCTAATGAGCATTCAGGCCTCCGGAATGTCAGCAAAGCAGCCAAAGCAGCAATATTAGCGGCATCAACAAGGTTTCTGTTTGCATAAAATATATTATTGGAACTGAATATGAACATCTAATATTAGCAGAGAAACAAAATGGAAAAAGATTGCAATAGTACCCTCCATTGTCTAGAATGTGGAGATCAATCCGAATAGCCCACACAAACTTGCCAGCTAGAATACACAGTGATTCGGTATCCACAGCCCTGCTTTCCCTGTAAGATAACTATAAACCTTCAATTACCTTTATTTGAATAAGAAAAACGCAGTTACAAACCAGAATCTAAGTTCCACCACATCCCTGAAATCTTAGTAGAAGCTTGCACCCATAGCATATCAGGCATTCATAAAGCAAAGAAAATATTACTGAAGAATTATTTTTCGCTATAACTATAAGCCAAATACATTCAAAAAATGAAGACAAGACAAAGCTGGAAAAGTAAGTTTCAATGAAACCTTTAAATTTAACAGTACCTTAGACCACGATCAATTATACGTCCCAACTCCACAGCCAATTCTCCAGGACGACCTGGCTCAAACGAAGGATCAGCCATTGGAGAAAATTCTGTGAAGATTGAAAGCGTCCCTTCCTTAGGCCGATCTTTATAAGGCTGAACCAATTGAGCAGTAACAATGCCCATAACACGAGTCTGGCCTAGCTGCACCTCTGATGATCCATCCCCTCTGTAAATCACCATAGTAATTAAACAGACTTTTACCAACAATATCTACCAAACAAGCTATTCACAGTAAATGATATCATTTGATAATGCAAAAAGAAAAACAAAAAGATGTATGCATCTAATCGCTTCAATTAGAAGAATGGAATCAATCAAGGTGTATTCCTTTGAGTATGAAAACAAAAATCACACAAGAAAATATTACCAAATATGAAAAACATTTCTCAAACCGAGATTCTCATAAACATGCATTCCTTACATGAATGCTTGCATTCCTTACATGAATGCTTGCATACACATATAGATACCCCAAGTTTCACGATAAGTAATTTTAAAACATAAGCTGAACAGAGTAATCATGAGCTGAAACGCTGGGAACTTGCTACTGTAGATATCCAAATGCATAAAAGTTGGTTCTTTGTTTGATACACTGAAGAATGATGCTTCAACTTACCTGTCAAACTTGATTGAAATCTTACGGTATTCGAAGGGCTTTCGGCCATCGATTCGAATTTCAGAAAGCAGAGCAGTTTTGATGAAATTCTTATCGTTCACTGTCAACCGCCACGCATTCGAAATTCTTCCTTCCATTGCCTCTCAGTTTCTCTGCAAAAAATTGCGCCGAAAGATACTGCTTTCGCGTTACAGATTTTTACAAAATCCTGTTGTCTTCTAATTTGAAAAGCTGAATTATGGATATAGAAGTAAGTAGCATTTAGAACAGAAGGCTTACAGTGAAGGAGGAGGAAAGTATGAAGAAGAAAAACCCTAGGGTTTTGTTAGGTTTTTTTTTTTTTTACTTATTGTTTCCCTTTTTCATTTTTGCCACGTGGTTTCCCGATAAATTTAAAAAAAGTTCCAAGTTTTTTTTATATGAGAGAGAGATAATCAAAATATAATTAAATTTAAGATAAATAAATTTTAATCTCATTTAAAATTATTAAAATAATTATCTTTATATATTTAACAATATTATTAATAAAAACATAATTATTATAATACTCTATTTATATTTTTTTAATTATCTTTCTATCTTATTAAAAAAAGTAAGCATATAACTGGTTTTTAAGAGGGACAAAAAGTACGCATTTTCACTTGATTAAAGGATTAAAATACTTAAAGGAGGGACAAAATGTGAAGTTCCCTTTAACTAAGAGGGTGTAATCAAAAGAGGATGCAATTACTATATAATAATTTCATTTTCTTACTATTATTCTTTGGGATGGGCATGGGTCGGGTTGGGTCGGATTTTCGGTCCACCTGATCTGACTCGAAAATTATACATCCTCCATTTGACTTGAACTCGACCTGAAAAATTTATACCTTCTATATGATCCGAACTCGATATGCCTTTTTGAGACAAATTCTTAATACGACTTAACTCGAAATAATATATTTATTAAAAGTATTATTTTTATTTAATAAAAATAGAGATTTAATTGAAAAAAATAATATATTCATGATTATTATTACAATTATCCCTAAATATATAAGGTAAAAATATTTTTTTTCGGGTTGGGTCGGATTGGGTATTTTTCACCCTAAACGTAAATCCGACCCAACTTGGACATAATCTCTGAAAAACTCGATCTGACCCGAACTTTTTTTAAATCGAACCCAATCAAGTCGGGTCGAATCAAAACCCGTCAAATACGAGTCTTGTGCCCATCCCTAATTATTCTGCAGCATTCAACTGTCAAATTCTATGTTTTCTCGAGAAAATCTGTATTAAATTAAAAAATGATGTTAGTTGCAGTTTGAACAAGTTAAATATTTTTTGTCAAATACTACCATCATATAGTTTATTTATAAATTAATGAATATATGAGTTCTTTTTTTTATACAAACAACAATTCTTTTTATATTTTTGAACTCATGAAACGATCACGATCCTAATAATAGAAGGAAATGTTATTATTTATATAAAAAAATCAAATTTAAGTAATTATGTCTGTATTGTATGTACGTTGTCAATAGCTAGAATAAATTCTTCACATATATTGTTTTTTAATTACTTCAAACTATTTAAAAAATAAAAAAAATATTTTTTTATTTTTTAATTAAATGAATGATGATATGAATCCAATTCATGGAATCCAAAAGATCATTTGAATATTCAGTATCCACTACATGGTTTCGTGCCATAAGGGTGTTCACATCACATCTACCAAAATTAAGAAGGCCGATGATGATATGTGGATCATGTGTGGATGATGGCAGCTCTCACACCCATCATATAACATATTATGCATACATCCATGTATGTAGGATGAAACTACTTGGTGAAATAATCATGTCATCAATCAAACTCACTTGTGATGGGTCACTTTCATTCACCAATGACCATAGAAAATCAGTAACATCATACCTCAGCTGATGTTTTCCCGCATCATGTTTAACCATAGTGGTTAACTTTAAAGACTGCAATTATTTAATACCAAACTCACGTAAAGTCTATAGATTAGGTAAGAAAAAAGCATCACTAACTGCAACAAAACATATGCAGAGTTGAAAACAAAGTTAAAATCAGGAACGGGAACAAGATTTTATGCTAGAAATGCAAACTTAAGAAGTTAAATTAGATTATCAATAGAATATGCCGTACCCGGAATCCCTCGGTCCATCCCCGGTTAAAACATAACTTACTTGGCAGCTTGACTTTGGTGAGAGTTGACAGATAAAGATGCCCGGCAATATAGGGATAGTTACAAGTTAAGAAATATGTATCATATGTTTATATCTCTACACTTTCTTTCATGGACCCCCGTTGTCATAATCTTCTTTCTCCGGCTCTCGTGGCAATAGAGAAGCCATGAAAAGGAGAAGCTGTCTTTCGAAAAGCGATGGTTATCGTCCTCGATGTACTTTGGGATAGCCGGTATTGACTAGGGTCCATATGGTGTACCTGAAACTGTAAAAAAAACACAACCTAAGGTTCTTCTTCCCTATTTCTAAGGTTCTTCAGCTACCATGTCTATATTCCATTTGATGATGTTCATCTGGATCCTTTTGTCAATAAGCTACCTTGCCTTTCTTGCATCTGCTTCATTGTGCACACAGTTTGTTCAACAAACGACAAGACGATTCGAGCAGAAAACGGATCGGTTCTGGGAGTTTGATGAGCAATCCAACACCTGGGTGGAAGTTAAACTTCCTTTTGACCTTGTATCTTGTGTTAATGATAATTGTACTAAAGTGGGTTTGATTGATCAAACAAAAAGGACCAAAGGAGATAACTCGGGACACGAAAACGATGTTTCTAACCAACAGAACAACAAGAGGGATGGTAATATTGGAAGATCAGATGAAAAGTCTTACACAGTTTTTCCTGTAAGAAAAAGAATCTCCTTGACTAAAATGTCTGAGACATCCATTTGGGTGACCGGCGAAAGCGGGTCTATCTACGAGAGGTTTTGGAACGGAGTGCAGTGGGTTATAGCACCACATGATTTGCATTTATCGGCGGGTTATGCGGTCTCGGTCTTGATAGTCAATCAGACAATTCTTGGTATCTCCGAGGAAGGAAACCTATACCAGGTACCACTAAGCACCAACTGCTTCAATTTTTATGTTAGATGAAACAGTATGAACTATACAGGATTGCATAGTGAAAATTCTGAGTAGTTTTCGAATAAGAATAATTACAGTAGTGATATATATATATAAGTAAAGAACCAATACCGGAATCAAACATCCTACTCGAATTTTGCTTCTTCCGTTTTAATTTCGTTTTATTAGATGTCTGATTGTCCTACACCGTAAAACAAATCAAGCACATGGAACCACTTTGATCATCATGCATATATAGAACACCATGAAGCCAGATTTCAGGTACCACTTCACCAGTATCGGGATAGATTCCGACCATAGCCAACAAGACCAACAACAACACAAAACACATACTTTTTTTTCAGTTTGTTTGGACATAAGGAAGGGGGCATACCTGTATTCGACCACAAGAATTCCTTGTTCTTATCGGCTGATGCATCTTCCCTTTCCTAGATGCAACTGGGTGACAACTTGCAGCCAATCTGGGTAGAGTTCAAACCTGCATTCGATCAAAGTACAAATAAAAATGTAGACCGGAGCTCAGTGGTTCAGATAAAGTCCGGTACTGTTTCGTTCGATGGGATGTAAGTGCACTAATTCGATGTTGAGAGGCATGGTCAAATTTCATTTCAATATATAAGTAATGTGTCTCTACCAATAGTTCCTTTATTTTCCTGAACTCAATGCAGGAGAGTTTATTTCTGCACAAAGAATGGCTTGCTGCTCGAACTCAGTGAGGTTGAGCCACCAAGGTAGAAACCTTTTCCTTTCAAAGTCTTAATGCTCAAATAGAATTTCGTTCATTTCTACCATTGATGCCTCAAGTCTCATATGCCAGCCTATAAATGAGACTAATATTTCAATAGGAGACTCTAATATACAGTTTGGATTATGTGCTGTCATTGTAAACGTAGAACAGGTGGGACAATCATGGCCGACCACCGGGAGCAGATGTTGCAGCAATTGCTGACGCGGGAAGAATTAGAACAGAAGTAGTATATACAATAAGGTGCTCTGTCTTTCTCTATATAATTACAGACACATTTTTCAGTTTTATGATTACCAACGTGAGCTAAACAGGAAATGGTGCAATAGTTCTGCAGGTGACCTTTATGAATATGATAAGAGCTCGCGGCCATCGTGGAAGAAGCATCTACAGAGTGAAGAAACGACAAAAGAGGGTTTTCTAGTACCATTAATGGGGAGCTCGATTCATGGCTTGATCGATCACTCTGTATCCTTGTTTCTCCTAACAAAGGTATTCTGCACAAACAATTCCTACCATATCACCAATAACACATTCGATTGTCACAAAACATGAACATACTACATAGCCCATTATCCTAAATTCGACATCATGGCTTATGAACTTCCTTGAATATACAGGGAGGTAAATTGGTAGAGAGACGACTGCATCAAAGGAAATGGAAATGGATAAATCATGGAAGTCCAGAAGATCAACACCTGACATCTATTACTCCCCAGCTGGAAGATGAACCCAATGAAAGATTCGTCTCGTTATTTCTCACTACGTCCACCGATCAGTTTTTGAGTATAGAATACCAAACCATTCAGGTAAATCAAGTGGCATCGAAAAGTACCCGGTAATTTTCTCTTCTCTTTATGTAACTTGAACATTTGAAGCCAGGTACAGCTCAAGAAAACCAAATTTCAGTAGCATGGGTGAATCATATGCATCCACCAAATACAAAAGCTGCAAGAGGTATTGCAGGACTAAAATATCACTTGGAGGACCCTATTTGCACTAGATGATGGTAGACTTGCGGAGTTACATATACCTGGCCTAGGTGGTGAAAATTCAGGGCCAACGCCTCAATTTAATATGCGAAAAAAAGTATCCTCTAAGCATGTCTGGTCAATATTAGATGCCCCGGAGACAGAAGGATGGAATGCGGAGTATTGTACAGAAGAACGCGGACCTTTGAATTGCATTGCAGGTATAAAAGATGAAACAAATGATGCAGGAAATACAAGATCGCTGACAAGGAGAAAAAAGGTAATAAAGCACAAGAAGATTACCTATATCCAGACACATCCAGAGTAGATTAGTGAAACATCCGAAGAATACAGTTTCCCAGATAACTGGACCAACGCTAATTTCCGACTGAGGATGATGCAAGCAGGTGAATCGTTTTTTATCATCACGGATGGGGGTTTGACCTTAGAGTATCTCTACGCTGAAAGTGTATGGCTCTGGTTAAGACACGATCATTTGACGCCTATGAGAGGTTCCCTAGGAAACTACAATGGAAGTTTATTTCTTGTTGACATGTATGGGACCTTGCTTATCAGAGAAAGGAGCAGCAATGAGCTAGCGTGGATAAACTGCACTGCAATGAGGAAAGGAACGCAAGTTATCGCAGGCCCTCCTTGGGATGGTATGCCGGGTAAAATGAAAGTCACAGCAGAAGATGCACTCTTCTTTGTGAGCAAAATTGGAAGGCTAATGAAGTTCACGGTAAGATGCAGTACCTAAGTTTTCGTGATACGGATTCTTTGATATGTTCACAAACTGTATCACTAACCAAATCCAAACATGTCGTGTAGGTTGCCCTCAGAAAGTTCGAATGGAGAGATTGCGGGAACCCTCCAGAAACCAAACTTGCATGCATAGTAGACCAAGAAATGTTTAGGCATAATATAGTGTTTGTTGTTGGAAGAAATGGCCGTTTGTACCAGTATAACAAGGTGACCGAGTTGTGGCATGAGCATCACCAATCTCAGCATTTGGTTCTATCCAGGTTGCCCGGAACTGCCATGAGGCCTTTGATGTTTGCACTAACAGGTTCACTTTTCATGCTTTCAGAAGACGGACGACTGGTTGAATATCACTGGAATACATTGGATGGTTGGAACTGGGTGGAACATGGCACTCCATGCAAAGATGTTACCTTGGTTGCTCCTCCCGGTCCATGCTTCAAAGGCGATCAATTGTTTACGATAGGTTCAGACGGAAACGTATACCTAAGGTGCAAGGACCAATCAACATGGAGATGGAAAAACTGTGGTTTCCCACATGACAGAGACAAGATAATGAAAATCAAACAGAATGGGGGAAGTTTGTTCGGGTAACGAACACTGATCCAGACGAAAATTGTGACCCAAAGGTTCGTATCCTGCTATCGACTAACCATATCCACTTACATACACCTGCATGCCAAATTGATGTTAAAATCTCTACAAATATGTACAGGTTGCTCCTACAAGACCAATTCCATTTTCTGAAGATTCAGCTATATTCGAGCTAAGAGATGGCAGAGTAAGCAATCAAAACCATGTTTCTAATCTCCAACATCTGATTAAATATCCCAAGTAACCAAAACATAGCCATATGCAAAGTAAATAATAAACTTTATGAACAGTTCATCAAAGAAACAGTAAAAAGAAAATCAATAGGAACATTTATTTCATGACAAACTGCACAACTCTAAATAGCAGGCAAAAACTCAAGTAAGTT
This sequence comes from Hibiscus syriacus, assembly GCF_006381635.1. Taxonomy (NCBI): domain Eukaryota; kingdom Viridiplantae; phylum Streptophyta; class Magnoliopsida; order Malvales; family Malvaceae; genus Hibiscus; species Hibiscus syriacus. Next base: position 3,430,889 of record NW_024061783.1, read on the forward strand.
CTTTTGACCATTTTCTTCAAAGTCTCCCAATAAAGGATTTCTGGGTTCTACAACAAGCGAACAACTTTAAGCATGCAACACGATTTTCATTGGAGAAATGAATAAGAAACTAATGAAAATTATTAAATGGTGCAGTTAGCTGAAATTCAGGAAGTTGAGGACAATCAATGGAAATGGATACGGATCATTGGCACTCCAACAAGTCCATGCAGTGCGAGTTATTGGATTGCTTTGGCATCATGAACAATTACCTAATAGTACCTGAGAAAAGTTCTTTTTTTTTACTCTTACAATTACTACAGAAAACTTTAGAATTTAGATGTAAATTTGAATGTATATTAAACAAACTACAGAATTTTACACATACCTAAATTATACACTTTGAACAATCAAACAGTTAATCCCACATCGTTTTAATTAAACATCACACCAATTGTATACTTACAAGTGCATTTTTCCTTGTCAACCTCTGAAAAAGTTGGCAGAGGTTGGCAATTCTAGTTGCTGCAAACAAACACGTGTCAAAAACAGTCCTCTATTTTCTCATAAAAATGATATAGCTCATATTCCACTTGTCATTTTCTATTGGTTAGATATACACATGCAGACCATGGCAAAATCCACTTCTTCCATGTCTTAGCTTCACAGTTCATAGCCTTCCCATTAAACCTTATCTTCCCCAAAAAAGAACAAAACAAAAAAACATGGCCATCTCCGGTTCTCCGGACTGGTCTTTAGCTTCTACAGATTCCTTTACGTCAAAACCCAGAAAATCTGTTCTCTTCTTTGCACCATGCAAGAAAACCCTTCACTTTGTCCCCTTCCCCACCTCAAACCTCCCATTGTTCCACATCAATTCTTCATGTAACTCCCCATCTGCCATCACGGACCATCCATCATCATCATCATCTTCGAGCGGCAATGTGCCTGTAACAGGCCTAAACGGATTACTCTGTGGTTATTACAAGACACTCCAAGTGAAGATGTCGCATATGATTTCTACCTGCAAGCAAAGAGAACCCAGGGTTCACGCCAGAGAAACAATGTTGAAGCTTCTGATAAGGTACTTTGTCCAATCCAAGAAATGGGATTTGATTATGTCTCTGTCGCATGATTTCAAGCGTTACAATGTCTTCCCCAATGGTTACACTTGTTCTAGATTGATTAATACTTGTGTTAAAGCTAGAAAATTCAAGGTCGTCGAGGCTTTGCTTGAAGCGTTTAGATCAGACGAAGAACTCGCCGTCATTGCGTTTAATTCCGCAATGGCCGGGTACAATAAGTTGCATATGTTTCGAAGCACCATATCCGTGTTCGAATCGATGAAATCAAATCGAATTCGTATGGATTCCGAGTCTTATTGCCTGATCATGGAAGCTTATCAGAAAACTGGTGATATAGACAAAGTTTGTTCCTTGTTGATGAATTCGAAACTAGGAATTTGAATTCGACACCGCTTGCACCTCGTGCGTATAGTATACTATGTGACGCATTGGCGAAATCGAGTCGAGCTTATGAAGCTCTCGAGTATTTCCGAGACATGAGGAAGAAAGGGCTTTTCGTGAGTTCTTCGGTTTACTCTTCGTTGATAATCCCGTTCTCCGGCATCCGCGTTTAACCGTGGTCGAAGAGCTATTCGAAGAGGCAGGGAAGGAAGGTGGTGAGGGATCCAGAAGTGTTTTTGAAGATCGTTTTGATGTATATAGAAGAAGGTTATTAGAGAAAACTTTGGATGTTGTTAGGGTCATGAGGTATGCAAATGTAAAGGTTTCTGATTGTATTTTTTGTACAATTGTCAATGGATTCTCTAAAAGAAGAGGGTTTCAATCTGCCATTGCGATTTACGAGCAGCTGCTTCTGCTGGGCTGCAAACCGGGACAAGTAACGTATGCGTCGATCATAAATGCTTATTGTCGTATCGGTCTCAACTCGAAAGCCGAAATGGTGTTCTCGGAGATGCAGGACAAGGGTTCGATAAATGCGTCGTGGCGTATTCGAGCATGATAGCAATGTATGGGAAAGAAGGGATGATAAGAGAAGCAATGAAGGTGTTGGCTAAAATGAAAGCAAAAGGGTGTAAACCGAACGTATGGATATACATTCATTGATGGACATGCACGGGAGAGTGAAACTTGAGACAGGTGGAGAAGCTATGGAAGGAGATGAAACGACGGAAGCTGCGCCGATAAAGTCAGCTACACAACGATCATCAGTGCTTACAATCGAGTGAGGGAGTACGAGATGTGCGTGAAGTTCTACCTCGAGTTTAGATTGACGGGGGATCAATTGATAAGGCTATGGCGGGCATCATGGTCGGAGTTTTCTCGAAACGAGCCGGATCGATGAGTTGGTGAGGCTTCTGCAGGACATCAAAGCTGAAGGGACTCAGTTATGGAAGGCTGTATCATTCAGCTGTGAATGCCCTGAGAGATGCCGGATTGGAGAACCAAGTTAAATGGTTGCAGAAGAGCTTTGATGCCAGGAAAACATGGTATAGAATGTAAGCTGCACTCAAGGATGGTATACATTTTTTTATTCGGCTCAAATGTCACATGATCAAGCTATTTCACAAAGGTTACGAGAAAAACTATAAATGAAATTTATGAGGTTAATGTCCAACTCTATATAGATAGACACATGAACATACAAAATCTTATGTCGGGGGATAAATTTATAAAATTTTAGAAAATAAAAATATGGACCAATTTTTATGTATGCTATTCATACTCTTGAAAGAATGCTTCTCATCACTCGAATTTCAAACAAGCACAAGATGTCTCGAATCTGCTAAAGCTCCCAACCCCCAAGTTGAATTTGTGTTAACTTCATGAGTTTTGAAAGAGATTTAAAAATTTTAAACCAATAAAGTAATATATATCGATGAGAGATTTATTAATGTCTAAGGTGGCCAAAAGATGTAAAATAATGACAATTTCATGTAATAAAAAGATGAGTGAAAAAAAACATCAACTTTGATGAAAGAAAATGATTAGATGATCATTTTTCTTCTTTCACATCAACACCTAAATATCATGCCATTTGACTGTTAATGATTTAATCAATTGAATTCGAAATTAAAGTTTAATGATTGAATTAAAATATTTTGAAGTTTAAGAATGAAATCTATACATAACCTTATGTTTAGTGTTAGTTGATATAGTTTATCATTATTTTATTATATCTAACAACCATAAACATGTTGGGTATGGAACGGTCAAATTATGAACACCAAACACATTATTTCTACAATGTCTCAATATTATAAAGATGAATTATTAAGGTCGGTGGGGCAATCGTCATTCTAGAAATTTTAAATTATATATCATCATATAGTCGTTTGAAGATATCAGAGTATTATAACGACAAACATTTAGAAAGAATTTTGTTAATTTTGAGTGGATTTCATAAAAAAAACAATTCAAAGAAAAGAAAAATAAATGAAATACAAATGTTTTGACATCGAACTTGCTGTAAATAAAGAAAAGAATATTGTAAATGACGATTTATCAATAATGGAATAAATTGATATGCAAATTAGAGTCTAGTGTCTAAAATTGAAGTATTTTAAAATTGGATGATAAAATTGACATGCAAATTAAAGTTCACAAAGAAGAAATAACTACATTATCAGGTTGTCAACGATTTAATAGTCTAATTAAACTCAAAAAAGGAAAGTTTAATATTTAAATTAAAACAATATAAATGAAAAAACAATAGAAGATCTAAAATTCCATAATATCCACTGTATTTTATCATAAAATTAAAAGCCTATCCAGAAGAATGATCACTGATTCGCCGTAAAATTGTGGATTGTGATACTTGGTTTTCTAAAATGAAAAAATCCCAAGCTGATCTAATCGCTGAAAGGGGCTTAGCACTAATTAAGTAAATAAAAAGAGCTGAAATCATGGCATAATTCAGTAGGAGAACCTGTATTTATTATTCCATTTATATAATTATTTATTATTTGAATTTTAAAAAAATATGGATGAAGTTAAAAAAAGGCTGAAAGTAGAGGGAGTGAGTGGTACCCAGATATTCATAATTTTTTTGTCAGAAACCATGTTATACTATGGACCTTACCCATTCATCCATCCAAAAAGATAAAAGATAGACACAACATGAGACAAAAGTGCCCTAAAGTTAACTTTAATCACATGAAAGAAAAGAACCATCTTTTTACCTTTATCCCACCTTTCTTTTCTTTTTACAGTTCTGCACATTTCATCATAATCTCTAATGGCTGCCAGGTAATAATACCATGAGCACAGTTAAAAAAAAAACCCAGAGTCAAGCTCCTTTGCCATTTTGGGTCTCTCATATCAGTATAGTTGTTGAGCTTCTGGTGGAGTACTTTATAACTTCATTGGGGTCTAGTTCTGTACACAAAGTGACATAGTTCATTCACATTTTGATAAAAAAGGTAAAAAGAATTACAATATGAGATGAAAAAGGAGTTACTAATTACTACTAGCCTTTGTTTCTGCACTATTTGTTGTGTGGTCCAGTAATGAAATGCCAAAGACCCCACTTGCATAAATCAGTTCATCTGTCCTTTACTTGTACATATATATTTAGTATTTTGATTGTAAGCGGTTTTGTATTGATGATGATGATGGTGATCTTTCAATGATCTTGTCTCACAGATCTTTTTTTCCCCTTTGTTGTATGGTTTTGGTTATACACCTTTTGATTTTGGTTTAATCTTTCCATGTATGCTTAATTGTCACTGATTCTGCAAAAGATTAGAACAAAAAAACAGTTCAATCTTTATGAAATGATCGGATTTCACCACGATGCCGACGTGTTCGATAGTGTTCTCTTACCCTGGCAAAGTCGATTTTCCTCGGTTGTCGGCTAGCTACATGCCGATGGTTCCTTCCCCCGACAAAAACCTTGTTATGGCAAGAGATTAATCATAATTAGCTTCCACTAGTTTCGTTGGATGCTATGGCATAGGGTGATGATGGATGGTGATATACCTTGGCATTTGTAGAAGATATGTATTGATTGAAGCCATGTTGAGGCCGGGAGCATTGGCTAATGACGGGTTACCGTTAGAACAAGATGTAGCCGGGTTTCGGTTTGTTGTCAGCTTCTACAGCCTCTGCCGCTGAGGGGAGAAGACGGTGAGGTGATCACCGGCTGATTTCTTCGGAGAAGCAAATAGGTTATCGGGAGAATGTGTTCCAAGCTGTTCATATGAGAAAAGCATTAAATTGATCACCAAAAGATGGCAAAAATTGGCATAGTTATTAGTTTGCTATCTACATCTAGCATTTAAGTACCTTTCAGGGAGATCATTTTCTTCTGTATCGGCCTTCCCCTTAGTGTCACTATTACCATTGTTTTTTTTGATAGAATATAGGCCTCATTAAAAACCCCCTTCATATCTTACATGTTACATAAGTAACATGAAGGACAAAGGAAGGAGGAAAAGAGCGCCTCTGAATTGTATTAATCTTGAACATAACATACAACCAATCCATAACCATGGTCTGCTTATACATAAGACTTAACAATCATAGACACAAACTGCAACACAAAAAACCAAGCCCCTTAAAAAAGAACACCCCAGCTTAATAACTATAACTCATAACCACTGATCATCCTATACCAGCTTTTGCCAACTCATCCGCTTCCCAGTTAGCAGCTCTCACAATATGTCTTGAGATGATACCCTTCCTTCCACATAAGTAGCTACGCCTCTTACCAAGGACTGAAACAACGGGGTACATAATTCTGGATTTTGATCCATTTGAGAGCCGTGGTCGAGTCTGATTCCAAGATAATCCTCTGAGTTGGAAAAGATCCCAACTCTTCAATGAGACTTAAACCTCTTTTGATCGCCAGCAACTCTGCAAGAATAGGAGGACCTCCTCCAATTATTTCAGAGAAAGATCCTAGTTCAAACCTCTATCATCCCTAATCAGACCGCCAATTCCTCCTTTATCCCATCCCTTAACCATTGCCCCATCCACATTAAGTTTGATGAAACCTTCTGGCGGAGGTACCCACCAGAAGTAGGAACACATCTATGATTCTGTCTTTTAATCGAGTCTGCCAATTTTAAATCCCCAACTAGAGAATCAAAAGGAATCTTAATATCCTTGAATCTCGCCCCAAACCAAGACACAGTTATGAATCTAGCAAGAAAGAACAGCAGTGCAGAATCCACTTTCCCTTTGTGGAAAATAATCTCATTCCTACATTTCCAAACCGACCACAACACCGCCCTTGGAATGAATTTCCAAATTGTAGATCTCGGCATTAACTTATCCCACAAAATTAAGAAGTCAATCACCTTATTAGGAACCACAAAGAAATATTCCAGCCCCTAAAAAATCTAGACCACAGAACCCAAACCACCTCACAATGCAAAAACAAATGTGAAATCGACTCTCCCCCTTCCCACACATCGGGCATAAGAGATCCTCAAACCCAGCCACTCCTCTCTTCGACAGCTCCTCTTTCACTACTACTCTTTGATATGCAACTTGCCAAACGAAAGCTTCTACCCGTGGAGGAGCCACCCCTGCCCAAACATGCCTCTCCCAATTACTCTCCTCACCCTCATTACCCTCCTGGTCATAAAACCTTAAAATACACGATTTAGCTGAAAAACAACCCTCCCCATTACCTAACCATATCCAACAATCTTCCTCCAATAATTGGAGAGTGGTACTATTCAGCAATGAAATAAGTTGCAACCATTGCTCAATCTCCCAGTCCACCAAATTTCTTCTCACTTGTATATCCCACACCCATCCTGAATAACTGTTCACTCTGAAATCTGTTACTTTACCCCTTTTGTTATTCGATAAAGCAAAAAGTCTTGGAAATCGTTCCTTCAGAGGAACAATGCCCAGCCAAGTATCATTCCAAAACTCCACTAATCTCCATTTCCAGCTCTCAAACACATGTTTTTCTAAGGCAATCCCCAAAATCATCAATAGAAAAGAAATTTTGAATAACTCATCTCCAAATCCAAGAAGCTCTAACTGTCCAATTATTCCCAATCATCATAGCATTTGTATCCAAATTATTCACACTGCACACCACTTTTTTCCACCAAGAGCTCTTTTCCGAAGCAAATTTCCAAACCCATTTCCCCAAAAGAGCCCTATTCAAGAGCAGCAAGTTCGGAATCCCTAAGCCTCCCAATTTCTTTGGCTTACACACTGACTTCCAATTCAACCAATGGATGTTCTTCTTTTCTGCCGTACTTCCCCATAAAAAACCTGCCATAATAGAGTTTAACTTGTTGAGAACCGTGATTGGTATCCGAAAAAGATAGGAAGTAGATGGGGATAGAACACAAAACAGATTTAACCAAACAGCCCTTCCAGCCAACGATAGGGAGTTTGCCTTCCAACCAGCCAATGAACTATAGAATTTCTGCACAATAGGCTCCCACAAGGCAACGCAATTTTCTTGGCTCCCAATGGTAACCCAAGATACTCGAAGGAAAAGAACCCATTGAACACCCAATCTCCTTAGCCCATGAATCTAGAACCTCTCCTCAACATTAACTCCAAATATTCTGCTTTTGTCAAATTCAGCTTCAGTCCCACCAAAATCTCAAAAATGAACAACACCCTCCTAACATTCAGCAAATCGCGAATTGTTGCTATGCTGAAAATTATAAGATCGTCCGCGAATTGTAAATGAGATAACATAAATGATCGATCTAGAGAACCTAGCTCGAACCCGAAAACAACCCCTTATCCACTGCTTTACCAACAGTAAATGCAGCAACTCCCCCCAAATTAACACATTGGAGATAATGAATAGCCCTGCCTTAGACCTCTTGCAGGGTGAATTTTCTCTGTTGAATTCCCATTTACTAGAATAGAATAGAAGTTGTGACACACATTTAAGTATCCAAGAGCACCATCTAACTCCAAATCCCATTTTAACCATTATTTTCATCAAAATCTCCCAATTCACCGAGTCATAAGCTCTTTTAAATCCACCTTAAATACCCCCCCTTCAATCATTTCTTCCTCCAAAAGTCAATACCTTCATTCGCAATAAAGGAGCATCCATAATGTGTCTCCCCGGAATGAATGCAAATTGAGACGGACTTATAACATCATTAATACATAAACTCAGCCTTCTAGCTAGGACCTTTGAAAGAATTTTTAAAACCCTCCAACAAGCTAATTGGCCTAAAATCGTCAAGCCCCTCCGGATTGGCCTTCTTGGAATAGAGAAATGAAAGAGTGGTTAATCTCCATATCCCAATCCTTCCCCTCATAAAAGTCCCTAAAAACAGCAGCAACACTTCCTTCAAACTTGACCAGAACTTCTTAAAGAAGCCTAAATTTAGCCCATCAGGACCAGCGCTTTGTTACAATCCGAATTGGCAATTGCTTCCCATATTTCCTCTTCAGAAAATGATTTTCAAGAGCCATACTTTGCTCATTCGAAGATTAAGAAATTCCAGATCCAAATCCACCTCCAAAGTATTCCCTGTTGAAACAGAGCCTTAAAAAGTCCACCACTGAGGCTTTAATCCTACTAGGATCTGAAGTGACTTCATTCCCCACTTTGAGGGACTTTATATGGTTCCTCCTACCTCTACCTCTAGCACATTGATGAAAAAACCTTGTGTTCTTATCCCTTCCAAACTCCACTTCACTCTCGACTTTGTAACCAAATCGATTCTTCAATTTTATAGAGATCCCACAATTGTTTTTTCGCCTCCAATAGATGCTGCATGGACACCATAGAAGAACCTTGTTGCATATCAATTTCCAACTTCTGAATTTCTTTTCCAAAAAACTAATTTTCTTAGGAAGCTCTAAATAACCCTTCTTAGACCATTTCTTCACAGCTTTCTCCACTCCTTTTAACACAGTGGAAATTGGTATTTTATTCTCTACTTTACATAACTTAATCAGTTCATTTTCCATCATCTCCCCAAAACCCCTCCTCCTAACATAGTTAAACAATTTGAATGGTTTAGGACCCCAATTCCAACCCCTATTTTCCAGCAAAATCATGTTGTGATCCGAAACAGACCTAGGTAGTAGACTTTGACTTATCCTTGGGAAAAAGATAAAAAATTCTGATCCACAAGAAAACGATCCAATCTCACATAGGTTGGAACCTCCCTATGCTACACCATGTAAATCTACCTCCAGCCAAAGGTAAGTCTACCAAATTAGCATTGCTCAGAAAGTGTCTAAAAACATTCATTGAACCCAAAATTACTTCACCACCAGCCTTCTCATCTTGTGACAGAACGACATTAAAAATCCCCTCCAAGGCACACTGGGCAATCTGTATTTTCCAAAAAAGAAAGCAATTCCCGAAAAAAACAGCTCTTTTTCAGACTCCACCCTTGGTCCGTAGATATTAATAAACCAACAAGGCCCGGAGGACTCTTCAATACTTCCCTTACTGCCAAAAATCTCCTATGAATGACATGTTCCTTAACAACACACTCATTCTCATTCCACAACGTAATTAAACCTCCAGCAGTTCCTTCAGCTGAAGATACTGCCGAACCCGTCAAGAAATTCCCTCCCATTTTCCTCAATAAAGAAGGACTCACCAACTCCAATTTCGATTCTTGAATAAATAAAATTGTGGGCTTCTGATCAACAACGAACCTCTTTATGCTCTAGCTTTCACCCTCCTACCTAGGCCCCTAACATCCAAGACAACACTTTCCAATTTGACATCTATATCAATCAAAAACCTTACAAACCAATACCCCTTAACTACTCCCATTTGCTTCTTTCTCCTTAACCAATGTAGTTGCTTTCTCCATAAAAACTTGCTTACCCCCTAAACTTCACCCCCAACATCTTGCTTACATTCCAGCACTCAAGTGCCTCAGCTCCTCCTACCGTCTCCCTTGGATTAACATAATCTGATCTTGTCCCCACACAGCTCTTAGCTCATCCCCTTCTTGATCTGGAATAAACACGCTTGCATGAACCTTTCCCTGTTTTACTTCCAGCCTCACTCTTCCCAGACATTCTTGTTGAGACATCATTGCTGGACCACTGCAGAGGAGCCCGAAGCTGCTCCTCAATATTATCTGTTATGGAGTATTACAGCCCATGTTTACTCTCCCATTTTCTTGATCCATTCCGCTGAACAAATGTCTTCCCAGGCCTTCCTGAAGCCCAATATCCCAGTCAACTTGTCATGCCCATAGGAAACACCCCCCATACTTTTCCCATCTCTCTCCCTTCAATAAAACCCTCTGACTTTCTATGCTAGATGGTGATCTCCTGCACTTTTCACTCCTGTACACAAGTCTGCCGAAAAGTTATTTTTTGAATTTGAACCAAAATTCAAACCTTCCTCGGAATCTGTGATTCTACCTTGCTGGGAACCTTAACCCATTCCCTACCTGATTCGATTATCTAACACCTCCTGCAAAACCACGTGCCCATCTTGCTGCGGCTGAACATCCTCTTGGCTCCAGTCCGAGGAGCTTTCCTCCATGGATCCTCTGGAACATCCTCTTCAACTATTTCTGATAACTCAGGAAAAAAATCGTCTCCACATTCAACCTTAATTTAATCAGGAATTTCCTCCCATATGTATTGATGACAATGTGTCATGAATATCAAATGGACTTGCGACCCTAAGCAGCATTTGCGCCACTCTGCGTCTACTCTTTGAGCAGTTTCCTCTTTGATCTTCACTAACTTGCCCATCTGGATGCCAAATTAGTAAAGAAAGGAACCGACCAGCAATTTAGAGGAACTCCTAACATGGACTGCACAATAAGCTAGGGGAATGCTTCCCTCATCCAAAACAGGATCCAATCTTTCAAACCAAAAGGACAAGCTTCCCATTTTTCTTCCATCGCCATCATTCTCTCCTCCACAGATTGGAAAACTACCAAACAGCATTTCTTGCACATCCCCACCTTACCACCTTGCATTAATGCCGTCGTTCCTTAGAGCTTTTTGCAGAAACTCTACTTCAAAAATTGCTTTACAGATACCAGTAAGAGATGATCTCAACCAGACCCTTTCCTCCACAGGAATAAATACTTCCATAGGATTTCTCATCTCCTTCTTACTTTTATGATTACCCTCTTGAACGTCCTCTGGATCTTTATTCACCCCAACAACTATATCCTTAAAAGTCCTTCCATCAAGAAACCTGTTCATCATCTCCCTCTTCCTTACCCTCCCTACGGAGAAGACAATCTCCCAACCTTTGTCCCTCATTTTCCAACACTATTTAACCCCTGAACCCTACCCTAAATTGCCTCCTCGTACCAGATAATTTCTCATATTTAGCTACTGTCACAGAGATTCGCCTTCCATTAATCATGACGTTGTTCATCTTTTCCACTGCATTGCACAGATCCTCCTTGCTTGCAAATGGACAAACGCAAACGTACTAACCTTATACTCTGGTCTATTGTTGACAAACGGAATGAACACCCTAATGACTTTTCCAAAATAACTAAAATGATCCTATAAAGCATTACGCTGCACTCTCCTGCTAAGATTATCAACAAACGCTGACCAAGTCTCTCCTCCATGGACCTCTCTAACTTACCAACAGACAACTTGCATTTCAAAGACTCACACTCTCTCTATTACCATTGTTGTTCTTATAATTACAATCTGCATTAATTTCATCCATCTGCTTATCGTCTTTTACGGCAGCGGCCAACTTTTTTTTTATATAGAAGATTAGGCTCATTAAAACCCCCTTTTTACCCTCTATGTTATGAAAGTAACATGAAGGACATGAAAGGAGAAAAAGAGCGCCTATAATTATATGATCTGAAGAATAATACACTACCAACCCTTACAACAAACTAAACCTTCCCAGAAAGCATAAGACTTAACAACTACTATCTGCTGGAAAGACTAGACACTAACATAAGACTGTGAACTAAAACCTCCTGAAACGAAGTGAAACAAACACTCCAACTCCCCAAATACAAGGCAGCTAATCAACCTATACCATCTTTAGTTAATCTGTCTGCTTCCCAATTGGCAGCCCTCAAGATAAGCCTAACCATAATATCCATCCCTTCCATAATAGAAACATCTCCTTCACCAATGATTGGAATAAAGGGGTGCTTAAATCCGGATTTTTGATCCTTCAGCGCATTAGTAGAATCCGATTCTAAAATAATCCTCTGATTAAGAACCTCACCAGAATCGATAAGCAAGCACAACCCCTCTTAATCGCCAAAAGTTCTGCCATAATTAGAGGACCACCCCAACCTTTTCAGAAAACCAGTGAATCAACTTACCACTGCTGTCCCTAATCAGACCTCCTATACCACCTTTGTTCCATCCCTTCACCATCGCTCCATCAACATTAATCTTATGAACCCAATTGGAGGAGGAACCCAACAAGAAGGTTGGGATCTTGCTTTGTGACTAACCATTGAATCAGCAAGTGTTAAGTCACCCACAATGGAGTCGAAAGGAATCTGCATATCAAAACTAGTAGCAACCAAGAAACTATTCTAAAATGAGCAATAAAGAATAACAACACCACATCCAACTTCCCATTCTTAAAATAACTTAGTTCCTGACTTTCCAAAACCGTCTACAAGACTGCCCTTGGAATGAATTTCCAAATACTAGAGTTCAGAAGAAGCTCATCCCACTGAGTGATGCAGTCTAAGGGTTTATTAGGAACCGCCCAAGCAATATTCCACAAATTCAAAATCTGGCCCATAGTCCCCAAGCAACCTCACAATGCAAAAAAAGATGAGAAACAATTTCCCCAAATCTGCCACACAACGGACATAAGGGATCTTCATACCAGCCACTCCACGCTTTAACAATTCCCCCTTAACCGCTACTCTCTGATGAACTACTTGCCATAAGAAGGTTTCAACACGAGGAGAGCTATTCTTACTCAATATTCCTGTCCAAAAATCTTGATTCCCCTCAATACCATCCGAGTCAAATAAAATCTTGATACATGAATTAGTAGAGAAGCAACCCTCTTCATTCCCCAACCAAATCCAGCGATCCTCCTCATCATGAGACAAAGAGGTGTTATTCAGCACAAAAAATCAATTGCAACCATTGTTCAATCTCCCAATCCACCAGATTTCTTCTGAAATGAATATCCCACACCCAGCCTGCAGCATGGTTATCCCTAAACTCCACCACTTTCCCCTCTTTTCGTCGAAAGAGCATACAATCTAGGAAACAAATCTTTGAGGGGGTCTTCTCCCAACCAAGCATCCTTCCAAAATACCATAGAATGGCCATTTCCTGTTTTCCACCTCAAATTACTTCTAATGCAGCACCAAAACCATCATTGGAAAAGAAGTTATTAATCATTCCTCTCCAAATCCAAGAGGCACGAGCAGTCAAGAACTCTCTAACATTTTAGAAATCAGGTAAGCGGCCAACTTTGAAACAGCTGAGATAGAGCAACCGCCGTTCTCTGCAGCAAAAAAGGGTAAACCAGATTGATAAATGAACATAAGGTGACTTTGTTCATATGATGATCGGACCAAAGTTGGAGTTAAACCTGCGGGACTTCTTGATCGCTGCCATCAGCCGGAAAAATAAGTGCATGATTTGGGAGCAAGGGGTACAGTCAGTGAAGGAACAGGGAACCGGTGGACAAACCGTGATTCTTTAACTCAAGCAGCTGCAAGATCATTAGCCTTCTTCGATGAAGCTCGATGGCTTGTTGCAAATCAGCCCGCTCCTCCAGTTTTCTTCTCAGCAGCATCTCTTGAGTATTGTAAAACATTTTCAATCCTAAATAAGTTCGAATCGAATTCGAAAATTCGCCAACAATGCAGCAAAATTCAAGATAAAAAAGAGCAAAGGGTCTTTTTTTACTAATCGAGATGGAGATCGAGTTGCTCCTCAAGTCGACCGCAGAGGGACTCGAGCAGGCCGAATGCTCCCCTTGTTCCGCAGAGGTTTTACTTCTCTTGGACTTTCCCTTTCTCCTTATAAGGTTTAACGAGCACATGGAATTCACAAACAAAATGAGGGTTCCCTTTAGCTAAAATGAGCTTCACTGTCTCTGGATATACAGATGTAACAAAACCAAACATCCTCTTTTGCTGGTAAGGGATCCTCACATCTAGTACCGGTCCATATATGCTATGGGAAAATCCAAAGGTGCAATCTTTAAATTAAACCCATAATATAGGAAACTAAACTCAAACAAGAATAAGAACAATCTTAAAAAACAGTGACTTTACCTAAAGAAATTTGAAACATCTTCTTTGAAGTTACTGTCAGCTGGGAATGTCAAATAAATCTGCCCAGAACCCGGATTAACTGCTGCTCCTAAACTCATCGCCGAAAAATCGTTTCTTTCCGGCCGGCACTAATGCCCGAGTTTACGAAGCTCGTCACCATCATCAAAGCATCCATGAGTGATGCACTGTAGTCATGAGCTTCGTTTGCTGTTGGAGAAAATGATTAAGACTTGCTGTAGGGAAAGAAGAAGCCCCCCCTCCATGAACTGAGAAGCCCGAAGAGCTTTCTATCTGAGTAGCTCCTGGTACTACTCAACTCACCGAGCTTACTCGGTGAACCAACGAGTGCAGCTCCTCCATCGGCACAATCTCCATGAAGAAACCTACAGCTAGTACCGTTCTTACAAAACCCTCTGGCGAAGTACAAACAAGGTTTCCATGCAAACCCGGAGTTCACATCATGATCAGAGCACCAAAACACAGACCAGGAACTGAAAAGCTTCTCCTATGTAAAAGAGAATCGGGCATTGCCAACAAATCTTCGGGATGGTGCTGGAACTGATAATCATCGATGAACTCACTATTATATGTATATTAAAATATTTATTTAATAAAATGTATATGTATTTGACATATTAAAATACTTTCAAGATTATCTTCGGGCATTGCCAACAAATCTTCGGGATGGTTCAATATAAAACTAACATCAAAGACTAAAGTACTTTTTAGCTATGTATATGTATATTAAAAATTTATTAATAAAATGTTAAAAATACTTTTAGTATTATATCAATTAAAATTACAAGAATAATTAATCAAAAAATTATAATAATAAAAAGATAAAAAGGAAAATTGGTTTCCGGGTACTTTCAGTTGTTTATAGTGAAAATATTTAAATTCATGATTTAAATATTCGATCTCCTCTTTTTCACGGGTTTATGAATTGATCTCGGGTCATAAAATAACGCTTAACCGAATAATCATTGATTCATATCGTTTTATTTTGACTTTTAGAATAAACTATACAATTTATCACTAGAGTATCTTTCTAATTTTATTTAGTTATTAAATTAAAAATAATAATTAAACTTTCAAATTACTTTTATATGTGAAAAATAGTAATAATAAAATAATTATAGAATATGTCACATCATAAACGGGTATTGATAAAATAAGTTTTTTTATTAATATGAGATAAGGCACATTTTAAAGATAAACTTTTAATCATTTAACATTAAACGCTTACACTTTTAATTTATTTAGAATTCAAACCCGAAATCACAAAAAAAATAATACCAAATTCTTTGACACTAAAATCGTTTGGTTTATGTTGATAAAATAAATTAAAGTAGTTAAAATAGGAGTAATTAAAAAGCTCAATTTAAACTAAAGAAATTAAACTTGAGTGATCAAAATACGAGTGAAAATATAATTTAATGATGAACAGTATAGTTTAGTCTTTTTTTTATATTATTTTATCAAAAAGCACCGTTTCTGCTGTTTCATTATTCACACCCCTCCCCAGCCCCCATTCTCCAAACGTGAATTGAAAATTCGCAATCCCTAGTTTCTCACAGTTGCACGCAGCCACGCACTAGTCGCCTCCATCGTCACAAGCGATCACTCACGGCCTTGCCCTCCATCGTCGGTTCATTTTCTTTCTTCCGTAGCCACAAGCAGCCAGAGACCCAGAGCCACCCAAACCAACGCCATTACATTTACGCCAGGTACTCTATAAATCTTCTTTGCACTGAAATAAAAATGGGTATTGATTTACCATCTTATGTTCTCAATTTCTCATTCTTTTATGTAATGAAATTTTGAGTTTAAACATGCAATGTTTGGTTCTCCGTTACGGACGTATGATCCCCATTTAATGTTTTGAATGTATGTTTGAGTATAAACATTTTGACTGCTTGGACTGGGTTGGACTATCCAGGAAAATAGAGTTTAACATTCTGTCAGGAACCTCTCATAATTTCAACTTCATTGACGACATTTGGATTAACGGCCTGCAAAAATAAAAATGTTAAACTTAAAAACATTCAAATTTTCAGTAATACTAATAAACCCTATTGTGTTGCAGACCTAAATTAAAATAATTGCTCCCTTTTTCATATTGTTCTAATAATAATAAAAAAACTCAGGACCTGTTTTGCATATAAATAGCAGTTTTGTATTTTTCTTTAATTCTCATGTTTCTGCTATTGTCACTTGACGGGTAATCATAAAAAATTTTGTTGCTATTGATATGAATTGTATTTGAAGTATGCTTAGTTGTTTTGTACTTGAAGTACTCATGTTAGTAAACTTTTTATGTTTTCCCTAATGCTATTGTTAGTATTTGATGTTACCGATGTTAGTTGGTTTGTATTTGAAGTTCCAATGTGATGTTTTTGTACTGATGTTTGTAAGCTTTATATTGTTTTCATTATTACTAGTTCGTTGTGTTTGAGTAATGTTTCAGTTACCACTGTTAGTATGATTTATATTATATCTAGTAGTATTTTTTGTAAGATGCTGATGTATATTTTTAATAAAAGAATGAAAAAGATACAGGGAGGGTTAAAAGTGGATGGTTGTTGCAACTTTATTTTCTTGCACTTTCCTCAGCCATTCATAATAATTTGTGCTAATCTAACAGCAGTTGCATGTTAAAAGAAAACACGAAATCAAAATGCGTTTAAAATTGCTGAAATGAACATGTTTCCTTTGTTTTCAGCAGGAAGTTCAAAGGCCAAAAGTATTTACTACTTTTTGGAGACAGCCATTTGCATAATCATCCTCCAACAACCACGTTATGGATCGGCCGCCTCACAACTTTGCAGCTGCATGCTAATTCCATGGCCTACACTCAACAGCAGCGACAAGCAGCCAATATTCAACAGCAATTTGGATTTCATCCACAACATCAGCAATTCCCCACAACAGTGCCTGCACGTTCCTGCCACCACATCCTTCTCAATTCCCATACCACACATGCAAGTACAACACCAACCACAACTCCACCTCAACTTCTTCATCTTCAGCAGCAACAGCAACAGCAACCACCACCTACTTCCCTTCACATATGCCTCCCCACCTTGTTTCTTCACCTTTCCCTGGCGTTTATGATTCTCCTCCACTCCCTGCTCCTCCCCATCTGATCCTGATCTCCAAAAGCGTATTGACAAGCTTGTGGAATATGCAGCTAAGAATGGTCCTGAATTTGAAGCCATGATCCGTGAAAAGCAGCAAGATAATCCTGATTACAATTTCCTCTTTGGTGGAGAGGGGAATGGTTACTATAGGTACAAGCTTTGGTTATCTACACGTCCCCAAGTGGACCCTACCCTTCCTTTCCACCTTCTTCTGTACTATGATGCATCCTCCTACTAATCCTGCAATGAATCTTTCGTCTCTGAATGCACCACCAATTGGCACTGCTCCTCCCCTCCTCCTCCTCAATTGCACCAACCTGCTTTCCTCCATTTTATGATCAGCAGCATCACTATCAGCATCCTCAGCCTTTCGTTGCTCTTGGCCATCCAGATTATGTTCAGTCCTTCAAAGGCCTTCTGGTCCACTCCCTCTGATGTTGCGATGGAGCTTACTAACATGCTTAGCAATCTAAATGGTACCAAAGAGTCAATCAAAAGTGCCAAGATATGGTTCATGCAGAGGTCTGCATTTGCACCGGCTTTGGCTGAGGCACTTAGAGATAGAATATTTACTTTGGAAGATTCAGAGAGGCAATTGCATGTGATTTACCTTGTCAATGACATTCTTTTTGACAGGTACTTCTCTATGGTATATGGCACTGTTGTTTAATTTGCAATGGCTTCTTAATGAGACATTACTTCTGTTTTTCTTCCTGATCTCTTGATACCATAGATCTCTTTCTTCCTCTCCTTATTATAACATTATATTCTTTCCTTTTTGTTTTGGTACCTTTCTGATCTTGACTTGCATTCATGTGATTATTTAATTAAAAAATTATAGTTGAACATTGGTATTATATATTAAAGTTCTCCCCTTAGATTACTGCTCTATATTTTGTCTGAAACTTGATTACCTGACCTTGAGTTTCTTACCTCACACATATGGGGATGTGTCTTCTCATTGTAATATAACATTGTCTTATGTTTTAGTCATCCAATCATGTTAGGTTGATGGAGTCAGAGCTCAGAAGGTTCATAATCATACATAACCCTCCTTATTAACTCCAATTTTGTAATTGATGAGTAAAATATCTTTGTGATATCTTAGACATGCATCTATATGGTATTGGCTAATTTGTCAACTTGCATGATATTCTAGGTCACATTCTATACAACTTTGTAAGAAATCAACCTTCCTCTTTAGTCTTTAGAGCATAGTCTTACATTCTTCTATAGTATCTGTCAATCACTTCAGCACCCAGATTGTATTCTCTCCAAAATTCATAATTGCTTCCTAGGCCTTAGCATGGTGTATATGCACGATCGCTCTTCTTGTTGTTGCCCTGGTATTGATGCCATAACGTGACTGCTCCTTCGGAACCTTCTTGACATTTCTCTTCAATATTTGCAGTTTGCAGAGAAGGGCTAACCCTCATGACCTTGATAATGAAGCTCTTGCATTTAAACCTGTTTTAGGTTCAATGCTTGCAAGAATATACCACAATCCTCAAAATGAGGAAAACCGATCTCGTTTACAGAGAATTTTGCAGTTTTGGGCATCCAAGGAAGTTTACAGCCAAGATGACATATATGTCCTTGAGAGTGAGATGATTAGTGGACCACCAGGGCCTCCAAAAGAGTTGTCTCATGATTCAGTGGAGTCCTCAATACCTGCAGGTTGCCTCTTCTATTATAATAAAGGACTTGGGCCCTTGTTTGTCATTTCATGTATTTCTAATTTTCCTTTCTTAAAAATTTTACTGTGAAGGAATTCTACATGATACAACACACAATAATGTATCTATGTGGCAGCCTGACAAACAAAGTTCTACTCCAAATGTGCTGGACCAAGCTGATAAACAAGGGGAGCCTGCCTCACTTCCATCGCTAGTAAACCAGCAATTTCTTCCGAATTCTCCCTACTGGGGCTTTTCCAGGGTCTGTGCCATTGAATTCTAATCTTCAGTCTTCTAGCCAACAACAATCAGCTAATATTGGTGAAAAGTTGCCCCCTTACCCACTTTTCCCACCTGGTCTTATTCCTGGAATGGTTAGAAAAATGCAAATTGGGAGTGGGGTGCCTTACTGCCCCCTCAGTCCTTTGGATATCCCAACATTTATACCTCCATCTGATGTATCACCATCAGAAGTTCTCGAGAGAGTATCGAAGTTTTTCAAAGAGATTGGAGAGGTTAACCCTTCTGAAGGATCCTGGAAATCTAATTCTAGAGATGAAGATGATGAGTATGAGATGGAACCTCCTGTTCGTAGAGGAGGAGCTTGTATCCTCCGCCCCAAATCAGCAGGAAGACTCAGATTCAGGAGCTTATACTGAGCAGAAACCAGGTCCCAGTGGCTCAGGAAGATTAGGACTGGGAGCAACAGCCAATCCCAATGAGGCAAGTCAATATGATGATGTTTATACATCTTATAGAAAACAGAGAAGCACCTCGTACCATTCATCTATGAGTGCACGAGCTGCCACAAGGTAAAGCCTTTCAAATATCATTTGAAGATCCATAGAGAATGGAATCAAATAGTCCTTGTGCATTTATATGTTAGAAATAGTATTAACTTTCCTCGCACAAAGCGGTGAAGAAGCTTGAAGTCTGCAATTTTGCTTTTGTTGAATTTTTTATTGGTGAGAATGGAAGTTTTGTCATCCATGGATTTAATTAATCTCTTATTTTACCAGACTGCCATGTAATTCAAAAGTTTGGGTTTGCAAAGCAGGATCTTCCATCTAGTGCAAATACTAAACATTGGTTGTTACAATTAAAGATGTTACGCAACCGAAAAATGGTTCAAACCAAAAATGTTTTTGAAAACATGCCTCGAGCGTAGGTACTAAAACTACATTTATATTTAGTACTGGTACTAGATGTAGTATCAATACCGAAGTCTTGAAATATTTAGCCCAAGTAACGAGTATTGATACCTTAATAATAATATTGATATTGTTCATCTGGTATTAATATAATGGTATTGATGCCATTCGAGGAGTATTGGTACTGTTCATCTGATACCAATGGATCGATGTCATTCGAGGAGTATTGGTACTGTTCATCTGATACCAATGTATTGATGCCTTTCGAGGAGTATTGAAGCAGGCATGTATGTGGTTCTATGCTGATTTTGTGATGGAACTCAATGCTCATTGTAAACATGAATACCTACTGTTTGTGTTAGGATAATGTATATCATGAACTCGGAGGATGCAAGAGGGTTAATCACTTCGTAATTAATTTTCCATTATCATAATTTTGATTTCATCTAATCTCTAACATTTTCGTGACATTATTTTATGATGATATTTTTTATGTTATTAAACGTGTTGTGTCAGTGGCTTGTTCAGTTTATAAAAATGGCACCACTATTGATAAATATAGAAAACAGAAAGATATATGTATGAATGAAAAAAATTAATTACTTGATTAAATCAGTGGTTTCCAAGCTATAAGGTTCAATAATATGATATAAAACATGAAATGATACGATCATAAAGATATCTTAAACACGAATTGTCCTGTCTATTCCATACAATACAGATCATTCCCTATCTAAAAGATTGTTTCCTACTGTCATTTTTTAAAGTATATCTCAAGTAAGAATCATAACGTACTACAAATTCGATATTTTTATGTATCTTTGATTGATAGTATCGTTTCTGAAATAAAATTTTATAAATTCATCGTTTCTGACATAAAATCTTAAATCGGTCTCGACCCAACAGCTTAGATATGCCTCCTCCGTTGACAGCACTATATGCTTGCAAGGAAGAGAATGTCCAGCTGCATCTTGGTCATATTAGTCCACTAACGAAACAAGCATACATGAAGTTGAAAGAATCCTGAAGATGCCAAAAAATACACACAAACAAATATGAAAGCCTCTTTGAGATAGCTAGTTACCATAAGCTGAGCCAGCTTGAATTCAAGCCTTATAGTTACAACATATAAAGCTCAAGGCACAACTACACTGAAATCTAAACCTGCACTTGCACAAATTCTGGAGATTAAAAGAGAAAATCTCGATAGCAGCAACCGAAGAAGAAGAACTGGGTTGGGTCGGGTCATGGTCAGTGACCGGAAGAATTAGAAACTACCAACAGCGCCTCCAACGGTGACGCGAGCCAAACCGCCGTCCTTCTTTGCCTAGGGTAACCTCCTCCCCTCCCCCAAACCCAATCTCCCCTCTCAACGTTTTTTGTCCGCTATTTGAGTACTATATATGAGTGCGGAATTATGTGCAAGTATACACAATCGAACAAGTAATACAGTGATGAGTGAGTATCTTCTCCACAGGGATTGGAGGAAATTGAAAAGTTCGGTCAAAGCGCTTTACTATGTCACCTAAGTAAAGTTAGTGATGATACTTGCAAATGGAAATGTTGCGGCAAAATGAATGGATGTTGTAGAAATTGTTTGATGGTAATATGGTAGCAAATTGAGATGTTATGGCAAATTGAATTTTGTTGAGTGCAAACAACTGAAAATGTAAAGACAAAATAAAATGTAAATATTGGATTTGCTTATAAAGACTTTAGACTCCTCACACGACAAGCTACTATGAGAATGAATGATAGGAGTTACTTAGGAAAATCTAAGTCTACTTCTCAGAATGGTTTACTTCTATGCCTTATCTGCCCGACAGAGTTTACTAAGGGTGCCCTATGCTATCTCTAGTTAAGGGACTTGACAGATTGAAGATGCTTTGGCAAAACCGATTGGCGTTAGCTACTGCAGGGATCCTATTAGTCCAGATACCAGGATATGTCTCTGCAATACCTTTTTGCGGCAGCATTAACATCTAACCTATCGCTCATGCACAACTCTTTTTAGTCGAATGAAATCCTAGTCTTATCTCTAAGGTGGATTAGGTCTAGTTACTATCTAGAACCCCTTACTTATGGGGTTCCTCCCTAATTTCTCTCGAATACTAAGGATATGCTACTTAGGCATTCTCTCGAACACTAAGTAATCACCTAAGGAATGACTACTCTCATAGCTCCTACAACCTTAAGGCATTAAAATTCATAAGCAAAACAGATTATAATCTAAAAACAATCATTCATTAAAGCAAATCTTAAATATCCAAAATAAACTCCCATAAAATAGGATTAGTTCATGGTGGGTTCGAAATAAGCAAGTTAATTCGTTCCATACAACCCAAATAGTAAATAACGAAAGCAAAGAGAAAAGGGAAGGAGGAAAAGCCTTCGACATGCACTGCCGGAGCTTCCCTCGGCCACCACGAACTGTCCCAGCGATCTAGCTCCTCTCGGACGTTTAGAACGCCACTCCCTATAGCTTGTCAGCGGAGGAATGCCACGGCAAAAACGATTGACGAAAAAAAAAGAGAACTTTTCCTACGAATTTTTAAGCTCTTGGCGACTGTCTAAAAATCTCCAAGTCTCCTAAAAAAGTCAGACTTCATCTCTTATTTATAGGGGAGAATGAACCTAGGGTTTTGTGTTAAAATCACACTAGCACCTTAAAGTTCATTCCTTTTATGTGAGAGTCGGTGCAAAGATGGTAACTGATCCCTCCATTATGGCTGATTGCAGAAAGCACTTTTTATGCCATGACAGCTGGCTCTTACTAAAAATATTTTCTTTGACTTTTTTTGTCTAGAAATGTCGTCCAAGATGTCGCGGCAATCGCATTTTGCTCAGTAGTCTCATCATGTCATGACAATTCCCTTTTGCTTATCTTTGCTCCCAAATCCTGCACATCATTATACAAAACACCTTCCCCATAACGCATCACTGATTACAAAATAAAATGATGCGACAAACAAAATTTCACCACATGCAACTATATGCTCCTAAATGCATCTATATGAACCTATATGAGCTCTTAGACAGTCAATAACTCAAGTGAAAAAATCCCAAATATGACATTTTTACGGAGTTATCAGTTTTCTTCTTCTTTCCACTCCTAAGTGGGAACTCCTCTTTCCCGGTTTCTTCTTTTTGGTTTTTTTTTGTAATCTATACCATTAAAACCTAATTAGGTCTTTTTTTTTCTATTAACCATCGGATCACTTAATTATTTAAATATATTTAATTAATTTATGTGTCTTTAATATTTAACAGAGATGATGGCGTGTTCGTTAATAAAATTAATATAATTTTACATTTGATCTTCATTATTATATATTATATAATTTAGTCTTAATTTTTAATTTAATTCAAAAATTTAACCCCCAATCAAGAGATGTCATGTGTCAACAAAATATTTTGACGCATTCATTATGATACGTGTCACAAATTGATTGGATTTTTTTATTTTTTAATATTTTAATTAAATAATATATTCGCTAATCAGGTGATGACATGTGTCACCAACTATTTAATTAGAAAACAATTTAAAATTATTAATAAAAGGATTCAAACTAAGGTGGGGTGACACCTTCGAATAGCATGTTGTTTAGTCGCTTCCAAATCTGCCGGGTAAGAGATGCGAAGAAGGTTGGCCATGGAATCTCCGTTCTAGGTAGAAGAGATAACTTCCGTAGGTTAGAGTAAACCAAGTTTAAGCATATAGAGGGTGGCAGAAGTTGTTCCCAAAGGTGGCGGGTTTGCGGACAGTCACGTAAAACGTGAGCGATGGTTTCTTGTTGTGTGCCACAGGAGTGACAAGAGGTATCGGATGCAAGATAACGACGGACTCTTTCACAATTTTTCATTAACAGACAGTGAAGCGAGACCCAGAGGAAAATCCGTAAACGAGGTATTGGGAGGGACCAAATTAATTTCCAGACTTCATTGACTTCATTCCAGCGACCATTGCATAGTGTAGGCGAACTTAAGCTGAAAGCTGTGATTTGTGGTCCAACGTCAGGCCATGGTATCGTCAAAATCATCGTCCATGGGGATTTTAATGCCAAGGATATGACTAAATGTTGCCGGTCTAACCAAGTTTTCCAGAAATGCTTCATTCCACCACCCGTTAGGGGAGACCAAAGCGGATACGCGAAGATTATCATCAATGACATGAGGGTTTAAGGCAAGCGGGCGCAAGGGGCCAAGGGAGGGAACCCATACATCATCCTAAAATCGGATGGATGAGCCATTGCCTACAGTCTAGAAAACGCTCGGGAGGAGCAAGCTCCAAACTTTAGAGAGGCCTCTCCACAAGGGAGAGCAAACCGGGCGTGAGATGGAGATATGGAAACGATCCAAAATATTTTATTTATGCCGCAAGAGCTAGATCCAATATTCATTTGTCCGTGTGAGGAGAGCATACCCAATTTTCATAAAAAAAAACGCCATGTTTTGCTCATGCGGCTGAATTAGTCCAAGGCCACCACAATCACGGGGCTGACAAAGAGTCCTGTTGATCAGAGAGATTTTGCTTCCAGCACTAGACGAGCCCCAGATAAAGCGTCGAATGCATTTTTCTATATCATTGTAGATCTTTTTGAGTAGAGACATGGCCTGCATAAAGTACACTAGAATTGCATTAAGCACCAACTTGGCTAACGTGATGCGGCCAGCCATGGAAAGAGTTTGAGCTGCCCATCCTGAAAGCTTGGAATTGATCATGTCCACAATAAAGGAACAATCTGAATAGGCAGGGCGACTGTGCAGAACTGGCACGCCAAGGTATTTACAAAGCGAGTCCACTATTTGGAAGCCTAATTTGGTCCCGATGGAGGTTTACAAAGAAGGCTGAGTCTTAGGAGAGAAGTAAATCAAAGTCTCTGATTTGCTCACCTTGTGACCAGATTAATAATCAAACTCAGCCAAGATAGTATCACTGATTTCAGCTTGTCGTTCATCAGCTCTTGCAAATAGGATGAGATCGTCTGCAAAGAAAAGATGTGACACACGTAATCTGTGGCGTTGGAACTGGAAAGGCACCCAAGCACTTTCACGAATCATCTCAGTTATGCGATGGCCAAGACGCTCCATTGCAAGGATGAAGAGATGAGGGGAAAGCAGATCTTCTTGTCGAACACTCCGTTGAGGCGCAAAAACAGTGGACATAGAGCCGTTCCATTGGACTTGCATTGAGGAAGAGGTGATACATCACATGATAAGCTCAATGAAGTTGGTAGGGAAGCACGCATCGAGGAGAGTATCCTGAATAAACTCCCAACAGATTCTATCAAAAGCCTTCTTAAGATCCACTTTCACAACCATCCATCCGCCTTTGGTTTTAGATAGACACAGAGTGGACAACCTCCTGATTAATTATGATGTTTTCAGAGATAGAGTGGCCCGAGACGAAGCTTGTTTGATTCAGGCCAATAATGCAGGGCATGATATGCTTTAGACGTTAGATAATAATCTTTGTTATCAGCTTGTAAATAATGGTGCAAAGACTGATCGGTCGAAAATCGGTGATCTATGCAGGAGAGTTTTTCTTAGGTATAAGGACGATCATTGTTTTGTTGATGTTCGGTTCAATCTCACCTCTTGTAAAGACAGCTTGAATCATGCGGCAAACTGCATGTCCCACTATTGGCAATTGAGATTGGAAGAATTCAGCATGGAGACCATCATGGCCAGGAGCTTTTAAGGGAGCCATATCATGAAGGGCACCGTGAATTTCTGAAGAGGAAGGGACAATGCCGAGGGTTTCCAGATCATTCGATGGGATATGTGGAAATTTGCCTGTTAAGGGATAGGTACCTGTAACAATATAATCAATAGCATATAAATCTCGAAAAAAGCAAGCGGCTTCATGACGTAGTGTTTCCTCATCTTGACACCACTCGTCTCCCGAGAGTTTAAGGAGTGAGATCGTGTTGCACCTTTTGCGTTGCGTGGTTTTGCGGAGGAAATACTTTGTGTTGCGGTCGCCCAAAGAAATCCAATCAATCCTAGAGCGTTGTTTCCAAAGAGACTCCTCAAGATCAAGGATCTGCTCAAGTTCAAAAAAAAGTTCAGATTCAAGATTGATTAAGAAGAGGGAGCGTCGGCTTTCCAAAGCCTTCTGGACATCTCTAATGCGAGCCATGATGATCCTCTTTTTAGTCCCTAAGTAGAAAAAAACAGTCTTATTCCATATATCAGCGGCCCTAGTGAAAGATGCAATGAAAGCGGATAGAGAAGAAGAATGGAGCTAATTATCTTACACAATCCGAGAAAAATCAACATGAGTGAGCCATCCAGAGAAATACCAAAAATTCTTCTTCCGGTTGGAGGAATTGGAATTTTTAATACTTAACAAGAGAAGCCTATGGTCAGATCGCATGCGCCTGAGATGGAAGACTACCGAATCAGCAAATGATTCATCCCAGTATGAATTGCAAATGACCTTGTCCAAGCGAGCAGAAACGTGCCCTCGAGTCTAGGTGAAATTAGGTCCTTGGTATCCCATATCTCTAAGTCCAAAGTCATGAACAAAGAGTTGGAAATCCAAGCTAGGTCTTGTACTTGCCACACCATGTTTCCTGTCAGAGTGACTAAGCGTGGCGTTAAAGTCACCAAGGATAACCCAAGGGAAAGCAATGGAGGACGCTAGACGGCGGAGGTGCGACCAAAGATATTTCCGCTTAGTCGAGTTTGGGCTTGATTAGACAATGGTTGCAAGAACTGACGTTTGCTCTTTGACATGAGTAATCTGGCAGTGAGCAAACTGAAAATGGTTGGAGATGATGTCCACCTTAACTGAATCAAACCAACAAATCCAGATACCGCAGGAGAAAGCCATTAGCCTCAATTCGATGCGAATACGGGAATCCTAGTGAGTGAATAACCATATTTGCTTTGACACTACTGATGTGTGGTTCGACAAAAGCTAAAACATCTGGTTTGTGATCGCCACGCTTTTTTTAAGACAGCTGCAAGCTTTTTTTAGAGATTCCTTCACTAAAATCAAATGGACAACACAAATTAATCTAGATTAATCATTAATTCATTCTTTATATAAATTTTTATGTACGTACGTCCGTATCCATACCAATGTTAATGCTATAATAATTCCTAAACAAAATTTTACCATACTATAATCACCAAAACCCCAAAATTCTGGAGGAAAAAAAAATCAAACACATCAATTCTGCAGCATGAGTGATGATAGAAATTACCAAATACATAGAAGAATGTGATTACTACAATCAATCCATAGCTCTTTTATATTACAGAGCCGACTTTTGTTGAAGAAGAAACAGATATATCAGAGCATCCATTGCCACCACTGCCAATGACAATGTTGCTGGTTTTCTTGATGGAATCTTAATCGAAGTTGTTGGCGATCTGCTATTGGAATAGCTACCGTTATACAATGATAAAGGTGTCGTCCGAAATTATTATGGTACGACAGCAATACCCTTTATTGTCGCAATCATGATAAACACAATGCAATTGAAAATACGAGTGCAACCAAAAATGCGTTCACAACCGTAATTTAAATATATGGTTTATATATATATATATACGCGTACGTATATATGAAAGACTAAAAAGCTTTTAGGCAAATCAGCTTCTGAGTTGGAAACACTGCAGAAATAGTAGGAGGAGAAAGAGTGAAGACATAAAAGCTCTATAAACAAATCAAAATCGCGAAGAAGAAGGGAAGAGGAAGAAGAAGAAGGAAATCCCAGATGAAAAACATGAAGTTTTCAATGAACTGACCCAGAAATACAACAGTATAGCACTACTTTTCTTTCTTTCTAAAAGGATATATTATTTTTTCTCAAAAATAAAAATATATTTAATATATAACATATAACATATATGATTTTTAATATATATATATATATTGTCAATATTATAATTGTAAAAATCTAATTATTTTTAGAATTATTTAAAATAGTATTTTTTCTAATTTTAAAATAAATACATCATTATTTTAAGAGAAAATAACCTCAGTGACCAAAAATCTCATATAATATACGATTTTAACCAACTTTTTCCGGATTTGCCAAAATGACCAACAAAATCGCAATGCGATCGCTAATTCGCAACGCGATCTCCATTATCGCAAATCAGTTTCCAGATTCGCAACGCGATTATTACTATCGCAATGCGATTTTCCAATTTCGCGTTGCGATTTTCCCAATTCGCAATGCGAATAAGTAAATCACAATGCGAATTTGGAAAATCGCAATGAGATACTGACTATCGCAACGCGATAATACAAAATCGCAACGCGATACTGAATTTCGCAACGCGATACTTACTTTCGCAACGCGATACTGACTTTCGCAACGAGATAATACATAATCGCAATGCGATTTTCAAAGTGCCATTAGTATCGCAAAACGTATTTTATTTTCAAATTCCAAACACGAATATTAATATATTGGAACACTGAACCGTCCACAGTATATCCCGTAATCGCAACTCATAACCTAAAACCTAAAATCACAACTCAGTCCCATCTCCATCTCTCACTCTCTCACCCATCTCCGACGAAATCCGTCCCCATCTCCGAAGAAATCCGTCTATCTCCATCTCTCAAAGCCACCCTCACAATCAGAAATGAAAAATCAACCAAATCAACCACCGAGGGTTAGTTTTTTTAATTATTTTCTTTTTGAATTTTTTGCATTATTATTAGGTTTTTCATATTGAAATTGATGATAAGTTTACTGGTAATTTCAATAATAGATTAACCATTTCACTTAGATTGCTTATTAAATCAACCGAGAATCGCAACGCGAAATGAAAATCGCAACGCGATTTTATTCTCTCGTTGCGATAGTCAAATTCGCGTTGCGATTGTCATTTTCGTGTTGCGATTTTCATTTTCAGAAACTATTCTTCTTCTGCAAATTGAAACTTGAATGAATTTGTATTACTTCAACCAAAAAACAAAGACAAATAAGAAATTCACAGTGTTTCAAATTTAAGTTTGAAGAATAAACTACTACTCTTTATGTTTATTATTGTTTTTGGTATATCTTCACAGTGTAGTTTTTGGTATATCTAACTTAGTATGTTTATTGTTTTTGTAGAACTTTTATTCGGCTCAATTGACCTTAAGAAATAAAGTCAGCCTGGCCAAAACAATTGCGTCGAAACTTTCACCTGCACAAAGAAAAATGTTTTGAGGATACTTGCTTCGGGCCATGGCTGAAAGTACAACATCCCGGTGGAGATGCGATGTTGACACACATGTTTCTTCAAACCATGACTAGGGATCTACCAGATACTATACAACGTCGTGATGAAGAGATATGGTTTGATTTTCCACCGGCGTATACGTGTTTTGGGCGGGAGGAGTTTTGCTTAATCACCGGTCTACGCTTTGGATACGATGATGTAGGTCGGTACACTAGACACATTACCCGCCCATCATGGTTATCCCGGGTTTTTCCTGAGCTGGAGAGGCCGAATCTACACGTGGAAGACCTGACGAGATTATTGAATAAGAAAGATGGTTTTACTCAGATGGATGACGTCGATGTTGTCCGAGTATGCCTTCTAATACTTTTGCATGCCGGCTTTTTAGACAGAGAGGCCAGACAACCTATTCCGAATGATCTAATCAAATTGGTAGAAGACCTAAATGCGTGAAACCTGTTTCCGTGGGGCTCGTATTTATGGAAAGCTACATGGAATAAGTTATCATCTGCCTTGGATGATCGAAAAAGTTTGCATGGCGATGGTTCCAAATACACTTTGACAAGCTTTATTTGGGCCTTTAAGGTAAGAATTTTTATATAATGTTTCCAAAATTATAAGTAATTATTTAACAATTACTAATGTTTGTTATTATATTGTTTGTAGATTTGGATATTTGAGGCCTTTCCCGCCATGAAGACATATGCAATAAAAACTTCAAATGATATTCCCAGGGCTATTTCCTGGAAGAGGAAACAGACCTTGCAATGGGAAGATTTACTACGGTATACGACAATAAATAATGTAAGTTAACATAAATACTACCATATGTTTATAAACAAGTTATTACTAGTACACGTTTAACTTTGTTTGAGCTTTTATATTGTTAGGAGTCCAACACTCCATTACAGAGGCTGACACCCACGGAAGCTGAGCTTGCCACTGATTGGTGGCAAGCTAGTAAGCGCTTTTTTGATGGCACGGATGATGAGCAGCCTCCACTTCGGGAGCCATCACCTCACCCAGAGCTATCACCTCACCCAGAGCCATCACCTGATCGACCCAACTATACACCTCCACAACGACAACCATCACCTATTATGTCATATCATCGAGCCTCTTCTCCACCATCACCGCAAGATAGGCGACCGATAAAGATGCCACGACGTTTATCTCCCTGTTCTCCACCTCTACCTCCACTGGATGAGTTAGGGGAGTTACGTGATGAGGTCAATGCCTTGCGTGATGAGGTCGGTACTTTACGCGGTGAGGTAGCCGCTCTACGTGAGATGGTAGCATCATTGCAGAATGAGATTCATACTCTACGCAACGAGGTAAGTTTAAGATTTTTCATATTTAACTTGATGATAAATTTACTCGTAATTTCACTTAGATTAACCATTTCACTTAGATTGCTTAATAAATTCATTCGGTTGCTGCCAATACTGCTAAAATGTTTTTGTTAGTATTTGTTTTTGGTTTTGTTTTTGTCTTTTGGTTGAAGTAATGCAATCCATTCAAGTTTCAATTTGCAGAAGAAGAATAATTACTTTTGCAACACGAAAATGACTATCGCAACGCGGAAATGGCTATCGCAATGCGATTTTCATTTCGCGTTGCGATTTTGTCGTTGCGATTTTCATTTCGCATTGCGATTTTGTCGTTGCGATTTTCATTTCGCATTTTGATAGCCATTTCCGCGTTGCGATAGCTATTTCCGCGTTGCGATAGTCATTTTCGCGTTGCGAAAGTAAACTATTCTTCTTCTGGAATGTTTATATATGTTGTCCTTTTAAATGTTTATATAAGTGCTTACTTCTGGAATGTTATCTGATGCATTTTGTGAACTATGATATAATAATGACTTGGGTGAATACAATGCAAGTTTGAAACATATATGTCTTTGTTTAATATCATGTCTGTTTATTTACTGATTTATGTATTAATTTTTTTTAGCGGCCCGATAAGGTGGATGCTTTACGTCGGGTTTTCCTTGCACGACGGAGTTCACGCATCAGACGGCGTGCACGTGCTATTACGTCTCCGTTCACCCCAATGGTGCGAAGACTCCGCAAGAAGAAGCCCGACTCACCTGTCATCCCTCAAGAGTCCCCTCCAATCGTTCAAGAGGCCCCTATCATCCCTCAAGAGTCTCCCCCCACCGTTTAAGAGGCCACTGTCATCGTTGAAGAGGTCCCTCCCACCATTCCAGAGCCCGATTCACATGGGGTAATATATCGAATTATTGAGAAACCCCCACCGTTGCCGGACATGATGGATGAGAGTTGGCTCTCGTATAAGTTACCCGCTAGTACCCTTCCGGTATCTGAAGTGGAGAGGAGACAACTACCGGAAACAATTCTGGATAATACCCTTTGGGCTAAGACCGCAGTTGATTTTTATCTACATGAGCGGAGCCAAGGGTGTTACACTGACATAAGCAAACTCAACGATGAGATGTATTTGTTGCTTAATCGGTCTTGGTGGGGTGTGTTATTAGGGGTTGAAGACAGTAGCTATTTCGATGGGGATGTAAGTCTTATATTTGTCTTATATATGATTTTGATTAATTTTTTTAAAAATTAATGTAATTCACTAATATATGTCTTTTTTTGTAAAATATCATATCGATGTGTGGGTGTCACATCTTCTAATAATAAGGAAGCTTAGGAAAAATTAAAAAAATTCGCGATATACAATAATGCCGGCGGCTTTTCACGTAGTTCACTTGAAGAATCAACGAGATGAATCATTTTCGTTGGGCAATGGACAAGCTAAACTTTATCCTGCATGGTGGGAGGTCGATAAGGTTAGTGTTTATTTTTTAAATTTTTTAAAGGTGTTCATAAATAAGTGCGCAAATAAATGAATTATTACTTATGATTGCAGGTGTTTATCCCTGTTTTGAAACGTCGTCATTGGCTTCTCGTCCAACTTCAGCTCCCATCCCTGAAGATAATAGTATATGACAGCATGATAAATTACATATCACTGTCTGATTTGAGAGATATTATCAAGGGATGGAGCTCTCATTTGGCTAAATTCTTGGATGGGATTAATTATTGGACTCATTCTGGACACAAGAAGCCAAAGAAGTTCAATGTCACAGTTGTCAGAGATGAGACCGCGCCACAACAATCGCCGGGAGCCAGAGGGGATTGTGGTCCTCTCGTATGCATGTGCTTGGCGCGTTTGACGACGGGAAGCACAAAGTTTCTACCTCCCACTGATAGAGATAGAGCTGCAGTAGGCTTGTGGTTTCGGCATTATATGGCTAGAGCGATATATTCGAGACGCTGCCTACCTACATCCGCGTTATGAAAGTATCCATTGTTAATTGGTAAGTCAAATGCAAGTTTTGTTAACATATATACTCCTTTTGGTTTGAAAATGTTTGGTTAAGTACCTAGAATTCAATAATTTGTTGTTTGTAGGTTTTAGATGTGTAGGAA
The DNA here is from genome assembly GCF_006381635.1 of Hibiscus syriacus. Classification (NCBI taxonomy): domain Eukaryota; kingdom Viridiplantae; phylum Streptophyta; class Magnoliopsida; order Malvales; family Malvaceae; genus Hibiscus; species Hibiscus syriacus. The sequence continues at coordinate 3,463,688 of NW_024061783.1, forward strand.
GTCTTGTTTGAGCAAATGTTTGGTTTCTGCAGGTTAATCCTTAAGTGAGCTGCGTGAAATGGATGTACGGGTGCAAAAGTTGATTCATTGATTCAATAATTGATGAGGAAATAAGAATTATTATTATTTTTGATTGTTTAATTGATTTGTAAAAAATGATTTGTAAATGTTGATTTGTTTAATTGATGTGTATATAATTCTTATTTGTGCTTGTTTAATTGATTGAAATGTACTAGTTGATTTGTTGATTTTCAATCTGCATTATGTTGAAGGCAAAACAGACTATCGCAACGAGAAAATCACAATGCGAAATGAAAATCGCAATGCGAAATGAAAATCGCAACGAGAAAATCGCAATGCGATTTTCATTTCGCATTGCGATTTTCTCGTTGCGATAGCCATTTTTGCGTTGCGATAGCCATTTTCGCGTTGCGATAGTCATTTTCACGTTGCGATTTCCCCGTTGCGATAGTCAAATGAATGTCTAATAAGTGATAACAACTGAACAGATCATAGCAATGTTCAAACCTAAGTTACTAATACATGCCTAACTGAAAATGTTAAAAGTGCACACATAAAATACACATAATACAACGTTTGCATTTAAAAATCACCTAAGTTAACAGTCCCAAAAGGTGAAGTCGGTTGTGATTGGGATTTTGAAGATGATTGCGATTTTGATTGCCTTTTGCTTGACACCATATGAGCTTTGGATTTTGATGAGGATCCATATTTTGGTAGAGGAAAAGATGATTGTGATGGCACTGATGAACCACATGTCAACCTTGTATGACCACTTTCCTTGCACCGACTACATGTCGATCTCTTCTTCTCTTCACCCTTAGACGGTATACGATCGTGACTTTTTGGTCGGCCAGGTAGCCTTCTGTCCATGGCTGGTGGCAAAACTGTTTGTAAGTCATCTGGTATGTCCCACTCATAAGGATGTTGCGAAACTAAAACCTGTTGCGAACTTTGAAAATCGCATTGCGATTCTGTATTATCTCGTTGCGATAGTCAGAATCTCGTTGCGAAAGTCAGAATCGCGTTGCGAAAGTCAGAATCGCGTTGCGAAAGTCAGTATCGCGTTGCGATTTTGTATTATCGCATTACGATTTTCCAAATTCGCATTGCGATTTACTTATTCGCATTGCGAATTGGGAAAATCGCAACTCGAAATTAGAAAATCGCATTGCGAATCTGGAAACTGATTTGCGATAATGGAGATCGCGTTGCGAATTAGCGATCGCATTGCGATTTTGTTGGTCATTTTGACAAATCCAGAAAAAATTGATTAAAATCGTATATTATATGAGATTTTTGGTCACTGAAGTTATTTTCTCTTATTTTAAAATTTTATTTTTCAAACATAATATTTTTATCCAAAAAATTCTTTTATATAAACCTGATTTTTTAACTCTCTCGAATCGGTCTTTTAAGAGTAGAAATCTTGTTCGAACCTCGAGCCGGAAGTACGAAAGCACTTAAAGAAGCTTCAATGGCTGCCGAAAACAAAGCAAAAGGCAACACTGTGACAGCCAAAGGCAAGAAGAGGAAGCAGTATCTTCCCTACAATGTTAGCCCAAGCTCTCTATTTTACTCTTCACCTCAATATTTTCATTTTTTTGTATTTCTTCACTTTACTTTTTTTCTTTTCTGGAAAACAGAAAGCAGTTAAAAAGAAGGAGCATACCCATTAAGGCCTGGAGTCCAAGGTTTCTTGATCACTTGTGATGGTGGTAGAGAACGCCAAGCTGCTCATGAAGCTATCAATGTTATTGATTCTGTATGTTTTTCTTTTCATATTTCTTATTTTGTAGTTTATTGTTGAACCCTTTTTTTGTTTTTTGTTATTAAATTAATTTCGGATCATTGGTTGATGATTTTCCATCTGGGTATTCGTTTGTAATTCAATTTCCGTTGTTAAATTTTACTTTTTTTTTATTTGCAAATTGATTGCTGAGTTTATTTTCTGGGGTTTGATTAATGTCCAAAGTTGTTTCTGATTTCTTCTTCCCGTATTTGTTTTATTTACTTTCAAACTGTATATTGTTTAATGTTTTGATTGCTCTGATGGAGAGGCATGGTTTTTAGCTGGGGGATTTATACCAGATTAAAATCAGTTAAAGCTTTGATTTTGAACTAATAATGTGAAGTTGAATCTTAGAATCTCATCAGCTTCTATAAATTTATAAATCGTAGGGCTTGAAATGTGATGAAAGTTGTGAGTCTTGTGACATTGCTCTTTAAGCCTTCTTCTTTTCCATACCTTAACTGTGTTCATGGTTCATTTTCTTTTCAAGTGTGTTTTTTTGTTCACGAATTATTATTTAAGACTATGAATCAAAGATTATCTGACTTTCGGCTAAAAAATATTATTTTGATATTATAGATGTTAGGTGTATCCACTTTTCTCACACTGTCTTGCTGCTTTATCCTATTCTCGTCCAATTCTTCCTCTTGCCTTCTCTTTATTCATTATGTTGACTGTAAGTTTACGTTTAATTCATTGATAGGATTGTTTGCATCCAAAGAGTCTTGGTTTTATAATATTCTCCCTTTGATCAGCAATTCCCTGTCATCATCTCCAATCTTTGATTTCTTCTCCTTTTTTTTAAAAAAAAATTATCTTTGAATTGGCTCATGTGAAGTAACTGAGTTCTTATTTTAAAGACCAAATCGGGCTCGTATTTTGGCCCAGTATCTCTGCAACGCCATGTCAACATGAGTACGGTGCCTTAAAATTCTGTCCATGTATATACTGTTTATTCCTATGTTTTAGTTAAGGCAATTGCTAATGCTCCTCTGCTATTCTTTTGTGCATTCACGTTAAGCTTCTGGTTATTTTACTTCCATGCAGTTTTTTGAAGAGATAGTCAATGGAAAGGATTTTGGAGAGGAACCTGCAGTGTCACCAAATAAGCCTCTAAATCAAAAGATTACTTTCTCATATAGTGATGATGAGGAGAAGGGTGATGAGGAACAAGAGGAGGAAGGGCAAGAGGAAGTTGTTAAATCAGATGCTAGTCAAGAAAGTTTAACAAATAAAGATTTGGATCATTCAAATTCAGATGATGTGTGCCATGGAAAGACAGCAGAAGAGACCAATGATAGTCAGAAGGATGGAGAAAATATTGAAAATCAAGTTGATAAGTCGGAGGAGCCACCGGAAAAGAAACAATGCCTTGAAACAGATACATCAAACCAAGTAGATAAGTTGGAGGAGCCATCAGCAAAGAAACAATGTCTTGAAACAGATACATCAAAGAGTGCAACCAGTGAAAAAGAGAAATCTATTGATAAGCTTATTGAAGCTGAGCTCAACGAGCTTGGAGATAAGAGTAAGGTTAGTAAAATACGACTGCTAAAGTTTGTAATTGATTTTGCAGATTAATGGATGCCAGAATGAGGATAGACACGTTTGGGTAAAAAAGAATAAATAATTTTATCTGGATGGCGGCATACCTTTTTGACCTGAGGTTATGTTTTTGACATCTTGCATGAAATGGGGAGAACTAAGGCAATTATATGCTTATTGAAAAAGTAGAAGAAATAAATTAAAAAAATACTTGTACAATATTTTTCTTGTTACTTTTATGTGAATTTAACATAGTATCATAAATGCTAAATGCAAGTAGCCTAAATGAGGTTGTTCCTTCTGTGTTACATTGAGCTTTCTTTACCTATAAAAACTAAAACCTACTAGCTTATTGTATTTAATTTATCAACCTTGTACATGGTTCATCTGATTTTTTTATTTGTTTAGAAATGAAATATTCATATTTTTTTCTGTTTAGTACTTTTTCCTTCCATATTCAGTTCTCTTTTTAGTGTTGAATTTGTCATGCTTTTCTAATGCAATTACTAATCATTCTCTTGTAAACAAATGGGTGATGCTGGCCATTATTGCATCTTTTCTCTTTCTATTTTTTTTTTACATGAACCTTTTTCCCCTTGCATCCTGGTCGAACAGAGGCTGTTCTTCAACCTTGATTCAGGCTGTAATGGTGTTATCTTTGTTCAAATGAGGAAGAGAGATGGAGTTCCTAGTCCCAAAGACATTGCGCAGTATATGATGACGTCCGCTGCATTAACAAGGAAGCACATGTCGAGGTTCATTCTTCACTTGCATGTTATGTTCCATAAACAAAGCACATGCACATGGGAAATGGTGTCTTGGTAGTAGCAAGCTAAAATCTTCTTGTTTCTATGGTTTAGGTTCATTTTAAGAGTCTTACCTATTGAAGTAGCATGCTATTCTTCAGAAGAGGAAATTACTAGAGCAATGAAGCCTCTCATCGAGCAGTATTTTCCAGTGGAGACACAGAATCCTAGGAAGGTACAAAATAGATGAATTCCCATTCTCTTTGTTTTGGTTTTCAAGTCATGAATTTCTTTTAGTGCTTCTAAAAACTGATTTTCCATAAAATACAAGGACGTATATTCAACTTAAGTTATTGAATCCATAGGATGGGAAAGGCTCATTGAATTTAACTTGCTTTCTATAAACATTGTTGTATTTGTACAGAAAAGTTTAAATGTTCTTTAAGCATCTTTGTTATTTGTCTTTGGTTGATCCCATTCAGACATGAATCAAACTTAGATCTGACACAATCCAAATGCATGACTTATATGGAAGCTACACGGTTTAAAGCCATTACTTCTAGTTTTAGCTCAAGGTGGTTGTTTGCTTAAATGTGTGGGGCTTCCTTTTCTTCTTTAGGGAAGGTACAATTTGGACCGGTCAAATCCTTTAAATAGCTGTAGTAGCTGCCAAGTGAGTTTTCACTTGGTGTGAATTTTCCAGGAAATTAGAATGTTCTCAGAAATTGTAAGATTAACTACTATGGATTTAAATCAGTGTTTGATCCATTACAGCTTTCTTGGACTTGATGTCTTGTACCCCCAATTTATCAATAAACTAAGCAGTGAAATGTATTCATGACGAGCCATTCAGCTCATGATTCGCTTTGATATATAAAAGAATAAACTTTCTAGATATTTGAATGCCTTCTTTTAGTTTGCAAGATAGCTAACTTGAACCCATATTTCGATGATTTATTCACTCTATACGGGTCAGGTTTGTTTTGCCAAGTGTTAGAACCGTCTTTCGGTTGAAATATCCGGAATTGGGCTTCGACTTAGGAAAATGAATTAAGAGTCGCCACCGATCATTTTAAAACGATATTTAGGTAGATCGAACACCATCTTACCTGATCTGCGTTTTACCAGCAATATGTCGGGCTCGGGAGTCGGTTACGGTCAAGGAAGGGTTAACACCCTTGAACCGCCCTTTCGGTACCAATTAATTTATCGGTTGTCTTTAATTGTGAAAATTAAGAGTTTAAATTAAAATTTTAAAATCCGATTCAAATTGCTTATCTTTGATTGGTTGAAGTTCTTCTAAAAGAGTAGAAAATGTTAAATAAAATAAAAAAAATATTAAATACATAAAAATGGGAAAAAATAGAAAATAAAAATAAAATAATAAATCGAATGGAAAAAGTAAAAATAATAAAAATAAACAAATCAAAGGGAAAAAAACAAACTGAAACTTAACTATTATGGTACTTGTATGATATATATGTACTAGTAAAAAAAACATTATATGCGTTAACCAATCTCCACTTGCACAAATTTGAAACTTGGATGGTTGATGTGTGATTGTGAAGTGGGGCAAGTGTCATGGTGGTTCGGTCCACAGGTGTAAATGGCGTGATTTGTGAGGCCATAATAATAAACAATGATAAGGGTCATGTGATGGTGCAGAAATAGGACCAAAATAAAATCATTCAAAACTAGAATGGTTTAATGTAGAAACAACCCATGCGTTAAGAAATGCAGTACATATTTAAAATACAAAGAGAAATTAAAAGAGAGCCCACCCTTTTTCTTTTACCAGATTAACACGAGAAGGAGAGAAAGCTTTGCCACCCTCTCGCCGGGAAGGGATAACTGCTTGTCGCCAATCTCCGATGGCCGTTCAACACCAAACTTCAAGGGAAGGTTCGTCTCGATGCTAGGAATTCGGATCCGGCCTTCGTTTTTCCTACTGTTCGTCTCTTTCTCTACCGTGTTTTTTCTTGTCGTGTTTCTTGTATAATTTCCTTGTGCGTTTTGTGTGTCCTCCCAATTTTCATCCCCTCGTACAAGATATTAAAGAAGTGAAAATGGCAACTTATCGAGCAACAGCCAATGAATGAGTGCGGCGAGGAAGCAATTGATCGTTTGGAAGCCACACGAAAGTAACAAAACACGACAAAGGGGTTTTGCACTTTAAAAAAGAGATGGAATGAAAATGAAAATGAAAACCAAAGGTCCCCCCCATTTTTGATGAAATTCCCAGCCTCCTCTCCTCTGTTCCTTGCATGCGTATTTATAGCTTTAGAACTCTATTTTTAGCTCGATTTCTCGAGAGATTTGCGTTTTCTATTTTTAATTTGGTGGTACGACAGAAAGCTCAGAAGATGGTTGCCGTTGGCGTGAAGCGCGAAGACTCTCCAAGAGTTCTCTATCTGGCTTATTGTGGTAGTGAATGGCGGAAGGAGAGAAACCCTAACTCACCTAGGGTTACACATGTGTTGGGCTTTGCTTGTAACGGGCTTTGGGTTTGAGCCTGATACAAAACCAAGCAACATTACTATATGTAAATTTCATATGTAAAAAAATGTATATATAATGTATACAGGTGCATGCACTTAAGTAACTTCATAAATATGCAATGCGTATTCACCATATAATATATGTATATAATATACTATAAATAAGTCATATAATAAATATGGATAAATTATGTAATGTCGGGCGAAAATTAGTGTCTACAGCTGCCCCTCTTTATCTTTTTTCGTGTAACGAAAAATAAGACAAAGACAAAAAGACTCAAATTTTCGTTTAGTGGAGTTGAAAAATTGACTCTGAAAGGATAACTCCCTGTCGAATTGAGTTGTGGATGGCCCTTCCGTCGCGAGGTTGAGTCCATCTCGAAATAATAGAGTTAAAGCCGTAGTTCGGGATTGGAATGTGGCTTCTCGTTTGTAGTCCGTATTAGAAAATATTCGACTGGAAAGTAGTTCTTTCACTCCACCATGTGGTTGACAGGCCCTCGAGCTGAATGAAATCGAACTCGACAATTTTATTGATAGATAGCCCTTCTTGCCTTGGGCTATGCTGTAAATGATATGCCCTCGAAGCTGAGTGTAATCGAACTCGGGGGTCTTTGGCAGATAGCCCTTCTCGACTTGGATATCCTTCGTCGTGAAGTTGAAATCCAATTTAAAGATGAATGTTGCTGGTGAGCATGATTCCCTTCGTCGTGAAGTTGAAACTGTGGATTGCCCCTTCGTCGTTAAGCTGAGCCTGGAATTGGATATCCTTCCTCGTGAAGTTGAAATCCAAGTAAGTTGTATTGTTCCAAGTCCAATATCCTCCGCCGTGAAGTTGAAATTGGCTCTGGGTTTGGGAAATTGTTTATTGACAACCAGCGGTCCCTTCGTCGTGAAGTTGAACTTGCGTTGTCTGGAGTCCAATATCCTTCGCAGTGAAGTTGAAATTGGCTCTGAGTTTGGGAAATTGTTTATTGACAACCAGCGGTCCCTTCGTCGTGAAGTTGAACTTGCGTTGTCTGGAGTCCAATCCTTCGTTGTGAAGTTGAAATTGGCTCTGAAATTGGGAAATTGTTTATTGACAACCAGCGGTCCCTTCGTCGTGAAGTTGAACTTGCGTTGTCTGGAGTCCAATATCCTTCGTTGTGAAGTTGAAATTGGCTCTGAAATTGAGAAGTTGTTTATTGACAACCAGCGGTCCCTTCGTCGTGAAGTTGAACTTACGTTGTCTGGAGTCCAATATCCTTCATTGTGAAGTTGAAATTGGCTCTGAAATTGAGAAGTTGGTTATTGACAACCAGCGGTCCCTTCGTCGTGAAGTTGAACTTGCGTTGTCTGGAGTCCAATATCCTTCTTTGTGAAGTTGAAATTGGCTCTGAAATTGAGAAGTTGTTTATTGACAACCAGCGGTCCCTTCGTCGTGAAGTTGAACTTGCGTTGTCTGGAGTCCAATATCCTTCGTTGTGAAGTTGAAATTGGCTCTGAAATTGAGAAGTTGGTTATTGACAACCAGCGGTCCCTTCGTCGTGAAGTTGAACTTGCGTTGTTTGGAGTCCAATATCCTTCGTTGTGAAGTTGAAATTGGCTCTGAAATTGAGAAGTTGTTTATTGACAACCAGCGGTCCCTTCGTCGTGAAGTTGAACTTGCGTTGTCTGGAGTCCAATATCCTTCGTTGTGAAGTTGAAATTGGGAAATTGTTTATTGACAACCAGCGGTCCCTTCGTCGTGAAGTTGAACTTGCGTTGTCTGGAGTCCAATATCCTTCGTTGTGAAGTTGAAATTGGCTCTGAAATTGAGAAATGGTTTATTGACAACCAGCGGTCCCTTCGTCGTGAAGTTGAACTTGCGTTGTCTGGAGTCCAATATCCTTCGTTGTGAAGTTGAAATTGGGAAGTTATTTATTGACAACCAGCGGTCCCTTCGTCGTGAAGTTAAACTTGTGTTGTCTGGAAGCTGCAAAATTATGCATGCTAAAATGATGGATGTGATGCACCTAGGTATGTCTAAGATGCATGCAATCATGAATGAATTATGATTTATTTCTTGGATGGAGTCTCGTGCTTTGTCTGCCAATCTGGTCCTTGGAATCGATCGTGCCCCATTTGCTTCTCGAGCTTGGGTTTTACAGACATTTCATATCTGAGATTGTTCTGTTTGAAAACGTTTTTCTCCTTTTTCTTGTTTTAGGAGAGAGAAATGATAAAAATGTTGTAAAGTATTGTTCGCAATTGAATCAAATTGTAAATGTGAGTTCAAAAAATATCAAAGGAATCAAGAGCTCTTTTAATGCTTTCAGAGTTACAGCTCTTTGACAAGTGTTCAAATGGATGAGTTGGCTTTAGGTTGGCCTCTTTTCTAAGGTTTTGGTAACCCAAAATGTCATTTTTTTAAAATATTGAAATATGCTTTGGCATTTCATGTGGGTGCGGACATAATGACGCAACTAGAATGACCAATTACTAGACATTTTATTTCGGTCCTCTGAAATCTTCCATTTGTTCAAGCTTTGTAGGCTCATCCAACAAAGGCAGTGCGAAAAATATCGGTCTAAAAATGAAATTCTTGAGTGCTCGTGTGTAGTCGATTATAACAGGTGTTCCTTAACTCCCTTAGTTCAACATTACCGAAAATTTCTTGCTCAGATAAATTTGAATTAATTTTCCATTGTCTGGCTAGCTGAATCCATAAAGTCGGGGCGTTTAACCAATTACTTTAGAGGGACAGCTTAACATTATAATCACTTTTATCAGGTTTAACTGAAGGGTTCATCTCATCACAAAGTCTTCGGCCTGACAAAAGCAGTGGAGCAAACACCGAATTGCCAAGTGTCCGAGCAATGTCATGGTTTGAATACAATCTATTCATAAAGCCAGAGCTTTCGAGTTTCCTCTATAACCAATTGCCTTAGTGGAATAGCCCAGTTTTACAGATTTAATTTCTTAAGATTGTCAAGAAGAACCTGTTATAGTCTAGGTGTTTGTTGAAAATAAAAAATTTCATCTTTAGAGCTCAATTTTCAAGCAACTGACCTAAACTAGATTCACTTACTCGACTATTCAATCTGTGAAGATCATTATCATCACTGAACGTCTTAAATAAAAAGTATAATAATGTCATATGCAAAAGGATGCCCCATGTTGTCCGCACCTTATGAAAGGAAAATGTTATATTGGTTAATTACAAGAGCAGGGTACGGTGTTTGAGTGTATATTCTGGGTAAAGTCAAATTCCTTGTTTTAAATCATGTTACTTCGTCAAAGATATATAACTTTGAACCATTTCAGAGTTTCTTAATTCAGATGATATTCAAAGAATTGCAAGTTTGCAAATGTGATTCATTGTTTAACATCTTTAAAGTAACATAAATTTATTCAAAAGTCCTTACAAAAACTTGAGAAAAAAATGAAAAAACAAATTCAAACAAAATGTCTCAAATGATGAAATGGTCTTCCTCACTTGGATGCCCCCAAGTTGTTGAAGTCGATCCGATTCTTGTTACGTATTTTATGTATGATTCTCTTGATTGTGGAGTAATTCTCGATAGTGCGCCCTGAGACTCCGCTATGATTTTCGCAATGAGCGTTCTCATCATACTACCTGGGGTATGAGGCTTCATGGATTTCTCTGGATATGGTGACACCACTTGTGCGTCAAACAACTGTTGGTAAAGCTCCTTATATGTCATAGAATCAAAATGTTCTCATTTTTTATGAGACTTGTGAATGTAAAAAAAATGAAAAATAATGCGAATGTAAAGAAAAATAACAAAATGCACAATATGTCTGAATGCATGATGCATGAAATGTTCGAGGCATTGATCCAAAAAATGTACCTGTTATTATAAATAATCCTTATTGGGGCAAAAGTGTTACGTCTTAAGAGACAAAAATATTTTGAAGGCATATACCCCGAACAGCTTCTGATAGGTTGACTAGTCTTATGCCTTCGTCTGTCACCGGTTGAATACCCTGTCAAACCTATCTGGCTCCTTTGGCTAAAATGTGCAAATAACGAGCTGCTTGCCCCCAAAAGGTCTCGAAGGACTGCATCGTCGGCTTTCACTCTATGTCGAGCTTGTTCCAAACGAAAGTGCCATCGGAGCCCTCCACCCAAAGTTTATCGATTTGTTTCTAGAATTTATCAATAATGATCTCCAGCTTAGCTAGGGTTTCGCCATCTTGATCTCGCAGTTTTCGAAAGGACTCTCCGGGTCAGTAACATTTTCCTCGTCTTGCCTCTGTACCCTTTGCCTCCGAGTGTTCTTTGACCACGGCTGGGCTTCTGAGCCTTTTATATCTTTGTATTATAATCTTTTTGTCCATTAATGTAGATTATTCATGTTTAACAAACACATTTTTGGTGGATCAATACCTCGTTTTAAATGATGCGAATGATGAAAACAAAATGAAATAAAACAAAAAATAAAAGGGGTTAGTGAGGTAAATCAAAATAAAAAAAATAAAAAATCCTACCACACATGATAATCTACCCGAACATGCTTAATATTCCTATACATACATGATTTCTATCCCGCATGATAATTTCAAACAAATCCTAGCCGCATATTTATCTAGTTCGCATGCTTTGAACAGAAAATAAAGCAGGAAACAAAGCATCCTAGGGTTTGGAATGAGGTCTTGGGGTGGGCTCTAATTCCCTGTACTCTCCCGGTTTAGGTTCTAAAAAGGTACTCGAGTTCTCATTGCCGGTGCCCCATTGGGCTTGCCAGACCCTTAGTCCTAAGCCTATTACAAGCTTGTGTGGACTAAGTTAAACTCGAGAGGACACATTCCCTTATGCCCACACGGTGAATAAATTCACACGAAGACATAAGGTATATGAATCCCGAAGGCTACTTGCTAGGCATATGCGGTAAATAAATTCACACGAATGCGTCGCTTTCACCCCCACTTAAAACGGGTTCGGAGCTCGGGTTTAGAGCTTAGAGATGACAATTTTGAAAAAATCTGAAATCATTAAAAAAAAACGTCAGTACAACTATTTATTTGAAACAAAATAATCAAAGATAAATAATTGGAATCGATTAATAAATTAAAATTAAAATTTAACATTTTCGCATAAAAGGACAACCGAAAATTAATTTCGGCCTGACTCACTTACTTATCCCCAGCAGAGTCGCCAAGCTGTCGGAACCGTCTTTCGGTTGAAATATCCGGAATTGGGCTTCGACTTAGGAAAATGAATTAAGAGTCGCCACCGATCATTTTAAAACGATATTTAGGTAGATCGAACACCATCTTACCTGATCTGCGTTTTACCAGCAATATGTCGGGCTCGGGAGTCGGTTACGGTCAAGGAAGGGTTAACACCCTTGAACCGCCCTTTCGGTACCAATTAATTTATCGGTTGTCTTTAATTGTGAAAATTAAGAGTTTAAATTAAAATTTTAAAATCCGATTCAAATTGCTTATCTTTGATTGGTTGAAGTTCTTCTAAAAGAGTAGAAAATGTTAAATAAAATAAAAAAAATATTAAAAAAATATTAAATACATAAAAATGGGAAAAAATAGAAAATAAAAATAAAATAATAAATCGAATGGAAAAAGTAAAAATAATAAAAATAAACAAATCAAAGGGAAAAAAACAAACTGAAACTTAACTATTATGGTACTTGTATGATATATATATGTACTAGTAAAAAAAACATTATATGCGTTAACCAATCTCCACTTGCACAAATTTGAAACTTGGATGGTTGATGTGTGATTGTGAAGTGGGGCAAGTGTCATGGTGGTTCGGTCCACAGGTGTAAATGGCGTGATTTGTGAGGCCATAATAATAAACAATGATAAGGGTCATGTGATGGTGCAGAAATAGGACCAAAATAAAATCATTCAAAACTAGAATGGTTTAATGTAGAAACAACCCATGCGTTAAGAAATGCAGTACATATTTAAAATACAAAGAGAAATTAAAAGAGAGCCCACCCTTTTTCTTTTACCAGATTAACACGAGAAGGAGAGAAAGCTTTGCCACCCTCTCGCCGGGAAGGGATAACCGCTTGTCGCCAATCTCCGATGGCCGTTCAACACCAAACTTCAAGGGAAGGTTCGTCTCGATGCTAGGAATTCGGATCCGGCCTTCGTTTTTCCTACTGTTCGTCTCTTTCTCTACCGTGTTTTTTCTTGTCGTGTTTCTTGTATAATTTCCTTGTGCGTTTTGTGTGTCCTCCCAATTTTCATCCCCTCGTACAAGATATTAAAGAAGTGAAAATGGCAACTTATCGAGCAACAGCCAATGAATGAGTGCGGCGAGGAAGCAATTGATCGTTTGGAAGCCACACGAAAGTAACAAAACACGACAAAGGGGTTTTGCACTTTAAAAAAGAGATGGAATGAAAATGAAAATGAAAACCAAAGGTCCCCCCATTTTTGATGAAATTCCTAGCCTCCTCTCCTCTGTTCCTTGCATGCGTATTTATAGCTTTAGAACACTATTTTTAGCTCGATTTCTCAAGAGATTTGCGTTTTCTATTTTTAATTTGGTGGTACGACAGAAAGCTCAGAAGATGGTTGCCGTTGGCGTGAAGCGCTCTCCAAGAGTTCTCTATCTGGCTTATTGTGGCAGTGAATGGCAGAAGGAGAGAAACCCTAACTCACCTAGGGTTACACATGTGTTGGGCTTTGCTTGTAACGGGCTTTGGGTTTGAGCCTGATACAAAACCAAGCAACATTACTATATGTAAATTTCATATGTAAAAAAATGTATATATAATGTATACAGGTGCATGCACTTAAGTAACTTCATAAATATGCAATGCGTATTCACCATATAATATATGTATATAATATACTATAAATAAGTCATATAATAAATATGGATAAATTATGTAATGTCGGGCGAAAATTAGTGTCTACACCAAGGACCCTGCATGAATAAATGACAGCATGGCTTTGGTTTAATCAAATTCAGAATGTATAATATGTGATGGGATTGTAACTTTTATTCACTGCAGTTTGCTGTACTATATGAGGCACGTGCAAATTCTGGTACTGACAGGATGAAAATTATAAATGCCGTTGCGAAGGCTGTACCTGCACCCCACAAAGTTGATCTTAGCAATCCTGACACAACTATTGTAGTTGAAATTGTGAAGGTGAGTACATTATATATCGACTAGAATATGAACTCTTGTTTTGGCACATTTGCTCTTTGAGAAAGATCACTTAATCCGGCTTTCCACTTCATTTTTTGGGGTTTCAGACAATCTGCTTGATTGGGGTTGTCGAGAAATACAAGGAGTTGGCGAAGTATAACCTGAGGCAACTTACATCACCAAAGCAATAAAGAATATAGATGCTGCTGCTTCCATTACTGGAGCTTCAAGCTGCACTTTGGAAAAACCTGTTAGCTGGCTGGCTTTCTTGCCCAAGTAAGTTAGGTTAAATAGTTTCAGAGTTAGAAAAAGAAACATTTTTTTATTGCCAAATAAGTGGGTTTTGAATCATCCTTTATTTCAATTCCCTGTTGTTAGCGTATTTCTATTTAAGAAGTCCATTAGATATGGTTGTAATTGAACCAAGATTGAACGAACAGGCCTCTGTCTAAATCGTGCTCGGTTAAAATTTTAAAATTATGTTTGTGCTCATTTATTTAAAAAGCACGCGTATTTATTTATTTAAAATTATGTATCCGTGTTAGTTTGTTTAATGTTCGTAAACAAGCTTATATAGCGTTCACTAACATTACGTAGCCGTGTTAGTTTGTTTAATGTTCGTAAACAAGCTCATTTAGTGTTCACTAACATCTTAGCATATTGATGAACAAACTAAATATGTTTGTGAATATGTTCATAAGCACATACTTGAATATGTTCGTGAACAACTAAAAAAATCTATTGCTTAATAATGAATAATTAACCGGAAATAAACATTATATTTTAGATTTAATAATCCAACCTAAATGATAATAATTATATAAGAAATAGATGTACAAATATAAATATTTATAAGTATATTTTATAAAAGATATCAATTTAAATAATTAATTTGTTAATGGTAATAAATGTAAGCATAAGTCATTCATTTATAATCCTACCTTTAAATTATTAAAAACATTTAACTGAAAAATTTAAGCATGCTATTCATCCATGATAATGATCATCTTTTTATTTCAGTGGTGCTTAATAACCTGAGAGTATACATGCGTTATAAACGGAAAAGGTACATGAATGGGAAAAAGAATTACATTTTCTACCATCATCTCCATGTAGTACATACATGAACAGTTACAGTGGGATCAAAGGAGGGAAGCTATGGTTTATAGCCAAGTTTAAAGGTACAACTAAACAACAATGATATCAAGCAAGAAAAATCACTGTGATTGATTGCATTATTCATCTTTACTTGAGTTCTTTTTGTGCTTTCCTTTCATGTCCTTCACTTTCTCAATCTGTCCACTTCCATTCTTCTGGTTGTTTATCGAATCCTCTTGTGCACTGCACATTTGAGACTTCAACTTGAATCCGAATTTCTTCGATACATTTCCCCAAGTGCTAGATGAACCCTTCACCCGCCCTAGCTTCTCGATTTCTTCCCTCATGTTCGAGCATTCTTTCTCGAGCTCGGAAACCCGCATTCTCATATTATCCATGCCTACCTTCAAAACCTGATTTTCTCTCACAGCTGAGGTCCACCCACCTCCATCAGTTGACCCTGCGAACCCGCTTCTTAACTGTCGCGATCCATCAAGATTATCCGAGACCAAAAAGCAACCCGCGATTGAAGTCCTAAGCTGAAGCTGTTCAAAGAACAGGACTTGGACAACTATTCTCAGTGGCAGTCTCTCATTTTGTGCAGCATGGGTACAGGCTTCCAAGGAGAGCTTCTGGCAGTCCATCAGCCGGCATAGTTGTTCTCTGTCAGATTCCAACAACCATGGATGTGACTGCAAGTTTGATAAGCATAGGAGAAAGTTAACGTTTTAAAACAATTGTAGCAATGAAGAATTTCAAGAATTTTTTCTTGCATCCTTCTTTAAGATGCAACGATTGATTTTAAGAACAAGATATTAGCTCCTATAAGATCGGGCTTTTCAGCCGGTTAACTTTGTAGACAAGAGGAGCAATTTACGTTAAAATGCCAAATAAAATGACTCAGTCAAAGAATAGACAAAGGAAACAACTTGCATTTGAGCTCTTATATCTCTTTAAATAATGAAAGAATTCCAATTTCCAACCTAATTTAAAGCTACCTGATCATTCTCGAAACATCTTAAAAGGGCCTCTAAACTCAACTTGGATAGAGGTCAAAACGTAACTCGCGTAATATTTGCAGCATAAAAAACGAAGAAAACAACATAATTAGCAATTATGTGCGGTAAGGATAGTACCTTGAGATAAATGTCTATAGCACGATATAGACCATCATCTAACGGCCGGGCATAGTCGGGAACTGAAGCAGCAAGAGCCTGAAACTTGGGGAGCTTCAAATGAACATCAGGGGCAACCTCCGCCAGGTACCCATCAATTAGCTTGGCTACCATTGTAATTGGTGTTAATGACGGTGAGCCAATAATCTGACCATCATCAGCCGAACATGGAGAGGCTCCACCAGTGATTTGGTCCATGGCAAGAAAATGTTCAAGAATTCGCTGCACACAGTCCACATTGTAAAGTGTTTCCATGGAATAAGAGAAATTAGGCATCAATAAATCTTCCAAGGTTGCTTTATCAAGCTGCAACCCGATCCTTTTCTCAAAGTTAGATAAACAAGATGGGCTTGCTCGGAGAATCATTGCAGTCCGAAGCAGTCCAAACAAAATCTTGGATGGGACAAGACCTTTCTGAATAGGAAGCAAACTGTCAATCTCCTCCAGCAAAATCTTTTGATCTTCTTCCGATAGAGGAGCCCCTAAGGCCACAGGTGCAAGACAGGCACTAGAGTTAGAATCATTAGCACCCTGACGCCTGATCAAACCAGGTAGATACTTTTTCGCATAAAAAGCAAGTGAGCCGGCAATTATCTCCTCTCTGATACAACGAGCCTCCATTGCTGAAATCAATCTCTTATAGAGAGACAAACTTAAATTCGACGCATCCTCATACCACCAGTCCAAACTTGTATTTTTTGGTTTGGCCCCTGTACTTATCCCATTCCACAACAAACTTCCACCAGGGCTCTGCATAGGACCACCATGTTCCATTATGGGCCACCCAAATACGTTGGGATCAGTAGATGCCATTGTGGCTAACGATTCGATGCACCTTTTTGTAATATTCAGTTCATCAGCATAAGAGAGAATATCATCACATGTTTGAAGTGCTTTGAGAGAATCTTTCCAATTTCGAAGGACTACTTGAGTAAGAAAGGTTTCAGTCTGCACAATAAGATTACCTTCCCCGTAGTCCTCAGTCATTTCTAGATGCTCAGCAGCACATCGAAGGTACACAACATTTGAGGCAGTGAGTTCATGTTTCACCCCATAGCAGAACTTCGCCACAAGTTCAAAAGTTTTGGGCCCCCCAGGAATGTCACGGATGCATATGGAACATTTTTCTTCTTCGTCAGATGCTTCTGCGATTAATCTTTCCATAACCCCACTTCTAGAGAGTAAAGGGAACTGCACAAGAGTAAGAATAAAAAAACGTATGGTTATTTGATTAGACACTTCATTTAACCATGCATATCGCTAAGAGTACATGTTCATGCAAGTTCACTCAAGAGAAATCAATAGATGACGCCTTAGAAAGATGGTGTGCGGCACGGGAATGAATTTTCTATCTTTATTTTGCGGAAAGCAGTAAAATGAGCGAAAAGACTTTATAAACATACAAATTCAACAAATTTGTAAGCTAAAAAATTAACCAAAGCAAGATCAACATAAATAAATCACACACAAGAGGCAAAATTTAAAGTTGTTCGGCTCTGTCTACATCCACCGATGAGAGAAGAAAAAAATCCACTATAATAATAGATAACAAAGAGTTCAAATACATGGAATTTACTTCATCCCAAACACTCGACACGTTTCACAAACCCCGTATATTACCAAAAACTCTTTCAACATCCATCTCTCAAATAGAGACCTCAAAAGGAACATATATGCAATAATTCTCTCTCACGGTTCAAAGTTTAAGACATTCTCTATATTTATAGAGCCAAATACTTGGTCACCAAGAAACCTTATTTCATACGAATATTTAGTTAAATAAACTTGATCACCAAATAATCTTCAACTACTACAATTACACCAATATTCAACTCAATTACCAAATATAATTTGAGTCGATACATAACAACAATATGCATGATGAAGGGAAAATTACCTTGTGAAGATGAAAGGACATTTCTCCAATTTCAACAACAATGTCACTAGGAAGTCCAGTTGTGCAGAACCTATAATATAACATGCATATAAGCTCAACACAAAGAGAATTATAACAACAATTTCACATGCTTAGGGAGATGCAGGGTGCTTAGAATCAAACCAAAGAAGTTTGGTCCCATATTATAAAATATTCGTATTTCGTACGTACTACAAAGAACTCATCATTCATCATAAATAAAAATGTGCAACCATATGAAATGGTACCATCTACTATACAGATGAAACACTAATAACCTAATCTCAATGATCATTAACACAACATCCTACATGACAAGTCCATCTCGTCCAAATCTCGGGATTCCACATTTGCAATCACTAGGATAAGAAATAATACCGTTTTTTTTCATTTTGTTTGATTCCATCATTGTTAACAAGCTTCCAGCATTGGTAAAAAGTGAAAAGGAATATTAACACTGAAAACAGACATGATATTAAACGGGGAAAATATAGATGATCTTATCTAATCTTAGTACTATTAAACTAAACATGATATTAAACCATCATAGCCTGGTATTCACCCAAGTCACTTATTCTATCATAGTTCACAAAATGCATCAAATAACATTCTAGAGGTAAGCATAAGAAATATAAACAAAAAGGATAGCATATAGGTTTAGCGCAGGTTCAAGATAGACGTCCTGCCATTCTATTGATCATTTAACTAGTACATCCACATGACAACTTCAATCATAACTGCTATATGTTAAAGTGTTTAAGAGTCTAAACAAATTTTTCTCAAAATAACAAGTTGGTTGAAGACGGATAAGCTACTCATCTTCTGCAAATCGAAGCTTTAATGAAGTGCATTACTTCAATTTCAACCAAAAAACAAAGGGCGATGGCATAATGCAAGTCTATTTACCAAATACTAACTTCACAGAGTTAAAACTAGACAACTGTTTAGCAGTATTTGCAGCAACCAAATGAATTACTAAGCAATCTAAGTGGCTGTAGCATGAAAACTCAAGTTTCAGACAAGTAATATGAAACCAAAAACTAGTTTGGTTGCTCAAATCCACCATCAAAAGCTAAAATGAAAGAAAGAGAGCACAACTGACACATCCAGAAGATTAAAACTAAGTAAAGCAAAACAAAACATCTCACAATAGTCAATGACAGAACATATGTAATATAATTGCAGAGATCAATTACATACCAAGCCTGCCCTTGTCTTTGAAACGCATCAGTTTTGGATCCAAGCTTCACGCAAGCCATTGTCTCACCTTGAAAAGACAGATGCTTTAACCCAATTTTACTCGAGTGCTCAAGCCAGTTCTTTCCCAAAAGGCCAAACCTTGAAATTTAACCCAAATGTAGCTTCTTCTTCAACATGTAAATCAAAGAAAACCCACTAAAAAATCAGGTAAAAAAAAACTTGCTTCAACTTGAAAGACACCTCCAAATCCCTGCCTAACACCAGAGAATCTCCAAATCAGACACCGAATGGGGGTTGTTCGTTTAGGTCAACTTCTCAAAAAACAAAAAACAAAAAACCCAACAGCCCAAAATGAATAATATAAGCCCCCTGAAAACACTCGCCAACAAAATTCCAAAGTTTGGAAAAACAGAAGGACCAAGAACACTACTCAATGCCCCTTTAGAAATAGCATTAAAGCGAAAAAGAAGAGCTCTGTCACTGTGACTGTGAGATACTGTTTTTTAGTGACTTCTTTTTTATTGGTTATACCCCCATGGAAACGATAATAATTCATTGCCTTTGAAAGCTTTTCAAAGCCATAATGATGATTTTGTTACATAGTATAGTAAGGCTTAAATGAAAAAACAACTCCGGACTATGTTTTTTAATTATATTTTAATTAAAATTAAAAAAAATAATAAAATTTCTTTTATTTTGGTACTCAAATGTATACAAGAGAAAAGCCAAAAAGATAGAGGAAGGAAAGGAGCAGAGCGACATATGTGGGGGCATTAATGGCCGCTCTGAATAACCCAAAACCGATACCTCCTTCACGCTCGCATGCTTCCACGTGAGTCCTTTGCCTTACAATTTACTCTTTGTTTTCCCGATGCTCGAGTAGGACGTAGGGCAATGCTTATTTATCCTTTTACTTTCCTATTTTATAATATATTACTGCTACACCTATTATTAAAATATAGTTTTAATAGCATGAATTAATTTATCTTAATAATTAAAATAATAATAATAATTTTTAAAAATTTTATATTCGATTACTAATAATAATAAAATATTTAAATATTTATTATCAAATGATTAAGAGTTTTAAAAATATATATTATCAATTTAATCACTACAAGGTAATGGTTAAAGAGACCAAAGATTTAGGGTAATGGTTATTTTATCATTTTCTATTTTATAATATGGGTTTAATATTGTCTAAATTATACATTTTTTTACGAATAGTTGTCTAAGATATTTTTTTTGACTTATCTTAATGTTTAACTTTACAAACATTAACATTTTAGTTGTTCGGTCCGTTAACGGCGATAGTTTCTTCCGTTAAGTGATATATGTCATGTTCAAGTAATTTTAAAAAAATTATTTAAAATTAAAAAAAATATTATATTTTTATGAAATAAAAGAGCCCAAAATTTTTGAAAACCTTAAAAAAGAACACAAAACTTTAAAAAAAAATATTCCAATCCTTATACCCATGCTAGCCAACAGTAACGGGGTTTTTGCACAGTTTATAATCAAATGATTGAGAATCTCTAAAATAGATATTATCACTTGTAGTGATCATATATTGATAAAAAATCATAACTTTAATATTAAGGATTTATTATACTATTTTAATTTTAAATATTTATTTTTTATTGAAGTAAATATTTAATATTTAATTATTTCCTATCATTTTTTAAAAATATTGTCAGTCTTCATCAATGAATGGTTTAGATTCTATTTTTTTAATTAGTTGTCATTATAAATAAAATTAAGTGTTTTAAAGGTAATTTTGGATAGTTGAGATTTTGATTTTATATTCATATAGATAGATTTTCACCGTTGAAGTGTTTTGTGATAAATTTTGAGACTTCTAGTTTTTTTTATGTGAAAAGCAAAATTAAAATGAAAATTCATACATGAAAATTGGTGCACTAGAAATAGATATTCTCAAAATTGAAGTGCTTGGGGCTTAAGATTATTTGGTTTCTTAAAAATGAATTAATTTTTAAACTTTCTCCCTTGTTTTATGTGTGTTTCTACAAATAATCGAAAAAAAAGACAATTATTAAAGGTCACGTGTCACACATTTATTAGATAATTTTTTACATATAACGTAAAAGTGTTTACGAAGTCACAAGTATATTTGACTAGTTAATCAAGTTGTTTATCTTTGTTCCCTTGTATACCCTTAGGTCGAGTCTTATGTACACTAGGAGTACTTTAATTCCTTCCTCCTCCAGAATCTCCCCTTCCCCTTCCTCTCTATATAAGATTATTTGGTTTCTTAAAAATGAATTACTTTTTAAACTTTCTCCCTTGTTTTATGTGTGTTTCTACAAATAATCGAAAAAAAAGACAATTATTAAAGGTCACGTGTCACACATTTATTAGATAATTTTTTACATACAACGTAAAAGTGTTTACGAAGTCACAAGTATATTTGACTAGTTAATCAAGTTGTTTATCTTTGTTCCCTCGTATACCCTTAGGTCACGAGTCTTACGTACACTAGGAGTACTTTAATTCCTTCCTCCTCCAGAGTCTCCCCTTCCCCTTCCTCTCTATATAAGATTAGGGTGAGATTTAGAGTTTATCAAAGAAAAATGATCATAATTTAAAAAATAACAATTTAGATAAAAAAAAAGGGGGGGTCAACTAATGATATCATAAAAATAATAGGACCAAATGATGTCAAAATAAAATGTAAAAATGATAGAATGACCAAAACTATAATTTCATACATTAAAGAAGGGATATTATTATTTTTTTTTCTTTTCATTTTTAATGAATAAAATGCAACCTTTGCCTACCTAGCATCTACCTGTCAAATTTATTATGAAGGCAATGTTAACCAAAGTTTCTATTTTTAGTTACACTACTAATAAATATAAACACTTTAGTTTAGGGACCAGCCTTAAACTATATACTGAATGGTGTTAATTTGATATGTTATATTAGAATATAATGATATAAAATTCTAAAAATCTGAGAATATAAAATTAAAGTGAAAAGGGTTATAATATAAATATTTAAATTATAAAAAAATAATTCTATATCTGCTTGAGTTTAAAATAATTAGCCACCATCTACATAATTTCATTTATATATTTCATTATTATGGAACATAGTTCTTTTTATTAATTTTAAGTAAGTGTTGTTTTTGGATGATGAATTTTTTATTTAAATATTTATTTTAGGGTTTTGTACAGGTAGGCCATGTGGACCCCTTACCTATATTTCGCATTAACAATAAAGATACAAATTCCTATTAATGAATTAAACTTAATTTTACATTACAAAGTTACTTAACATTACCTTATTTATAGTCATTATTCCTTAAAAAATTACTTAAATACATTTTTCTACAATATATTTTTGTTTTTCACCGGCATAATAGTTACTAGGGGTGTATTCGGTTCGGTTCGATTTTTTACTAAAAATGGAACTGAACCGTAATAAACGGTTTTTTAAAATATAAACCGAAATCGAATGGTTAAAAAACCGAAATATGTGAAATCGATTTTTTTTGTTCGGTTCGGTTCAATAATGCGGTTTTTCATAAACTGAAAGTATTATTAGATTTATGATTTTTTTGTATTTACTTTAATTGGGCATTTGGGCTTACCGTTTATGGGTAAGGGTAAGTGGGTAATCGATTGAACTGACCCAAATTGTTTTGTTCGGTTCAATATGGAACAAATGAGTTTCATATGGAAAACCCGAACCGAATTAAAAAAATTTGAATGTTTAAATCAATCCGAAACCGAACCGTATAAGGTTAATTCGAACCGAACCGTTTTATTTGATTCGTGTCGATTTTTCGATTTTCTCGGTTCGTTGCTCAGCCTTAATAGTAGTTACTTCTTGGGACAAGTGTATATAAAGTTTGGATTAAACTAATAAAAATGGACGGAGGGAAAAAATAGAAATATAAAGATGTAATCGGAATAATTTTTAAATTTTACACCCTAAAATAAATTTTTTAACTCTGTTTCTGTCTATTTATTTGCACGTCAACAGCTAAATTTACCCTATACGCTAACTTTGTCTATTAAAGCTTTCACTTACCAAGTAAACTAACCATTTTCTGTTTCAATGATCATATACATAGTAGGCATTCACATACCAATCATCTATTCTTATAATTATAAACCATCAAGCGACATGTGAGATATCCTTATCTCTTTTATCCATCTTTTGTCACTGTATTTTTTTATGATATAACATACACAAACATCATCACACACATATACATGGTGGTTGTGCTTTGAAAATTAAGGACACTTATTTCATATTGAAAGGAAACATCTTTTGTGAAGGGTATTTAAAGAGACACCTTCTTCCCTCCTTGTTGAATGTGGATAAGATATTCCCTCGAACGCGAGCGTCGCAGTCATTCGTTCGTCCAGTTGCTTGGCTCTTGATCGTAGTCATGGTCATTGTAGCATCTCCTCGTGCATTTTATGTTTTTTTAGAAAAAATATAGAAGAATTGCAAATGTTTGTAAAACTGAAATGATTTTTTTTAAAAACACATTTGTAGGTAGAATGATATTTTTTAAATCAGTAATTTAATTGTTGTATTTATCCGTTATTAGTTAGCTGACAGATAACAAACTAAAATTTAATCTGCTATGAATTTACAACTGTAACGGTTGTTTCTTTCTGGAAATTTGACTGATACATTTCCATGGTTGAACCTAGATGATTTTGAGGTTACGTTCGAACCTTAATTCATGTAGACAACAGATTAATTGCCGATTTTATCAAAAAAAAATAAAGGAGCCTTGATTTCAATTGATATAATAGCTAGTTTAATAGCTATTTTTTCAGTATGAATCTAGACTATTTTGTGTTCAAGTTTAGCCAGCTATTAACAGAGGAATCAAAAAATTAATTACGTGATTAATTCAGAAATAAATTAGTGCTTATGAATGATTCTTTTTTACGATTTTACCCATGCATTCAGCCTATAAATAGATATGATTTTTCTCATTTTTATATCATCTAACAATTGAAAGCATTTCCTCTCCTTTATAAATTCTCTTAAAAGCTTTATTCCTTTTTCCACTGAGGAGCAATTCCACCTTTGTTCACTCTGAAATTTGGGTGTACGAATTTTAAAAGAGTCGTGCTAACCTCGGGGGACAATCGCCTATAGCAGCGATTACACACATCTAGACGAAACTCGTTTCTAAGACAGTGGTTTATACCACGAAACGATTATTCGATTTACTGTTTATTTATTTTATTAATTTTCAGTCAGTGCCAACGATCTCATTTTGCAGTTTCTATTTCCAACAATTTAAAAATAAACTTTAAACTGCAAAGGGTTGAACACCATGACTAAGCTTGTTCATGACCTATCTAAGTTTGACGCTCTTGACAGGACAAATTATAGGAGGTGGTACCAAAGGATAATAATTTTCTTCGAACAACACGACCTTGACTACGTGTTACTAAAATCGGTGCCTCAACCCACTTTGTCGTCCTTAGATGTCGCATTCAATGTTGTCAAAGGTGACTCAACTCATATTCCTTCTAGTGAAGTCCTTCTATATGTAGTAGTTGTTGTTCCTTCTCAAGCATCCTTGGAGAAGTACGAGAAGGATAACAAGATTATTCGAGGTTTTCTTTTAAGTAACATGTCAAACAAACTTTTTGACATGTTTCTTAAAGAGAAAAATGCCAAAGTGATGTGGGACACGTTGAAGAAGAAGTACAAAGCTAACGATCTTGGGATAAAGAAGTATGTGGTGGGTGAGTGTCTCTTGTTCCAGATATCCTACACCAAGCCGATAATGGATTAAGATCACGATTATGAAAAGCTAGTTTCTGACATCTTAGCTGAGAGCATAAAGATGTGTGAAGTTTTGGAAGCAAACGTCCTCATCGAAAAGCTACCTAAGTCTTGATCTGACTATCACAACTCTCTAAAACACAATTGAATTAAGGATAAGTTGACATCTTCTGCTAATATTTATTTTAAGGCTAATCTAGTTGAATTTGGGTCTGCCTTAGGGGCCAGGTTTAATAAACCCAACAGACAAAGTGGAAAAAAACAAAAAGGTCAAAATCCATAAAACTGTTAACTTCAAGAAGCCTACGAATGAGAAGGCTCCACCGAAACCCTTCAACTGCTATGTGTGCAGATTGACTGGACACAAAGCCTACCAGTGCCAGAAACGATTAAACCACCAGAATGAGAACAAACACAACTGAATAACGTTGAGAATGCTTACGATGTCATAGTTATGACGGTTTCCGAAGTCAGCTTGATGGAGAATAATGTTGAGTGGATCGTTGACACCAGCGCTTCCAAACATTTCTACGCTAAAAGGGAATTGTTCACCGAGTCAAGGATATGAAGAATGACGAACAAGTGTACATGGGGAACTCTGCTAGCTCTGAAGTGCTAGGCAAAAAAAATATTTTACTGAAGTTGACTTCCAATAAAACTTTAACATTAAGTAATGTTATGTATATACCCGTATTGCGTAGAAATCTGATTAGTGGTGGATTACTAAATAAGACATGCATTAAACTAGTTTTCAAAGTAGATAAACTCATATTTTCCCAGAATTGTGATTATATAAGGAAAGGTTATTTGAACGAAGATTTATTTGAAATTGAAACCCATTTTAATGAACGTAATAAAACCACAACTTCTGTTTATATTGTTGAGACTCTAGATTTATAGCATGTTAGATTAAGACATGTAGACATTCAATCTCTTAAGAAACTCGTCAAAATGAATTTATTTCCTAATCTAGATGAGAATAGCTTTAACAAATGTGAAATTTGTGTAGAAGCCAAGCATGTTAGACCTTCTTTCAAAACTATTTCTAGTAAAAAGATTGAATTTTTAGAACTTATTCACACTGATCTAGCAGCTTTTAAAAACTCTGCAAAGGAGGTTAACACTACTATATAACCTTTGTAGATGACTTTTCAAGATATACAAAGGTATATCACCTTAGAACTAAAGATGAAGCTGAGAACTTCTATCTTATTTATAAGACATAAGTTGAAAATCAGCTTGATAAGAGAATAAAATAGCTTAGGTCTGATAGAGGTGGTGAATACGGATATAACTTTCTTAAGAAATTGTGTGAAAATAATGGAATTATTCATGAAACCTCTGCTCTCTACTTTCCTCAATAGGAAGGGATAGTTGAGAGGAAAAACATAACCTTAAAGGATATGATGAATCTTTACTCTTAAATTATGGGTTATCCGATAACATGTGGGGGAAGCCATTCTGTTTGTAAATCAAATTTTAAATAGAGTACCTTATAAGAAATTAGATTGTACCCCATACGAATTGTGTAAACGTTATGTACCTAATTTGTAATACTTGAAAGTGTGGGGTGTTTGGCAAAAGTTGGATTGACTGACTTCAAGAAGTCCACCATCGGTCCCAAAATTGTTGATGCAGTGTTATCAAGTATGCTTCAAATAGTGCCACATACATATTCATGTATCTACATGATTTTCTATTTGTAAATCTAGGGATGTTATGTTCTTTGAAGATAATTTTCCTTTAAAGAATCCTAGATTAGGTGTTGAAACTCAAATAGAAAATCATGCTTCAAATTCTTTTATTTCTGCCCATGATACTCTAGAGATAGAATTAGAGCCTAGAAGAAGTAAAAGATAAAGAGTAGCCAATACCTTTGGTCCAGATCTCCTAACTTCCTTTATTTCTAAATTAAGTAATATAAACTCTATTATTGTTCCTATAGCTTAGGCTTTCCTATTTGATGAGGATTTAAAGTTGTATGATGAAGTTATAAGTTATATTGACGCTAATTTCTGGAGAACTGCAATAAATGAAGAACTAGAGTCAACAATATCTAATCACAGATGGAGTTGGTATATTTTCCTAGAGGATTTAGACCGTTAAACTCTAAGTGGGTTTTAAAAAAGAAACTTAGTCTAGATGACTCAATCCAGAGATATAAGGCAAGACTAGTAGTCAAAGGATTTACTCAGAAATTTGGTATAGACTTCTTCGATATTTATTCCCTTGTCACGAAAATCTCAACTATTCGTGCCTTGTTTGGGATATCATCTATTCATAAGTTGCAAGTACATCAAATGGATGTAAAGATTGTATTTTTTTAATATAGATCTAGACACGTAGATCTATATGGAGCAACCATCAAGTTTTGATGCAAAAAACATCAAGAGTCTTATGTTCTTAATGAACTACACTCGGCCAGATATTACCTATGGTATGAGTAGGTTGAGTAGATATACTCTTAATCCTAGTGGTGAACATCGGACTGCTCTGAGATGCTCACTTAAGTATCTTAAAGGTACTATGGATTAGAAACTCGATTTTGTTTGCTGTCCTTCAGTTCTAGAAGAATATTATGACACTAATTGGTTTACTAATAATAATGAAGTAAGCTCTACTAGTGGGTATGTTTTCACTTTAGGTGGCGCATCGATCTCGTGGAAGTATGCTAAGCAGACTTGTATTGCTCACTCTACAATGAAGTCAGAGTTTATTGCTCTTGACTTAGTCGAGTAAGAAGTTGAGTGGCTCAGAAACTTGTTAGCTGAAATACCCTTCAGTGCCATTGTTTTATGATTCAAAAGCTGCGATATGTGTGACTCAAAACCAAGTTTACAATGGTAAAAAGAGACATATTCACATTAGGAATGAATCAATGAGACATTTAATAAGGAACAAAGTACCCTCTTAAAAGTATGTGAAGTTGGAGAGGAACCTAGTTGATCCACTTACCAAAGGGTTAAGTTGAAAATTGGTTCTGGATTCGTCGAGGGGATGTGTCTAAAGCCTATTGGTTGATGAATTCATGGTGGATACCCAACTTAGTTATCTAAGGGTATGTTTGTTTGCCGTAATTAGAATTACAGAATTGGTTTTCCCCGGATTCCCGTGTTTGTTTCACGTAATTCGTTTTCCGGAAAATGTTTTCCCGTGTTTGTTTCACGTAATTGGTTTTCCGAAAAATGTTTTCCAGTGTTTGTTTCACGTAATTGGTTTTCCGGAACGTAATTCATTTTCCTTGTAACAAAATTTCCTTTGTGCTTCCTGGAAAATGACTTACAGATTCATTTTTCGTAAGTCATTTTCTGAACTTTTCACTTCAAAGAATAAACTCAAAATAATTTATTTTATGAATTTAATATTAATAAAATATTTTAATATCATTTCATCAAAATTATTTATTTATTTATTTATTAATATTTATAATAATATAATATTATATTTTTAATATTATATAAAATAATCAATTATATTATATTTTTATTTTAATAATATATAATAATTTTTATATATTTAATAATTAATAATATTTTTATATTTTAATATATTTTAATAAAGATATTTAAAATATACTAATTAATATTTTTAAAATATAATATATACTATTACTTTAATAAATAATTAATATAATTTATATTTTTTATTTCACTAAAATATACAAAATTAATATTTTATTAATAAAATTATAAAAATACTATTTAATAATAAATAAGTTTTATGATAAATAATATTATTTATTGTATTTAATAATTGTAATAAATAATTTTTAAAAAACTCTTCAACTAGTGGGAAAAAATTTAAATAACATCTTTCAAACATCATAAAACGTTTTCCATATGTTTTTCAGAAAAATGTAATTCATTTTACGGAAAACATTTTACGGAAAAGGTTTTCCATAAATTTAATTCATTTTCCAGAATTCAAATTTCAGTAATTCAAATTCCAGTAATTCATTTTCCAGTAATTCAAATTCTAGTAATTTATTTTCTGGAAAACCAATTACAACCAAACAAACAGACCCTAAGTTCAATGTGATCAGATGAAACCATGGAAAGACTTATAGTGTACATTTACTTACCTATCCATATGATGAACAATGTACATGCACATGATGAGCTTAATTGCTCTTAATAAATTCATAGCCCTAGGCTTTGGGTGTTCTTAGTGAGAAAAAATTGATGAATTTACCTTTTTTTTACTATATATATATATATATATATATATTCTTAATAAGTTCACAACCTAATGTTGAGTGGGTAGTCCTAGTGAGAAGGACCAATAGTTTGAGTGTTCCTAGTGAGAAGGACATATTGAATTTACTAATTATTGAGGTTGAATATTTATTCTTAATGATTTCTTATCCCAGAGTTTGGGTGTTTTATTTGAAATGAACTTGAAGAAATTCACCTTACCTATATGTAAGGATGAGCTGTTGTAAAAACTTTTAATTATTTCGTAGCCCGATTTTGGGTGGTTTATGTTGAGATAAACTTGATGAAATAACCTACGTAAGTGAGAAGAATTAGCCACCTTCTATGAAAAATGTTGGGTCGCTTTTTTTCTAATACACTTACTATAATCATGAGGAAAGAAGGCTACTTGTATATATATTCATATATACTATTTGTAGACACATTAAGGACTTAGGTGGATGAAGATGTTAGTTATGTGTTATGAGTTAAACCTAATCTTAGAAAGTTCAAGATTCGTTCACTTATATAAGAGAAGAATTACTCATCATCACTATGTACTAGTTCCAGATACATTTATTAGTGCTTAAGCAGCCAATCTCGCAATTTCTCTTCTCTCGTTTTGAAAATTTGAAACCTTTTTCCATTTAAAAAGAATACTTTTGTGGAGTAATGTTGGTTGTGCTTTCAAATTTAAGGACACTTATCCCACATTGGGAGAAAACATCCCTTGTAAAGGGTATTTAAAGAGACTCATTCTCCCCTCCTTATTGAATGCGAATAAGATACTCCCTTACACGCATAAGCGCACATGTATGTCGTCGATGTGGCTGCCATCGTTCGTTCGATCGGTTTGGCTCGATTCGTGGTTGTGGTTTCACGTGCATTCTATATTTTTAGAGAAAATACGAAAAAATTTCAAATGTTTGTAAAACTTAAATGAGTTACTTTAAAATATATTTATAATAATAATGATATTTTTCAAATCGATAATTTAATTATTGTATTTATCCGTTATTAGCTAGCTCACAAATAACAAATCAGAATTTAATCTACTATGAATTTATAGTTGTAACAGATGCTCCTTTTTGGAAATTTGACTGATATATTTTTATGGTTGAACTTATATGGTTTTGAGTCTACGTTTGAACCTTAATTCATGTACACAACAAATTAATTGTTGATTTTATCAGAAAATTAAATAGCCTTAATTTCAGTTGTATGATAGCTAGTTTAACATCTATCTGTTCAGCACGAATCAGAACTATTTTGTGTCCAGGTTCAACTAGCTATTAACAGAGGAATTGCAAAATTAATTACGTGATTAATTCAAAAATAAATTAGTGTTTATGAGTGTTTCCTTTTTACAATTTTACCAATTCATTCCGTCTATAAATAAAGATGGTTTTTCTAATTTTTATATCATCCAACAATTGAAAACATTTCCTCTTCTTTACAAGTTCTCTTAAAAGTTTTCTTCTTTTTTTGGTGAGAAGAGCAATTCCACCTTTGTCCACTCTGAAACTCGGGTGTATGAATTTTCAAAGAGTTGTGCTAACCTAAGGGACGACCGCCTATAGCAGCGATTACACATATTGTTAAGTTAATCGATCGACGGAATCGGCCAAGAGGGGGGTGAATTGGCAATTAAAAATTTCGGTGGAGCTTTTGCAGAAAATTGAAAAGATTTTCACAGCAATTTAGAGTGGTTCGACTTTCTTAACCAAAGTCTACGTCCACTACCTTAGCTATCCACACTAAGGATTTTCCAACAAATTCACTAATTTGTTCTTTCTTTTGAGGCCAAAGAGATAACCTTACAACACCCTCAAGAATATACCCCAATTCTTGAGAACACTCTTTCTCAAAGAGAATATTACAAATTTGCAAACTTACAAGGAAATCCTCACAAGGTAAATTGTTTGCACAATTCTATAATAAAGAAAAGAACACTCAAGAATTAATACAATTGAGTACAAGTAGTGTTCTTGAAAGCAAAATGAATATTAAATGAAAAATAGGCTTGAAATGCTCAAACTTGAGGTTTGATGCTTTCTCTTTGATTCTCTCTTGATTCTAGTTGCTTGTTGTTTCTTGTTGTTGATCAATGGCTTCTAAGCTTGTTTAAATACACCTTTAAATGATTCTGAACATTGGGGATGGTTAGTGGAGTCAATAGAGTCGTTTAAGTGTGAAAATAATTAATAAATTCAGTTGGGAGCGTCAGTGCATCGATGCATACCCTAGGTGCATCGGTGCATCAGTATAAAATTCAAATATTTTGACCGTTGGGCTCTCAGTGGATCAGTGCACTAAGAGTGCATCGATGCATAAAATGCATTCGATGTTTTGAAAAAGCCTGAGTGCATCGATGAATGGTCTTATGCATCGATGCATCAAATGCACTGAGTGCATCGATGCATAAAATGCATTCGATGTTTGAAAAATTAATTGGTGCATCGATGCATGGATTGGTGCATCGGTGAATCACTTTGAAAAATTGATTTTAGTCTTGATTTTGGTTCAAAATACTTTGTGAAAATTGTTTCAAAAATAGTTTAAGTATAAAACACAATTTTACACATTTAGTAAGGTTTGAAATTGATCTTGAAAGACTTGGAGTAATAATTTGATATTCGAGTAATTAAATTGAATATACTTAGAAAATCATTTGTGAAATCTTAAAATTTATTTAATTTAATTTGTTATATCGAAACATCAAAATGTGTTCAACAATCTCCCCCTTTTTGATATAACAAAACATTTGTGTAATTTTAAGATTTTCTTTGAAAAATCAAGTTTGAAATTAATTTTGAAATTACTACTCCCCCTTACTATAACATTCTCCCCTTTAAAATATTGTAACACTTAACATTTCTCCCCCTTTTTGTTAAATCAAAAAGACTCGAAAATATAAACAAGGTTGTAAAAAAAATTTAGCCAATAGATTAGGAATATAGCTTAAGCTGCTAAGATCACAATCAAGAGAAACGTTAGCCATTAGTTTCATAATCAATATTCATAAACATCTAATGGATAATTGGTCATAATGAACTAATACGTAAATGATGCAAAAAATAATAAACATTAAACTCAAACAAATATATATTAAGTTTAAAACCCATAAAACATCCAAATCGTATCTCCAAACAAAGTCAAACAATCCAAAGAAAACAATAATCCTCAAATATTCAAAATGTTTTAACAAGAAAAGTTCAATGAAGATCCAAAACAAAACAAAGTCTACTCGACCATAGAATGATTGGGAGGCGGAGGAGGAAATCAGGCTTGCATCTCAAGAGAGAGAGCATCCATACGTGCAAGCATCTCCCTTTGAAACTCCATCTGTCGAGCTTCCAAAGTGTCTAGGCGTTGATTTATTGCTTCGTGAGTAGCAGTCAAGTGGGATTCGATGGAAGCATATCGTAGATCAAATATCTCCAAAAACGAACAAAAGTATGGAGGCACTTGATCCTCTTGTGGAGCAGGCTCATCATCTGGTACGTGATTGTCGATGTCTTGCATAAGCTGTTGAAATTCAGGATCATCGTCAGCAACTGGAACCGGAGGAGGAGGAGGAGCACGAGAGGAACTAGGAGCAGCTCGTGAGGAACTAGCTCCCGAAGTTTGCTTTCCGGGTCTAAAGACCCATTGACCGGTTTCCTCGTCTTGTTTCCACTTAGCCTTCTTTAACGAGGTTAGATTGATTGGGTTTTGGAGATGAATGAGATTATCGAGAGAGACGTCTAGACCAAGTTTGATAAAGAGGTTACTAAGAAGACATCCATAAACTAATGTTTCTACATGTTTTGAAGGAACAATGTTTATGATATCTACTAGTTGGTTAAAAATAATGTGGGGCAGATTTATTTTGATTTTGTTCTTAATACAATATATCCACCATAAATCCCTAGCATGAAGAGTGGAGTACCTACCAGCAGATGGTCGAAACCACCATGAGATTATCAAATGAAGAAAACGATCGTGATGAGAACGAAGGTTACTAACACTAGCGTTTGGAATATAGGGATAATTGACATTTTCATTTTCATTATATGACCCATCATCATCTAACCCAAAACGTGAGGCTATAGTCGAGGGGTCAATATTAATATATTGGCCTAAGACATAGGATCTAATAGCAATAGTTCCACATTGAGTATCATTTTGAATGCACACCGCATTAGAATAGAAAATGCGGACTAACTGATGAAAAACGACAGGTTTGAGATGAAACAATTTATCAAACTTCCAAGTTTTAAGAATTGAGAGGTATTCAAAATCAATGTCAATCATGGCTTGAAGAGAAGGAATACACTTTTCCTGGAATCTATAGGATTGGAAAGACTCCATATACCTATGGTACAAGTCATCTATACGACGTTCATGCATGTTGAAACAAAGTCCTATAAGATTATTAGGAGGAGGAGGAACAGGATTTGGAGGTTGGTTTGAACAAGAATGACTCGATGAAGTTCTAGGGCGTTTGGGTTTAGACATGGTTTAGGAATGTAACCTACAATATGAAACACATGTATGCACAATAATCAATCTAAAACTCAATTGAGTCCTCAATAATTCAAGGTTCTCTAAACCAAATCCTAATGGGCAATGTTTTGAAAAACTATTTGAAAATAATATTTGTAAATAATATGTATAGTTTTTCATGAAAACAACATAATTAAATCAAAAACATCAAATTTAGAAATTAAATTTAGATTTTCATTTTTTTTATTTCAAAAATTCATAAATTCATTGAAAATTTGTGAGTTTTTGATGAAATTAGTTGTAAAAACTAGTTTGTAATCATCAAACTCTCAATGCCCGATATAATGTTCATCCTAGAACTAATTAAAACTAGTCCTAAGATCACAAATCAATAAAATAGGGTTTTTGAAATATTACCTTGAAAATTTCAGATTTGAGAGGAATGTGATGTTGTTTTGCATGATTTGATGATAAATACAGGATTAGGAGTTGAAAAACTCGAAGATTCCAACAATATTTAGTTGATTTTAAGCAAAAGGAGATTTTTGAGTGAAAGAGGGACAAATGATGGGGTGTTTTGAGGTTTAGACATTTTAAAGAATGAGAAAATAGGGTTTTAATACCTAAAACCCGACGAATGCATCGATGCATGACCCTGTGCATCGATGCACATTCAAGGTGTGTATCGGTGCATCAACATGATGAAGCGATGCACATTCAAAGGGATGCATCGATGCACATTCAAAGGGATGCATCGATGCACTGTTAAGTGTATCGATGCATGAAGTACAAAAATATCAACAATCTGTTTTAAATACTTAAAATGCTAAATTAATTAGCTCTAGTGGTATTGACAACTCATATATTGAAAATTAATCATGTTCAATCAATCAAATTACTCTTTAAACAACATTTGAACATAAAATTAATTTTCACCAAATAACATAAACTCCTCCTAACTAATAGCAATAAGTACAACTATTATAAGCATTTTTCATTTATTCTTAAAAGTGCTAAAATTATTTTAAACACTAAGTGAAGATAGGTCAGTTAAACCTAATTCTCTCCTAAGTGTCCAAAATCTTTCCTTGTCTAAAGGTTTTTTAAAGATATCCGCTAATTGATGCAAAGTATCAATAAATTCTAGAACTACATTTTCCTTAGTGACATGGTCTCTAATGAAGTGATGTCTTATTTCAATGTGCTTAGTTCTAGAGTGTTGGATGGGATTTTTAGTGAGACAAATAGAACTAGTATTGTCACACTTGATAGGAATGGTACTTACTTCAATTCCATAATCAAAAAGTTGTTGTTTCATCCATAAAACTTGTGCACAACAACTACCGGCTGAAATGTATTTCGCTTCAGTGGTAGATAATGCAACACAATTTTGTTTCTTTGAAAACCAAGAAATCATCATATTTCCAAGGAATTGGAAAGTACCGGAGGTGCTTTTCCTATCTAATTTGCATCCTCTATAATCCGCATCGGAGAAGGCATACAAGCTAAAGCTAGATTATCTAGGATACCAAAGTCCTAAACTAGGAGTGTCCTTAAGGTATCTAAAGATCCTCTTAAGAACTAGTAAATGTGATTCCTTAGGGCATGATTGAAATCTATCACATAGGCAAACACTAAACATAATGCCCGGTCTACTTGCAGTTAGATAAAGCAAAGAACCAATCATTGACCTACAAAATTTAACACCCATACATTTACCTCCTTCATCTAAGTCAAGCTTTGTTGATGAGCTCATTGGAGTGTCATGAGGTTTCCCATTTTCCAGTCCAAACTTCTTGAGCATATCTTTGACATATTTAGCTTGATTGATGAAGATGCCATCTTTTCTTTGCTTGATTTGGAGTCCCAAGAAAAATGAGAGCTCCCCCATCATGTTCATCTCAAATTCACTTTGCATTAGCTTAGAAAATTCTTGACAAAGAACATCATTAGTAGAACCAAATATTATATCATCAACATAAATTTGAACTACTAATAAATCTTTACCTTTATGCTTTAAAAACAATGTAGTGTCAACCTTCCCTTTTGAAAAACCTTTTTCAATTAAAAAATTTGGCAATCTTTCATACCAAGCTCTAGGAGCTTGTTTTAAACCATAAAGCATTTTTGTCAATTTAAGAACATGGTCCGAAAATTTTGAATCTTCAAAACCTGGAGGTTGTTCCACATACACTTCTTCTTTTATAAAACTATTTAAAAATGCACTTTTAACATCCATTTGATATAATTTAAATTCATGAAAACATGCAAATGCTAATAACATTCTAATTGCTTCCATCCTAGCTACGGGAGCGTATGTTTCATCATAGTCTATGCCTTCTTCTTGAGTATAGCCTTGAGCAACAAGTCTAGCCTTTGTTTCTCACTATATTACCACTCTCATCAAGCTTATTCCTAAATACCCATCTAGTACTTACAGTAGATTTATTACTAGGCCTTTCAACTAATGTCCATACTTTACTCCTCTCAAATTGATTTAACTCTTCTTGCATAGCCATAATCCAATGTTCATCTTTTAATGCTTCTTTAAAATTCTTAGGCTCTATGAATGAGATAAATGCCACATAATTACAAATATTTCTAAGAGAGGGTCGCGTTGTTACCCCTTTGGATGAATCACCTATAATCTCACCATCCTTGACATAGTTGTATTCCCTTGGGTAAGAGACTTCCCTTTCTTCAATGGTTGGATTCTCAAGAGGATCATGAGTTTCCTCATTTTTATTTTCTTTCTTTGATGATGATTCTCCAACGTCATGTCTAACGTCATTTGTATTTATAATACCTACATCATCATTCAAACAAGAATCCTTCATCGGAAGGAGATTATCATCAAAAACAATATGTATAGACTCTTCTAAAACCAGAGTTCTTTTATTAAATACTCGATAAGCTTTAGAATTTAACGAATAACCCCGAAAAATTCCTTCATCATTTTTAGCATCAAGTTTTCCAAGGTTTTCTTTACCGTTGTTTAAAACAAAACATTTACATCCAAAAGGATGAAAATAACTAATGTTAGGCTTTTTATTTTTGAAAATTTCATATGGAGTTTTCTTTAAAATTGGCCTAATCATTACTCGATTTACAACATAACAAGCGGTATTTGTGGCTTCCGCCCAAAAATATTTTGGCAAATTATTTTCACAAAGCATGGTTCTAGCCATTTCTTCTAAAGTTCGATTTTTCCTCTCAATAACTCCATTTTGTTGAGGGGTTCTAGGTGCTGAAAAATTATGGCTAATACCATTAGAATTAGAAAACTCATTAAATCCAAGATTTTCAAATTCAGTGCCATTATCACTTCTAACATTAGTGATAGAGTAACCTTTTTCGTTTTGGATTACTTTTGAAAATGTGATGAAATTTTCTAATGCTTCATCTTTAGTACTTAAGAATAGAACCCAAGTATATCTAGAATAGTCATCTACCAAGACAAATGCATATTATTTTCCACTCAAGCTAGTAGTCCTAGTTGGCCCAAAAAGATCTATATGGATCAATTGTAATACTTTACTAGTTGACACATCATTAATGGATTTAAAAGAAACTCGCTTTTGTTTTCCTTTAGCACAAGCATCACAGATTTTATCATTATCAAATTTTAGTTTAGGCAGCCCTCGAACCAATTCTCCTTGAACTAACCGTTGCAAAACACTCATGCTAGCATGTCCTAGTCTCCTATGTCATAACCAATTATCTTGCTCATCCTTTGCAACTAGGCATAAATTAGTCATTTCTATAGAGTCTAAATGCACCATGTATATGTTTCCTATTCTATGACCAACAAGCATAATCCTATTAGATGCAATGTCAATGACTTTACAACCATTAGTTTCAAATATGGCATTGAATCCCTTATCACATAATTGACTAATACTCAAGAGATTATGCTTTAATCCATTCACATATAACATATTTTTAATTTGTATGGAAGAGGTATTACCTATTGTACCTATACCTTCAATGTGACCTTTTGAATCATCACCAAAAGTCACTTTTCCTCCATTTTTGGCGTTAAGCTCAATGAATCGGCTTTTGTCACCGGTCATGTGTCTCGAGCATCCACTATCAAGGTACCATGAATTTGAATTTGTTTCCCGTTCCTTGTAGCAATGCTCCTTTTCCTACAAACATATATTAATTTTTGATTTTTGGTACCCAAATTCTTTTGGGTCCATATTCATTAGTTTCCAAAATCCTAGTCCCCTTAGGTATCCATTTGTGTAGGATATCTTTATCTTTAGTAGTAATGAGTTCTTTAGGAATCCACATACTTATAATGATTTTTCCATTAGAGGTTCTTCGGGGACCTCTATGATTGTAGTTTTTAAAACTTTTTCTAACAAAATTGGTTTTTGAATTTTCTCCTTTTTCAAAATGTTTTGTTCCAACTTTATCAAAAGAAGCTTTAACATCATCAATTTTCTTTTGATGATCATCATTAACCTTTGAAAGTAAATTTTGCAAATCCAAATTTTTCTTTTCAAACTCTTCTAGTTTGATTTGCAAATTTTTTATTTTACTTTCAAGATCATTGTTGGTCTTGGATATGAGTTTATTTTCATTTTTCAATTTTGAAATATAATTTTTATATTTTAAAAAAAATTTCTCATAATCCGAAGCCAATCCATTATATTCCTCTAATAACTCATCATACGACAAATCATCTAATTCAGATGAGTTAGATGTTACCTTAGAATCTTCCCCGAATGCCATCAAACACAAGTTTGCTACTTCTTGTTCCTCTTCATCGGAACCTTCTTCATCGAAACCTTCTTCATCGCTCCATGTAGCCACATGAGCCTTGTGTTTATTCTTTGATTGACCCTTCCTCTTCAATTGTGGGTAATCATATTTGACATACCCCGGCTTTTTGCATTTATAGCAAATGATTGAGTCCTTCTCTTTTGGTTCATTCTTTAGGCCTTCATTTCGTTTGGATTTTCTTCCTCAGTAAGGTCTCATCATTTTTCTGAACCGTTTGGCAAACAATGCCATCTCCTCGTCATCTTCATCCGAATCACTCTCATCTTTTGTGGATTTGAGAGCAACTCCAATCTTTTTCTTCTTCTCTTTCTCCTTTGGTGTCTCTTCAATCTTATCGAGGTCCACCTCATCTTCAAGCATCATTTCATGAGTAAGGAGGGAACCGATTAGCTCTTCAAGAGTTAAGGATTTTAGGTTCTTAGCCTCAATGATTATCGTCTTCTTAGATTACCATGATTTTGGAAGTGAGTAAACTAACTTCCTCACAAGCTTCTCGTTTGGAATGATCTCTCCATATGATTTGAGACAATTGACAATCGTTGAGAATCTATCCGTCATAACTTTGATATCTTCATTTGGTTTCATCCTAAAATTTTCATAGCTATGTGTTAGAAGACTTATTTTAGATTCTTTTACCTCGTCGGTGCCTTCATGAGTGACTTGTAGTTTATCCCATATTTCTTTGGCGGTTATACAAGATGAAACTCTTCCATATTCATCTGGTCCAAGAGCATAAAATATGATATGGATGGCTTTGGAGTTGAGCTGGAACATTTTTGTCTCTCCTTCACTCCACAATCTTGGATGAGTGAGAGGTTTGATATATCCGTCTTCTACAACATTCCATGCTCTCATGTCACTTGCTTGAATGAAATACATCATTTTATTCTTCCAATAGGCATAGTTAGCTCCATTGAAGAAAGGAGGCTTGTTGACGGGCATCGAATCGAGACCGGAGTCGACGTTTGAAGTGGAGGCCATTGATGACTTGATTATCGATGTAACTCTTCCCAAATCGACTCAAGAGGCGATTAAACCTTCAAATGAGTGAGGCTCTGATACCAATTGTTGAGTTAATTGATCGACAGAATCGGCCAAGAGGGGGTGAATTGCCAATTAAAAATTTCGGTGGAGCTTTTACAGAAAATTGAAAGGATTTGCACAGCGATTTAGAGTGGTTCAACTTTCTCAACCAAAGTCTACGATCACTACCTTAGCTATCCACACTAAGGATTTTCCAACAAATTCACTAATTTGTTCTTTCTTTTGAGGCCAAAGAGATAACCTTACAACACCATCAAGAATATACCCCAATTCTTGAGAACACTCTTTCTTAAAGTGAATATTACAAATTTGCAAACTTACAAGGAAATCCTCACAAGGTAAATTGTTTTCACAATTCTAGAACAAAGAAAAGAACACTCAAGAATTAATACAATTGAGTGCAAGTAGTGTTCTTGAAAGCAAAATGAATATTGAATGAAAAATAGGCTTGAAATGCTCAAACTTGAGGTTTGATGATTTCTCTTTGATTATCTCTTGATTCTATTTGCTTGTTGTTTTTGTTGTTGATCAATGGCTTCTAAGCTTGTTTAAATACACCTTCAAATGATTATGAATGTTGGGGATGATTAGTGGAGTCAATAGACCCGTTTAACTGTGAAAACAATTAATAAATTCAGTTGGGAGCGTCAGTGCATCGATGCATACCCTAGGTGCATCAGTGTAAAATTCAAATATTTTGATCGTTGGACTCTCAGTGCATCGGTGCACTAAGAGTGCATCGATGCATAAAATGCATTCGATGTTTTGAAAAAGCCTGAGTGCATCGATGCATGGTCTTGTGCATCGATGCATCAAATGCACTGAGTGCATCGATGTATAAAATGCATTCGATGTTTGAAAAATTAATTGGTGCATCGATGCATGGAATGGTGCATCGCTTTGAAAAATTAATTTTAGGCTTGATTTTGGTTTAAAATACTTTGTGAAAATTGTTTCAAAAATAGTTTAAGTATAAAACACAATTTTACACATTTAGTAAGGTTTGAAATTGATCTGGAAAGACTTGGAGTAATAATTTGATATTCGAGTAATTAAATCGAATATACTTAGAAAATCATTTGTGAAATATTAAAATTTATTTAATTTAATTTGTTATATCAAAACATCAAAATGTTTTCAACACATATCGATGCAAAATTCATTACTAAGCAATAATTTATACCACGACACAATTATAAGATTTACTAATTATTTATTTTATTAATTTCCACTAACGATTTCGTTTTACAGTTTCTATTTCCAACAATACATACCATTTTCCCCTTTATATCCCTACACATAGTTAGGAAAATCAAATAAATTTATATGTGCACAATTAAATAGCCTATGTTTAACATTTTTTATTTTTTTAAAATTATATCTTTTAA
This sequence comes from Hibiscus syriacus, assembly GCF_006381635.1. Classification (NCBI taxonomy): domain Eukaryota; kingdom Viridiplantae; phylum Streptophyta; class Magnoliopsida; order Malvales; family Malvaceae; genus Hibiscus; species Hibiscus syriacus. Next base: position 3,504,487 of record NW_024061783.1, read on the forward strand.
AGTTTAATGAATGGAAAATCTTTTTTAGAATTAAAATATTCTTAAATAGTTGGACAGTGTGTATAAATCGATTATTTTAGTTTGATTAAATGATGGCTTATTTTGAAATTAAATTAAAAATTGGTAATTAAAAGTTGGCTTAAGTGTTATTTTTGTCCCTATAATAGATCTAATTTATCATTTTGACACTTATGGTGTTTTCACATAATTTAACTCTCAAAATTATTTAATTACGTCATCCTAAACTCTAAAACTAAACCCTAAATTCTAAACCCCATTGCCTAACCTCTAATCCATAAAACTTAAACTCTAAACCTTAAGCCCTAACTTAAAATCCTAAACAATGGTAAATATTTCAAATATTGATGTGATTAAACAACTTCGAGATAAATTGATACAAAATACCATAAGGACGAAATTAATTAATTGAGTCTACTACAGGAGCAAAAGTAATCCTTAAGCCTTAAAAAATTTATGATCAAATTGTAAAGTAAGCAAAAAATAGAGTGTCACATGACTATTAATCCAAGTTCAATGCCAACGAGTATTGATACATGTGGTTGAGATTCAAGAATTTGAGCTTGTAAGGCCAAGTTTGAATCCTATTACCGTCACTCTTGGTGGACAACATGTAAATTCATATGTAAATCCTAATTGGGTCTTAGGTATGCTCTGGCCCTAGACTGAGTGAGTCACTCCTAACCTAAATTTTTTAGTATAAAAAATTAATCCAATTTCAACTGAAACTGAAATTTGACAAAACAATGTATAATGACACTTTCGTAAATATGTTAATTAATATAATAAATATAATGATATTCCTAAATATTATGAGACTGATGAGATAGATTATCCTTAAACTTTACTCTATTTTCTTTTAAAATCCATCTCAAAACCCAATATTTAAAATATGATCTTATTACATATGATTGAGTATAACTTGTTGAAATTAAGCATTTTATTCATCATAATCTTTCAGTATACTAGCGGAGGAAATTAAAAAAGAAGAAGCAATATTGCATTTTATTATTATGGTTTAATACACTCTTATGTGTCTAATATACCTCAAATTGACTTTTAGATCCTCAATAATTTTTTTGTTAAAAATAAATGCCTAATATTTTCTTTGTTACACTTTTAGGTGAATGCTGTTAAAAAATCGTTAAGTGACACATGTCACGTGTATATATTTTTTTTATTTTTTTAAAATAATTTTTTTTTCAAAAATATTCTTTAAAAAATATGGACATGACAAGTGTCTCTTAAATGTTTTTTAATGGTATGCACCTAAAAGTACGGAGAAAACATTATATTCTTATTTTTAACGAAAATTTCTTTAGATATCAAAAAATAATTTAAAGTATAATTTATACACCTAAAAGTGTATTAAGCCTATTATTGTTATTATAATTATTAGGCTTAATGCCCAAATAAGTGCCCAAACTATACATTTTGTGCCAAATAAGTGCCTACATTTTTTGGCCCATCCGGGTACCTAACATTACAAACGTTAGCACTTTAGGTGCCCATGCCATCAACAACGTTAGTTTTTACCGTTAAGTGACATGTGTCACAACCTGATAATTTTAATTTTTTATATAAAATAAAAAAATAAAATTATATATTTTATAAAAAGAAAACATATAAATTTTGAAATAACTCCTAAACTTTGAAAACCGTCATTTCAACCCCTAAATCCACATCGACTGCCACTCTTTACTGTCGAAGAAGCTCCACCTAGCCTCCCCTCCCCCCGACGACCAAAACCCCTATGAAATCGTGACTAGTTGACGACTGATCGATGACAAATTAATGTTTTAAATCTCATGAACCTTAGGATGAAAATCACGATCCCACGTGATTCTGATGGTTAATTGGCAACAACTATGACATCATATAACTAGGATGATGATAAGGACTACGTTGGTGGCAGTGGTCGTGACTGGAGAGGGTAGCGACGGTAGATTAAGGTTAGGATTTGAGATTTTGGGGCTGTTTTATGATATAAGAAAAGTTAGGTTTTTTAATAAATATAATAATATTTTTAATATTTTTTGAAAAATAAATTTTAAAATTACCATGTTGTGACACGTGTCACTTAACGAGAAAACTAACTGTTAACTTCCTAAAAAGGCTACTTTCAAGGCCTTTTTCACTTAAGTTATTGTTTGTTTAAAAGCTCATTTTAGGCATTTTAGGATCATGTAGTTGCATATAGTTGCATTTGTGGTGGTAGTGCTATTTTATTTCTTAATGATGCTTCTTGAAGGAAAGGTGCAGTTTGTCTGTGGTGTGTAGGGAATAGCAAGCAAAAAGGACTAGATGAGAAGTAATGCCGCGGCATCACACGTTGCTGAAGCAGATTGAAATACCTTGGCATTTCTGGCGTAAAAAACGACAAAAAGATAACGCTGTACGAGGACAGCTGGCTCTGCACGTGAAATGATTGCTGTAACCGTCTGCCAGAGCTGCTATGGGACCACTGCCACCTGGAGGATAAGGTTCACACACAATGTGTGATTCTAGGGGTATGAGGGGTATTTTGCACCCAACAACCTCATCATTACCCCTAGATATTTTTATTATATATTACACCTCAAGGAAGAAAGGAAACGCATAGAGCAGGAAAAAATCAGATTTTTATTTTATTTTCCTTTTCTTCTTCCTTGGGTTTTCCTCCATTGATAAAGCTCCAAGGAGTGGCGAGCTAACTGCCGAAAGGAGCTAGTGAGCTAAGGTGGTTCGTGGTGGCCGATGAGACATCCAGTGGCTCGTCGAAGGCTACTTCTCATTTCCCTTTTTGCTACTATTTTTCTATTTATTTGTGGGCTGTTGGAACGAATATTTACATGACTTCGTGTTTGGATATTTCGAACCCCACCATGAACTAACTTATTTGGTGGTGGTTGGTTTAATGAATGTTTAGACTTTATTTTAATTGTATATTTAAGTTTATTTTGGTTTTTATTTGCTTTGCTTATGAATGCTTCACCATCTAGGCTTGTAAGAGGCATGGAAATGTCCATTTCTTAGATGAAGTTTAGGTATTCGGGAGAAACCTAAGCTACAAATACTTGTAAGTATTCGAGAGAACCGCAAAACAAGATCCTCATAAGTAATGAGTTATAATATTTTCAAGGGGCTTTGAACCAGCCTAGGGATATTATAACCTAATCCCTTAAATCTCAGGAGAGACTAGGATATGATTTCAACGACTAAAAATAGTGTCTTTATCAATAGGGTAGGCTGGCCAACATCGTTGAGTGAGAGTAGATGCCTTAACATCCTATTCTGCTAGGTTCCTTTGAGAACATTTTAGGAAAGCCTTGTCGAGCAAGTAAAGATTAGATAGCTTAAATATGCCTGAGAGATAAGTTTAGCATCCTTAGATCAGTCCCTACCATTCATTCCATTGGAAGCTTGTCACGTGAGGATTATCTTCTTTTCATTTTATTTGCTGTTTATTTATTGTTTATTTACCATCTTCCATTGCCTCGACATTGCACAATTTTCAACACTAAACATCTTATCTTACCACTGCATTTCCATCTGATACACCATCAAACCATTCATCTACATCCATCAGCATACACATTTTCATTTGCCGTGACATTTGTATATATAAAGACTAACTATACATAGATAGATTAGTGTTTAGTTTTGGTTAGACTTTTGTAATTTCACCCAATCCCTGTGGAGACGATACTCACTCTTCATTATATTACTTGAGCGAATTGTGTATACTTGCACATTATTTGCGTATATTTTATAGTACTCACACACGCGGACACTAACACCATTGACGACCCAAGCACTTAAAATACTAATATTTGTAACGTTAGGAACCAGGTAGGCCAAAAAATATAAGCACTTATTTGACACAAAATGTATAGTCTGAACACTTAATTGAACATTAAGCCTTATTATTATTCGTTCATTGTTTTGATTGACAATAAGATAATAATTATTAAATGCAACATTTGTTTTTTCAAAACAAATAATGTTTTATTCATGTTTATAGTTAACCATAATCGGATTCTTCTCTTAAATTTGACTATAACGTAGAAAATGGGCCTAGCAAAAATTAAATTAAAGAAACATATATCGAAGTTTAATTTTTGTAGATAAATAAAAATAATTTTTATTAGGCGATTAAACGCGTAATTTACCCTATTTAGTAATGCTTTTAGGCTTATTAGGCCATATTCATGGGCTGATAAATTTGAAAAATTCAATTTTACTTTTCCTCTCCCGCTTCGCGCTTCAGCAAGTGGAGTGTGCAGTAGCCAACCAAGAGAGCTTAGTTTCCTGGATTTTTGAAATTCCACTTTCCCGCGTTTCCTAGGTTACCAAACAGGGGTAAAAAGTAAACAAGTCTCTCTCATCTTCTAAATCTCACTTCAACTTTTCCATACCTTCATCATCGCCATTTGTCTCCACTTCATTCTCGTTAGTTTCTGTTTGTTTGCTTAGAAAAGGAAGGAAAAAGGAACAAAAAAGGAAAGGAAGAGGTACTTATATGGTCCTCTTTACAACGCTTGAATTTCCGTTCTTTTTACCGTTTCGTTTTTTGTAGTTATCGATTTTGAGCACGAAAACAAGGGTTTATTTAAGCATTTGAGTTTGGATTCCAAAATCACGGATTTTAGTAATGAATTTCATATTCCATACCCTGTCTACACGAATTAAATGACATTTTTTTTCATTTGATTTGCAGATGGAGTCTTTATATGCAAAGCTTTACGATAAGTATGACAAACTCAAGGTATCGCAACTCCTCTCTCCCCTAATATTTTATTTTCAATAATGATAATTTTATATTTTCACCTTTCCTCCCCTTCTTTTAAGATCTGTTGTACAATTTATTTCTCTATAAATTTGGTTACCAATAAAACTAAAGAAAAGAGCGAAATGTTTTGTTTTTCCTCGTTAACGTGGAATAAGATTCATCTGCTAGGTTTATACGATTTCTTGTTAGTTTGATTAGAATGAATTTTTTTGTTTTATTTCCTCTCCTTTTTAATCCGTTGGGATGCAAATCTAGCTTTATATCTGCTCTTTTATTAAGATTTTGGTTTTCGTTTCTTTTTTCAGAAGAGAAAACTGTCTGAAATGGATGATATACATAGAGATCAAGAAGAAAAATTCTTAAATTATGTGCGTGGTGAGTATATTTACATGTTATAGTTACTATTTTTTAATCTCTGTCTTCATATTTAATGTGAATCACAAAGCCTTCTCTTCGTTTTTGTTTTCTCTGGTGTTTATTGTGCGTATATCATGGAAATATAACTATCATTTGCTTTCTCTCGTTACAGCTGCAGAGGAGTTGATACAGCACTTGAGGAGTGAAAATGACAAATTAAATGCTGAAGTTACTGAATTGAGAAGTGAAGTGGCCTCTATAATGTAAGTAAATTTAATTCACTGATGGCCTTTACATGCTAGGATGCCAGTGCCTGCTTTCTTGACCTTTTGCATGAATATAATATTGCAGGTCCAGCAAGGACAAGCAATGTGTAGACTACCAAAAGCTTTTGATTGAAGAGAGCCAGAAGCGTAAGTAGCGATCAGTTACTAACATCAACATCCTCAACTTTCTTAGCATTCTTCTTGCTTTATCTTTGTTTAATATGCTACTGCAAGGAAACTGGCATAAATTGATGCTGAGAGTGTTAGCTATGCTGGGTAAGAACAAGAAAATAACTTGTTAGTTTAAAGGACTAAAGCACCCTGTATTATGCTTTTGAGTTTTGATTAAAGAATTGGATTTCTATGCTCAAGTTCTTGATTGAGTAGAACATGGATTTAGGGTTTTAGGTCTATCATTAACTTTGAAGTTGGTAGTTAGGTTTTTTGTATTGTTCCAAAGTCTGTTCAGGTTTTCCCCTTCCCCTCTCAGTATAACTTTGGAGGGTTAAATCAAAGTTTTGATGGTTTCATGCTTATGATCAAATTGAATATTCAAAATTGTCTTCATCTCCATTTTTATCTTCAATTTGTACGTGACGTCTTTGAAATTTTAACAAGTTAAATTTGCAGGCACCGGTAATTATTGGCTGAATATATATATATATATAAATTTGAGACAATTTGTACCTTTCTGGGGAAGAAGGATCGAATTTGAAACTTCTTTGTAGACTTGCCTTTGTTATATGCTTTAACTTTCTATTGGCATGTCCATAGCCTTTTTTTTCCTTACCAAAAGCTAAAAATTTATCGCAGGTAAAGCGCTTTCTGAAGAAGTTACGAGACCGCAAAACCTGCATCGAAAGGGACATGTTAAGGGTGGCAATAGAGGTAATGTACCAACAGTCTCTCCAGGAAGTGTACATGTTGCGGCAGAAAGGGTTTCTGGTAACTCCACTAGAATGATGACAAGAAAGCGTAGCAGGAAATCAACCGCTAAGACAGAAGACAGCATTGTTACTCCTAATTCGGCTAATGGTAAAGTTACTGCATCATGTGCATTGACCGAATACCTTCCTGAGAAAGCTTTGTCATGTGAGGTTCTTCCAAATGTTCAGCTGGTATATCTCCAATTAATCATCTCTTTACTCAAAAGACGTGAGTTTTTACATCTTTACTGACCATTTGGATGATTATGCAGCCAGAATGCTGTAAAGGCGTAAATGCAAATGCCACTGATCATGGAACTTGTTTGTTTCAAGTTCTTATTGAATGCTTAGTGGGCATGAAAGTGTCCTCCATTAATCAAACTGATGGACTACGCATTTCAGCTCTGCATCAATCAAGTGGTAATTCTTAACTTGAGAATCATAGCCATTTCATTCAATTTTGAGTATTTCCATCTTTCTTTTGGTCCTAGTTCCCGGTATTTCCCCTGTAAAGTCGGTATGTTATTGATTTGTTGTATCTCATTGTTTGAAGCATGTTTATGGTGCATCTTGGTTTTCTTTATCCATGTTTGACATTTGCGTTCGACATCCATTTGGACATGGAAAGAGACTATAATCATAAAAAAAGCATGAAAAGAAGTTAAACATACATATGTAACATGAACCGACGTAGAGTTTTAATGAATACATTATACATCCATAAGTACTTTATGTTTCTGATACGTCATAAATATTCAACAATTAGCTGCAGCGTACAAGAAACAGACTTTCATTATTTGATACTGGATAAATGGAACAGGTTACTCGTTCAGCCTAACGTGGATAAACAGAACGGGCATAGAGGAAGCCGAGCTGGTGTACCGGGTATCGTCGTTAGGGACATTCGAGAGAGTGGCACCGGAGTGGATGAGGGATGTCATTATGTTCAGCACAAATATGTGCCCCGTTTTCTTTGATAGATTATCTCGTGTTATCAAGTTGCATTGTTAACTGGTAAACTTTCTCCCCTCTATTTGGTCTTTGATGAGGTGTGAAGTAAATATGTATGACATTGGTGATAACAAATAGAATTGTGTTTATGTTTCTATTTTTTTTATCTTTTTGTGTTTGACCGTAAGTTTATTTGTTTAAGATATTAAATTATAAGGAATATATTACTTAAATTTTATTTTGTTTTGAATTAATATATATTTAAAATGTTTAGTACCTATATTGACTTGCAGATTAATTTACAATAGTTATATTGAACAACTAATGTAACTGGCAAAGAATGCTAGAAAAGAGAAGCCAAATTGCAGCACCCTAGATGAGGTTGTCCCCAGAAGTTGCAGGTTCTAATTGCATACAAATAATATAACATCAAAAACACGAGTCCGAGTTTCGACCATTCACAGTTGAATCATCTGTTTGATCAAATTTGAATGATCTGATCTCTCATTACTCTCTTCATTTGAACAAGCAGAGATTTCTAAATAAACAACTGTACATTGCATTCCAAAGTTCACAAAGCTTTAACATCATTATTCATTACACCCCCAAATTATCAGTAATTTGGGTTCCTTTTGATGACAAAATCCTTTTCATTTCATTTGATAAAATGAAAGGTAAAAAAGAAAAAAAAAAGTCTGATGTCCTACCATAGTTTTACTTCCTACAACTCCAAGCCGATACCGAGAACAGCGGTCGGTCTTGCCAGCAAATCACGATGCAACCACCGTTTTCTTCCTTCATTTTATACCCGTCGCAGTTATACCCCTGCAGCAATCTCCTGGCGTGCAACATCCCGTAGTAACTCAAAGGGATGTTCCCGAAACCGGCCAAGTTGAGCTTTTGTATCCACTTCTCGAGCTTTTCGTGTCTCTCCTTCCGCTCGGCTCCCTCACATGCTATTATGTTTTTTATTTCCTCTCCGAAAAGCATCTTTTCCACCTTAAATCTCTCCAGAGATGTTCTCGAGGCCGTGGACTCCGAACAATCGAACAATGCTGCATAAGAGTAAAGGGATTCTAATAGTCTCCCCATTAGAGTAGATCCATTATGGTCAGAATCTTGTTCTGTTACCACCATCAGTTTCGGTGACAAACCCCACAATGCATTAAGGAAGCTATCTACCTTGGCCAAACCGGATGAAGATAATGGTGACGATGATGCCGAATCAGGACTAGGGCTATATCCATTAACCGTGTCTTTTCCGAGCAACTCTCCTAAAGTGCTCTGGTTCATCTGGAGTGCTATTTGCAAGTGAACTCCATTCAAATTCTTCGATCCTAGAGGCATTTTCTTTCGATGGTGTTCATCATCAGAGGCCAAAAACGAATGCAGCTGGAGAACAGAGCTGATTGCAAGAGCCTCCCCGGTTTTAACCCGCAATTTCTCGACGTCCAGATTTTCTAATTTGCTAACAACCGGATTGAACTGAAAAGGGAGGTTCAATTTTTCGGCTTCTTCAGTCAATCTATGAGCCATTTGATCCAACACTTCTTTCCTTTGATGAATGCCGGTAATCCTCAAATGAGGCGGCCCTTCGGGCCTTGCACTCAAAGCTTGAATAAGCGCAACCCACTGCGCAGGATTGGCTGCATTAAGATCAATTATATGAACCATTTTTTCGCCTTCCATAGCTTCGATCACGGCTTGGTTCGTAAGCACGAAGGCCACCTTCAAGAAGGGGAACAACTCGAAAAACAGTTTTCGAACAAGGATTTCTTCGGAAACCAAAGTTATCCTAGTCGAATTGAGAGCCTTATGAAGACCAGGCCAGGCTTTGAGGATCCTATCGGCGAGCGCCTCCGTAAAATAAGTAGCCATTCGCTGCATCGTGTCACCGTCTGGCGACGCGAGCTGCGATATCTGCTCGAGTGCAATGTTGGCATTTTCAAGGCTACCATTCGCTACATGATTAGCACAATTGAGCAACAAATGGATCAAATATAAACCCCTTTCTTCTGATTTCAACTCTCTAAGCCATGGATATGGTGATCCCAAGTTTGGCGAGAGTGACATCATGGAGAAAACTTGCAGAGGCGATGATGATGTTACAGACGATGATTCGTCTTGGAACATTGCACGAAAAGTTCTGGTCTTTTAATCTAAAGACCATACATAGTTTCAAACTTTCATGCAAAGATTGAGATTTTGCATGTAGATGAAATTCACCAGAAGAAAGGTTAAAAAGTTGGCAAATTTAACCAAAAACAACTCCAGATTCAGAGTAATCTTTAAGCCAACTGAAAATTCAGAAACAAAGACAACCCCAATTGTCCTTTAGACAAGCTCATGGAAGTATCACCAAATTCAAACATAAAACTCAGTAACAACAGAAGAAATAAGAAATTCTTACTGGGTTTTGCAATTCATCAAAAATCCAAAAACCAAAACACATAAAAGTTTCCAAGATTGAATTCTGTGATTCAAGCAAAGAATGAACAAAAATGCTATTTTTCCCAATAGAAAGAGAGTAAAAGGAAAGGGTTTCAAAAAGAAGAGAAAAGGGGGGGGGGAAATGGTATTAGGTCATGCGTGAAGGAAAGCATTGTCCTTTTATGATTTGTTGTCGTTCCCTCTCAGTGGAATATGGAATTTTCTGAGTAAAGCTTGTCTTTTACTTTCCCTCAAGTTTCAAATTAACTCAAACCCCCCCCCCCCCAAAGCTTTAATCTTTAATGGGTTTTCTTTGTCTTTGCATTAGTGTTTGGTTTGGCATCTTCTCTCAAAGACCCTGCCTTTTTAACAGATTCCCAAAGGGAAGAAACAGCCAAACATGCCCTAACAAAGACACACCAAAGAATGTGCTCTTCCCCTCTTCAGTTTTGTTTCCTAGTGGTTTTTTTCCCAAAGTGTGAAGGCTCAGCTGTCCTTAAATGGTTTTAGTTTTTGTTGGGCACAAGGTTCTAAACCTTGAGGTTGTGGGATCAAGTCCCACGGAGGGCATTTCATAATTTGGAGGTCTCCTACGGAAGCTGCTCTCAACCTGGTGTTGGGGGCAGCCTACTATCTTACCTCCCCCTTACCCCATACATATGGGAAAAAAGGGACATCCATTTTTTTTTATATAAAGATTGCTTATGAAGATTGTTCAATTATGTATTTATTTATTTATATATGTATTATATTTTATCTTTATTTTTAATTTCCTTGATTGCCGAAGGTCTTCTACGAAAGTTACTCTCAATCTGACGTTAAAACCAGTCTACTACACTAACTCCCCTTATCATATTACATTTGGGAATAAAATTTTGTTGTTGTTGTTTCTTCTTTGGTATATATATTAAGCAGATAGACAAGTGAGCCAAGCTATCTTCCAACACTATAATATACTACATTTATCTTTACTTGTTGGGATTTGTTCTTAGCTCAAAACCCATAATTATATCTTCACTTTGCTTTTAGATATAATTAGAAATCGTATATTTAGGGATCAATACAATATTTTGCCATGAATATAAATCTTTAAAAAAAATTATATTATAAACTTGGGTGATGTGAAATTATAAAATTTTAAAAAATATAAAATTATATTATTAATAAAAAATATAAAACAATATCTAAATTATATATGAATTTAAGTTTTATAAGATGTACGATCATTCCCAACACTCTCCTAATCCAATCTTATTTATATTATATTTATGTTTCATATATAAATACAATAAAATTGGCATACTCATATTTGTGTTAAATCTTTAAATTAATTTTTAATATAATATTTAGTTCCATAAATATAATCCATATAATAACACCAAAAATTAGGAATAATAATGACTCAGGTCAAACTAGATTTTTAATCTTATTCGAGTTTAGAAAAATTTCATTCGACTCAAATATAAGAATGAGAATTTTTATTTGATAAAATAAGTATCTGATTTAAAAAATATGGAGAGAGAAATATTTGGAGTAGCAGATATCCTAAATATATAGGGAAAATTATACTATTATCTCAACTCAGGTCGGTTGTTTTTCACCTTAACCCTGTTCAACTTGAACTTGATTTCTTTTAAAAAAAAAATCTATATTATAAAATCAAATAGAATAAAAACTTATTAAATTTGAGTCTAAATACCGTCCTTAATTAAAATCCATAGATATAAAGAAATGAGAATGGTGTTTATTTATTTATGGCAGAGAGTTGGTGTAGTATGACATGATGAAATGTTAATTTCTTAACAACACTTCGAGGAATTAGAGGCAGCTTAGGGCTTTTCGTGTTCAGCCATTTAACCTCACAATTTGAGCTTCCTCGTCTCCTAAATTAGTTGATACCAATCTTTTGAACCAATTTACTCTACTCTTTTCACCTACCAACATTATTCAACCATCTTTTATTTGTAAATTTTATGTTGCAACCGTTCAAACTGATATTTTATATAAATTTACTTATATTTTATTTACTAATTCATTAATCCATACCAAATATTATAAAAATATGTTATAAAAAATTAACTGACCCTTATTCCCATATGTAATGGGTAAGGGGGAGGTAGGATAGTAGGCTGCCCCAAACGCTAGGTTGAGAGCAGCTTCCGTAGGAGACCTCCGAATTATGAAATGCCCTCCGTGGGACTCGATCCCACGACCCCAAGATTAAAAGCCTTATGCTCTACCAAATGAGCTGGATGGTCATTTCATAGAGAAAGTGATATAAATGTTGTCTTAAAATTGGAAGTTCAACCTTGTTTTGATGAGGCCTACAATACCCATGTGAAGAGCACTTTAGGTGTTTAATTTTTTTTTTTGAATTATTCAGGTGCTTAATGTTATAAATATTATCACTTTAGGTGTTTGGGCTGTAGCTGCCGTTAATTTTTTCCGTTAAGTAACACGTGTCGCCTTCAGGAAATTTTGAAAAATCTGTTTAAAAAAAGTTTAAAATATATTTAAAAGAACCCAAAAATTTTCAATTTTTTTAAAACTTCCCATAAACTTTGAAAACCCTAAATCTAGTCCATATACCAATGCCCGTTCCCGCCTGCTGTCATCGTTGTCGTCAATCGAACTTCCACCTAGTTGTGCCTCCAACAACGACCAGTTACTCGATGAACAACCACCATAATAGCAATTGAAAATCCCTAAATCGCTATGAAAACTACCCTGACGCCAATCTTTGAATGGGACTCCATCACGACCATCGCAAAGACCATCACGACTCCACAACAAGGACGATATTGTCCGACTAGGGAGATGACTAGGACGATGTCAGCGGCGATGATCGTGGCCAGAAAGAGAGGTAGGGTTAGGGTTATTGATTGGAGAATTTTAGAGAGTTAGAGCTTTTTTCATATTTTTTTTAAAAATAAGGTTTTTTATAAATATAATAATTTTTTATTTTTTTAAAAAAATATTTCAAAATTACCAAAGCGTGACATATTCTATTAACAAAATTTTTTAACGGTTGTTACGTCTCGGACACCTAAAATGATATTTTTGTAATGTTAGCGCCTAGATGATTCAAAAAAAAGTTTGGACATATATTTGAAATTAACAATATAGTTTGGGCACTTATTTTATAGTTAAGACTTAATTTTTGTTTATTTTATTTTTGTTTTCATTTAGGTGTAAAATTTTATTTTTATTTTATTGAATAGTCTCAAATCAATGTTAAGAGATAATGTTATCGAATAGTTGTATTTGTAGAGTGTGTACATTTTTAGTGGCTAAAATAGATAATACTTTGTAATCACTCTAAACTAATTAAAAATTAATTTTATGTTTGGTTTATAATTTTTTTTCATGTGATACTGATATGTTATTAAAAAATGTTAATTATTTATAAAATATAATTAAAATATCATTTTTTGCTTATTTCACTAATAATAAATAAATAAAAAAATGTTAATTACTCTTTTTTTTGTATATTTAATATTGACCTGTTGATTTTTTAAAAAATATGACGTGTCAAGGAAATGTTGATTTATTTGATTTATTTGTTGATTTATTTAAATTAATATCAAAAAGTTATTTTTGATACTTTATCTAATATTTTATCATGTTAGATCAAATGGCTAATACTAAAATAGGAAAAAGCAGTCCATAAGTAGTGATGTACGCAAAATTTTATATAAAAAGACGAATTTAATTTATAAAATTTTAGGGGAGAGAAAATAGATTATGAACAAAAATTTTTAAAATATAAGAGAAATTAAAATTTTCAGGAGATGACTCTCCCCATACGACCCTCTTGGTCCATCCCTGCCCACGAGATTTGAAATTTGTAGTGGAAGTTTCGTAAGGTGTAAATTGGAATGGAGGAAAAAACAATGGTGAGAATTGAAAAGTGACAAAAAAGGTGGCATTGCCGTCTCTATAAATTGAGTTCTCTTGAATTCTAAAGAGAACGTAAACTATATATTTAGTATCTAAACTATTAATTTTAGTCCCTTTTAGACCTAAACTTTCATTTTTTTTCAAAATCCTACCTAATACTTAGTTTTTATCCGTTTAGTACCATGCTGTTAAAAACTTAATGCGTTTAGTATATAAACTGTCAGTTTTAATCCGTTTTAGTACCTAAACTTTCAATCTTCTTAAAAACTTAACGTTAAATTTGAACGGGATTCTAAAATGAAACAGAAACTAATTTTTAGATATGATTTTAAAAAAAATGAAAGTTTATGTACTAAAATAGTCTAAATTTAATAATTTAGGTACTAAATATGTAATATATCAAAATAAATTATATAATTTTGTTGGAACATATGTTTGGCTTGTTTCGGTTCACCTTCAATGTTTGTCTTTGTGCTACCACCACCACATCACAGCTTCGGACAAAACTAAAATTAATTTTTCATTAATTTCAATTGAACTGCAAGTGACTCACATGATAATTGCTTTGGAAATTCTCACGTGCGACACTTTTAATATACGATTAAGAAAAGACATTATTAATTTTGTTATTTTTAAATAATTAAAAATATTATTATTTCTATCGGTTTTGTTATTATTGGGTGTTTTACCGGTTTTGTTAAATATCCGGTAAAACGCTATCGGTTTTGTTATTTTTCTACCGGTTTTGTTATTATTGGGCACTTTACCGGATTTATTAAAAAATATTAACGTTTAGGTAAAAATAATAATATTTTAGGTATTTTATTTACTAATTTTATTAAAAAAATAATAAAACTAATAATACATTTTTTTAACCGTATATTAAGAGTGATGTAACTATAGAACTTCCCTGATTATTTACGTATGTGTCAGGTACATATCATATTAATAATAAATTTTTTATTATGATTTTATTTTAAAAGAAGTCAGATGAGTTTTAAGCTAGATATAAAGCGGATATTAGATTGTATTTAGAATATAAAATAATAAATTGTAAAATTTGATGTATAACAGTCTTCGAGAATTAAAACCGATGTTGATTGATAATGACCGATAATAACGACAATGAATGATGGCTGCGACATAAGATTTTGATTGAATTTAAAAGTTAAATTAATATTTTATCTAAAATTTAAAATTAAAATGATCTTTCATTATTAAAGATCATTTATACATATGAGTGCAGAAAGATACTGGGAACAGGAATGGGATACTTTGAATGGTCCAGGCCAGCTAAGTAAAAAGGAAAGGGGTGGCTCCAACTCATAAGCATGTGGTTAAGCTGTCCCATTAGGGTGTGTCGGAATCAAAAGTTTTCCTACGACCAAAGCTTGGTTCTGTTTTGCACTGCTCCAGACATCAAATCTGTCCATGGTTTGGTCTGCAATATGATTGAAACAAACCAGGAAAGTTTGATTTGCCAGCACAATCTTCGTGCTGCTTGGTTTTCTTCATGTTGAAGGACGACAAATAGATTTTTATTCTCTTCAAACATGTTCCGAAACAATGAATGAGATCAAATGAGATGGGAAAGGAGATATTTGGACATGATGGGTCGATTCGATTGGATTATTTTAGAGTGCACAGCCGGGCGTGGTGATGCCCATGCAGTTTCGTGCATTTTATGTGCCTCTGCAGCCATCACAATGTGACAACAAAATTTTATGTTTGGATTTTCCCTGTAAGCTTTTGAGTTACGGAGCACACACACGAGTACGATAAGATATTGTTGTATCTCTTTCGGATCTCTTTTAGAAATCGTACTTTCATTGTCATTCATGTACCTATTGAGCGTTGAGGTCTTAAAAATTTCTCAAAGGTTTCAAAGTTTAGATAGAGTTCCTCTTGACTTCTAAAATTGTGTCCTTCGAATAGATACGACCCTTTGACGTAATCTCTGAAAAATTCACCTAGTCTACAATCTAATATATGATAGTCAAATCTATTTTGTTTGTCAACCAATAAATCATCATCATCATCATCCTAAGTCTGGCACAAGCACTAAAAGTCGATATATATGTCACTATACAAGGCTGAAGTCTCTCTGGAGCTCCCTCTCTATATCTTTCTTTGGACGATTGTTCATCACCTTCATCAGCTCGACCACCCTCTTTCTCTCTTTTATGAAACAAGCTATTGTCATTCCCTACCCAAATCAAAAAAGATAAACTGTTGATAACACCACAATCTCAAATTTTCCATCGACATATAAAAATATAGTAATATGATAAATTTTTAAAAAAATGAATAACATGAAACATAATCTCCCAAGCAAACAATGGGGTGACCCCAATATCACTTATATTGCTAGCAATATACAAAAGATTGATTTACCTAGACATTTATTTCCCCAAATTTTTCCATGCATACTATTCTTGTGCGATATTGATTGAGGTTTTCGTAAAAGGTTCTTGGCATATTATTTTCGTGTTTTATAATGACTTAAAAGCAATTACGAATATTCAACGTTCAGAGAACTTCAGAAAACACCAGGAGAATATCTTCAGAAAAAAGATATTGAATATCTAACATCCCTCGAGAAGTCGTGACTTGTTGAAATGACTATCGACAAGTCAGGTGACATACTAGAACTAAATCTATAGTCAACTTAATATATCCACCTAACCTGCCAGCTTATTGGTAGTTATAATGTCCCTACGCCTGACGCTAACTCCAACAGTCAATATAAAACGTTTCGATCAAAATCGAGAGAAAAGATGGAACCCAAATGAAATCATCTCACCGTCATTCATCTCTCTTCTACCTCCTTATAGAAATAGGATATTTAACACCAACCAAATATCAATCTATCACCCATCACCTAAAGTAAAAATGTTCAACAAAGTACAACCGCCGCAACCCTTTCATTCCCATTAACAAACATCAGATACAAAGCACTTGAGATACAAAGCGAGATTTCCATAATCCTGGCAAAGGAAAAGCTTGGTCGGTAGCTCTTACACTAGCCTCAAACGGTACAAACATCTCATTCTCTCAATGCAAATTGTCAGCAAACATCATACAGAGATACTGATTAAAAATAGAAGATCCGTTCACATTCACTGAATGCAAGATAATAGCAACTCAGAACGCTTTTCATATTTGAAGCAAGTATAGCTTGCAACAAAGTATCACCTATAACCAACATGACGCAGAGTGCGATGCATCGAACTGAAGCAAAATAACCTAAGAGTAATGCTAATTTCTTGAACCAGAACAATATGAAAAGTCGAATGGAAAATTAGGAAATCAACAACGAATGCAGAATAGCTAAAGAGAGGAAGGTGTACAACCCTATTACTTTGTGTGCTAGTTGTTTTTTTTTTTTTTTTAGTTTTTTAAGTTGTTAGGAGACGAACTTTTAAATTTTTAAAGGAAAACTAAGGACTAAAAACATATTATCAACAGAAAATACAAAATAAAATCTAATATATAACAATTGAAAGTTTTCATGCCTATTGTATTCTTCAAATTTTAGTAGTAACGAGAAGCAAATTTTCAAGGAAACAGATTATCCAGAAGTTCACTGGGGCAGGAGATGTTACACCTGAGTTTTAGAACAAACAACATTTAGAATTAAAAAGTAATTCACCACTTATTAACTCGACGAAAGTATATCAACTCTTAGGGGTCAGAGGGTATACAATTCAAAATTCATGGTCATCACAAATCAAAATCTTCAATTTAAAAGCTTACATATGGTCACCTAGTATTACAGTATCCATACTCTAAGATAGGAATCGATACTTGCTATGTATCATTAATATTTTTTGACATGATATCAAAAATAGTCTCAAATGTTTATCAAAATAGTCATTTTTGTCCCTTTTTTCTTTGGAGCGTTTTGGCCTCCAAAGTTTCATTTTAGGGCAAAAAGCTCCATCTATAGATGAAAATCATTAGTTAACATACGATTAATGCTAAAAAACATGAGCTTTTTTAACCTAAAATGAAATATTGAGAGTTAAAATGCCACAAAAATAAAAGAATAAATGCCAAAGTGATTATTTTGTCAAAAGTTAAGTTTATTTTACCATAAAATAAAATTTTAAGGGAACTGCCAAATCTCAGTTTTCAGGTTCATCCAACAGATTTGATTTACTCAATTCTGCTGAAGAGAATCCTAACTGTTCAGAAATTCAAAGAAAACCTAGGCCAACTTCTTTGGGAGTGGCAAGCTTAGTGAAAGAACTAAAATCAAAAAAAGAAGGTTTAGCTTGAGATAGCTAAAGTGATCACTGCTGGAGGTCAAGGGGGTTCTTTGGGATCGCCTTCTCAATGATAGTTAGTTTTTGGAACATTAGAGGACTTAACAGTCCTCTAAAGCAGAAAGAAGTGGTTATTCGAGCCACCCGAAACAATGTTGACGTCCTTTGTTTATTGGAGACTAGAGTGAAGATGGACAAAGCAGAGACTATTTGTGCTTCTAAATTCCAGAACTGGAATTTCTGTTTCAATTATCACCATGCTAGCAATGGTAGAATTTGGGTTCTTTGGAGGAAGGGCATTAATCTTTCTGTCATTCAAAATTCTGATCAATGCATTACACTCAGAGGTTCTCACCAAGGTACTCCTATGTTTATTTCGACTATTTATGGTAGTAATGATGGTATTGCTAGAAGACAACTTTGGCAGACCTTAAGAGAAGTTGATCATATTGTTAATAAGTCAGCATGGATTTTAGGAGGGGATTTTAATATTATCTTGCACTCCCATGAAAGTACTGACCATGAAGTCCTTGGCCATTATCTCACTTCTGATATGAAAGACTTCCAAGACTTAGCTCAAGAGCTTGAAATCCATGACCACCCTTACTTTGGCCCTTCATTCACTTGGTCCAATAAGCAAAAAGAATTCTTTCTTGCAAGGAAACTTGACAGGGTCATGATAAACTCTAATTGAGCTTCTATTTTCCAGCACTCTTTTGTTGAGTTCATGGCACCAGGAGTCTCAGACCATTGCATGTCTCTAACATGGCTAGTCAAAGAAGTTCCTGCTAATAGGCCAAAGCCGTTCAAATTCTTCAATTTTTGGGCTACTCATCCAAGCTTCATAAATGTAGTAAGTCATTCATGGTCCCAACCTGCTCATGGCGATCCTATGCAAATTCTCCTTACTAAACTTAAAAGACTCAAAGTATGTCTTAAGTGTTCTAATAAGGAAAATTATAGCAATCTCTCTGATCGAATCAAGCTTAAAAGAATAGAGTTGGAACATCAACAACTACTCACTTTAAAGGGACATGACACAATCGATAAGGAACTATTATTACAAAAAGAGCTGAATACTTTGGAAGATTCTGAAGTTGCGTTCCTTAAGCAAAAGGCAAAAGTGCAGTTGATTAAAGATGGAGATAAAAATTCCAGATTTTTCTATTCGATGATTTCTTTTAAAAACAAAAGGGATACTGTCCGAGTTCTTGTGGATGATCAAGGCAATAGATTGGAGTCCTTTGAAACAATGTCAAAAGAAGTAATCTCATTCTTTTCCAATCTGATTAGAACAACTGACAACCTAGTCAAAGATATCGATCCTATTCTTCTCAAAGACCTTTTCAACTATTCATTGACATATGAAGCTTCTTCTAGCCTTGTTAAGGATATTACTCGAGAAAAAATCCAGAAAGCAGTTTTCTGCCAAGGTAATGATAAAGCTTCTGGACCCGACGGTTTCGCCCCTTTCTTCTTCAAGAACTCTTGGAATATAGTGGGTGAGGATGTTGTAGCTGCTATTAAATTCTTATTTCTCAATGCTAAAATTCACCATGCTTTTAACTCTACTATTATTGCTCTTGTTCCTAAAGTTCCAAATCCGAGTGCAGTTAAAGACTATCGGCCTATCTCTTGTTGTTCTGTTATCAACAAAATCATTACCAAAATCATCGTTAGAAGATTGACTGATGTTCTCCCAGAGATTATTACTTTGAATCAAACAACTTTCATCAGAGGAAGGAGCATTATAGATAATACCCTCCTTGCACAGGAGATGGTTAAAGGCTATGCAAGGAAATCCATTTCCCCGAGATGCGCTCTGAAGATCGACCTTCATAAAGCTTTTGATTCCATTCACTGGGGATTCATCATTCAAATTCTTAAAGCTCTCAATCTCCCTATTGCTTTCAATGCTTGGATCGAAGCTTGTTTCACAGGAGCAAGGTACTCCATTTCTTTTAATGGTACCTTAATCGGCTATTTTAAAGGAGTTAGAGGCCTAAGGCAGAGAGACCCTTTATCCCCCTACCTTTTTGTTCTTGCAATGAATATTTTATCCATAATGCTAAATTTAGTTGCCGAAAGAGGAATGCTTGGCTTCCATCTAAAGTGTAGGAAAATTGGTCTTACTCATCTCTCGTTTGCTGACGATTTATTGATCTTTTGCAAAGGTAATGTTGACTATGTTGTTGGTGTTCTCACTACTCTTGACCAATTCTATGATGTCTTTGGGCTCAAGCTGAATCCTGCCAAATGTGAGATTTTTGCTGCGGGGATTCATCCAAGAATCATGGAGAATTTAAAAATTATTACAGGGTTTAAAATTGGAAATCTCCCTGTTCATTATCTTGGTATTCCTCTTGTCACCCGTAAACTTACTGAAAAGGATTGCCAAGCTTTAATCGACAATATCAAGCTCAAACTTCATCACTGGTCTAACAGAAATCTCAGTTATGCAGGCCGATTAGAGCTCATCAGATCAGTCTTATTCAATGTCAGCAGCTACTGGTGCAGACAACTTGTTCTACCAGCTTCCATTCTTAAAAAAGTGGATCAGATTTGCTCCAGGTACTTCTGGAAAGGAGCAGATAAATCTGCTGCTGGTGCTCGTGTGAGTTGGGATAAAATTTGTATTTCCAAATCAGAAGGTGGCCTCGGATTGAAGAACATTAAAACTTGGAACAAAGCTTGTCTCATTATCCTCATCCGGAAAATATTAGCAGGAGACGGATCCCTGTGGGTAGCGTGGCTTAAGGCATATGTCTTTAAGGAGCAGGATTTTTGGCACTATCAAGCAGCAACTAACTTAAGTTGGACCATCAACAGGATCTTAAAATCAAGAGTTGAAGCTCTTCCATTCCTTTCCACCGGTTCTCCGCAAGCTAATGAAATTTGGGACTTGATTCGTTGCAAAGGGCAGACTGTTATATGGCACAAACTCATTTGGTTCCCATTCCTAAGTTCATCTTAATTGCTTGGATGGCTCTGCTCAACAAATTGCCTATAAGAGACATACTTCTTAAAATGGGAATTACCACCGACAGTATTTGCGTTAATTGCAGTACCTCTTATGAATCAAGAGACCATCTCTTTTCACAATGTACAATGGCAGTGGAACTCTGGAATTCAATTCTGAAACTTAATAGGGTGAATACCATTTTCTTATCATGGGATGAAATGGTCATAAAGGCTTGTTCATTATGGAAAGGGAAGTCTTTGCTCAGCACCATTCTGAAAATTTCATGGACTGTTGTTATTTACACTTTGTGGCAGGAAAGAAATCAGAGAAATTTTCAAGGAAGGAGTAGAACGACCGCCTGCCTGCTAAAGGAGGTTAAAGAAGTTACTGGAATCCGTCTTAGGGGAACTAATATTAATAGACTTGATAGTACTAACTTACGGCTTTGTAGCGTTTGGGGTATAGTATAACCAATCATTTTGAGTTGGTTGTTTTGATTATTTGTTATTGATTGGTTGTATCTTTAATTTTGCATTGGGTAATAAAATAAGAATTATCCAAAAACAAAAACAAAAAACAAAAAAACTAAACATCACCAAAGCATATTTATTAGCTAGGTTATCATGAAGTGAAATTAATGAACCTAATCTTTTATATGCAAACAATGCTACAAGATCCCTTAAATTTATTTCAAGCAATACTATCACCTCAAACAAGATCCCATCTGCCTTCGTTGTCTCGAAGAACGCCACCACTGACAGCTGTCGTAGAGTCAGGATTGACAGCACCATCTGTGTTCACCTTCAAGACACCGGAGGGAGGCCCATTGCTTTATGTGTCTATGGACAGTTTTACAGGACTTCATGGCAGCACGGTTTCGCAACACTTTCGCCAAGGAGACGGCCGAGCGAATAACTTCCGATATGAAGCCCAAACACCATGTAGGCATATCTTCACCCGCCGAGTCACGAGGAGGAGGAACCGCCATGATCCTCTGGATGGTAATATCATCAAGGAGGTGTTTCATGCGTTGAAAGTTCCAGCTCCCATAAGAGGAAATATAGTCTCGCATAGTGGCACTCTCATCAAAAGACACATTCGGTGAAAGGGTCTCCACCAAGGGTTTAGTGCCAGGTATCCAAGAGTCGGTCCAAAAGTGCGTTTTCCTACCATCTCTCAGGAACCATCAGACATTATCCCAAATGAAGTTCCAAATCCGACCAAGGGACTTCTAGACATAGGAACTGATAGTGGTGATGTGTGTCGGACGTTGATCCCTAACTTCATATTTCGATCGAAGCACCTGAACCCAGAGAGCATCCTGTTTAATTAAAAAAAAATATCTCATCTTAGTGAGGTAAGCATCGTTTTGGGTACGGATCGACCGGATACCCAAACCACCACTTAATTACCGTTGACAACATTGTTTCCACTTGGCAAGTGTCATATTATGCTTTTCACCCCAAATAAAATGACGGGCCATTTGCTCAATGTTGTCACATATGCCACGTGGAATTGCCACCGTTTGCATAAAGTCATTTAGAAAAGGTTAGGATTTTAGACTATAAAATCAAAAAAAAAAATCAAGAGGGGTGAATTGAATTTTTGAAAACTTCGGGAATTGAGGAGAAAAGATAGGAAAATTTGTATAAAAATTTATAGTAATTCAATTTTTTTAATGAAGTTTACATCTACTAGACCTGATAAATTTGACTCGTACCCGATTATCCTAACTGATTTACTCAATCCGAGAATCAATATAGACCTGAACATAATGATCTAAAATTGATCCGAGACCCTAAATAAACTGAATCAAATCGAAATCGACCCGAATTTTAGGTGGACCGAAAGCAAACTGAATCAAAATCAACCCGAACCGAAAGTAACTCAAACTGAAATAACCATAACCGAAAATAACCCGAATCAAAAGTAACCCGAATATGATTTATCCATATCCAAATCGAACCGAACTTCGCCCCGATTTTAACCTGATCATTGATTCTAAGTAAATGAATCATTTATTTATATTATCATCATCATCATCATCATCATCATCATCATCATCATCATCATCATCATCATCATCATCATCATCATCATCATCATCATCATCATCATCATCTACTTTTGGCATTGAAAATGGTAAAATGATTGAATATTTATTCTCATTTTATTTTATACTACTAGTAATCATCACATGAGATCAAATGATAATACTTCTAGTAATAATTTAATGGTTTAATATAATTTTTCTTTAGTTAAAAAATTATTTTTATATATGATGCAATAACTTCTAAATTATTTCAAAATATTATTTGATATGAATGATTATAAATTAAAATTACTCAAACAAAAATTCTAATTTATGTGATAACTTTTATTCACATTATTTAGACGATTAACTATAGTTAACTTTAATAGAAAATAAATTTTAAATATAAGTGTTAAATAAAGAGCTCTCTTTCAAAACTGATATGAAAATATAAACCAAGTCAAATATTAACACTCAATTATTCTTGTATGTTAAACACAGTTATATATTTTTTAAAATAATTTCTTAAAACTTAAAAAAATTGTCTCACAAAATTAAACTGAAGTATTCAACCATATTAAATCTTATAATATTAATAAACACAAGTAACATATGCATCAACTATTAAACTTTGTTGTAGTTCAATCCATATTAAAGCCAAAAAACTCATCATCTTTCGTAGCTGCATAAAAAACAACAAAACAATTATTAATTTATTTAAATTATTAGTGAAAGAGGAAATTAAGCAATGTGTTGAAAACATTTTTGTATTTCGATATAACAAATTAGTTTAAATAAATTTTAAGATTTTACAAATGATTTTCTAAATATATTTGGTTCAATTAATCAAATATCAAATTATTACTCCAAGTCTTTTAAGATCAATTTCAAACCTTACTAAATGTGTAAAATTGTGTTTTATACTTAATATATTTTTGAAACAATTTTCACAAAGTATTTTGAACCAAAAATCAAGCCTAAAATCAATTTTTCAGAGTGATGCACAGATGCACCAATCCATGCATCGATGCACCATGAATTAAATTGAACATCGAATGCATTTCATGCATCGATGCACATACCATGCACCGATGCACTGAGGATTTTATGAAAACATCGAATGCATTTGATGCATCGATGCACCAGCCATGCATCGATGCACTCTGGCTATTTTGAAACATCGAATGCACTTGATGCATCGATGCACTCTTAGTGCACCAATGCACTAAGGATCCAACGATCAAAATATTTGAATTTTACATTGATGCACCGATGCACCATGGGTATGCATCAAAGCACTGACGCTCCCAATTGTTTTTAATTAATTGTTTTCACACTTAAACGGCTATATTGACTCCACTAATCATCACCAATGTTCAGAAGTGATTCAAGGTGTATTTAAGCAAGCTTAGAAGCCATTGATCAATAACAAGAAACATCAAGCAACTAGAATCAAGAGAGAATCAAAGAGAAAACATCAAACCTCAAGTTTGAGCATTTCAAGCCTATTTTTCATTCAATATTCATTTTGCTTTCAAGAACACTTATTGTGCTAAATTGTATTCAATTTTTGAGTGTTCCTTTCTTTGTTCTAGAATTGTACAAACAATCTACCTTGTGAGGATTTCCTTGTAAGTTTGCAAATTTGTATTGTTCTCTTTGGGAGAGAGTGTTCTCAAGAATTTGGGGTATAATTCTTGAGGGCTTATAAGGTTACTCTTTGTCCTCAAAAGAAAGAAAAATTAGTGAATTTATGGAAAATCCTTAGTGTGGATAGCTAAGGTAATGGACATAGACTTTGGTTGAGAAAGTCGAACCACTCTAAATCGCAGTGCAAATTTCTTTCAATTTTCTGCAAAAACTTCTACCAAAATTTTAATTGCCAATTCACCCTCTCTTGGCCATATTCGTCAATAGATCAACTCAACAATTGGTATCTGAGCCTAACTCATTTGAAGGTTTAATCTCCTCTTGAGTCGATTCGGGAAGAGTTACATCGATAATCAAATTCATCAATGGCCTCTACTTCAAACTTCGACTCCGTTCTCGATTCGATGCCCGTAAACAAGCCTCATTTCTTTAATGGGGCTAATTATGCCTATTGGAAAAATAGGATGATGTACTTCATTCAAGCAAGTGACATGGGAGCATGGAATGTCGTAGAAGAATGATACTTCAAGCCTCTCACTCATCCAAGATTATGGAGTGAAGGAGAGACAAAAATGTTCCAACTCAACTCCAAAGCCATCCATATCATATTTTTTGCTCTTGGACCAGATGAATACGGAAGAGTTTCATCTTGTACAACCGCCAAAGAAATATGGGACAAACTTCAAGTCACTCATGAAGGTACCGATGAGGTAAAGAAATCTAAAATTAGTATTCTAACGCATAGCTATGAAAATTTCATGATGAAACCAAATGAAGATATCAAAGCTATGACGAATAGATTCTCAACGATTGTCAATGGTCTCAAATCATATGGAGAGATCATTTCAAATGAAAAACTTGTGAGGAAGTTAGTCTACTCCCTCCTAAAATCGTGGCAATAAAAGAAAACGACAATCATCGAGTCTAAGGATCTAAAGTCCTTAACTCTTGAAGAGATAATCGGTTCACTCCTCACTCATGAAATGATGCTTGAAGATGAGGTGAACCTTGATAAGATTGAAGAGACACCAAAGGAGAAGGAGAAGAAGAAAAACATTGGAGTTGCTCTCAAATCCACAAAAAATGAGAGTGATTCGGATGAAGATGACGATGACGATGACGAGGAAATAGAATTGTTTGCCAAACGGTTCAAAAAAATGATGAGACCTTACCGAGGAAGAAAATTCAAATGAAATGAAGGCCTCAAAAATGAACTAAAAGAGAAGGATCCGATCATTTGCTATGAATGCAAAACGCCGGGGCATGTCAAATATGATTGCCCACAATTGAAGAGAAAGGGTCAATCAAAGAATAAGCACAAGGCTCATGTGGCTACATGGAGTGATGAA
Organism: Hibiscus syriacus; assembly: GCF_006381635.1. NCBI lineage: Eukaryota > Viridiplantae > Streptophyta > Magnoliopsida > Malvales > Malvaceae > Hibiscus > Hibiscus syriacus. The sequence goes on from NW_024061783.1 coordinate 3,530,367, forward strand.
GAAGGTTCCGATGAAGAGGAACAAGAAGTAGCAAACTTGTGCTTGATGGCATTCGGGGAAGATTCTAAGGTAACCTCTAACTCATCTGATTTTGATGATTTATCCTATGATGAGTTATTAGAGGAATATAATGGGTTGACTTCGGATTATGAGAAATTGTTTTTAAAATATAAAAATGATGTTTCAAAATTGAAAAATGAAAATAAACTCATATCCAAAACCAACAACGATCTTGAAAGTAAAATCAAAGATTTGCAAATCAAACTAGAAGAGTTTGAAAAGAAAAATTTGGATTTGCAAAATTTACTTTTTAAGGTCAATGATGATCTTAAAACTTCTTTTGATAAAGTTGGAACAAAACGTTTTGAAAATGGAGAAAATTCAAAATCCAACTTTGTTAGAAAAAGTTTTAAAAACTACAATCATAGAGGTCCCCAAAGAACCTCTAATGGAAAAATCGTTAGAAGTATATGGGTTCCTAAAGAGCTCATTACTACTAAAGATAAGGATATCCTACACAAATAATACCTAAGGGGACTAGGTTTTGGAAACTAATGAATATGGACCCAAAAGAATTTGGGTTCCAAAAATTAGAAATTAATCTATGTTTGTAGGAAAAGGAGCATTGCTACAAGGCATGGGAAACAAATCCAAATTCATGGTACCTTGATAGTGGATGCTCAAGACACATGACCGGAGACAAAACCCGATTCAGTGAGTTTAACGCCAAAAATAGAGGAGAAGTGACTTTTGGTGATGATTCAAAAGGTCACATTGAAGGTATTAGTACTATTGGTAATACCTCTTCCATACAAATTAAGAATGTTTTATATGTGAATGGATTAAAGCATAATCTATTGAGTATTAGTCAATTTTGTGATATGGGATTCAATTTCATGTTTGATATTAATGGTTGTAAAGTCATTAACATTGCATCTAATCAGATTATGCTTGTTGGTCATAGAATAGGAAACATATACATGGTGCATTTAGATTCTATTGATATGACTAATTTGTGCCTAGTTGCTAAGGATGAACATGATAGTTGGTTATGGCATAGGAGACTAGGACATGCTAGTATGAGTGTTTTACAATGGCTAATTCAAGGTGATTTAGTTCGAGGGTTGACTAAACTTAAATTTGATAATGATAAAATCTGTGATGCTTGTGCTAAAGGAAAACAAAAACGAGTTTCTTTTAAATCCATTAATGACGTATCAACTAGTAGAGTATTACAATTGATCCATATAGATCTTTTTGGGCCAACTAGGACTACTAGCTTGGGTGGAAAACAATATGCATTTGTCTTGGTAGATGACTATTCTAGATATACTTGGGTTCTATTCTTAAGTACTAAAGATGAAGCATTAGAAAATTTCATCACATTTTCAAAACTAATCCAAAACGAAAAAGGTTACTCTATCACTAGTGTTAGAAGTGATCATGGCACTGAATTTGAAAATCTTGGATTTAATGAGTTTTGTAATTCTAATGGTATTAGCCATAATTTTTCAGCACCTAGAACCCCTAAAAAAATGGAGTTGTTGAGAGGAAAAATCGAACTTTAGAAGAAATGGTTAGAACCATGCTTTGTGAAAATAATTTGCCAAAATATTTTTGGGCGGAAGCCACAATTACCGCTTGTTATGTTTTAAATCGAGTAATGATTAGGCCAATTTTAAAGAAAACTCCATATGAAATTTTCAAAAATAAAAAGCCTAACATTAGCTATTTTCATCCTTTTGGATGTAAATGTTTTGTTTTAAATAACAGTAAAGAAAACCTTGGCAAATTTGATGCTAAAAGTGATGAAGGAATTTTTCTGGGTTATTCCTTAAATTCTAAAGCTTATCGAGTATTTAATAAAAGAACTTTAGTTGTAGAAGAGTCTATACATGTTGTTTTCGATGATAATCCCCTTCCGAGGAAGGATTCTTGTATGAATGATGATGTAGGTATTATAAATACAAATAAAGTTAGACATGACGTTGAAGAACCATCATCAAAGGAAGAAACCAAAGATGAGGCAACTCATGATCCTCTTGAGAATCCAACCATTGAAGAAAGGGAAGTATCTTATCCAAGAGAGTACAACTATGTCAAGGATGGTGAGATTATAGGTGATCCATCCAAAGGGGTAACAACTCAATCTTCTCTTAGAAATATTTGTAATTATGTTGCATTTATTTCATGCATAGAGCCTAAGAATATTAAAGAAACATCAAAAGATGAACATTGGATTATGGCTATGCAAGAAGAATAAATCAATTTGAGAGAAGTAAAGTATGGACATTAGTTGAAAGGCTTAATAATAAATCTACTGTAGGTACTAGATGGATATTTAGGAATAAGCTTGATGAGAGTGGTAATATAGTGAGAAACAAGGCTAGACTTGTTGCTCAAGGGTATACTCAAGAAGAGGGCATAGACTATGATGAAACATACGCTCCCGTAGCTAGGATGGAATCAATTAGAATGTTATTAGCATTTGCATGTTTTCATGAATTTAAATTAGATCAAATGGATGTTAAAAGTGCATTTTTAAATGGTTTTATAAAGGAAGAAGTGTATGTGGAACAACCTCCAGGTTTTGAAGATTCAAAATTTCCAGATCATGTTCTTAAGTTGACAAAAGTGCTTTATGGTTTAAAACAAGCTCCTAGAGCTTGGTATGAAAGACTGTCAAATTTTTTAATTGAAAAATGTTTTTTAAAAGGGAAGGTTGACACTACATTATTTTTAAAGCATAAAGGTAAAGATTTATTAGTAGTTCAAATTTATGTTGATAATATAATATTTGGTTCTACTAATGATATTCTTTGCCAATAATTTTTATGCTAATGCAAAGCGAATTTGAAATGAGCATGATGGGGGAGCTCTCATTTTTTTGGGACTCCAAATCAAGCAAAGAAAAGATGGCATCTTCATCAATCAAGCTAAGTACGTCAAAGATATGCTCAAGAAGTTTGGACTGGAAAATGGGAAACTTCATGACACTCCAATGAGCTCTTCTACAAAGCTTGACTTGGATGAAGGAGGTAAATATGTAGATGTTAAATTATATAGGTCAATGATTGGATCTTTACTTTATCTAACTGCAAGTAGACCTGACATTATGTTTAGTGTTTGCTTATGTGCTAGATTTCAATCATGCCCTAAGAAATCACATTTACTAGCTGTTAAGAGAATCTTTAGATACCTTAAGGACACTCCTAGTTTAGGACTTTGGTATCCTAGAGACTCTAGCTTTAGCTTGCATGCCTTTTATGATGCGGATTATGGAAGATGCAAATTAGATAGGAAAAACACCTCAGGAACTTGCCAATTCCTTGGAAATATGCTAATTTCTTGGTTTTCAAAGAAACAAAACTGTGTTGCATTATCTACCACTGAAGTCGAATACATTTCAGCTGGTAGTTGTTGTGCACAAGTTTTATGGGTGAAACAACAACTTTTTGATTATGGAATTGAAGTAGGTACCATTCCTATCAAGTGTGACAATACTAGTGCTATTTGTCTCACTAAAAATTCCATCCAACACTCTAGAACTAAGCACATTGAAATAAGACATCACTTCATTAGAGACCATATCACTAAGGAAGATGTAGTTCTAGAATTTGTTGATACTTTGCACCAATTAGCGAATATCTTTACAAAACCTTTAGACAAGGAAATATTTTGGACACTTAGGAGAGAATTAGGTTTGACCAACCTATCTTCACTTAGTGTTTAAAATAATTTTAGCACTTTTAAGACTAAATGAAAATTGCTTAATTTTTGATTGCATTCATTGCTATTAGTTAGGGGGGGTCTATGATTCTTGATGAAAATTAATTTTATGTTCAAATATAGTTTAAAGATTAATTTGATTGTTTGAACGTGATTAATTTTCAATATATGAGTTGCCAATACCACTAGAGAAAATTAATTTAGCATTTTGAGTATTTTAAAATGGATTTTTGTCATTTCTGTGCTTAGTGCATCGATTCACTTAACAGTGCATCGATGCATCCCTTTGAATGTGCATCGATTCATCATGTTGATGCATCGATGCACGCCTTGAATGTGCATCGATGCACATGGTCATGCATCGATGCATCCATCGGGTTTTGGGGATTTAAAAGCTTATTTATCTCAAACCCTAAAAACTATCATCTCTAGCCATTCGCCCCTCCCACTCTAAAAATCTCCATTCTTGCTCAAAATCAACGATTTTTAGTCGGAATCTTCAAGTTCTTCAACTTTCAAACCTGCTTATATCATTAAATCGTGCAAAACAACTCCTCATCCCTCTCAATCCGAATTTTCAAGGTAATATTTAAAAAAAACTCTATTTTATTGATTTTTTATTTTAGAACTAGTTTTGATTAGTTCTAGGATGAACATTATATCGGACATTGATTGTTTGTTGGTTCTAAACTAGATTTTACTACCAATTTCGTCAAAAACAAACAATTTTTCAAGATTTTTCTTTGAATTTCAAAATTTAAAAAAAATCGAAAATTAGTAATATTTTTGATTTAATTGTGTTGTTTTCATGAAAACTATATTATGATATTATTAAAAAGTTTCAAAACATGCCCATTAGGATATGGTTTAGAGAACCTTGAATTATTGAGGACTCATTTGAGTTTTGGGATTGATTATGCATACATGTGTTTCAAATTGCAGGTGATATTCCTTATTCCGATTTCCTTTAATCATGTCAAATCCTAAACGACCTAGGTCATCTTCGAGTCGGTCAAACCAAAACCGTCCTCTCATTCCTCAACCTCCTAATCTTGTTCCTCCTCCACCTTCATCTCTATTAGGATCTTGTTTTAACATGCCTGAGCGTCGTAGAGACAAATTGTACTCTAGGTACAGAAACTCTTTCCAAACTTATAGAATCCGTGAAGAATGTATTCCTTCGCTTCAAGCTATGGTTGACATTGATTTCGAATACCTTCCGATTCTTAAAGCTTGGAAGCTTGATAAATTGTTTAAGCTTAAACCTATCGTCTATCAATAATTTGTCCGCATTTTCTATTCCAATGAGGTGTGTATTCAAAATGTAACTCAATGTGGAACTATAGCCATTAGATCCTATCTTTTAGGCCAATATATTAATATTGACCCCGAGACTATAGTTTTCCGATTTGGATTAGATGATAATGGTGTATATAATGAAAATGAAAATGTGGAATATCCCTATGTTCCAAACTTAAGTGTTAGTACTCTACGATCTCATCACGATTGTTTTCTCCATTTGATGATCTCTTGGTGGTTTAGACCATCCGGAGGTAGGTACTCCACACTTCGTGCTAGGGATTTATGGTGGATGTATTGTCTTAAAAATAAAATTAAAATAAATATGCCCCACATTATATTCAGTCAACTAGTGGACATCATAAACATTGTTCCTTCAAAACATATTGAAACATTGATTTATGGATGTCTTCTTAGTAACCTCTTTATCAAACTTGGTCTAGACGTTTCTATTGACAATCCTATCCCACTTCAAAATCATATCAATCTCACAACCTTGAAGAAAGAGGATTGGAAACAAGACGAGGTTACCGGTCAATGGGTTTTTAGACCCGGAAAGCAAACTCCGGGAGCTAGTTCCTCACGAGCTGCTCCTAGCTCCTCTCGTGCTCCTCCTCCTCCAGCTCCGGCTGATGACGATGATCCTGAATTTCAACAACTTATGCAAGACATTGATGACCACGTCCCTGATGACGAGCCTACACCGGAACCAGCTCCACAAGAAGAACAAATGCCTCCGTATTTTCGTTCGTTTTTGGAGACATTTGATTTACGGTATGCGTCCATGGATTCACGCTTCACATTCATTGAGTCCAGCTCTCTACCTTGGGAGCTCGACAACAAGATATGAATGATCGTTTGGATGCACTCTCGCTTGAGATGAGAGCTCGTTACCCTCCTCCTCCTCCCGATCTTTCAATGGATGAATAGACTTATCTTTCATTGTTTTTGGGTTGAAGTTGAATTGTTAAAACATTTTGGATTAACTTTTTTTGATCGTTGGATGACTGTTTGATATTTTATATATATTTTGGTTTATTACAACATATGCATCATTTATTTTTTAGTTGCAATATGACCAATTTACCATTTCACATTTTTATTATGAATATTGATTATGAAACTAATGGCTAACTCTCTTTTTGATTGTGATCTTAGAAGCTTAACCTATATATATATATAGATATTTAATCAATTGGCTATGGTTTTCAAACCTTGTTCAAATCGATTTTAAGTCTTTTTGATTTAACAAAAAGGGGAGAAATGTTAAGTGTTAAAATGTTTTAAAAGGGAGAAGTGTTATAGTAAGGGGGAGTAATTTTTCTAAATTGAATTTGATTTCAAATTTTTAGAAAATCTTAAAATAACACAAATGTTTTGTTATATCAAAAAAGGGGGAGATTGTTGAAAACATTTTTGTATTTCGATATAACAAATTAGTTTAAATAAATTTTAAGATTTTACAAATGATTTTCTAAATATATTCGATTCAATTAATCGAATATCAAATTATTATTCCAAGTCTTTTAAGATCAATTTCAAACCTTACTAAATGTGTAAAATTGTGTTTTATACTTAATATATTTTTGAAACAATTTTCACAAAGTATTTTGAACCAAAAATCAAGCCTAAAATCAATTTTTCAGAGTGATGCACCGATGCACCAATCCATGCATCGATGCACCATGAATTAAATTGAACATCAAATGCATTTCATGCATTGATGCACATACCATGCACCGATGCACTGAGGATTTTATGAAAACATCGAATGCATTTGATGCATCGATGCACCAGCCATGCATCGATGCACTCTGGCTATTTTGAAACATCGAATGCACTTGATGCATCGATGCACTCTTAGTGCACCGATGCACTAAGGGTCCAACGGTCAAAATATTTGAATTTTACACTGATGCACCGATGCACCATGGGTATGCATCGATGCACTGACGCTCCCAATTGTTTTTAATTAATTGTTTTCACACTTAAACGGCTATATTGACTCCACTAATCATCCCCAACGTTCAGAAGTGATTCAAGGTGTATTTAAGCAAGCTTAGAAGCCATTGATCAATAACAAGAAACATCAAGCAACTAGAATCAAGAGAGAATAAAAGAGAAAGCATCAAACCTCAAGTTTGAGCATTTCAAGCCTATTTTTCATTCAATATTCATTTGCTTTCAAGAACACTTATTGTGCTCAATTGTATTCAATTTTTGAGTGTTCTTTTCTTTGTTCTAGAATTGTGCAAACAATCTACCTTGTGAGGATTTCCTTGTAAGTTTGCAAATTTGTATTGTTCTCTTTGGGATAGAGTGTTCTCAAGAATTTAGGGTATAATTCTTGAGGGTTTGTAAGGTTACTCTTTGTCCTCAAAAGAAAGACAAATTAGTGAATTTGTGGAAAATCCTTAGTGTAGATAGCTAAGGTAGTGGACGTAGATTTTGGTTGAGAAAGTCGAACCACTCTAAATCGATGTGCAAATTTCTTTCAATTTTCTACAAAAGCTTCCACCAAAATTTTAATTGCCAATTCAACCCCCCTCATGGCCATATTCGTCAACCGATCAACTCAACACAAAGTAAATTTCAATTTAAAACAAACATATGTGATAAACTAGTAATTCAAGAAGATAATATAATTAAATAATTTTATTATAAGAAAGAAAAAGAAAAAGAAATAATGAAAAACTTACATTCGTTATAGTAAATGTGATAAATATCTAATGATAAAATAATATAAAAATAAAATTAAAATAAAATATATATTTTTAAATGTGATAAATGTCTAGATAATCGGTTATAGTAAAAGTAAAAAATTGTTGAGGGCTAATATTATAATCAATCCTAAAATCTATTAGGATTTATAAAGTTATTTTTATAATTTCAAAAATTTCAATTTGATCTTCAATTTTAAATTTTAAATATTTATTGATTTGATTGATTTAAACTAAAACTTTTAGCCACAAATTTAGGATTTGACAATATATTGTCGCATAAATTTTTTGAATTATAAGTAATAAATAGCAGCACCGACGCTTATGATGACAAAGAACGACGACGGTTGACTCGAATCAAAAGCAACTCAAATTGACCATAAATGTAAAAGTTGACCCAAATCGAAACAAATCTGAATTCACCTGAACTGAAACCAAATGATCCGATATTGAACTGACTTGAAACCAACGACTCGATATTAACCTGAATCGAAAGCCAACTGATCTAATTTTGTGTAACACCCATAATCCGTACAATTGTACCTATACAGATTATAGATGTCACTCGAATTTCTAAAACCATTTTCTAATTCAAAAGTAATTTAAAAAATTATTTTCTTAAAATGGTAACTGATATTATAAAAATATCATATCATATAAATTATGTTTCATTATAACAAATTTAATTCAAAAGATTTTTTATGAATAGTATCGTGAACAGTGAATAGTGAACAATGAAGGTATCGGTACACTATAACAGGGTATCGATACCTCTGTAGCATTCTGGAAAAATTTTAACGTTGGATGTTTGATTGATAAATTTCCATTTTGTTTCTAAATTTGTTCAACAAAACAAATAAAACATTAATAAGTACATGTCACTATCTAAGTCAAATTCCATCATAGGATGTCTTACTGATATTGTAATATACTCCTCGATGCTTGATGTCACTTTGAACTCTTTATTCCACTACGGACTTTTTACCTATGCATGAAAATCATCACACGCTAAGCATATACTTATTGAGACAATTTAAAACAATAAACAGTGCAATACAATTCATGCATGAATATCAATGTCAAAATCAAATGACATAAAATCATGTTACCAACATATCCAATATTTTACCATGATCAAAATAATATAACTGAGTATAAAATTTCTTACCAATATACTTGCCATTTATTCCATAAGCTCGTAAGCTTAATTTCATGCTTACCATTTATTAACCAATAATCTATAAAACCATAGACAATAACCCATTATAAAACCCTAAAGACCCTGGGTATTAAAATACCTGCACCATAGTGCTAAACATGCACTAAGCTTACGCCATAGTGCTAATCCGGATAATACACATAAGGTCGTGCCCACCACCTACACTAAGCTTATGCTATAGCGCTAATCTGGACATAAACCTGCACTTGGTGTCCTTATACACTATAGTGCTACTATAAACCTGCAGCTGCTATACTCTATGGGATGCCAACTATACCCTATCCCTCAATGACTTACTTGGGCATATAATCTATTTTATTTGATCCATCCATGGAAAAGTATATTATCATAATTTAACATTGGACATTTTATACCCAAAATAACATTCATGGTAAAATATCACATTTTCCATATTCAATGCATTATAATTTCATACCTTGACATATCAATGTCATGTCAATTTATAAAAATATGACATAATATCATGCTGATATAAACAATGTCGACTTATCGCAAGTCTTTCGGATGATATATAAAACATCCATGTACAATTTCATGCATGTATTGCACTCACCTTGACACTTTATGTCTTTCAAAATATGTGCCTCATTATTGTCCCCAATAAACCCTTTTTATTACTTGACTTGCTTTAATCGCAAATCAATCATGATCTGTATAAATCACAAATTCATAATGATATATATGTTAGTGTTGTACTAACATAAACATATCCCAAAATAACTCCATAATATACTTGAAACCCATTTTCTATCAAAATACTCAATATTTAATAATTTCTTTTAACATTGGAACCAACTTTTCCAATTTATATAAAATGGTCGTTCACCATTTTATCACTTTAAAATTTCAATACAAAAAATCCAGTATTGAAAGTATTATCAACCAAGTACCCATACAAATACATAATTACAATAAACACTCCCAAACAAATTTGAAATTTGCATTAAAATCACCAAACTTTCTAAACTTCCCAAACTAATCAAATTTCACATTCTAACACTCATTTTAATTCCAAAACAACAATTTTCAGCATATTACACCAATTATATAACACTTAAACAACAACCCATCAATTTTCCAAAATTGTCGAATTGATCCCCCAACTTTTCAAATGTTATAAAATGGTCCCTAAATTTTCTAAGACTTGTAGAATACTTCCTTCATCATTTCCAACCCATATATAATTTTCCATAATTTTTCTCACTCAAACAATCCATGGCCGAAACTTAAAGAACAAGTTTTTAGAAAGATTAAACATGTTCTAATCATCATACATGCTTGAATATGAATCTACTACCTCACAAACATCAAGATCCATCATTAATTTCATGATCCCTTATATGAACACAAACTATAAAATTTGGGATCTTTAAATACCAACAAGATTATCATGCAATATTGGTACCAAATGATAGCGTTTTTCGCGTATAAAAATTTATATTTTACGGCATACTCAAAATCCAAATGAAATTGCTTAAAAATGGAATTGAAGCTTTCTCTCACCTTTGAAGAAACCCACGACAACTTGGAGAAGAATATGAGCAATTTGGATGAAATGTTAGGTACATTTCATCTTATTTTACAATAAATTCCACTATAAATGAATAAAATATTCATTTAATTGAGATAAGACCAAATCACCCTTAATGAATCTTCATATTCACCATAAAATCAAGACACCTCATCCTTATCATCTTTCAAAGTCAAATATGTATTAATTTGACTTTAATTTAAGAAATTTCCCATGAATTTTTCAAATATTGCGTTTTAGTCACTAAATTCCACTATTTCGGTTAAATCTGAAAAATTGCACATTTGCAAACCAAATTTCTCTGATCTAAAATATTAAAATAATATTTCCAACCATTTAAAAACATCCTTCAAATTTTTGTAAAATTCCAATTCGATCTTAATTTCTAATTCCTTACCGGCTTTAACCCTTTCTAATTTTTCTTTACTAAAATTCTAAATCAAAAAATATGTTTTCTATAAAACTCCACTCTCAAGAGTAAACTATCTATTAATGGAATAACATTCCTTTTAGGAAATTATCACTTAATTCCTCAAACTTTTCCCAATTTTTTACTTTGACCATCAAACTTTCAAAATTTTTATTTTGGTCATTATATGAATTTTTGGGGTATTACATTTTGACCCAACCCGAAAACTAATCGATCCAATTTTGACCCTAACCGAACTAAATTTATATAGACCTAAACTAGATCCGATCTGATCTGAACCGAATCTGAACCAAATGTAGCCCGATCTGAAATGACCCAATCCGAAATGACCCAATCCAAACCCGATCCGAATGACCTGATTACCACCTCTAATATCCACTACCTTAGCTCCTCACTAATGATTTCTAACAAATTCACTAATTTGTTATTTCGTTTTCTATGCTCAAGAGTAATATTTTACAAATTTCCCAGTTTTCAATGGCTAAACTAGAACAACCCCTTTTCAACAAAGGACAAGAATCGTGTAAATAAGAAAACATCTACAATATTGGTGTTTACAATTTAAGCTTACTAAAACACTCTATTTACAATAGAAAATGAAAATAAGAATGAAACAGTTTTTTTCTTGATGTGGATTGCTTGGATAGGTGTTGTAACATTCTTCAAGTGTATTCAACTTGTTTTTATATATAGGAATAAGTTTGTGACAGTTTTTAGCCTTTGGGAACTTAATTGCTGCAAAATAAAATTTCCCAGACCATATAGTATTGATACTCAGGATAGGAGTATTTGTACTGCCTTAATAACTTTTTAAATAAAACTAGATGTTAAAGACTTTTGGGCCACATCAGTATCGGTACTAGGGTCATGGTATCGATATTACTTTGAGTATCGATACCAAAATTGCATTATGGAATCTGAACACTTTTGAAGACTTCTTATCGGTACTATCATTTGGGTGTCGATACTTTGCTTGCCTTTAGTATCTATATTACAAAAACGATATCGGTACTATTAATGAGGTATCGATATTGTAAGCACAATATCAATACTTCTTTGCCAAAAAAATGTTCTTGTGTTCAAATTCTTGTTTAATGGACTTTGAATTATTTTTGAAAGCTTTGAATAAATTCAATCAAGTCCAAATTTTTTTTACCCTTTTCGATACAACAAAACATTTGAAAAATGACATTGGCAAGACTTCTTAATAAAACATTAATGAAAAAGAGAAGTATGTTGAAAAATATTTAAGCTCCTCATTTTTCATTCTTGAAATTGAATTTTTCAAACATATATTTCTCCCTCTTTTTGTTATATCGCAAATAATTCAAACTTATAATTTCAAAATAACACTGGAGAGTAAGTAAAAATTTTAACATAAACTCTTTTTGAGAAGTCAAAACTCCTCCTCAACAAAAGCATTCCTGGAAAAAAAATTTGACTCTAAAAACTTGACACTAAAAAACTATTGAATTTTAACAAAGATAAACAAACATATTAGTAACACATGAAATTCAATAAATATTAGTCTATTCTACTTTATGCAATATTAACATGAGACATTAAAGCTCATATGCATAAAGCTTTCTAAAAATGTTATGCATTTGAAAATTTTGATATTAATTGTTAGAGAAATATCATTACAACAAAAAACACATGCATAAACATTTAAATTTAAGGTCAAAAATAAAATTTTGTAAAAAACATATTTTTGTAAAAAACATTAGAAAACAAATTTGACAAAAATATCATTATGATGAACTAAAAATTTAATTAAAATCATTGAAACTTTAAAATGTTCACCATAACACATTTTAACAAGCATGAGAAAAATTAATCATTTATGCTAAAAAGTCATGCATGCATAAAAAAAAATAGGCAACCAATATATAGAAACAAAAACATGAAATTTAGAGGTTTCACATTCGTTTCCTTGTGCGGTTAGAGCATTTGAATTTCTTCACTTTTGTTAACATTGCTCCCACACACCTACAAGAGACATTCATTTGGATTTTGCTATCCAAATTGCTTTGGATTCTTGATTGTTAGTGCAAATGTTTGTCTAATTTTAAAATGTTTTCTAAGTGTTAAAGGACAAGTATGTTTCATGTGACCATAAAAATGACAGTGTGAGCATTTTGTCATTTTTAAACATGATGAATTATTTTGAGAAATTATTTCTTTTTCTTTCGTTAAACATTCAAACTTAACTTTTAAATCAATATTTCATTTTTTGAAATCTCAAAATCATATTTCAAAATTGCATTTTGCTTTTAAAAATCTAATTTTGCTTTCAAAGGAAAATCATTTTCAACTTTAAATTTTGAAATTAATTTCTTATATTTGGAATTCATGGTCTCAAATTCCAAACACAATTCATCATAGACATCTTGTAACTCTTTAAATGAATAAGAATTTAAATCACTAGAGTTAGAAGCTACTATTGAATCTTCTTCGATAGCCATCAGACATAGGTTGGCAACTTCATCTTCATCATTGGAGTTTTTTTCATCACTCCAAGCCGCCAAAAATGTCTTTTTTTATCACTTCTTCTTTAGGAAGGGACATTCATATTTGACATGCCCCATTTTTTGGCACTCAAAACATACTATGGAAGATTTTTTTTTACTCGATTCATGCTTCTTGTCTTCTTTCAAAGTCATGAATTGTTTGAATCTTTTAAAGAGCTTGGCAATCTCTTCATCTTCATCCACCTCTTCACATGAGTCTTGATTACTCTCATTGGTGGATTTGAAGGCGATTTCTACTTCTTTCTTTTTCTTATTATTATTCTCTTCTTCTTTTTCCTTATTCTTTTGGAGTATCACCTCATGAGTAAGTAAAGAATCGATGAGCTCATCGAGGGTCTACAACTCTAAATCCTTGGCTTCTTCGATGGCGGTTGCTTTGCCCTCCCAAGATGTTGGCAGTGATGCAAACATCTTTCTCACTATTTCTTCATTGGGATAGACATTCCCAAAGTTCTTCAACTCATTGACGATTGAAGTGGACCGATTGGACATTTTCTTTATGTCTTCATCAGGTTTCATCTTGAAGTTCTCGTAGTTGAGAGTGAGAATGTCAATCTTGGACTTCTTGACTTAGCTTGTTCTTTCATGTGTTACCTCCAACTTGTCCCAAATATTCTTTACATTAGAGCATGAAGATGCTCTACTATATTAGTCCGACCCAAGTGCATAAAAGAGAATGTGCATGGTTTTAGCGTTGTGTTGGGCAAGTTTTTTATCTTTCTTGGTCCACTTAGACCATTTTCTTTGAGGAACGAGAGAACTGTCGATGATTGCATCCCAAACATCAAGATTGATCGCTTGAATGAACAAACTTATCCTATTATTCCAATAGGAGTAATTGACACCATTGAAGTAAGGATGCCTCTTGATGAAGTGAAAGTCCTTAAGGTAGTATGAGTCGGAAGTCAAAATCATCTTCTCGGTTTAGTCGGGAGTTGATAGAGTTTCTTCAAAGATCGTCTTAAGAGGTTGTAAGACCTTTAAATGATACAAGCTCTGATACCAATTGTTAGGATTTAATGTTTTATAAAATTAGCCAAAAAAAGTCAAGATGAGGTGAATTTGTTTTTTTTTTTGAAAACTTTGGGAATTAAATGATAAGAAAATTTACACAAATATTTATAGTGGTTCAACTTTTTTAATGAAGTGTACATCCACTACCTTATCTCCTAACTAATAATTTCTAACAAATTCACTAATTTATTTTTTCTTTTTCTAGACTCAAAAGCAACCTGTTACAAATTCCCTAGTTTTAAATGGTTAAACTAAAACCAACCATTTTTCAACAAATGATAAGAATTGTGCAAACAAGAAAACCTCTACAAGGTAAGTGTTTACAATTTAAGCTCACTAAAATACTCTATTTACAAGAGAAAAGGAAAAATAAGAATGAAAAAGATTTTCTCTTGATGTGGATTGCTTGGATAAGTGTTGTAACATTCTTCAAGTGTCTTCAACTTGTTTTTCTATATATTAGAATAAGTTTGTGACCGTTTCTAGCCATTAGGGACTTAATTGCTGCAAAATAAAATTGCCCAGACCAAAGAGTATTGGTACTCAAGATATGAGTATCGGTATTGTCTTAATAACTTTTTAAATAAAACTAGTCGTTAAAGACTGTTGGGCCACACCAGTATCGATAATAGGATCATGGTATCAATACTACTGTACAAAGTAGTATCAATACTCCTTTAAGTATCGGTACCAAAATTGCATTATGAAATCTGAACACTTTTGAAAACTTCTAGTAGTATCGGTACTACCATATGGGTATCGATACTTTGCTTGCCTTTGGTATTGATATTACAAGAACAATATCGATACTGTTAATGAGGTATCGATACTGTAAGCACAATATCAATACTTCTTTGCCAGAAAAATTTTCTTGTGTTCAAATTATAGTTTACTGGACTTTGAATTATTTTTGAAAGCTTTGAATAAATTCAATGAAGTCCAAAAACATTTTGAGCTTAATTTGTTATATCAAAATAGATTAAACATAATAGCTAACAAGGTGACTTTGGCAAGTTTGATCCAACCGGCCAGAGAGAATTTGGTAGCCGTCCAACTGCTAAGTTTGTTGTTGACTTTATCCATAATGAACTGAAAGACATTCTTTGTCACTCTCTTGTGGAATAAGGGTATGCCTAGGTATTTACCAAGGTTTTTAGTGTACTGGAAACCATATGCCTGCAAAGATTATTAATAGTAACATCAATAACATTAGAGGAAAAGAAAACCCTTGTCTTGATGGCGCTAACCTTGTGACCATCAAACCTACTAAACTGATCAAGGATCACCTTTATCATATCAGCCTGATTGGAGGAAGCTTTTCTCAGAAGAACTAAATCGTCGGCAAAAAAGAGGTGAGATAGCGAAGGTCCCCCACGAGAGAGAATCATCGGCTCCTAAAGGCCAATATCATAGCATAGTGGATGCTTTAGCTAAGTCTCTCAATACAAATGATGAAAAGGTAAGGCGAAAGGGGATAACCTTGACGAATATCCCGGGTGGGTTTGAACTCCTTCTAGAGCGACCCATTCCAAAGGATTTGAATAGTAGAGGAGGAAACAAACTACATGATACTTCTACAGATATTATTTGGGCACCCCATGTCCACGAGAGATTGACTTTACCATTTTACTTGTCAATAATACAAACTTCTTATTTACCATTATGCAAATAGTGAACATGATTATTTTTGGGAAAATTACACACTTAGTATCATAAATATTACTTTTGTTCCATTTCGGTTACCCAATTATTTTTTCTAAAATCATATCTTGATCACTCAGCGTTAAAAAATTAACATAACTGCTAAAATGTAAATTTTTTTTCAATGATAACGTGACATTACCTTATAGTGACACAACAACATTAGCGTTAATTTTTTAATTGTGAGAGACCAAAATAAAACTAAAACTAGATGTTAGGTATGATTTTAGAAAAATAGTTGAGTGACCAAAACGAAACAAAAGTGATAATTGAAATATTAAATGTGTAATTTTCCTTGAAAAATATTAAATTTCAAAATGATATTAATGAATTAAAGACATGTTTGATTTTTTATTTCAAGTAATTTCATATAAGCTAATTTATCCACGTGTCTAGGAACATTCCATATGTCTAAAAAATCTTGTTCAAGGAGTGACCCGTGTTTGCCAATCTGGACATTTTTCCAATATTTTTACCCAACACATATTTTAGTGAATCGGCAGCAAATATAACAGCCACAAACAAACGATTCCTCCTACATTTGTTCTTCTTCCTTGTGTCAAATTTTTTATTTTCATGGCTGCCAAGCTCTCCTTCACATTCCAATTCCCTCTAGAGAAACCCTCAAAAGCATTTCAAAAAAAGCCAAGCTTGGCTCTTTCGCACCAAAGTTATTGTGATGGGTTTGGATTCTCCAAGAAAAACTCAGGCTTTAGAGGAGAATTATCGGTGAAAGTGAATGCTCTGCAAGAAGAAGTGATCCAATCTACAACTTCAGAAACTACCCTTCTTTCTCCAACAACTACTCCTTCTTCCTCTAAGCTTGTTCTTGTTGTAGGCGCCACCGGCGGCGTCGGTAAGCTCTTTTCTTTTTACTTTGTATTTTGTATAATTTTACTGTGGTTTGCTTATTTGTAGCTGTGGATTTGTTCACTGAACTTTGCATTTGGATTAGTTTAGTGTTTAGAGAAGGCCTGTTGTAATTGTCTGGAATTTCCCTTAAATTTCACTCATATGGCTTGCAGCCACCTCCATGCAATGGTTTCTTACACATGGCTTGTGCATTTGTAATAACCCAGTTTCCTGTAAGAAACAACACATATGAAATCATTTTCTAGGCATTTTTCACAAATGGATCGAATGGCTAAGTGCTTAACTAAGACACATGTTATAATAAAAGCACAGTTATCTCTTAATTAACTTGTGTTGCATTGAATTCGAATCAAACTCTAACAACAAAGATAAGAGGTTATGAATGATTACCTCATGTTAAGGAGAAGAATAAGCAAAAGCACGGCTGAAAGGAAGGGCTTTTCATGGTTATGTTTTTTAGTTTGCAGTTATTGGTCTGTACTCTGGTTTCAGAACTTGTGTCACATCAAATTCAAATCAAACTCTAAAACAATAGATAAGAGATTATGAAGATTACCTAATGTTAAGGATGAGAATAAGCAAAAGCAAGGCTGAAAAGGAGGGATTTTTCATGGTTTTGTTGTTTAGTTTTTCATTGTTGGTCTATACTCTAGTTTCAGGTAGTGTAGATTTGCTCTCGAAGACTGTTAGAGTTTGTGATCCGAATTCTATTATGGTTTGGTCTGGAAAATTTGCCCTTAATGGGATATGCGGTGGATGTGGAAGGACTAGATAAGGATTTTTCATTTAAATTTATGTGTTCTTGTTTGTGATCTTGTTTGTTTGTTGTTCTCCATTATCTTCCTGATTTACCGTAACATATTGTTACTTATTGTAGTTGTAGGAGGAATTTTGCTTCCCATCATTTCTTTGTTACCATATTTCATGTTTGCATACAAGGAATGGAATTAGTAGAGTATATTTTCATATTCAACAAACTCTAACAGTCTTAATCCTTTTTATCAGCCTACTATGACCCGATATTCGTCTTCTTATTCATTAATCATGTAGAAAGTACTTGGGGAAAATAATGGATTCTGTATTACTTCCTAGGATACAAGGCACCTATTGGTTTTGTTCCACATTCTGTTAATGAATTAAACATATCCCTATTGATCATCGACTTCGATATATCTAAGCACAACCAAAGAGAGGATCTAAACATGAAAGAGAACTTAGGTAATGAGACAACCACGCATGGATAAATCCTTTTTCAACTTAGTGCACTCTCAAGCAAATTGACCTGATGGCTAAATATACTTCTGATCAATGTCGAACTTTACTTGTTATTCATAATATCAGCAAGTTGGTCTTTTTTCAGGGCAGTTGGTTGTGGCAGCTTTGCTGAACCGGAACATCAAATCTCGCCTAATATTACGAGATCCTGAGAAGGCAGTTTCTCTGTTTGGTAACCAAGATGAAGAGAAGCTACAGGTGTGAGTTCCATCTGATACATGGATAATTCAAGCTCATCGATTGTTTTCCTTGAATTTCCATTGATTTCATGTTGCACGGTGTTCTAATTTTTAATTTATTTATTTTTTCGCTATAGTCAGATATAAAATTTAATTTGAAAGTGACTTTAAATTTTGATAGATTTTTAAAGGTGACACAAGAAACCCAGCAGATCTAGATCCATCTATGTTTGAGGTTTGTGCATTTTACTTATGTCTATCAAACCTTTAACTTCTTTCCATTTATTTCCTAGATAAATGACATTATTTGGTTTGCATTAATACCTCAAACAGTTCAGAATTTTCAAATGTACTAATATTTTACGATTTTCGTACAGGGGGTTACACATGTGATTTGTTGCACAGGAACTACTGCATTTCCTTCCAAGAGATGGGATGGGGATAATACTCCCGAAAGAGTAGGTCGGAAATTGCTTTAACATATAAACAGTTCAACATCTTTTTACCAACATTCTTGTCATTTTTCCTTGAATATTACATTTTTAGTGATGAATGAAAAACATAATCATCAAAAGTGCTATATGTCTCTGAAACTAGACATGGGCTCGTATGCGTATGTTCACATAGAGAGACGGGCTTTGACTATTTTGTAATTTTTTTTTGAAGATTGGGAGGGTGTAAGGAATCTTGTATCTGCATTGCCTTCGTCGTTGAAGAGAGTAGTTCTTGTTTCATCAATTGGTGTAACCAAGTTCAATGAACTACCATGGAGGTAAGAAGAATAATTATTTGGAAAATCTTTTGGATAGTAAATTATAGAGTTCCTACTCTCTGTTAGCATTATGATTTCTCACAAATTGCCTCGATATTTCTTCGTTCCGCTTGTAATTATTTGAAATGAACTTCTCATCCAGTGAAACGAAAAGGTATCATGCTGCATTACGTGCCGAATATATAGTAGAATATCGTTTCATACAGTTCTATCATGTTATTCCCTGTAAATTTAAAAATATCTGAGGGGTGTTGGTTTACAGCTAAAACTTCTCATCAACTCTATCTCTGTGTTTATATTAATTTTGGCAGCATTATGAACCTTTTTGGGGTTCTCAAATACAAAAAGAAAGGGGAAGATTTTCTTCGCAATTCTGGCCTTCCGTTTACCATCATCAGGTCAATGGCTAATCATATGTTTTTATATGGTGAAACAGTGCATCAGCATGCTTTTGGTGGTTGTATTTTCTTCAATGTGTTTCCAAACAATACCTTTTTGTGTACAGAGCTGGTAGATTGACAGATGGACCTTACACATCATATGATCTTAATACTTTGCTTCGAGCTACTGCTGGGCAACGTCGAAGAGTTGTTATTGGTCAGGGTATGTTAAATCTGGTTTTTCGATGGGACTCTAAACTGTTTCTCATTAAGTTGTCAAAACCTATTTCAACAGCTATTATAGGGAAACTAAAATTCCGATTCATTGCACTCTGACTTTCTCTTCTCTTGATATGGACATTTTAAATCATGCAAACAACAAAAGCTTTGCATAGGGATTCATATGCAAACGGTAAAACAGATTATATGAGCTGTGTATTTTATTTTCATTTCTTTGAAAATGACACAGGAGATAAACTGGTGGGAGAGGTAAGCAGGCTTGTGGTTGCTGAAGCTTGCATACAAGCACTAGACATCGAATTTACTGAGGGCAAAATTTATGAAATCAACTCGGTTGAGGTTAGTACATGCAACAGTTGTAGGGTAAATACAGGGCATTCCACACATGCAGTCGTCTACATTTTAGTTTGTCCGAAACTGAAACATGAAGCAATAAGAGCATGTAGATCATTAAACCTGTTTGATCATCGAAAGATGGTGAATTGCCTAGAGTTAATGGTCTTGGTTCCGATAGGCAAGTATTTTTAAACATTTTCACCTATCAATTCATTGAGCGGATAACGGGTGTGTATACCAGGTGATATTTCTTTCTTGAGACTGTTATTTAGAACAAGTGATTTTGAAGCCCTCGTAACAATATGCCACATTTTCCCGTAGCAATTAGGCATTGATATTGATAGTAGGTATAAAATGAACCTGTGGACTCTGAAAGAACTCTCTATTGACATTGATAGTAGGTGTAAAATGAGCCTGTGGACTTTGGTAGAACTCTTTAGCTTCGGTACGTTATGTTTCCAAAATTTATGGTCTTTCATTCAACAGTCCCATTTCAGTTTAGCATATACATCGTTTCTTGCAAGAACACATGATACCTGAGCTTTCCTAGAAAAAAAAAGTGTAAAGATCAGACCGTATTAGGAAAACCCTTGGAAGAATCCGATCCCCACTTTGGCATTAGGTTGCGAAAGATATCATATAAGTTTCAGGCATATATATATATATATATGCCTGAAGAGCTGCTCTGCCAAAGTCGACAACTGATATATTGATTTGTTTTGCAGGGGGAAGGTCCAGGAACAGATCCCGAAAAGTGGCAAGAGTTATTTAAAACACCCCAAGAATAGTTCCACGAGAAACATGTCTTCCAAGAGTGAAGAATTGATAATGCTGCTTTATTCAAATTGTGTTTATATATCTCTCTAATCTTTTGTAATAGTTAGGGCCGTCTCTACAAGCTTCCCTGCACAAACCTTCAAATGTTTGCAACGCTGCATGTGCTTTGCAGTTAATCCATCGTTTTCTAATTTGTACAATGGACAATATACATGTACTTATTTCATTTTGTAAACAAAATAAATGTTTCAGAAACAACAATAGATGAGGACCAGCCCCCCCCCCCCCCCCCCTTCAAAAAAAATACCCAATGGCTCATGATGGTAAATGGAAGGCCAAACACAATTTTACTATTGTGGTCTTGAGAAGCAAGATGAGGTTCATTATACCGCCAGAACTGTGTATGTAGTTTCAGCTGCAAACCAAGCAGGCAAGCACCACACAAAAGATCATATTTTTGCACCATAAGCTAAGATACATCAACTCCAATGGTCTTGTGATGTCAGATTTGTGTTTTTTTTTTCAATATTTTATTATGGGTGTCGAACAGATATTGCAGAATGATAATTACATAGAAAAAGGGGGAAAGATGATGCCTTCTGCTTATAGTAAACGGAATATGCTTCTGAAACCTGTTAAGCTCTTAAATTGTAAGGAACTACAAGTTTTGTTTTCAAGTTCAGATATTTCCAGAAACTAGAATCACCTGAAGTCGAATCGAGTGGCTTTTGCCTCAAATAAACCCAACTTTGAATCGAAAAGCAAACCAACTTCGTCCATTGATACCATTATGATTGCTAACAAAATTTGCATATTGTCAAGACAAAAATTCACAACTGACAAATGTACACTTTTCTCCCGGGTATGTTTCTCAAAAAATGAATGAAATTTCTTTTCCAGCTATTCTTGTGCTATACACGTAAAGAATCACTCGACTCGCTAACAAAAAGAACCGGTAGGAAAAGAAAAATTTGTTGCAAGACTGCTCCAGCATGCCTTGCTCATGTTAGTCAATTTTTCTTCCACAGCCGCTTTTTGCATGGACGAAATTCTTATCTGATGAGTCAGGTTCAAGTAGCGACTTATTATTTCCATGCCGAAAAATGAATCCCAGCAAATACTCAGACTGAAGTAGTCTTTTGCCTCATGGTCGAAGCCAGTCAGCACAATGCTTCTGCCTAATATCATCCAGCACTGCACTACAAGCTTACTTTACTAGATGCCCATCGGCACAACGCTTCTACCTGTTTAACGCGTTCGATGTAGTCTCTCATTACTAACAAGACTTTTATCTGATGGTCCTGCCCCAAGAATCCCCAAGGAGTTTGGATCCACTACACGGTTGCCATTGTCCATAGGTCTTTGAGTCGAGGGCTGTAATTGAGCATGAATATCCACTTCCGCTCTCTGCCTCCGTTTCCAAGCTTCAAACTTTGCAGCATCAATGCCTTTGTGAATTGGTTGTGATGTTTGATGAGCCATGGCATTCTTGTACCCTCTTTGATTCTCAACAGAACGTGAGAAAGGAGGGAAGTAGTCAGGATCACCATCTCTATGGACATGACCAGACATAAAGCCATTCATATGTGAGGGTCCGACCCCTCCCTCTTCTCCCCTCTCCTGCTTAAACTTGGAATAAATCTGATGCAGCCTCTCACCAGAAAGATTCGAGAATGTCGAGACATAGTTCCATAACCGCATTGTCATCCCTGCAATGAGAATTGAAATTAAATGGAATTTATCACACATCTGGATTCTTTAAACGTTTAAAATTGTGAAATTGCATACGAGAGACCAAATGAATGGGTGAAAAGGTGATTAAACAAATAAACAAACAAACAAAAGTATCAACAACAGCAAGAAGAACCACATACTATCTTTTCTATAAAGCTCAACTTCATGTTCTCTGACAATTCCATCTATCCTCCTTCTAAGAAGCTGCAAATAATTCCGAATTTTTGAAAGCACCTGGAACGAAATGGAACTTTTTCAATTCACAAAACAATAACAAATACAAAAGAAATCTAAAATTAGGGACTAGGAACAGAAATAGCTAAACCTTATCCTTGTGGAGATCAGCACTAGTAGTCTGCAATCTTTGGAGACGACGAAGGGTTTTAATTTCATCAATCATAACATCTTCACACCACTCCATCCACTTCCTTAAACTGCTCAAGTACCTCCTCATTGTCTGACATTTCGCCCTCCTCTTTAATTAAAGATTCAACTTTCTGAGACCTCTGACGTCTGTCCCTACTCATTTTAAGGTAAGGGGGCAGAACAATGGGACATCATGTGATCCGTATGGTTGGAGATGATGCACTGCGCAGCAATGCGTTGTCCCCATCTCTCTCATCTTCAACAGTTCAGTCAAGGCGGTGAAATCCCCTCTCTCTATTGGCTTCTTGCATCTCACAACATATAAAGGAATCGGTTCTTTTCGGAGGTGTGAGATTGGAGGTGGGTATGTTGTGCAGCCCAGGTGTATTTTTCTTTCACGACTATACCATAATAAATCATGTATTTTTATTTTACATTGATCATTCACGCTTTCTTCCTCAAATGAAGCCATGCTTCGGTCATTCACCACCATCATAGTGGCTCTCCGCCCCCACATCAACCGAGGTAATCCTGCACGAGCCACCTGCTCCATGTTATATCGACTCTTTTGTATTTCAACTATCTTTTTTCATGTAACATAATCATCTAAATTTGTCATGCTAATAAGCAAATATGCACAACTTTCATACCCAAAAAAAGGCACCAAGGCAAAAGACGACTCACTAACAATGTCTTAAAACTTCAAAAAAAAAATATTACCAATTGCAAGAACAACACAATATCAAAAGCTGGCCAAAAAGCTGCACTGGGAAACAATCACCATTCCACTAGAGACGCGATGAAAGAAGCAGGATGAGAGGCATCCGGTAAACAATTGCAAACACTGTAATTCCAGTAAATTTCAAGCTCCAAACCTCGAAATCTCTTGGTTTTAAATCCACACCCTCGTAATGAGGCGTAAGTTAGTATCTTATCAAATTGGACTTTCAAAAGGCTAAGACGTTCCAACGACCGGCAAAACAACTCATTTTGATATATAATCCTTGAATAACCGGTTATAGAATGAGCCGAAGATTAAGATATCTTATCAGGGAAATTTATTCAAAGGTTAATCTTTAGAACTATTAGTTATGAAAATGTTTTACCAGTAGCAACCGTCACTAAATCGAGAATATGAAACAAATGAACGCCAAGTAAGCTATCTGACTTCAACTCAAATTCGATTCAATAACTAATTATAGAGTTGAGTTTGAACTTGAAAAATTCGAGTTATCAATCGTTTCGAATTTAAACATCATTTAATCAAGCTGTCTGTTCATGTCATGGTGAAAGCAATATCAACTATATCATTAATGTGAAAAAACAATCTAAACTGTGTGATCTCTACAACATATAGTAATGGAATTCTCTATCACATCCCTTCCGAATGCTTTCTTTAACAAAATCTTTACATAATCGTGGGATACGCCAAGTAAATAAGAGGAGTTTACTTTCACTTTCATGCAACTCTCAAGTCGAATTCTGGTTTCCGGGAGCGCCATTAATGGAGCAGGAAAATCTGACAGATTTTGCATAGTCGGAAGGGAAATAGACCAATATCTGTACTTAAATGTTGGTGCACACAGTCTATTCCAGGATTTCAGATGGCCAGAGCCGTTTCCATGTCGATATCTCCTCGACGCTGCTGAGTTTTCGGATTCCACCATAAAATCCATCCGCCTCGTTTCCCTCCTCGCGATGTTCTTTCCGGTTGACCGTTGTATGTCGCCACCTTGAGCCGGGGGCGTACTGGTTGAACTCCAACGCCACAGTACCTGTAGCAGCAGTACGATGTTAAAAACAAAGATTTTCAAGACATAGCAAAAAGCCTTTATTACAACACCGTTACCTTTTTATTTCGATGTAACAAATGTGCAAATCTATCTGGTTTCTCAAGTTGCAAATGATTACCAAAAAAAAACCCCTTTTTTCTTTTATTTTTGATGTGACTTGTGCTAGTGCGGAAGAAGGAAGAGCATAAATGAGAATTTGCAAGTGCAGCCCCACAAGACTTAAAGATTCTAGATAAGTAAATAGGGTCCAGTGGAGACATTGAGTCCTTTTTGTGTGGTTGGCCATTAATATTCTGCTGAGACAGAAGCTATCATGATGCCGGTTGAATTTACGACATAACGATAGCGATTCGTGATTGGGGACCAATCCAACACCACAACTTGGGGCCCGTGTATTGGAAAAATGAGGTTCCTGAAAACGACGGGATGTCGTCCATGAAAGTTAACTTTTATAAATTGCTATATTACCCAAACTTTTCATTTCCCACAAAAGTATCTGGATCCGACTCATATTCGAACATAACTAATCTGGTAAAGGATAATGGTTTTCCAGATATATGAATAAATTTGATCATATTCGGTGTTAGATACCGACTCGTAACATAGCTTACAAGAACAGCTTAAGAGAAGATATTTCTACTCCTAGAGGCAGAAGATGTGTCCCTTGGAATAGCTTAAGAGGCAGATATCATGTGATGCTTGCAACAAGTACAAAAGTAACATGCCTAACCACAATTTCTATTTAGATTATCATTCTCTGGGCAGTCTTATGGGAATATCACAGAGCCTCTCGCTTGCGAAAAGAAAACACGAGATCAAACTTACCACTCTGATGACACCGGCAGTAATTTTCGTTCCCGTCACACGATTCCAAGTGACCGACTACACCATACCACCAACCTACAATATACATACATATATATGGAAATTTTATGAGGCTATAGAATCAATGATAGGATAAGCATTCTGAGATATGCAAAACTAACCATATGGGAATTCTTTGTTTCTTCTCCACTGAATCTCAATGTGATCACCCGGGCGTAGCTCATTCAAACAATCGGAAATGAGAAGATCGTGCGGAGAAATATCGACCGGCGGTGCTCTTAGCCGCTCCCACGACACGTTGTTCTCGATGGCCATTGCCCTCCTTCCATGTGGAGGGTACCTAAAAATCATCAAACCAAATCTAGTATCAATCCACCAGATTAATCTATGTTTCAAAACCACCATCAAACAATATGTTCATATCCCAAATTACCTTGCTTGGAATGTGTCAGTAAGTTGATCATAGCTGAGTTCAGCATCATAGCATGACAATATAAACCCAACATGGCCATTCTACAATAATAATAAAAAAAACCCAGCACAAACAGAGTTTAATAGTCAAATTGGAAAAGTAGCACAAACAAAAGTGGGAAATTTGATTACCTCTCGGTTATAGACCTGAGCAGGGAACCAGAATCTGCCATTTTCAAGAGAAAGAAACCAAGACATGATAGAATCATCCGGCAAAGAACTCGGCTTACAACGATCATCAACCTTTGGTTTAATCCACCAAGATGGCCTAACGATCGACAAAATCATCATCAGCCCCTTTGGCCTGCCTTGTTTAGAATGATTCGAATCCTTTCTCAAAGCAACATGCCATTGCCACTCCCTAATGGCAGCAGGGCCAATGATTCTACCCCATTTGTTCTTCATATGTTTTTCCCAGAAATGATCAGCCCTGCACCGATCCCTCAAAGAGCAGCAAACACCCGCCATGCTACACAGACCGGCGGGAGGCAGCCTCTCAATTATGCATTCCAAGACCAATTCTGGTAAGTCCAGAACAGAGAGGACATCATTACCTTCTTCAACCTCATCAAAATTATCAACTTTTGAAGAGAAAGACAGATTTTTTAGGGACATTTTTGAGATGAGATAAGTAAGAGCAGAACTGTTTTTGATCAACTTGGAAATGGAAGCAAAGGAAAGTTTCAACTCAAACCCCCATGGTGGTGGAAGTGGTTTCAAATTAAAGAAAGAATATGAGGGGGAAACAAGTGAGGTGCAAGCAAAGTAGCATTCTAAGAAATACAAAAAGGAAAGGTGAAAAAAACAAAGAGGTGAATGACTGAATTCTCTTATGGGTCCCAATTCAATAATGTAAAAGAAATCAATGGAAGAACCCCAATTGTCTATCCTCTTGCTCCCATCTCATCTCCTTCCCATTAAAAAACAAAGTGAGATCATCAATAGAACAAAGACCCCAACTTTGATTTTCTTTTAAAAAATCATAAAAAGAGAGGGGTTTTATTGGCTTACATCAAAGCCCACCAAACCCTCAAAGGTGGACCTTCCTTGTTAATGACTAATCAAAACAAAAATTAGTAGTAAATATTGAAAAGAACAGATTTTTCTTTCCTCCCAAACAGAAAAGTTACCTAACAGCCAAAGAAAACAAAATTATTCCATTTTTTAACATTTTTTTTATAGAAAAAACAACAATTCAATCGTACAGACAACTACACAGCTGTCGTATAATAACAAGGATATCGTAGTGGATGAACCCAGAAAGAGGTGAAATGAAATATGGTGGTGGGGTTAGTGAGATCTGATATGGGGTATTTTCTGACACCTGGAAAATTTTAACCACCAAAAAAGAATCTTTTTCTCGAAGATGATAATTAAGTCTAGATGCAACCACCCATATCCATACAATCTCGGATAAAACACGGATTTTTTTGTTTATTTGAGAAATAAAACCAAATCTGGGTTAGTTTTGGATTGAAAGAAAAGACAAAACAGAAAATAAATAATTGAGATTCAGAGATTTGATGAAGAAGACCTTAGTTCATGGATTTCGACCTTCTTCATCAAATTCTGTCTCTTTCTCTTTTCTTTTTCGTCTTTCCTTATTTGTTTATCAATAGGTTGAGGAAGACGATGGCTAAAGGGGAAATATATATACGTCTTCGTGTGGATTAAAAGCTAAATTTTATGAAAATTATTTTTGTCTGTGTGTTTTTACAAGTGGGAGGAAAATCCGTTTATCCATGAAAATCAACTCTTTTTGGTTTGAGGATAATTTAATTAAGAAGCAATTCAGACTCAAGTACCCAAAAAAAATCAAAATGGCAGGGGCTGGAATTTCAAAAGCTTAGTCCTCAAGGGTAAACTATAATTTTAGTACCTCAACTATTATTTTTATTATGTTTTGGTCACTTTAACTATTATTTTTAAAAAATCATAACTATCCTTTAGTTTTGATTTTATTTTGATCACCAACCGTTAAAAAAATAACAAAACTGATGATTTATTAACATAAGATAATTCCATGTTGTCATTGAAAAAATAAAAAAAATGAAACATCAGTAGTTCTATTAATTTTTTAATGGAAGGTAATCAAAATAAAATAAAAAACGTAACATTAGATATGATTTAAAAAAATAATTTGATGACTAAGACAAAACAAAATTGATAAATAAAGTACAAAACATATAGTTTACCCTTAATTTTCACTCAAAATTATTTATTTTTTACATTTTATTTATAATTGTCAAATCTAAACTTAAATCTTAATATTCTATAATGTATGTTTTGTATAATTTTTTATAGTAATATAATTAAGAAAATAATTTATTTTTTTATAATTTTTATAATGATAATTATAATTTGGCTTAATAAAAAATAAGTGCTTAAATTATGTTTCAAAAATCGTTTTAATATTTAAAAAAATTTCAAAAAAGATATCTAATATTTTCTTAATTATACTTTTAGAAGTCTACGTTATATTTTTCATATTTTGATATTTTAATACTAAAATATTTTTATTATAAAAAAAACTCCCTCCCCCTCTCCATTCTCCTCCTATGTTCTCCTCCTCTGCAATCGACCAAAGGTCGGCTGCCATAGTTGATTGTCACGGCCGACTACCATGACGACCAAACGAAAAATGGCCGACCACCACGTTCGATCAAACGGCCGATTACTACGGTAAAGGAATTTATAGGGATTCGAAACCTTAAAATAAAATCTTTCATTTATACCCTTTTTAGGTGTTCGATCAGTTGTGGAAGCATAGGGATTTTGATCATGGGTGGCTGGTTGGTTATACGTCGTTGGGTATTCGATTGATTGACGGTGTTGGTGATGGTCGGCAGTGGTAAAGGGATTAAAAATAAGGTTTTAAAAGTTTTGGGTTTTTTAGATTTTAAAGAAAAAGTTTTTCTAAAATTATCAAAAGTATTTTTATTTTAAATAAAAATTCTCAAAATTATCAAAAACATGACATATGTCACTTAACAGAGATTTTTAACCACAGTTAATGTCAGACCCCTAAAAATATAACGTTGAAAATAATAAATATATATTTTAACAAAGAGAATTTAAAAATCACATCGTATTTTGAAATATAATGTAATCACTCATTTTTTAATTAAACATTTTACTTTTAGAAATATAATCCAAACTTGATGTTGATTTTTTAACGACGCTTAGAGTAATTGGGTTTCCACTCCACTAAGCAGGATTCTAAGCTAAGAATTTAAAGGACAATTACATTTATAAAATATGTATAAATTATTAATAAGCTAAAATAAATTATAAATCAGCATTACTTTATAACCAATGAAAAAAATAAAATAGTATTGGTGACACCAAGGAAACTGCAGCCTAAAGTTAAAGCTTAAAGGCTGGCGGACCAATCATGTTGATGATTATGGGTGGCACTAGGGACCCTGAAAACCACCGCCCTTGGATCATTCATGCAATTTGCTACTGCTACCGCACGTGACATGCACGTGCATCTTGCTCCCCCTAGTAAGGGAGTTCCAATTTCCAAGGTACTTGAAAAATGGTTTTAAAGGTGTAAATTTTTTTTTGAACTTTTTAAAAATAATTTAGTATTTGGGTTTTTATAGTTAATGAAATTTAAAAGATTAATTAATATAATTTTAAATTGATAAAAATTATCATTAATTGTTTTAATATTGACACAATAATGTACATGTAAATGATGTCCTGATAAAGAGTTTAAATGCTTAATTGATTTTTTTTAATTTGATGTTTAATTAATCTTTTATTAATTTAAGGGTTTATTTCATTTTTAAATAAATATTATTAAATTTTAAAAAAATAAAAAATTATTAAAAGATTTTTCAAAGGTTGCTGCCCATTAAATCAACCTAATCTTTAGGGTATATATATAATATGTATTTTCCCCTTAAGGTTTGATCTAATTTTATATAATTTGATTAAAGTTTTTCAACTCATTATAAGGGGTTGACACCAATATAAAATGAGAAAAAAACATTAAAACTAAGACATAAATTTTGTTGTTGCTTGAAGGACATAAATTTTGAATATGGGGAAGTTCTAAGGGAGAAATTGTTATTATTAAAGCGATTAATTGAAGTCAAATTATAAAAACAATATGTATATGAATGTTGAAGTAATGTTTTTTTTATAATTATTAATATCTAATTTATTGAATAGAACATATTGAGTGTTGTTCTCTCTTAACGTCCTAAGTTCAAACAATTACGTTTGTAAGATGTGTGCATTGTCAATAGTTGAAAAATATTATAAACACATACTACCATTATAATCACCCCAGACTATTCTCTCTGTCCCATAAAATATGCCTATTGTCGATAAAATTACTCATCTCATTTTAAATTTATATAAAATTAAAGAATTTTACATCATATAAGTGGATCATACCTATATATATATATATATATATATACAGGGGCGTGGCTTGGGCGGCGCAAACTATGCGACCGCGCAGGGCCCCCAAAAAAGTATATATTTAGTGGCGTTCTTTTAATAAACGCCACTATAGATGGACTTATTGCGACGTTTTTTCAAAAAAAAAATCTACTACTATTGCGTAGGCCCAAAAAAAACCAAAAAAAGTATATATATATATATATATATATATATATATATATATATATATATATATATATATATGGTGTTTTTCCAATAAATACCACTATAGATGAATCTATTGCGACGTTTTTTTAAAAAACGCCACTATTATTACCTCGAAATCGAATATATCTAAAAAATAGAACCTCTTTATAAGAATCTCCCGAAAACTTAGCTACGCCCTGTATATATATATTATTCTTTTTGGTTAGTTTAGAGTTCCCATAAGATACTTAAAATCTTTTAGATTGTTTGTCCGGTAAAGGTTAAGCATTCCACGCATCATCCTCCATCATCAAACCCTCTGTTTTCGCCAAGCTAAGCTCACCTCGTAGTATTATATCCACACAATCCAAGCAAAAGGATTGGAGTTTGGTGGATTTGCATAACCCAAATTGCACCTCAATTATTTCAACTTTCTTTTATTTTATTTCATCAAAACTTTATTATTCCTTGCATTATTAGTGTAATTCAAAAAAATATTAGCGAGTTTAATAATATTCACCTACTTTTTGTTCCTTATATATATATATATATATATATTGAATTTTTAATCTTATTTGAGAAGTTTAAAGCGTTCAAAGTTATTTATTTTTTGGTTAAAGGTTGATAGTAGATAGGGATGGACATGGATCGGAATTTTAGTCTATCAACTCAACCCGAGAATAACGACTCCTCCATTTGAAATCTGGCCCGACCCGAATCTGACCTGACTTTTTGAAATAAAATTTAAACTCAATCCGACCTAAATAATAAAAAAATATTATTTTTATTCAAAAAAATAATGATTTAATTGAAAAAATAATATATAGAAGGGTGTTATTGTAATTATTCCTAAATATATAAGTTAAAATTATATTTTTTCTGGGTATGATATTTTTCACCATAAACCCGAACCCAACCCGAACACCCCTATTTAAAAAACCCGACCCAATCTGACCTTGAATGTTTTTAAAAATCTAATCCAATCAGATCAGGTTGGGTCGAAACCTATTAGATTTGGATCTCATGTCCATCCCTGAGTGGATCCCTCGTTCTTAAGGCGTTTCTATTTGACCGAACAAATGGGGTGCCTTGTTTTATTTGGCATCTGACTACTAATGTTTAGTGGTTTATTCACTTTGGATTAGCCTAATGGCTACGCCATACAAACATGTTTTTTTTTACATTCAAATAGGATGAGGCTTGAACATTTGTTTTTTTAATTAAAAAATATTAATAAGTATTCAATAAAGATATTCACGATATATTCCTTTTTTTTATTAAGTTTCAAATACAAAATCTTACTGTTCTTAATATTAGAATTTAAGGTTTAGAATTTAGGCTTAACGGAAGATGACTTTTTACCGGACAAACGGTTCCAACCTAACCTAAGACATCAAGATTCCCAACAAAGTGAACCTCAATAAGTAAAGGAAACAATGTTCTCAAAGTATAAAGTCCTTGATTATATTTTATGGTTCTTCCATTCATAATATTTGTTTTTATTAATATGTTGCTTCTAAGGTAGTATTTGTTTAAAATTTTCTTAATCAATTAACAATGAATGTAGACATATCTTACAGACGTGTCTGCTTGAACCAAATACCTCCAAGAAAAATAACACTATCGTCGTAATTTTTGAATTGCTAAGCAGATGCAAATACTATCTCATTAAGTTGGATATGAATAAATCATGTCATGAACATATGCTACATCCCATATATTCACCTAAGATCAAGAGAAGATACAAGCTCATTCTCAATATGACCTAAAACCGATGGGTTCTGACCTGATTGAAGGTGTATATTTTTGAGGAAATGATTGGGTCATATCGGGTCGTAAAATTTTATATTTTTTCAAGTTGGGTTAGGTCGGATATTTTTTACCCTAAATCTAAATCCGACCTGATCCAATCTAAACTCGAATTTAAAAAAAATTCAATTCGATCGGATCGGGTTGGATCAAAACCCGTCGGGTTCGGATCCTATGCCCCTCATAACACATACAAAGACGAGCATTTCCTCAAAACCAGAAATTATATCAAAATCTCACAAGTACTGAAGTACATAACACACAAATACAAGCATTTCCTCAAAACCGAAAACTCAGCAAAAAAGGGCCTAAATCATATATAAATGCGATTACAATAATTCAAGTGGGCCGAGAGTAAATGAAAAAGGTGGAACTATTCGTATAACCATTTAATTATTGTTCATTTTCATTTTAATCACTAATTTTGAAATTAAATATGTTAATCAAACCACTAACTGTTAATATTTTACGAAAAATGGGATTGCGTCACATAAATATAAACTTAACTAAACTTCAATAATATTAGATCACATAAATAATAACTTAAACATAGTCGAACACTTCATTTTTACTGTCTAATAAACATCTACAAATACGTATTCTATACATCTTTTGTTTAATAAGTATTTAGTATTAGATCCCATAAATATAAACTAACAATAAAATAATTATTTTTTTTTTGAAGTGAAATAAAATAATTATTTAATCGTTAAAATCCAAACTTTTTCTTTATAACCTTTTAGTTTTATTACCAAAGAACAGAGTGGAACACTTGATACAAGAGCAATATTCCCCCCCCCCCCTTTGATTTTCAGCCGTAGAAAGAGAAAACGGTAATACCAGAATATAGAGGAGGCACGACAAATGCTCCCAACTGTTGTCTTAAAAAAACACACCTCAATGACTGGTTTCAACACACGTTTGACAGTTTTAATCCTAAAATCCCTCACCATCAATCCCTTCACCAAATCCCAATTCTTCACCATCACTTATACATTGTGTCCATTTCTTTGTAACCAAGACCTTTAATTTTCTACTTTCTGGTTTAACGCCACCCTGACTTGACCCCCTTCTCCCCCTTACAACAATGGGGAATTGTTGCTCTCGTAGCAGTCTCACCGATGACGGCGGCAACGGGAAGGGACACACCGCGGCGGATAACGTCAACAACAATCCCGGGAGCAGTTCTCGAGCGCAGAACTCGAGGCATTCGGCCTTCTCCGGGGGTGGAGGAGACTCCTCCAAGTATTCCAAGTGTTCTGGAACCGGTCCCGTGCTAGGCCGACCTATGGAAGACATCAAGGCCACCTACAACATTGGGAAAGAATTGGGTAGGGGACAGTTTGGGGTCACACATTTGTGCACTCACAAGCAGACCGGCGAACCGTTCGCCTGCAAGACCATTGCCAAGAGGAAACTCTCAAACAAGGAGGACATCGAGGATGTTCGAAGGGAGGTGCAGATCATGCACCATTTGACGGGCCAGGCCAACATCGTGGAACTCAAGGGTGCTTATGAGGATAGACATTCGGTTCATCTCGTGATGGAGTTATGCGCCGGCGGAGAATTGTTTGATCGGATCATTGCTAAGGGACATTACACCGAGCGTGCAGCTGCTTCTTTGCTGAGAACAATCGTTCAAATCGTGCATACATGCCATTCCATGGGTGTCATCCATAGGGATCTCAAGCCTGAGAATTTCTTGTTGTTGAACAAAGACGAAAATTCCCCCTTGAAGGCCACGGATTTCGGTCTATCAGTCTTTTACAAGCCAGGTTGAGATAATTTAATTTCCTTGACTTCTTCGTATTTCATTCGATTATTCGATATACATTTAATGGTTAATTCTGCCTTCGGAACAGGTGAAGAATTTAAAGATATTGTTGGCAGTGCATATTATATTGCACCTGAAGTCCTAAAGAGGAGATATGGACCAGAAGCTGATATATGGAGCATTGGAGTTATGCTGTACATTCTTCTCTCTGGTGTTCCTCCTTTCTGGGCAGGTAACTTCTTCCATTGTCATTTCTCAAACTTTTCAATGTATCATCGTGAATTTGTGGTCGGAAACAGAACCGACATTTAATCAACCCTCGGTGCTTCCGTCTCTCTTCTACCTTGGTCACCAAGAAATATTATTTACTAAGATTTATTATTAAGAACATGTACTTCATTAATAACTTGTTTCTCAAGTAACCTTACCGGAACCCAAACTAAGATCATATTTTCCCTGCTAGAATCTGAAAACGGGATATTCACTGCAATTTTACGTGGCCATGTCGATTTCACGTGTGCTCCATGGCCTAAAATCTCAGCTCCAGCAAAGGACCTTATTAAGAAGATGTTAACTTTGGATCCCAAGCAGAGGTTAACTGCAGTTCAGGTTCTAAGTAAGTATATGTATATATATTTATATATGTCTAAGCTCAATGTTCTGTTCCTTAAATTCAGCTATGGTGGCCACGTTATTTGCATGATTCTGATTATATTGTATGTCCATCAACAGAACATCCATGGATCAAAGTGGACGGTGAAGCACCCGATACACCTCTCGACAACGCGGTGCTAAACAGGCTCAAACAGTTCAAAGCAATGAACCAGTTCAAGAAAGTTGCTTTAAGGGTATTAAACATTGATAAACAATTTAATGAAAGGTCTAAATGTTATACGACTCGACGGAATTAGTCTCTGACTCGTTTTTCGACGACATTGTTAGGTCATCGCAGGCTGTTTATCGGAGGAAGAAATCATGGGATTGAAGGAGATGTTTAAAGGCATAGACACTGACAACAGTGGGACAATTACACTTGAAGAATTGAGGCAAGGTCTAGCTAAGCAAGGAACAAAACTCTCTGAATACGAAGTTAAGCAACTTATGGAAGCTGTAAGCCATTTCCAAAGATCAATGATTCGATTCCCATCATTTTTCTCTGTCAATAAGATGAACATTTGTTATTTTCTTTGAATAATAGGCCGATGCAGATGGAAACGGAACCATAGACTACGACGAGTTCATCACGGCCACGATGCATATGAACCGAATGGATCGAGAAGAACATCTCTACCATGCCTTCCAACACTTTGACAAAGACAATAGCGGGTAACAATAGTGATAATATTGCAGCTAATTCCACCATCTTCTGCAATTCTCATTTGCTTAAGTACTTTATGTACACATATGCTTACCTTTTTCAGATTCATCACGACTGAAGAACTAGAGCAAGCTCTACGTGAATATGGCATGCATGATGGCAGAGACCTAAAGGAGATCCTTACTGATGTAGATACTGACAACGTAAGCTAATTATTTATATGTATACAGAAACGTATACACTTTTTCGTTTTCGAAGCAAATTCATTGCCAATTGTTTGAAAAAAAATCATTTTACAGGATGGAAGGATAGACTACGATGAGTTTGTTACAATGATGAGGAAAGGAAACCCCGAGGCGAACCCGAAGAAGCGGCGTGACGACGTATTCGTCTGATATTTTGAGGTGATCGAAGGAAGTGGATCAAAACTGAGAAGGAAGGCATTGTGAATATTTCCTTGTTTAGCAGAGCACACGGGGAAGGGATGATGATAAGGAATAATTGAGATGAAGGGCAATGCAGAATTTGTACATTACAAGCTAACAAGAAAATATATGACAACACAGCTTGGAGATGAATATTTTTGTGAATTAAGGAGATGACTGAAGTTGTACGGCTTAGTTGCCTTTTTCTCCTCTCTTTTTTTTATATTAACATTGTAATTTTCTTACTCATAGTTAGGAGATTCGATACAATTCTTCATGTTTATTTATTTTCTTGTTGATATTCGGTCGAGGTATCCTACCCTTACATGTTATAATATCAATATTATTTAGATATCGAATATAAATGTCACAACACATAAAAATAATATATTAGTGGTTAGAACGATGGAGTAATCCATAAATATGTGATCAATTTTCGATAATTATAAATTAATACGTAAAATAACAAATACAAAACAAATCTAATAGGACCCAATGCACATATTAAATAGAAAACCTTGCTAAAATTTAAATATAGGGTGGCATTTGTCCTGTGAATTTTGTAACCTAAACTTGTCAATGGTGACACGTGGCAGTCTGGCACCGGTAAACCGATACTTCACCACACCTTCACCCGATGAGACGTTTTGTGGCCGCCGAGTGCTTGACCGGTTCCAAACAGGTTGCCACAAATCTCACATCGGTGCACACTTTTCACGGCCTTCCCTGGTCTAGGGTTCTTCAACATTCTTCCACGGCTGGAGATGGATTCGCACTCATAATTATCACCCGATTCAGAGAACGCCATTAACGCACCTCGATTCCGCCTGGTATCTCCGGTCTTCTGCTTCTTTTGGGTCGAACCCGAATCTTCTCCTTCTTCTAGTTGAGGCAACACTAAAGATCCATAGTAGACTCTCGAAAACTCATATCCCGCTGCTGTTTGCCTCCTCGTTCTCTTAACGGTTCGAGACCACTTGGGGATATCATTCGTCTCCGTTTCACTTCGAATGCCACTGGAGTTTCTCTGACGATGGTTGCTCTTCATATGCTGGCAAAACAATTTCATCGTCGGAAAACGCTCTTTGCAGTCTTCTTCTTCTTCGCGGTAAAAGCAAGTTGAACGATCTTCTTCCGGAGAGTGTTTCATGGCAGCGATCGAGTTTCGCTCTATTTCCAGCTTTCGAGAATGGCTGATTACTATGAACCCAATACGCAAAGAATTAGAAAGGAAGATGATGAACAACGAACAACATGCAACTCTACCAGAACACGATGGATTCAAAGACGGAATGGAATGGTTTGATTTTGGTCAGCTGAAAGACTACATATACACATGAGAAATCCTAAGTGAGATGAGATTCAATCCTGAGAAGTATATTCTCATCTCGCAAGCGAAATGTCGGTCTGAGTATATATATATATACGTGAGGTTTTTTTTTTTAATTTTGTTTATTTAAATAAATAAATTAATAAATAAATTACATATTTGAACATCCACCTATTCCTTAATTCATGTTTTAACTTAGTGAGTGACTAATTATATAAATAGTTTATCCTAAATTAATTTATACCAACTTATATATGATAACTAAAATTAAAGTACAAATCGTTAATACAAACGATAGAAAAAACTGTGGTAGGATGATAGATTTGGTTTTCGATTTTCTTATCTTTTATTATTTTTCTTTTCTTTTTTTTAAAAAAATTCATATTTAACTCTTGATCTTTTTTAATTAATTCTTATTTTCAATCTTTTAAAATAATTATAAACATAAATACTTACTAAAACAATATATTTTTTAATCTTAAGATAAACTATTTTAATGACCACTTAATTATGTTATTGATGTCGAAATGACCATCAATTTTAAAAGTTCATCCATTTAACTAATTAATTGAATTCAATATAGTCATTTGCTGTTAACATTTGTTTGTGTAACAATTAATAAAATTGATATAATTATATATTTGATTCTCAATACTTGTAAATTCTATCAATTTGATCATAATTTTAATTTAACTCAATAAATTTAGTCACTAATAAGGTAGTGTTAAAGGAAAATTAAATTACAAAGGAAACTCAAGGCCTAGGCAACACAGACTTGCATGCATAACCACTGAGTCAACCTCCGCACTTGGGCTGTATTTTACAGCATAATGTATAACCACTGAGTCAACATCCGCACTTGGGCTGTATTTTACAGCATAATATATATTTGTATAAACTGTTCAACGCTAAAAAGGAAAAAAAATGAAAATGCTTATGAAGGGATTTAACCTAAGCCACATGAACAAACTTGAAAACACAAACCATTAAACAAAATCTTACTTTTAAAATATTTTGATAGATTTTATATATACATTTAATATTGATTTATACAATTACCCGCTTTCTTCCTCCTCCTCTCTCTTCCTCTTTCTTTTTTTTTCTTTACAACTTGTGTCAATTTTGTTGATTAATCTAACTTTTTCTTTTTTATATTTGTTTAACCAGCGGCAACACCAGTTTTGATGGTGGTTGCCGCCTGTCGGTTATCTTTTTTCTTTGTTGTTTTTTAATTTTTTTAACAAGAATAATTATGTCATTGTGACATGTTTTTTATCTTTATGACTCGTTTTTCTCTATCTTTGTGGCATGTTTTCTCTGCCTTTTAGCTTATAGTTTTTTACCGTTGTTTTCGTTTATCTTTTTTCACAGGGTTGGATTTGATATCGCAACGATTGATCAAGATGACGCTTATTTGTTATCATGTTGATCTTCCCTACTTTGGACCCTCTGATTTGCGAT
Source organism: Hibiscus syriacus (assembly GCF_006381635.1). Taxonomy (NCBI): domain Eukaryota; kingdom Viridiplantae; phylum Streptophyta; class Magnoliopsida; order Malvales; family Malvaceae; genus Hibiscus; species Hibiscus syriacus. The sequence continues at coordinate 3,569,305 of NW_024061783.1, forward strand.
TAGTCAGTATTCTTTCAGTAGTTTCATCTTCTTTTGTGGTTCGTTTGCCGATGCAGTCAGATTTGTTCCTATCTTTATTTTATTCGAGCATTGGTTAAGTTTGTTAACATTTTCCTTTTATGGTCCTTGTGTGATTTAGGTGGTTAGTTTTTGTATTAATGATTATATAAAAAATGTCCTAATTATAATTTAGTATATGTTTACGGTTATGCTCGTAAATATTCATTGTAATTTTAGATATTTTCTATTTTTAATAAAATTAGCGACTTTCTATAAAAAATATTGATTTATACAATATTATAAGAAAAATAAATTTAAATTTTATATATTTTTAAAATAAGTTTAATATTTTTTTCACATTTATAATTCAATGATTATATATAATCTTAATTCGTGAGTTTTTAATTTAGTTAATGATTTTATTTTTATTTAAAAAATGTATGAATCATATTTTAGTTAATTTTTTATTAGATTGTGAAATTTAAAATGTGCAATTTAAAGTCATTAATTTTATAATTTAAATTACATATAGATTATTAATTAAATTGAAAAGACCCAATTTAAGATTATATGCAATCATTGAACATAAATGTGAAACAATTAAATTTATTTTAAAAATATATAAATTTTAAATTTAATTTTCTTTTAATATTGTATAAATTAGTGTTAAATTTATATACGAAATCTATCAAAATATTGTTTGATTGTAAGATTTGTTTTGGTGGTTGCTGCTTTCAAATTTTTCATGTGCCCTAGGTTCAAATCCATCCATGGACATTTTCATTTCTTTTATTTTCTAGCATTAACTAGTTTATTAAATATATACATTATGCTGTAAAATACATCCCAAATGTGTATAAATTTATTGAATTAAATTAAAATTATGACAAAAGTGATAGAATTTATAAGTGTCAAGGATCATATATGTGATTATACCAATTTTGTTAACAGCATGTAGCTATGTTAAACTCTAATAATTAGTTAAGTGGTCATATTGATGAAATTTTAAAAATGGTGGTCATATTGACACCAATCCTATAGTTAGGTGGTCATTCAAGTAGTTTACCCTTAATTTTATTGGTATGACATCTTGCATGACAATCATGTATACTTCAAAAGAAAGCCCGTTTCAAGAGAATTATAGCTTCTGGGAGGGCTCTAGCTATTAGCTAATGTCATTAGGATTGATTGGAAAACTGTGTTTTTTGATTCAAAAGACAATAAATTTCTTGTTGGTGCTGAGCCCAGTGAAGATGTCACATTCAGGTCTTCTACCCACTGATAAAAAATGGTGCAGAGCATGAAATCCCCTTTGACAAGACGATTAATACTGGCAATATGCTCTGCCATTTCCACAACCTGGAATGGTTGGTGAAGAAGACGATGATGAAGTGATTGTTTTCCAGCCATCTGTGAATGAGAAGCGAATTGAGGTGGTTGATCCAATCCGAGACTTCAAAACTCGATCAAAGTAGTTCCGAGGTGACCTCAAAAGGCTCCGAGCTTGATAGTTCTGTCAATTATGCATCTCGTGCATATTCCCTATATGCCATAAAAGCAGCAATGTCTTCACTGGGATAAAAAGCTTTCTTTTCCCTGGAAACACAGGTGCCACCATTGCAGTTCCAAATGGAAAAACTGGTTGTACTTCATGTGAGATCGATAATCAATATGCAAGTATACAAGGTAGCTTTTCATTATTGCTCCTTTCCTTCTTCTTGATTTCGAGTTGATCGTTATTGTCGTTTAAGTTATTTTCAAATAGCTTGTTCATCAACTTTTGTTTCTGTTCTTTAGGTTTTTGGGAATGATTCTTACGAATTTACTACATCAAACTAATGCGTCTAAACCATTATGTACTCCATACCAGACAAAATGCTTTCACAGGTCCGGTTCTGTTAGTTTGAACCTGGTGCGCATGTTGACGCCTGTTCTATCACGCAAACCATATTTTTCGGTTTACTTGGGACATGATCGGCTCAGATTTCGCTAGATAAGTGGAGAAAGATCGAGGAAGTCGCCTCTAAGCCATGAAACTTTTAACAACCTGGTGCCTTAAGTGCCACGAAACTTTTTGGGGGACTCTTTCTCGGGGATTTGGTCGAATAAACTTGGTTTACTATCCTATTTTCTAATGGTTCGAAGTCAGCAATCTCATATGAATATGATCCAATGCTCGGCCAGTTCTCTGCAGACAAGGCTTCAGAACTCTAGCTGAGATGTCTACTAGGTACGTATGGTCTGCATCTATGGTCCTGTACCTAAATTCTGAAATCAAGAACCTCTATTGTCGTCCCACATTCCGAAATGAAAGAAAGCGGTAACTCGAATTCTGTTTATCTTCTTAACAGTAGAGCCACTCCCATTCCTCTCACTTTCAGCGGACAGACCTAGAAATATAGTATACGTGAGACCTAATTTATCATCTGTAAGCCTCTCCCTTCTACCCTCCCTTAGTAGTGGTCTTTTCAAGCAAAAAACACGGGTTTGGGCGACCTCTTGCCTCCATTTCCAACTGGCGAAGGGCAGGTTGGGAGCTGGGGTGAGTTTTTTGGGCAATGGGATCGGGATTATGGTGGTGTTGGTTAGTATCGAGTGATTTGTACTTAATACTTTTCCAACAAGGCACCGGATTGAATTAGGCAAAAAAAGGATTTTTAATACTTTTGGGGGCTATTTCTCGGGGATTTGGTCGAATAAACTTGGTTTACTATCCTATTTTCTAATGGTTCGAAGTCAGCAATCTCATACGAATATGCTCCAATGCTCAGCCAGTCCTCTGCAGACAAGGAGGCTTCAGAACTCTAGTTGAGATGTCTACTAGGTATGTATAGTCTGCAGATGAGTCGCTTGGGCGATGGGATCGGGATTATGGTGGTGTGGGTGAATTGAGTGATGTGTACTTAAATACTTTTCCAATAAGGCACCGAATTGAATTAAGCAAAAAAAAAAGGATTTTTAATCACTCACTGATCTGTATCTCCAAAATGTGATTTACATTCTCGAAACTTCACGAGAAAAAATCGATAAATAGACTTCATATTTATATATAACACAAAAGAAAGGAAATCAATGCTTTAAATGTTTAATAAAAGTGACAAAAATGATGCATCCCTTGTTAACTTGAAAACATACCCTTTTCGCTATGTATACTGGTGTCTCAGCTACCTCTATTTCGCAGATAACTCTCGGTGGAAGGAGATCAATATCAGCATCCGAATGGATGCACTAACTAATAAGATTGGGTCTCAGCCACAACTTAAAGTGCGTCCCAATCGGGAATATTTGCTGTAGCCTCGTTCACCATCTGCACAAGTCTCACCTGCAGAAATTGAAAAGGAACTGTTTAAAACTCAAAAAGTTCATGTCGAGAAACTATCTAATATGCCGAGAAACTACAACGACTAATTGATAAACCTGCAATGAGTGAGACAATGATTACAACTATTACCTAGATTCACTCTAGGGTGTGGCTTGAGTTCTTTTAACTTAATGAATCAGTCTACCAACTCCTATATTTTCCCAAATGGATGAACTTACCACACTTTCAGGAACACCTGGAGGGGGCAAAGAGAGATTCCGTGGAGGAGGCCCGCTAAGATACGATCTCTTGTCGAAACGCCATTCTCCGATCTTTCCATAAGTTAATTCTCCCTGTAATGCCAACTCAGAGTGAACAAGTTGTAGGCAAAAGTTAATCTTAAAGTGGTAAAACAAATGAAAAATTACATATAGACTCGAAAAACAATGAATTACAGAGAGAGCTATTCTTTTATAATTGTACCTTTAAATTGTAGTCACATCCGTAAGTATAATGGAGTATAAACTTCATCCCTATTTCCACATCCCAAGGTGGCTGAGAATGAACAGCGACAAGAGTTTAATATCGAATTGTATCTAAAGGTCATCGAGAGAAAAGAAAAAAAATGTTCATCGTGTTTTTATTAAAACCTGGAGCATGAAGTCTTCACGAAGTATATGATGCACATTATGTAGTGCTGATGCCACAGCATATGCATACCTAAGTTTCGATCGAACAATCGCACATGTCAAAAGGCCATATCAACAAAAAAGAATACAATTAAAAGTGAAAAGTGTCTTACATTTCTAGAACCCATCCAAATGCCTTATCACTTGCTGGATCGTCTTTCATCATTAATGAAATATTCATCCATGTCGGTGCAATTTTCTCCAGCACAGGCTGTTATAAAACAAGAAATCATGCTTTAAATTTGCATTAAAAATTACTGTGAAAGAAATTTGAAGGTGATTTATGCTCAGAACAAACTTGTCACACAAGCTACAACGATCTTAAAGGGCTACCTTTCTAATAATCACGGGAGAATTGCCAATCGGACCAATGTCCATCAGAGAACCCTTCTCCTTGGGATAATACTTCCTAATAATAGTCTCGTGATCAGATGGCTTAATGTAGAAGAAAGGGAACCCTGCTGGATATTGTCCGCGAGCTAAGTTAGGCAAAGGATTTACGAATATATGGTCAGGTTCTGCCATTAGAATGTATCTGCATCAGTCATAAAATGCGGTAACGTTTCAGATAAAATAAAGAAATAGCATACACCATGGATGGTCTTATCGGTTAAACGAAAACTCACTCTTCGTCAATTATTGCTTTTTCCAACCATTGCACAAAAGCCCACGGTCTATTCAAGACAACATAACCCTGAAGACGGCATTGAGACAACAAGAAAAATTTAGTTAAAACAAGTTGTTTTCAGTTCCGATTATATCTATATATGGTTTGGTTGCTTGTTCACTGAGTTACATGTTCAAAAATACAAGGGGAAATGAAGAATCGAAATACCAAACAAAAAAAGGCTCACCCGATCTAAACCCTCTGGAAGAGGATCAACAACAAAACTTGGAATCTCCTCCATCAAACTGTCGGATTTACCCGAATGCAAAATCCGAGTGAACTTTCCCATATCTGATCCGGGCATATTTTTTGCCTTCTTATACCAATAATACATAATCCGACACTGCCATTGGCTATACGGAGCATCAGTTGCCGTGAGAGCAACATGGTACTTTGACTTCGAACCCCCAAATTCATTCAAATTTTCCGGCTTTAGAAAAGGATCATCCCACTCTTCTGAATATGTATTGTAGTGTATTATCATAGTCAACAAATTATATGTTGCAAAGAAAAACCCCAGCACTAAAAGTACCAAAAAGAGCGGCGAAACACGCCTCATCATTCACTACACAATACAAAATCCCGCCTTTCTCACAGCCACAGGGCTTAGTTCAAATGTTATCTATAGCAACATTTGAAAGAGCAAAAATTCACAATAATTCAACTGAACCTTCAAATTTTGATGCAATGCAGTGTAGAATTGCAGCGCGTAAGAAAACCTTTTGTTGCAATATCTAAGACGATTGATAACACAACTCTCAGAAATCCATAGAATTGAACCTGCATCAATACAATGCAAGCAGCATGACAATAATACACGAGTCAATGCTGCATCAAAACCGCAATGTTCAAAACAACAGAGCACAAAATAATGAATATCCAATCTCAAACCAACAGAATGAAAGGTATTGATCAGAATTCAAAATTGACAAAGATCCGATCTGATATTCTACTTTTTCAAATTAAAAAGAAGCAAATGAAACAAAACCCAGAAATAAAAAAATTACAGAAACAACAACAAACCAATAAATTTTCAAAAAAAGGAATGAATTAATGAGAGATGAATGTAGTAGGGGTACCTGAAAAAAAAGCCCTGAAATTTCTTCTGTTCAACGCCAATGGAGGAAAAGCCGGAAGTTTTGGCAAGGGCTGAATGTTTCTAAGTTATAAAATAAAAACCACAAATAAAAAATGGGGTCTACTTGGTCGACAACTGATGTGGTTTATGTTGAAAACAATAAGATCTATGCATTTGGCTTGTCATCTGTCAATATTTATTAAGGCAAAAGGGTACACCTTTGTACCTTTCTTTCAAAAATATAATTCAGCTCTTAAAATTATTTTTATATTTAATGTGATCGATAAATTTATAAAATAAATTTAATATAAGATGTATGTTTCCTCTGAAGACCTTTAAAAACCCAAACAGCAAGATGATGATCCACCAGACGGGTGGATCCCCTTCTTCCTTCAACGATCCTGCCTCTATCGACATCCCTCCCCTCTATGCCTCCACAGAATCACTCCCCAACGATGTTTCTAATTCTGATGAAACGATGCCTCTGCTCGACTCAACTCATTAAACACCCCTAGTCCAGATTATTCAAAACGAAATCTTGGAACTAAATGACAACAAACAAATAATAATAATTAAACACTTTTAAAATATTTAATTATAATTTTATTATTTAGTTCCTTTCAAATCTTTTCAAAATCAGTTTTTTAGTCGAATATTATATTATTAATATTAAATTTTATCATATTTATGATGTGAATGAAAGAACAAATAAATATATATTTTTTATAAGATTCTATCAATAGTCAATTTTGATTGAATTTTTTATAGAAACCGTTAATGTTGTTAGAAAGATGAAATATCCAAAAATATAATTCATATTTATTATTATAAAGATAAATTAACCGCATAATTAGTACATCGTTTCATAATCATTAATATCAACTTAGTCATTTAAAATAACACAATGAGCATACAATAAAAAACTAAAAGCTTAACAAAAAATTTAAACAAAAAAATAGATACGAATAAATCAGACCGTATTCAATTGATTTTTTTTATTTACGCTTTAAAATTCATGATTGTTATATATGCTTATGAACACATAAATTGTATACGAAGGTTAGTATTTGAGGTTCTCTTTTTTCTGTATTATAATCTAATTTGATCGAAAATTATGTGGTTGAATTATAAAATAATTTTAAATTAAAATGAACATTAAATTGATAAAAAAATTAAAATATTAATGATTTATAAAATTATCATATTAGAAATTAAATTGATATGATATATTAGTTTTATGGATTAAAATTATTATTATTATATTATATCAAATCATTATTTTGGTTAAGTAAACGATGAGCGAGTAAAACAATGAGACGTTAAATATGATTTAAAAAATAATTAAGTGACTAAAATAAAAATATAAAAATATATGTATGACGAAACAGTGAATTTACCATTATTATTAAGGCGGTTAGAAGAAACTTAAGTCGAATAGAATTAGTTTTCTAAAGCCAACAAAACACGGCCCAGATTTAAGTCTCCGACACTTCATGTCCAAAACCTCTATAAAGAGCGCTTCCCTCCGTTTCTTCTTCTCTACTTCTCTTTATCTCAGCCTCCGATATCAAACGATGGCGGATTATAGTGCACCGGTCTTCGATTTTCAAGCTCACGCCACCGGCAACGACGAAGAGCGAAACTTTCCAAGTTCCTTAGACTTCGGCGGCGGCTCTGCCGACGCCAAGACAAGTACCAATGATTATCATCTACAAACTGAAGAGAACACTGCAAAGAGGCGTAGAGGAAGGCCTCAAGGATCCAAGAACAAACCCAAACCGCCGATTGTTGTAGCGAGGGACAGTGATCCTTCACCTGTGAAGACGGTGGCTTTCGAAATCTCCCGTGGTTTTGATGTGATCGAGAGAATTATCAGCTTCGCCTGTAGAAACCATGTCGGTATTGGTATAATCAGCGCCACCGGCTTTGTATCAAACGTCAATCTCTGCAATGGTTCTCCACTAGAACCACCAATCTTTCTTCCGGGAACTTTTGAGTTACACTCGTTGATCGGCTCATTCTTCCCAGAACATGGTACTCCGCCTTCTTCTAACGGAACAACCCAATCATTACCGCCGTGTCATTCTTTTCGCGTAACACTTGAACGGACACAATTTCAACTCATTGGAGGGAGAGTATTCGGGAAACTGGAAGCGGCAACACAAGTGCTGGTGGTGGCTGCTGTTTTGGAAAACCCTACGTTGGATGATAATGAAGATCGCCGTCAGCGTAAAAAAGCTTGTAACGCAAATGGCGCAATCGGGAGTTTCGGTTCTACTGGCATGGCCACGAGTGTTTACGGAGGAGCGAATCCTGCTCCACCAAACTTGCAGTTTACTCTGATGCCCATTGGTTGGGGTCCTTCCCAGAAGATGAATTAGCTATGTGGTTTTAATTAGGGTTTGTACACCATTGATATCATTGAAAATAGTAAACCTTTTAATTAGGACATTTATTCTATTCTATTTGTTTTGTGGAAATTTTTCATAAATCGAGTTTTTTAATGCTTGCATGCATGCTTTAGTTATATGGTAATCTGATGCCTCAGATTTTTTAAATATAAATATTAATGCACTATATTAATAATAAATATTAGTGAAAATTAAACCTTTAATCATAAGTATTAAAAATAATTTGACTATATAATTGATATAAAATCTTGTTTTACAATTATAGCCTTAATTCCTAAGGTTGGTGATCCGGTGAATATCTTTGAATATAGGCCTATCAGTCTTGTTAGGTCGATTTAGGAGACAACTCAGGACGGTGATGGATCAAATTATAAGTGAAAGTCAATGTGCGTTCATGAAGGGTCGTCAAAAGCTTTGACGACATTTTAATTGCCAATGAAATCATCCATTCCATGGGTGAGGATGATATGGAAGCAAGTGATGATGTTCTTAAGTTGGACTTCTCTAAGGTGTATGATTGCGTGAGATAGGATTTCCCCGATATGGTGCAACATAAGTTGGGCTTTGGCAGAAAGTGAAGGAGCTGGATTATTAATAACTGGAAGAAGGATTATGTGGCTAAATGGATGGGCAAAGACTCATTTCGTTGGCAAGTGGGAGATGGGAATGATATACTGTTATGGGAGGATGCTTGGTGCAGTGACGCACCTTTATCTAAATTATTCCCAAGGTTGTTTAGGTTGGTCGTTGAGAAAGGTGTGCCTCTATCCGAAGTTGGGTAGACCATTGAGTCGAATAATGAAAATTGGGAGTGTCTTTTTTCTAGGCCACTCTTTGACCGTGAATAAGAAAGGGTCAGACAGATTACGAGTTTGGTGGAGGAGGCGGCGATCTTCCGCCCTTTTCGCCGAATAGGTTAATGTGGATCCATGATAAATCGGTTTATTTCTCGGTTAAAAAGCTTTCAGAGTTGATTTTAAGTGTGGAAGTGAATGATACTCTTTTTAACTTTGATCTAGTTTGGAAACTAAAAGTGCCGCCAAAGATAAAAAGCATTTTATGGATGCTTAAAATTGGTAGATTACCTACAAAGGTTGTTCTTAGGAGGAAAGGTTTATTAAGAGGTGAGGTTGATTGTTTGTGTGCTTGATGCAATCTTGTTCTTGAGGACGCTTTCCACTTGTTTATGGGGTGTACCCATGTTCAATCCTTCTGGATTTTATTTTGTGAATGGTGGGGAGTTGGTTGGGTTGTGCCGGATGCCTTGCCACCCTCCCTAAAGTTTTTTTATGGCATGAACTTTTTAGGTATTCATAGGAGTCTATGGTTGATTTCGGTAGGTGCTGCTTTATGGAGTTTGTGGCTAGCTAGGAACGATAAGATTTTCAATGCTAAATCAGTAAGTTTCGTTGATATCTTATTCTTCTCCAAGCTGTGTGCTTTTTTTTTTTTAGATTAAGGCGACCAATAGCGAAGGTGCTTTTAATGTGAATGATTGGTGGGAAAATCCAAGAGCGGCGAGCAAATCTACTGTGCTGTTAGTGGGTTCTGTTGCTGAAAGTTTGTGAGTGGGGAGCTGAGCTACGTTGATTCAGGTTTGTCGTGGAGCCTCGGGGCTTTGAGAGGGTGTTGTGTAGTGTGCTATTGGGTAGCAAAGGCTACGACTGGTTTGTATTTGGCCTTTGGAGGTGGTTAGCTGCGGTTTCAATTTGTTAGGAAGTTAACATGTGTTATCGACAATGATGACAAATCAAAGAAGTGACGAAACTAAAAACAATTAGAAATATTAAAATCATCAAATTGAGAATTAGAATGAAACAATTAAAAAAACAAGAGATTGTTAAAAGATGCGAATTCCCGAATCAAGTCACTGTAGGAAAAAAACTTAGAAAATTTTAACACTTAAAATTTGATCTAGATTTTAAAATTTTAAAACTGGTAATAAAATTTATAGTCTAAATCTATTATATTTTATGAAAATACTATAGTTTAGATTACAAATTTATAACATATTTAAATTTTATAAAAATTCTATACTCTTGTGACACATTTTTATATGCTCTTATTGTACGTTTTCTAAGATTATCTCTAAGGTTTTTTTTGACGACAGTGGTTAAATAATCTTGACTTTTTCGATTTCAAATTGATCTCTAGGAGTTTAAGATAGTGATATGGGTGATAATTGATTTGTAGGTAGGCGATAACATATGGATAATCATTCCATAATGGAGATAGTGGTTGAAAATTGCCAACTACAATTAATAAGTGGATTAGAATTAAAGATTTTAGGGATCTAAATTTTTTAGATTTTAGAAAATTAGGTTTTTGAGATTTGGGAATTATGATTTTTATGAATTGTGGGGTATCTTGTGTAAAATAGAAAAGTTAGGGTTTTAAATTTAATAATATTTTAATTTTTTTTAAAATAAATTTTCTAAATATATCATATTATAACACGTGTCACTTAACTGATTTTTTTATCGGCCGTTACAGTCGAGACACCTAAAATGATAACATTTGTAACAATAGACACCTTGAAGAATTGAAAAACGTTTGGACACCTATTTGAGAAAAACAATATAATTTGATACTTATTTTCCAATTAAGCCTACAATCAAACAAGCCTATCAAGGCTTAAAAAGATGATCAATTTGGTAAAAAGAAATTAAAATATTAAAGATTTATTTAATTATTTTTAATTAGAACCAAATTAATATAATGTATAAGTTTTGTGAACTAAAATTATTATTATATTATATCACACCATTATTTTATTTTATTTCACGGTAAAACCCAACAATGAAAAATGAAAATAAAATATAATATTAGATATGATTTAAAAAAATAGTTAAGTGATTAAAATAAAATTATCATAATAAAACGGTGAGCAAATAAGTAATTTACCCTGAAGTCGGTTTAAAGAAACTTAAGTAGAATCCAATTAGAACCAAATCTTAAATTTTTAGTACACCGACGTAGCATCCCCGAAGCCTATAAAAAGTGTTTCTTTCCGTTTCTTGTTCTCTACTTCTGTTTACCTCAGCCTCCGATATCATACGATGGCGGATTATAGCGCACCCGTCTCTGATTTTCAACCTCACGCCTCCGTCAACGACGAAGATTCAAACCCTCTAAGTTTCTCCTTCTCCGGCGGCAGGTCTCCCAACTCTAACATTAAGGCTAGTAGTAGTACCATTGATAATCATCAACAAACTGATGAGAAGACTGCAAAGAGGCGTACAGGTAGGCCTCGAGGATCCAAGAACAAACCCAAACCGCCCATTGTTGTGAGGAGGGACAGTGAAACTTCGCCGCTGAAGACGGTGGCTTTTGAAATCTCCCCCGGGTTCGATGTTATCGAGAGGATTATCAACTTCGCCTGTAGAAATCATGTCGGTGTTGGTATAATCAGCGCCACCGGTTCTGTTTCAAACGTCGAGCTCTGCAATGCTTCTCCACTACAACCACCGCTCTTTCTGGAGGGACCCCTTGAGTTACACTCCTTGATCGGCTCATTCTTCCCGGAATACGTTAATCCGCCTTCTTCCAACGGACCAGTACCCCAATCATCACTGTCGTGTCATTCTTTTCACATAACTCTTGAAGGGCCACAATTTCAACTCCTTGGAGGGAGAGTAGTGGGGCAACTGACGGCGGCAACACAAGTGGTGGTGGTGGCGGCTATTTTGGAAAACCCTTGGTTCGATGACAATGAAGTTCGCCGTCAGCCAGAAAAAGCTCGTAACGCTAACGGCGCAACCGGGAGTTCCGCTTCTACTGGCGTGCACATGGGAGGGGAGAATCCGGCTGCATGCACCTTAACGTTTACTCAACTTCTTATGCAGAGATCCTTCACAGAAGATGAATTTGCTATGTGGCTTAATTAGGGTTTATGCACCATCGGTATCATCTCAACTTCATTGAAAATAGTTAACCTTTTAGGACACCTATTTTCTTTTTTTGTACATGTAACCATTACTTCGAATTTCATATTTATTATATTCTATTTGTTTTGATGAAAAAAAATATCATATATATATATATATATATATATATATCAATTCACTCATATATATATTATATATAGTTCCTCATGCATACATGATTTAGTTTATCAAGATTATATCTTGGTTTGTTTAAAATGGTAATGTATATGATACTTTTATTATGTCTTGATTAGTTTAGAATGGTTATAGATCATATAAATTCATATTCGTAAATATTTAATTTAATTTTATAAATTAATATGATTTTTAAAATCAGTAATCAATTTTATTATCAAATACTCAAACTTATGTTTTAAAATTATTATTTCAAAATTTTATCCGACATGCTAGATTTAAATTTTAAAAAAATTAAACATCTAATCAATATTTTAATATATTATATTTAAATAATACTCCAACTAAAAATAATTTCTTAAAGTTAACATAATTTCTTAAAGATATTTGAATGAATTTTTTAAGGAAATTGAATCTTGTTAAAAACCCTTTCTACCAATACAAATTAAGACTCCATATTTGAAAAAAAAATTGAACCTCATTAAAAAGCTCTTTCTATTGATACAAGTTGGGTTCCTATAGTTGATGATTGATGATCATATAATATGCAAAAAGAACAAATTGAGTTCCTATATTTGATGGTTATATGATATGTAAAAAACATTCGTGCAATATTCAATTATTTTTTAATGAACATCGATAATTACAAATTAAAAAGAAAATTATATAATAATAAATACTTAAAATATATCCACTTATTTATTTAAATATCTAAAATATTTTTTATTTATTTAAATGTTTAAAATATTCTTTTATCAATATAAGTATTTCAAATTATTTTTTAATCAAAATAAATATTGAAAATATTTTATATGAAATACTAAATAATTAAACTATTCTTATGTTTTATATTATTTTGTATCAAAAACAAGCAGCTAAACTACTCAAATGTTTGCATCTAAATTCTAATTTATCTAAATCCTAATAAATTCTGAAAAAAAATCTAATTCATCTAAATCCTAATAAATTTCGAAAAAATTAACATATGGTATAAGTTATAGAATATTTTTGATTCTTAGACAAAAAAAATTAAATACTTCAAATGCTTATTTTGATATCTTTAATATTTATTTTGATCAGAAATATTTAAAGTACTTATTTTGATAAAAAAAATATTTTAAGTATTTAAATGAATTTAAATGAAAAAGATAATGTACCAATATACCTTAAGTATATAATTGTTGTAATAAAAGCTTAAAAAAAGTGCTGGCTTATCGGTTCAATCACCCTTAAGCACTTCGGTTCAATGTCCTATAAAAAAGACATTGAATCAAAGATCACTTCCGCCCCAGCCTCATCAAATGCTCTTGATGTTTGGTTGCAGCTGCCTTATCGGCTGCTTCACGCATCAGAGCTCGCTTCGCCCCATCGTACTTTTCGAAACTTCTTTCTTCTTGGGCTCACTTGAAGACGATGAGGCGGCAGTATTCTGGGAACTGGATGATCGTTGGACAGGTCTGGCTTCTTGACGCCCTGACCTTACATATCCGTTATCACCCCATCTCCGATTCCCGAAGCGGAGACTCGGTGCACTGTTGTTATAAACTTCATCTTCCTCGTTGTCATCGTCTTCATTAAGGATAATTGTAATAATAATCTTCCAGTTCATCATATACCTCTTCACGTTCCTCCACAATCAAAGGTTTAAACCATGTGGCTCTAAGAAGCAGGCACACGCTTTCCTCGAACATGTAGTCGTTGATCCTTATAAAGAAAAAGCAACAACCAAAAATGGATTATAACTCACTACTAGAATTCCCTCACTGGGAAATGCCAACATAACAAGGACAATTCAACAATCAGGAATGGAGGATTTGAGATTGCCTGCCGTCAAGCGAACGATGAACATTGAGGAACTCGAATGGATGTTTACACTGAGGGCATGTAGGCATTTTACTATATGTTGCCCATCGAAGGATGCATGTTACACGGCAAGAACAAAGAGCAAATTACACAAAACCTGAAATCCCATACCCAATCCACTGAAAGTATAAAGCATGTGCCAAATGTCAACTGTAATCGAATCAATAACTGAATAGTAAGTGAATCAAATATTGATAATCTCCGAAAAGTTCAATGTCTATAGAATTAATAATTCATCAAAACTAAAAGATCCTCTAAACTAGACAAAGTGCTTTATGCCCTGAACAGAGGACATGCTCCTACACCATAGTGTAGGATAAATTGGAATCGATTGCCAACACCAAGAGGTGCACCTAATAAACTACATATTCCATGCGCCAATCATCATATTTTAGGTTTTTCTTAAAAACTATAACCTTTTTTTCTCTATGGATTATCTGGTTTAGAGTGTGCTATTATCGAGTGGGAGTGAGAGATTCAAAGGCAAAATAACGATGACTAGAGATTTAAAACAAGCTTAGTTCATCTGAGAAAGAAAATGAGGGAGATGGAACCCACAACATTGAATGGCAGTACAGTTGGACAGATTCAGCTAATGGGGATCATCCTTTAATGGTCATTTTCCCTATACTATACTCTATCGCAGTGAACAAAACTGGAAAATTATTCCAATTTGGGGAATACAGCTCGTGGGGCTGGTTTTGGAATGTTCAGTTGAGAAGGGAGTTGAATGACTGGGAATATGAGCAATGGACAAATTTGATGGCTGCTATTTCCGATTTTTCTATTTCTGTTGATTCTGCTGATGGGCTGTTGTGGAAGGGTTCTGGAGACGGGGTTATCTCTGTTAAATCATGTGTTAATCTATCTTACTCGGGTATTTCGGATTCGAAGGAAGCTTATTTTTGGAAGACTATTGTTTGGAGGGGCTTGCTGCCTCCAAGAGTGGAGACTTTTCTTTGGCAAGTGATTTTAAAGAAGCTGGCAGTGAAGACAGCTCTGGTTAAAAGAGGTGTTAAGGGCATAGATGATACTTTATGTCTCTTTTGTAAGCTATTAGAAGAGTCTCCATCTCATTTATTCTTTTCTTGTTCGTTTGTTTGGTCAATATGGACTAAATTCATGAGCTACTAGAATTTTCAGTTTGTTTTTCACGAAGATGCTAAAAGTTTCCTCCTAGCATGGGCTGATTTGAAGACCAACTCTCTAATATGGTCACTTATTCCTGGAGTGGTTCTATGGACAATATGGAAAACGAGAAATTCTATTGTGTTCGAAGGAGGGACGCTAGATCGAGCTGAAATTTTCTTTCTAGCAAGGTTCAGGCTTGCTTCATGGTTTTTAGCTAAGAAAAATCTGGTTTCTATCTCCAAGGATGTTCTTATTGCTGACCCTTCCTTAGGGGATTATTACTCGTCCCATTCTACTCTGATTTCAACTAAGTTTCCTTGGTCCCCTCCTCCAAAGGGCTTTATTAAACTTAATGTGGATGTTGCTATTACTAGTGATTGGAAGAGGGGTGGTTTAGGTGGTGTTCTAAAAGACATGTCTGGTTCGATCCTTGGCTCTTTCAAAGAGGCTGCTGGTCCGGGGCCTCCAGCTTTGATGGAATTGAAAGCTATCCTAAAGGGTTTAGATTTTTTTTGAATCTATTCATCATAGATTTAAGGGCCGCTTGATTATTGAGGGTGATAGTAGGGTGGCAGTTGACTGGGTTAAGGATATTGTTTTATGTCCAGTAGTTTATGTTCAAATTGTTAAAGACATTATTCAAAAGCTTAGAGATTGTGAAGGTCTTATTAGATGGGTTAATAGGACAGCTAATATAGAGGCGGACACCCTAGCTAAGGCTGGCATTGGTTGATCATTATGTTCTGTTAAGGGTTGTTTCTTTTTGGTTTTCTATCTCCTTAAGGGAGTTTAGGTCTTGTATTCCTATGTAATTATTTGATGTTAATGAAATCCTAGGGCACTCTTTTCTTCCTTCCGCTGATTAAGGAACTGTCTTCAAGTTCCATTAATCATGAAGGGGGATTTTAATGAGGCCTACTATTCTTATAAAAAAAAACAGATTCAGCTAATGGAATTAATTGCCCATGCTTCTCAACTTATAATAAACGTCCAGTAACTTATACGAGTCTTATCTGAAAATAGACTACTACCTCAACATAACCAACCAACTTTTAGCAGTTCATAGAACCCCAGACAGCAAAGCATACATTTAGAGATAGTATGAACAGAACCCCAAAACATGCATTGGTATAGCAGAAACATGCAAATGATGATAGACTGCAAATAACGTACTTTTTCTATTAAATTTTGGCAATTTAAACCAAGATTTCAAAAGGCAGTATGACAGCAATGAATTTTTCAATTAACTCCCACTTTTGAGGCAAAGAGTAGGCCTCAAAGCTATCATGCAAGGCATCATAAAATTTCAAAACAAAAGAAACAATTAAAAAATAAGAAAAAATAGTATGTAGGGATAAGAAGAAAACATTTAATAAAAAAACATATCTCAAGCATGCACACTTGACATCTCTTCTTCAGATCTCGCTCGAAAGTCCAAACCTTTAATATGGCAACAACATTTCTTGACAAGCTATAGAAATGTGACAGTATACAAAACAGAACTTATATCACCAAAGATAATGACATGCGTGTCAAGAGAAAGGATGAAGTGTCATAAACATATAACATATTTCTTCTCCCAGCATTTGTGGTATATTTGTCACACATCACATACACAAATGTCTCACAAAAGAGACGTGACAGCTTAAACATATTGGCCCCAAGAACCATATGCCAACAAATTAACATGACAGTCAACGTAAGCACATAACATGAGACCCACACCCTTCCCCATCTGGTGAGATCAACATGAGCATTTCAGACCATTCCACCACTAAATCTTCACTTCTCTCTCTTTCTCACAGAATAACAACACCATAGACCTCAACTCATTCTGTGACCCTAAACTCCCTTGAATCAGTGCCAAACAGTCACAGAAATCATAGGAAGGATTCAGGGGCAAATTTATCCAAATAATACGCATTATGTAATTAATTAATGAAGGGAATGACACTAAAAGAATCATCTAAAACAAAATTCAAGACCATTATATGATTAAACAGATATCCCAAAAGTTGAATTCAAAATACTTGGGTAACTCTATACCCTAAAAGTGACCATTACTAAACAAAAACTTAAAATAGGCAATTAGAATAAGAACAACAAAACAAATCATTGAAGTTTCCAGCAAAATCAAAAAGGCTTAAAATTTTAAAAATAAGCAGCGAAAGTGGAAACAGAACAGACCACATAACCGAGAGCACAATTGAAAATATTGGTTAAGAGAGGTTAGACAAACCAGTAAGCATGCTCGCAGGCTTTTACGAGTGCAGTTTCCTGTAGAACTATTTTATCTAAACATATCGCACATATTCCACCATGACTTTGGCAACTTTCTTCGCTAACAGCCTCTTTATTCTTCATCTCCTGCTAGCAAAAAAAAAAACCCAAACAAAATATTTAATAACTTTAGTATTAATAATTGACAAAAAAAATCCTAAAAAAGAACTGTTACATACGCATTAATCAACCAAATTACTACGCAGTGCATAACCATTAATCAATGAAATATCCATTTGTTTCGTTCCATTTTGTTATAATCTGAAAGTGGAAAAATAATCAAAACGATATTAACATAAAATAATACATGCACAGGAAACGAGATTTAACGTGATTCAACCTTATTATCTCCACAGACGTGATGAACAATAATTTACTATAGATGTAAAGAACACAAAAAATATAAGTACATGGACATAATATCACATGTATCCCAAAATCCGGTATAGATACAAAATCCGGTGTATCCAAAAAATCTCTCAATTCTTACAAAACTATCTTTGTAACCCAAAAGTTAAAAAATCCAAAAAATATTATATTTCCCCAAACATTATCTATATTTATAAAATCAAATCCTAGATCACCAAGAATTCTTAATCCATAATAATTTTTACCTAAAACAATTACAATAAAATTCAACTTAATTACTAATTATAATTTGGGTCAAAATATAACACATTTCATTTCAGCAGAAAAATCATACAGATCTGGCTCTAAAAGCTAAGAAAAAAATCAAAATTAGAAATAAAAAGAAGGTACCTGGTTCTGATCAATAAGGGAGAGATCCGGGAAAGCGATGGCAAGTTGTTCACCGACGATCTTGGTCGCTGAAGACATGGTTTTGGTTTTTTTTATTCTGAATTAAATCTAAAATTATGATTCTGATTTACAGTCCTAGGTTAATCTAGCAAACAATTTCTTCTGATTCTATAGTTAAAAAAAAAACAAAGAGTCGAAGATGCAAAAGAATTATTCTTCCGTTCCCAGAGAACAAGAGAGAAGTTAGTACCCTGACCAAGAGGAATGGGAATTGAGATGACAAAATTATGTGGTATTTTTTCTTAAATTTTTATTATTTTTTCTTTTTTCCATTTTCTGAGGAGGACACGGAGGTAGCTGACACATTACACGTCATTTGTTTGGAGGCTTGGAAGTATTTCGGTAAGAATTCCACATGTCCACCACTTCCTCAAAAGTTGGAATAAAATCTAATAGATATGTATTTTTATATAAAACAGTAAATCCAGCTAAATGGAGCCCAATTGGTTCATCACTCAACTCCCCAATCAGGAACGGGCTTGGTGAGCCCTCGGGTGATCACAACAGCAACAACAGTCGTGTGATGCCGAAGCAGCGGCGAACAGTAGCCGGATTTGGACCGACACGCAGGTAACCAATCGGATTATCGGATTACAACAATGGTTCGGAGAAAATTTTGGGAGAGGAAGGGAAAGAAACGAATAAAAAAATGGGGGAACTTAGAAAGAATATATGGCTTATTGGTTTATATACCCATGATAAAACAATGTAGTTTTTGTCATTGGTTACCCATTCGTAAGTCCTGTGACCCGACCCGGTTAGTGGATCTGTATTTTTATATAGGAGAAATTACAGTATTGGTCTTTCATAGTTTGGTCAAGATTTAATTTGGTCCTTCAATTTGCAATTTAACTATTACCTATTGTAGCACAATAGCTTCTGAAGAATGCCTCATCTTCAACTTATAGCCCATGAGAAAACTTGCATTTTATCCTATCTAATACAGACAATGTATAAAAGTTATACCCTAAACCAGATCACGATAGAATGTTGCATAATCAAAATGCAAAAGCAGCAATATAATTAGAAGTTTCAGTTCACAAGAACTATCATCACCGATGTCTCCCAGGATAGGCGGGCCAATGGATGTAGAATTCAAGCGAGTACATCAAGCATTCATGAATGCATGCAATTGAAGGCTTTGTCCGCATTGCAGGGATACCGGACCGGCGAAATAGGCCGGTCATGTAATGCATGTTTGTGTTCGGCAATGAATGATGGTGACGGTACAACTGCATTTGCTTTGGGTGCATGACATACCGAAAACTAAACCAGCAGGACAGCAAGCTAGTGCAATACAATGTTATAGATCTCCGATGATCGCTGCAAGAAATTCGTCCGACACGGCATGATCCTGAATTCGCATTAAGCTAGGGTCCATAGCACATTCTTTTGATGGTGAAAACCACTTATGCACCATATATTTCACTTTCGCAAGTAAAACAGTTGTGAACAAAAAAACAAAACAAAGGCAACAGCTTCAAGAACATAAGGTTAACCTTCAGTGTTGACGTCTCAAATGTCTGAGGTTTGAGTTCTAACTATGGCATCCGTATACTTCTATTAGTGTCGGATCTCTTATGGTCGCCTTTATCTTTCTATGATCCTCTAAGTGCAATTTTGTTGATGACTATTTATACCTCGACAGAGTGAATAGACTTGACCGTATAATAAATTTAGCCACGATGGGTTGGACAGTGGAAATGTCAAGGGATTGTATTACTCAAAGATTCTAAGAACTTTAGAGGCCTCAACATACATAAGGATAAAGTACAGCAAATTTAAAAGACAATTAAGCATAGAAAATAAGAAATTCAAAGCCCCAAAACAGTTGAAAAACAAAATAAATGAAATATATATATATAAAAGGATAATTAAGTCTACAAAAGAAGAATTACGCTACATTGCTATCATTTATATTAACAACAACCAATACATTACTTGGAAATATGGGATATTAGTTTATTGGATTACCATAACTGGAACCACCAAGCAAGCAACCTCCGGTAGCTGCATAAACTTCAGAAGGATCTAGAACCGGAGACGAAGACCCACCACTTCTTGCACCACCTCCACATCCATCACCACCATTGCCACGGCCGCCAGCACCACCACCTAAATTCAATTCAGACATATTAGGGAACCCATCTCTTCCTTCAACTCCTTGGTCATAAAGAAACCCTTTGAACACATGTCCACCAATCTTAACAACTGCTTGATATGCAAACTCATCGTCACCGTCCTCCACCGCCGTCACTCGAACACACTTGAATACCGCCGGCGCACGTACTTGTCCCGGGAGTGCCTCTTTAAAGCCTGCATATGCAAATAGTAACTTCAGCAGCAAAACCCTAGCAAAATACAAATATATATATATAGAAGCTAACCTTGGTTACTTGAGCTAGTGTCAAAGCTTCTAGTAGTGTTTGAAGTCGATGTATGGGAAGTAGTTGTGTTTTGCGAAGTTATGAGCCTCGGTTTTTTTGCCCCGGAAGTCGACCCCGATGAGCCAGCACCGGCGGTGGTGGCCGCAGCCGCCATGAGCTGACGTTCTCTTCTCCTAGCAGCAGGCACCCACGTGCTCTTTACGTGGTTAGGGCATTCAAAACCTCGACTTTTACAACATGTTCGACATCTCCTATGGGAACAGCCTTTCTTAGCTTGGTTCCCGCAATCATGACACGTGGTCGTCGAGCTTGAACCCGAACCACCACTCGCATCACCTCCCATCCCGACGCCGCCACTGCTTTGTATCAGATAATTGTTGTTAGGGAACGAAGATGGTTTCTTAAGATAGTCGTGAGGGGAAGAATTTTGATTCTGCCATAGCTGCATCCCACTGAGCTTGTTACGACCATTGTTATTGAACAAATCAGGGTCGTCCACATTTAGAGGAGCTAAACAAGGAGCCGTTGTTAGAAGCGGGATAACGCCAACGCCGACACCAAGAGCCGTCGAAGCATTCGGACCGCTGATTTGATCGTTCGACATGATAGGATCTTGAGTATGGTGGTGGTGGTGATGGTGGTGGTGGTGATTAAACGACGCCGGGGCAACAACGACGAAATCCCGGAGACCGACCATCCCCATTTCAGGGGGAAGCCCATAGTTGACAGAACGAGCTGAGGGTGGCCATTGAGTGTTGGTGGATCCCGGGGGAACGGCTGCAGCAGCGGCGGCAGCGTTAGCATTAAAGCCCAGGGAAAGGTCATCGGGGCCAGCTCGGATTGCTGTGGACGATGAAGTCGACCAATCTGCAAAGGCTCCTCCAGAGTCGGACGGCAATTGCCTTCTTGTGGTAGCCACAATGACGATGATAACAACAAAACTATTACATATATAAAGATAGCTCCTTCAGTAGCTAAAAACTCAATCTTCACAAACATCAAACATATAAATATGTGTGTATATATATATATACGGATGATGTTATATGTGTGTGGAGTCGGTCGAAATCTCTGAAACTAAAGCAGAAGAAGATAGAAGAAAAGAGAAGGTTTTTAGTACAGAAAGAGAGAGGTTGGTGCAGCTTTAGATCTCTTCTTCTTTTTCCCCTTGCCTTTCTGGAATCTGAGAGGTTGAGTTGCTTTGGGTTTTATTAGGGAAAAAGTCTGGGGTTTTGATACTTGACGAGGAGGAAAAGAGAAGCAAAATTTAGCCGCAAGCTCATACACTGCTGTGCTGACCTTTTGCTGTAACGCTTGCATTTAACTTGTTCACTTTGGATTAGAAAAAACAAACCCAAACTATATATATAAAGAAAATCAAATAAAATTATTAATTCAATCTATTTTAAATTTTAAATTTTTATAAAAAAAAAATTTAACATTATCTAATTGAATCAGATAAAATAAGATGTCAAATATAATTTCCTTTCCATCTATATTTTCATTAATGTATTATGATATCTATATTTTCATTAATGTATTATGATAAGACATTTAGAGTTTTTATTTTAGTTATATTTTTAAGTAATAATCTGAAGTAGAGTAATACTCATCTTTAAAGAGAGAGTAACATATTGTTTTTATTAAATTTAAAATAAATAAACGATTTTTTAAAAGAAGAATATCATTTTAATCATATTATTATCGGTGTTTTTTCATCAAGTGGGTGAGCATGTTAAATATCATTAATCATCTCCGTTCCTCGAGCACTGTGTCCCGTCCTCCTTGCCGTGATCTTTACTCTCTTTCAAATATTAAAAAAAACTATTTCAAATCAATATTAACATCTTATTTTACATGTGAAAATTAAAATGTTATATCAATTTATCAGTTAATATTATTATCAAAAATTTTTGGAAAAAAAAAAACTATCATATAGACTGTCAATAAAATAAGTTACCGTGAGGCAAACAATTAAAGAAAGCGGCGGTCCACGAAACCGTGCATTGCATTACTGCCTCTCGCTTGTATTTTTACCTCTTGGAGGTGTGTAGACACGCGTTGAGGGAGAGAGTGGGGGAAGTAAGAAGGGTAAAAGTGGAGGTGGTGTGGTGATATTGTATTACAGCGCAGATCTACAAATACTAGTTGAAAAATGGAAACCATAGCGGGCGGCAGAGCTGCGAGTGTAGGACGTAGGCCTAGGGGGCGTAGGATTATAGGTCGTAGCCGCATAGGGTAGGCAGAGTAGGGTTCACATGCCCACCAAAATCCCACATAACGCATAACTACCAGTTTTATTTTATTTTTCAATTTGTTTATGAAAAGGAAAGGTGGTGGGTATTCAAAGTCCTCGAGCCCTGTGCCACATTCACCATCCATATACACACCTCCACTTATATTTTCTCTAATATATTTTAGGCTACCATAATTATTTAATACATAAATTATCAATTTTTATCTGTTTTAATATTTAAATATTTAAATTGTATATTTAAAATTTAATTTTTATTTTATTTTAATACCTAATGTTAAAAACTTCTCAACATTTGATCCATTGACTAGGAACGACCATTATCAATACAGATAGAAGAGATATTAATAATAGTTTATAATTATATTTATTGAATAACTTGGATTGTTAAAATTTTAAGTTTGAATAATTATATTTACAACATGTATATATTATGAATAATTAATTTTTTTTGACAATATCATCTTAAAATTTAATTAAAAAATTAAAATTATTTATTCAATTTATTTATAAGAAATAGTGACTAGAAGATTGTTGTGGGAAAGGAGTAGAAAGAAAGATTTGCTGTAATAATTCGATTTTGGAGCGAAGCTATAAGTGGAGAAGCCTAGAAGAATCGTAAGCAGCAGTAGGGTTTATTAGTATATACGTGTCAGTTTTTTAGGGGATCACACATCAAAACTGAATCACCCGATAGTCGTTTTAGCTTGGGGAATTTCATACGCAATCCTCACCTAAAATTATCATTTAAAAAGGTTCATTTCTCTTTCAAGTCTCTCTACTCTTTTAACTTTTAGAATTCAGTCCTATTATTTCTATTTCTAGAATTTATTTCCTCTATTTTTCAGATTTAAAATAAATTTATTGAACAGAAAATCTATGATAAAGAATATTTCGAGAGTGATAAATCAAATTAAATTTGTATAACTTGATTCGATTATGTTTGACATTTAATTTTGTTTTAATTTGATTTTTATTTTAAATTTTGATAAATAAACAGAATTAATTAGATTATATGTCTTCAAACTATGATTTTTATTTTAAGTTGATCTTCAAGGATTTAAATATTTTGGTTTCATCCCTAAATCATGAATCTTATTCTAAATTGATCTTCGAAGTTTTGAGCATTATAAACTTATCCCTAAACTATGACTCTCATCCTATACTAGCCCCTAAACTTTTGTATGTTCCATTTATATCTCCAAACTTTTAAATGATTTTAGGGGATACTATTGGAACGTTCAAAAATATAAAGATTAATCTAAAAAGAAGGTCAAATTTTGAGGATAAATTTAAAACATTCGAAATTTTAAGATTAATTTAAAATGAGAGTTATAACTCATATGTAAAAATAGAAGATTTAAAGATTTAAAAAATACTTTAAAATGAGGATGGTAATTTAAGAATATAAAATGCAGTTGGTTTTATAATAAATAAGAAATTAAAAAATATTAAAAAACAATTATCCGCTCTAATAAAAACTAATCAAACTTATTAAATGGTTCTATTTAAATTAACATTAATTAATTTACCATCTGTTGGGCTTTTCGTAAAATAGAATGGTCCCCTCGCCTCCTAGACCTAGTAAGTAAGGTGCCCTATACCCTATGAATAAGCTTATATAATTTGCCTAGGCTTTTGCAGGTGATGGTGATTGGCAAAGGGAGAAAACAATGGTCCCTTCCTCTAATGTAAAAAATAGGGTCTTTTGGGTTAGTTATGGGCCCTTCTTTCCCTGTTTTAAGGAATGGGTACCCTATAGGCTTCTTAGCCTTTTATCTACTACTTCTAGTCCTACTGTTAGTATTGTATGACCCATTGAAAATAATATCAGCTTCTATATCGGATCCTGTCATTGTAAATGTTCCCATGTCAGCAACATGTTTACTGAAATATTAATTTTTTATTTTTATTAAAATAAATATTTGTATTTTAAAATTCAATGTACAATGTTGAAAAATATTTTTTCTATTAACCACGTGATCGAAAAGAAATCAAATTAACATGTCACCTAATTATTGCTAATTTTGATTATATTTTTATTTTTTCAATCAATTTTATTTTTAACCATATAATAAGATTTGAGGGTGAACTACACAAATGGTCACTAGTTTGTGAGTAAATTTTCATTTTCCCCATTGAAGTTCTAAAAGTTATAAATCAGTCACTAACTTTATCAGTTTATTACAAATTGGTTATTAACGTTATCAATTTGTTGAAAATTGATCATTCGACATTAGCCGCCGTTAACATGGGTGACATAATGCACAGTTGAACCATTTAAAGCTTATCTGAACTGGGTTGACCGCCACACTACGGTCACCTATTCACTTTTAAATAAAAAACTCAATCCCTAAACTTAATTTAGGGTTTTTCATTTGTAGCTATTTTGTGTTTAAAATTTTTCAGAAAATTGTAACAAAAAATTTGTCAGAAAATTGTAAATCAATGTTGGGTATCTTCTTTGAATCATTTGTCAAAAGAATGCAGAAGTTTGTTTGAATTATTCTTAATGAAAACTTGACTACTGATGGTTCTTCTGAAGTACCTCATCTTCCTGAAACACTAAATTGCCATTGGAGAATTTGTATCGAAAATTCTGTTTGGTTGTGCTGAATTAGTATATGTTGGTTTCGAGTGGGAGTGTTTTGTTTCTTGCTGTAGATATATATTATAGATTGACCTGTGGCCCATTATTTTCAAAAGTGATTGAACCATATTTATAAAATTAAGAGCCACCAATATGAAATATTTAGTGAGATGCAGCAGCAATGCCAATGTGATCCAACATGAAAGTAGTACGTTTTCAAGTTGATTGTCTGAAATAGTTAGTAGAAAATGCAAGTATTAGTGTATATGTCTAGCCAACAGTACGGTAGATTTCAACATGTACATAGTACATACATGCATTCCATGCATGCAGTGTTTCTTCTCGGCTTCTTTAGTATTAGATGCTTTAATTGCTATTCTATTTCATGGCTTGATTGATGACTGTTGTTTCCCACCATAAATATAACCCTAAAAAAAGTATGAAGTTATTTTAATAAAAATCATGACATCTTCATCTGTTCATATATATATTTCCATTCTTCCTATGTACTAGGGTAATTTTCAATCTGATGAATTGGAACTTAATACACATGCCAATAAAGGGATGAGTCAGAAGACTTCAACTTATTCAGCAGTGGCGGAGGAATGGAACTAAAAGGGGTGATCATATTGAAGTATATAGCATAACTAGTCTTTAGCTAATGAGTTTGTTATTATCTCTTTGTTAGCCCATGTACATATGTGAGAACTATAGATATGTGAGTACATTGAGGTTGTGTACTATGATGTCACCATAGCTCGTATGGGGTCCTACTAGGGGCATGTGAAATTTGTTCCGAATGACCTATATATGTCCCGAAGGACTTATGAACCCTCGACTCTTGACATGCCAACTATACATCTAGCTCTCCTTACACATAACATGGGCATTAACATTATAACATTTCCCATATTCATATAGACATATGATTCACTTTCACGTATCACATATACTTTCTCTTTCATATATCTCATGTCTTGTGATCATGTAAGCACATTACTTATTTTCATATGATTTCACATTCAAATGTTACACATCACATATACTTATACTCATAGGGTTCAATATCATTGAACTTAGTTCACTTTTCCACATTATCACACATACATATAAATCTTCCTTATATCTCTTATCTTATAGTTTTATATCATCATTTATACTCAAGTTTCCTCACTAATATAATGTTCTCATATTATTCTATAGTCTAATCTTATTTAACTCATCTCACTTCTCATTTAGATATATAATTCTCTTATACTGATTCCTATAATTGATCACATATATTATGTAACATGTATGGTCACCTATCATATGTTCATACAACTCCTTATGTCCCTATCCTAAAACTTATTCCATATTCTTATATAATCATATATATCATTTGTACTATTCCACATGACTTATCACACTAACATATATTTGTACATAAATCATGTAACATACACAACCACATGTCAACACATATAAATCATAACAATTACATTCTTCTATTTATGAATTCATGCATTTTACAATCGGAAATAGGGAAATAGACTTGTTGCAAGTCTTATTTCCATTAAACATCATATACTATTAATATGCACTCACCTTGGCCTCACTAAGTTCCAAATCCACTTTTATGATTTCCTTTAGTTAGATCAAATCTTAACTCGGCGCTCGATCCAAAACTTGCTTACACTCGATGTCTACATAATCAGACATTGATACATATTATAATTCCACTTGGCATACTCTAATGGAAATAAGACTTGCAACAAGTGGGATGTATCGATACACATTGATTACATTGATACCTATGTATCGATACACAAATTACATTCGAAAGTTTTTCCTGTTCAAGAGGGTATCGTTATACTCCTGAATGTATCGGTACACTTTGAACATCTTCCCAGATTTTACTCTTGATGTATCGGTACCTATTGAATATGTATCGATACACGCCAACCCAGAAATCAGTTTTAAGCATGAAAACCCCTTCATTCTAACTCAATTGCTTCCTATTTCATCCCCTTACATATTCCTAACTCACATACACATGTTTAAGCTCATTAATACTCATTTATTACATCTTTAACCTTAAAATCCTATCATCCATATGTAATTTAAGAATTTCACCAATTTTACGACATGTTCTAATTTTAATTCTAACACTTCATACTTCTTAATTAGATTGATGACAAGTCAAATTCAGTCTCAAACTTTATTAAAGAACCCTCTTCCAAGATTTCACTTATTCCCCATTTTCTTTAATTTATTATATTCTCTTCATCTTATTGTTTTAAGACAATTTAAGCTTTCTTTAAGCTTAATTATCACCTAATGCTCAAAACCAAACTTGAATTTCAACTAATTATCAACTAACAATAAAACTTACCTTTACTTTGAGGCCTTCACGTAGAAAGAAGAGTGGAGAAGAAGATAACTCTGGAAGCTTTTATTTCCTTTTCTTAACCTTCCATGTATATATACAACTCCTAAAGGGAAGAAATAAAAATCTTTATTGCAAAATGGCCATTTTAACCTTCTTTCTTTCTATCTTTACTAATCAATCATAGTCACATAATTTCTAATTAAATCCCTGAACTTTTCACTTATTTCGAAATTGAACAGAAAGCTTTCAAAATTTACATTTTAGTCACTAGCTCTAATTTTGGGATGTTACAAATCTGTCATCCTTTTAAGAAAATTCGTCCTCAAATTTTCATTGCACATTGATAAGAACATATCTTCTACTGTTCTCATGTCGCCTCCTTTACGTAATCTTTACTTCCTTTGGTTCTTCAACTACCTTTTTCCCTTATACATTCACCTACTGTCACTTATCATATAAACAATAATCAGTAACCTCAATCCATTTATGTCATTTCTCTCTTTCGATTCTGTATTTTCCTTGGACTTTTCTAATATCCATATAATGTCACTCATCACGTAGACAGTAACATCCATTTTTATCACTCAACATCATAAATTCATCTCTAATTACCTTATAACAATAACCAAACTCTTATTCCATCATCATTTGACCAAGAACACAACCTTAAATCTTCTTCAAATGTGATTAAACATATACTTTACAGAATCAAACAATCTTTTCACATCACCTCGCACATTTTTCTTACTTCTATATCGAACTTATCGTCTACACTTCCATATAACCTTTATTATATCTGATCCTTTAAACTCATTCCTTTTCATTTATTTATCCATTTATTCTTTTATTCCCTTAAAAAAATAAAAATCTCCTTATACACATATCATATCTCTTCTTTAATGTTCACATACTCTTTTCCTATAACTTATACTCATCTCTGATTACCGATCTTCATCACTTCTTAATAACTTTGATAATCTACTTTACTTATACAGAACCTCATTCTTTACCATCTCGTGTACTTGTATTTCCTTCCTTAAGCCCCCTTTTAAAACATACAAATACTTATTTTCTTGTCTATCTCATATCTATGTGATCAGAATATACAACCACGTCCAAATCCACATTATACTTGATTAACTTAATTTATCAAATCCGCAATCCTTTCTCATACACCATGAAATTTTCTTTGTTCACACTCAACATTTCAACTTCTTCTATCTTATAAACTAATCACTGATGTACATATTTCTTAAACTCTTCCGAAACAATATCCACCTCAATGAATCTTCTATTATTCTCATGATAATATTTGTTTACTATACTTTAGTTCAACCGCATAGCAACTAAATTACTTCATCTAAATTCTCCACTTTAGAATAGTGGAGATCCTCTAACATTAATCAATTACACTTTCAATCTTCTAAACACAATCCTTAACTTTTTAATCTAGGGTACAACCCTTATCAAACTAATCATATACCTTCTTTTCTGTCGAAATTTCCTTAACGGTATCTTACTCAACTTTTCAAACTCATACTCTTACTCATACACAATACTATTCCCTTATTCCAAGCTCAAACGTTATTACTTTCTTTGTCTTATAAACTGATCATTGATATACTTATTCTTAAACTTTTCTATTACTCTTTAACTTCTCTTAAACATATGAATCTTTGTCTCCTTCACACACATTTACATAATCGAGATACACAACTATATCCATATCCGTTTCATAGTTGGTTAGTTTATCCTAACCATACCTTCAAATCTTTTAACTCCAATACACCTTTCATTACACATCATTATTAGCCAGCATCAACTATTTCAATTAAATATACAAACCCCTATCAAATCCACCCTCTTACCTATACAATATTATTCTTTTATTTCAAACTCATAAACTGTTGTTTCATTTTATCTTATACACTTGTCACTGATGCCCTTATTCTTGAGCTCTTTTACAAATTCTCACCGCATCATTTAATCTTTTAACGTCCTTGTGGTGACACTTGTTCACCATATTTTATCTTATCCACGAAATAATAAGAATATTTCACATCACTTTTCCAATTTAAAACTGTGAAAACCTTCTATCACAATTCTAATATGATTTCAACTTTCTAAAATCAACCTTTGATCTTATGAGGCACTTCCTGAGGTGTCCGCTCTTCATCCTGCCTGGCCAGGGCAGGTGAATTGCTATCACAATCAGGAATATCGCCTCTCACTTCATTTCAAAATCATCATAATCATACTTCTATCATAACTTAATAATATAATTCTATTAGCAAGACAACATACTCCTTACACTATTAGATCAGAAAATTTTCACTCTATGTTGGCATGTACAAATTTTTAAAACTTGTTTGACTTTGGCTTAAGCCTAGAATCGGCTAAACCTTAGCTCATACCATTAAATGTAACACCCCCAACCCGTATCCGATCTGGATCCGAGTCCGAGGTGTCACATTGACTTTTCAAAACTCTGTTCTTTGCAAATCCACCAAAATCATAAATTCATCATTTGAGAAAATGAATACTTTACATTAATAAATACAATCAAATTGTTTTACAAACCGATCAGAGCATATTCGATTCAAATCTTGTAACTATATGCCAACTAAATTCTATAAAACACAATACATATATATTTAATATTTTTCTAATCTGATATTCGTAAGGAAGATGTTGACCTGTCTTGCTCCTCTTTACTTCTCTTCTCGCTCTCCAAACCTACGTGTGAAACATTCACACGCTAAGTCGATGTCTCAGTGAGGCATTAATGTATAAAAGTAACTCTAACTACTTAATCATGCATGAATATATCATATCATGCTATCACAATCAAAACAATATAACATTACATATAATCAAATATACACATATACACATCATTCATCCTTTCCATCATTAACTTTATTTCACTATCAATATGATTATCATTTATATCTTGTAATCATATCATTTTATACCTAACGTTTTTAACCAACATGACTCATTTAACTACGCAATACACATATCATCATTTAAATCATATAATACAATTCATTTCACCAAAAGCATATACAACATATATCATATGTTTGTTATTATCTCTTTGTTAGCCCATTTACATATGTGGGAACTATATATATGTGAGTACATTGAGGTTGTGCACTATACTGTCACCACCGCTCGTATGGGGTCCCACTAGGGGCATATGCAATTTGTCCCAAATGACCTATGTATATCCCGAAGGACCTCTGTATGTCCCGAAGGACCTATGAACCCTCGACTCTTGGCATGCCAACTATACCTCTAGTTCTCCTTACACATAACATGGATATTAACATTATATAATTTCCAATATTCATATAGACATATGATTCACATTTCACGTATCACATATACTTTCTCTTTCATATATCTCATGTCTTGTGATAATGTAACCATATTACTTATTTTCATATGATTTCACATTCATATGTCACACATCACATGTACTTATACTCATAGAGTTCAATATCATTGAACTTAGTTCACTTTTCCATATTATCACACATCCATATAAATATTCCTTATATCTTTTATCTTATAGTTTGATATCATCATTTATACTCAAGTTTCCACACTAATATATGTTCTTATATTATTCTATAGTCTAATCTTATTTAACTCATCTCACTTCTCATTTAGTCATATAATTCTTTTATACTGATTCCTATAATTGATCACATATATTATGTAACATGTATGGTCACCTATCATATGTTTATAAACCTCCTTATGTCCCTATCATATAACTTATTTCATTTTCTTATATAATCATATATATCATTTGTATTATTCCACATGACTTATCACACTAACATATATTTGTACATAAATCATGTAATATACACAACAACATGTCAACACATATATTCATGCACACATATAAATCATAACAATTACATTCTTCTATTTATGAATTCATGCATTTTACAATCGGAAATAGACTTGTTGCAAGTCTTATTTCCATTAAACATCATATACTCTTAATATGCACTCACCTTGGCCTCACTAAGTTCCAAATCCACTTTTATGATTTCCTTTCGTTCGATCAAATCTTAACTCGGTGCTCGATCCGAAAGTTCCTTACACTTGATGTCTACATAATCATACATTGATACATATTAGAATTTCACTTGGCATACTCTAATTTTTATTTCTTAAACTAAAAATGATACTTTCATCTTTTATTTAAGGTATGTATCGGTACACTCTATAGTGTATAAGTATATCCCTTAACGTGTGTATCAATACACTACCTATGTATCGATACACAAATTACATTCGAAAGTTTTTTCTGTTCAAGGGGGTATCGATACACTCCTGAATGTATCGGTACACTTTGAACATCTTCCCAGATTTTACTCTTGATGTATCAGTACCTATTGAATGTGTACCGATACACACCAGCCTAAAAATCAGTTTTAAGCACACAAATCACTTCATTTTAACTCAATTGCTTCTTATTTCACCCCTTACATGTTCCTAACTCACATACACACGTTTAAGGTCATTAATACTCATTTATCACATCTTTAACCTTAAAATCCTATCATCCATATATAATTTAAGAATTACACCAATTTTGCAACATGTTCTAATTCCAATTCTAACACTTCATACTTCTTAATTAGATTGATGACAAGTCAAATTCAGTCTCAAACTTCATTAAATAACCATCTTCTAAGATTTCACTTATTCCCCCTTTTCTTTAATTCATTCTATTATCTTCATCTTATTGTTTTAAGACAATTTAAGCTTTCCTTAAGCTTAATTATCACCTAATGCTAAAAACCAAACTTGAATTTCAACTAATTATCAACTAACAATAAAATTTACCTTTACTTTGAGACCTTCACGTAGGAAGAAGAGAGGAGAAAAAGATAACGCTGGAAGCTTTTATTTCCTTTTCTTAACCCTCCACGTATATATATAGCCCCTAAAGGGAAGAAATAAAAATCTTTATTGCAAAATGACCATTTTACCCTTCTTTCTTTCAATCTTTACTAATCAATCATACTCATATAATTTCCAATTAAATCTATGAACTTTTCACTTATTTCAAAATTGAATAGAAAGCTTTCAAAATTCACATTTTAGTCACTAACTCTGATTTTGGGATGTTACATTGTTAATCAGAATCGAGTTGTCTTGATATATATGTTTCAGAAGATATAACACTGGAAAAATAGAAATAAAATTTTGAATTTATTTTACCTTAGAATCTTGTGTTGATTCTAACTTTGAAAAGGAAATAAATCGTTGAATTTATTTTCCTATGAATCTTGTATGATTCTCTTTGGTAAAAGAAAATAAAATGTCAAATTTATTTTCTTGGAAATCTTGATCGATTTCATCTTATACAAGAAAATAAATTACTTGTATGATTTTGTTTGTAAAAGAAATTAAATCATTGGATTTATTTCTTGAGAATCAAGTATGATTCTACCTTGTAAAAAGAAATAAATTACTTCTTGAAAGTATCAAATCAAAGCTTGGAAAACATGGTTTTCTAAGATGTAATCACATTCTCAAAGCCTTATATGATGCACGTTATGAAGTGTACACTGTTTAAAATGGCTAAAGAATTATGGATGACATTGGACCATAAATACGAAACGAAAGATGCGGTCATTAAGGAAATTTTAGTGGTCAAGTTCTTAAAAATCGTAATAATGGCACAGGTGTGGGAGAATAAATATTTTATTACCTATAGTGATGATAGAAAAAGTATTGCTATATGTATTTGTTAAAAGTGCAAAAACGATGTTATAAAGAAATTTGTTTTCTATTAACATGAAGTTGAAAACCAACTTAATAAAAAGATTAAGATGGTAAGAAGTAATCATGGTGGTGAAGATGTTGAACTATTTGGTGAATTTTGTTCACAATATGGTATTATTCACCAAGTAACACCATCATATTCTCCTCAATCAAATGGAGTAGCCTAGCGGAAAAATCAGACTCTGAAAGAAAAGATGAATGCCTTGTCAGGCAATATGGGTTATCACATAATATATGGGGGAAGTTATCCTTTCAACTAATTACCTTTTAAATAAGGTACCCCGAAAGAAAAAAAAGACAAGACATTATACGAATTATGGAAGGCCGGAAACCTTCATACAAACATTTGAAAATGTGGTGGTGTCTTGCCAAAGTAATGGCCCCATCACCGAAGCAAATAAAAATAGGTCTTAAAACTGTGGATTTTATTTTCATAGGCTATGCAGAATATAACAACGCATATCGATTTCTTGTGTATGAATCAAATAATCCTTAGATTCAGAAGAATGTGATAATGGAATCAAAGAATGCATCGTTCTTTGAAAATATTTTTCTTTATAAATCTAAGGAGGTTGATCAAATTTTAATAAAAAGAACCTTATAGACTAATAATAAGGATAGTCTGATTAATCAAAAAGAGGCTGAAATTGAGATAGAGCCAAGAAGGAGTAAATGTACAAGGGTTGGAAAATCATTTGGGCCAAACTTTTTAACCTTTATGTTGGAGGTTGAACCTCAAATGTATAGTGAAGCTATATGATCCTCTAAAGGCACCTTATAAAAGGAAGCCATTAAGAGCGAAATAGATTCCATCATGCAGAACCATACGTGGGAATTTATGGATCTCCCTTTGGGATTAAACCACTAAATTCTAAATAAATTTTCAAACAAAAAATAAAAGCAGATAGAACAATTGATAAGTACAAGGTTAGATTGGTAATAAAAGAATATCGACAAAAGAAATGCCCTGACTATTTTGATGCATACTCTCTTGCATCAAGAATAACATCCATAAGAATGATACTTACAATTGTCACTTTGTGAAATCTAGAAGTACATCAAATGGATGTTAAAACAACTTTCCTGAATGGGCACCTTGAATAAGGAATTTACATGGAACAACATGAGGATCATATAGTTATAGGTCAATAAAGGAAAATATGTAGGTCGGTGAAATCTTTGTATGAACTTAAACAAGCACCAAAACAATGACATGAGAAGTTCGATAGTGTCGTGATGAAAAATGGCTTCAAGATAAATGAGTGTGACAAATGTGTATATGTCAAAACTAAAAACATTGGATATGGGATATGTGATTATATGCTTATATGTTGATGACATACTCATTGTTGGGAGTAAAAATGAAATGGTAAAACGTACCAAAGACATGTTAAATTCAAGATTTGACATGAAAGACATGGTATTGGTCTATATGATCTTAGGTATCCAAATTAAAAGGTCACTCGAAGGCCTTATTCTAACACAATTACACTATGTGTACAAGATCCATGAAAATTTTAACAAGGATGTTCCTGGTATAGTCATAACTCCAATAGACTCATGTTCATATTTGTTTAAAAATCAAGGTAAAAGTGTATACCATATGGAATATGCAAGGGTTATAGGTAGCTTAATGTATCTCATGAGCTATACAAGATTAGACATCGCTTTTACTGTGAGCAGTCTAAGTAGATTCACAAGTAATCCAGGTGAAAATCAATGAAAATTGATAAAAAAATGATACTAAGATATCTTAGATATATTCGAGATTATAGGTTGCATTATTCTAAAGATCCTACTGTCTTAGAAGAATATTCTGATGCTAGTTGGATATATGATATTCAAGATACCAAAGGTACAAGTGGATAAGTATTCACTTTAGGAGGAAGAGTTGTGTCTTGGAAATCCTCAAGACAAATGATTATAACTAGATTCACAATGGAATCTGAGTTTGTAGCTCTAGACAAAGCTAGAGAAGAATCAGAATGTCTTCGAAACTTTCTTGAGGATATTCCAGATTGGTCGAAACTTGTGCCCACATTATGTATATATTGTGATAACCAAGAAACAATTGATATGCACATAATTTTATGTATAATGGTAAATCGAGATATATATGTCATCGACACAATACCATTAGACAACTGATCTCAAATAGAGTCATCTCTATTAATTATGTAAAATCAAAGTATAACATCATGAATCTGCTAACCAAAGGGTTAAATCGAGATCATGTTGAGAAAACATCTAAAAGAATGGGACTAAACCCCATGAAATTTAAAGGTGTTATGT
This sequence comes from Hibiscus syriacus, assembly GCF_006381635.1. Taxonomy (NCBI): domain Eukaryota; kingdom Viridiplantae; phylum Streptophyta; class Magnoliopsida; order Malvales; family Malvaceae; genus Hibiscus; species Hibiscus syriacus. The sequence continues at coordinate 3,605,316 of NW_024061783.1, forward strand.
GAAGGAAAACTCTACCTTGTTGATTAAAGATCCTAAGATCTAGGTTCAAAGGGGAAACCTAATTCCATAAACCATGTACAGTCACTGTGGGGGTTTCTTATCCCAAGTTTGTTCTTGTGATGTAAATAGTGATCAAAGAGGTATAGGCTAAGAAAAGCTTTTAATGACTATTGTGTGCTACGGTGAGCCAAGAAACCTAAGTCACCTATGTAAGAGTGAAGTGGGGCCGCTTCAAGGAGACAATCGGGCATAGTTCTCTCAAACTCTTGTAGAACCAGGCGATGCCAATGGCTTTAGGGACATACCCATGAGAACTAAATTATTGTCAGAGGGGTAGTTGTGTGAAGTATGTCATCGTTTACACAAACGACAGAATAATTCAAGGACATCGCTCTACTGTTTAACTAGTAAAGTAAATATACTTTCACAAGGGAAGGTTCAAAGAACACCTACCTATCTTATGTAACTATCGATCGTAAATGCTATCACCACATCGAGTCAAAATGTTTTTGATTAAATCATCAATTTCATTCATGTGGGGGATTGTTGGAAAAAATGGTGAATTACATTGATGAAATATTAAATTTAGAGTCCTTTTAAATATTTCAAATTAAAAGATATCATTTAATTCGAATATTAGTAGGATAACTATTATTTGAATATGTCAATTTAAAAAGCTATTTGTTAGCTTTTTTAACTTTGAATATTAAAGATAATTATATACTTTTGTATATTTTAAATTAAATTAATATTTATTTAATTTGAATAATAAAATGATGATATATTTGTTTAATATTTTAAATTTAAAAGATATTACTATCTGTTTACATTTAAATATTAAAAGATATTTAGTTGGAGTAAAGCTATCAAGTTTAATATTTTAAATTTAAAAGATATTATTATCTATTTAAATTTAGATGTTAGAAGAGTTTTAGTTGGAGTAAAACTCTCTCTAAATTCCCCTATAAATATTGAAATCCTCTTAGTTATTTCACATCTCAAAATTCAAGAAGTTTTCTTTTCTTGAAAAATATTTTCTCTCATTCTCAGAAAATATTCTTTTCTCCCTTAGTTTTTCGGTGATAGTCGAAGGCAAGGAAAGTTCATGATATCTACTATTGTGCTACTATAGTTGATCATCAAGTTGTTGTATCTTAGGAGACAGATGATCAAAAGATCTCGAGCACTAAGGACTGACCGAAAATCTATCTTAAGGAAATTGTGTAGCGACATGCCTCAATTGATTCCGATCACACATAAAATTTAAAAAAGAGTAATTTTATTTCCTTTTAATTCTCTTATATTTTAAAGAATCTGATTTCTTTCTTTTACTTTTTTTTCAGGTTTCATTTTTGTCTCGGATTGTTACTTTCGGTTAACAAAGCTTACTGAAAGTACTTATATCCCATGAAAACATCAAGTTACGCTTATTATTGATAGTTATGGGCTGATAAAGTTTATATCTGTTGATACTATACCTCATTGTCAAATTTTTACCAATAAATCATGCGAAACTGAAAAAAATCCATTGTTCTAGGTTTATCAACAACAAGATAAACTATTAGTTTCTTGGTTGTTGACCACAATTAGTAATGATTTTCTCCCACATCTTACGGGATTCAATACCACCTATACTATCTAGAGTGTTATCTCTTATTTGTTTGGGGATCAGTCAAATACAAAAATCTCATCTCTTCATCATAACTTACATTATCAAAAAAAGTGTGGTATGTCTGTTAGTGAATACTTGACTAAAATAAAGCTCATTTGTTACATGCTCGTTGCTTCAGGAAATATAGTCACTAATCAATAACCGGCTAGCATGGTGCTTGTTGGTTTGTCGATTGAGTTTGAGTATATTATTGCGATAGTTTTGCATGAGTCATTGGCAATGGAGGCTCTTACGAAAATGCTTCTAGATTATGAGGTAAGGCAAAAGATGTTTATGTCATAATTTCTCAGCTCAAGCAAACATGGTGGCCCAAGAAATAGATAAGAAGGAGGATAATGTTGATTGATATCAAGGGAAATTTATTCAGTCAAGAGGGAGTCGTGGTGGTGGTAATAATTACAGAGGAGGTCGTGGTCGTGGCAGGTCTTATTCCAATTAACCATAGTGCCAATTATATGGTCGGATTGGTCTTACTGTTAAAAAATGCTACTATCGATTTGATCATGATTACCATGTTTATAATTCTAGTGAAAATGAAACACGCGGTGGTGATGATTACAAAATATGTGATCATTCAACTCATAATAACAACACACAAAGGGCAAAAACTCACAGACAAGTTTATACTCACACTATTGCTCCAATGACAATAACTCAACAACACGATATGGATCTAGTTTTTCTGGAACTGTTCCTCTATGTCATGGTTTTAACTATCATCATATTTCCAACTTACATTTGTCTACTGCAGTGTTACCTACATGAATAACTTCAAGTTATTTTTATGATACTCATAGGCATGCAAACAATTTTTTTCCCTTGCTACACTATCAAACTCACATTCTCCTATGGCTCCTAAAACCTTTGTAAGTACACATATTTCTCCTGTTCAAGTCAACACAACAACCTCTAATGATGTTGCCTGGTATCTAGATACAGGGGCAACATATCACATTACAAATAATCATTCCAATCTTCATTCAGGTATAGTTTACACATGTAATAATGCTCTACATATGGGTAATGGAGATGGTGTCAAGATAGCTCACATTGGTTACAACTTTTTTAAAACTAATTCTTTTACTCGGCTTTTATGTTTATAGAATATTTCACATGTTCTTGATATTAGAAAGAATTTATTGTCAGTTTCTCAACTTGCTCGTGATAATAATGTATTTTTTGAGTTTCACTTTTATGGATGTTATGTGAAAGATGCTTAGATTCAGACTATTCTATTAAAAGGAAAGCTCACTCCTGAAGTGTTTTATCAATTGGCACTTCCTGTTGCTGTTGCAAGTAATAATCATGCTACTACAAAGACATTTTATGTGTCTAAGTCTCGAAGTTCTTTTGACCTTTGACATAAACGTCTAGGGCACCCCTCTCAAAGTGTCCTCAAGACTGTTCTAAAATCGTGTGATATAGATGTTAGTGATAATAAAATGTCTCATATTTGTTCTGCTTGTCTACAATGGAAGGTTCATAAGCTGCCCTTTTCGAAGTCTTTAAATGAATATATAACACATTTTTAGTTGGTAGTCTATGATGTTTGGGGTGCAACACACTTCTTTTGCTAGTTTTTTGAATGATGTATCTTTTATTGATGTTTTTAGTCGATATACTTGGGTGTTTCTAGTTAAGAGAAAGTCTAAAGTTAAAGTCTTGCAATGTTTTGTTAATTTTCACAAAATGGTTGAAGTTTAATTTGGATGTAATATCAAAGCCTTACATACATATGGGGAGGAAAATACCAAGCTCTCACACATTGGTTGGTCTCAAATGGTGTTTAACATCGTTTGTCATGTCCACATACGTTAGAACAAAATGACAAGGTTGAACGCAAACATCATCATATTGTTGAAATGGGATTGACTATGTTAGATGAATTGTCGTTGCCTTTAAAATTTTGGAGTCATGCTTTTGTCATTGTAGTTTTTCTAATTAACAGGTTTTCAATTGAGGTACTGCATGGAAAGAGTTCGTATGAAGTTCTTTATCATCAGGCACCTGATTACTCTAATATGAGAATGTTTGGATGTGCATGTTATCCCTACTTGCGACCTTTTAATCGGAATAAGTTGGATTTTCACTAAAAAATATGTGTTTTTCTTGGTTATAGTCCTCTTCACAAAGGGTATAAATGTATGGATGATGATGGTAAAATTATTGTTTCTTGACCTGTGATATTCGATGAAAATGTTTTTCCTTTTTTTTTGCTGAAAACTACTTCTAAGTCCATTACTAGTAGTGAAGGTGTTCAACAATGGCTGCCACTAATTGGTACTTCTATGAATCCTGACTTGATAATGTCTTTACCTAAAACACATGTAGAGTGTTCTGAACCGTGTCAAACAACATGTGGTTTTTTAATTGAGAGTAATCAACAACAAAATGTTTCTCTTAAAAATGTGTCAAGTGGTAAATGAAACTCAAAATCAACTCATCATCGACAGGTTTTTTATTGATTTGGAGTGATCAACAACAAAATGCTTCTCTTGAAAATGTGTCAGGTGACTCATTGGAAAATGACACTCAACTTCAACTTGCATCATCGACATATGTTTTATTGGTTGAGATTAATCAACAACATAATAATTCTCTTGAACATGTAATTGAGCTCTTGTTATGTACTCAAAACAATGATTTATTAGAGATTGATAGTCGATAACAAAGTACTTAAAATGATGGATCATCAATTTTTTTGAACTGGGCAGATTCTGAGGATGAAGTTTTGAATAACATAATAGAAATGCATGATGATCTAGAAATGCATAATTCGAAGAGAACATAGTCATTTTTTATTGATAGACAACATAAAGTTGTAACTGTTCATCATATGGTTACAAGAAATAAGAATGAGATAAGGAAACCCAAAGTTTTTCAAGTATCTTTAGAATATACGAGTTAGGAAAAAGAACCTAAAACTATAGGATAATCCATGAAAAGTGAAAAGTTGTGAGCAACAGCTCATGCAAAGTATGAAGGTCTCTAGTTCAGCTACCACTAAATCGAAAAATTTTAAGTTGCAAGTGGATTTCCAAAATTAAGAGAAATGCTAATGGAACTATTTCTTGATACAAGGCTCGACTTGTGGCAAGAGGGTATCTTCAAGAGATAGGTGTTGATTTTCATGAAGTTTTTAGTCTCGTTGTTAAACCTACTACTGTAAGGATAATTCTTACTCTTGCAATAACAAATGGTAGGAGGTTACAACAAGTAGACATTAATAATGTTGTATTGAATGGAGAACTAATAGAGGAAGTTTACATGACTCAACCACCAACCTATGAACAAGAGGGTTCAAACAAGATTTTGTTTATAAAGTGAACAAAACTATTTACGGGCTGAAACAAGCTCTCAAAGTTTGGTTTAAAAAGCTTAAGAAATATCTTGTATCTCAAACTTTTGTTTTAGCCAAGTCTGATGCTTTTCTTTTTCTGAGGAATACAGGTTCAAGTATAGTGTACTACTAGTATACGTCGATAATATTATTTGTACTGACTATACACATTAAGTTCAAGAAGTAATATATGATTTAAACAAGGAGTTTTCTTTAAAAGATCTTGGCACTTTACATTAATATTTAGGTGTTGAAGTTGGATATCAATCTGATGGACTTATATTGAGTCAGAAAAAATATATTCAGGACTTGTTGCATAAAATTGGCTTGGATTCAGTGAAAGGGCTACTTATACTTATTGTGACAGGTTGTAAGTTGTCTATCAAAGAGGAAAGTCTAATAGAAAATGTCACTGAATATAGGAGTGTTGTTAGAGCTGTACAATACATTCTTATTACTAGACCTGATATTGCTTTTGCGATTAACAAGGTCTATCAGTTTATGCAGGCTTCTCTGGATGTTCAGTTTCAAGCAGTAAAATGAATTCTACGCTATCTACGAGGAACTATTGACTATGGTCTGAAATTTTCTCCTTCTAAAAGATTGTCTAATATTGGGTTTGCTGATGCGAATTGGAGTTTTCATATTGATGATAGACGATCCACGTTTGGATATTACATATATTTTGGTAACAATCTTGTCTTTGGAGTCGAAGAAACAACAAGTGGTTGCTCAGTCTACGACTAAAAAAAATATAGAAGTATGGCATGTGTCACTACAGAAATAATTTGGATTAAGTCCTTTCTAAGTGAGATGCATGTTTCTCTACATAGAAAACCTACACTATGGTGCGATAACTCTAATGTTGTTGTTGTTTTAGTAAATCCTATGACACATTATAAATTCAAACATGTTGAATTAGACTTATATTTTGTTAGAGAAAAGGTTGTTTATGAAAAATTATAAGTTCATGAAGTTCCTGCTTACAAACAAGTTACCGATATCATGACTAAATCTTTGTCTGCCACAGTGTTCAACAGACATAAGCATACGTTAGTTGTGGTTTCTGTAAATTTTGGGTCTGTTATAGTTTGACTTGGCCTGTTGATTGAAGTCAAGCAAAGTGAATACTGATTTTTTTTTTAATTTAAGTAAAGCAAGGTGAATATTGAAGTATATATCATAGTTAAATGTCTAGTCTTTAGCTAATAAGTGTAGCAAGGTTATTTTCTATTGCATCATTCTATAAAGATGGCAATTAGAGTCAATTAGAGAGGTGATTAGGTTGTTTGTTAGATAAACTGTATTCTCAATCATCTCTATATCTGCAACCTATTGTATAAATAAGTTGGTCTCCGTTGAGAGATGTTACAACCATGATCAATAAATTTTAGAGGGTGGTACCTCTCTTTCTCCTATAATCTTTTCCTCTTTCGTTTTCCTTCTCTTTATCTTAGATCTCATCAGATCACATATCCTTGGTCCAAAGAACTTCCTCCTACAATTTTTAATCGTCTAAGCAATGTCCATCTTAACTGAGTATCAATAGTTGTAAAATGGAACACCCATGGAGTTTTTCATCTTCACTTTATTGGTATTTTTCTTATAATTTTCTGAAAAATTCTAAATAAAAGAGACATGAATGAAAAAACCCTAAATTAGTTTAGGGGTAAGATTTTTTTTATTCAAAGGTGAAGAGGTGAACGTAGAAGACATTTGGATCTCCAACGTAATGGTCAACCTAGTTCATGTAAGCTTTAAACGGTCCAATTGTGCATTCCCTCATATATGTTAATGACGGTTAATATTGAGTGACCAATTTAAAACAAATTGATAACACTAATGACCAATTTATAACAAACTGATAATGTTAGTGATCAATTTGTAACTTTTAAAACTTCAGCGAGGAAAATGAAAATTTACTAAAACATTTATAGTTGACCCTATTTTATATTTGTGTAAATAGGGATAACAAATGGGTAGGGCAAGTGCATTCTCAAATCCACAAACTATCTACAATGGGTAAAATTTTTAAATACACACCAGCTTACGTGAGTACATTCTCAATCCACCTCCACACCCACTACCCAATTGAATACCCATCATCCATCCCTTATCTGTCTGTACTTGTTCATATCCAGCTAGCAACAACCTCACAGATTACATAAACGATAATCTTCAATTCTAAAAATGTTTATACCTTAACATTTAGTTAAATTACAAGTCACGTCCTATAAAATCTTAAGATTTACATAATAGTATCTGAAATTATGTCTAAATTAATAATGTTCCAGATTTTATATGGTGGATAGTTAGTGGGCCTGCACATGTGAGGCGGGCAGATGCGGAGCATGTAAGGTCTCAAACCCATCACCTACCCACTATCCACAGTCGGTATGACTTTTTACATCTACATCCACCTACTACTCACTAAACTTATACCCATCTCCTCCCTAATTAGAAAAGGTGCAATGTGAAATTCACGAAATTATACTCGTCTGTCATCCTAGGTATATATTATTTTTTACTAACGTGAAAATTATTTATTGTTTATTTAATTTTTTATTTCTACATTATTATTTGACTAATAAAATACTATTTGATCACTTTAAATTCCGGTAAGATTATCTTGTTATCTTTTATTACTCTATCACTTAATATTATATTGGTCAAATATAAACTAGTAATATATTGGTATAATGATAAGAAATACACATAACGTTTGATTAAATAGTCATTTTTGCCCCAATTTTATTTTTAGAGCATTTTGGCCCCAACATTTCATTTTAAGCAAAAAAGTTCTTTCGTTGATAGAAATCGTTGGTTAACAAACATGAAACACTCTAAACCATGGATCGTTTTACCTTAAAATGAAATGTTAAGGTTAAAATGCTCTCATACAAAAGAATAAGGGATTAAGTGACTACGTAGTCAAACATTAGGGGTCTTTTTAGACAAAAAAGTAAACTATTAGAAACTAAAATAATCATTTAATCAAATGTTAACGATATTTTTAATATAATACCTAATATATTAAAAAACTCATTATAAAAATATTGGTGGAAATTAACTCAAATAAATATAAACCATTACTTGAATGAAACCCAACTCAAGTCTCGGTTGATTTATTTATTTATTAAAAGAAAAATATATAGTTTCCAAAACATAAAGCACTCGTGATGGACCAATATTAGAGTATATTAGGGGGGGGGGGAATGAAGTGTCAGTGAAAGAAAAAAACGATGACAATGAAATGAGAGTATATTAGAGTTCTGGAAATGATAAATAATTTTACGAGCAAAAGATTTTTTTTCCGGTGTTTAAACGGAGTGTAATTTTTTATTGATAGTTTGAGCAATCACGATTGCAAGATGTGCATCCGTCGTCAATGGTTAAGAAAATTTCTGAATAGATATTACTCTTATAATCCTCCCAAACTATTAAAAAGTTTAGAGAATTATGAAAATATTTTTTGGGTAAATAATGCGTTTAGTATATAGATTATCCGTTTTGGTCCGTTTTAATACCTAAACTTTCAAAAAAAAATTAAAACATACATAAAATTTAGTTTTTATTTCATTTTAGTATCATACCGTTAAAAACTTTAGGTTTTTTTGGTTTCATTTTAGTATCCCATTCAAAATTTAACGTTAAGTTTTGAAAAAAATTCAAAGTTTAGGTACTAAAACGGACTAAACTGGTAGTTTAAGTACTAAATACGTTAAGTTTTTAATGATCGGGTACTAAAATGAAATGAAAACTAAATGTTAGGTATGATTTTGAAAAAGTTGAAAGTTTAGATACTAAAATAGATTAAAACTAATAATTTAAGTACTAAATACGTAGTTTACTCTATCTTTCCAAATAGCTTACATGAAGTAATTGTCACAGACCGCCAGCTCAAGACCGAGCCCAGTTCGTTCAAGGCTGCCAGAGACTATCTTTGCTACATATTGGGCCTTCTAGAAGACCCAGCAAAGCTGACCCATCCACCTTGGAGAGAGAAAAGGCATGATAATTATTTGAAATTATCTTAGAGATAATTCCCACTGATTATCCTTTAATTTAGAGTTGTAGATAGAGTAGGGCTCTTTTCTGACCGTTGATGTAATTTAATCTTAACCGTTGATTGTAGGGGGCTCCAACTATAAAATGAGGCTCACCCCCACCTCATTTACTCACTTCATATTGAGGAATACAAGTTCGCATTCACTCTAAACTCTCTCTTCTCCATTTGAACGCCAATCTCTTTATTTTTCCCATTTCCTTTATTTTCGCAATGTTCTAAGCATTCTTGCTTAGTGGAGGTTTAAGTTACTTAGCCGATTTTCAACGTTGAAAATGACTAAGGCCGCACGAGCTTGCTAGCAGCAATCTAGGCCCGTGACAAGTGGTATCAAAGCTTGTTTTTGCTAATTTTTGTTGGTTCGAGATGACACCACAACATGGCAAAGCGACGGGTTCCGATGGGAATGAAACTCGCAATGCTGGAAAAAAGAGAGCACCCTCGAAAGATGTTCTCACGTCCATCCAGGAGAATGTTACCAGGCTCGAGTATTCCATGACGGAAGCCAAGGTAATGCTGGACGTGCTGGAGTCCGTAGACCTTGAAAGGCTGGGATCGTTGGATCTCGATAAGCTGGAGTCCTTGGAGAGTATCAGGGAGGAGGTTCAGGATTCACTCAACGAGTTGGATGTGAAGGCAATTGATCGAGGTGATTCCTTAGAAGCCATGGTGGTGGCTTTAAGGAAGGAAGTTGAGGAACTCAAGAGCAAGGGTTCCGATTCTGAGGTGGTCGAGCTGAAGAGGGAGGTCGAGTTGTTCAAGACCGAGCTGCTGGTGTGCAAAGTTGCGTTCGGGAATAGTATAGCCACGGTTGCACCCAAAGCCTTGGGTGACATCCCTAAGCCGGAGAAGTTCAAAGGTACCAGGTCCACCCAGGATGTTGAGAATTTCCTTTGGGGGTTAGACCAGTACTTTACAACCACATGCATCACGGAGGATGCTAAGAAAGTAAGCATAGCTAGTGTTTATTTGTAAGATGTTGCCCTAATGTGGCGGCGACGCAGATGCAATGATGTGAAGGGTGGGAACGCTGCCATCGAGACATGGGCATAGTTCCAAGCTGAGTTCAAGGAACAGTTCTACCCGGAGTATGCTGAAGATGAGGCGCGGTCCAAGTTGAGGCGTCTCAAGCAAGAAGGGTCACTGAGGGAGCATGTTCGAAAGTTTGTCGAACTAATGCTCTAAGTCCCGAATTTGAGTGAAGAGGACAGGTTCTTCACCTTCATGGATGGGTTGAAACCATGGGCGAAGAACGAGCTAAGGCGACGTGGAGTTAAAGAGCTCTCGGTTGCCTTGACGACGACTGAGTCAATAATTGAGCTTTGCGTCAAGAAGGTGGACTCCAAACCAAAGCCGAAATTTTGAGGCAGCAGTGGTGATAGGGACAAGGCATCCAAATCCGACAAAGATTCGAGTGGCACTGGCAATCCATCGAATAGTAAGCACTCGGATAAGAAAGACAAACAAATTATCCAGTGTTACAACTACAAGGGCCAAGGGCATTTGGCGAGGGACTGTCCGCAGAAGAATAAACTCTCGGCCATCAAGGAGAAAGATGGGGAGGAGAGTGAGACTCTAAAGCTTGGCTCTATCCTTAGTACCATAGAGGTCAAGAGGGGTCGGAAGAAGAAGGGGTTGATGTTCGTTGACATCACCATTGTTGGCTAGAAATTGAGTGCACTAGTGGACACAGGTGCCTCAGAGTTGTTCATGTCAGAACTAGTTGCCAAGAGACTTGGTCTTCATGTCGAGAAGAAAAGTGGTTCTATCAAGACCGTCAATACCAAAGAGGTTCCGAGTCGCAAAGGGAATTAAGATAACCGTTGGAGGTTGGTCGGAAGGGAAGCCATCAAGGTGATTCCTCTTGATGACTTCGACTTCGTGCTTGGGTTAAGTTTCTTGGACCGAATCAATGCTTTCCCAGTACCTTTTGCCGATTGTTTGTGCATCTTGGATCCAAAGCAACAGTGCATTATTCTAGTGAGCTGAGGGCCCGGAGTAGGGGCCAAAGTTTTATCCGCAATTCAATTCTCGAAGGCAGTGTACAAGGAGGAACCAACATTCTTAGATGTCTTAGTGTGTGATGAGCTAGCCACGACCAAGAAAGTTCCCGACATGGTGAGCCACGTGTTGGCAAAATTCCAAGATGTGATGTCTGCCGAGTTACCTAAGAAGTTGCCTCCAAAGAGAGAGGTGGATCACAAGATTGAGCTTGTGCCGAATACAAAGACACCCGCTCGAGCCCCTTACCGAATGGTTCCACCCGAATTAGAGGAGATGCGTAGACAGTTGAAGGATCTCCTCGATGCCGGATACATCCGACTATCCAAGTCCCCCTATGGTGCCCCAGTATTGTTTCAGAAGAAGCACGATGGTTCTTTACGGATGTGCATCGATTACCGGGCTTTGAATAAGCTCACGGTGAAGAACAAGTACCCGATTCCTCTCATTGCGGACTTATTTGATCAGCTTGGTGGTGCAAGGTGATTCACCAAGTTGGATTTGAGATCGGGCTATTACCAAGTCAGGATAGCCGAGGGAGATGAACCGAAGATAGCCTGTGTGACTAGGTACGGTTCATATGAATACCTTGTGATGCCCTTTGGCCTCTCAAATGCTCCAGCCACTTTCTGCACCCTGATGAACAAGGTGTTGTAGCCTTTTCTGGATCGATTCGTTATTGTCTACCTCGACGACATCGTCATCTACAACAAGACGTTGGAGGAGCATGTTGAACACTTGAAGCAGGTGTTCCTGGTGTTGCGGGAGAATGAGCTCTTTGTAAAAGAATAGAAGTGCTCATTCGCCAAAACGGAGGTTCCTTTCCTTGGCCACATTAATGGAGATAGTAAGATCTGGATGGATAGGGACAAGGTTCGAGCCATTGACGAATGGCAAGTGCCAACCAATGTGACGGAGCTGAGATCATTCCTGGGGTTGGCTAACTATTACCGAAGGTTTATCAAAGGTTACTCAAAATTCACAGCCCCCTTAACCGAGTTATTGAAGAAAGAAGGCTTGGGATTGGGGCCCGAAGTATCAAAGTGCCTTTGACGAAATCAAGCTTGCTATGATAAGCGAACCAGTTTTGGTGTTGCCAGATCACACCAAGCCCTTTGAAGTATTCACCGATGCATCGGATGTTGCTATTGGTGGGGTCCTAATGCAAGAGGGACATCCGGTTGCTTATGAAAGCTGGAAGCTCAATGAGACCGAGAGGAGATACACGATCTATGAGAAAGAGATGATTGCGGTTGTCCACTGTTTGTGCACATGGCGACATTACTTGCTTGGGTCCAAGTTCATTGTGTTTACCGACAATGTTGCCAATAGTTACTTCTTAACCCATAATAAGTTGTCACTGACGCAGGCTCATTGGCAAGAGTTCCTTGCCGAGTTTGAATTGTCCTTGGGGCATAAACCAGGGAAAGTGAATTTTGTGACCGATGCCTTAAGCCGAAGGTGTGACATGGAGTTTGTGAGTTTGCCGACGGGACGGATGCAGGAGCGCATCAAAGAGGGGTTGTCACATGACCCGATAGCCCCTTCATTGATTGAGCTTGCCAAGGAGGGCAAGACTCGAAAGTTTTGGCTAGATGAAGGCTTGTTGTATGCTCGAGGACACCGCCTCTATGTGCCACAATTTGAAGGATTGCGAAAGGAGATAATGAGGGAATGCCATGATTCCAAGTAGACGGGACATCCGGGGATTCACCTGACTTTGGCCTTGATAGCAGAGCACTATTATTGGCCGCACATGGGCAATGATGTCGAGGCCTGTGTGAAGACCTGTCTTGTGTGCCAGCAAAATAAGATAGAGCAGAGGAGACCAGCTGGATTGTTGTATCCTCTGTCTATCCCCGAGAAACTATGGGAAAGCCTTTTCATGGATTTCATTGTCGATTTGCCTGTTTCTGACGAATTTTCTAGCATCATGGTCGTGGTGGATAGATTTTCCTAGTATGGGACCTTTATTCCAGCATCCAAAGTTTGTCCAGCCGAGGAGGCCGCTCGTCTTTTTCTCAAGTACGTGGTGAAGTACTGGGGTGTTCCAAAGATGATTATCAGTGATCGGGACACAAGGTTTACTGAGAGGTTTTGGAAGGAGTTGTTCAAATTGATGGGATCAAGCTTGAACTTTTCAGCAAGTGTTCATCCACAGACGGATGGGCAAACCGAGAGAGTGAATGCACTCGTAGAGACATACTTGAGGCACTATGTGAGTGCCACGCAACGTGACTGGCCAAAATTGTTGGATATAACCCAGTTTTCCTACAATTTGTAGATGAGTGAAGCGACCAATCAGATTCCATTTGAGATTATTACAGGGCAGCAACCGTTAACACCAAATGCGGTTGTGACCGGGTACCAAGGGCCGAATCCAACAACATACCAATTTGATAAGGAGTGGCAAGAAACACATGAACTAGCCCGAGCTTGTTTGTACAAGGCCGGGAAGCGGACCAAGAAGTGGGCGGATCGAAAGCGTCGAGACGTAAACTTTGAGGTTGATGATGTAGTCCTTGCCAAATTAAGTGGTATTTTGCGCAACCCATATCACAAAGGGCTTGTGCGAAGATACGAGGGGCCATTCAAAGTTTTGAAGCTAGTAGGTACCATGGCCTACAAATTGGAGTTACCTTCGACCATCAAAGCTCATCCTGTGTTCCATGTGAGTTTGTTGAAGCCATATCATCAGGATGAGGAGGAGCTAGATCGAGGCAAGTCACACCGAGCGCCAGTCAGGGTAAAGGTCTCATACGAGAGAGAAGTAGAAGCTATCCACGCAGAGAGAGTCGTTCATGGAGTGGGAAAACGACCAAGGCATGAATACTTTGTTCAGTGGAAAGGACTTCCAGAGAGTGAGGGTGGGAACCTTCCGAAGCCTTGTGGCAATTCCGAGATAAGATAGACCAGTTTCACTCTAGTCGCGCAACGAGGGAGTCGCTAGAACTAGTGGGAGAGAATGTCACAGACCGCCAGCCCAAGACCGAGCCCAATTCGTTCAAGGCTGCCAGAGACTATCTTTGCCACATATTGGGCCTTCTAGAAGACCCAGCAGAGCTGGCCTATCCACCTTGGAGAGAGAAAAAACATGATAATTATTTGAAATTATCTTAGAGATAATTCCCACTAATTATCCTTTATTTTAGAGTTGTAGATAGAGTAGGGCTCTTTTCTGACCGTTGATGTAATTTAATCTTAACCGTTGATTGTAGGGGGCTCCAACTATAAAATGAGGCTCACCCCCACCTCATTTACTCACTTCAGATTGAGGAATACAAGTTAGCATTCACTCTAAGCTCTCTCTTCTCCATTTGAGCACCCATCTCTTTATTTTTCCCATTTCCTTTGTTTTCGCAACGTTCTAAGTATTCTTGCTTAGTGGAGGTTTGGGTTACTTAGCCGATTTTCGACCTTGAAAACGACTAAGGCCGCACGAGCTTGCTAGCAGCAGTCTAGGCCAGTGACATAATCAAATAAACACATCCTTAGTAATATTGTATGGTAAAATTATCTTTTTGACCCTTCAATTTGATTACTTTAGTCATTTTAATCCTTAAAATTTATTGTAGTTTTTAATTATTGAACTTTTTATTATTATCAAATTAATCCAAACATGGTGAAACAACGATACCGTTTTATCCTTGTTAAAATGTTGGGGTAAACTATTTGTCCATTTCTATAAATATCGTTTTTGTTAAATTTCATTTAAATTTTTATGACATGCAGGGAAAATAAAAATTAATTAACGTTAATTTAATAATGTTATTATTCTCTACAGTAAAAAATTAATTAACAAAAAATTAAATAATAAAATATATCATTTTGACTCTAATAATTAAAAAAATAATTTAAATTTTTTTCTTGTTGAAATGGATAGTTGAAAATTCGAGAACAAAAAAAAAAAAAAAAATTAGAGAAAAGTGATTTGACTATCGATTTACAGTAATTTATTCCTGATAATCTTATATTTCTATTAATAATTTTACATTTCCATTTATAATATTATATTTTATAAATCAAACGCACCCTTAATATTTTTCCATTCCTTTTCTCGGCCACCAAACGGGAAAAACACGAGAAATAATAGAAAAATAAAAAGCAATTACTGGAAAACAGAAAAGTAAGAAGCAGATACTGTTAATCAAAGCAACATTTCCCATGAATTAATATTAATATTTTTTTGCTTGTATTTATATTTTAGCAATTAGCATTATCCCCGCTGTTATTTTCTTTCACTTTTCCGTTTCTTTCGCATTTTTTTATTCCCCTTCTCCCTCTATTCTACCACTCGTAATCAGATCATATTTTTACATTTTCTCAACACTTTCTCGTTTTGTATTCCTTTCCACTTCCCCCCCAGATTTTCTCTCCTTCCAAACACTTCCCTGCGTACATTTCCACCTTCATTCTCAATCGATTCTTTTTCTTTCATCCCCACCTTTTTGTTTGCTTGATCACTTTCACTACTGAAAACTTTATTCTGTCCGTATTACTGCCATTGGAATTCCGAAAGGGGTGTAAAAGAGTGAAGATTGGGGTTAGCGAAATTTTCTTGATGGTAGAAACCCGATTTTTTGGAGATTGGGTGGACTTTGAGATCTTGAAGTTAGGGCTCAGCTGTGGAGAGGAGCTAAAAGTGAAGGGTTATTTGGATGGAAGGGTTTGGTTTCGAAAATGGATGAGTTTATTTTGAACATTTCTTAAGGGAGTTCGTTTTTTCTTTACTTGTTTGGATCCTTGACTCTTTTGAGTGGGTTTAGGTGGTCAATTTGATTTGGTTTAGTAAAGTGTAGTTTCTTTTATGTCAAGAACGGACAGGATGTCTTCCGATCTTAGCAGAACCGGCCCCGTCGAAAGAGACATCGAGCAGGTTCTTTTTCCCCCTTTAGTTGCTGATTTTCCTTGTACTTCAATTACTGAATTTGATTTTGCTGTTTGTTTGATTGAATTTTTTTAGTTTTTTTCTCTCTCTTGCTGATTCCATGCCTTCAACTTGAGGATGTCTTAGTAGTAATTGAGACGTTTAACTGTTTTCCAGTGATGTGTATGGGTAAATTATGCTTAGTTGTGGGATCGAGTAGAGAAAATGGTAGCATATTCTTGTTGTAGCTTGTCTATGGTGAAGCCCCATTAGAAATTCTGAGCTTATTTTAACTGTAAGTTGCTTTTGCAAAGCTTCTACTGTTCGACTTTAGTAGTGCTAGTGAAGGGAGGGGGTGGGGGAATCAGCTGATCTTGTTATTGCGATGATTGAATGTTATTAGAATTCACCATTCGAATCACTATGAAACTAAAACCAGTCACGTGTCAAATGAATGGAATACCAAGCACTGTATGTTCTAGGAGTGATGAAATTTGTTGGCATTTTATTATGCGGCTACTTTACTTTCTGGACTCAAATCAAATTGAGTGCTGATACTTCTCTGCTGGTTATTGTTTTCTGTTTCACCATGAGTGATCATATCTTATTTGAATATTGTTATGAGGTTGCATTTAGGATATGTTAACAGCTTATGGCATTTTCTTGTTTTGTCTTCCATGAGTAATTTAATACTTCTGCAGATTATTTCTTCTTGGGTAGTTGAAATTTAAGTACTAAGTCAATGCTACGCAAATTGATAACTAGTAATAGATAAAGAAATGGAACGTATATAATTTCCATGTCACATCTATAGACACAAACCATCCTTTGTGAGAATCTTTTATTTGTCTCTGGATCCTTGGAGATCCTGATCTAAGCTCTCTGAAGTGTAGGCTGGAGGTAATTCTAATGTATGTATCTCTTTTTCAAGTTGAGATGGATAAATACATTGCTTAGATTTTGAGTATTGCTTGGTTGCTGAGCATTAATGTGGTGTTACATTAGTCAAGGCGGGAGTCGATCTGGAATTTGCTTTGGTCAAAGGGGATTTCCATAAGGCAAATTCCATAAGAGAGGTGGGCAAAAACACCCTTAGGTTGTTGACAGGGAAGGTCAAGGAACATAAAGAATCGTGGTGGTGGAACAACGAAGTCCAAACTAAGGTGAAGACAAAGCAAACTTGCTTCAAAGAGTTGCTACAATGTAATTGCGACGAAGAAAGATCGAGAGTTAAACAAAGATACAAGGAGGCAAAGCGGGAAGCCAAGAAAATAGTGGCTAAAGCAAAGGATAAGGCATACGAGGAAATGTACAAGAGATTAGACACCAAGGAAGAACAAAACGACATTTTAGGCTTGCAAAATTCAGGGAGAATAGGAAAAAGGATCTAGGTAGCATTAGGTTTATTAAGGATAACAATGATGTTCTTTTAGTGAAAGATCATGATATTAAGAGGGTTTGGGATAGTTACTTATTTGACTTATTTAATAACGGTGCCTCTCCCTGTAGAGATAGTAATGTTGATGGGTCAGCCGACCATCATACTACGACCAATGACTGCCATACTAACAGGATCGGGATTGAGGAAGTCAAAATAGCCCTCAGAAAGATGGGGAGGGACAAAGCTGTCGATCCAGATCAAATTTCTATCTCTGTGTGGTTGACCCTAGGAGAAGAGGGAGTTAAGTGGTTGACCAACATCTTTAATATTATTTTAGAGACTGCCAAGATGTCAGAGGAGTGGAGAGAGTCTACGGTGATACCAATCTATAAGAATAAAGGAGATCCCCAACGTTGTGGTAACTACAGAGGTATTAAACTATTCAGTCATACCATGAAGCTATGGGAAAGAGTGATAGAGGCTAGGTTGAGACAGGTTACTAGGGTTTCGGAAAATCAATTTGGCTTTATGCCAGGCAGGTCTACTACGGAGGCGATTCATCTACTTCGACGGCTTATAGAGAAATATAGGAAAAAATAGAGATCTTCACATGGCGTTCATTGACCTTGAGAAGGCGTATGATAGCGTACCATGCGATACGATCTGGAAGACCTTGGATACGAGACGGATCCCAACTGCTTATATCCGGGCGATTCGTGATATGTACTGTAGATCTACTACATACGTCAGGACTACAATTGGCGACACCTAGGCATTCCCGGTGGAAATCGGACTCCACCAGGGGTCGGCTCTTAGCCCTTACATCTTCGCCTTGATTATGGACAACATCTATGGGGCGACAGCAGACGGTGTTCCAGGGTGTATGCTTTTCGCTGACGACATTGTCCTAGTTACTGAAACAAAAAATGAGCTGAATAGTAGACTGGTTACCTGGAAGACTGCTTTGGAAGAAAAAGGTCTAAGGATCAATATTGAAAAGACAGAGTATTTATGTTCAAACTAAAGTGGGAACCAAAACGATGAAGATGTAGAAGTATGCGTCGAAGGACACGTTCTCCCCTCAAAGGATTGTTTCAAGTACCTAGGGTCTATGATACATAAAGATGGAGTGGGATGACACAATTTGAGAAAGCTGCTACTGGAGTCTTGTGTGACAAGAAGGTGCCTCTAAAACTTAAGGGAAAATTTTATAGAATGACAATAAGGCCAGCGTTGTTGTATGGATCAGAATGTTGGGCAATCAAGAAGGATCACGTAAGGAGGATGGAGGCCGCAGAAATGAGAATGCTTCGATAGACATGTGGTAGGACTCTGTGGGACATGACACCAAACTCTGCAATTAGGATGTCCTTGGGGGTGGTGCCTGTATTCGAAAAATTGAGAGAGGGAAGACTACGGTGGTTTGGGCATGTCCTTAGGCGACAACCGTCGGATGCGGTCAGGAGGGTAGAGTCGATTACAGTCGACAGTTCCAGAAGGAGAGGACGACCAAGGAGGAAGTGAGTAGACTGCTTGAGATCTGATTTGAAGGAATTAGCCCTTACCGAGGACATGACCTCTGATAGGAAAGTATGGAGACTTAAGACCAGGGTGACCGAGTAGTGTGGGTCACAATCATAGGGGTGCAGCATCTCTGTCTTCTTTTTAATTGCCTTTGTAGTAATTTCCATTGACCTCTACTTTTTATACGTTTATGTTATTGGAGTTTATTCCTTCTCATAGATTGTTATCGATGACTTCTATGTATCCTTCTCTGCATATGAAGACTGTTCAACTATGTATTTATTTATTTACACATGCATTGTACTTTATCTTTATTTTTAATTTTCTGACTGCCGGAGGTCTTACACGGAAGCTGCTCTTAACCTGGCTTTGGGAGCACCCTACTACCCTACCTCTCCCTTACCCCATTGCATATGAGAATATGGTTTTGTTGTTGTTGTATTATAAAGAGTTTTTTCTTTTCTTGAATAATATAATGATGCAGTGGATGTTTTCCTTAATTTGTCATTCTGCCACGTGTAAATTCATCTTGGGAGGTATAATTATGTCAAGTGTGCAAAATATGCCATAGTTAGCTTATTGGATACTCTTTACAACAGGCCATTACTGCTCTGAAGAAAGGGGCATACCTGCTGAAATACGGAAGAAGAGGAAAACCAAAATTTTGTCCCTTCCGCCTTTCAAATGTAAGTTTTGGCTCATTTTACAGTCACATGCTTGAAACTTTAATATGATTCTTTAAAACGTGTATCTGTTCTAAAGCATAATTTTCATTGTTTTCAGTCAGCCTCTATTGCGGATGTGAGTAATGTTTTACACATGCTGTTCAAGCCATGAAAAATCATGTGAAAAGTAAATTTAGCAATTGTATGTAATGAAATATGGAATGACAAGTATTCTAAAGAGGAGAATCAGGTTCAAAGATGCTGATAATTCGTTTATTCATAGTGCTAATCTGGATAGTTCAAGTTATTTTTATTTGAATACCAATAATTCTTATTCTGCATGATGATCCTTTATTCGTCTACAAATGCATGAAATAGCGTATGTGGATTGTAAAAGCCTGAGATGGAAGCTTGGATTGCAAATGCTTGTTTCAATTTAGCATTTTTCTTGTGCTTGAAGCCTAATTCTTCATTGTAATTCTCCTTTCAGGATGAGTCTGTTTTAATATGGTTCTCGGGGAAAGAGGAGAAACATCTTAAACTAAGTCATGTGTCCAGAATCATATCTGGGCAGCGCACTGTAAGTGGTTTTCTGTAGTGATGGTTTGTTTTCTGTGGCTACTTTTCCAAGAGGTTGGCAATATTTATAGAGTTAGTTACTTGCCTGATTAAGATTTAAAGGAGAAGTCTGTTTTTTGGTGATTTTTTTTAATCATTTTCCTTTTCTCTTCTATGCCTCCATGATTCATATTTTATACATCGACATTTATTTTTCATTAGGAAACTTGATTAGAAATTATGTAAACTTTACCCCAAACTGATGTAGAATTTATCACAATTGCATGAAATAGTGGGTAATGAGTTGTTGTAGGTCTATTTTGTGTGTATTATTTTTATTACAGTGGCTCCTATATATTCTTTTGTGGTAGTATTTTCTTCATCATTCGTGTCTTGTCTTCAGGACACTGACATTGTATTATTACAACTTTTTTTTTCATCTAGTACTGATTAAGAATGGTCTATTTGATCTCCCAGCCTATCTTTCAAAGATATCCTTGGCCCGAGAAAGAGTATCAATCTTTTTCACTTATATATAATGAGAGATCTCTGGATTTGGTAAGAATATGCCTCTTTGTAAGCATGACTTCTTGTCTATCTGATTGCACCTCTTTTCTTGTGCCATATCCAAACAGCTAAAAGTATTTATATTGTTATCATATATTAGATCTGCAAGGATAAAGATGAAGCTGAAGTCTGGTTTAGTGGTATAAAAACATTAATCTCTCGTTGCCACCAAAGAAAATGGAGGACAGAATCAAGAAGTAATGGCATTCCTTCTGAAGCAAGTAGTCCAAGAACATACACACGAAGAAGTTCACCTTTGAATTCTCCATTTGGCAGTAACAATAGCTTGCAGAAGGTATTTGCTTCAAACCCCCCCCCCTCCCCTGCAGAATCTGCTTTAACACTGCAAGATAATGATTTTAAGATGCTTTTTCTACTTAAATTCAGGATGGTAGGGATCACCTTGGCACCCATAGTCCGTATGAAAGTCCTCCGAAGAATGGTCTGGATAAGGCATTTTCAGATGTCTTATATGCAGTTCCTCCAAAAGGCTTCTTTCACCCAGATTCTGCTAGTGGTTCAATTCATTCTTTGTCTTCCACTGGATCAGATAGTGTACACGGTCACATGAAGACTATGACAATGGATGCTTTTAGGGTTAGTCTTTCAAGTGCTGTTAGTTCATCAAGTCAAGGGTCTGGTCATGATGATGGTGATGCCTTAGGTGATGTTTTCATTTGGGGTGAAGGCACTGGGGATGGTGTTTTGGGTGGTGGACTTCATAAAATTGACAATTCTGCTATTAAAATGGATTCATTATTGCCCAAGGCTTTAGAATCTGCAGTTGTTCTTGATGTCCAGAATATTGCCTGTGGTGGTCGACATGCTGCCTTGGTAACCAAGCAGGGGGAAGTTTTCTCCTGGGGAGAGGAATCTGGGGGTCGGCTTGGGCATGGTGTAGAATCTGATGTTTTGCATCCTAAGCTCATTGATGCCCTTAGTAATACTAACGTTGAGCTTGTAGCATGTGGTGAGCACCATACTTGTGCTGTAACACTTTCTGGTGATTTGTACACATGGGGTGATGGTACATGTAATTTTGGTCTTCTTGGTCATGGAAATGAAGTAAGTCATTGGGTGCCAAAACGACTGAATGGACCCTTGGAGGGCATACATGTCTCATCAATCTCTTGTGGCCCCTGGCATACAGCTGTAGTGACCTCTCCTGGTCAGGTGTTTACCTTTGGTGATGGAACATTTGGTGTTTTGGGTCATGGAGATCGGAATAGCGTGTCAATTCCAAGGGAAGTGGAATCCCTAAAGGGGCTCCGCACTGTGCGAGCAGCTTGTGGAGTGTGGCATACTGCTGCCATTGTTGAAGTCATGGTTGGAAATTCGAGTTCTAGCAACTGTTCCTCAGGGAAGTTGTTTACATGGGGAGATGGTGATAAAGGTCTTGGGCATGGTGATAAGGAATCAAAACTTGTTCCTACTTGTGTTGCTGCTCTTTTTGAACCAAATTTTTGTCAAGTTACTTGTGGACACGGTATGACAGTTGCCCTTGCAAGATCAGGGGATGTCTACACTATGGGAAGCTCTGTTTACGGGCAGCTGGGAAATCCTCAGGCTGATGGAAAGTTTCCTACCCGTGTTGAAGGAAAGCTTTCTAAGAGTTTCGTTGAGGAGATTTCTTGTGGTGCTTATCATGTTGCAGCTCTGACTTCCAGAACTGAAGTCTACACATGGGGGAAGGGAGCAAATGGTCGATTAGGTCACGGGGATGTTGATGATAGAAACACCCCTACTTTGTTAGAAGCACTGAAAGACAAGCAAGTTAAAAGTATCGTTTGTGGAACTAACTTCACTGCAGCAATCTGTCTCCATAAATGGGTTTCGGGCGTTGATCAGTCCATGTGTTCTGGTTGTCTCCTCCCCTTTAATTTCAAACGAAAACGTCACAATTGTTATAACTGTGGACTTGCCTTTTGTCACACATGTAGCAGTAAGAAATGTCTTAAGGCTTCCATGGCTCCAAATCCCAACAAACCTCATCGCGTATGCGACAATTGTTTTAATAATTTGAGGAAAGCTTCTGAAACTGAGGCATTATCACAATCTTCTGTAAGTAGTAGGGGAAGCTTAAATCATGGGACTATTGTATTTGTTGATAAAGATGATAAGTCAGATTCCAAAAATCGTGCACAACTTGCTTGGTTTTCGTCAATGGAATCCTTGAAGCAAGGAGAAAGTCGATCAAAGAGGAACAAGAAGCTAGAATTTAATAGTAGTCGAGTCTCACCAGTTCCAAATGGAGGATCCCAGTGGGGAGCCCTTAATATTGCCAAATCTTTTAATCCAGTATTTGGATCATCCAAGAAATTTTTTTCAGCTTCTGTTCCTGGATCAAGAATTGTTTCTCGTGCAACATCACCAATATCAAGGCGTCCTAGTCCTCCTCGGTCAACTACACCAACTCCAACTCTTGGGGGCCTCACTTCTCCTAAATTATTTGTTGATGATGCTAAGAGGACCAATGATAACCTTAGTCAAGAGATTTTCAGATTAAGAGCACAGGTATACTATCTCTTTTGCACTTCACAATGATAAAAATTAGGTGCTATGCTTTAATTTTTGCAGGATATTTACAGTGGGGAAGATTTAAGCTTGTTTCCTTTATTAAGCAAGTTTGTTTAACTTGCTTTACAGATTATGCAGTGCTTATACTTGTGTTACCAATCTGTACAGGTGGAGAATCTTACACGTAAAGCACAGCTTCAAGATGTTGAGCTGGAGAAAACAACGAAACAGCTCAAGGAGGCAATAACAATTGCAGAGGAGGAAACTGCAAAGTGCAAAGCAGCAAAAGAAGTTATCAAGTCACTTACTGCCCAAGTAAGATGGATTTGTGTTTTACTCCATGGATATTGTTTTCATAAAACTTTAACCCTATATCTATACCTTGCGATGTGTTACGAGTGATCATTACTTTGAATTTTGAACTATAATTTTTTGTCCTCTGTTGTTTACTTACCTGATCATGTCATTCCATAGTTTTTATACTCGGGTTTCCTCTCATATATATCCGAATGGGCCTAAAGTGGACAATATCTTGCAAGTCAGTGTGAGCCATGACTGAGCATGTCACAAGATCACAAGCATGCTCAAATTCAATTATACTACGCTTACCTTTCAAAAAAAAAAATACTACACCTTAGGTTGATTATATCGCTGTTGTGTTCTTTTAAGAAGTTAGAATCACAAAGCTATTCAATGGATAGCGATATAGATCATGGAATCATAATGGAGAACTACTTCTCATGTAGAATTTTTTCAGTTGCAGATTAAATGCTTTTGTATATTTAATGTATTAGCCTTGGTGCATACTGTTATTGGTGCATTACGAGTTTTTCCAGCCTATAGTTTAAATGCTTTCTAATTGCATCACTAGAGTCAGTCAAGTGATTGGTTGGACTTTCAAT
Source organism: Hibiscus syriacus (assembly GCF_006381635.1). Taxonomy (NCBI): domain Eukaryota; kingdom Viridiplantae; phylum Streptophyta; class Magnoliopsida; order Malvales; family Malvaceae; genus Hibiscus; species Hibiscus syriacus. Next base: position 3,629,376 of record NW_024061783.1, read on the forward strand.
ACTTTAATTATGTTTTTTTTTTACTGAGGTGGATTATTATTCATGTGTTGAACAGTTAAAGGATATGGCTGAAAGACTGCCTGTGGGAGCTGCACGGAGTATCAAATCACCTTCATTTACTTCGTTTGGCTCTAACCCTGCTTCCAGTGATGCCTCTAGTGTTTCAGTTGACAGATTGAATTGTCAAATAGCGTGCCAAGAACAAGATTCAAATGTATCAAACAACCAGTTGCTTTCTAATGGATCCAACACTACCAGTAACCGTAATTCTGGCCACAATAAACAAGACCATATTGAACCAGCAACAAAAAGTGGAGGTAGAACAAAAGAAGGTGAATCTCAAAATGAGAATGAATGGGTTGAGCAAGATGAACCTGGTGTGTATATAACACTTACTTCTCTACCAGGAGGTGCCAAGGATCTCAAGCGAGTTCGCTTTAGGTATGTTTTTCGTTACTCTCTTTGGCAATTCTAAATTTTGTAGATAAGATAATGGAAAATCAGGAGTAATTTGTTGGAGAGGACATTTCTGCGTGTAGCAAGCTAAATGAAGATGATAATTAAGAAAGCGTTCATAAACAGCCCAGTTTAGCCTGATATAAGGTCTTTCGTATGATTTAAACATGTGAAAAAATCAATTCAAACTCTTGCTTGGCTTTGACGAACGGCTAAGTAAGCATAAGCTTTGAGATGTACTTCTAAATGCATTGTTAAGTGCTAAGCTTGCAACCATATTTTGGGCCTCTGAACTAAGTTCACGTGTGTTAAATTAAGTGAAGATGACTGTTGACATGATTTACTTTAAAGCTATAACAATCCACTTTACACACTCCAAGAAATATTTAATGGCCTAAAAATAACCATTCCTGTTTAGATCACCCTTGATATGTGTGACTATTCGGTATGTGTGACTATTCGGTGTAACATATCGACTGTCAACGTTTGATATGGTAACATTGAAGAGAAATAAACGGTTTTTGAAATTTTAAATGCAGTAAGAAGCGGTTTAGCGAGAATCAAGCAGAACAATGGTGGGCAGAGAACAGAGCAAGAGTATACGAGCAATACAATGTCCGCATGTTAGACAAGTCTAGCGTTGGCATTGGGAGTGAGGACTTGGCTCATTAACACAGTGAGATAACCATATGTACATGTAATATTCTATTGCAAGATTTCAATCCCAATTATTCGGATGATCTCAGTTGATCAAATCATACTCGGCTTTCCATTGTTCATCAAGAGTTGAGGGAAGCAGAAATGGCAAAAGTAAAGATGAGAGTTTGGCTTGAGTTTTCTTTTATTTTTCCCCTCCTTTGATATATAAGTATATACACCCCTTTTGTGTTGTGTGGGAGGGATCGAGGGTGACAAATGTAAATTCTTAGTAGTTTGATGGCTCTGGTTGAAACCAGTAATGTAAATTCATATGCAAATGAATTCTGCGGGAGCAAGAAATTATACCCTTTTTCTTTTGATTTATATAATAATTTCAGTTGAGGTTTGTTAAAAGTTTATGCTATATAGTGCTTTTATGGGCTGAAATTCAGGATTATGAGTAGTTTCACTGATGAGACACAACCAGACTAACATTTCCATGATAACTGTCTTATTGCGGAAGGGATCTGAACAGTCTTTTTGCACGGCTATACTCGGCGTCTGTATTTCGAAGCAGTCTCACACAAGAAGTTGACTAGTTGGATTTATAATTCATCTGGGCTTAATGGTTGTGGCAATTAAAGCTAAGTCGGAATAAAAACAAAAGAAAAGTTTTTAATGAATTTTTGCTAATGATGTATCCTTCGCTATGGACAGGCTACGACAATGCTACTTCCGACGTGCTAGTAAGTGGAGCTACGGAGCAACTATAAAATATTAATGGTCAACTAAACTAACTCAATTTTATTTGAGAGGGGAATTTTAATAAGTTCACTCCAAACAATCAAAAATATGAGGCATATACAAGTAATAATCAAGTGATTGAACAGAACAAGAAGCTCCTTTCACGTAGATCTCCTCGTGTCTTGGATGAAAACCATCTCCGGACCTGAAAACATGCACTCGACCATTGACCATCACCCAACTACACTCACCTTCTTTCTTAACACCACAATGGGTCATCAATGCCCTGACTCGTCGGACATCTTCCCACTGACCCTTGGCCGCAAAAAGATTCGCTAGTAATATGTAATGGGAGGCTATACCAGGGTCAAGCCCCAACAGTTTCTCTGCAGCACTTTCACCAAGTTTGTCATTCCCATGCCTTGCACAAGCCCCTAAAACTGTCTCCCAAATCAAGGGGTTCGATGTAATCTCCGTGTCGTTGATGAAGCTTTCGACTTCGTTAAACTTTCCGGCTTGGGCTAATACATCGATCATACAAGCATGATGCTTGATTGTAGGTGTCATGCCATAAACCTTGGTCAAAGAGTCGAAGTGCTCTTTCCCTTCTTTGACCAAGCCTGTATAACTACACGCAGATAAAACTGCAATGAATGTAACCTCATCTGGCTCAATGAATTTATCTAACATTGTATTGAAAGTTTCTAGAACATTCGATCCTTGCCCATGTTGCAAGTATCCGAATAACATTGTATTCCATGAAACAACATCTGTTAACACCATGCCCTGGAAAGCAGCTTCAGCTTCTTCTATGCAACCACAGTTGGCATACATATCTACAATCGCAGAAGATACAAACACATCATCAAAACTCCCAGCTTTAATCGCCATAGAATGAAGCAACTGCCCATTTTCCAACATCGCCATCTTGGAGCAACTACTCAAACAGGTGGCAAGAGTGAATTCATTGGGTTTCACACCTTGCCATTGCATCTGATTGAAGTACTCGATAGCCTTCTCCGATCGATCACTTTTGGCATAACCAGAAATTAATGTTGTCCATGATAAAAGATCTCTCTCAATCAATTGACTAAAAAGTAGATCTGCATCTGCCAAGAATCCGTTTTTAACATACAAGTCGATAAGAGATGTTCCCACTGAATTATTCTCATTCAGGCCATTCTTTATTATATGGACATGCACTTGCTGTCCAAATTTTAGATTTAAAAGATGGGAACAAGATTTTAAAATGCTAGTAAATGTATAGATATCAGGCTTAAAACCTTCAGCAAGCATCTTGTGAAAGATACCTGGTCCCTGATAACAAGTTTTATCGCTATGATATCCGGAAAGAAGAGCATTCCATGAAGCTAAATCCCAAGAACTAATTTCCTTAAACGCATGCCAACCATTTTGGACTGACCTGACTTTCATATACATTGCAATAAGTGCATTGCACAAAATGATTTCAGATTCAAATCCATGTTTGAGTATACAAGCATGAATGGCTTCACAATAAAACTGATCACCCAAATTAGCAGCTACACTAGCAATACTTGCAAACGTATGTTGATTGGGGCTTACCCCTTTGTGTCTCATTAGGCAAAACAACTCTGCTGCTTCTCGAATCTGACCGTGCTCATCAAGGCAGTCGATCATCGCACTCCAGGCTACCGTATTGGGCCTTTGAACCCTTTTAAATACCTTAAGTGCATCCCTAGCTACTCCACATTTTGAATACATGTCAAGAAGGCAACAACCAACAAATTCATCGTGCTCACATCCGGTCTTAATCACCAAAGAATGCGCAATCAAGCCCCATGTTACATTTTCCGAGTACGAACAACTTTTGAGCACATTTGACAAAGTAAACTTACTGCACCTCAATTCGGATTCCGTCATCCCTCGGAACAAATCCAAAATCTTTCCTGCATCACCCTTTAGAGCATATCCATTAAGCAATGCATTCCATGACACAACATTCTTTTTATCCATGTAAACAAACACTCTCTCTGCCAATTCCATCTGACCACATTTTGCATAAAGATCAACAAGAGAGGAACCAACAAATACATCAAACAAAAGCCCAACTTTAACACCTTCTCCATGCAACAGTGTCCCAAAAAACAATTCTGAATTCAAAGAACAAGCTTTCAAAGTAGTCACCAAGCAATGCCCATTTGGTCTAACTCCATCTTTCTTCATGAAACAATAAAAACCCAACACATCATTTCCATACCCTTCATTAACTAAACCAGAAAACAGAGCAGTCCAAGACACAACGTCTCTTTCAGGCATTTTATCAAGCACTTTACAAGCATATCCGAAGCTCCCACATTTCGCATAAACATCCACTAAAGAGTTCCATAAAAACAAATCTGGATCAAACCTAATTCTTATTATCTTCCCGTGAAGAACTTTAGCTGAACTCAAATACCCTTTCGAAGCACAATCATGCAGAATCTTAGAATAAAGTTTTAATTTTCCAATTCTTTCGAGCTTTGCCTTTTCTTTGAAAGGTGGGACTTTTAAAGATGGGTTTACTTCATTCGCAGCAATAAGGGCAGTGAAAGAGGAAACAAACTGAAGTGTGGCCGGAAGGAACTTTGTCGAAAATTGAACGAAAAGACGGTTCTTTCTTAAGGGGAAAAATCGAAAATCAAGGGATTGAATAAGCATTGAAATTTACCTGGGTTTGGACTCTTTGAGTAAGGGCTATAAAGTTTGAAGCTTTAGCACACTATCGCATAACTTGGCTGGCTCTTCGTCCTCCGTCGGCCAACGCACAAAGTGTTTCTTTCTCTGTTTTTGTTTTAAAAACATTTTCTCACCAAGAGGTTTACATGTTTAGGACCAGAACTTCAAAACTAATTTTTTAAACTAATAATAGATTAATAGTTGTTTGTTTTAAAAAAAATAAAAATTAAAAAAATTATTTATCCAAAAAATTAAAAATTATAAAGTTTTGAAAAGAGTATACAAGATTAAAATAAATTAAATCATATTAATTGATATTTCTTTTATAAATTATTAATATCTATAAATTAATAACAAAATAATAAAATAGAATCATACAAACAAAAACTTAAAAAGGAATCCAATATAATATACTATAGGAATAGATAAAAAAACATTCATTATTTTTACGAAAAAAATAATTTAATAAAATTATTTAATTTAGATATGTAAAATAAAAACGTTATAAGAGTTACGATAAAGCTTAAGTAATTTTTATATAAAAAGCAAATAAAATAAAATAACTCAAAATCATCATAACTAATTCCCACATTATATTAATACCATTTCACTATTAATTTTATATAAACATATATTTTTATCATTACTAATATTTAATTTACTAATTAATTAATTTAGATCGAGTATTAAATTAAGATTCAAAATACTTTATAGATGGAATTGTCAATTTTTTAAAACATAAATAAAATTAAAAATATAATTAACAATAGAAAATAAAGAAATAAAATTAAAAATTAAAAAGCATGAAGCCATAGATTATAAGAACAATTCAATTATTGTCTAAATTATAATTACAATCATGGGTGCCCTAAGCTCTCAAGTATTTCAGCAGCAATGACTCCTCCTGAACATGCCATTACCAGAATAAGGGTAAGTCTTCCTCCCGGAACAAGCTCCGGCAGCTTAATCGATGTTGATGAAGTCCGGGAGTACCGGTCCGACCACGACATCGCAGCAGGAAGTATTCCGAAAAACATCAGTACTGACAATGTAACACCCCCAACTCGTATCCGACCCGGATCCGAATCCGAAGTGTTACATTGACTTTTCAAAACCTTTACTTGTATAAAATAGTGAGTAATTTAAAATTTATTATTACATATAACTTATTCAAAACCTTTACCGAACTATTATTCAGAGCTTATACAATATATTATTTTGAATACATGCCAACTAGAACTTTATGTATTAAAATACATATTATTCACATTTCTTCTGATCTGACCTTTGGTAAGAAGAACTGACCTGTCTTGCTCCACATTGCTCTTTACTCTTCTCACTTCGATAACCTACGTGTGAAACAATCACACGCTAAATCTATGACTTAGTGAGGCAATAAACATAAAATATAAACTATAGTTTGTAATCATGCATGAACAATTACTACTATCACTCATACCCTTATTCATGTAACAAATCCCTATAACACATATGCAATATATCATTACATATAAGAACATATACACACATATATTCATCACTCATCATTTTCATCATTAGCCTTATTTCATTATCAATATTATTATCGTTTATATCACTTAATACATATCCTCTTGTACCTAGCATTTTAACCAACATTTGCCTCATTTAATCATACAATCCACATATCATCATATAAATCATATAATATCATTCATAGCTCAAAAGCATACAAATCACATGTAATATATTTGTTATTTTTTCTTTATTAGCCCATGTACACATGTGAGAACTATATATATGTGAGTCTATAGAGGTTGTGCACTAATGCTGTCACCACAGCTCGTATAAATGCACCGAAGTGCCACGTAGAATTGCACTGTAGTGCCGCGTAGAAATGCACCGAAGTGCCATATAAGGTTGTCCCTAAGGACCACGTAGAAAATTCCTTAAGAATCATATACATATGCCAAGGATCAAGTATGTGTCTCAAAAGACCTCACACATGTTCCAAAGAATACATATATGTCCCGAAGGACCGCGTAGACCCTCGACTCTTGGCATGCCAACTATACCCTAACTCTCATGACACATAACATGAGCATCGCCATTTATGTCATTTCACATTTTCACATAAACACGTAGTTCACTTTCACATAGCACGTAGATTATGTCACACGAGTTAAATCATATATACTTATAAACACGTAAATCACTTTCACATATCACGTAGTTCATATCCACTTTTCATACTATTTCACATTTCTTGTCACATTGCTTATATCTTATTTTTATGTCTTATTATATATATATATATATATATATATATATATTCACATGTTCATATAATCTATCATTTCATCATCTAAATGTGTATTCATATAATTCATCTTCCTATATATATATATATACATATCATTTTTCCTGTACTTGTATTCACATCATTTATATTCTCCTTCTCATAATCTCATATATCCTGATTAATAGCTTATATCATATATGTATAAAATAACTTATCTCATATCATATAGCTTATACCTCATTCTATGATATTCACCTAGATCATATCACCCCTTTCATACTCATAAACATATGTCACTTCTATTATTTCATTTATATACTAATCTAATCTATTTACCTAATTCAATTCATATAGTACTTATAACTTTCTAATATGACTACGTAGATTTCCATCATACAACCCATTTATCATAATTTTATTTAAGCATATGTATTTTTACCATCTAACTCATCTTATATGTTCCTATTATCACTTATGTTCAAGTCTCATATCATCATATAGGTCAATATTATCTATCTTGTTTCAATTCTCATTCAATGATATAATTCTATTTTACTATTTCACATAAATGTTCATACCACTATTCACTTACCCAACTCACATTCTTATTGTTTATATAACCTTTACACTTGATTACTTCATTCCTATCATTTCTTCTAAACTCGCTTTTTACCATATTCCCATATTATTACCTAATTTATCCCATATCATGTATTCGCGTAATCTTATATTCCATTTCTATATATCTCAAAGATCTTATCACATAACTTCTCTTTTATATTCATATAATTTCTTATCATATCATATAGTTTATATCATCATAACATAGCATATATTCACATCAACCATGAAATACATATACAATAATATGTCAACACATACCATAACATATAACTCAGACACTCATAACAAACACATGTTCATGTTCATTCTTCATGCACAATACTATAGAAAATAGACTTGTCGCAAGTCTTATTTCCCATTAAACATCATATATAAAATAATGCGCGCTCACCTTGGCCTCACTAAGTTCCAATCCATTTTTTATAATTTCCTCTCTTGCGATCGAATCATAACTTGATAATCGTTCCGGTACTTGTTCGTACTCGATATCTATATAATCATACATTGATACATATTAGTATCCAATTGATATACACTAATCTATCATTTCTTAGACCAAAAGAAAGGTATAATTCTATTTCCTTTAAAGTGCATCGATGCACTACCCATGCATCGATACACCAATCACCTTCAATGTTTTCATTTTAAGGGGGTGCATCGATGCACTCCTTATGCATCGATGCACTAATTGCATTCGATGTTTCCATTTTTAATAGGTGCATCGATGCACTTCCTGTGCATCGATACACACTGAACAAGTTCTGGAAATTTACCCTTGATGCATCGGTGTACATTGAATGTGCATCGATGCACATACCCCAGAATTCATTTTTAAGCCCGAAAATCTACTCAAATCAACTCAAATGCTTCATCTTTCAACCCCTTTCATGTTCTCAACTCATATACACATGCTTAAACCAATTTATATCCATATAAATCATCTTTAACTTCAAAATTCTATTCCTCATATGTAACTCAAGAATTAAACCAACTTTGCAATATGTTTTAATTCCAATTCTATGGCTTCTAACTTCTTAATTAGACCCTTGACAAGTCAAATTTAACTTCCAACTCTAGTTATTAACTCTATTTCAAGATTTCACCCAAGAACCTCAAATCTTTAATCCCTCCTAACTCCATCATACTTTGATTTTAAGATAACTTAAGCTTTCCTTAAGCTTAGTTATCATCTAATAATCAAAACCCAACCTTAAAATTAAAAATTAATCCATAAACAAAGAAACTCACCTTTGTGCTTGGAGATACGGGAGGAGGAAGAAGAAGAAAGAAAACTCTGGATAATTCTCCCCTTTCCCACGTGATTCCTTTTCTTATAAAAGAAATATAAAAATATTACTTGTCAATTTACCCTTTTACCCTTTAATCCATTCAATAATTACTAAATAACCTTTATCATATTTCCAATAAATCATTGAACTATTCAATTATCCTACTTTAATCACCAATTTCTGAAACTTTATAATTTGGTCACTAACCTGATATTAAGGATGTTACAGGCACAAACATGGAAGGTTTGATCGCTTTCGGGTGTTTACAAGGCAAAGGAGTTGAGACTCTTAATGAAAACAACAATTGGTTTTGTTGTTTGCAACGCAAGGTACCGAAATCCCTTTGCAAATATATATTCATCCGGATATGTATCGGTCAATAAAGAGTTCGAACAACGTAACATAATTAGTTTAGTTGCAGGTGCAAAATTGGTTTAGAGAATTACCTCCATATGTTCCGGAAAAATCCAAGGCTTTAAAAAATATCTCCGGGTCTAGCAAAGCAAGTCCTAGAGGTGGAACCAAGGTCAAGAGATGGTTGAGGCTTATTCTCACTGGCCGGAAGTTTCAGCACTGAAGTGATCGGAAAAAAATGAACATTTTCATAAGGCCAGAAATCTTGAAAAGAAACTAGGCAATCAGAGCATTATAACAAGATATCCTGTACCGAAATCAAGCAGTTTCATCAATACAACACATGCATATGCATATGTAGCCAGAAATATAAAGATGGTTCACTAAAGACCCTCTAGACATGTAGAAAACATTGCCAGTGTCCGACACATACTCATATCCTACATTTCGTGAGATCAATACTGAAGGAAAACTCACAAGCAGCCAGGAAATCGGGAAGGCCCAAAACGAATCCGATATATGATGTTGCAATGGCAAGAAGTGAGAACACCTCAATTATTGGCTGTAAATTCGTTTCAGAAACCAAAAATGGTCACTTAAAAACTCAATCCGATGCTATTCACCCTGAAAATTTCGACTCAAAATCCATTAAAGAAAAAAGAACTTACTGCAACAGATCCATTACTAGATCGCAACTGTTTCAATGGATCTATCATCTGACCTGAGCTCATGTCAAGATTCGAATTTATCCTAGAATAACACCATTCCACACAAGAAATAAACCAAGTGGTATTGCTGTTCCTAGAACAATAGCAGTCCTGCAAGAAACAAAGATTCAAAGAGAACAAATGACACAAACCTCGTGCCACCATGACCGAAACTTAGGATTTGAGAGTTACACAATTTCGAAACATTTGACAGCGAAATGAAAATGGAGGGGAAGGGCAGGGGAATAAAAAGAGACTTAGAGCTTAAATGGTAATACCAGTAGTCACCTTACTTTTGACATGTCTCCTTCAAGATTTGTGCATAGAACTGGTACAACATTCTGAATCGTGTAGATACAAAAGATGTTACAGCAACTTAATAAAATGTTGGATTTCACTACGATGGAAACCGATAATGAACTTGTATTACGGATTTCCGCAACTAATCGTTAAAGATCCTACCTGGTAAACAAATGACAGTGCAGTTATTGGTATACTCATAGGAACAGCTGCAAAGTTGGCTTTCAGAAGTGCATCCCAATCTCTGTCTCAACTTGCCACAGACTAAGCCAAAAAAACAAGTAAAAACTAAGCAATATGAAATGAAATACGTTTGATGGGAGAACAAACATCATTTTCTTAGTGATATAATGCGAAAGAATCGACAGTAATCAATCAGATATACTTAAGAGCAAACTCCAATAAAAAAGGGCTTAAGCAATAAATATTGAAATTTAAATCATATTGTTAATAACAGTCAAGGAATTACCACAAGAAGCAATGATTCCCAGGACAAGAACTCCATTAACGGCACCGACAAAGCGCTGGATATAATTGAAACACAAATCAAAGTTAATCTTAATTTGTTCATTCTAAACGAAAGAGGAAAAAACATATCGAACACTTATAAATGAATAAAAGGAAGCTGAACCATGTTGTAGCCTTTTATCAAATAAAATGTCATGTATTCAGACGGTCCTTTTTTTCTTTCTTAAAGAGATATAAAATGTAGGAATAATAGTCTAGCACAATGGTAAATGCATCAATGAGGGTACTGGTATCCGTTCGACACGGATATGTTCAATTTTTCAAAAGTTTCTCCTCGTGTATTTGAAGGATCCTTGGACGGTCATATGCCTATACGATGTCAGCAGATGTGTCAGATATAGATGTTGGACACAGGTACTTCAAGAAAAATGAAGAGCCGGAACAACACCAACCTTCCAAAGTAGCAAAGGCCACCAAAGACCAATGAGAACAATGTTGCACTTCCCCATCTGCAAATCAAAGACAGTGATCAATATCTAAAAGCAGTAAGAGCAGCTGTTTGATACATTAATTATATTACAAGCATGGTATCACGATAAGTAACTCAGAAAATTAGAACTTGAACTCAGGCTCGTACAAGGGAATGCCAAGATAATTTGTCAAAATATCTGAAGAACGAGCTACATAAGCAACAAGAAGGGCATAATGTATAAATATGTAAGACCAACTGCAAGCCAAGTAGACAAAACAGAAAATGATACCAGATAAGATAAACCTCTAGAAAAGTTAATTATTTTGTTAAAAATCAAGCAGAACGCTATATTTTCCGCCACAAGCAATGAAGTAACTTGACTTTTAAGTTATGATATTCCTTTATGGATATAAACTATGCTTCTGATATTGCATAAAGTACTTGAAAAAGATAAAAATGCCTACCAAGCAATTTGAACTCCAACTGGTCCAAGAGTTCTCCTGGCCATGGATACCTGCAACAGTCCTTGTGGAAATAGGAAGTAATGTTACTTGAATTTGAGGCGAGTGTTGGATACGAGTATGTGTCTGACACGAGTATCCTTAGTTTCCCCCCCCCCCGGATCCAACATGTGATCCAATATGTCCTACATGTTTCTACACAAGCAAATTCCTTTTCTTCTATCAGTAAAATTGAGAGGCTCAGAGGCATGAGTCTCTCCATATTTCTGGATACAGTAAGGTCATCTCTGTATAAACTATGAATACAAGTTAAATGTAATTAAACTAAAAGTAAAACTAAATCTATTTTTTTTATTATCACAAAAGATCCAGCCAATATGTGATATTGCTAGAGGAATCGATTTCAAGGGATGATAGATACACGTAAAGTTACCTACCAGAGAAACACCACCAGAACCCAGTTCACACTTCTGTTGACATTTACTTCAGCAATCAGCAACCCAGTAGCAACCTGGAATGGTTGATTGCCTTCAATAAACAAGCAAAGAAAAATGATTTCTTTTGCAAAGAAAGAATATCTTAGATTGCCATGAAAATCCAACAAAGGATACAAGCAACAGGAGAGGCCAAAAATCCAGATTCTTGCGTCACCGCTGGAATGGCCAGGATCCCTGCACCCACCTACAGATTGAACCAACAACAGGCAAACAAATCAGCACACGTACGTGTGTATAAAGTTTCATAAGAAAATTAAACAACAGACAACATAGCTGAGAAAATTAAGGCCATACCGTTGTACCAGCCACCAGGAATATTGCATTGGATAAACTTCCTGGAGAGGATCATAGAACTCAAAAGTGAATATATATATATATATATAGGAAAAACTCACGATATAATGTTTTCAAAATAAATAATTCACGAGATAATGCACTCCCCATATTATTTGTTGAAATAGGGTGAAATCCACAGTTTGCCGTAGGTCGCCATGCCTTCCGGACGACCCACTACGTCGCCATGGCTTCCCGGCGAGCTGCACAGAGATAATGGACATCTGCATGTGCAATGCACGTCCCCAACACCCCCAACACAGGTCGCCATGCACTCCCAGCGACCTACAAGGTCGCCATGCACTCCCAGCGACCTTGTAGGTCGCCATGCACGCCCAACGACCAACGTTGTGATTCCAGCTGCTCTGCTTTGGTGCTTTGCATGGGCCATGCGTGGCATGGGATAGGTCGCCATGCATGCCTATGGTCTGCTCTCGCTGCGCCTCTGCTCCTATCAGCGTGAATTCAGCTGCATTATTACAACACTTATTGCAGCCCTTATTGCTGCATTATTGCAGTCATTCAGCTCACGTGAATGACAATTTGAGGGTGAATAATTGAAGCAGAAGAGGTGGGTGGTTGTATTATATATTGGATGGAGGGTTAATGAGTGAAACATAAAAGAAAGAAAGGGAGAAGAGAGCAAGGGAAAAGAGGAAGAAGAAGAAAGGGAAAAGAGGAAGAAGAAGAAAGGGATAGCACAACATCGAGATAAGTTTTTTAATTATTTAAATTAGTTTATTATTTTAAATTATTAGTTTGTTAGTTTATGGTTTAAGGTAAAACCAAATTTTAGTTAATTATTTAGTTAGTTTAAGGTAAAACAAATTTTAGTTAATTAGTTTGTCAGTTTAAGTTTTATTATTGTTAGTTTAAGTTATATCATACATAAATATAAAATTATTTAATTAGTTTGTTTGATGGTTATATATTAAAAAAATAATTAATTAGTGTGTTAATTAGTCTAATATTTAATTAGTTTGTAGTTAGTTAAATAGTTAAGTTATATATATTTTGGTTGTTGAATTTATATTATATAAAAAAATTAGTTAATTAGTTTATTAGTAGTTTAAGTTTTATTATAATAAAAAAATAGTTTATTAGTTTAAGTTATATAAAAGAATAATTATTTAAATTATTTTATTGTTATAAATTATTAGTTAATTAGTTTATTATTATAAATTAGGGTAAAACAAAAAATTAGATAATGAGTTTGTTAGTTTAAATTATATTATTGTTAGTTTAAGTTATATCATATAGAAATAAAAAAATTATTTAATTAGTATGTTTGATAGTTACATATTAATAAAAATAATTAGTTAGTTTGTTAGTCGTTAGTTATATATAAAAAAATATGTAATTAGTTTGTGTTAGTTAAATAGTTAAGTTATATTTGTTTGTTGAATTTATATTATATAAAAAAATTAGTTAATTAGTTTTTTAATAGTAAATTATAATTAAAAATTGTTTATTAGTTTAAGTTATATTAAAAATTAGTTTATTAGTTAAAGTTATATTAAAGAATAGTTAAAGTTATATTAAAGAATAGTTTATTAGTTGTTTAAGGGAAAATTAACGTTTAACTTATATTTTAAAAAGTTTAGTTTGTTAGTTTATTAGTTTAATAAATTATAAGTTATTATATTAAATTTTTTTGTTGTGTTGTAAATTAGTTAGTTAGTTAGTTTATATTAAATTATATTAAATGATTTTTTAAATATTGTTGTTTAATTTTTTTTACAGATTCATTCCAATGGCTGACCAAATTCCACTGCTGAGACTTGACAATGAACATATTTCAAGTCATTTGGGAATAATGGTGAATAAAATATTTGTTTAATGAATTATAATTAATAAATATTTGAATATTATTTTATGATTGTGATAAATATTTTGAAATATTTAATTGCAGGAGGACGAGCAGCGAGTCCTTCGTCTTTGGCTACATAAAGTGCCCAAGCCACACCCATTGATCGAAGAAAACTTGCAAGAGGCTGGATTTTGGTATATAACATTTGTGCGAGATTACAAGTTGGTCCCAGGTTTGATCAATGCGTTGATTGAACGTTGGAGACCAGAAACGCACACGTTTCATTTGCTGTGTGGCGAATGTACGATAACTTTGGAGGATGTGGCAATGCAACTCGGGGTCCAAACAAATGGGATGCCAGTGGTAATGTCACATGAGTTTAATAATGTGGCACAACTTTACAGCTTGTTTCTTGGGAAAGCGCCCGTACCACCAGAGTGTAGAGGGTGGCGTGTGAGGTTGTCATGGTTGAAGAATGAATTTCAGCTTCAACCAAATAGTACGGAGCACGAAATTATATATATGCAACACGAGCATATATATTACAGTTGATTGGGAGAATTTTGATACCTGATAAATCTGGTAGTTATGTTCACACTCAATATCTTCTTTTTTTAAGAAATTTTGAGTATAGTAGGCAATATAGCTAAGGATCGGCAATATTAGCGTTCTTGTACCATGAGATGTGCAAGGCGTCATTAGTCGTGAATGATAATAATACATCAGAAATCGGTGGATGTCTGTTGCTGCTACAATCATGGGCTTGGCATAGACTTCCGTTTTTGACACCGATTAGTCGGACTGCGGTTGACTTTCCACTTGCCGGAATGTAATATGGATCCTCTATTTTAATATAAAATATTAATTATAAAATATTTATTTTGATTAAAATTATTGAACAAAATGGCCATATTTTTGTTTTGATTGATATACAGATTGAGGCATAAAATTGAAGGCACGGGGTTGGTACACAACAACATTAAAGAGTTCAGGCTGAAGATCGACATTAAGGCCAAAAAGGAGGTATGTATAATCTGTTATTTTTAATTATTATTTAAATTAACTATATTATTTGATTTAAATAAATTTTATTGTTTTTGTAATTTTATAGTTTAATTGAAGACCATACATGAATGAAGAAATACTTGCGTTGATACCGCACGATATTTTAGATGGGTTTCAATATTGGTGTGCTGTTACACCATTGATCAATTTTGCTTTTTTTGAGATCCAATTTGGGGATAGAGTGTTGAGGCAATTCCACTTCCACCAACCTATTCCGCGGAGTCCATGGGATCATGACCTCCTCCAAAACTTAGATGGTCGTCGTCAGGTGAATTGGGTTGAGATGCATGACGACCTGCACAGATTTGATGGTCGTCGTAAAGAAAATGTTAATTGGGTTGAGAAGCATGCAACCTACATTAATGCTTGGAACAGTAGGGCTTCATTCATGCCAACTCTTGACGACATTCAAGACGATGACTTTAATTTTGAGACTTCGGTTTACCTTGCTTATTTTTAAGATAATGAAAGCCGTTCATGACAATAATGGTAGAGAGGCGACAATTTTTGAGGTTTAAGAAAAGATTTGGTAAAGCTGAATACTCTCTACTGAGTGGGAGTTCATCTCAACAACCTGAAGAGGAAATGACCAATGTGGATAATAGCGCACCACAACCATTCGGCAATGCGGGATCGTTGCATCACGCAGTTGATGATTCTACTGTACCGGCATACATACCAGAGTTTGTGCAGCCTGAGGCACCCATCTACTCTCCCATGTTTTCGTTGACGTATGACTTTGAACACATGACAGTTCAAATGCCCCCAATGAATGAGGAGAATGGGTACCATACTCCTGAGAAACCGCAACGGCCACAACGTATCAGACGTCCGCCCCGACATTATCATTCAACAATACCCCGGCATCGACAACAATTGTAAACTCGTATGCTATTTGTTACAAATTATATATTGAAATTAGACTAGTTTTTTTAACCTTAACAATGATTTTTAGTATCAAATCATTATTATAATTTCATTACTAGTAATTATTAGTAAATCATTAGTATCAAATAATTAAATATTAATAATAAATCATTATTAATAATAATTAGTAAATCATTAGTATCAAATAATTAAATATTTAAAAATCATTAATAAATTCGACTATTTATAAATTTAAATTCGAGTAGTCCACACTAATACACTCATTTGTTATTATTCCATAATTATTAGCAATAATTATTAAATCATTATTATAAAATTATTACTAAATCATTATTAAATCATTATTATAATGATTATTATTAAATCATTATTATCATTATTATTAAATCATTATTATAATGATTATTACTAAATCATTATTATAATAATTATTATAAAATCATTACTAAATCATCAAATCATTAAATATTAAAATCATTATTAAATCATTATTATAATGATTATTACTAAATCATTATTAAATCATAATATTAAAATCATTACTAAATCATAATATTAAAATCATTACTAAATCATTATTAAATCATTATTAAATCATAATATTAAAATCATTACTAAATCATCAAATCATTAAATATTAAAATCGTAATTTCATTATTACTAATAATTACTAAATCATTACTATCAAATCATTAAATATTAACAATAATTTAATTATTACTAATCATTACTACCAAATCATTAAATATTAATAATAATAATTTCATTATTACTAATCATTACTAAATAATTATTATAATTTTAAATATAAATTCATTATTAAATCATGATTAACAAATCATTACTAAATCAAATCATATCATTATTACAAATCAAACAAGTGTTCCATGGATGAGTATTAGTTATGTAACGAAAATGGCGTTAATTGAACCACACGTCCATTCGAATATGTTCAAGTCCTCGAATTATAAATCATTACAAAATTAAATCCGGATAAATACATAGAAATACATATATGATTACTAATGATGAGGCTTATATCTTGGTAAATTATGACAATTATTTTTTGAATGGCATTCACCCCTACATAATCCGCATCTCTTTGCTTGACCTCTCTCTCTAGCATGGAAATCCATACTGGTATGAATACGAGTGGACTCAGGTCGACCTTTTGGACTTCTGCGAAGCATTGGATTTGGCAGCCATTCATCATGATCTTTTTTGGGCCAATATGATTCATTCGGGATCTGTCTGAACGCATAGCTGTAGACATTTAATATCCTACGTAGGTGAAAGCATTCATCAACATAAGTGTATGCGCTTACACCATCATACATACATGCAGCGACTGCATGAGCACATGGATATTTCCATGCTTGAAACGACCACAATCACACCATTTGTGTCGTAAATCAACTCTAAATGTTTGGTATTCTCTTCCGACGTTACGGCGTATGCACGACATGACAAAAGTATGACCAACTAGGTCGAAATTATGAACAACCATTGATGTTTCCAATCGCTCATTTGCTTCCATTGACTCCGCCACTGTAGGAGCCCAAGTTTTACCTCTATTTATGAGACTCTCAATTTTCTTGCCTTTATCCGACCAAACTTTAGCCAATCTAAAGTATGTCTCTTTCACCACACTCACTATTGGGAGATGGCGTGTACCTTTTAGTATCGAATTAATGGTCTCAGCAAGGTTTGTGGTCATATGTCCGTATCTCCGACCTTCATCGTATGCTTGCGACCATTTTTCCCGCGGTATTTTTGAAGCTCACTTCCAAACACGCTGATCATTGTAAAATACCTTCAAATTCTCCAATCTCTTGTCAAAATTTGGTCGACGTAGTTCGTATCTTGTTTCATAATATATTGTGTTAAACCGTAATTAAAAAAACCACGTAAAAATGCACAAATATTGAAAATAAAACTTACCAATACTGACTATCTCGCTACGAATGTATATGTTATGAAATTGGTCGATACTATTCTTGCCAATATGACGGATACAAAATGTCGGATATGCATATGGAGGTATCCAACGACTTCCTGATCGTTCAATTGCCGCCAAAATACCCGTTCCTCTATCGGATATCAAGCAAACTCCATCTTCACGAACGACATATTGACGTAGATTGGTCATAAAGAAATCCCAAGCCTCTGTTGTCTCTCCCTCAACAATGGCGAATGCAATTGGGAAGATATTCTGCTCACCATCTTGAGCAACTGCCATTAAAAGTACATGCCTCTATTGACCATACAGCCACGTACCATCTACTTGGATCATACGTTTGCAAAATGGAAATCCTTCAATACATGCCTTGAATGCCCAAAATAGTCTATGAAATATTTTCTTCCCTACCAGAAGTTGACCTTCTTCGTCATATGCAGCCATGGTTTGAGACTTCACTATGATTCCTGGGATAAATTGCTTCATTGCTTGTAGCAAATGTGGTAGCTCATTGTACGATGTATCCCAATCTCCATACGTCAGCTTCATTGCCTTCATCTTTGCATTCCACACCTTGCCATATTTTACTTGATATCCAAATTGGCTTCGAATAGGTGCAGCTAACACTGAACAAGATATCCTTGGATCCTTTTCAACCATCGCCTTCATGTATTTGCATATTACATCGGAGTCCAATAGTCGGTGGTCTTGTTCGATGGAGTTTCGCAAACATGTGTGCTGACCATTGTACCTCGTGATGACCCAAACATCGTGCCTTTGATTTTTCGACACTCTGATCTTCCACTTTCACTCTGGGCCATATTTTACACACTTCGCGTATAGGGTTTTCTGGTTGGACTCTGCAACATGGACATCAACATGGCATTTGATGCAGTACTCTTTAATCGCCAGGGTAGCTTCATTTTTTCCTCTGAATTGTACCCCAACTGAAAATTCATTGGAATTATCGAATGATTCAGTCATTTGGTACGGAGGTAAATGTGGCATGTCTGGGAATTCAGGTGCCCTCATCGCATCATAGTCTATCTCAAACATGTGAGAAGTAGCTTCATACGGTGCCGAAACTTCATCAATTGCATCTCCACCGAAAATATTTTAATCGTCGCCCAAAATGGGTTCTTCGGTTTCTTCATCTTCGCTTGAATCATCATGAATTTCTCCCCATCGATTTTCAGCATCAATATCAACAACCAATTCTGGTATGTTTCTCGTCTCATACTCTGCTGTTGCAGATGTCCCTCCGACTTTGTTGAAAACATTTTGATATTTCGATATAACAAATTAAGTTAAATGAATTTTAACATTTTCCAAAATGATTTTCTAAGTATATTCGATATAATTATTCGAATATCAAAACATTACTCCAAATATTTCAAAAATCATTTTTAATCCTTACTTAAGTGTAAAATTAAGTTTTAATCTTAAAACAATTTCAAAATAATCTTTCAAAGTATTTTGAACCATTTCAAAGCCAAAAATTCCAGATTGCTCAGAGGGAACTGATTCCCCCCAAGGGGGTACCGATTCCCCCCTGAATGGTTTGGCTCCGAGATTTCCAGAATGCTCGGAGGGAACCGATTCCCCCATAGGGGGTACCGATTCCCCCCTGTTCAACGGTCGAAATATTTGAATTTTACACTTAGGGAACCGATCCCCTATGAGGGGGAACCGATTCCCCCCACGCTCCAAGCTGTTTTATTAATTGTTTTCACACTAAAACGGCTATATGATCTTCACTAGTCATCCCCAACGTTCAGAAGTGATTCAAGGTGTATTTAAACAAGTTCTGAAGCCCTTGATCAACAAGAAATTATAGAGAAACAAGAGAGAAAGCATCAAACACCAAGTTTGTGCAAATCAAGCCAATTTTCCTTTCAATATTCATTTTGCTTTCAAGAACACCATTTGTGCTCATTTGTAATTATCTTTGAGTGTTCTTTTCTTGTTCTAGAATTATGCAAACATCTTACCTTGTGAGGTTTTCCTATAAGTTTGCAAATTTGTAATCTTCTCTTTGGGAAAGAGTGTTCTCAAGAATTGGGGTATATTCTTGAGGGTGTTGTAAGGTTATCTCTTTGGCCTCAAAAGAAAGAACAAATTAGTGAATTTGTTGGAAAATCCTTAGTGTGGATAGCTAAGGTAGTGGACGTAGACTTTGATTGAGAAAGTCGAACCACTCTAAATCGCTGTGCAATTACTTTCAATTTTCTGCAAAAGCTTCCACCAAATTTTTAATTGCCAATTCACCCCCCTCTTGGCCAAATCCGTCAATCGATTAACTCAACAGACTTCATTTACACTTTCCAATAGTGCCATAAAACTGTTCGGGAACCTGTATGTCGGCTCCTCAAACTGACTATATAAAGCCATTTCAGATGGATTTTGAGCCACACCTCTTGATGACTCAGGAACATCACATATGTTACGCACATCAACAAATAACTCAATAACTGTTATATTGGTTGACTCATGTAATCCAACCATGATTCCAATATCATCATCTTCTTCAAGTGGAACTACAACATATCTGACTGGGTTGAGGCATATCATAAACCTATACCTCAAACCATCAACTACAGCTCGAATTTTTCTTTCTATCTTATGCTTCATTTATACAAATGTGATGTCTTTTTTAAACATCATATTTATTGGTTTTTCAGACTGAAAAACTACTCCGACCTCATTTTCCATAATCTGTCCATTATAATGGACAATCGTGAAAAAGTTGTTGCTCATTTTCTCTACAAATAAAAAAATCAATAAATTTAGATTAAAAAATTATATAAGATAATTTCATAAATCATTAAATAATTAAATATAATATATAATATACTATTATATTAACGATCAAATAAAATTTGTTATTTAACTTGATTGTTTGATTACTAATATTACTAATAATGATTTAATAATTATTATTAATCTAATGATTTGATATTTAATGATTTAATAATAATATGATTTAGTCATTATTACTAATAATTATTTATTATAAATATTTAATGATTTATATTTGATACTAATCATTTAATAATGATTACTAATAATAATAATAATAATATTAGTTTGATAATATTTTTTTATTTTTTTAAAATATCAAAC
Source organism: Hibiscus syriacus (assembly GCF_006381635.1). NCBI lineage: Eukaryota > Viridiplantae > Streptophyta > Magnoliopsida > Malvales > Malvaceae > Hibiscus > Hibiscus syriacus. The sequence goes on from NW_024061783.1 coordinate 3,650,541, forward strand.
ACATTTGTTAGGTAAGACTGTCGAGATAATGTTATCGAAAAAATTATTTCACGAGATAATGTGTTGGCCAGATTATTTCATTCAATTAATTTTTACTCCTTACTAATTTACACATATAATATAAATTAAACAAAATATTTTTTTAAAAACACTAAATATTTTTAAACACAATTTTTTTAAACGGAAATTATCTCGCACAAATTATCTAATATAAACTTACTAACTAACTAATTTACACATACACAACAAATAATAATAAATTACCTGCATATTTGTGCATTCTTCCTTTCCTTTCTTTTCCTTTCTTGTTCAAATCTTCGAATCAATCTGTACGTAGGCAAATGTTGTGGAATAATGCCATGTATGTGTAAACAAAATATTTCTTTAAACAACAATAAATTAAACAAATTAATTTTATATAATCTAATATATTATAATATAACTTAAACTAATAAACTATTTATTTATTATAATATAACTTAGTTAAAATAACAAACTAACAAACTAATTAAGCACTAATTAATTTTTTTATAATATAACTTCAACAAACAACCTAATATACGTTTAAAGATACTAACAAATTAATTAATTTTTTTATATTTAATAACTTAAACTAAGAAACTAATTAACTAATTTTTTATATAATATAATCAACAACAACAACAACAACAACAACAAAACCCTATTCCCATATGTAATGGGGTAAGGGGGAGGTAGGGTAGTAGGCTGTCCCCCAACGCCAGGTTGAGAGCAGCTTCCGTGGAGGACCTCCGGCAGTCAAAAAATTAAAAATAAAGATAAAATACAATGCATACTTAAATAAATAAATAAAATACGTAGTTGAACAATCTTCATATGCAATCCTCATATGCACGTCTGTAATGGTAAGTAATCCCTGCAAATAAATCCCTGCATAAAAATATCTGCATATAGACAGAAACGTAAGACCCGGCCAAAATTATAAAGAGGAAACATGTTGAGCAGTATACACAAAATTCAACGATAGCAGGCTTCGAGAAGGGGTAAAGTCAAATGGGTTAGAACATAAACTAAGGCAAAACTACTCCGCTACCTTAGTTCTAGGCCTTCATAAATTCCAATGACAGAAACGTATAAAAAGTATAAGTAATGAAATTACTACAAAGGCATTAAAAGAAGACAAAGATGATACACGGATGTGACTAATTAATTAAATTTTAGTTTTACCCTAAACCCTAAGCTAACAAACTAATAATTTCATATAATAAACTAAATTAAATAATAAAAAATTACCTCAAAAAAGAATGTTTGAGCCTTTATCTTCTTTTCTTCTTCCTTTTCTTTCTCTCAGTAAAGTTTCTATATGTGCTACTTCTACTTTTACCCTAAACCCCCATATCCTCTATATAAAGAAAATGAGCGTTGGAGAGCGTCATTAAATTTGACTGTTAAAGCAAATAATATTGAGCATTGAATCGTGTAACTATTGAGCGTTGAAAGGCTACAATTCAACAGCAATATTTGCTGCATTTAGCAGCTAAATTAACGCTTATGGATGCAGGAATCTCCTAGCTATGGATGCAACGCATGCATGAGGGTTAAAGCTTGGCTGCAATCTCCCAGCTATGGATGCAGGAATCTCCCAACTATGGATGCAACGCATGCACGAGGGAGCAGGGTTAAGTTTGGTCGCCGGGACTGCTTGGCGACCTACAAGGTCGTTGGGAGTGCATGGCGACTTGTGTTGGGGGTGTTGGGGACGTGCATGGCACATGCAGACGTCCATTATCTCTGTGCAGCTCGCCTGGAAGCCATGACGACGTAGTAGGTCGCCCGGAAGGCATGGTGACCTACGGCCACACTGTGGATTTCACCCTATTTCAATAAATAATATGGAGAGTGCATTATCTCATGAATTATTTAATTTGAAAGCATTATATCGTGAGTTTTGCGTGTGTGTGTGAATAAAAACAAATAGATGACATACCAGGTTCTCTTTTGAGCGTGGCTTGGTTAAGGTTTGAAAAGAGCCTCTTGAATTCATATTCTTGCAGCTGATCATCACCAGTAGAACGTCTCTGGGAGGAGCATTTGAAGGTTCTCAAAGGAGCATGAAAGTGATGATGACAATGGTGGAGTCTCTGTGTAAGCAGTGATTTTGGGTACTGGGTTTGAAAGTGTAGCGGAGGTGGAGTCCTTGACCGAGAGATTAGAGAAGTGAGGGTTTGGAGTGGAACAGAAATGGACATTTTTGTTGTGTGTTTCCCTTTCCCACCACAGAGCGTGGAGGACGCCACCAGCAATGGATAAGAAAAAAAAACGAAAGCAGGAAGGAGGGAGGAGAATTGTAACGTGGTCAACTCTAAACCACGTTTGACAATAATAATTATAAGGGTAAAATATATAAAAGGGTCACTCAATTATAATAAGATTACAGAGGAGTCATTCAAGGCGTAAGGTATATAAAATATATAAAAGGAGAAGCAATTATAAAAAGAATAATAATTATAAGGGTAAAATATATAATGAGAGGAAACAATAATAATTATAAGGGTAAAATATATAATAGGAAGGAGGAAGGAGGTTTTTTTCACTTGAATGATATTCAGCGGTAATCAACTCAAAACATTAGCATCACAAGAACCAACACTCGGCATCAAATCCAAACACACTGTCTCTCTTCTTTCATTTTTATTTCATAAAATTTGTTCCCTAACTTAGAGGTGAGGGAGACGAAACAAATTGTCTGGGTAAGCTAAACAGATCATTCCCTTCAAATGGTGAACTCCACTCATGTAAGCCCACAGTTGACCTTTCTGTAGGATCCACTCCATCCCCATTAGACGGCGCCAATCTCATTGCTGGTTTGGCACTTAATCGGTTTGAATTAGCCTAATAAATGTGAGATGTATTCGTAGAAGATGTCAGTCCCGGCCAAATTCCAGCGATAATTGGAGAAGACGACGACCCCCTGTCCAAGCTCCAATCAATATTGGTATAATCCAACTGTTCCATTGAGCTACCACTAGTCCAGTCAACCAGAGAAGAGGCTCCTGATGTAGTAGTAGAATTCAAATCAGTGAAAAGTCCGAGAGAGGATGCAAGCGCAAGCATTGGTGATGCATCTGTTCTACTACTCCACAAACCGTTTCCTCGACTTGTTTGTGGAGATTCTCCAGGACCACTGTCGGATGTGAACTGTTGCTGTTGGGGATAATAAAGCAGGTGATGCATCTGACTTGAACTTAAACCATTGGAAACGAGGCTTCTAGCACTTGAAATATGGGGCATAAAGCCATTAGATTTTGGTATTTCAACAGTACTGGTAGGAGGTTGTTCCGGGGGAGAAGCGCTTGTACTGTAGTTGGAACCTGCTTTGGATTTAAAAATTGAGGCCGCTGCATCATCATAACTGGTTCTATATTTGAAGGCTGAAAGTTTTTAAAATCATTTCCCACAGCCACATAACGGCTTTCTGTCTTTGCTGGTGAAAATGAGGCCTGCAAAGGTGATGCTAAGGAATAAGAAGCAGAAGGATTTGATCCAGAACTTGGCCACCTTTTTCAGCTAGAACTGCACTTTGTTTGGGTTTTGCCCATTCTATCTTCGGTAGTATTCTCTTCAAAGACTGGAAACTTTTACTTGTGGATTCTGACGGACCTCCCCCTATAACTGCTGCTTTTGAATAGTTAAAATCCCCCTCGTCTCTTCTTTATTGTATTGGAGGAGTTGGATTTTGCTTTGGTTGTGGCCTTACAGATAGGTTTTGACTAGCTGACATCGCTACTTTATTGGTACTTAGGGGATCACCACTTTCTTCTGCCTTCGGTGTAGGCAGGTCTAGCTTCAGCTGCACTGTCTAGATCACCTTCAGCAGCAACAATTGCTCTTTCAACTTCCTGCCTTGAACACTTGTATCTGATTTCCATATCAGCAATCCGTGCAAGCTCTTCTGATATGTCAATTTTCATGTTCCCAGAACCAATAGTTGATTCTTTATGCTTAACTGCTTCTTCACCTCCTTCAAAAAGCCATGCCACAGATTCCTCCACTTTGCCTTCATTCAATATAAGAGCCATTGTTGCCCTATCTTGTGAAAATCCCATTTCTACAAGCTGCTGAGCAAGTGCTTCAAGCTTTCTCGACATGAGATAGCCACTGCATCGCTCGTGCAACTCTTGAGCTCGCTTCTCCTTCTGACGCTGATGTTTCCTCTCATTCTTCTGACGAATTTTCTCTCGTTTATCATTGTCAGCTCCAGGTATGATTTCTTGCTTGACGTGAGGATTAGAAGTTCTCTCTTTGTGATATTCTGATTCACCGGACAAGCTGTCATTATTGGAAACAGAATCATACTCAGTACCAGCTCCAAGTGTCTCATCTATGTTTTTGAAATGACCATTGCTTTGAAAAGGTGAAGCAGAGGACAGCGGCGCTGTTTCAATGGTATGGAATGTTCCCAAAAGAGGATTATAGGCACTAGCTGGAACACCACTACCTGCATTAGCAGGTCCTGAAGGCTTTGAAGGAGTCTTCTGAGATTCCTTGCCAACCTTTTTATCCTTCGACTTGGACTTGGATGCAGCAGACATCGTGGTGGCCGAATATGGTCCTGAAATGTTTAAGACAACAACTTACCAAATCAATCAGGTTTTAAGCAGCAAAGAAATTGAAAAGAAGAAATGAAAAAGTAACTTCTGACGATAAGTTCATTAAACACAAACACAGATGATCTTAAAATAAAATAAAAAAGCGATGGAATAAAAAATCTTCAAACCAAACACTAGACTAAAACATACAATGTTGTTCCTGGACCTCATTAAAGAAGCATATCAAAATTAAACCTGGAAATTATACCAAGAACTTACAACTCAAACACATATGTGCTTTTGGGAGAGATCTTTACCCTCAAACTTGAATTAAGAATTTCAAAATTCATTGGTCATGCATGATACAAAAGATAATTCAATTAACTAGTTCTCATGGCCCTTATTCAAAACTTAAGGATACAATCAGTGCGAACCTCTATCACCTCAGACTAAATCATTATGCAAAAAAAATGAAACGACCAATTGACCTAATAGAACCTAGCTCTATCACCTCACACTCAAGGATAAAGTTAGAATCTAGCTCACTGCTCACCAGATTCAATATTTGTTGGGACTTGGGGTTGTGCTAGATAGAGGTAAATTACTTACAATTAGCAGGCGAGAGACATTAAAACAAAACTGTGGCAGGGAATTTTGGCTTCTTTGGAAGCTCTGTTTTCTATTTGTACCTTATTTTATATTTTACCAATGCAAACAAATTATCCCCAATCATATTCAAAATAAGTCCGAGTATTTTGTAGCATTCTAACTAGATCCTCACACGTAAAAGAGTGCTTCTCTCTATTTCCAAAACAGTTTCCCGAGTTTCTCACTTTTGCAATTCCTCAGAGCAGATAATAGAATTTACGGCTCTATTAATCACTTAGTATCGTGAAGTCCTCCTAAACACAACTGTCATATATCTAATCTAAAAAAAAAAGGAAAAGAAGAGTAACAGTGCCAAGAAGTAAAAATTCACGCAATCAGTAAGGAATTGATACATAAGATCAGCTGTCACACCCCCAACTTAGAGCCTAAATTTTTCTTAAAATTTTTCTGAGAACTAAATTGGAATTTTAATTAAATTCAGAGAATTTTTTCTTTTTAGGAATATATAATCCCAAATCTTGAAAGTTTTCTCTTTTGGAAACTCCATTCTCTCTCTCTTCAAGATTTTCATGGTAGTTGGGAAGATTTCTTGCCATTAGCCGAGTTTGCTTACAATAACAATTACTAGACAAGTATTCACATGGCACCGTGTAATGCTCTGTATGGACGTCGATGTCGTACTCCTATCTGTTGGACAAAATTGCATGATAAGAAGACTTTGGATGCAGAGTTAGTTCGAGAGATTGAAGATATTGTCATATTGATCCATGATCGCCTGAGAGAGGCGTTTGATAGGCATATATCATATTCATATCAGCGATGGAAGGATATCAAGTTTGAGGTTGGGGATCAAGTCTTTATGAAGGTATCTCCATGTAAGAAAGTGTTGAGATTTGGACGTAAGTGTATATTGAGTTCGAGATTTATTGGGTTGTATCGTATTCTGAAGAAAGTCGGACCTGTTGCTTATCAGCTTGAGTTGCCTCCCCAGCTCAGTCACATTCATGATGTTTTTCATGTATCCATGTTGAGGCGATATCGTCCAGATCTAGGTCACATCATTCAGGCTGAGGAGGTAGAGTTGAGACTTGATTTGTCCTATGAGGAGGAGCCCGTTCAGATTTTAGATCGGGATGAGAGAGTTTTTTGGAATAGGCGTATTCCAATGGTCAAAGTTCAATGGAGTAACTGTGGCCCTTCAGAAGTTACTTAGGAGACATTGGAGTCGATAGTGGATGAGTTTCCGCATCTATTTCCATCAGGTAAATTTCAAGAACGAAATTTCTTTTAAGGGAGAGAGTTGTCACACCCCAACTTAGGGCCTAAAATTTTCTTAAACTTTTTTCAAGAACTAAATTCGGGTACCAAAGTGAAATTTTAATTAAATTCGGATCCAAATTCAGAAAGTATTAAAAACTATAGGACTTATGGTATAATTTTACCATTTTTTCTTTTTAGGAATATATAACCCCAAATTTGGAAAGTTTTCTCTTTTGGAAACTTCATTCTCTCTCTCTTCAAACTTTCCTCTTTTAGTAGGAAATCTTTAATCGATGTTTCATTGTCGACTATTATTTCGTTTTTGACACCTCTCGCACCATCGTATTCCTTGCATCATCCTGAGTCCACCGGTGTCCATCTTGTCTCCGTTGCCGCCGATATGTGAGGGGTGAGGAAGATCAAGTTTTCGAAATTGCGAAATCGAGCTCTCCGTCGTTCACCACTGTGAACCGAGCTTCGTAAGCTTCTCAAAACCCCTTAAAAAGCATATAGAATTTTTTTTCGCTATTTTTCCGACCCCAGATGTCCCTGAACGTGCCCCTACGCATTGTCGCTGTGCGTGGGGGAAGTGCCACCGCATGGTGGGTTTCTAGAAACGGTCTGACCCGATCCGACCTACCTGTCCGACCCGATCCAACCTGATTCAACCCGAACCGAACCGTCATTCGTTAACCATTGATCGTTGACCGACCGTTGACAAGCGTTGATTTTTTCACAACCAAGAAGAAAAAGTTGGAATATTAGTCTACATTTATCATTAAATTCATTCGATATGACAATATTCATTATGATAATGTCCAATGATAAAGTTTCGAAACAAATAAACCTCTTAACGTTTAAATGAATATTAAACTTACATCACAAATTAAGTAGCCTATGTGGTAAAGATATTATTACTATATTTTGAGGACTCATGTTCTATATGGTTGAACCAATTACCCTCTGATTGGTGAGAAAAATATATTAAATTAAAATAAATTTAATTTTCCAATCGGATTGTAACACATGTCATTATACTTGGCAGACACATGACACCGTTTGATTTTAGGGTTAAGTTTATTTTAATTTATTAAAATTAGGACAAAATTAATAGAATGTATAAGTAACAATGACCAAATGTGTAATTATACCAAATATTTTAACTGTCATATCATTTTCTCCATTAAATATTAATGGCAAGTGACTTAATCGAATGCATTTAAATAGTTGAGTGACCTGATTGACAAAATTTAAAAAATGGCGGTCAAAATGAAAAGACACAATAGTTAGATGATCACTGGCATAATTTACCTTTAAATTTTCAACTAATTTATAATTATACGTCGTGTCTTTTAGAATTTTTAATTTTTATAAATTAAACTAATGATGCTCATTATTAGTGGTACTCGTCGAGCATGGGAGATTCATCCTAACATATAAAAATATAATATATATATCTTAATAATAAATAATATTGTACGTAATATATATAACATATAATAATATAATATATGTCTTAATAATAAATAATGAGAATAAAATAAATAATAAATGAAAAATAAATAAGTAACGCTAATAATAATTAACTCCGGACGAAAATAAATACTTATGGTATCAAAACTAGATCATCATCTCTATATCTTTATTCAAAACGTTTTTTGTCACATTTCGCTCAACAAATCACATGTCCAATATGGTATGCTTTGTTACGGGTAATGGTGAACACGGTCACTTTGTTAGGAACAAAAACCTTTAATTTCAAAAGTAGCGATTAACAGACGCACCCAACTTTTTGAATACAACAAACAAGTAAGATCATTTATATTTTCTACCATAGAAGAGTCCGACTGTGATACCTGACCATTAATATCTGAATGAATATGTTGTAGGGGATAGTGTCCGATACGGGGACGGAGTCCATTTTACAAGAGCTGGTGCAGGGAACCAGGTCTACTTCGGTATAAACTTTAATAGAACTCAGTTAATCTAGAATTTCCTATCAATATCTATATTCTTCCAAAACAAGAAAAATAAAATCATAAAATAACAACTCTAATATTATAACTCAATCACCATTAAAATTGTGATCTTAGATGTGTTTTATGTCTTATTGTATTCTTTTTTATTTTATTAGTTTGAGAAATTATTATGAAATAATGTGTGTCAGGGCTGGTTCTGACTATTTTTTCTACTCGGAGAGAAAATAAAAATGACCCATAATATAAAAACTTTAAAAATATGTAATATAAAATTTTTATTAAATTAAACGAATAATAAATTCATTACAATATAAAAATTTCAATATATTTAAGCATACAAATATCTATAAAAAAAATATTGTATTCGAACATTTCTTGATGTAAAATCATTTATGATAGTGTCAACATCAATGTTTTCCAACATATTTTTCTTAGTACATAATATAATATTTGAAAATAAAATAATGATATTATCTAGAATTTAAAAATATATAAAAATCAAAAGAAATAATTTGAAAACGTGATCTACCTAGAATTCTAATAACAGTCTTCAATATGATTCAAGCACCACAATTGATGATAAACAATTGTGACTTTGTGTATGTGATAAATACGATAAATTAAAAAATGAGAATAATAATTTCCAAAGGAATAATAAAACATGGAAGAGAAAATAAACATACTAAATTATATTTAAATGTTTTCCTCTTATCGAGTTTTGAAGAAAAAATCACCGTTAATAAAAAATTTCATTGATATATAAAATCAGGAAAGAGATTTGGTAAATTGATGGTGGGAATTTGGAAAGATCAAAATTAAAGAGATTCAATTTAATTTTTTATTAAAATTTGGGAAAGAAATATTGAATTAGAATTGTATGGGAAGAATATTTTATTAACGCTAACATAAAATTCAATGATAACAAGTGACACCTTAATAAATCTATGGACTCTATTATTTTATTAGGTAAATTATGTGTTTAATACCTAAACTATCAGTTTTCGTATGCTTTAGTACCTAAACTTTTAAGTTTTTTAAAATTATACCTAAAGTTTAGTTTATATTTCATTTTAGTACCATTCGTTAAAAACTTTAGTTTTTTGTTTCATTTTAGTACTCCATTCAAAATTTAACTTTAAGTTTTAAAAAAAATTGAAATTTTAGGTATTAAAACAAATCAAAATTGATAGTTTAAATATTAAATGCATTAAATTTAAAAAAAATAAAAGTTTAGGTATTTAAACGAATAAAAACTAATAGTTTAAGTACTAATAACTTATTTTATTTTATAATTTTTTTAAATTTATTATAAAAAATTAATTAAAAAAATTATACTATTTTTTAATTTGTGGGCCCTGGGCGGGCGCCTCTCCTACCCTGACCCAAGGCCGACCCTGCATGTCATGTTAATGAGTCAAGAAAAAATGACATTGAAAATAAAATAATATATATAATCGTCATTATTTTTTAAAGATTAATGATTAAAATAAAAATAGCTTAAAATTAGTGACATTATTAACAAAATAATTTATTTGATGACTAAATTGAATAAAAAGAAATAGTTTGAATTTTAAGGGTATAGTTTAAAATTTTTATATTTATTTTTTATTATAATTATGTATGGTGTTAAAATATTAATAAAATATAACATATTATATGAAAATAATAATAAAATCATTTATATCATTGAGTGACAAAAAATTTAGTTATTAAATTAAAAAATATATAATGAGTAAAATAAGATAAAAAGTAAAGTTAAGTGAGTACATTATAGAATTTACCCTTTTATTATTATTATTCTTCTATTTGTTGTTCAAAAATCAATATGTGAGCCCAACTCAACTTTTTAACCCCATAACAATGCCACGTGTTCTTCAACGGCTACAAAAATTCTAAAATAAGGCGCCTAATAACCGTTAGATTTTCGTTCAATCAAACGGCCAGAAGTTGGATTTCAAAAAATTATACCGTTTGAGGGACCCGTCCCTTCCAAAACACTGCTGAAAAAAGGAACTGGCTGCAGGTTTAAAAAATTACGAACAAAATTTAACTGAGACAATTAATTCGTTAAACCAAAAGAAAAAGATCAATTCAAAAACTGGAAATCAGCAAAGGGACAACAACATAGATCAACTCAAAGAAGGTTGTTTCATTTGTTTGGCGGTGACGAAAAGAGTTGTAGGGTGGCGACTAGAAGAGACCCAGAAGAGGAGGAGGCGCGAGGAAGCCGTCTTCAGGTGTTCCTTTCGTCTTTGTTTTCCAGCCTCGGCGTAGTTTTAAGCCAGGTCGTTGAACAAGAAGAAGAAGAAGGACCGGAGATGGCTTCTAGAGCGGTTGTTCCTCAGCGTGAAAATAATGGTTGTTTTTTCAAAACTTGGTTCTTGATTCTTTGTGTCTTTGTCTTTTGAATTTCGAGATTTTTGCACTGATTTTGGTTCTGTTCCGTTTGATCTGAGGCTTTTAATATCTTTTTTCTAGTTTCCTTTAGTTAATAAATGTGGAATTGTTTGATCAGTTCCTGGAAATTTTGAAGGGAAAGATATATCTAGGGAATTTGAGAAAAAAGCTGTTAGATGAAAAGCGTGTTTCAGATAAAGAATTACAGACATGAAGTCAGATATAAGATTTATTGTGAAACTTATTCATTGTTCTATATTCTTGAAAATCAGATATTTTTATACGTTCTTTGTTTTCAGAAGAAGTGAAGCAGAGAAATGCAAGAGCAGATGGAAGGAACAGAAGAGTTCTTCAAGACATCGGCAATTTTGTGGATGAACGAGCACCACAAGGAAAGGTAGTTCCACTAAGCATAAAAAATTGTTTCATTTCATTTTTTTTCTCCCTGTTAGTTGTAGATACTTATAGTTGCAAATATCAGCAAAATCACTAATTGCTCTTGGTTTTGCTTGTAGAAACCAATCACTGAAGGAGTTTTTGCTGTTACACAAGCCGTGAAAGGAGCCCAAAGGAAGGCAGCTGACAAGGCCGAGAAACTGAAACCCGAGGATGTGATAGTTATAAGCTCTGATGAAAAAAGTGAGAGAAGTAAACATGTTAGCAAAAAACAAGGATCTTCAAGGAAGCAAGTCAAAACCCTCACTTCAATCCTCTCTGCTCGAAGCAAGGTAGTGAGTCCAAGTGTATATGCAGATCATGTGAAGAATTTGTTGCATTTTTTCTCTTATACTTGTGTTGTTTACTGTTTGTTGGTTGAAATTCAGGCTGTTAGTGGACTTATCAATAAGCTTAATGTTTCAATTGAGGACATTGATGGAGCAGATGCTGGTAATGCGTTGGCTGTCAGTGAGTATGTTGATGATATCTACAGGTTCTACAAGCTGACAGAAGTAATACTCTTTCACTTTTTTTAATATTGATTTTTACTTTCTACTTTATATGAATGTTAATATCAATTTTAATGCAGGATGAAGGCCGAGTACGTGACTATACGGATTTGCAGCCAGATCTCAATGCCAAGATGAGATCAATCCTTGTCGACTGGTTGATCGAAGTCCATCGCAAATTCGAGCTTATGCCAGAAACATTGTATATTACCATGAATATTGTTGATCGATTTCTTTCGATGAAGGTTGTACAAAGAAAGGAACTGCAATTGGTAGGCATTAGTGCAATGCTCATAGCATGCAAGTATGAGGAGATTTGGGCACCAGAGGTACTTACTTTTTTGCGTGCATTTGCATAACTGTGAGGCTTTGCTCTTTTTACTGATATTGTTTCTCTTACATTAATTTCAGGTCAATGACTTTGTTTTCATATCAGACAATGCCTATGCTAGAGAGAATGTTTTGGTCATGGAGAAAAAAATCTTGGATACGTTAGAATGGTACCTAACTGTTCCTACACCGTATGTGTTCCTCGTCCGGTTCATCAAAGCCTGTATTCCATCTGATGATAAGGTAATAATTTGTCGAATGACCCACTATCCTTTTGGAATTAGTTAGTATATACTAATTTGGTTTCTTTTCGGTGAAACGGAATGCAGATTGAGAATCTGGCATTTTACCTTGCTGAGCTTGGTCTGATGCAATATCCAGCAGCAGTTATGTATAGTCCGTCAATGTTAGCTGCAGCTGCGGTGTATGCTGCAAGATGCACCCTTGGGAAAAGCCCTCTGTGGAGTGAAACTCTGATGCACCACACAGGCTACTCGGAAAACCAACTAATGTAGTCTCTCCCTCCCCTGTTCTTTTTAATCAATGTATTAACCATCTTCTGATATAAAGTGTGTGGCTGCAACAGGGATTGTGCAAAACTCTTGGTAAAATTCCACTCAACAACTGCAGAAAGTAAACTCAAGGCATTGTATCGAAAATTCTCGAATTGCGATGCCGTGGCGCTTCTTGCACCAGCAAGAAGTCTTCTGCCGATGCCAATCAATCACGGAGAGTGATTTACCTGATGATTGTGGCTGTTATATTTTGATTAATTTTCAAAGGGGTGTTTCTTTTTTGATCCTTTTGAAGGTAGGATTCTTTTGAATTAGGATTTTAACTTGTTACCAAGTGTGGGTGTTTTATTATTTCTCTCATATCTAATGTAAACATTGGGTCTAATTTAATTTCATCAAAAAGTGTTGTTTGTAATTTCCAGCATTTTGCCTTTCATTGAAATTTCCAGGAAAAAAAAGAATTTTCCCAGAAAAAGAAATGTTCGAATAAAAAATTGTGGTTTCAATAAATTATTACGATGACTCTATCTTACCTAAGCAGCCCAAATCCAAAAACAGAAGAGCTTTTTCTAAAATGGATAAAGTAGAATCCCTATGGGATGAAGTGAGGGAGATCAGCCTAGGAACCACCGTGAACCGCCTTCACTCGCCGCCAACAGCGCTTCAATTCCTCAGAACAAGCCCTGCATAATCTCCAATGCCATCTCTCACTGGCCAGCCCTTTCCCTTTGGCCCAATACTTCTTACCTCCCCACCGCCCTTTCCTCCTCCATCGTATCCCTCTACCTCACCCCCGACGGCCACGCCGACGCCCTCGTCCCCCACCCGTCGGACCCTTCCCTCTGTTTCGTCTCCGCCCACGTCCAACCCACCCCTTTCCCTCAAGCCTTCGACCTCATTCGCCGACCCCCAAAGCATTTAGTAGCATATTTACAGCAGCAAAACGACTGCTTCAGGACTGAGTACGGTGAGCTCGAGTCTGATTGCGATGGCCACATTCCATGGGCTTCCGAGGCCTTAGGCTGCCTCCCGGAAGCCGTCAATCTCTGGATCGGAAACCATCTCTCGCAGACTTCTTTCCATAAAGACCATTACGAGAATCTCTACGCTGTCGTCTCCGGCGAGAAGCATTTTTTGCTCCTCCACCGACCGACGTTCACCGTATGTATGTCAAGGAATACCCAGCAGCTCGATACTCGTATTCCCAGGTTTTTACTTGAAATTGGGTGCTTTAAATTACAACCAGAATTTGGAAACCCTGTTTTGTTTTGTGAATGATGTATTTGATTTACAGGAGAAGGGGGGGTTTCAATTAGAACTCGAAAAACCGGAGAGATATGTCCCATGGTCTAGTGTGGATCCTTGCCCCTGTAAAGGGGAGTCTGAAGCAGGAGAGCTTGAAATTCTCATTGTATTTTAAAGGGCCTAAGCCATTTGAGGTTACTGTCAAAGCTGGAGTTGTTCTTTACTTGTGAGTCTTCCTTCTCCAGTTATGATCCTTTAGAACTGATCATGTTAGAATCATTTTTAAGAACAAGTAAAGTTTAGATCTATTGCAGTGATTTGTATGCTAATAAATGAAACAATAAGCTCTTTGTTTCATTCCCATCTAATTATCCATATGCATTTGTGCATTACACTTTATTTCCAATTCTCCGAATCCGGGTTTCATTGTTTTCAATGAGTATGGTTATTAAGAATTGTGGTTTTCATACCATGTTCAGAGGCTTTATGTGGATAATAATCCCGATGTTTTGTCGGTGTGGTGTAGGCCAAGTATGTGGTTTCATCATGTTAGTCAGAGTCCAGTAGATGACGGATGCATGATCGCTGTAAATTACTGTAAGTATAAGTGATTTCTTTGGTTTCTTATTTGTTGTGATTTTTCAGAAGTTGAAGTGTGCAGGTTTTTATTTGCAGGGTATGATATGCAATTTGATATCAAGTATGCATACTTCAACTTCTTGCAGTCTCTTCCTTGTCGATCAATCATTGATCCTACTACACCATATAGTGAATGTGAGCAGGATTTGGGACCTCATGCTTCTCCCTACCAATTAAACAGTAGATTCTCTGGTGATGAATCTGCAACAACCAATGTGGAGATTGATAAAGACCGCGACAATGTTTAACTACTGACATTTCGTTCGCAATGGTTCTATATAAGTGTGTTTCTTTTGAGGCAGTGAATGCAAGAAAACCGCAACGACTGTGATGCTGCTTTCGGTCGTCCACGACACCGAAATTTTCGTGGTCGAGAGAACTACCGTGTTCTACCTGAAAATGGTGGCAACACTAGAGAGATTCTTTGAAACATTTTTTATTGGTGTTGAATCTTGATGCCCTCAAATAGAGGACATAGAACATGGTTGTAGATCATGAAACTCAGGTTCATATGCTCAGTTAGATTTGGATTTTGTTTGTGAAATACCATCGGCTATATTTTATCTATTATTTACTGATTTTTAAATTTTGTGCGTGAACCTCTGTGGACCGTATGTTGGACAGATGATAGGAATATATAATAATACAAATCTAGAGGAAACCCAATGAAAAACAAGCATGATGAGAGCCGTCAGAGGGGAAAGTTTCTCTATGTTTATTTCAATGGTTTTGGTAAACCATTTTTTAGCTGTTTCTATTTCCATTATAAATCCATTATGTAACTAACAGGAAACAAAACCAGCCAAAGAAGCTCCAATTGTGAAAGATGGAAGGGGGCAACTTTGTCTTCCAAGGGTTACCCAGCCATGGCCTCTGACCTGTGGGACTACGGTGACACAATGCTCCAGAGTTGGCCACCAGTTAAATGCCATCGCCCCTCACCAACAGCCGATCTTAGTAGGCCATCACCGGTTACACTTGAATCAATATGCCCTTTGTTCCATTTGATCTGAAAACCAAGCCAGTAGAAGGGTAGAGAACTGTCTATGGGAATGACTATAACATTTGTAGATATCAGGTAAATCACCATTTTTAATGTTGTTTCAAGCACAATTTGTAGATCCCAACGATGCTTTCTATAATATTACAGGAACCTGGAGAAATGGAAGCTGATCAGTTTGTAGGGATTGGTACAAAGTTTGACAACAAAAGTGGCTTTAGTGATAGAATCAACCGTTGTCGAAACATCGATTGTATCAGATAATAATCCATATGCATTCCTTGATTTAACCTTGTATCTGTGTGCTTGTGTTTCATTATGATGACGGAAACTGGGAACTGTTGGCACCATGGGCTGGTTGTGAGGTAAATGCAGCGACTAAGTTCGTCGTGGGCGATATGGACCTGGTTTATCATATTGCCTGGCATTAAAGATTACATCCACAATGGTGGGTTCAAGAAGGATGTGCCATTGTTGCAGGAAGTAGTGGTAATGGAAGAAGTAGGGCACTTCAACCACATTGAAAAAGCCGATGAGATTAACTACCACATTTACGACTTCTTCCAGTTTGATTGGCTTTTTTTATCCTTAAATCCTTCCATGTTCTACCTATATCTAATAAAATTTGGCTATCTTAAGGACTCTAATCGAACATATATCTAATAAAATTTGGCTATCTTAAGGACTCTAATCGAACATATATCTAATAAAATTTGGCTATCTTAAGGATTCTAATCATCGCTTTATGCTCAAATAAGGTTCAAATCTTAGTGTTGTGAATTTCCATCGTTATACCCCCCCCCAAAAAAAAAAACCATCCATCGTTCACACATGATCAATCCTTTTGCATTAAACCGTTCAACAAATAGAAACAGATCCCGAAAGAAATCCTCCAAACGTAAGTGAATATTTTATACTAATGCAATAATAATTAAACAACAACAAAGCAATGCCTAGCGTTGGGAGAAGACAATGCTGAAGGCAAAGGCAAACATAGGGAAAAAAGAATGGGTGGAAACCAAATACAGGGAAAAAAACAATGATGTAATGACCTACTGTTACAAACTTAATGATGCATGATGGAAAAAAACCCCGGCATAATTACAACTAATTAGCATAACAGAATCCTAAGCAAGTCAATTTAGGTTTCTAAAGAAGCTCTATCATCAGGGCCGGCGAGCATGATCTGGCATTTAAAAAATATAGATATATAAATGAATAAATAAATCGTAGGTTTCTTCTACGACTACAAAGCAAAATTTTGGAGAGCCACAAAACTTACATTGCAGTCAAAAGCAAATCTCCTGCCAAGCATAATGGCAGCATTCCTCTCTCTCTCCGATTCAAATGCCAATACAACTGAAAACTCTTTCTTTGCTTGCCAAAACAATGCTTGTGCCGCTGCATTTCCGCCCCCTCTAACTCCACACAGCTAAAGCATATATAAGCACAAGAGGTTATGAAACAAACACGGTATATATATATATGTGTGTGTGTGTGTGCGCGCGAATATCAGAAATATCATGTTTTGTATCAATTTGTCAATTATTTGTACCAAGTTTTTGGCTATGTTACTCTAGTTCTTCCTTTTCATTGGAGAACCTGTGCCGACACCCATGTCTGAAACACTGGGACATACCAGTTGCACACATATATTCATATCTTACGCTCACCCCGTCTCTAAGCAACTTGGGTTCCATTTCACTCCTTTTGTCAGTGCCTAATATGTATTATTTCTTCTAAAAAAAATAATACTCCAAATCAAGGAACAATGTGAAGGATATATGTAGAATCATCCCCAAACCACAAAATTTCTCTCTTTCGCCTCTTTACTGTTTGAGAGAACACAAAAATCTTTTATTGCTGAGAAATTTTACTAGACTTAATACCTGCATTGAGCTGGAATAATATTCTTTAGAGAGTATTGCATTGCCTTTACATAACTTCATCCTCATCTTTCCCACATGTAGTGCATGAATAGATTCTGATGGATGATCTTCACCATTCATTTGGGTAACAATTACCTATATAATATATATATATATATATATATATATATATATATATATATATATAAAGAGTAATGATATAATATTAGAAGCCAAAAAAATGAATAAGTGGTTAAAATCTATACAAAAGATACAATAAAATGCACGTATATAAGAAGCAAATACAAATTTTTAGCAAATACATGTAACATATTCTCATGTACCAACTGGCCTCAAACAAGTGAAAAACTGATGAGATGAAAAAAAGTCAATTAATGATGTTAAAAGCTTTAAATCTTTTTTGGCATCTCATTCCCTGACCCAAAACCAGATGCAGAGAGACACTGATATAACAAGAGCTATTAGGATTGTGGAGTCTATATGGTCAATGTGTAGTAGTGTCAACAAGCAAATCTGGGTTTAGGTAACCAAGCAACCAGCACTTGCATTCGAGGTTGAAGTTGGACTGGAAGTTTTGCTTGGTGTAGGAACTCTAAATTCAACACTATTCTACAATTTTAAGGCTTTAAGACCTTGAAGGATTTTTTAAATTTTAAAATTCTCACTAGGATAAAATAAGTTTAGATCTTCAACGCTCCAATGAGCTGCAGCAACAGGAGAGATTTTTCACAGATCAATGCAATATAAGAAGAAATAAACAGAGAAGGGGTCATTTCCCCAAGGAACCACAGTTAGAAAGATAGCAATTGCAGAACATCTTAAAAAGTGAAGTTTAAGGTGGAAACTCATTCTGCTCTGGAGAACTAAAAGAAGTTCGCTTAAGTAAGATTTTAACTAAAAAAAATTATAAATCAATAGAAAGATACAACAATCAAATCCTATTTGAAGTACCCAAAACAAATAAAGGCTAACACTACTCTTATAGCCATGTAAGGGATACTGTTGTGAAGCAGGACAACATACATTGAATTCAACATCATGTTTCCGCACAAGTGCCTCCACATAGTTCCCCAAACCAGCAGCTGCTCTCAATAACAAAAAGCAAGAGTTACAAATCTCGATAAATAACGAGGTAAAATCTTCAACAAAAAAACCCTAGCAAACCTGGATCAATAGCACCAGCAGTTGTTAATATGATTAGCTCGCCATCATAAATAATCTCGACCTGCAAGATTCGACCAACATCAAAAGGCTCCGGAGCATAAACTGATTTGCTGGCACCTGGATAAAGCAAGTAGACAAATATATCAGATCCAAAAAGGAAAATGATCGTTCTATTGCCCATAAGAGTCAGGATTAGCATCTCATCTCAATAATGCTCATTTTGTAAATGTTTTCCGTGTAGGTTACCAAAATTATTTTGTTATGGTAAATATTTGTACTCGGGTGTGAGCATCAGACGCGAGTATGTTATCCAAGATGAGTATGCTAAATTATTTTAAAGGTTTCTCCAGGAGGGTCATATCCCCATATCCATATCTGAATATACAAATATGCTTCTTCTCTAGCATCTAAATAGTATGAAATTAAAAGCAACAGATGAAAATTCAAGCTCAAGCTGAAGTCGTAAATCTTTCATCAAAACAGACCTAATCTGTCCATAAACAGAATGTCATAAAATCTTTCTTAGATGCATGATGGTTCTCAAGAGACTCATTTATATGAGAGTTGTACATAAAGGCTAAGTAATAAACAAAAATATCAACTAATCCGGTCACCAACTTTAAAGTCAAATTCTATATGACCATCCTGATCCTAAACTCTGCAAGGCAGAAAGGATCTAACCTTGAATTTATCTGTAAAGATATTAAGAAATAGAAACCTAGTTCCCAAATGAATGAATTGAAAGTAGCAGAGGATTACCAATCAGTAGTAACAGCTACCTTCTGTTTTTACATTGAAAAAAAACGAGTAAAATTTATAATAGCTGTACCTATACTGCCTACCAGGGAAAAGATGACACAAAAATCATGTTCTATCTAAAGTAATTATTATAAATCCAGAGGCTTAATAGACAATATAAGCACAATATTTTAAAGTTCATTGAAAAGTTCAAGGAAATATGATAAACCTCAGCTCAGGTTACAGTAACAGGGAGACCAATTCCACTGATTTTGATGGGACAAACTATTCGATTTTCAGTACCATAAGATAACATGCTATACCATTGGATAATATTTGCATTTCAGAACGTCTAGCGGCATGCTTGAACATGGATGATTCTACTTAGCATGCATAACCTCCGACCTTAATAAATCAAAATTATATTTTCTGATAAAGTATTTTAAAATTGTATGACAGGCAACAAGATTTCAACATGTTATGACATTTATATTTTTTTTTTATCAAAAAAACCAGTTAGCCATGAATCTAACTTCAAAAGAAAAAGCTTGCCATGCATCAAACACCACCTGTTAACCTTAAACATAGAGAAGAAAGAATCAATGGCTATCTTTACCTGATATAAGCTCCTTTTTGCCACCTTCAGATGAAATACGGTACCACTGAATTGAGCATTTGGAAAGCTCTGGAGAAATATCAGAACAAGGTTTAATCCGCAAATATGAACCTAAAATTTCAGCACCATCTAATTCATACAAATTAGATAAATTTCCCCCAACTCTCTTGCTTCTTGCCAGCTGCAAAACCAGTCACGGAAAGCAGAAGGTTAAAGAAGTAAATGATTAAAAAAAAAAGAATGGAACACAATCATATGCACCTGTCAATTCCACACAAATGCCTACAAGAAACTAGAAAATAAATGTAACAAAAGAGTTAAAATCAAAAACCTTCAAGCCGGATACCATACCAGTATATTACTACTAAGTTATAAAAAAATGAGAAGTACCACACTAGTTCTACGTAATCAGTAATTAAAATGGAACAACAAACTTATGAACTTAGGATATGATTACTTTCTTCTTCTTATTATTAGGCAAAAATGCATCAGAGGTCCCTGTACTTTTAAAAGAAAACCAATGTGGCCCTTGTATTATTTTCTCTCAATGTGTCCCTCCAACTCAGAAAATAAACCCAATATGGCCCTTTAACCAACATTTTTCGTCGTTGGTTACGATGCTGACGTGGCAGTTCACTGTACTGATATGGCGATCAACAGTGGTTGATAACGTGGCGGATCACATGACAGATAGGCTAAATTGGTAACTCAAACATGGCAGATGGACTGCCACGTCAGCACCGTGGATCGCCACAACATCACCGTGAACTACCACGTCAGCACCGTAACGGTCAACGACGGAAAAAAACGTTGGTCAAAGGACCATATTGGGTTTGTTTTCTGAGTTAGAGGGCTATATTGAAAAAAAATATGAGAGCCACATTGATTTTTTTCAAAAGTACAGGGACATCTTATGCCTTATTATTATTATTTCTTTTTTCTTTTTCTTTTTTTTTGGGGGGGGGGAGGGATCTACTAGGGATGAAGTCCGTAAGTCCGTTTGGATTGGCACAAAACTGTACAATCACGTGTATGGCATTTTGAAACAGAATGCATAAGACTGTTTCAAAAGGAAAATCAGGGTCTTATCTAAGCTGTAGATGATATAATATTCACTGTTTCAGTCTTATTTTATATTTCTTAGAAATAGAGGTAATAGACATCTAAATTTGTCCAAGCATGTGAAATATTCATCAGAACCCCAAACATATGAAGGCCTATGCTGAAACCAGAGAATTACAAATCAATGCATTAACCCAAAGAGCATTGACCTTCCCAAATTTTTAGTTTCAGAATGTCCTACAACAAAGCAAATACCAATATGATAAAGGACTAGAAAATGAGAGAGAAATGGAAATTGTTTGGCTCAACATAGTACCAGAAAATAAAATGATTTAAAAAATACTTTAGAAGAACCAAGAAGAATATACAAATATTCAACTAATGGAAATAGAATGGCTGGAAGAAACTGATTAACTAAACATGATAAAAGGTAAAACCTCTTTCAGAAGAAGTAGAGAATGCTTAGACTTCTCTGCAAGTTGAATCCTTAATGCACGAAGCTCATGTTCCATATCCATAACCTGCAAAATGTTATAGGTTTAACTCATCCATTATTTCAACTAAAAATGAATTGAAACGGGTAAATCTAGCAGAAATGGTGTCAATTTAATTTGTCATGCTGCAAAGCATACATGCTTCAGAGGTGGCTTCTACATATATCACTATAATAGATTTGATAAGATTTGTTTACTTTGTAAGTACCCTTAAAATTAACATGCCTATCCATAGCTTGATTCATTTTGAAGCCAAAGACAAGCCATTTTTCAATTAGAGAGCCCTATGGGAGAAACCAAGCAAAAAATTTAAGAATGCAACACTTCAACACAAATCCTAATGAGCATATACCCAATGTTTACATAAGAGTCTGCTCTGTCCTCATAAGTCAAGACTCCAATATTCATGCTAAATTCAAATTGCATCATTTAATACTATGCAATATGCATCCCACTCCATCGTTTCTTCACCCTAAGTCTTGAGGAATGCCACAGAAAAAACAACCAAGAGGATGCTATTTTTTTATAAGAATAGAAGGCCTCGTTAAAAACCCCCTTCATGATTAATGGAGCTCATAAGAAGCTCCTTAATCAGCGGAAGGAGAAAAAGAGTATCTTAGAACTTCATTAAAATCATAAAAAGTACATAATGAATTACAACACCCTAAAACTCCCTAAATGGGAAGTAGAAAACCAAAAAAACATCCATAAACAACAACACATAAATCAACCTATTCCAACCTTAGCTAGGACATCTGCCTCTAGGTTAGCTGTCCTATTAACCCATCTAACAACACCTTCAAAAACTTTAAGTCTATCAACAATATCTTTAACAATAGAAGCATAAACATCTGGACATAATTCAACTTTCTTAATCCAGTCCACTGCCACCCTGCTGTCACTCTCAATAATTAAACGATCCTTTATCAGCTCTCGAAAAGAGACAAAGAACCATAAACCCTTTTGAATAGCTTTTAATTTCATCAATGTAGGAAGATCCGGACCAGCAGACTCCTTGAAAGAGCCTAAGATCAAACCAGAATCATCTTTTAAAACTCCTCCTAACCCACTTCTCTTCCAGTCACTAGTAGTAGCAGCATCAACGTTTAATTTGATATAGCCCCTGGGAGGTGGAGACCAAGGGAACTTAGATACAATCGGATTAGAGTAGTAAGAACAAGAATCCCCTAACGAAGGATCAAATATAAGTGAATCCTTAGGGATAAAAACCTCTTATACTTAGCTAAGAACCATGAAGCAAGCCTAAACCTTGCAAAGAAGAAGAATTCTGCCTGGTCTAACTTCCCCCCTTCAAACACGATAGAGTGCCTGATTTTCCAAGTGGTCCAAAGGACAACCCCTGGAATAAATGTCCATATAGTTGAGTTAGTCTTCAAACCTTCCCAGGCTAGGAGAAAGCTTTTAGCATTTTCATGCAAAACAGAATTGATCCTCCAAAACTTCATAAATTTATTCCATAAAGACCACACAACCGAACAAGTAAAAAATAAATGAGAGGAAGACTCTTCCACCATCTTGCAAAGAGGACATAACACATCTTCAATACCAAGTGGATGCTATCATAATGATTTTCATGTTTAGAAGAAAAATATTCAGTACCAGCAGGTCTATTCAATAATAAATCTTTCCATCCGGTAATCCTATCTATATAAGTCATACTTGGTCACCTATTCTCTTTAAAGAATGGTATTGATCATTGTTGAAGCTTAAACATATTAGTTGGACCACTTTCTATATGCTTAAGTGTTTAGGACAATTGGTCACCTAATTTAACATGGTATTAAAGTCCATGTGTGTTTTTTTTTACTGCACAACCCCAAGTAGGGTCAACCACCCCTAGTTAGGTTGTCCACGTGTAGGCCATTAGTGAGCAACACATAAAAGGGAATGTTATTTGTTGTTATATCATATTATTAAATCTTGGGTCTCCTGTGGCTCTATATTCAAGTTGGGCCCCTCACCTATTGCCTACTGGTTTTAGGTTGGATGGTCAACAATCATATGAACAAATTTTATTCAAGAGAGGACCATGGTCATAATGTGTCTTTGGTAATTAGTCTTTAAATGACAACAACATCAACAATAAAACCACTCAAATATTAGGGTACTTTACCTTACCCAAGACAAGCCCTAGATTTAAATTAAACGATATTAGCATAAACCAAGCACACGGTAATAAACGAAAAATTACATTTGTTGTTTTTTCACATGTAATATATTTTATTTTTATCTTTAAAGATGGATTTTTCCTTAACAAAATCCAAAAGAATGCTTAACAAGGCTTAAGCCATTATTATTATTAGGGGCTATGAAACAGGGATTAAACAAGAAAACTCATCAATCCCCACCAGCCATCCTGACCTCCAGAGAGATGATAAAAGTACTCCAAGTCTCCAACATTGTTTTCCATATTTAAAATACATAAGAGAAAATATATTCTAACATCTTTGCACTTCATATACTGTGAGTTATATTACAATAAGGATTAATTATTAGTATTTTATGAGTTATATTACGATTATGATTAATTATTAATACTTTATTTTCTTAGTAACTCTAGAAAACTATTTTGTAGAAATTCTATCCTATCTAGGACACACAACTAAACTTGTATAAAAACAGCATTGCAGTAACTTCTCAATTTACAATAAGAAAGAAAAAAATATGTTTTTAATGAATCCTATTTCCGCATGGTATCAGTTGCCAGCGGTCTTGATCGCCCGATTGCTTCCGTCACTGTTTTCCTTGTTATCTTTCTCTGTCGACGTTGTTACCATTCTGATCAACAAATCGTTGCTTTGCTTCGCCGTATATCATCGCCTGCACTCCTTTGCTCAGCAACCCGAATTAGCGTCCAATCCTCGTTCGTCAACGCTCTTTGCTTGTTCGTGGGATCTCCCTCTCATTAATCGTGATTACAATTTGAATAAATTAGCTGCAAACCTGCTAATTGGAAGTGTCCGATTAATCAATTGCGGACAATGGTTCTATTCGGATTAATCAGCATATTGTTTTATCTCCTGTACTTTATGTTCCGAATTTGACTTGCAAAATTCTTTCGGTTAGTAAATTGTCTGCGGATTTGGGCTGCATTTCCTGATTTAACTTTGATATTTGCGAATTTCAGAATTTGAGCTCGGGGATAATGATTGGTACTGCTAAGCGTCGTGGTGGACCTTACATTCTTGACTCCCCTCCTCCAAACTACAAGCCCTCGACTAGTGTGTCCTCCTTTGTTTCAATATAGCCATCACCTAATGATGTGTTTGTTGAGATTGTTTTATGACATTTTAGGTTAGGTCACCCCAGTTTTATTTATCTTGTCAAGTTGTTCCCCAAACTCTTTATTCATAAAAATCTTGCATCTTTTTCATGTGATATTTGTCATCTTGCCAAACACATTCACAACACATATCCTCCTTCTCCATACCGTTCTTCCAAGCATTTTTCAATGATACATAGTGACATTTGAGGTCCCTCTAGTGTCAAAAGCTTAAATGGTGTTCGTTGGTTTGTTTATTTTATTAATGATCATTCTCGTACAACATAGACTTTTCTTATGCGGGATAAATCTAAGGCAAGGGATATTTTTAAACGGTTCCACAAGATGATTGAGAACCAATTTCAGAGTTCTATTGGCATATTTAAGTCTAATAATAATAGTGAATATTTTTCTCACTCGTTGGGGTCTTTCTTTTAGAAAAAAAGAATTGTCCATCTCACTTCCTGTGTCTATACACCTTAACAAAATGTTGTTGTTGAACGAAAAAATCATCATCTTCTTGAGGTAACCTGAGCACTTCTTTTTTCCACTCATGTTCCTACATATCTTTAGGGAGAGGCTCTCTTAACTGCCACCTATCTCATTAATCGCATGCCCAGTAAAATCTTTGGTTTTATAAGTTCCAGGGATGTTCTTTCCCAAATTTTCCCTCACTTTAAATTGTTTCCTACAAGTGTTCCTCTTCGTGTCTTTGGTTGTACCGTTGTTGTTCATGATCATAACCACACTGAGTGTAAACTTGCTCCTCGGACAATCTAATGTGTCTTTGTTGGTTACTTTTCTCTTCAAAAGGGTTATCGGTGTTATTCTCATTCCACTAAGAAATTTTTTATATATATGGATGTCACCTTCCTTGAACATAAACCTTTCTTCACTAAATCTGAAATCCGGGGGGAGAGTGAGTGTGAATTTAAGTTTTTTTCGGTTAATGTCGAACTACCCATCAACCTCTCACCCATTAGACTCTCCTAAAACATCAAATTCACCTAACACCACTACCACACCTGAGATTGAAAAAATACTCCAGACCATTAATCCATTGGACTCTCCTAAAACAACAAATCCATATGTGTCACCATATCTTACCTACAAACATCGACCCAAACACATCCATGTTCCCACACGACCTGCGTAGTGCCAAGAGCCAGAACCAGGTTTAAATACCTTGGAAAATGAAGAAGGCAATAAGAGTAATTTAGGTTGATACTAGTGAGTTACCAATTGCTCAAAGAAAGAGTATGAAGAAGGCGATAGAAAGAAATTATTTATTCCAGAGACAATAAAAGCAGTTCTAAAAACTCCCGAATGGAAGAAGGCAATAGAATAACTCTCTGCTCTTGAAAACAACAAAACCTGAGTAATTATTGATCTTCTTAAAGACAAGAAATCAATTAGCTGCAAATGGGTCTTTACTGTGATATACAAGGCAAATGGCAGTGTTGAGCGGTATAAGGTTGTACTCGGGGCAAAGGGGTTTACTTAGACTCATGGAGTACACTATCAAGAGACTTTTTCCCAAATTGCGAAGCTCAATACTGTAAGAGTACTATTGTCCTTAACAGTAAATAAAGACTGGATACTTCATCAATTGGATGTTAAAAACGCATTCCTCAATGGTAATCTTGAAGAAGAGGTCTATATGTGGATTCCACCAGAGGTGCAGGTACAATCTGAAAATCAACAAGTATTAAAATTGTTGAAGTCTCTATATGGTTTAACAGTCTCTTTGTGCTCGGTTCGACAAATTCATGAAAGTATTTTTGCAAGACAACTATAAGTAATATCAATATGATCATACTTTGTTTGTCAAAACCACTCCAAACAAGAAAAAGACAATCTTAATTGTCTACATCGATGACATCATCATTACATGTGATGACTCAGGAGAAATCAAGAAATTGAAGGCGTTGCTAGCAAGAGAATTCGAAACCAAGGACTTACTTGAGATATTTTTAGGGCATGGAAGTGACATGATCGAGAGAAGGGATTGTCATAAACCAACAGAAGTACATTCTAGACTTACTCTCTGAAACCGGAATAACTGGTTGCAAGTCTTCGGAAACTCCCATGGAAGCAAATCTAAAGCTTAGGAAAAATAGGAATCCAGTAAATAAGGACCAATACCAAAGATTAGTTGGTAAAGTCATTTATCTGTCACTTACTAGGCCAGACATAACCTTCTCTGTTAGCATTGTGAGTCAATTCATGAATGAACCCAGAGAAGAACATTTAGAGATGGCATATCGAATTTTGAGGTATTTAAAGATGATACCATAACATGAATTAATTTTCATAAAACATGAAGATAGAACAATCATGATTTTCTCCGATTAAAGCTAGGCTAGAAAATTAACAGATAAGAGATCAACTACGAGTTATTGTTCATTTTTTTGGAGAAACTTGGTGACATGGAGAAGCAAGAAACAAGTCGTGGTTTCCATAAGTAATGCTGAAGCAGAATATCGGGCGATAGCACTCGGAATCTGTGAAGGTGTTTGGTTACAAAGACTCCTAACTAAACTAGAGGTGTGAAATAGAACCTACTTTAACCTTTAGAGTGATAGTAAGTCAGTTATAAGTATTGCTAAGAATCCAGTTCATCAATACAAAACCAAACATGTAGAGATCGACAAACACTTCATCGCCGAAA
Source organism: Hibiscus syriacus (assembly GCF_006381635.1). Taxonomy (NCBI): domain Eukaryota; kingdom Viridiplantae; phylum Streptophyta; class Magnoliopsida; order Malvales; family Malvaceae; genus Hibiscus; species Hibiscus syriacus. The sequence continues at coordinate 3,677,947 of NW_024061783.1, forward strand.
AGGTGAATAGTGGGGCAGTATAACTAAATTATGTCTCTTCAAAAGATCAACTAGTCGATGTCTTGACTAAGGCGCTTCCAAGGATCAACTTCAACGAGATTACATCCAAGCTGGATCTCTATAATATTTACTCCCCAGCTTAAGGGGGAGTGTGAGTTAATATTACAATTAGGATTAATTATTAGTATTTTATGAGATGTATTACGATTAGGATTAATTATTAGTATTTTATCTTATTAGTAACTCTAGAAAACTATTTTGTAGGAATTCTATCCTATCTAGGACACTCAACTAAACTTGTATAAAAACAGCCCAGCCATAATTTCTCAATTTACAATAAGAAATAAAAAAACATATTTTTCATGAATCCTATTTCTACATCTACGAGTATGAGTTTGTAGGACTAAGAGATTGTGAATTACTACAGCAGACACATATAACATGCACAATGAACAAAAAAGGTAAGCTGATTTTCATGGTTAAAAAATTTGAGCCAGCAGTATGTCAGAAACCAAAAGCGACTTAAAATAATTTTATTTTTGAATATTTAAGAAAAAAATAATCAGTATCTGAGATAAACCTTGCTTGGTTGGTGCAGCATTTTGATCCGTCTAGCCTCTTGAACCTCCTCCATTAATTCTTCCAGATCCTGAAATCCATGGAAAATATTTGCTCACATACAAAAAGACAAAAACAGAGAAAATTGTCACACTAGAAAGAACACATAGCAGAAACCTCTATGATGAATGCAGTAGGTTCACAAGAAAACAATATAATATGAAATTTGTATTAAGTGATAGCAAAATATATTTTCACAGTTAATGGCTTAATGCAATGTGGAAAGAGAGGAGTATAAGTACAATGCTAGATTTATTTAGAGATAGAACTTTATCAATGCAAATTTCAATTAGCTTTAAAAATTCAATAAGCAGAATATTAAACAGAAACCTGTTTGCCTGATGCTCGAGACATTTGTTCTCGCTCCTGAAGGGCCTCTTCCACTCTCTGAACTGCTGCTCTAGCATTCTCAATTTCAGCACGAGCAAAAGCTCTTTCATTATCGACAAGTTTCTTAGCATCTTCCGAAGCCTATTTGGAGACACAAGTATGCAACGTAAAGCAGTAACAGAAGAATTAGCATCTTATATGCATTGCAGTAGAAAAAGGGAGTGAAGCAAATAACTCAAGGACCCAGGCAAAGCATGTTTAGATATCCCAGATATTACTACAGCAGCCTTCTTCTAAAATAATATGGGTAGTTCAGGTTCAAGGTTTTCTTTTCTTTCTTTAATTCTCAAAACACATTTCTAGAAAGCAAATAAGTTAGGAACGTAATTTCTAACATAAGATTATATTTGAATAACTTAAACTGAAAAACAAAACTTGAAACAATGTGAATACAGATGAAAACAAATAAATAGCATTATTTTTTAGAAATGGGGTTCCTTGAGAACAGTTCCCTCAAAACTGTTCATTGAAAAAAAAACTTATAGTTTTGAGAACAAAAATAGTTCTGAAAACAAGAAGTAGAAAATAGACCTTCCCCAGAAAAACTTGAGAGAAATATAAAGATTTCACAATTAGGAATGCAAGTCTTTTCATTCCTTGCCTAGATGAGGGTTAACAATCAGGAGAAACTGGGAAAAGAATATAAAAGATTGCCAGTATAATCAGAAAGCAAAGTACCAAGCATTCTACCACCATTGTACTATCAGTAACTGTTTCATGACAGCAACCAGAACAAGGTGAAAACGAAGATACAAATTTAGGAGAGAAAATATTAAAGTCAAGGTTAGGTTCATAAAGAATAGATGAAATAATCAGTTACGTGCACCGTTTAAATGAATAGCAAGCACAACATTTTCTAAACTATTATTTTTATTCAAAATTTAAATTGGATATCCTCACACTCCATTTCCAGATATCAATTTGAGGACTTGAGAGAGCCATAATTTAACTGATATCATTCCAGCTAAAAAGATCTGTAGTTCAACATAAGAAAATGCTTTTTCCACTAAACTATAATAACTAACCAAAAGGTGTCATACTTATTCACTATTCAGCTAAATCTCTCTTCATGGGTACTTCTAACATGAAATACTGAAAGCTCAAGTGAGACAAATGCATCACTGGCTTTTTGAGATAAGACATTTATATTTTCAAAATTTTGATCAAAATTAAGTATCTCTCTTACCAAAAACACACTTATGAAGCACAACATGGATATGTAACAAATAATGTATTTGATTGTTAAGCATTTTTGGATACATTGATCAATGTTACAATTATACTTTCTTGAACAAATTTATTATGAAATAAGTGAAAAGGATGACAGATCATCCAGCATTTATCATAAGTTATATTACCTGCTTCAGGAAAGTTGCTAGTTTCTTCACTTCTGCCTTTTCTTGAATCAACTCTCCTTCTCTTTGAGTAAGTTGAACTGCCAGAGCTTCCACCTGGGGAAGTAACCATAACTCAAAGCCTTACTTGAAAGATTTAAGGCAATAAACAAACTAAGAAACCAAATAGATGGATTCACTAGTAGCTGAACCACAGAAAGCGGTAAAGATATGATCAGGGATTAGAAGAGAATCTCAAGCATTGAAGGATTTTCTTGCTGCTTTTTTTTATATCCATTTCCCCAACCAAAAGGTTGAGAAAAACACACATTCTCAATGCTGATATATTCAAATAAGATGAACAATTTTCTCCTATAAAAGAAGTTGGCTTCATATCTAACTACACTATAGATGATAGGTGTAAATTTAACAACACTTTCCATGCTATTTCTAAACCCAAATCCTTCTTTAATAGAAGGCTCCAATGGGTATAGCATATCACATTAAGTGCAAAGTAAACTCCAGACCTAGTGCTTTACCAATAATAACAAAGGGGAAAATGTTTGGAACAATATTGAGACAAATGATAATAGCATCCTTGAACCTAATAACTGAAGCAACAAATCAACAATCACACCCTTAAAGTTACAGCATTTTCTTCCTAATATTTCACCATGAACATTATTTCCTATGCACCAAAACTAATAGCGAAGTTATATTCAAGTAAAAATTAGTAATGAATTTTAAATATGGAATATATTATTTGAAAAATTGCCAGTGGTAAAAATTCCACAAATAATATTAGAATCATAAAAAGTGTCCCTTGTGGTATATTTAAAATTTTAAAATGTAAATAAATGTGATACTTGTCAACAATTTAACCCTGCTTGTGGGAAAAAAATTACAATGGCAATGTACCTGATAATAATCCTTTTAAATATTAGCATATAACTTCCAAAACAATTGTAAATAGGACTGGCACATCACTGACGGGTCACAATTCAATGATAGAACCACAAAACATAGAACACTAACCATGGCAATAGCTTGCACTACATCATCCTTGTTTCTTCCAGCGACGCACCCTTTTAAAGATTCCAGGGCATCCCTAAGCTTCTTCAAAAGGACATGTTTCTCCAGTGAAGCTGCCTCTCTAAGTCTAGCCTGAATCCAGTAAATAAATATAGTTTGTTTGTATGACAATCTGTATAGATTAAAATTTAATAATAGTTCCAAAGCTTCTCAACTGTTAAAAGAAACAACAGACAGAGACGAATCACTTGCACCAACAGACTACATAGAGACCCAACCTAGTTCTTCAATCCAGAGATACTCCAAGGTGCATAAACAAATCATAAGAACCTATAAACCAAAATTTATCATCCAGCTGACCTTATTGTCACACAAACAGAACACTGAGCTAACCTTTTATCTTTAGATTTAAGCACAATCCAAATTAAAACGTAGTTCCCAACAATCTACCTCAAATTCCATGGATTCTTCGCAAGGAAAAAATAAGTCAATCTAAGAAGGTGTAAAAATTAAACAAATGTCTTAAGCAATCTATCTAAGAAACCTGCATAAATTAAATTTGAAAGAATTTGACCTCTTCAGACAACTTAGCAGCAGCAGCTAACCCCTTCTCAAACTTATTAGCAAGGTCACGAACAGATAGACGGTTCTGCTGGTCCAACAACAATGTGGTCTCCCGAGCAACAACCTCCTTCATAGACAAAACTTTAGGATCTCCTTTGGCATTCACAATCTGATTATTTGCCCCAATTTTGTAATTGGGAAAACGACTTGAAGCAAATATTACATCAGCAGATACAGCTGGACGTGCTTCCTTTTGCACAGTATCACCAAAATTCCTACTTACCCTCGTCATTGTTCTGAAACCACACTCTGTTATATCACCAACAGAAAAGGGGATTTAAAATTAGTAATAAGATAATTGAAAATTCATTATGAAGAATAAGCTTTTGAACAGTTTGAACTAAAATGTAGATCACTACTAGCCAACCTAAATTAATTCAGTTAATTAATTATCTAATTAGTTATAAACATCTAACTCAACAAACGGATTTTACTCATATAATTTTAAGTTTGGTAAATAAGCACATATAAAATACATTAGTATTCCCATCATGCCTCTTAACAAAAACAAAATGATAGAAATTTTAGATCATTTAAAAAAAAACTCTGAACGCCAAAGCAAAACGCCACATTAAACACGTGTACAACAGGGGGAAGAGGAACCATAAAACTAAAAACACGATAATGTATAGTTCTATGAAACCCTAACTCAAGCAAAATTTTAAAATAACAAAGGAAAAAAGAAAAAGAAAATTGGAACTTACAGATCATGAAAAAAAAAAGTAAAGGAAAAGGAAAAATCAGCAGCGGAATTAGAATGTTGGATCAGCTAGAATGAAATGGAACTGAAGTTTTAGGAATTTGCAGAGAAATCTATATAAATGATTGACGAGGAAAAGAAAATTAAAGAGAAAATTGCAATGAAGGAAGACTGAGGAGATTGTTGATTCTGCTTTTTTGAAATGGTAAAGGCAAAAACATGAAGATAGGAGCGAAATGACAAACCCGCCCTTCCTTTTTGTCTATGGATTATTTTAGGCTTACTAAAAAAATAAATGTTTAAGTTGCATTTTAAATTGACTTTTGGTGGCACTTTAGGTTTTGGAGTCTGGACGTTACTGGCGTTAAATTTAACCGTTATTTGATATATATCATGCATATAAAATTTTATTTTTTTATTAAAAATTACTTAATATTATAATTTTAAAAAATTTAAAATTTATTTCTTTCACCGTCAATTGACTACCGTTGATTTGTAGTCATCACTGTTGATACTATCAGAATTGCCTAGCCGTCACAGCTAAAACTCAGTCTCCATCAACTGTGAAACTACACTTATTTTGATTTTTAAGTTTTCCTTTGATGTTTTATGATGATTCCAACAACTCCGACTATTTGTGCGTTATATGGCCGTTACTATTGAGTTCCCCGTCCTACTCTAAACAAAACTCGACCTGTGATGACCATTCGCCGTCGAATATGGGAGGATGGGAGCGAGAACATTTAATGATATGCATCTAAAAGTGTAACGGAAAGAATATTAGGCATCTATTTTTAACGAAAAATTCTTTAGGCACCAAAAGTCAATTTGAGTTATAATGCACTTATTTTTATATTAAACCATTGTTTTATTACTTCTCAAATTTCAATATTTTTTTTCTAAAATACTTAAACTACCTTAATTTCATGAGTATTAAATAATGGGTAAATTATACCATGAACACTTAATTGTAGAAAAATTTAATCTGATAATCAGTTTTATAATTTTGTCGATAACATGTATGTGGCAGAGGAATTGATGTAACAATTAACAAAATTGATATAATTTTACATCTTTATTAATTTAATTTTAAGTTTTAATTTAATAAATTTAATCATTCAATCAAATGATCATATTAAAATTTCACATAATTCGTAATCACAAGTTTAAATATATATTTGGATTTTTAGGATAAATTTGAATTTCTTTAATTTATCCTGAATTTGTTTCTTATGAAATATTATATTTGTAAGTAATTATTAATAAAAAAAATTAATTTTAAGTACGTTAGGAAGAAGTGATTTCTACGCTTAAGCTTAGAATTTTAAAACTACTTTTGCATGGACCCGCGGGAGACAGATAAAAGAGGGACTGACCCATCCATCAATTATTGTTCTTTTTAAGAATCAAATGAGTTTGAAAATTCTGGCAAACTACAGCTTTGCAGGCCCAATAAAACCACTTTTTCATCCACCAACGCTGCAACATTAGTGTCTTAAATTCCCATAACCTGTCTGTCTATGGCATTATCATGTGGATTGAAAATAAACTCCAAATCTATGAATGAAGAAAACTAACATAAATTTACCATTACAGAACCTTCTCCACGGCTTTCGTTAAAAGATGATGGCCCCTTGTACTGCCAAACCATCCAATAGCCGTTCACATGGATCTGGCAAGCATACAAGTGAATAAAGGAAATGTCAAAGGCTCTTTCTTGAGAAAATGTGATGATCATGTGCTAATGGTTGCTCGATCGATACCTATCGCAAGGTTGGCAGATGACATTGAGAAGACCGGTTTCAGTTGTGGAATAAAAGGGTACTGCTAATCAATCTCAAAAAATAAATACCAAAAATCAATTCCCCAGTATTTTGACTAGCTAACATTTAGAAATTATAGTCACAGAGTAGACACACTGCATATTTCGTACCTATATGAAAACTTCTTTCAAAGTAAATTAAGGGTCCTCCATAATAAACTAAACTCTCAAACCACTAAAGTAACAAAAATATGTAATCTAATTCATTCTCCTGATTAGCTCATTGATGTAATTCTCACGGTTGCCAGCATCTCCTCCTCCAACATGGTGGTTTCTCTTCTTCAGACCTCCCAATGGTGCCTTTAGCCGAAATGGCCAGAGGAAGCTGTTGGCCTTCTTAAAATGAGGCCCCACAGTTATGATCTCATGGATACGATCTTCCACACAGATGATACTGAATTTGCCCAAAGCCTGAAAACAGTACAAAAAACCATATCACTTAATAAACGTTTGGTGCCAACATGAAACTAAACTCTGTAAATGAAACATTACAAACCTGCTCAACGATTGCATTGTCAGTCAAGGCAATTCTCTGCTTGTTCAACTTCCCAAAACCTCTTTTGTAAATCAGTTCCCTCACGCTCTTGAGATTAGGATACCTAGATGCACACATCAGTGAGAAATAAGTAAAGGAGAGTAAAATAAAACTCTTTAAACAGCAACAAGGAAGCAGGAAAACCAGAAGATACCCGTAAGTCGCATATGGTTCAACCAGGTGAAGCATGTTCATTGTTGCCTTGTTCACTTTGAGAAAAACACCATTGAAAATCTGGAATCCATTGACACAGATGCACAATTTAGATTTAGATTTTATTAAGAACTATTGATGGTTTCTAATAAACTAACAGCAGTATCCCTAAAGTGATAGAAAGACTCATTTTTAACATGATTAAGCAGAATCAAACTAAAATATACAAGTTTGACAGCAAGTTTTCCATCACTAAGAAGCTAGGCCTAGGACCTAATTTCTGTTTTGAGTTAAAATATCAAATTGAACAAACCACTAAAAATTTCTACAACTTCAAACTATATGTAGAAGACACAACACACATAACCCAAGGGAAAACTGGAAAAGTGGGAACTGATTCTCATAACTGGGAATTTTAGATTTGGAAAAGATAAGGTAAGTTACCTGTCTCAAACGCAAGAGCTGCAAGATCTTTCTCGGTCTTGGGTGCATGGCATTGATACTTAAAACATATACATTCGAAAAATGTTACCATTTAGAATTTAGTTTCTTAAATCAATGAGATGTCACAATAATCACATACCCTCTGATTCAAATGATAAACAAAAGCTTAGCTTCTGGATCAACATAAACAATTGAATCAACTCCTTTTCCTAGCGATTACACAGCACAAAATACAAGTTAAGACGATTTTACAATTTGATTAAAAAAACTAAGTACAGAAATTATTAACGGAACAGAACATATACCTGAGCCTCATACTCCTTTGCATACTGCTTAGCCCTAGAGAAAATAAGCTTGCGGTTCTCAACTTTCTTCTTCTTTGCAGCTTCAAGCTCCTTTTTGGCAAGCTCCCATTCTTCATTTCTTTTATTCTTCTTCAGGAGTGAGTCGGGAATCGCAGTCTTAACTTCCTCACCCATCTCTAATCAAAATTATATCAAAACAAAACCAATCAGGAAACAAATTCCAGATATTCAAATAATCCTAGAATAAAGCACATTCCATATTCTTGAGCTTACGCCTGTTACTGACTTAAAGACTACAGAATGAAAGTAAGATGAATGGTCCATTTTTCTTTCCAAATAAGCTGGAAATATTAAATAGGGTATTGTTAGGATTTTGATGATTAGACGAACGGCTGGGATTCTTTCTCCCTACTTCAGGAACAAATCAGATCGGGTTTAGCCCAGACATATCCGAAAGAAGCAAAAGAAAAATATCCGATATTTAGGATTTTGAACCCGACGTGAATCGAACACGCAACCTTCTGATCTGGAGTCAGACGCGCTACCATTGCGCCACGGATCCGGTTAATACAGATTCTAATAAAATATTTATAGCGTTTAATCTAGACGATAATAACATCCTTTGACTAAATAATCTTCGAATATATTTTAAATGAGGTCAAGTTCAATTATATATAATTTTGAGATTAAGAAAATGATTCCAAAACCCAAGGTGAGGAGAGATAATTTGCAAAAAATATCAAATTCAAAGAACCACGGAAAATAGTTTCTATGACATGACATCAATTCTCTGAATAAATAAAAAGTATCCCCTCATTTAAACTACAAAAATATTGATACTCAGACGTCATAGCAATAAAATATGTAGAACAAGGGACAAAAATAAGTTCAATCAGAGAGTTGAAAATGGTGTTATGAACTTCCGAAAGAAATCAAGGACCTCTCCAAAAATAGCTCAACCACTAAACAAGGCCAGATTTATATTAATTCACCCTCTTAATTAGCTCATTGATGTATTTCTCACTGTTGCCGGCATCTCCTCCTCCAACATTTTGTTTTCTCTTCTTCAGGTGCCTTGAGCTGAAAGGGCCAGTGGAAGTTGTTGCCTCCTTAAAATGAGGTCCCACACTCATGATCTCATTGATAAGATCTTCCACGCAGACAATGCCGAATTCGACCAAATCCGGGCAACGGTAAAAGAAACAAGGGTGCTTAGTGACGTACTTCACTCACATGGGACTCTGTAAATGCAAAAATGAGACGGACCTGTTCAACGATTGCGTTGTCGGTCAAAGCAACTCTCTGCTTTTTCAACTTCCCATAACCTCTTTTGTAAATCAGTTGCCGTGCACACTTGAGATTAGGGTATCTAGGTTCATAAGTCACATAAGGTTCAACAAGGTGAAGCATGTTCATTGTTGCCTTGTTTACTTTAAGGAAAACACCATTGAAAATCTGCATTCAATAAGATGCAGACACATCAATTTGGATTTAGAATTTGTTTGTTCATAAGGACTGTCAAAAAAGTTTCCAATACAATTAACAACCACCATCCAGCCATCCACCTACAGTGTGGGTGGAAAGAAATACCCAGTGTTAACAAGCCAAAGAATCATCATACTAAAATAGTCACATTTCATGGTATTGTAATCGCCGGAAAGCCAAGAACATTAACTTTCGATTTTGTAGTGTAAAATGGAGCAGCCGGAGTTTCAACAACTACAAATAAACAATGCACACCAAATTTTTACTTGGACAAAAAGTCTCAAAGATCAACACATTGAACACATAAGAAGAAGTGGGAAGTCCGTTCTGATAAGTCATAACCATAATAATAATTCATGTAATTTTGGAGAAGAATCGATAAGCCAGCAAGAGCTGCAAGATCCTTTTTGTCCTTTGGTGCATGCCATTGATACTGAAACACAAACATTCACAACATATTACCATTTAGAATTTAGATTTGAATGCCAATGTATTGTCACAATAATAGAACATACCCACGGATTCAAAATGGTAAATAGGAGTTTAGCTTCTGGATCCATGTAGAAACCTCCTTTCAACTTTGCCTCCTGCTTCAATTGAATCAGCTTTTTGTCCTAACGATTACATGCCACATACAATATAAAATCATGAACTTTTAAGATTTTTGGGTAAACTACATAAATGGCCACATAACTTAGGGCCGGGTCGCGAAATGACCTCCATTTTCAAATTTGTGTCAATATGACTATTTAAATGGTTTCCCACAAGTTCAGTTAACAAAATTGGTATAATTAGGGTGTGTGTCCTTGTAAAGTTACGTATTTGCGACGCTGGACCCTACTTTGTTTTCTTCCATTTTGTTCACTACTTGTATATGATTTGTTTCCTTAGATTTTCATTTAATGCAATTTGATATTAATTCTGTTTTTAATTTGTCTAATGTTTTAATTTGAGCATTAATTTTAAAATCTTTTATTCTAGTCATGTATTAAATTTATAGATTAAATCCCCTAGATTTTATAATTAATCAATTTGATCACCAAGATTAACTTTAATTCTTAATTTTTAATTATGTACTAATTACCTAGTGTGTCAACTAGTTTAAGTAGTGGTGATATTTTGACTCTTCCAAGTGCTGACATTTTCCCTCCCAACATGACAATTATGCCTGAAAGTTCAAGTGGCAGATGAAAGTAGAAGTGACACACCTATGGTTGATTCTTCTAGTCATCATGTGGATATTATTCTAGTCAAAACCATCACCTGATGCTAATAAGGAGCAAGTGTGGTATTTTTAAACCAAATGCTTTTTCAAGTCATTTTGATGATAAAGTTCCAATTGATATTCATGAGGCTCTACAATCCACGAATATGAAAGTTGTGATGCAAGTTGAGTTCAATGTTTTGCAGAAGAACGAGACTTGGTATTTGGTCAAGCCGCCATAAGGATAACACTAGGGTGTAAATGGTTATTTAAGCTGAAGCGTAACTCAGATGATTATGTTCATCGATACAAGCTGTGATTGGTGGAAAATGGGTTCTCACAAGTGATTGGTCATGATTTCCATAATATCTTTAGCCCGATGGTTAAATTCTCCACGTTGAACCTTGTTTTTGCATTGGTTGTGTCTAACGGATGAGAGCTGAGACAGGTGGATATCAACAATATGTTTCTTAATGGCAATTTATAGGAGGTTGTGTATATACATCGACCACCAGGGTTCGAGAAGGTTGCTAAAGATTGTTCTCCTCTTGTGTGTAAGTTACAAAAGACGTTGTATGGGTTGAGGCAGGCCCCACAGAACTGGAATGTAAAAATGAAAGAAACTCTTTTGCAGATGGGGTTTTAAGTTTCTCGAGCAAACTCGTTGTTGTTCTTCCGCGATAAAGGTGTTGACCAGGGTATCAAATAATGTTCCGAAAACATGATAGCGGCCGTGATATTACGGTTGCACCACCGTTAGAAACTGATTTTCATGGTTTTTGCGGTGGGTCACGGATTCACACCAATCTCGGTCAATTACACCCGTAATTTAACGGGAAACGGACGATTGAGCCGATAACGGGACGCAACAACCGTTATTCAACTGTGATTCCAAGACAAAAACAAAAACCAAATATGTTGCAATCAACTGTATACAAAAACAAAAATGAAAATAAATGGATTATATTCCCTGCAAGTTACAATCTGCAAAAGCCAAAAGAAATATCCAATCTCTATTCAATTCAAGCCAAAAGTATACTGAAAAGTGAAAAGAAAGAAAAAATGGCTTACAACTTACAAGCTTACAAACAGACTATTTATTGGATGGTAGAAGTTAAAATATCTGCTTCCCAATTAAAACATCTCTAAATATGCCTAATAATCATAATATAATCTAGCACGCGCTTGGCAATTTCCTGAACCAGATGAACAAAAGTAGCATGACTTGCTTCCGGATTTTTAATCCAATTCAAAGCATTGAATGAATCACTTTCCAAGATAAGACACCCGTTTTCGCTCCACTCCAAATCCAAAAAAGGATTCAAACCAATTTGAATTGCTTTGAGCTCACTAAGAATCGAAGGGCCAGGTCCAGACGCATACGAGAAGAACCCTAACATCTTACGATCAGCATCCCTAAGCAGTCCACCGATACCACTACATCTCCAATCACAAGTTACAACTCCATCCACATTCACTTTAAAAAACTCGGTGGAGGGGGACACTAATAGGGCGAGGGAGAAAATTTCTTCATAAGACCAGTGTGCAAATCAATCAAAGTTAGATCTCCCACAAGACAATCTAGGAGAACAGGGAAATTGGACTCATTTTCTAAAAACCAGGTAGCCACCCTACATCTGGCCAATAAATACAATAGAGTTTGATCTAACCTTTCATTCTCAAAAACCATTTGGTTTCGGCATTTCCATATAGTCCACATTACAACACCCGAGATGAATTTCCAAATATCAGATTTCAGAAGTAAATCAAACCAGGAGTACATAAATGCCTTGGGATTATTAGGCAAGGTTGTATATGGATTCCACAACCTTAAAAATCGCACCCATACTCCCCAAGCTATACTGCACGAGAAGAACAAATGACAAACAGACTCGGGCTTCAAACAACATAGCGGGCAAAAAGGATCATCGATCCCACTTACACCACGTCTAATTAGAACAGATTTAACAGTCATCTTCTAGTGAAAAACCTACCATAAAAATGCCTCTACTTTGGGAGGTGCAATTCTAACCCAAACAAGCTTCGACCAAGACACATCCGGAACACATAGACGAGAAACTAAGTTAATGCACGATTTAATTGAGTATACACCCTCCTCGTTCCCTTTTCGAATACAACAATCATTAACGACCGATCCAAGACTAACATTATCCAACATCTATAATAACTCGATTCATTGATCAACTTCCCAATCTAGTAGATTTCTCTTCATTTGGATATCCCAGAACCAACTCCCATTCTTTAGAAAACCAAAATCCGCAATAGCCCCAACCTTATTGACCGAAATGGAAAAAAGCATGGGAAATTTCACCTTCAGAGGAATGTTGCAGAGCCATCTGTAGTGCCAAAATATAATGGAATTTCCCTTTTCAACTTGCAGAAGATGATTGCGGAAGCAAAGACCAAAAGCATCATTTGACCAAAAGTTATTGATTACTCCCTTCCAAAGCCAAGAAGAATGGGAAGACAAATTCTTATCCAACAAAATCGACCTTCTATCCAAATTGTACTTATAACACACCATCATCTTCCATCAAGACTCTCTTTCTCTACCAAATTTCCATACTCATTTCCCTAATAAAGCCATATTCATCATATTTAAATCAGTGATACCCAAACCCCCATAATCTTTTTTTTTTACAAATTGTCGACCAATTCACCAATGAATTCAATTTTTCTATTTCGAGCTCCCCCACAAAAAATTAGCCAGAACTAAATTCAGCTTTCTTCGAACATGAGAAGATATTTTAAACAAAGACATATAGTAAATCGGCAGCGCATTTAGGACAAACTTCACTAAAACAACCCTTACAGCAATGAATAATGTCATTGATTTCCACTCAGCCAGCTTCTGATAAAATTTCTGAAAAATCGGCTCCCATAAAGTTGTCGAGTTCCTCTTGGAACCAAGGGGGAGCCCAAGATACTCTATCGAAAAAACACCAAACAAACACCTAATTGATTTTGCCCATTCTTTGACAGTTGATTCTTCCAAATTAATACCAAATATCTTACTCTTCGATAGATTTAACTGCAGCCCTGTACACATCTTGAAAACAACCAAAATCCTCTAAATATTCTTCAATTGGCCTTGTAATGCGTTACAAAAAATTAGCAAATCATCAGTGAATTGCAGATGAGAGAGCAAGAAAGAACTATTAGTGCAACTGATCTAAAATCCATTAAACAAGCCCAACTTTACCACTTTGGACTAGGGTTGGCAATTATCCATGGGTGAGTGGATTATCCACCCACCCGTCTCGAATAAATGGATGAAAACCCGCTGTGAAACGGATGATTGGCGGGTGATGGATGGATCGGGTGATTGATGGATCGGGTGATGGGTCGGGTCGGATATGGATGAATTGTTTTTGACCCATCACCCGCAGCATCCATCCACCCATTAATATATCCATCCATCCATATATATAAACTTATTATATTATATATATATATATATATATTAAAAAATAAACAGATGATTGTAAATATTCATATTCTCTTAATTCTGACTTTTATCTCATTGAAAATATGTCTAATTTTTTAATATTGGTTTATCCCCTATTGATACTAGGATGGAGAAGACTTTTGAGAAGTGGTAGTTTTTTTATGAAGATTTGAAGATTATATTTGGTGTATAACACTATACATGATGCATCTCTTCACTTGAAAAATGTATCACAAACATAGTGCACAAGACTATATAAACTGTGTTCCATTTTGTTTTTGTTTGAATTTGATGAAAATTTATTGTTCATGTTTTGGTTTCTATGAATGTTTGAGTATCAATGTTTGGTTTCTATGAATGTTAGAAGAATTTGAGCTTAGGATATAAAAATATGTTTTGTTCATAGTATCATCCATTTCTCATCCGCTCCACCCGCTTCATTCGCGGATGATGGATGGAGCAGATATGGATGAAATATTTTATGGGTGATGGATGGTGTGGATGGAGATTTGGACCGCGGGTGATGGGGCGGATGAAGCTCCACCGGACCCATCTCCGATTCATTGCCAGCCCTATCTTGGACAACCAAAGATTTAGCAACTCTCCTACTAAATTAAATAACAACTAAGATAATGAGCATCCTTGGCGTAATCATGTATATATGTTAAAGTTTTCTGTAGGAGATCTATTTACTAATACTGAATTGGATGTTGAGGATAAACACTTAAAGATCCAAGAGCATCATCTATGCCCAAACCCCATATACTCCATAATTTTGATTAAGATCTCCCAATCAATTGAATCGTAAGCTCTTCTAAAGTCCACTTTACTTTCATCCCCTAGTAATCAATTCATTCATTCGCTATAAAGGAGAAATGACAAATCTGCCTCCCTGGAATAAACGCGAACTGAGAAATGTTGATCAGTGAATCAATACACATCCTTAGTCTTCTTGATAACACTATCGACAAAATCTTATACAATCCTCTAACCAAACTAATGGGCTTATACTCCTCTAAGCTAACCAGATTAGACTTCTTTGGAATCAGCGTGATAAACAAAAGATTCACACATTTTCCTAGCTTCTTTCCCAAGTAAAAATCATGGAAATTTTTCAAAATGTCCTCCTTTAAAGACGGCCAGAATCTTTTAAAGAACCCATGTTCAAACCTTCCGATCCTGTCGTCTTGTTACTATCTGACGAAGCAATTGCCTCCCAAATTTCCTCCTCTAAAAAGCTAACTTCCAAAAAAGAACACTGCTCCTCGGTTAACTTATTGAAAGGCATGTCCATATCCACCACCTCTAATGTTGGCTTTAAGTTGTATGGCTTCTTAAAGTACCCAAGAACTAAAGTACCTAAGAACGCTAGATTTTATCTGACTCGATTCCCTATCTGATCCTCCTTTTTCACCTTCAGTTGATGTTGAAAACATTTTGATGTTTCGATATAACAAATTAAGTATAAATGAATTTTAAGATTTTACAATCTTTTCAAAATATATTCGAATCAATTATTCTAATATCAAAATATTACTCTAAGTTTTTCAAAGATCAATTTCAATCCTTACTAAAGTGTAAAATTGTGTTTTAAACTTAAAATATTTTTGAAATAAATTTTACAAAGTATTTCGAACCAAAATCGAGCCAAAAATCAATTTTTTGAAGGGATGTACCGATGCACTCATTTGATGCATCGATGCACACCCATTTCAAATGCATTTTGTGTACCGATGCACAAGCCATGCATCGATGTACTCTTGAATATTTTGAAACATCGAATGCATTTTGTGTACCGATGCACAGACCATGCATCGATGCACTCCTGGCTCTTTTGAAACATTGAATGTAATTAGTGTACCGATGCACCCCTAGTATACCAATGCAATAAGTCATATAACGGTCGAAATATTTGAATTTTATACATAGTGTACCGATGCACCTTGACTATGCATCGATACACACACACTCCCAACTATTTTATTAAATGATAATTACACAATAACAGCTCTATTGACTTCACCAATGATCTCCAACATTCAGAAGTGATTCAAGGTGTATTTAAACAAGCTTAGGAGCCATTGATCAACAACAATTAAGAAGAGAAGCTAGAGAATCAAAGAGAAAGCGTTTTCAAGCCTAATTCATTCAATATTTATTTTTGCTTTCAAGAACACTTATTGTGCTCAGTTGTATTATTCTTGAGTGTTCTTTCTTTGTTCTAGAATTGTGAAAACATCTTTCCTTGTGAGGTTTTTTTGTATGTTTACCAAATTTGTATTGTTCTCTTTCAGAGAGAGTGTTCTCAAGAATTTGGGGTATAATTCTTGAGGGATTTGTATGGTTACTCTTTGTCCTCAAAAGAAAGACAAATTAGTGAATTTATGGAAAATCCTTAGTGTGGATAGCTAAGGTAGTGGACGTAGACTTTGGTTGAGAAAGTCGAACCACTCTAAATTGTTGTGCAAATATTTTCAATTTTCTACAAAAGGTTCCATCAAAATTGTTATTGCCAATTCACCCCCTCTTGGCTATTTCATCGATCGATTAACTCAATAATTGATATCAGAGCCTTACACATTTAAAGGTTTAATCGCCTATTGAGTCGATTCGGGAAGAGTTATATCGGTATTCAAATCATCAATGGCATCCACGTCAAACTTCGACTTTGCTCTTGATTCAATATCCGTCAACAAGCCTCCTTTCTTCAATGGAGCTAATTATGCTTATTGGAAGAATAAAATGACGTACTTCATTCAAGCAAGTGACATGAGAGCATGGAATATCAAAGAAGATGGATATATCATTCCTTCCACCCATTCAAGATTATGGAGTGAAGGAGAAACAAGAATGTTCCAGCTCAACTCAAAGGCTATCCATATTATTTTTGTGCTCTTGGACCAGATGAATACGGAAGAGTTTTATCTTTTACAACTGCCAATGAGATATGAGATTAACTACAAGTCACTCATGAAGGCACATATGAGGTAAAAGAATATAAAATTAGTCTCCTAACTCATAGCTATGAAAATTTCAGGATGAAATAAGGTGAAGATATCAAAGCTATGACGGATAGATTTTCAACGATTGTCAATGGTCTCAAGGCATATGGAGAGATCATTCTAAACAATAAGCTTGTAAGAAAGTTAGTTTACTCTCTTCCGAAAGCTTGGCAATCAAAGAAGACAGCGATCATTGAGGCTAAGAACTTAAAATCTTTAACTCTTAAAGAGTTAATTGATTCTCTCCTTACACATGAAATGATGCTTCAAGATGAGGTATACCTCAAAAAGATGGACGAGACAAAGAAGAAGACGGAAAAAAAGAACATATGAGTTGCTCTTAAATCTATAAGAGATGAGAGTGATTCGGATGAAGATGACGAGGAAATAACATTATTTGCTAAACGGTTTAGAAAATTGATGAGGCCCAACCGAGAAAGAAAATTCAAACGAAATGAAGGCTTCAAGAATGAATCGAGGAGAAAGACCCTATTATTTACTACGAATGCAAAAGTCGGGTCATCTCAAATACAATTGCCCACAATTGAAGAAGAATGGTCAATTGAAGAAAAAACACAAGGCTCATGTGGCTAGGAGTGATGATGAACAATCCTGTCGAGTTAATTAATCAACGGAATTGGCCAAGAGGGGGGTGAATTGTAAATTAAAATTTTGGTGGAAGCTTTTGCAGAAAATTGAAAGTAATTGCACAGTGATTTAGAGTGGTTCGACTTTCTCAATCAAAGTCTACGTCCACTACCTTAGCTATCCACACTAAGGATTTTCCAACAAATTCACTAATTTGTTCTTTCTTTTGAGGCCAAAGAGATAACCTTACAACTCCCTCAAGAATATACCCCAATTCTTTAGAACACTCTTTCTCAAAGAGAAGATTACAAATTTGCAAACTTACAAGGAAATCCTCACAAGGTAGATTGCTTACACAATTCTAGAACAAAGAAAAGAACACTCAAAAATGAATATTGAATGAAAAATAGACTTGAAATGCTCAAACTTGAGGTTTGATGCTTTCTCTTTGTTTCTCTCTTGATTCTTGTTGATTGTTGTTTCTTGTTTTTTTATCAATGGCTTCTAAGCTTGTTTAAATACACCTTTAAATGATTCTGAACATTGGAGATGCTTAGTGGAGTCAATATAGCCGTTTAAGTGTGAAAACAATTAATAAATTCAGTTGAGAGCGTCAGTGCATCGATGCATACCCATGGTGCATCAGTGTAAAATTCAAATATTTTGACCGTTGGACCCTTAGTGCATCGGTGCACAAAGAGTGCATCGATGCATCAAGTGCATTCGATGTTTCAAAATAGCCAGAGTGCATCGATGCATGGCTGGTACATCGATGCATCAAATGCATTCGATGTTTTCATAAAAACCTTAGTGCATCGATGCATGGTATGTGCATCGATGCATGAAATGCATTCGATGTTCAATTTAATTCATGGTGCATCGATGCATGAAATGCATTCGATGTTCAATTTAATTCATGGTGCATCGATACATGGATTGGTGCATCGATGCATCACTTTGAAAAATTTATTTTAAGCTTGATTTTGGTTCAAAATACTTTATGAAAATTGTTTCAAAAATATATGAAGTACAAAACACAATTTTGCACATTTAGTAAGGTTTGAATTTGATCTTAAAAAGACTTGGAGTAATTGATTTGATATTTGAATAATTGTGTCGAATATACTTATAAAATCATTTGTAAAATCTTAAAATTCATTTAAACTTAATTTGTTATATCGAAAAACAAAAATGTTTTCAATAATCTCCCCCTTTTTGATATAACAAAACATTTGTGTTATTTTAAGATTTTCTAAAAATTTGAAATCAATTTTGAAAAATTACCCCCCTTTAACACTTCTCCCTTTTAACACTTAATATTTTTCCTCCTTTCTGTTAAATCAAAAAGATTTAAAAAACCGATTTAAACAAGGTTTTGAAAAACATAGTCAATTGATTATATATATATATATATATATATAGCTTAAGCTGTTAAGATCACAATCAAAAGAGAGATTAGCCATTAGTTTCATAAACAATATTCATAATTAAATGTGAAATGGCATAATTGGTCAAAATGAACTAATATGATGAAAAAATTAATAATCATTAAGCTCAAAATAATAAAATCAAACCAAATATATATATATATAATAAGTTCAAGAACCATAAAACATCCAACTCCTAACAAATTCAAGCATTTATCAATCCAAAACAAACAATCCAGAAATATCAAAAATTAATCCAAGTTTGAAAATCCAAGAAAACATAACAAGGAAACAAATTCACTCTATATGAGGATCGGGAGGAGGAGGATAATGAGCTCGAACTTCAAGAGTGAGAGCGTCCATACGTTCACACATCTCCCGCTGAAACTCAGTAATCTGAGACTCCATGGAGGCAAACCTAAGATCAAACGACTCCAAGAAGGATCTGAAACTCAGCATCATCGTCAGCAGCCGGTGCCGGAGGAGGAGGAGCACGAGAAGAGCTAGGAGCAACTAGTGAAGAGCTAGCTCCCGGGGATTGCTTACCGGGTCGAAATACCCAAAGACCAATTTCCTCGTCTTGTTTCCAATTCGCTTTCTTCAAGGAAGTAAAATTGAATCAATTTTGGAGTGGGATATGATTGTCGAGAAAGACGTCTAGACCAAGTTTGATAAAGAGGTTACTAATAAGACATTCATAAATCAATGTTTCGACATGTTTTGAAAGAACAATGTTTATGATGCCCACTAATTGACTAAAAATAATGTGGGGTAGATTTATTTTGATCTTATTTTTAATACAATGCATCCACCATAAATCCCTAGCACGAAGTGTGGAGTACATACCTCCGGATAGTCTAAACTACCAAGAGATCATCAAATGAAGAAAACGATCATGATGAGATCGTAGAGTACTAACACTAGAATTTGGAACATATAGATATTCCACATTTTCAGTCTCATTATATGACCCATCATCATCTAACCCAAAACGAAAAGCTATAGTCTTGGGTCCAATATTAATATATTGGCCTAAAAGATAGGATCTAATGGCTATAGTCCCACATTGAGTTTCGTTTTGAATACATACCACATTAGAATAGAAAATGCGAACTAACTGTTGATAAACGATAGGTTTGAGCTGAAACATTTTATCAAACTTCCAAGCTTTAAGAATCAGAATGTATTAAAAGTCAATATATATCATAGCTTGAAGAGAATGAATACGCTCTTCCCGGATTCTATAAGTTTGAAAAGAATTTCTGTACCTAGAGTACAATTTGTCTCTACGACGCTCAGGCATGTTAAAACAAGATCCTAATAGAGATAAAGGTGGAGGAGGAATGGGATTAGGAGGTTGGTTTGAACGAGAACGACTCGATGAAGTTCTAGGGCGTTTGGGATTAGACATGGTTTAGGAATCGAAAAAAGGAATATAACCTGTAAATTTAAACACATGTATGCAATTTAATCAATCCCAAAACTCAATTGAGTCCTCAATAATTCAAGGTTCTCTAAATCAAATCCTAATGGGCAAGGTTTTGAAAAATCATAATATGTATATTAAAACAACATAATTAAATCAAAAACATCAAATTTAAATAATTAAATTCAGATTTTCGAAATACACATTTTTTTAATTTTGAATTATTTTTTGAAAATTTGTAAGTTTTTGATGAAATTGGTTGTAAAATCTAGTTTGAAATCATCAAATACTCAATGCCCGATATAATGTTCATCCTAGAACTAATTAAAACTAGTCCTAAGATTATAATATGATAAAATAGAGGTTTTTAGAAAAATACCTTGAAAAGTTCGGATTTGAGAGGAATGAGATGTTGTGTTGTACGATTTAATGATAGTAGTAGGATATAGAGATGAAATATGAAAAATTTCCGATCAAAACCGAAGGATTTTGAGCAATTTTGAGAGTAGGAGAGGGAGAGGAGGCGTACGGCTAAGAGAGTTTAGTTTTAGGGTTTGAAAATAAATGATAAAATAAGACTTATAAACCCCAAAACCCGACGAATGCATCGATGGATGACCCTGTGCATCGATGCACATTCAAGGCGTGCATCGGTGCACCTTCATGGTGTATTGATGCACATTCAAGGATGCATCGATGCACTGTTAGGTGTATCGATGCATGAAGCACAAAAATGTCAAAAATCTATTTTAAACACTCAAAATGCTAAATTAATTGGCTCTAGTGGTATTGGTAACTCATATATTGAAAATTAATCATGTTCAATCAATCAAATTAATCCTTTAAACTACTTTTGAACATAAAATTAATTTTCATCAAGCAACATAAACTCCCCCTAACTAATAGCAAAGAATGTAGTTAAAAATTATTATTATAAGCATTTTTCATTTATACTTAAAAGTGCTAAAATTATTTTAAGCATTAAGTGAAGATAGGTCAGTTAAACCTAATTCTCTCCTAAGTGTCCAAAATCTTTATTTGTCTAAAGGTTTTGTAAAGATATCCGCTAATTGGTGCAAAGTATCAACAAATTCTAGAACTACATCTTCCTTAGCGACATGGTCTCTAATGAAGTGATGTCTAATTTTAATATGCTTAGTTCTAGAGTGTTGGATGGGATTTTTAGTGAGACAAATAGCACTAGTATTGTCGCACTTGATAGGAATGGTACCTACTTCAATTCCATAGTCAAAAAGTTGTTGTTTCATCCATAAAACTTGTGCACAACAACTACCGGCTGAAATATATTCCGCTTCAGTGGTAGATAATGTGACACAATTTTGTTTCTTTGAAAACCAAGAAATCAGCATATTTCCAAGGAATTGGCAAGTACCGGAGGTGTTTTTCCTATCTAATTTGCATCCTCTATAATCCGCATCAGAGAAGGCATGCAAGCTAAATCTAGAGTCTATAGGATACCAAAGTCCTAAATTATGAGTGTCATTAAGGTATCTAAAGATCCTCTTAACAGCTGGTAAATGTGATTCCTTAGGGCATGATTGAAATCTAGCATATAAGAAAACACTAAACATAATGTCTGGTCTACTTGCAGTTAGATAAAGCAAAGAACCAATCATTGACCTATATAATTTAACATCCACACATTTACCTCCTTCATCTATGTCAAGCTTTGTCGATGAGCTCATTGGAGTGTTATGTGGCTTCCCATTTTCCAGTCCAAACTTCTTGAGCATATCTTTGACATACTTAGCTTGATTGATGAAGATGTCATCTTTTCTTTGCTTGATTTGGAGTCCCAAGAAGAATGAGAGCTCCCCCATCATGCTCATCTCGAATTCACTTTGCATTAGCTTAGAAAATTCTTGGAAAAGAACATCATTAGTAGAACCAAATATTATATCATCAACATAAATTTGAACTACTAATAAATCTTTACCTTTATGCTTTAAAAACAATTTAGTGTCAACATTCCCTTTTGAAAAACCTTTTTCAATTAAAAAGTTTGACAATCTTTCATACCAAGCTCTAGGAGCTTGTTTTAAACCATAAAGTGCTTTTGTCAATTTAATAAGATGATTTGGAAATTTTAAATCTTCAAAACCTAGAGGTTGTTTCACATACACTTCTTCCTTTATAAAACCATTTAAAAATGCACTTTTAACATCCATTTGATATAATTTAAATTCATGAAAACATGCAAATGCTAATAACATTCTAATTGGTTCCATCCTAGCTACGGGAGCGTATATTTCATCATAATCTATGCCCTCTTCGTGAGTATAGTCTTGAGCAACAAGTCTACCCTTGTTTCTCACTATAAAACCACTTTCATCAAGCTTATTCCTAAACACCCATCTAGTACCTCCAGTAGATTTATTACTAGGCCTTTAAACTAATGTCCATACTTTACTTCTATCAAATTGATTTAACTCTTCTTGCATAGCCATAATTCAATGTTCATCTTTTAATGCTTCTTTAATATTCTTAGTCTCTATGTATGAGATAAATGCAACATAATTATAAATATTTCTAAGAGAAGATCGAGTTGTTACCCCATTTGATGGATCACCTATAATCTCACCATCCTTGACATAGTTGTACTCTCTTGGGTAAGATACTTCCCTTTTTTCAATGGTTGGATTCTCGAGAGGATCTTGAGTTTCCTCATCTTTCGTTTCTTCCTTTAATGATGGTTCTCCAACGTCATTTATATTTATAATACCTACATCATCATTCAAACAAGAATCCTTCCTCGGAAGGGGATTATCATCGAAAACAAAATGTATAGACTCTTCTACAACTAAAGTTCTTTTATTAAATACTCGATAAGCTTTCGAATTTAAGGAATAACCCAGAAAAATTCCTTCATCACTTTTAGCATCAAATTTGCCAAGATTGTTTTTACCGTTGTTTAAAACAAAACATTTACATCCAAAAGGATGAAAATAGCTAATGTTAGGCTTTTTATTTTTGAAAATTTCATATGGAGTTTTCTTTAAGATTGGCCTAATCATTACTCGATTTACAACATAACAAGCGATATTTGTGGCTTCCGCCCAAAAATATTTTGGCAAATTGTTTTCACGGAGCATGGTTCTAGCCATTTCTTCTAAAGTTCGATTTTTCCTCTCAACAACTCCATTTTGTTGAGGGGTTCTAGGTGCTGAAAAATTATGACTAATACCATTAGAATTACAAAAATCAGTAAATCCAAGATTTTCAAATTCAGTTCCATGATCACTCCTAACACCAGTTATAGAGTAACCTTTTTCGTTTTGGATTACTTTTGAAAACGTGATGAATTTTTCTAATGCTTCATCTTTAGTAATTAAGAATATAAGCAAAGTATAACTAGAATAGTCATCTACCAATACAAATGCATATTGTTTTCCACCCAAGCTAGTAGTTCTAGTTGACCCAAAAAGATTTATATGGATCAATTTTAATACTCTACTAGTTGATACATGATTAATGGATTTAAAAGAAATTCTCTTTTGTTTTCCTTTAGCACAAGCATCACAGATTTTATCATTATCAAATTTAAGCTTAGGCAACCCTCGAACTAAATTTTCTTGAATTAGTCATTGCAAAACACTCATACTAGCATGTCCTAGTCTCCTATGTCATAACCAATTATTATGCTCATCCTTAGCAACTAGGCATAAATTAGTCATATCAATAGAGTCTAAATGCACTATGTATATGTTTCCTATTCTATGACCAACAAACATAATTCGATTAGATGCAATGTCAATAACTTTACAACCATTAGTTTCAAACATGACATTGAATCCTTTATCACATAATTGACTAATACTTAAGAGATTATGCTTTAATCTATTTACATATAAAATATTTTTAATTTTTATGAAAGAGGTATTACCTATAGTACCTATACATTCGATGTGACCATTTGAATTATCACCAAAAGTCAATTCTCCTCAATTTTTGGCATTAAGCTCTATGAACCGATTTTTTTCTCCGGTCATATGTAGCATCCACTATCAAGGTACCATGATTTTGAATTTGTTTCCCGTGCCTTGTAGCAATGCTCATTTTCCTACAAACATAGATTAATTTCTAATTTTTGGTACCCAAATGGTCCATATTCATTAGTTTCCAAAATCCTAGTCCCCTTAGGTATCCATTTGTGTAGGATATCTTTATCTTTAATAGTAATGAGTCCTTTAGGAACCCATATACTTCTAACGATTTTTTCATTAGAGGTTCTTCGGGGACCTCTATGATTGTAGTTTTTAAAACTTTTTCTAACAAAGTTGGATTTTGAATTTTCTCCACTTTCAAAACGTTTTGTATCAACTTTATCAAAAGAAGCTTTAAGATCATCAATTTTCTTTTGATGATCATTATTGACCTTTGAAAGTAAATTTTGCAAATCTAATTTTTCTTTTCAAACTCTTCTAGTTTGATTTGTAAATCTTTGATTTCACTTTCAAGATCGTTGTTGGTTTTGGATATGAGTTTATTTTCATTTTTCAATTTTGAAACATCATTTTTATATTTTAAAAACAATTTCTCATAATCCGAAGCCAACCCATTATATTCCTCTAATAGCTCATCATAAGATAAATCATCAAATTCAGATGAGTTAGAGGTTACCTTAGAATCTTCCCCAAATGCCATCAAGCACAAGTTTGCTACTTCTTGTTCTTCATCATTAGAATCCTCTTCATCGCTCCATGTAGCCACATGAGCCTTGTGCTTAATTTTTGATTGACCATTTCTTTTCAATTGTGGGCAATCATATTTGACATGCCCCTGACTTTTTGCATTCATAGCAAATGATAGGGTCCTTCTCTTTTGGTTCATTTTTTAGGCCTTCATTTCGTTTGAATTTTCTTCCTCGGTAAGGTCTCATCATTTTTCTGAACCGTTTGGAAAACAATGCCATTTCATCGTCATCGTCATCTTCATCTGAATCACTCTCATCTTTTGTGGATTTGAGAGCAACTCCAATGTTTTTCTTCTTCTCCTTCTTCTTTGGTGTCCCGTCAATCTTATCGAGGTCCACCTCATCTTCAAGCATCATTTCATGAGTGAGGAGGGAACCGATTAGCTCTTCAAGAGTTAAGGACTTTAGGTTCTTAGCCTTGATGATTGCCGTCTTCTTGGATTGCCATGATTTTAGAAGTGAGTAAACTAACTTCCTCACAAGCTTTTCGTTTGGAATGATCTCTCCATATGATTTGAGACCATTAATAATCGTTGAGAATCTATCCGTCATAGCTTTGATATCTTCATTTGGTTTCATCTTGAA
Organism: Hibiscus syriacus; assembly: GCF_006381635.1. Classification (NCBI taxonomy): domain Eukaryota; kingdom Viridiplantae; phylum Streptophyta; class Magnoliopsida; order Malvales; family Malvaceae; genus Hibiscus; species Hibiscus syriacus. Next base: position 3,703,804 of record NW_024061783.1, read on the forward strand.
ATTTTCATAGCTATGTATTAGAAGACTAATTTTATATTCTTTTACCTCGTCGGTGCCTTCATGAGTGACTTGTAGTTTATCCCATATTTCTTTGGCGATTGTACAAGATGAAACTCTTCCATATTCATCTGGTCCAAGAGCACAAAATATGATATGGATTGCTTTGGAGTTGAGCTGGAACATTCTTGTCTCTCATTCACTCCACAATCTTGGATGAGTGAAAGGCTTGATATATCCGTCTTCTACAACATTCCATGCTCCCATGTCACTTGCTTGAATGAAATACATCATCCTATTCTTCCAATAGGCATAGTTAGCTCCATTGAAGAAAGGAGGCTTGTTGACGGGCATTGAATCGAGACCAGAGTCGACATTTGAAGTAGAGGCCATTGATGACTTGACAATCGATGTAACTCTTCCCGAATCGACTCAAGAGGAGATTAAACCTTCAAATGAGTGAGGCTCTGATACCAATTGTTGAGTTAATCGATCGACGGAATCGGCCAAGAAGGGGTGAATTGGCAATTAAAATTTTGGTGGAAGCTTTTGCAGAAAATTGAAAGTAATTGCACAGCGATTTAGAGTGGTTCAACTTTCTCAATCAAAGTCTATGTCCATTTCTTTAGCTATCCACAATAAGGATTTTCCAAAAAAATCACTAATTTGTTCTTTTTTTTTTTTGAGGCCAAAGAGATAACCTTACAACTCCCTCAAGAATATACCCCAATTCTTTAGAACACTCTTTCTCAAATAGAAGATTACAAATTTGCAAACTTACAAGGAAATCCTCACAAAGTAGATTGTTTGCACAATTCTAGAACAAAGAAAAGAACACTTAAAAATGAATAAAATTGAGTACAAGTAGTGTTCTTGAAGGCAAAATGAATATTGAATGAAAAATAGGCTTGGAATGCTCGAACTTGAGGTTTGATACTTTCTCTTTGATTCTCTCTTGATTCTTGTTGATTCTTGTTTCTTGTTTTTTATCAATGGCTTCTAAGCTTGTTTGAATACACCTTCAAATGATTCTGAACGTTGGGGGTGCTTAGTGGAGTCAATATAGCCGTTTAACTGTGAAAACAATTAATAAATTCAGTTGGGAGCGTCAGTGCATCGATGCATACCCATGGTGCATCAGTGTAAAATTCAAATATTTTGACCGTTGGACCCTTAGTGCATCGGTGCACAAAGAGTGCATTGATGCATCAAGTGCATTCGATGTTTCAAAATAGCCAGAGTGCATCGATGCATGGTTGGTGCATCGATGCATCAAATGCATTCGATGTTTTCATAAAAACCTCAGTGCATCGATACATGGTATGTGCATCGATGCATGAAATGCATTCGATATTCAATTTAATTCATGGTGCATCAATGCATGGATTGGTGCATCGGTGCATCACTTTGAAAAATTGATTTTAGGCTTGATTTTGGTTCAAAATACTTTGTGAAAATTGTTTCAAAAATATATGAAGTATAAAACACAATTTTGCACATTTAGTAAGGTTTGAATTTGATCTTGAAAAGACTTGGAGTAATTGATTTGATATTCGAATCATTGTGTCGAATATACTTATAAAATCATTTGTAAAATCTTAAAATTCATTTAAACTTAATTTGTTATATCGAAACACAAAAATGTTTTCAACAAATCTAATGAAGAGGAACAAGAAATAGTAAACTTGTGCTTGATGGCCATCGGGGAAAGCTCTCAGGTAACCTCTAGCTCATTTAATTTCGAAGATTATTCTTTTGATGAGCTATTAGAGGAATATACAGGGTTGGCCTCGGATTATGAGAAATTATTTTTAAATTACAAAAATGATATTTGAAAATTGAAAAATGAAAATAATCTCATATCCAAGACCAACAATGATCTTGAAAGTAAGATCAAAGAATTGCATATCAAATTAGATGAATTTGAAAAGAAAAATATTGATTTGCATAACTTACTTTCAAGAGTCAACGGCGATCATCAATATCATCAAAAGAAAATTGATGATCTTAAAGCTTCTTTTGATAAAGTTGGAACAAAACATTTTGAAAATAGAGAAAGTTCAAAATCCAACTTTGTTAGAAAAAAAATTTAAAAACTATAATCATAGAGGTCCCCAAAGAACCTTTAATGGAAAAATCGTTAGAAGTATATGGGTTCCTAAAGAACTCATTGCTACTAAAGATAAGGATATCATACACAAATATATACCCAATGGGACTAGAATTTTAGAAACTAATGAATATGGACCTAAAAGAAATTGGGTACCAAAAAAAAATTAATCTATGTTTGTAGGAAAAAGAGCATTGCTACAAGGCACGAGAAACAAGTTCAAACTCATGGTACCTTGATAGTGGATGCTCAAGACATATGACCGGAGACAAGAGCCGGTTTATCGAGCTTAACGACAAAAATGGAGGAGAGGTGACTTTTGGTAATAATTCAAAAGGTCACATTGAAGGTATAGGTACAATATATAATACCTCTTCCATACAAATAGAAAAATATTATATGTGAATGGGTTAAAGCATAATCTATTGAGTATTAGTCAATTTTATGATAAATGATACAATGTCTTATTTGAAACAAATGGTTGTAAAGTCATTGACATTGCATCTAACAAGATTATGCTTATTGGTTATAAAATAGGAAACATTTACATGGTGCATTTAGATTCCATAAATATGACTAATTTATGCCCAGTTGCCAAGGATGAACATGACATTTGGTTATGGCATAGGAGACTAGGACATACAAGTATGAGTGTTTTAAAAACACTAGTTCAAGGAGATTTAGTAAGAGGGTTGCCAAAGCTAAAATTTGATAAAGATAAAATATGTGATGCTTGTGCTAAAGGAAAACATCAAAGAGCTTCCTTTAAGTCCATTAATGATGTATCAACTAGTAGAGTATTACAATTGATCCATTTTGATTTTTTTGGGCCAATTAGAACTATTAGCTTGGGTGGAAAACAATATTGCTTTGTATTGGTAGATGACTATTCTATATATACTTGGGTTTTATTTTTAAGTACTAAAGATGAAGTATTAGAAAAACTCATCACGTTTTCAAAGGTAATCCAAAACGAAAAGGTTACTCCATAATTAGTGTTAGGAGTGATCATGGTACTGAATTTGAAAATCTTAGATTTAATGATTTTTGTAATTCTAATGGTATTAACCATAATTTTTCAGCACCTAGAACCCCTCAACAAAATGGAGTTGTTGAGAGGAAAAATCAAACTTTAGAAGAAAAATTGAACTTTAGAAGAAAAATCGAACTTTAGAAGAAATGGTTAGAACCATGCTTTGTGAAAACAATTTGCCAAAATATTTTTGGGCTGAAGCCACAAGTACTGCTTGTTGTGTTATAAATCGAGTAATGATTAGGCCAATTTTAAAGAAAACTCCATATGAACTTTTCAAAAATAAAAAGCCTAACATTAGTTATTTTTATGTAAATGTTTTGTTTTAAACAACGGTAAAGAAAATCTTCGCAAATTTGATGTTAAAAGTAATGAAGGAATTTTTCTGGGTTATTCCTTAAATTCTAAAGCTTATCGGATATTTAATAAAAGAACTTTAATGGTAGAATAGTCTATACATGTTTTTTTCGATGATAATCCCCTTTCGAGGAAGGATTCTTGTGTTGATGATGACGTAGGTATTTTAAATACAAATGATGTTAGACATGACGCTGGAGAACCATCATCAAAGGAAGAAATGAAAGATGAGGAAACTCACGATATTCTTGAGAATCCAACCATTGAAGAAAGGAAAGTCTCTTACCCAAGAGAATACAACTATGACAATGATAGTGAGATAATAGGTGATCCATCCAAAGGGGTAACAACTCGATCTTCTCTTAGAAATATATATAATTATGTTGCATTTATTTCATGCATAGAGCCTAAGAATATCAAAGAAGTATTAAATAATGAAAATTGGATTATGGCTATGCAAGAAGAATTAAATCAATTTGAGAGAAGTAAAATATGGACATTATTTGAAAGGCCTAGTAATAAATCTACTATAGGTACTAGATGGGTATTTAGGAATAAGCTTGATGAGAGTGGTAATATAGTGAGAAACAAGGCTAGACTTGTTGCTCAAGGCTATACTCAAGAAGAAGGCATAGATTGTGATGAAACATACGCTCCCGTAGCTAGGATGAAAGCAATTAGAATGTTATTAGCATTTTCATGTTTCAATGAATTTAAATTATATCAAATGGATGTTAAAAGTGCATTTTAAATGGTTTTATAAAAGAAGAAGTGTATGTGGAACAACCTCCTGGTTTTGAGGATTTAAAATTTCCAGATCATGTTTTCAAATTGACAAAAGCACTTTATGGTTTAAAACAAGCTCCTAGAGCTTGGTATGAAATATTGTCAATTTTTTAATCGAAAAAGGGTTTTCAAAAGGGCAGGTTGACACTACATTATTTTTAAAGAGAAAAGATAAAGATTTATTAGTAGTTCAAATTTATGTTGATGATATAATATTTGGTTCTACTAATGATGTTCTTTGCCAAGAATTTTCTAAGCTAATACAGAGTGAATTCGAGATGAGAATGATGGGGGAGCTCTCATATTTCTTGGGACTCCAAATCAAGCAAAGAAAAGATGGCATCTTTATCAATTAAGCTAAGTACGTCAAGGATATGCTTAAGAAGTTTGGACTGGCAAATGGGAAACCTCATGCCACTCCAATGAGTTATTCTAAAAAGCTTGACAAAGATGAATGAGGTAAATGTGTAGATGTTAAATTGTATAGGTCAATGATTGGCTCTTTGCTTTATCTGACCGTAAGTAGACCGAACATTATGTTTAGTGTTTGCTTATGTGCTAGATTTCAATCATGCTCTAAGGAATCCCATTTACTAGTTGTTAAGAGAATCTTTAGATACCTTAAGGACACTCATAGTTTAGGACTTTCGTATCCTTAAGACTCTCGTATCCTTAAGACTCTAGCTTTAGCTTGCATGCCTTCTCTGATGTGGATTATAGAGGATGTAAAATAGATAGGAAAATCACCTCCGGTACTTTTCAATTCCTAGGAAATATGCTGATTTCATGGTTTTCAAAGAAACAAAATTATGGTGCATTATCTACCACTGAAGCGGAATACATTTCAGTGGGTAGTTGTTGTGCATAAGTTTTATGGATGAAACAACAACTTTTAGATTGTGGAATTGAAGCAGATATTATACCTATCAAGTGTGAAAATACTAGTGCTATTTGTCTCACCAAAAATCCCATCCAACACTCTAGAACTACGCACATTTAAATTAGACATCATTTCATTAGAGATCATGTCGTTAAAGAAGATGTAGTTCTAGAATATGTTGATACTTTGCATCAATTAGCGGATATTTTTACAAAACCTTTAGATAAAGAAAGATTTTGGACACTTTGAGAGATTTAGGTTTAACCAACCTACATTGACTTAGTGTTTAAAATAATTTTAGCACTTTTTAATTAATTTTGAAAAATGCTTATAAAAATAACACTTTTGATTACATTCTTTGCTATTAGTTAGGGGGAGTTAATGATTCTTAGTGAAAATTAATTATATGTTCAAATAATACTCAAGGATAGATTCAATTGATTGAACATTGTTAATTTTCATGATATGAGTTGTCAATACCACTAGTGCTGATTAATTTAGCATTTTGAATGTTTAAAATGGATTTTTGACATTTTTGAGCATAATGCATCGATACACCAGAGAGTGTACCGATGCATCTCTTGAATGTGCATCGATACACCATAAAGGTGCACCGATGCATTCCTTGAATGTGCATCGATACACTCATCGGGTTTTTGGGTTTAAATGCCTAATTTCTTCATTCTTTCAAAACCCCAAACCTAAACCACTCACGTCGTATGCCTCTCTCTCTCTCACCCTTCTCTCAAAATTTACTCAAATCCAATGTTTTAAGTCAGAATTCAACAAGATTTCATCTCATAAACCTGCTAGCAGTCATTAAATCGTACAAAACATCACTACATTTCACTCAATCCAAAATTTCAAGGTAATTTTTCTAAAAAACTATGTTTTATTAATTTTTAAACTTATTACTAGTTTTGATTAGTTCTAGGTTAAACTAAGTATCGGGCATTGATTATATAGTGTTTATAAACTAGATTCTTCAACTAATTTCATCAAAAACACAAGATTTTTCTTCTTTTTTTTAAAAAAAATCGAAATAAAAAAATAATGCTTTTGATTTTAAAATTGATGTTTTTGATTTAATTATGTTGTTTGAAAACTACATATTAATTTTCAAACATTATTTTCAAAATTATTTTCAAACATTATTTTCAAAATTATTTTCAAACATTTCCCATTAGGATTCGGTTTAGAGAACCTTGAATATTGCGGACTCATTTGAGTTTTGGGATTGATTATATTGCAACATGCTTTTCAAATTTGCAGGTTACCTTACCTATTCTGATTTCTTGAACCATGTCTAAACGTCCTAGGACATCGTCTAGTCATTCGAGTCAAAACTGACCTCCTATTCCTCCACCCAATCTAAATCCAAATACAGGTGATCCAAATATGACTATCCTAAATTCATGTTTTAATGTGCCTTGTCGTAGACAAGATCTCTACCATAGGTACCATAATTGTTTTGAGTCATACAAAATTCGAGAAGAGCGTATTCTCTCACTTCAAGCAATGATCGATATGAACTTCGAATATCTTCCTATCCTTCGTTCTTGGAAGTTTGATAAACTTTTCACCTTAAACCTATTATCTATCATCAATTAGTCCGTATTTTCTATTCTAATGCGGTATGTGTCCAAAACGAGTGTCGAGATGCAACCATAGGAATTAGATCTTATCTTCTGGGTCGATTCATTTATATCGCAAATACCTTTGGACTAGACAATGCAGGTTTAGATAATAAAAAAGATATTGTGGCTACTCCCTATCAATCTAATGGTAGTGTTAGTACCTTAAGAACTCATCACGAGCGATTCATTCATTTAATGATCTCTTGGTGGTTTAGACCATCGGGAGGTAGGTACTCCTCTCTTAGGGTCATTGATTTACGATGGATACATTGTATCCAACATAACAAGAAAATAAATTTGCCACAGATTATTTTTGTTGATCTAGTAGATACCGTAAACGTTGTCCCATCCAAAAATGTCAAAACTTTAGTTTACGGATGTCTCCTTTCAAATCTGTTTATCAAACTCGGGCTTAAAGTCACACTTGATATTCCTATCTCTCTCCAAAACTAAATCAATATCACTTACTTAATGAAATCGGGATGGAAAAAGGAAGGTGACCAATGGGTTCGATCCACTAAGCAAACACCGGGAACTAGTTCTTCACGAGCTCCACATCCTCCGGCACCAGCAACGGATGATGATCCAGAACTTCAAGAGCTATTTCAAAATATTGACGATCACGTCCCCGAGGAAGAGCTGGCACAACAAGAAGATCAAATGTCTCCATATTTTTGATCGTTTTTGGAGTCATTTGATCTAAGGTTTGCATCCATAGAGTCCCATCTAACTGCTATGGGGCTCAATAACAAGAGATGAACGAACGTTTAGATGCACTCATACTCAAAATGCAAGCACATTATCCTCCTCTTCCCAATCCTCCTTTGGATGACTAGATCTATCTTGCTTAGTTTTCTTGGATCGACTTTAGGACTCATTGTTAAAACATTTTGAATGTTTTTGGATTGATATGTTTGGATGTTTGAATTTGTTATGGATGTTGGATGTTTAAACTTGAATGCTTTGGATGATTGAACTTAATATATATATTTGGTTTGTTTGAATTTTTAATTTGATCTTCATTAAGTTTTGCATCATTTACATCATATTAGATATATGACCAATTTACCATTTCACATTGTTTATGAATACTGAATTATGGAACTAATGGCTAACGTTTCTCTTGATTGTGATCTTAGCAGCTTAAGCTTTATATTTAAAATCAATTGGCTAAATTTTTCAAAGTCTTATTAAAAACGTTTTATAGATTCTTTTTAATTTAACAAAAAGGGGGAGAATATAGTAAGGGGGAGTAATTTTCAAAATTGATTCAAAAATATTTTCTTCAAAGAAAATCTTAAAATTACTCAAATGTTTTGTTATATCAAAAAGGGGGAGATTGTTGAAAACATTTTGATGTTTCAATATAACAAATTAAGTATAAATAAATTTTAAGATTTTACAATCTTTTCAAAGTATATTCGATTCAATTATTCGAATATCAAAATATTACTCCAAGTTTTTCAAAGATCAATTTCAATCCTTACTAAAGTGTAAAATTGTGTTTTAAACTTAAAATATTTTTGAAACAATTTTTACAAAGTATTTCGAACCAAAATCGAGCCAAAAATCAATTTTATGAAAGGATGTACCGATGCACTCATTTGATGCATCGATGCACACCAATTTCAAATGCATTTTGTGTACCGATGCACAAGCCATGCATCGATGCACTCTTGAATATTTTGGAACATCGAATGCATTTTGTGTACCGATGCACAGATCATGCATCGATGCACTTCTGGCTCTTTTGAAACATCGAATATAATTAGTGTACCGATGCACCCCTAGTGTATCGATGCACTAAGTCATATAACGGTCGAAATATTTGAATTTTATACATAGTGTACCAATACACCTTGACTATGCATCAATGCACACACGCTCCCAACTATTTTATTAAATGATAATTACATAATAACGGCTCTATTGACTTCACCAATGATCTCCAACGTTCAGAAGTGATCCAAGGTGTATTTAAATAAGCTTAGGAGCCATTTATCAACAACAATTAAGAAGAGAAGCTAGAGAATCAAAGAGAAAGCATTTTCAAGCCTATTTCATTCAATATTCATTTTTGCTTTCAAGAACACTTATTGTGCTCAGTTCTATTATTCTTGAGTGTTCTTTCTTTGTTCTAGAATTGTGCAAACATCTTGCCGTGTGAGGTTTTTCTATAAGTTTGTGAAATTTGTATTGTTCTCTTTGGGAGAGAGTGTTCTCAAGAATTTGGGGTATAATTCTTGAGGGATTGGTAAGGTTACTCTTTGTCCTCAAAAGAAAGACAAATTAGTGAATTTGTGGAAAATCCTTAGTGTTGATAGTTAAGGTAGTGGACGTAAACTTTGGTTGAGAAAGTTGAATCACTCTAAAGCGTTGTGCAAATATTTTCAATTTTCTGCAAAAGCTTCCACCAAAATTTTTATTGCCAATTCACCCCCTCTTGGCTATTTCGTTGATCAATTAACTCAACAGTTGACTTCTTAGCTTCTGCCTGGTCTTTACCTGCATCAACTGCCCTTCTTCGAGAATTCTGATATTTAGCAGCCCCCACTAAGACTCTTCTCCCATCAATCCATGTTCCATTGACATTCTCAATAGTCTTCCTCAGACCAGCCTCATTAGCAAACTGAACAAATACGAACGTAAAGGCTTTGTACTTTGGTTTGTTCTTAACACTTGGAAAAAAGACCCTAATGACTGAACCCTGATAATGGAAGAGTTCCCTTAACGCTCTTCTTGAAACTCTCTTGCTCAGATTATCCATGAACGTTGTCCATTCCTCACCAGAGGAAGAATTACTTTTCAAATTCTCTCTCGCTCCCTCTCTACCACTCTCTCTCTCATGTTCGCTCCCCAAAGAACACGTAATAAATGCTTAAACACTTCCTATTGAAAATTTACCCCAATTAATAAATATTAACAAATGGATCCGCTGGGCCCTTATGCAATTCTTAACTAAAGGTGTTTAGCAAACACAAATGCTGTAAAAAAAGTTTTCCTTCAGATGTGTTGAATTCTTGGAATTACCAGCTTTAACTGACAGCTAGATTTTTTTTGACTTCTTTGCTCAATGGTAAAGTAATCGTGAATTTCGCATGATGCTATGGCACATATATGGAAATCACTAGTGGTTGATCCTAAGAGGACTATTGATGAAAATCTGGATTTTATTTTTGATGATCTTCTAATACAATGTGGATCCAAGCTTTGGCATTCTTGTGAGGCATCTTGCCTTGCCCTTGCAGATATTATCCAAGGTCGAAAATTTGATTAGGTGATGAGCTTGATGGTAGTTTATCTTGCCTTCGCAAATGATTTTTATCTTAACCAGTACAATCCTTTGACCAAGTTTGTGCATTAGTTTGAAATTAAAGAGTTCCAAAATTGTTTGACCTTATAAATTGAATGACAAGATTTTGTTTTAGCATATGAATAAGATTGATATGCGTAGCTTCCTTGTTGTCAAAATGCCATTGTTCTGAATATTTACGTCTGACACTAGTGTGATTAAAGAAAAACTATTAGCCCTTACATTTTGTGTGATTGAGCTCCATTTTAAATTTGAGCTTGATTTATTTTGGCTTTTTTATCATCAAGCTAAAAGAAAACTTAATCCCACCCATTAAATGACATGCAGTCAAATAAAAGAAAAGATCACCGAGGATCACTAGATATTTGGTCTCTATAGATCATGAATAAGTCTCTTGAATCTCTAAATATCTCAAATAGTGAATCACTTGAATCCCTAAGTAGTTATTTTATCCTCCCGCTTGTAGTTACTTACCACTACAGAAATGTTTCATGGAGTACTGGAGGCTCCACTTCAATAGAAACATGCATCATAATGCAAGTATCCAGATAACTTGGTAATGTAGATTTAAAAGTCATGTGTTGAAAAACAATTTCGACAGAATATGTTGCCATAAACTTGGTCCAATTTGAGGATTCATGTTGTTCAAGGTTGCTGGTTTAGAACTGATGTTGCATGAATTAAATATGAGTGGTCATTTCCCTTACATTTTTTAACTATGATTTAGAAGGACATAATAAGTTATTTACAATTAACTGTCTAAGCTCATAGATTTCTTATGAGTTGTTTGATTATGAAATTTTGAACGATTATTTTGTCTGAAACTCTGAATGGATCCTGATAGCAAACGGCATGTCATAATCATGCATTTTGTAACCAAGAATTATCTGTAATATTTTCATAGCGTGGATTATAGTTTTACTATTTCGTTCTCAAGAAATAAAAAATTGTTGTATTTCCTAATTTTGAACTTGTTTCTTCATCAAAATTTATTTAACAACATTATTAACATGGTAAAATTGGTTACAATACCCCTGAAGTTTCGTATTAACACATCCATCAATGTTACAGTTCCAAGTGAAAGATATATTTCTTATGCATTTTCAGGCTTCATCATGATCCAACTTATATGCAAAATAGAAATTTCACGGTCAATTTTTATGGTATTCTGTTATGTTGTGATGTCTAGCAATTCCTGTAGTGTGCAATTCCATTGACATTCTTGTCCACTAGGTTGGGAAGCATTTGAAGAAAATATGAGTGGCTGCTTTTCGTGCCATGGATGACATCAAAGAAACTGTGCAAAATGCTGGTGACAAACTATGTCGTGCTGTAACCTCACTAACAATAAGGCTCTGTGATGTGTCCCTTATTGAAGCATCAGATGCAAGCCAATCGATGGATATTGTTCTTCCCTTTTTGCTTGCAGAAGGCATATTGAGTAAAGTTGACAGTATCAGGAAGGCATCAATCGGAGTTGTTATGAAGCTTGCAGAGGTTGGCAATATTTGAAATTATTTCACCTTCACAAGTACAGTACAGATCAAGTTAGAATTTATTTATCATTTTATCTTCCAGTTTTTAGATTTTCTGTGAACTCAAATGGCTTCAAGAATTGAGTACTTAATATGCCTTAGTTTAAAAAATAAGGGAAAAAAATCCTTTTTACTTCTTGTCATACTGAAATGTCCCTCGATAAAGTAAATAAGTATTGATGGTTGTACTTACTGTTGCCCCATCATACTGTTATACAGAAGTTAATAACGCCCTTCAAATAATGTCGAGATCCGAACCCTAACTTTGCTTAAGGGATTTAGTGCCTCATCCACTAGACCAATGGATTGTTGGTGAGCAGATCATATCTTTAGTTTAAGTGATGTCCTCTTTTATAACTTTCATCAATTTTAAATTGGCCATCCTCTCCTTCCATTGACATTTGTATATACTCTTAAATTAATGTGGGTAATTGCTACTTATTTTTCTTCTTGTTTATCACTTGACCTTATTTAGGTTTTATGTCTCTGTTTTTTCCTTTACTTAATTAACCATTTACTGAATTGGGGTTTATCTACAGGGTGCAGGAGTTGCAGTTCGCCCACATTTATCGGATTTAGTTTGTTGCATGCTGGAAAGCTTATCAAGCCTAGAGGACCAAGGACTCAATTATGTTGAGGTTTGGAGGAAGTTCTTTCTTCAGTTTTTCAAACTATTCCTTGCATTCCTTTGATATTGATCTGCTTTCCCTTTCCTTTCTTCTATTTGCATGCATCAAATGTTGGAATTCAAACAGAGAAGCTAGAAAATCTGCGACTTTCAATTGCGAAAGGATCTCCAATGTGGGAGACTCTTGACCTGTGCATAAATGTTGTAGATAACAAATTATTAGAGATGCTGGTTCCACGTCTTGTTAACTTGGTTCGATCTGGAGTTGGCCTCAATACAAGGTTGGTACTAATTGCTATTTTAAATTTAATATTAATATCAAGGACTGATATCTCAATACACTTTTAAGAAAATTTTTTTTGCCCTTTTCTGCATATTTGACTTGGAAAATGTTCCCTCTGGGTGATACTTGAACTTGAATGTGGATTGTTCCTGTATCAGATAGCTTTTTTATTTTTTTTATTGTCCTTAAAATATGAGCTGTCACTGAATTTGTTTTCCATTTTGAAACATTGTTTCTAAACCTGCCAGACTTACGATTCACTACATAATTACTGGTGTTACCATTCCGATTCTAGGCTTGCAAAGTAGTAAGTATAATCCCTTTCTGAGAGATTTAAATACAAGGTGATGTGATGAATAGTGCAATTCGGGAAGCAATATCTTAAGAACGTACTAAATCTGTTAAGACTTGAGATTTTTATCCCCTTGGCCTTATTTTCCTTGTAAATCCCTGTGTATTATATCTGTTGGGAGGTGTCAATCCATCTAAAACAGTTACTTTTATTTTGATTAGCTTTATTCTGATGTGGCAGAATCTCCATTAGAAGATTGCATTTAACCAAAGTCGTAAAAAAACAGAAAAGTACTTTTTTTATTTACACTTGCTTGAATGAAAGAACTTTCCTTTTAGTCCTATGTAATATAATGCTTGTGTGCTAAAATGATTTTCTTTTTGGTGATATAAATATATAATAATGAGAAATACATCTCTAAACTTAAAAGATGACAAATTTATGTTGTCTTTACTTCGCACAGGGTTGGTGTTGCCACCTTTATCAACTTATTAGTTCAGAAAGTTGGTGTGGATATCAGACCCTAAGCAACATGCTATTAAGGCCATTGTTTCCTGTTGTTAAGGAGGAGAAAAGTTCTGCGGTAAAACGTGCATTTGCAAGTGCTTTGGCTGTTGTTTTGAAGTATTCAACTCCATCTCAAGCCCAAAAGTTGATAGAAGACACTGCAGATTTGCACACCGGTGACAGGAATGCTCAAATATCCTGTGTATACTTGATGAAAAGCTTTTCATCCATTGCTTCAGATGTTTTAAGCGGATATAATAAAGTGATAATTCCGGTGATCTTTATGTCAAGGTGTGGATACATTTTCATCTATGCTGTTTTTGCGTCAGTTTGTGTCCCTTATTCTTCCAATTTAGTGGTTACTTACTCTAGAACCTTATACACGATATATGGCTATTGTAAATGGCATTTGGTGCTACATGTTACCCATTGCCAAAGATCATCCAAAACCTCAAACAACAGCCCTAAAGCAGTTGAAAGATTTGAACACTCTAGAGAATATCTGAAGGTAAATTTAGAGTTCTGGGTAAGAATAAGTTGACTTTAAAGAGTAACTAGATAACAGCGTTCTTTATTATTGTTTTTGTACTTTCTATAGATAGTAATGTTAGCTCATCCAACTTTCATTGACATCAAATACAATTAGGAACATATAAACTTGATAATTATCGCCCTCGATGTCTTACAAATGTATGCGAAATAGAATTTCAAATTTTCCAATTTCTAGTTATTGAAGTTTTGCATCTAGAAAACTTTGTCAAGCTCATCCGCCCATAGATTTGCAGTAATACGCAATCATTTCATTTAGTTCTCTGAAATAGTTTTCTTTGCCTTCTTTCCCTTATTCAAATCCGCATAAAGTATCTTCAGCAACCAAGCTGTGGATAATATTTTTGAACTTCCATTCTTATCAAGCGCAATCAAAATAGCTATTATAGTTGAAAACTAATGATTCTTAAATTCATTTGTTAATGGTTCTGCAGATTTGAGGATGACAAACACATTTCCAGTCTTTTTGAGGAGCTCTAGGAAGAAAGCATAAGTGGCGAACGAATAACACTACAGTTGTATATGGAGGAAATCGTTTCAATTATTTGTTACAGCATTGCATCATCTTCATGGGCAAGTAAACGAAGAGTAAGTTTTCCTTTTCTCTTCCTTCTTGTAGTCCTATTTTCTTCCGACTTTGCTTCTGCTGTATGCTAACCGAAGATGCTTGTTTGTATTTTGCACCTGCAGTCAGGTAAGGCAATCTGCAAGCTTAGTGAAGTTCTGGGTGATTCCTTATCTTCTTATCTTGTTCTCCTGAAATCTCTTATGAAGGAAATTCCTGGTCGTTTATGGGAGGTAGGAATACCGAGATGTGTTATGACCTGTAGTAGGTTTTGATGTTGTAATATTAGTTTTCTCACTGTAATTTTCAATTTTGAACATGATTGGGAAAGAAACCCTATTAGATAGGTCTGTAAATGAACTGATCGTTCAGTGAACCGTTCATGATCCGTGCGGCGGGAAGTTCGTTTATTTATTAAATGAACGAACATGAACAAGATTTTGCGTTCTTTTAATTAAATGAACAAACACGAACAAAGGGTCCGTTCGTTCATTTACGTTCGTGAACGTTTGATTATATGTTCGTTTATGTTTGTTCATTTTTGTTCTTTTATGTTTGAACAAAGGACAAGTTGAATATGTTACGAAGATTATTGAAGTTGTTTAGATTTAAAAAAGATTGTTTTGTTGAACAAATTAACTTTAAGACTTTATTATGTTCATATAGCTTATTTATGATTTATGTATGTTTTTATCGTATTCGAACAAATTCTCTAAAGTTGCATGTTATATTAAAGAATTTTAAGTTGTTATTCTTATTGTTTACTTTTTTTTACATTCATTTGTTGTGTTCGAATAAGTTTTTTTTTGTGTTTGTGTTGTTCGTTTATGTTCATTTATTATGTTCGTTTATGTCCTTTCGTTTGTGTTCGTTTACGTTCGTTTGTGTTCGTTTGTGTTCGTTTATCATTTACATGAACGAGCTATATTCCTTAATGAACGAACATGAACAATTTTTTTTGTTCGTTTATGTTCGTGTTCGTTCGATTCGTTTACAGGCCTACTATTAGATGCTATAAGCGCCCTTTCTGCATCCAACCATAAAGCAATTTCCACGGAAGATCCTGCTCTTCCCGGTACTATTTTGAGTCAGGTGTCTTCTGCGTGCACAAAGAAAGTCAAGAAATACCGAGAAGCTGCTTTTTCCTGTCTTGAACAGGTAAACAATGTTTGTGTTTTCTTGGAACGGTTTAGCCCATGACTGTCTTGGCTATGTATTATACAAATGATTTATTAGGTAAAACCAATAATTCCATGTTTAGCCCTAGACTTTGCTCCTTACATTCTTTGAATAGTAATTGAAAAAAAAGGGTTAAAAAATCTCTACCTGTCATTTTTTGTGACAAGCAACGACTTGGTAATAAACAATAACCCTTAAGAAAATTGTATGGGAAAAGAATCAATGTAAACGGATTGGTTTGAGACACTACAGCAAAATTGAGTTTCAGCGGCATTTTTTCAATCCTATAGCGGCGTTTTTAAGCGCCGCTAAGCAATGGGAAAAATGTCGCAAGAAGCGCCGCCATACCAGCGTCGCTAAAGTTAGCGGCGTTTGACAACAAAAAACGCCGCAATAGGTCAAGATCTATAGCGGCGTTTTTGGAACAAACGCTGCAAATGGTCGATATCTATAGCGACATTTTTGGAACAAATGCCGCAAAAGGTCGATATCTGTGTTTGTTCCAAAAGATAGAGATCTATAGCGGCGTTTTTGGAACAAACGTCGCAAAAGGTCAAATCTACAACGACGTTTTGTAACAAACGCTGCAAAAGTTTAGATCTATAGCAACGTTTTTGGAACAAACGCCGCAAAAGATCGAGATCTATAGTGTTGTTTTGGAACAAACGCTGCAAAAGATCGAGATCTATCGTAAAAGGTCAGATCTATAACGGCGTTTTTTTATACAAACGCCGCTAATTACCTTTCTTTAGCTAAGATGATTTTGCATATTTCATTTCTGCTCTACATCACCTAAATTTAATATCATCTAGCTTTTTCTAATTAACAACCATACATTTTAATAAAGACGCAAGTTATGTAGAAAAATACTTAACAACAAAATAAATTAAAATTTATAACCATTAAAAATAAATGTATTGTAGTTTGACATTTTAGCTTGGTAATTCAATCTCTCAAAGAGAAAGTATGCATTTGAAACAGAAGATTTGGCAACTATATCAACATACTATATAAAATTAGTTATGAATGATTCCTATACATAGCTGAAGAGCTAAACAATCATGCTTTCAGAAAACACTTGAAGACAAAGATCATGCATGCTGGTAATAGATTACTAGGCGAGTACTCCAGTAGCACCGAGGAGCAAAAAAATTAACGACCAAAATTGGATACCTGCAAGAAAAACCATTCAAAACAAGTAAATAGAGGTATCACTAAGAGTGGCATTTAACAAAGAAAGCACCAAAGCTGGGAACATAGCGTATAAATTAAGTGGTTTACAATATTTGCATTCAACTTACTCATTTGCAATTTTGTCAAAGTTATCACTATTCAGTGGTATGGAACCCTGAACAACTTCATCATCAACTTCCTTTTCATGCTGAATGACTTGTGGAACCGGTTCTGAACGATACTCAGCACCCGTGAGCCTTAAATCTGGATCTATAGTAAACTTTCAAATTTTTTTTGTTATATTCAACCTGTTCTGTTAACAGAATGCACAAAATTAGTCATCTGGACCAGAGTTCACATGTTAAAATGACACCACGAAAATACACACAAAGAACTTGAAGAACGGAATAAGAGTACAAATATTGACAGGAAAATATTAAACCATGCAATTATTGTAATTCAGAATTCCTTCCCTGCAAGAACCATAACCCATGCAATTATTGTAAGAACAATGCTTCGGTGATAGAAAAACCCAAGGGTTGAAACAGAAAGTGATTTCCATCCAACTTACACTACCAAATCCTCATCGAAGAGAGGTGTTTGTTTAATGGCTGGTATCGGCTTGGCTGTATCCCACAGTTCACGCCACAGATTACCTAAAACGTATAAAATTCAAATATCAGAATCAACCATAGAAATATCCTAGCAAGTGAAACAACCCATAGGTTAAGAATGTCAAACAAATACTTCAAGAGGTAAAAACCCTCCACCTAGAAAACTTTCAGAATTCATTCTCCTAAAACGAGTTGCATACGAACATAATAAAAGTTCATGGAAATATACAAATATTGTGAATGAAATGAATCAATGTTCATATGTCAAAAGTAAAAACTGACCAAAAAGGAGCTAAATTGCAGCAAACTTAATCTAAGTAGCAGAGACTGGGATAAAGAGAAAAAACCTTATTTTTTCATTCGACAACTTAGTTGACCTCTTATAACCGAAGAGTTAACCTCATCGCTCGGCTCAGCTTCAGTCCAATCAGAAGGAGATCCATCATAAAAAAGGTGAATGTTAAAGAGAAACACATCTCCAAACAAAAGCAAATGTCCTATCAGTCACATACAGAACCTTCCTGTATCAAACAGATGATGAATCAAAGCAAGCACTCTCGCATCATCACCAAAGCCAGATGCAAGTTTATCCTCTTTATCTCGAAGAACTAATGACTTCACTACAGAGAAGGTCAGACCCATCCTTTCCTTCACGGGTGAAGAATATCCAGAAGATGCCAAAAAATCTTTCTTAAATTTAAAATTACTTCCAGCCCTGGAACCAAAAGGCAAGCACAAAAAGATAAGAACACCATACACAAGTTGAATATGACAATTAAATAGATCACATATTTGACCACTTAAATTGATCTCAGAAGCAAGAAATACTTTGTATCAAAATATTAAATAGTATGGCAAAGCAATGTTAATGGTCCAGAAAGTAAATTCCAATAAAGGTAGCAATTTACAAATCAACATATTTCATGAGGCATCAAATGAATTTCAATGTCAGCAATAGCAGAAAACAAACAGCTGAAGTCAAGAATCGAAAGACTTACTCAACGACTAAAGCTAATTGCTTGATAACAGATGTTGAAGGAAAGTTATTGGTGTACATGGTATTTAAAATGTCTATAGAGGGAATAGCTTCTAAAGCCTGTATGACAACAATCTCATTAAGAAATCCCTTCATTTGAATTTTATTAGAACAGAAAAAAAACATTTTAATTCTCATTACAGCAACTCTTGTAACATCCCAAATTATGGGTTAGTGACCAAATTGTAAAGTTTCAGAATTTGATGACTAAAGTAGAAGAATGAAATAGTTCAATGATTATTGGATATATATATGATGAAGGTTATTTAGTAATTATTAAAGGAAATAAAGGGTAAAATGGGCATTTGATCATTTAAGGAATTAAATAAATGTGATAGTGGATATATATATTTTACACGTGGGAAATGAGGGAAACAATGTTTCCAGAATTCTCTTCTCCTCATTTCTTCTTTGTGCGTGAAGCTCCAGCTCAAAGGTGAGTTTCTTAATTAGTTGGTTATTTGTTGAATTAAAAATTGGGTTATGATTCTTAGGTGATACTTAAGCTTAAGGAAAGCTTAAGTTATCTTAAAAATCAAAAGATAAATGAGTTAGGGGAGATTTAAGATTTGGAGTTATTGAGTGAATTTCCAGAATAAAGTTGATAAGTTGAATTTGAAGCTAAATTTGACTTGTCATCAGCTTAATTAAGAAGTATTAAGTGTTAGAATTGGATTTGAAACATGTGGAAAATAGGGTATGATTCTTGAAATTCCTAAAGAGGAGAGGATATTAAGGTTAAAGATGAGATAAATGAATATTAATGAGTTTAAGTATGTATATGAAAGTTAGGAATATGAAAGGGGTTGAAATATGAAGGATTTAATCCAAAAAGAATGAATTTTCGGGTTCAAAAAGAGGTTCTGGGCAGAGTGCATCGATGCACATTCATAGTGCACCGATGCATCAATGTTAAAATCCAGAAATTTTTTGAAGGTGTATCGATGCATTGGTAGTGCATCGATGCACTCTTTTAAAATAAATACATCGAATGCAATTAGTGCATCGATGCATAAGGCATGCATCGATGCATCCCAGTAATAATACAACATCGAATACATTTTATGCACCTATGCATCAGTAGTGCATCGATGCATACCTTCATTAAAAGATGAAATTGCCTTTTATCTTAGTCTAAAGAGTGAACCATTAGAGTATATTAGTTATAATACTAATATAGATCTATGTATAATGATGTAGATATAGAACGTGATCCCGTTCTGGATCAATTGAAGGATTATAATCAAATCAAAGCAAAGCTAAGGTGAGTGCACATTCTCTAGTATATGAGGTTCAAGGGAAAATAAGACTTGTGATAAGTCTATTTCCAATAGTGAAAAACATGAATTCATAGAAGTATGTATTTGTTATGATGTTTATGTGTACATGAGTATATGCCTATGTCTAGATGTTAAGTGCATCTTTATACATGATCTATGTGAATGCATGTGTATGTGATAAACCATGTGAATTAATATAATTGACTTATGTAATTAAAGGGAGAATTGAAATAAGGTATGTGATTATAAGATATGTGATAATAAGTTATATGGTTATATGATCATAAAATATAAGACATGTGACAAGAAATGTATGAGTACATGAAAGTATAATATAAGCTATGTGAAAGTGATCTATATGACTTTTGGTCTATGTGAATACAAATATATATGATAATGAGATATGAGACTCTACGAGGATATTATATGAATGTGTGAATATGGGACAAACATAAATATTAATGCCCATGTTATGTGTCTTGAGAGCTAGAGGTATAGTTGGCATGCCAAGAGTCGAGGGTCTATGTGGTTCTTCGGGACATATATGTATTCTTTGGAACATGTGTGAGGTCTTTTGGAGACACATACTTGATCTTTGGCATATGTATATGATTCTTAAGGAATGATAAATGGTCCTTATGGACAGTTACTGAGGATCTTTATGACCTCTGGACAGTTACCGATGATCTTTATGACCTCTGGATAGTTACCGGGGTCTTTGTGACCTCTGGATAAGTCCTTCGGGACATTTATATGAGCTGTGGTGACAACATAATTGTGCACAACCTCAATAGACTCACATAGCATTAGTTCTCACGTATGTACATGGGCTAATCAAGAGAAAATAACAAATATGTGTTGTGATATGCTAAATTTAATAGCAAGGACATGAGGATGTATAGATTAAGTATATATGTTATGTGATTAAATGATAGTGACTAATGATGATTTATATGTATGCATGTATTGCTTATTAGATAATCTGATATGATTTATATGATGATGTCAGTATGGCTTGGTTAATTGAATGATATGTTGAGTAAAAGAATGGATATAAGAGGATATAATTATAAGTTATAAATGTTAAGAATATTGATAGTGAACAAAGGGTAGAGATTTAAAATAATGTGTGATATGTATATGTTATATATATATATATATATATAATGTTATATCGTTTTCATATGGTATTATAAGATTGTATGTTCATGCATATGTGATTAGTTAGAGTTTTATTATATGTTTTATGCCTCACTAAGTTAACGACTTAGCGTGTGATTGTTTCACACGTAGGTTACAGAAGTGAGAAGAGTAAAGAGCTAAGAGGAGTAAGACAGGTCAGCATTTTCCTTACAAAGTTTCAGATAAGAAAATATATGATTTATATGAGTTTGGTTAATTTGAATATATTTGGCATGTACTAGTTGATTGAGTTAAAGATGCTCTGATCGATTTTGGTCATTGGGGTCAATTTATGTCAATAAACCGTTATTATTTTAATGAAAGTTTTAAATTTTCTTTGAATTTTGGTCAAGAGTCAAAGTTTGAAAAGTCATGTGATACCTCAGACTCGTATCCGGGTCGGATACGGGTTGGGGGTGTTACAGTTAATGGTATCAGAGCTACGGTTTAGCCGATTCTAGGCTTAAATCAAAGTCAGAAGTGTTGTAAAAAGTGTACATGCCAACTCAAAGTGAAAAATTCTGATCTGATAGTGTAAGGAGTATGATGTCTTACTAATAAAAATAGATTATTATGTGATAATAGAAGTATGATAATAAGAGCTTCGAAAGAAGTGAAAGGTAATAAACCTGAAGGTAATAGCATTCACCTGCCCTGGCCAGGCAGGGAGAAGAGCGAACACCTCAGGAAATGCCTGTATAAAATTTGGAAAATTATTCTTCATGTTGAAGAATGTTCTGATGTTTTTTCAATTTATACTTCTTTAACTCATAGAATGAATGTATCAAATTAGTTGATAAAGTTGGGAGCACCCAAGTTCAATGGTGGATTTGAGGAAGGTTCTATTGTTAGAGACCTTTGGTTGAATGATATGATAGAAGGTTTTCATTTCTTCAAAGTGGAGATGTTGAATTGAGTAGTTTTGTTACTACTTTGGTAAGTTAGAGTATGGTGGACAATTGTCACCATAAGAACGTTAAAAGATTAAATGATGTGATTAGAATTGTATAAGAGTTCAAGAATAAGTGCATTGATGACCAGTTTATAAGACAAATGAAACTGGAATACACGAGCTTGAAACAAGGGAATTACACCTTGTATGTGTATGTTTATAAGTTTATTAAGCTAAGCAGAATTGCTGCTGAGTTAATTCCGACTGAAAATGATACATGTGATTTGTTGTTAGGACTTGCGCCTTAAAAAAAGTGTTACTGGTTTTGAATTTGTTATCGTTTCAAGAAATGGTTAATTGTGTTAAAGCTTTAAAGAGAAAAAGCTCAGAACGAAAAGTTTGGAGAACTAAAATCTCAGATGATTAAGAGAATTAGTGCTTCATAGAATTTTAGCACCATCAAAGAAAGGTAGAGATTCTGGTTCAACTTTAAACCAGACATGAATTAGTTGTATTCTCCGTTAGAAAATAAAATCATATGAGAGTTCGACAAACTCCAACAGTAGGTTTGATCTTGAAAGATTAAACAAAGAGTTAATGGAGGATAAGTCAGGGTTAAAGACAACCCTTGTGAATTTAGTTAAAAGCTCTTTTAGAAGTTATGTAAATCGAAGCAGAAAAAGTATTTTAAATGGATTAGATGAGTATTGAAATCTGGTGAATTTTTTTTTTCAAGTGGAGAAAACATAAGTATAAGAATGGTAAAGAATAAGGTTTTGTGCAAGTAAAGTTGACTATCAAAGTAATGAAAATGTGATAAGGAGTGATAGTTAAGGATAAATATATGTGATATAAAAGAGCATGGGAGTATGAAGAACATGATATGGTTTAGTTATGTATAAGACAATGCGGATTATAAAAGGATAAATGGATAAAGACCAATTAATGGATTAAGTGTTTTGCTAGAAATTAAATAATGTGAAGGATAAGAAGTATTTTAAATGTATCAAGTGAGGTAGATACTGTTTTTGTATTTAAGATGGAAAGAGTTAGCGTGGGCTAACAAGATTATGGGACGGAATGTATTGAAATTACAAGATTTCAAGATATGGTAGGTTATGATAACCAAATATGAAGTGAATTTGGATACAGTTGTATACTGTGATTATAGTAAAGTGATAGAGTGAAGGAAGTGAGGATTCAAATGTTTGAGTAAAACTAAGGATTGATAAGAAGAGTTTAAGTATGGGTACATCAATGATCAGTTTATAAATAAAGGAAGTTAGAATGTTAAGCTTGAATAATGGAAGTGACATGGTGTATGAGATTAAATGTTTTTTGATTAGTTGATTAGTAAAGTTATAAAGATATAATAAAGACTGGTAATCAGAGATAAGTTTAAGTGATAGGAAAAGAGTATGTGAACATGAAAGAAAGATATGATTGGTGTATAAGAAGATTTTGATTTATGAAGGAAATGAAAGGATGAAGTTTAAAGAATCAGATGTGATAAAAGTTATGTTGAGATATAGATTATAAGTTTAACCAGAAGTAAGAAAGGTATGTCAGGTAATATGAGAAATTGTTTAGTTATGCAAAGTGTATGTTTAATCAGTTATGATGAAGATTTAAGGTTATGTTTCTTGGTCAAGTGGATATAGTCAGAGAATGAATAAAGATTTATATGTATTAAGGAAGTTTTGGAGTCAGTCAAGTAAGGATGAAATAAAAGTTTGGTGATTCTTGAAAGACAATTGAAGATAAGAACCAAGTTATTAAAGATGATACAAAAGATTAAGTTCAGAAAGCAGCATGAGAACGCTAGAAGATATGTTTTTCTCAGGATGTGCAGTGAAAATTCGAGGACGAATTTTTAAAAGGAGGGGAGATTTGTAACATCCCAAATTATGGGTTAGTGACCAAATTGTGAAGTTTCAGAATTTGATGACTAAAGTAGAAGAATGAAATAGTTCAATGATTATTGGATATATATATGATGAAGGTTATTTAGTAATTATTAAAAAAATAAAGGGTAAAATGGGCATTTGATCATTTAAGGAATTAAATAAATGTGATAGTGGGTATATATATTTTACACGTGGGAAATGAGGGAAACAATGTTTCCAGAATTCTCTTCTCCTCCTTTCTTCTTTGTGCGTGAAGCTCCAGCTCAAATGTGAGTTTCTTAATTAGTTGGTTATTTGTTGAATTAAAAGTTGGGTTATGATTCTTAGGTGATACTTAAGCTTAAGGAAAGCTTAAGTTATCTTAAAAATCAAAAGATAAATGAGTTAGGGAAGATTTAAGATTTGGAGTTCTTGAGTGAATTTCCAGAATGGAGTTGATAAGTTGAATTTGAAGCTAAATTTGACTTGTCATCAGCTTAATTAAGAAGTATTAAGTGTTAGAATTGGATTTGAAACATGTGGAAAATAGGGTATGATTCTTGAAATTCCTAAAGAGGAGAGGATATTAAGGTTAAAGATGAGATAAATGAATATTAATGAGTTTAAGTATGTATATGAAAGTTAGGAATATGAAAGAGGTTGAAATATGAAGGATTTAATCCAAAAAGAATGAATTTTCGGGTTCAAAAAGAGGTTCTGGGCAGAGTGCATCGATGCACATTCATAGTGCACCGATGCATCAATGTTAAAACCCAGAAATTTTTTGAAGGTGTATCGATGCATTGGTAGTGCATCGATGCACTCTTTTAAAATAAATACATCGAATGCAATTAGTGCATCGATGCATAAGGTATGCATCGATGCATCCCAGTAATAATACAACATCGAATATATTTTATGCACCGATGCATCAGTAGTGCATCGATGCATACCTTCATTAAAAGATGAAATTGCCTTTTATCTTAGTCTAAAGAGTGAACCATTAGAGTATATTATTTATAATACTAATATAGATCTATGTATGATGATGTAGATATAGAACGTGATCCCGTTCCGGATCAATTGAAGGATTATAATCAAATCAAAGCAAAGCTAAGGTGAGTGCACATTCTCTAGTATATGAGGTTCAAGGGAAAATAAGACTTGTGATAAGTCTATTTCCAATAGTGAAAAACATGAATTCATAGAAGTATGTATTTGTTATGATGTTTATGTGTACATGAGTATATGCCCATGTCTAGATGTTAAGTGCATCTTTATACATGATCTATGTGAATGCATGTGTATGTGATAAACCATGTGAATTAATATAATTGACTTATGTAATTAAAGGGAGAATTGAAATAAGGTATGTGATTATAAGATATGTGATAATAAGTTATATGGTTATATGATCATAAAATATAAGACATGTGACAAGAAATGTGTGAGTACATGAAAGTATAATATAAGCTATGTGAAAGTGATCTATATGACTTTTGGTCTATGTGAATACAAATATATATGATAATGAGATATGAGACTCTACGAGGATATTATACGAATGTGTGAATATGGGACAAACATAAATATTAATGCCCATGTTATGTGTCTTGAGAGCTAGAGGTATAGTTGGCATGCCAAGAGTCGAGGGTCTATGTGGTCCTTCGGGACATATATGTATTCTTTGGAACATGTGTGAGGTCTTTTGGAGACATATACTTGATCTTTGGCATATGTATATGATTCTTAAGGAATGATATGTGGTCCTTATGGACAGTTATCGAGGATCTTTATGACCTCTGGACAGTTACCGAGGATCTTTATGGCCTCTGGATAGTTATCAGGGTCTTTGTGACCTCTGGATAGGTCCTTCGAGACATTTATATGAGCTGTGGTGACAGCATAATTGTGCACAACCTCAATAGACTCACATAGCATTAGTTCTCACGTATGTACATGGGCTAATCAAGAGAAAATAACAAATATGTGTTGTGATATGATAAATTTAATAGCAAGGACATGAGGATGTATAGATTAAGTATATATGTTATGTGACTAAATGATAGTGACTAATGATGATTTATATGTATTTATATATTGCTTATTAGATAATCTGATATGATTTATATGATGATGTCAGTATGGCTTGGTTAATTGAATGATATGTTGAGTAAAAGAATGGATATAAGAGGATATAAATATAAGATATAAATGTTAAGAATATTGATAGTGAACAAAGGGTAGAGATTTAAAATAATATGTGATATGTATATGTTATATATATATATATATAATGTTATATCGTTTTCATATGGTATTATAAGATTGCATGTTCATGCATGTGTGATTAGTTAGAGTTTTATTATATGTTTTATGCCTCACTAAGTCAACGACTTAGCGTGTGATTGTTTCACACGTAGGTTACAGAAGTGAGAAGAGTAAAGAGCTAAGAGGAGCAAGACAGGTCAGCATTTTCCTTACAAAGTTTCAGATCAGAAAATAGATGATTTAAATGAGTTTGGTTAATTTGAATATATTTGGCATGTACTAGTTGATTGAGTTAAAGATGCTCTGATCGATTTTGGTCATTGGGGTCAATTTATGTTAATAAACCGTTATTATTTTAATGAAAGTTTTAAATTTTCTTTGAATTTTGGTCAAGAGTCAAAGTTTGAAAAGTCATGTGACACCTCGGACTCGTATCCGGGTCGGATACGGGTTGGGGGTGTTACAACTCTCACTTGTAGGTGAGCAAAAATAAATAGAATCATAAATGTACCTTGTATTCCGTATCGTTCTTTACTTTTATAAAATATAAGTTTTCATCATAGAATACAACATCCATGGTTGAATTTTCAACTTTCTCTGAATCTTTAACTCATTTTCTCCCTAACCGTATATTCTTGAATTTTTCCTGCCATTCTTGCTTGGTCCCCAAATTTACAGGCATCCACTTTGAATGCTTTACCATACTAAGCACTCGGCAGAATGTTGAAGCCTAGTTTGGTAGCTGGAAAAGTAAAGGGAAACTAAATAGCATACAAATTGCAAATCCTCCAATTCAAGTCCAAGCAAACTAAGCTAAACTCTACGACTTTTTTACTCAAATAAGTCAAACATACTTCTAAACATTATTTCATTTTCTCAGCAGCCAAAAACGGTTCCAAGAATCATCTAAAGATAGAAATAATAATAATGAAAACAGTCTAATCCTACATTTTAGCTTAAAAAGAAAGCCACATTTCAGTTCCAAAGTTCAACAAAAATTTACCTTAGAATCGTCTTCTCTCGTCGGAGATTCATTTTTGAATTCATTCGGATATGATAATTCACAATCTTCACCAAACGAACATCAACCAAATAAGATAAAAAAAATCTCTGTCACTAATATCTAATAACAATATCATAAAAACCAGAAAATGATAAAAGGAATCTAAAAATATCAAAGCAGAAAAATAATAACAAAAAAATTTTGCAATAGATATTTACAACAAAAAATATAGAGTTCAAATTTACCTAGATCGGATTTCAAATCAGTAAGAACTCTCTCAGCTTTGGCAACTGCAGAGTGGAGAGCGATTCTTGCTCTGGTGACAAACAACAGAGCTTCCATATCGTGCGCCGTCGGTGCGCACTTTATGATTAGGAGCAGTAAGAGGAAGAAGAGCGAAATATGGAGATAATTTGTTATAATGGAAATGGATCAAAACGGTGGATTCCTTTATATATATTCGGATAGAGAAAACAGAGGAGAGAAAACACAGAAAACAATTCGGAAACTTTCGATCATCAAATGAGAAAAGAGATTTGGTTTCGCGAGAGAGCGTTGACTATGGGAACGTGAGAGAAACTGAGATGAAGCAATCTTTGGCAACTAGAAGCAGATGGGTTTGGGTAAGCGACGAGAATTAAAAAATAGATGAAGGGGAAAAATGAAAAAGGGTTAAAGGGGTGGGACTTAGAAACTTAAAACTTGCTGCGTTTGTAAATAGAAACGCCACTAATGTATTGATCAATTGCAGCGTTTATTCAAAAAAAACCACTAAAGTATGAGCATTTTTTAAATTAAAACGCCACTAAAGTATAAGTATTTAGCGGTATTTTTTGCTTAAAATGCCATTAAAGTATTACGTTTTAGCGGAGTTTGTTGAAAAATGCCACTAAAGTACTAGGTTTTAGTGGCGTTTGTCTAAAAACCCCACGATATATGTATCCTATTGCGGCATTTGTTTAAAAACGCCACTAAAGAACGATTATATGGCGGCGTTAACAAATGCCACTAAAGTACTAATCTTTAGCGGCGTTTATCAAATAAATGCCACTAAAGTACAAGTTTTAGCGGTGTTTGTTGAGAAACGTCGTTAATGTTACAATTTAGTGGCGTTTTGGATATAAATGTCGCGATATGTACAAATTTAGTAACGTTTTCTTTGAAAACGCCGCGACAAACGCCGCTATATACCTGTTTTGCTGTAGTGAGAGCAATGTGGGGTTGAAATGTGCTTGCAATTTAAGTTCTATATGAACATGTTGTAATACTGCAATTATAATGTCTTTCCCGTAGAAAGACGCATAGGAATATTATAACTCTGAGAGGAAAAGTTCTCTCTCAGGAGATCTAATTAATCAATCTCATTGGTGAGGAATACTTGTACTGATCCCCAAGTATTTAATCTCATTCAGAATGTTTCTGGTTACTCTAGTGATGATATCTTATCTTAATT
The DNA here is from genome assembly GCF_006381635.1 of Hibiscus syriacus. Taxonomy (NCBI): domain Eukaryota; kingdom Viridiplantae; phylum Streptophyta; class Magnoliopsida; order Malvales; family Malvaceae; genus Hibiscus; species Hibiscus syriacus. Next base: position 3,732,245 of record NW_024061783.1, read on the forward strand.
CTTTGAACATATGCGCAGGTTATAAAATCTTTTGGCAATGTCATCTTGTATTTCCAATGCTGTTTGATATGTGTAACTTGGCTTCTCCCAGTAAAATCGGACGAGCTCCTTTGGCAAGTGACACCAGTAAAGCAGGTTTCTTCAAAAGCTTACTTTGACTTTGTTCGCTAGATTATATGGGTAAGTTGTTCTTAAGAATTGTGAAAGCATGGAAGTTCAGCTTACAACTTCTTTACTTCCTAATCATTATAGTTTTATGTTGTTCTTGCTGCAACAAATGTTACTCTACTTTCACCGATGAAAACCAATTGATTTACATTGTTATCTAATTTTTTGGCTGGTAAAGTACACAAATGGTTCTCCAACTATAGGGTGTTGCTTTGTTGAGTCTTCTGACTATTAAAAGTTATAAAATTGTCTCCCGATTATAGGACATTGCTTTGTTGAGTCTTCCGACTATTAAAAGTTACAAAATTGTTACTCGACTTTTCATCTGTTCCGAACTCATCCTTTTCCGATAAAAATTTAACAATCATTTGAGTTAGACCTTAACTTGCTAATTAGGTTATAAAGTCGTTTGACATTCTGGGATTATATTTTATCATATCTCAATTAGTAAGTTAACATCTAGTTTAGACTGTCGTCAATTTTTTAACAAAATATGATGAGTATGAAGCATATGAATAGTTAGGTGACTATTTTGTAACTTTTAATAGGCGGTGACTAAACAAAGCAATGTGCTATAGTCGGGGGACCATTTATATACTTTCCCCCTAATTTTTCGATTTTCATCCTTATCTAATTTAACACGTTTAAGTCCAATTTCTTAAACCTTGTCTTGAAGTTCTTTGAATCACTTTGAACGGTAACTTTTGATTTGTCTGTAGTAATTTTTTCAGGTTTATAAATATATTGTCAGGTCAAGAGTTGTTTTACTTCATGTATTTATGCTTCTCCCGCTTCAATGAATCGGGCCATTTATTAAATGCAAAAGTTAATAAAGGCTTTCCATTTGTTTGCAGAATCCGATTATGCTGACGACGTTTCTATTCTAGTTGACAAACTGATGAACTGCTTCACATCTTGCATCCGGGTGGCATCGGTAACTGACATTGTTGAAAACAGAAAAAAGTTGACGGGTGTATTTATGCTTGTTTGGTGCCCTCTCCTGGGTGGATAAAGCTGAATGTGGACGGTGCTTGGCAAGCAAACATCAACTGTGGGGGCATCGGGGGGGCTGTTTAGAAACGAACTTGGCCACGCTCTCTTTACTTTCTCTCTGCGGGCTGGCTCTGGTTCTCCTTCCTCGTTGGAGTTCCTTGCAGTTAAACATGGTCTTAGCACGTTCATGGGATCAGAATGGTTTGAAGCGTATAATTTAATTATCGAATGTGATTCCAAGAGTGGTGGAGTGGTTTGTGGATCCGGTTAAGGCTCCTCTGAACCTTGCCTGCCATCCATGCCTTCATTGCTGGGGGCTGGTTAGTTATCAGGTTCATCCCGCGAGCTTTGAATGTTGCTGCAGATTAATTAGCAAAATTCGGGATTGGTTGATTGCCCCCGGGTTTATTGTTCACTCTTTGGTCCTTGAGGTCGTGGTTTTCCTCTAGAGTGGTGCCTTCCGTCTGGGTGTTTCTGTCCTAAGTGGCTGTTTGTAGAGAGAATTATATTGTAGCTTGAACTGTTGTGTTACGTGCGAATCCTTAACGAATGGAGTTTTTAACGAGATCTCACCTTATTTAAAAAAAAAAACTTAATTCTTGTTATTGTTGCAATATAAATATAAATGAAGTCATATACAATACAACATGAAAAATGAAGATATGAACTAGATTTTTAAAAGAGAAAATAACTTCAGTGACTGAAAATGCCTTATAATATACGATTTTAACAAAATTTTTTTGGATTTGCGAAAATGACCAACAAATTCGCAACGCGAACTACAATTTCGCAACACAGTTTCCAAATTCGCAACTCAGTTTTTGCAATCGCAACTCGATTTTCCAAATTCACAATGCGATTTTCAAATTCGCAATACGGAATTTCAAATTCTCAACTCGATTTCTGAATTCGCAACGCGAATTTCTTTTTCGCAACACAAGTTTCCTTTTCGCAACAAGATTTTCTAAATCGCAACACAAATTTTGTTTTTCGCAACTCGATTTTCGAATTCGCAACACGAATTTTAATTTCGCAACAACTTTTATTTTCGCAACACAAATGTTTTGGGTATATAAACTACGCAGCAGCAGCAACTCATAACCTAAATCCCTAAATCGCAACTCATTCCATCTCCATCTATCACTCTCTCGGGCAACATCCGTTCCTATATCTAACGGCATCCTTCCCCATCTCTAATTTTTTTTTACATAATTTTATTTTTATATAATTTTTCAGTGATTTCTCTCCCAAATTATCAACTATCAACTTAATAAAAGTATGTTTTTCTCTAAGTTAGTGATGATATCTAGTTTATAGCTCGTTTGTTTAGTAAATTAATTTAAAATTTGTAGAATGAAATCATCTAATGTTGATCATATTTGGATAGATTTGTGTTTTGGAGGGTCATGGGAGAATGTTCATGGTGTTTTACAATATATGCCTTTACCCATGAATCTTCAACTAAAACTGTCATTAAAAAAGTTAACTTATGAAACTCTAATGTTACGTGCTGCAAATAAATTGAATTTAGAGCCTCTAAGTGGATTTAGGCTATCTTATCAGAGAAAAGGTAAAGTTTATTTGTTAACCGACAATGAAGATGTTGAACGATTCATTGCTTACATTAGTATTTCGCAAGAAGATGATGTTACATTGTATGTTGTTGAACCTAGAAGTAGTGAAGTTGGATCAGTAGCGGGTAGTAATCAACTAAGTTCTTCAACCTCAGTTTATGGTGCTCACAATGTACAACGTTGTTATCAACCTCAAAATTTAATGGTTCCACCACAATTTAACCACAAAGAAAATTTTGTTTCACCACAAAGAAAATTTTGTTTCACCACATTTCTAATACCAAACACAATATCAAACACAATCTCAAAACCCACAACCTTTCCCTAATCCAAATCCCAATAAACTTTCAGCACCAAATTCCGGTTTTCGTATTGACCAGTTAGACGATGATGAGCCAACAGAAAAAATTGTGAGTACTAGTCAATATTCAAAATTTGATCTTGGTCAATACCCAGACTTTGATCTTGGTCAATACTCAGATTTTGATGATGTTTCAGAAGAAGAAACAGACCCTGCGTGTAATGATTTTGATATTGGTCAATACCCAAATTTTGATGATGAAACAGCCGCTACCAAGGAAGATGTTGTTGATAATAATGAGGAGGAAGTTACGACTGTGAATGAACATGTTGAACATCCATTATGTAATTCATATAACCCTGAAGAAGAAAAAGAAGAAGAAGTCCCCAAAGAAAAAAAAAGAAGAAAATGCCACGGGAGTATAACTCGAATATGCTAGAATTACTTTAGATACCGGAAGAAGATTTGGTAAAGATAGCAGTTGATTGTTACACAAAATTTATTCGTATCAAGAAAGCTTATTGTTTTGATACAAAGGAAGACTTGAAGATAGCTTTGTATACAAAATGTGTGGAAGATGGCTATCAACTAAAAGTTAACAAATCAAGCAAAGATCGTTTCGAAACAAAGTGTATGATTGACAAAAACTGTACGTGGCGTATGATTGCAAAGAGGATAAAAGATTGCGAAATGTTTCAAGTTAGGACTTTTATTGATAAACATACATGTTCAAGAACCCAAGTTTTTCCTCACCATAGACAGGCAAACAAAAAGGTGTTGGGTGGTTTTCTGGCTGAGTTAATGTTTTTGAATGGCAGGGTATATCGGGGACATAAAATTATGACTGACATGAATGCTCGGTTCAAGATTAGTATCTCATATTCTCAAGCTTGGAGAGCCAAATGTTATGCCTTGGAATTGTTGAGGGGGTAGCCAGAAGCATCGTTTGCCCAACTATCGGCTTATTGTCACAATTTAAAGCTGAAAAATCATGGGTCGGTAACTCATATCAAAACATATAGAGATGGATGCTTCGAGTTGATGTTTATCGCCATTGGTGCTACGGTTAGTAAATCAATATAATTTTGTTGACTCATTTTTGTTAGTTACATGCATTTCACATTTAAATGATTATATTTCTTGTGTATATTATTTTTTAGATTCGTTCGTTTATTACTTGTATGTGCCCAGTTATTATAGTTGACGGAGCACATTTGAAAGGTCGATATCTTGGAGCAAACTTATTAGCAGTAGCCATAGATGCTAACAATGGGATACTGCCAATAGCTTACGGGGTTGGCAAATCTGAAACCTCTGATTCATGGACATGGTTTATGGGGCATCTTAGGGATTGCATAGGTCCTATTAGCAATCTGACAATCATATCCGATAGGGAAAACTCAATTGTCAACGCTGTTAGAAGGTGTTTCCATATGCTTTTCATGGACTTTGTGGTGTTCATTTGTACAGAAATCTAAAATCAAGGTCTGCTGGTATAAAAAATTACAAATGGACATACTGGAAGGCTGTAAAAGCTTATTGGGAAGTGGATTTTAATAAGCATATAAATTGTTTAAGACGTGTTTTGCCTCAATGTGCTCAAACACTAGAAGATGTCGGGTTTGAAAGATGGTCAAGAGTACATCAACTTGGAGCAAGATATGGTTTCATGACGTTTAATAGTGCAAAATCAATCAACGCTCTAAGTCGTCATTCCCTAAAATTACCCAATACTATGTTAATGGAGTTTTTTCGAGCCTCTATTCAACTGTGTTACTACAAGAAAAGAAACCATGGAGGTATTATTTCTTTAAATTCGTAACTTATCATATTTAATATATTTTACTAAGTATTATTTATTTAAATTTAAAGGAACATTGGAACGTCGTGTTACACCATGGACTGAAAAAAAGATAACGAAACGTGTTGAGAAGTCAACGTCATAGAGAGTTGAACCATGTTCAAACACTTTGTTTGAAGTATTGGATAATAACTTAAATGGACTTGTCGATCTAAATGCAAAGACGTATAGTTGTATGAAATGGCAAATGTCTGGTTATCCATGTGGCCATGTTATAAAAGTTGCTCTTCATCTAAACCAAGATGATTCAAGCGCATACGCTATGGATTGCTACACTACAGAAGTATATCGACAGACTTATACCGAGATTGTCTACCCTATTCCACATCTTTCTGAGTGAGACATACCAGATGACTTACAAACAGTTTTGCCACCAGTCATGGATAGCATGCTACCTGGCCGACCAAAAAATTATGATCATATACCGTCTAAGGGTGAAGAGAAGAGGATATCGACATGTAGTCGGTGCAAGGAAAGTGGTCATATAAGGTTGACCTGTGGTTACCAGTGCCATCACAGTCATCTTTTCCTCTACCAAAATATGGATCCTCATCAAAATCCAAAGCTCATATGGTGCCAAGCAAAAGGAAATCAAAATTGCAATCGCAATCAAAATCTCAATCACAACTGGATTCACCTTTTGGGACTTATTAACTTAGGTGATTTTTAAATGCAAACGTTGTATTATGTGTAATTTATGTGTGAATGCATACATTTTTCGTTAGAAATGCATTAGTAACTTGAGTTTGAACATTGCTATGATCTATTCAACTGTTATCACTTATCATATTGTTGTCTGTTATCTTTTTGAAGGTGTTTTCCTTGAATTCACAACGCGAAAGTGTACCTTTAACATGTCTTTTTTACCTTCAACATAATGCAGATTGAAATTAAACAACAAATCAATTAAACAAAATAATAATTCATATTTACACTTGACATCACATTGATACAATTAGCCCCAGACAGTACATCCAAATATTATTAACAATAGGGAGCTTACATCCAAATACATCAATTTCATACAGCTCAATTCAGGATTAACCTGCAGAAACGTTATGGCCATGCGATTTTCTACACATCTAAAACCAACAAATAACAAATTATTGAATTCTAGGTACTTAACCAAACATTTTCAAACCAACAAAGAGTATATATGTTAACAACATTTGCTCAAACATACCAATAACAAATGGTTGTTTATGCACACTTTTAGCACGCGGATGCAGGTAGACAACATCTAGCATATATCTCTCTAGCCATAAAATACCGAAACAACAACCCTACTACACCTCTATCTGTGGGAGGTAGAAACTATTTACCTCCTGTCGTCATTCATTCCAAGCACATACATACAAGAGGACCACAATCCCCTCTGGCTCCCACCGTTTGTTGTGGCGATGTCTCGTCTCTCATCATTGTAACTTTTAACTTATTTGGCTTCTTGTTTCCTGAATTAGTCCAATAATCACTCACATCCAAGTATTTAGCCAAATGAGCGCTCCATCCCCTACAAATAATATCTTTCAAATCAGACAATGGTATATAATTCAACATGTTGTCATATACTATCATCTTCAGGGATGGGAGCTGAAGCTCGATGAGAAGCCAATGACGACGTTCTATAACAGGGATAAATACTTGCAATCATAAATAATAATTCAATTGCGCACATCAAATAAAATTTATGAACACCTTTAAATATGCAAAAATAAATACTAACCTTATCGACCTCCCACCACGCAGGATAAAGAATAGTTTTTCCATTACCCAACGCATATAAAGCGTCTCTCTGATCCTTCAACTGAGCTGCGTGAAAAGACGAAGGCATAATAGTCCATCACGTCTTTTTTATTTTCTTCAATTTCCTTATAATCAGAAAACGGAGGGATCAATTGATGTATTTTTTTAATTGTATCCATCGGGACTGACGGGGCTCGAACCCGCAGCTTCCACCTTGACAGGGCGGTGCTCTGACCAATTGAACTATAATCCCAGGGAAATAAAGAAAAGTGTACAGCATAGATAGTCTTATGATTTCATTCAAGCCATTTTTTATATTTTCGATTCGAATCGCCGTGTTGTAACAAACAAAGGCGCGAGTGATATATTGATATCCATACGGGTATGCACTTAAGTGAGAGCAACGCGGATTACTAGTAACTAGTAATCCTTTCGTTATTGCCAAATAAATCGATCAATTTAAAAATGAAAAAAAGAGTCTTTTTTGTTTACTTTACTCTTTCTTTTCATTAAACTTTCTATTTAATGATACTGATATGAATCTAGAGCGTTATCAAGGTCAGAATTTATGGGAACAACTAAATAAATAGAACAAATAAAAAACAAATAGCGGTAGGGATGCATATATCAGAAAATTAGACTTTTTTATTCTTCCCTAATTTTTTTTGTTTGGCTTTTCTGGAAAAGAAAATACAAAAAAATGGGCATTTTATGTTATGGCGGATCAGCGAATTATTGGGTCGAGCTGGATTTGAACCAGCGTAGACATATTGCCAACAAATTTACAGTCTGTCCCCATTAACCGCTCGGGCATCGACCCAGGAAGAATCAATTCTAGGTTTATTGATAATCCATGATCAACTTCCTTTCGTAGTACCCTACCCCCAGGGGAAGTCGAATCCCTGCTGCCTCCTTGAAAGAGAGATATCCTAAACCGCTAGACGATGGGGGCATATTTGCCTGACCGCGACCGTGACACCTATGCATCAATATGTTGTTTTATAAAAAAAATACATATATTAGTGAATTTAATAAATTATAAAAAAAATAATCAAAATGCAATATAAGAAGAATATAAGACTTACCCCTCATTCGAAATAGCCATTCTCTTCAACCCCTAATAAAACACCCTACCAAGACCGCTAAAGAAACAAATGCATATTATCGTCGATTTTGCATATGTTAGCGTAGCACCCCTGGCTCCGCTCATGTAGAATAAAATCAACTGCGGTCTTAACCCAAAGGGTATTATCCATAATTGTGTCCGGTAGTGTTCTCCTCTCCTGCTGAGAAATGGTACTGGCCGGTAACTGATATGAAAGCCAACTGTGATCCATCATACCGGGCACGAGAGGGGGTTTATCAATATGTCGACATAGTATTCCATGTGAATCGGGCTCTTGAACGGTAGGACGGGCTCTTGAACGATGAGAGGGGCCTCTTGAACGATGGGATGGGCTTCTTTAATGATAGGAGGGGTATCTTGAACGATGACAAGTGAATCAGACTTCTTCTTACGCATTTTTGGAACTATTGGGGTGAAAGGAGACGTAATGGCATGTGCACGATGTCTGATGCGTAAACCCCGTCGTACAAAAAAAACCCGACGTAAAGCATCTACTTTATCGGCCGCTAAAAATAAATTAATACATAATTCAGTAAATAAATAAATAATGCTGAAAAAATGTTATTTGCATTTTTAGTATAGTATTAAACAAACTTACCTCATTGCGTAGAGTATGAACCTCATTCTGTAACGATGAAACAATCTCACGTAGAGCGGCTACCTCATCACGTAAAGTAGATACCTCACCATGTAGAGCACCATTGTCATCGCGTAAATCATCTACCTCACCACGTAAGTATCGTACCTCATCACGCCATGTACCATTGTCGTCACGTAAAGTACCGACCTCATCACGCAAAGCACTGACCTCATCACGTAACTCCCCTAACTCATCCCGTGGAGGTGGAGAACGGAGAGATAAATATCGTGGCATCTTTGTCGGTCGCCTATCATGAGGTGATGGTGGAGAAGAGGCTCGATGATGTGAGTGAATAGCTGATGGCTCTCGGTGTGGAGGTGTATAATTGGCCCGATTAAGTGATGGCTCTCGGTGTCGAGCTGTAGAATCGGCTCGATCAGGTGATGGATCTCGAAGTGGGGGGTTCTCATCATCCGTCCCATAAAAAATGTTTACTAGCTTGCCACCAATCAGTGGCAAGCTCAGCCTCTGTGCGTGTCAGCCTCTGTAATGGATAGTTTGCCTCCTAACAATATAAAAGCTCAAAAAAGTCAAACGTCTACTAGTAATAACTTGTTTATATATGGTAGTATTTGTGTTAACTTACATCATTCATCATCGTATATGGTAGTAAATCTTCCCAATCCAACAGTCGGATCCTCCTCCAGGTAATAGCCCTAGGAATATCATTTGACTTTTTGATGGCATATGTCCGCATACTGGGAAAAACCTCAAATATCCAAATCTACAAATAATATAATACACAAACATTAATTTTAGTAATTGTTAAATAATTAATTATAATTTTGGAAACATTATATAGAAATTCTTACCTTAAAGGCCCAAATAAAGCCTACCAAAGTGTATTTGGAACCATGGCCACGCAAACTACGACGGTCCTCAAAGGCAGACGACAACTTTTTCCAGGTAGCTTTCCATAGATATGAACCCCACGAAAACACGTTTCATTCATCTAGGTCCTCTACCAATAATATTAAATCCTCAGAAATAGGTTGTCTGCCCTCTTTGCCTAAAAAGCTGGCATTCAAAAGTAATAGAAGGCATACTCGGATAACATCAAGGTCATCCATCCGAGTAAAACGATCTTTAAAAAGTAATCTTTTCAAATCGTTGACGTGTAAAATGGGCTTTGCCTTTGCCAGCTCAGGAAAACCCGAAATAACCATGATGGGCGGGCGATATGATTAGTGTACCGACCTACTTCATCGTGTCGTCCGAAACGTAGACCAGTTATTAAGCAAAATCCTCCCGCCCAAAACAAGTATACGCCAGTGGAAAATAAAACTATATCTCTTCATCACCACGTTGTATCCTCTTGGGTAGATCGTTAGTCATGGTCTGAAGAAACAAATGGGTCAACATAGCATCTCCACCTGGATGTTGTACTTTCAGCCATGGCCCGAAACAAGTTTTCTCAAACAAATTTCTTTGTATAGGTGTAAGTGTCGACGCAATTGTAGTGGCTAGGCTTAATTTATTCCTTATAGTCAATGAAGCCGAAAAAATTTCCTAACAAAAACAATAAACATACCATGTTAGATATACCAAAAACTATAAATTATACACTATAAACAGACATGATATTAAACAGGGAAAATATAGCCAAATATGTTTCAAACTATCACTGTATTCACCCAAGTCATTATTCTATTATAGTTCACAAAATGCATCAGATAACATTCCAGAAGTAAGCACTTATATAAACATTTAAATGGACAACATATTGGTTTAGTGCAGGTTCAAGGACAACATAAAGAGTAGTAGTTTATTCTTGAAACGTAAATTCGCAACACTATGAAGTTAGTATTTATCTTTGTTTTTTTGTTGAAGTAATGCAATTCATTCAAGTTTCAATTTACAGAAGAAGAGTAGTTTTTGAAACTTAAATTCGCAACACGAAAATGAAAATCGCAACGCGAAAATGAAAATCGCAATGCGAAACTAAAATCGCGTTGCGATTTTCGTGTTGCGAATTTAAGTTACAAAAACTATTCTTCTGCAAATTGAAACTTGAATGAATTGCATTACTTCAACCAAAAGACAAATAACTTCACAGGGTTAAAGACTAAACAATTTAGCAGTATTGGCAGCAACTGAATGAATTTAGTAAGCAATCTAAGTGAAATGGTTAATCTATATATTGAAATTAGCAGTAAATTTATCATCAATTTAAATATGAAAAATCTAATAATAATACAAAAATTTTAAAATAAAAATAATTAAAAAAACTAACCCTCGGTGGTTGATTTTTCATTTGTGGTCATGAATGGTTGTGAGGGTGGCTCTGAGAGATGTAGATAGAGGGGGTCGCCGGATATGGGGATGGATGTCACCGGAGATGGGGACGGATGTCGCCGGAGATGGGGACGGATGTCGCCGTAGAGAGTGAGAGATGGAGATGAGACTGAGTTGTGCTTTAGGATTTTAGGTTATGAGTTGCGATTCTATTGTTTGCATTTGTGTTGCGAAATTAATATTGTGTTTCGAATTTGAAAATAAAATTCGAGTTGCAAAAATAAACTCGCTTTACGAATTTGACTTCTGCGTTGCGAATTACAAATTCGTGTTGTGAATTTGGAAAATCACGTTGCGGAAAAGAAATTAGAGTTGCGATTTTAAAAATGAGTTGCGAAATTGGAGTTCGCATTGCGAATTTGTTGGTCATTTTCGTAAATCCAAAAAAAATTAGTTAAAATCGTATATTATAAGACATTTTCGGTTACTGAAGTTATTTTCTCTTTTTAAAATGTTTACATCAAAACAATAATATTAAGATGTTCCTTCATCACTTTGTGATGCCTGCCAATATTGTTGTGGAGATAAAGGACGTTGTCGATGATGAGAGATCGTTAATTAGTCCTGTAAACGAACCGAACGCACACGAATGGAGATATGTTCATGTTCGTTCATTTAATAAATAAGCGAACACGAACATAAACGAACAAAATTTTTTTTGTTCATGTTCGTTCATTAAGAAATATAGCTTGTTCATGTTCGTTCATTTAAATGATAAACGAACATAAACGAGCGTAAACAAACACAAACGAACAAAAATAAATGAACATAAACGAACACAATAAACGAACAACACAAACACACAAAACAAACTTATTTGAACACAACAAATTAATGTAAAAAAAAAGTAAACAACAAGAATAACAACTTAAAACTCATTAATATAACCTGCAACTTTAGAGTTAATTTGTTCGAATACGAAAAAAATATACATAAATCATAAATAAGCTATATGAACATAGTAAAGTCTTAAAGTTAATTTATTCAACAAAACAATCTTCTTGAAATCCAAACAACTTCAATAATCTTCATAACACATTCAACTTGCCCTCTGTTCGAACATAAATGAACAAACATAAATAAACATAAATGAACGAACATAAGTGAACATATAATCGAACGTTCACAAACATAAATGAACGAACGAGCCCTTTGTTCGTGTTCATTCATTTAATTAAACGAACGCAAAATCTTATTCATGAACTGTTCGCTGAACGTTCAGTTCATTTACAAAGCCTACAGTTAATTAAAAGAAAAAAATATGATTTTTTATAGTAAACATGAGAAAGTGTCAAGTTAGGACAGAAAAAATCATGCACTAATTTATAAGATGCGTTTTCATACATGACAGTGACATGATGCGTCTTTACTTTATGTGACACAAAAAATTAGTAATCTTCAAAATAATTTAAAATTAATATTATTTTTGTATTAATACTTTTTTGAAATTTAAGTGTTTAATTATCTTATTATTCCTATTTTATTCATTAAATATAATTTTTTTCAATTTAATCGTTTTCTTATTTTAATCACTTAAATTAATTTTTTTGAAACATTTAGTATGATTTTTAAAAAGGAAAAAGTGGGGGTTGTCTCAGGAAAGGCGGGCTAATATACAGCGTTACTGGATATATTAAAAGATATTTAACAAATTTGGTTTAGCACTACAGGAAATATTGAGTAATAATAATATAGTAGGTGTAAATCATGAAAAAATATTAAAAAATTTGGCAACCGGCAAACTTAACTTGTCGGTTTGTGTCGATCCAAATAAAAAATGTATCGATCCATATCAATATAACAGGTAAAAATATGACAAAACTGGTTTAATTATGACAAAACCGGTAAAGTGCTACCGGATATGTTGAAAGTATCGATTAGATTGAAATAAATATTGACACTTTGGGAATTTAAAAGAGAAGCAGTAAAGCGCCTATAAAGTGTCGATACTTTATAAAAATATATCGATCCATAACAATATAACAGGTAAAAATATGACAAAATCGGTCTCGAAAAGACAAAACCGGTAAAGCGCTACCGGATATATTGAAAGTGTCGATACTTTAATATAAGTATCGACACTTTGGGAATTTAAAAGAGAAGCAGTAATAGCGCCTATAAAGTGTCGATACTTTATAAAAATATATCGATCCATAACGATATAACATGTAAAAATATGATAAAACCGGTCTCGAAATGACAAAACCGGTAAAGCACTACCGGATATATTGAAAGTTTCAATACTTTAATATAAGTATCGACACTTTGAGAATTTAAAAGAGAAGCAGTAATAGCGCCTATAAAGTGTCGATACTTTATAAAAATGTATCGATCCATAACGATATAACAGGTAAACATATGACAAAACCGATCTCGAAATGACAAAACCGGTAAAGTGCTACTGGATATATTGAAAGTGTCGATACTTTAATAAGTACGCGTAATAAATTATCGATACATTCAAAGAAATAGGTAATTATCCTATTGAAAGTATCGACACCTGACATAAAAGTAACGACACTTGGGTAGTTGTATCGATTAAATATAAATAACATATCCGGTGAAAATATAAAGGGCATAGCTAAATGTCCTCTGAAAAATAGATAGAACGGACGAGCTTTTGAAATCGAAGCGTAATTGTTGCTGCATTTCAGAAGGCGTTTCTAAAGTGAAGTTTGTTGTTTGTTGTTGTAGTCGAATCGAAAAGTATGTTGTCGAAACCTTAGTTTTTTATTATAACAGTAATCAAAAATAGGGTTTTATGTGTTGTTTGGGGTTTTGGAGTAAAGAAGCATTTGAGACCGATTACAGGTAGAAAGTGATATTCTAGGTAAAATACAAATATCGACACTTTTATTAAATATTATAGGTAGAAAATGATATTATAGGTTGTATAAATGTACCGATACTTGGAGTATTGAGTGTTCATATTTGTTTGAAGAAAATAGGGATTAGGGTTTTTGGGTTTGTTTTGAGGATTTCGAATCGAAGCCAAGAAGGATCTGGGATTGATTATATAATATTATAGGTAGAAAATAAATATGGATACTTGTTTATAATATTATAGGTAGAAAATGATATTATATGTTGTATAAATGTGCAGACACTTGTTTTAGTGGCCATTCAAATTCTTTTGAAGGAATCGTTTTACTACAAGAGTAGTTATCAATATTTGTATATTGAATAAAGTGTATGTAACTAGTATTTGATTTGATTTGCGTAAACTGATATATGAAGGAAAAATGAAGTCAAAGGATTTTTGAATTGTTGGTGGCGAAGATGACTTTGAAATTGAGGCCGAGATTCGAAAGCAACCAAAGGGTGGATATATGTACTTCTAGTAAGTATCAATGTTTTTTTGTTATTATTGTTGAAATGGTAATTGAATTAAAGTATTTAAGAACTTTAAATTGATTACAAATTTTAAATGTTGACAGTATGATCGAATGCCAAAGGATGAAGGAAGCTAGCAAACACATCGGTTCGGTATGTAAATTGAAATTGACATTGAGTATTATTTAGCGTTAATGTATTGATTAAGAAACATTTATGCTTAATATTAGGTGAGAAATGATGTGTTGGAGAAATGGAATTCGATGAGCAATGCTGAGAAGGAACCTTAAATCGCACAGTCAAAGAAGGATAGTGAAGAATACAAAGAATGGAGGAAAGCACATGAAAAGAATGTATTCATTAAACTTGTAAATACACTGATACAAAATATATAAGAACAATAACATTATATATTGTTAAAAAATGTAGGAAGTGTCGATAAGGTGTATCATTAAAAGGGTAAATTCATTAATTAAACACTTTAAGGAGAAGGATCAGTTGAATATGCTGGAAGAAATGGGGTTTGGATCGTTGGTAGGAGTAAAGGATAGACCTATTCGAAGGGAATTGTGTCGATCCTTGATGGATCAATTTGATGTCGAATAATGTATTTCTAAATATGGTGATTATTCATTTCCTCTGGGGATCCCATGTGCTGCAGCCGTCTTGGGGGTAGGAAATGAAGGCAAAAGTGTTGTAGAAGTCTCTAAGAGTAAGAACTGGAAAGCATTTGCCTCCAAATATAGTTTGAAGCATAAGGTGACATATGCTGAACTTGAAGAGAAAATCAAAAGTGGATCTTACGGGGGGGATGAGCTGAAGGCCTGAGTTCTATTGTACCTTGTCGGGATCTTTCTTTATCCAACGGGTGATACGTCAACGAACAAGGACTATATGAAGCTCATTTATGATGAAGGCTTGAAGGGTGAATTCAATTGGGCTGAATATGTCCATTTGAAATTGATTGAATCAATAATCACCTTTAAAAAGGGCAACCAAAGATACCTCAAAGGGTGCATAGCAATCTTAGAGGTAAATAAGTTAAAGAACATTTTTATTTTTTATATAAAATGATAGTATAGTTATTGTATAAAATGATAACTTTTATTATAAATGCAGGTTGTACTGTTTGATTTTTGGTCGGGCTGTGAGGTAGTATCGGCTTATGAAAGAACCGGAGTGGCACGCATCCGTGTATGGGGGAAGGAATAGGTGGTTAGAGTGATGGCGAAGTTGAAGTTGGATAGACCGAGGAAGCAAGAAAGGGTAATAACTGAAATTAAATAATATTAAGAATATAATCAATGTTTTAATATTGTAATTTAATTTTGAGATTATTGGCAATGAGGTAGATGAGGCAGAGAAGAAGGAAGAAGAGATGGTTGTATTGAGGTATGACGGTCAGGGGGATGACGGTGAGGGAAAACAGAGTAAATTTGACATTTTGATGTCTGAATTGGCTGATATCAAAAAATTCCTTTTTGATATCATGCAAATACAATCAAAAGTCGAAGAGACACTTGAGAGGTATAAGGGGGAAGTTGAAGGAAAAAAAGATGGAGTGGTGAAAGAAGTTGAGGTGTTGAGGGGTGAAGTGGTGAAAGAAGTTGAGGTGTTGAGGGGTGAACTTAAGATGGTGACGAGTGAAAAAATTGATGGAGTCGTCAAGGAGGTTGTGGAATTAAGGAGTAAACTTACGGGGGTGAAGGGGGTAGTTGAGAAAAACTTGGATGAAGGGGAAAAATTGAATGGTGAAATAAAAGAGATGAAGAGCTATGTAGAGAAAAAATGCGATGAACTGAATAAATATGAAGAAGAAAATATGGAGGAAGAAGAAAAGATGGAGGAAATGAGGAGGAAGGATGTCGATGTGATCTATACACCGGAGAGTGTTATAGATACAGATTTGGATTCGGAATGTCCTGCACCCCAGAATAAGAAGCATAAGGTAAGTTGAATAAAAGAAAACCTAATTTGATTTTTATCATGTTGTTGTGACAAAAATTTGTATGCAAAACTGTAGGTTGAAAAATCGGATATTCCAAGCGCAATTGATCAGCACGAAGCTGCAATGTGTGATTATTTATGGAATAGTGGGTTAGAATCGGAGTAAGTGAAATATATTGCTTTGTGAGTGATATTTAAATATTTCATGACAAGATATTAATCCTAATTATTCATGCAGTCTTTCTGTAATCTCAATGGGAAATCAATACGCTAGTGTATCCAACGTTGCAACGTTCAAACCTGCGGAATGGGTTGGCGGTGTGGTAAGTAGAAAGTACAAAATGTTAAAACCTATTGAATATGTTCTTATTGTGTAATTAATTTTGTTAGGTTATTGATTTGCTCGACTGGACAGTATGCTACGATGCGAAAACGTCACTTCGGAGGATTGGCTACCTTCTATACCACTTAGCGGTGAGTTAAATTAATAAATGTTGAAAGTAGTGTTATAGACGGTAAATTAATAATGATTGTCGTGTAATTACAGCAACAGGCATTGGAGAGCAACAACAAAGTAACTGTTCAGGGTATTGTGAGCTTTTGGGGTCTTATATTGGATAACTATGTGAAATTCACCGACTGTGAGAAGGTAAGACACCATACGAATTGCAAATGATGTTTTCATATATATAATGTTGAATTTTATCAAATTAGGTGTGAAAATTGTTGCAGATCATGATCACAATAAACTACCATAATTCACATTGGTATCTGTTGGTGTTGGATATGGTAGAACGTGTTACAACGGTATATGATAGTCTGTTTACATCTGACACAGCTAAACAGAGAGTGAATGATGCTAAGAGATTGGTATGTATAAAAGGAAATAATGTAAATTATAATGCATCATTTGTTTGGATCATAACTTCATATTTTTTAATGCAGATGAAAATATTATATAGTTATAATAAGAAACGCAATTGGGTAGATGCATGTGCTCTCTAGGAAAGGTCCCCTTGAAAAATTTTGAATTTGTGAAGCATAAAATGAATGAGAAATTGAATGGGTATGAGATGTTATCATAAATAGAAATTTTAATTTATGAAGGTTTCATGATTGACATGTGTGGTATTCAAATTTTGTAACAGATATGATTACGACATTTATGTGATAATGCGGATGGAATCGATCGGTTCTACAAGGGCAACTGGTGATTTTGTAAGTGGAATTAAAATTAGTTTGCGGTTAAATTGTTAAAAGTCGTAGATTGAATGCTATGGTTTACAATACTTAACGTACTGACAATTTGAATATAGTTTGTTGGAGATTAGGATCGTATGTGAATATTAAACGATCTCGTAAGCCACAATCAAAATAAACTAAGAGATGAGATGACAAAAGTTGTCATGACACACAAGAATAACAAAATGAAGCGATGATGTAAATGTAGGGTTAATTTTGTATAAGATTTATAATTTTGTATACGATTTATAATTTTGTATGTGAATGTAATTATGTATGAGATGAGAAAATTTAGCAATAGGTTGTTGTACATGTTTCTTATACACAGTAAGAGTCATGTTGATAATTACGATATATGGAGATCGTTTTCTGTATTATTCCAAATGTCACTAACATAACTGTCATCATGTGCGGGACTAAATGACCATTCCATATTTAGGTATGTACAATAACTACAAAATTCAATAACTTTAAAGTAATAGGTAAATTTACAATGTAGGTGGTAAAAATAGACTTTTTTAATGAAAAAATTAATAAACACAAAGATTTTTTTCCAACATTTTGTCCAGTATGGTTCCCAAAGGTAAAGTTTCCAAAAAAGTGTGTTGATACATTTATTATAAGTGTCTATCCTAAAAATATCGAAGCCAATTCTTATGAAGTAATAGGTAAAATATATCGGTTTAATGAGAGAATATGTAAACATATGTGTCTCTACAGTTATAAAAAGTATTGATCCAAAAACATCGAAACTCATAATTATAATGTAATAGGTAATTTTTCAATGTAACCGGTATAAATATACCGGTTTTATGAGAGAATAGGTCTACATAATGTATCGACACTTGTGAAATTTGTGTCGATACTTTTTTCCAGAATGAATGCCCAAAATGGGTGCACGCATAAAGTGTCGATACATTTATAAAAAAGTATCTATCCCAAAAAAATCGAAACCCATAATTATAATGTAATAGGTAATTTTTCAATGTAACCGGTATAAATATACCGGTTTTATGAGAGAATTACATAATGTATCGACAGTTGTGGAATTTGTGTCGATATTTTTTGTCCAGAATAAATACCCAAAAGGGATGCACACATAAAGTGTAGATACATTTATAAAAAGTATCAATCTTAAAAACATCGAAACCCATAATTATAATGTAATAGGTAATTTTTCAATGTAACCGATATAAATATATCGGTATAAATATACCGGTATTATGAGAGAATAGGTCTACATAATGTAGCGACACTTGTGGAATTTGTGTCGATACTTTTTTTCCAGAATGAATGCCCAAACTAAGTGCACGCATAAAGTGTCGATACATTTACAAAAAGTATTGATCCCAAAAACATTGAAAGCCATAATTATAATGTAATAGGTAATTTTTTAATGTAATCAGTATAAATATACCGGTTTTAAGAGAGAATTGGTCTACATAATGTATCGACACTTTTTATATTTGTTTCGATACTCCTTGTCCAGAATGAATGCCCAAACTAGGTGCACGCATAAAGTGTTGATACATTTATAAAATGTATCAATCCCAAAAACATCGAAACCCATAATTATAATGTAATATGTATTTTTCAATTTAAACAATATAAATATACCGGTTTTAAGAGAGAATATGTGTACATAATGTATCGACATTTTTTAAATTTGTGTCGATACTTTTTGTCCTGAATGAATGCCCAAACTAAGTGCACGCATAAAGTGTCGATACATTTATAAAAAGTATCAATCCCAAAAACATCGAAACCCATAATTATAATGTAATAGGTCATTTTTCAATGTAACCGGTATAAATATATCGGTTTTAAGAGAGAATAGGTCTACATAATGTATCGACACTTTTTAAATTTGTGTCGATACTTTTTAAATTTTGCGTTTTTGTTTTCCCTTCATTATTTATAGATTATAATCGATACAACCTCCAGATTGAAAAACCCTAAACCTAAAGGCAAAAGAGAACTCTTCAACTCCGACGAATACCAACGTTCTCATAACAGTTACGATAAGATATTCAGGTAAAATTATTGATGTTTTGCCATAAATTAGGGTTTGATTGATTTCCAGATTGGACTCTTTTTTTCTCTTTAATTTGTTTGTGTATTTTCCTTAATGTGTTTGTGTTTTTTCGTTAATGTGTTTGTGTTCCAATGTAACAGCATCCACACCCAAAATGGCTCCAAAACGTCAGCGTCAGATGCGCGATATTTCTTAATGCTCTTCTCAACCAAGCTCTTCTCAACGACAACCTCCTTTTCAATCAATCACTTTTTTTGATCAAATCAGGTCGTTCGAAACTCTGAACTTTAGATCCGATGAGGAGAAAGATAGATGGAAGAGGAGTTTCAAAGTAAGGAAGATTAATCCTGAACGTGTCATTGACCTTAGTTTCTTGTTCGATGATAAATATGGTTTTAGTTTTAAATCCACATTTACATCTTGGGGTTGACTTGAATTCCTTGGTGTAGAACCAAAATATTACCCCAACCTAGTTGGAGTATTCTACAACAATGTTTCCTTCCAGCGTGAGCCTAATAAGAGTAATATAATAGGAATTAATACTCATGTCATGGGGAATGATATATATATATATATCTTGATACTATTGCGGAGGGTATAGGTGTATAGAATAAAGGGGATTCATATGAAAATAATTTAGTTACTACAATACAACGGGTTGCTAGACCAATTTACCTAGATGTAGAGTCGAGAATGTTTCACAAAATGCTCACTTGGTTTATTTGGCCTACTGGGGGAAAACATTCAACGATTCGAGACAGCGATTATTGGTGGATAACATCAACCATGTACTTGATAAACTACATTTGTTGTCTGACCATTTTCTATTCATTTGGGTAAGATGAATGTCATTACACTTTGCTAACTTTTATTTGTCTAAGATTCCTACATATTTATGCTCGACTGTTTGTGAACATGATCAACCAAAGTGCAAAGAAGACGATAATGTTACATACTAAAAAGATCTCAATGATGTTTGGAACGTGTTTCTTGATTTTAACGACCTAAATACACTGTTGGTCGATGATTCAGCGTAAAAAATGATTTATAATTCGGTAAGTTGCATTTATGCAATATGTTTTTCTAGTTAAAGAGGTGTTCATACATTGATTGATTAACAATTTATGTGTTTATACAGAAATACAATTACATATGTCCACATCCCTTCGATGTTGCTTCCCATTCGGACGACAATGCTCTAGGTATGACACAAATTTATTCTTTCTTATGCGAGTTTAGTTTCTTGTTAGTAAAATTCCACCTCATTAGTTTGATAATTGAAATTATTTATATATGTCCTCAGAAAAAGGCGGTAACATACGAGAGTATTTGGAAAATTTGTTGAAGGCGCCTAATGTTCCAGACTTCGTTAGAAATAACCCTTTTTCATCGGATTAATTTCGTTGTGGGTACATTATTTGAACATTGTTATGTACACATTTGTTGTGTATGCATGTTTTTGTTTGATTATATTGTGTGTATATTTTCATTCGATTCAAAAATACTATAACATATAACACAGTAACTGTGTATTTTAATATTCCATAGTATAACATGTTATTTATATGGTAAATATTATGACAAGTGTGACTACCCCATCAAGTCACAACTCAGCTTTGAACTGAATCAATATTGTCTTTTACCCGCTTGATGGTTCATAACGCATGTTACTTGAACAATATGAATCAATTATACAATTTCCATGTTCAATTTAACAATGCATTTCAAGTTCATTTCATATGTAATTGGAGTTTGAATTTAAATTTCAATTTGAGTTTGAATTTCAATATAAATTTCGGCTCCACTATAAATATTAGCCTAAGCCTTTGTTCTATCCAAACAACGACTTACTCAATGGAAGCATCGGGAGTGTTTTAAATTTCATTTCTAAGGTAACAAATTACCTTTTCCAAAACTTATTAACTTAGACAATATGCATGTTATCATTGATTAATCCTAATTTCCATTGTTTTTTTCCAACTTTAAATGCGAGGGATCCCGACCATCGTAATTTTTTATTAACAAGAAGGAAGATTGGTTATCCGAAGAATACCTTCCGGATACTATCCATTTCAGCCAGCTCACTGAGGTAGGTTAACCCTAAATCGAAACCGTCTTAGCCAAACATACTTGATGTAGAAGCAGCTGCATATTTAAAATCTCAATGGTGATGCATTTGGTTCTCAAACAGTTAAAGAGTCAGAAACGGTTCGAACGTATGATCTGGGTGGTATACGGGAAATGCAACAAATGGCAAATAAAAATACAGATAATTGAGGCTTACAACTTGTAATAATAACAAAAATAATTGAATGGTACACATGTATAAACTATCGATACTTTGCTAAATTAACAATATAAACGGTAAAATTCTACTGGTGCAATGATAATAGGCGTATATTACAAGCGTTTGAACTTGTCATTTACGACTATTTTCATTATACCGGATAACTTTTATCCGTTTACATTGTTAATTGTACCGGGGTTTACGCTTTACGTGTGTATCTTCCATTATTAAACATTATTATTAAAAGATCTAGCGTTTAATTCTCGAGAATTTTTTGATGCATTTTGTTGCATTACCCCGTGTAACACCCAAATCATAAGTCTGAAATATTTTCGATGCTTTAAATGTTTGAGAACCAAATGGATCGCCTTCAAGATTTTAAATATGCAACTGCTTCTACATTAGCTATGTTCTCTCAGATGGTTTCGATTTACGGTTATCTTATCTTCGTGAGCTGGATGAAATGGATAGTATTCGGAAGGCATTCTTCGCCTTTCCAGTCTTCCTGCTTGTTACTCAAAATTATGATGGTCAGGATTTCCCTCGTATTTCATTTAGGTTGATTGCTCCGAATATATAATGACATTTGATCTCTGAATCGTTGTTGGTTGATTGGTCGGGCTTTTATATCCATATTTACAACTATTTTCATTATATCGGAGAACTTTTATCCATTTACATTGGTTGGGCTTTTATATCCATATTTGCTTCTCTGTATACCGAGACATATGAGGATTGTTGAAATATCAATACTAGTTATTAATGTATTTTATAACTACGTGCAAATGTATCGAAACAAATTATTAAAGAATTGTTTCAGTAATCTCCAGAATGAATGCCCAACCGAGGTACACGAATAAATTGTCGATACATTTATTAAAAGTATCGATCCAAAAAATATCGAATAAGATAATTATAATGTAATAGGTAATTTTTCAATGTAACTGGTATAAATATACCGGTTTTATTTGAGAATAGGTCTACATAATGTATTAACACTTTTTAAATTTGTGTCGATACGTTTTGACCAGAAAGAATGCCCAATGGGGTGTACGAATAAAGTGTCGATACATTTAAAATTGTATCGATCCCAAAAACATCGAAACCGATAATTATAATGTAATAGGTAACTTTACAATGTAACCGGTAGAAATATACCGATTAATTAGAAAATAGGTCTACATAATGTATCGACACTTTTTAAATTTGTGTCGATACGTTTTGATCATAATGAATGCCCAACGAGGTGCATGAATAAAGTGTCGATACATTTATAAAATGTATCGATCCCAAAAACATCAAATAAGATAATTGTAATGTAATAGGTAATTTTTCAATGTAACCGGTATAAATATACTGGTTTTATGTGAGGTCTATATAATGTATCGACACTTTTTAAATTTGTGTTGATACGTTTTGACCAGAAAGAATGCCCAACGGGGTGTACGAATAAAGTGTTGATACATTTATAAAAAGTATCGATACATTTATAAAAACTATCGATCACATAAACATCGAAACCGATAAATATCATGTAATAGGTAAATTTCCAATGTAACCGGTAGAAATATATCGGTTAATTAGAAAATAGGTCTACATAATTTATCGATACGTTTTAAAGTTGTGTCGATACTTTTTTAAATTACGCGTGTTTTTTCCCTTCATTACTTATATGTAACGTTATACAAACCTGAAATCAACAAACCCTAAAGGCAGAATAGAACTCTTCCACTCCGACGAATACCAGCGTTAATAACAGTTACGATCAGTTCTTCATGTAAATTTATCGATATTATGGTATTCAAATTAGTTTTTGATTGATTTCCAGATTGAACACTTTCTTTCCCAATGTGTTCGATATGTATGTTATTGAAACCCTAAGTTTTTAGAATATTAGTCTTCAGAAAGAGGGGTTAGGTTTTAAAGTTTGCTATTTTTGAATGGTTATAGGTTGAAAGTTCAATCTTTGTTCGCAAAGATGATGACCTTCAAATGGAGCCCCAGAGTATCAATATTAAAGAAAATCGAAAGCGACCAGTAAGTATCAATGTATTCATGTAATTGTTCTTGAAATAGTAATTGGATTAAAGTATTTAATCAATTTTAATTGATTCAAACCTCTACAGTCTGATTGAATGAGAAAGGATAAAGGAAGTTCATAATCATGTTGACTGTATAGCCAATAAAACCCCTTGGTAAGCTAAGAATTGGTAAGGTACGCTCTTTTTTAGGGTTTAGGGTTTAGAGCCCTCCAACGTAAGGAGTGCATGATTGAACATTACGTATAATAGTTGTATTAAGTTGTTGAAGAATTGTTCTTAATTTTATATAAGGATAGTTGTAATGATATACGTTCACGTTTCGGGACCAATTAGTTAGATGCATGCAGTACCCTATATCCTCGAGGCAGAGCACAAGAAATATGGCACTTAAAGATTTACCAATAGCGGTAGCTTTTTCTCTGCATGAAAAATAAACGTAGATTCAACTTTGCAATTATGCCTATACTGCTGAAGAGAATATGCTAAATGATAAGATTTGCACACAATTGCGAGAAATATGCCAAGAACACAATTTGTGCTTAGCATAAGGGATAACAAATTTGATAACCCTCTGTATTTCCCTATCCCCATCGGTGACAACTAAATTAGGCGATTTATTCATCATGGCTTTTAAAAAATTTTGTAGCACCCACTTGTAATATTGGGACGTCTCATCAACGATTATGGCAGTAGCAAACACAATTGTGTTATGGTGATGATTGACACCGACAATAGGCATAATTGGCCGACTATACAAATTATCTTTGTACGTTGTGTCGAATGCAATTACATCACGAAGCATGTATAATCTGATCTCGATGTAGAATCCGACTAGATAAGATTATGTAATGCCCCTGATTCGTCTATCGAGTATGTCATAAAAAACCCGAGATCATCATGTTTCTTATAATCAAAGTAAGCAACAAGCGCATTCACATCCCCATCGACAATTTCCTTTGCTTTACCTCTTTAAAGTGCATTATAGAGCTCTTTATGTATAAATCCAACATTATGATAGCCCATGCTTGCTGCGTTAAATAGTTCATTACTTGTGACGTGCCAACACCAACCTCTTTCAATGTTGTTGCCTCATCAATAGCAGCCTTACTTACAGCTCTATTAGAATGCATAAATGGTGTCATAGCAGGTGTACACAATGCATGATTATGTTTCTGATAAGACTTACTTATAACCTAGTGATCGTTTGTATTTGTTGTTGTAAGTATGACTCTAGCCTTGCACCCTGTCCTTGTGACTGGCGTATGAGCACGTTGACGATCAACAATATTGACTTTTGATACTCAAAACCCTTCTTTGGAACAACAAAATTCTTGTGTCTTCACATTCCCTTCCACGTCAAGCCGTGTTGTTCCCCGACGTGCACTAAACCCATGTTCCCATGCGAATCCCTTGTAAAAGTACCAAGCTTGATCACGTGAAGAGAATAGATGACCAACCAATCTGTCAGATTCATCAACATTATGTACTTCATGGAATTCCTCGGTTAGCTTAACATTGTCTGCATCAGTATGATCCATGACAAAAAAATTGTTGTGCAAGTTCAGTGGTCCCAACAGGAGTTGATAGAGATGTAAGTAAAGGTTCATTGAACAACATGTTTCAGTTGTGCTTTCAATATGATGTGGTATTGGTAGTGGTAGTTGAAGGGTATGTACAACATTAAATTCGTAGGGCATATTTAGGTATGTACAATAACCACAAAATTTAATAACTTTAAAGTAATAGGTAAATTTACAATGTAGGTGGTAAAATTAGACATTTTTAATTACAAAATTAATAAACACAAAGATTTGTTTCCAACATTTTATCCAGTATGGTTCCCAAACATAAAGTTTCCAAAAAAAAGTGTGTCGACAAATTTATTGTAAGTATGGATCCTAAAAACATCGAAGCCAATTATTATAAAATAATAAGTAAAATATATCGGTTTAATGAGATAATAGGTAAAAAATGTGTCGATACATTTTCTAAAAGTATCGACCCCAACAACATCGAAACCAATAATTATAATGTAATAGGTAAATTAACAATGTAATCGGTATAAATATACTGGTTAATTACAAAACAGGTAAACATATTGTATCGACACTTGTGGAATTTGTGTTGACGCTTATTATACAGAATGAATGCCCAAACGAGATGCACACATAAAGTGTCGATACATTTATTAGAAGTATCGATCCCAAAAACATCGAAACCGATAATTATAATATAATAGGTAAATTTACAATGTGATCGATATAAATATACCGGTTCTATGAGAGAATAGGTCAACATTATGTATCGACACTTTTTAAATATATGTCGATACTTTTTTCCATCATGAATTCCCAACGAGGTACACACATAAAGTTTTGATACATTTAAAATTGTATCGATCCCTAAAATATCGAAACTGATAATTATAATGTAATAGGTAAATTTGTAATGTTACCGGTATAAATAAACCGGTTTAGTTGAAAAACATGTCAATATAAACGCTACCTATTATATTATATAAATGTTACCTAATATGTTATTGTACTTAATAATATTTCTGGTTAAATTCCTATTTTATTATATAAACGATACCTATTACATTATATAAGCGTTACCTAATATGTTATTAAACTTGATGATATTTCTAATTACATAATATAACATAACCGATTTAAATTTTATGATCACATATTTTACCCAACATTTTTTAGCCGCCCTACAGCATAACTTCCCGAAAAAGTGTTTGAAATCTGTCTTCCCTTATTATTATTCCCGGGACAATTTGGCCATAAAAGAGCCAGAATCGTACTTGTAATTTACCTTTGAGTCAAAACGAGATACAAAAGCCCAAGGATTTTTCTCAAACAGCTGGGAGACATGGATGAACAAGAATTTCGGCGCCTTCTCGATCTCTTCCCTGTTGTTCGATCTCGTGATTATCATGTAAATAACAAAACCCCTCTTTTTTAATTTTATTCTATAATAAATCCTTTGTTGTTAGTTTATCTATGGCTCTGACATCGTTATTTTGCTTCAATTTGGCTTTTTTTCCCCTTTCCGCCGGGAAATGATAATAAGCTTAAGGATTGTGAGTTTCGTTAGTTTCGCGTTGTAAAACATTCAGAAAGATCCTCGCTGTGTTTCAGTGCTATAATAATATTAAGCTTATTGTATGTTTAAATCAGTGTTATTTGTTGATTGTGACTTTTTGTTTTGGTTTCATCATCAGTATTGGGCTTATTGTAAAGCTATTTTTGTCTCTCTGTGTGTTCATGCCCCTGCAGAGTATTGTAATAGATGCTTATGGGTTTTTTGCGGGACTTACGATTTTAGGTGCTGCTTGGTATGGAGGATTGAAGATGGGAAATTTTTTTAAATCTAATGGTTAAGCTACTAAGTAGTAATGTGGTTGTGGATCTTAATCATTTGATTAATTATTTTTGCATCCTTCAAACCAAGGCAAACAAAGCCAAAGAGTTGATATCATTGCTCAAAGTTGGTAAAGTGATGCTTTTTTAACCTTTTTAAATGTTTAATGTCCTCACTACTGAATAGGAAAAGGTCTGATATTGATGCTTGGTTTTAGTTGCATTCGTAAAATGTTTCACTTGTGGCGGTTTTCTAGTGTAAGGATCTAGTAGCTGGTTTTGATAATTATGAACAGTTGATTCATGCAATAATGTTGACACTAATGACTGCGTTCATTCTGATACGAAGTTTCTAATGTCGTTCTTGTTTGCAATTATCTCTAAAAATTTCAGGCTGAGTCAGCTTCATCGAGACAAGCAGCTTCTTGTTCAGCATCAAATGAGGTGGTATTTACTAAAACTAATTGATCCACTTCCTCCCTCTTCTATAGTCGATCAATTTTTGTAATATCCCGTTGAATTGTATCTGTAATATGCTAGCTTGTCATGTTTTTCATTTGCTAAACAGATTAAGGACTGGCAAGATGCATGGCATGATGGTGAAAGAAAAGAAACAGAGAATCAAGGAACTGATCTGCATGGTAAGTTGTTACACAGTCTTTACAATAAAGCGTCTCTGTGAAACTGTATGGATAAGAGTTTTGATCTGTCATCAATCGATCAATTTGTATGTCACAGTTTGGGAAATAATGTATCACTTAACTATTATTATTTTGACAGGTAAATTCTGGCAGAAGCTGAAGTTGACAGCTGAGAAGAAGGTATGCCTAAAGTATAAAGACTCCAGTTAAATAAAATTTTCAGTGTCTAAATTGTTTATGATGTAGAAGTTTCTGAGGCGCTGATGAAATCACTTAGTACCGGAATATAAATATATGAAATTAAACTGGTAAGTGGTAACTTGAATGATTTACTGTGGATCTGATGAGGCAGAATCATTTTTATTTTCTTCCACTGAAATCACTAAGTAGTAATGCTTAGCAAAAATCATTTAGATGTTATGACTAATTTCATTGACTTTGATGCTTTATATTGTTTTTTAGAGAGCTTTTGATATGAGAGAACCTTTATTGCTCTACTGTTCAAAATAGGGATGGGCATGGGACCTGAACCCGACGGGTTCCGACCCAATGATCCGATTGAGTCGGGGTTTTTTTTAAAAATCGGGTTCGGTTCGGATCAAGTTTTTTAAAGGTGATGTTCGGGTTGGGTCGGATTCGTATTTAGGGTGAAAAATACTCAACCCGACCCGACACGAAAAAATATTTAATTTTACCTTATATATTTAGGAATAAATACAATAATACCCCCTATATATATTTTTTTTCGATTAAATCACTATTTTTATTGAATAAAAAAATATTTTTATTATTTTGGGTCGGATTGGATCGGGTTGGTATTTTATCTCAAAAAATTGGGTCGGATGGAGGGTATATATTTTTCGGGTCAGGTCGGGTGAATGATGTTAACTTTTCGGGTCGGGTAGGCCAAAACCTGACCCATGCCCATCCCTAGTTCAAAATGCATAGTGATAATTAGGTTTTTGATCTCTATGTGCTCTTTTTGGGAATAATTCTCTCATTTTGAATAACCGTTGATGCATAATAGCGCCACCCGTTGCTAGAGAGATAGGGCTTCCCCCTTACAGACTAAAAGTTTAGGTTACTATCTGCCTCTACAGAAGAGGTGTACATATGTAGTGCCTGGAGGTCATATAGATCGAACCTGGAGCAATATGAATTAAAGTCCTACTGCATGCCTCTACAGATTAGGTGTATATATGTAGTGCCTGGAGGTCATATAGATCGAACCTGGAGCTGTATGAATGAAAGTCCGACCCACAGCTGCTGGTGTTCTGCAATGTCTTTCTCGGATAGATATTAACAGGGGGAAAAGGAAATTTGAATCAAACCTTTTCTTTGTATTAGCCAACAGTTATTTGTGTTGCAATTTCATGCCAAATCAACCATAAAAGAGCCTTTGCAAATTAAATGGCTCTTGCCTGTAATTCCTAATGTTATCACATGTTCTTTAGGTTTTGAAGATCTTGTGGGATATTTTTGTTGAGCTGCTGATTGTAAATCACTGTTGTCATCATAAATTTTTGTGTTACTGTGATACAGTTCCTATGCTTAATAACAATGTGTTCGGAAGAATTTAATCATGACTGACAGATTAATTGCTACTTGTTAACTGCTCTAGGTTGGTGCAGCAGAGGCAGAAAAATTTTGCAAGGCTTTTCAACACGTTCACATGAAACTTGTACGTCTATTTTAGTTATCCCAACATAACCATTAAATATCTTTAGCATTAGTTTCCAATTCCGACATTTGATCGGGTGATATCGCAAAACTTTAATCATTTGCAGGTGTATGAGGGGCTGAGTTTTGAAGCTGCTCAGAAGATCCTCAACTCATGAAACTGCTGAAAAGCTCCATGGCGAGTACATGTTTTATATTGTTAGGGTATTTCTGTCTGTTGGAATCTTATTAACGAGGTTGAAGAATCTGTTTTGGCAGAAGTTTGTCATCAAAACCATTCTTGTTGTTCATTGTTAAATGAGTTTCGTCCTAGTTTACAGCCATTCTCAATGTAACCTACTTTCAAAAGATTAAGCAAGTTGAAGTATAGACTTTTGATTTCAAACTCGGTTGTATATGCTCATTCAAATTGATGAAGAGCTTTAGGCATTTGCCCATAATTTTTTGGTAACTCATTGTTAAATTTGAGGCATTTATGCCATATAAGCTTACTCATCATGCTTTTTGTGCAACTATAGAGCTTTCAATTGTGTTCACATGAAAATTCCAATGAATAACTTAAGGCGGCATACGCCGAAATGTAAGAAGAGATTATTGATGGAAGATCGCAAGCAACATTTCCTTTTTCCCATCCAAAACGCCTCCAAACAAATAAAGTCTTAAGCATACTGTAAAATAGTAGTCTCCTAAAGGTAAACATATTTGAATTAGAGAATCCAATTCTCCGGTCCCAAGCTGCAAATCAGTCGTGAAGGGTTCCCAAGATATCATCATCTCTATATAGGTGGTACCTGAAACAATTGGTTGAGAATAAAATAAAGTTAAAACCGAAAAAGAAACCCGTCTAACTTTTCCCTAAATTTTTTAGGCATAAGTCGTACACATGTTCAAAAATGTCACAAAAATGAAGAATACATACACCACAGTTCATAAAATGTTATCATGTTAGCAGAAACCTAGTTGGTAACACCAACGGCATGCAAAGCTTCAGTCAAATAAAGGCAAATTGCGATACAAAGCATAGATAAATATAATTACTTTTATCATCTATCAACAGCAGGTAAAGACTCCGGTTTGGTCTCACTCACCCTACTATATCTAGATTTCCAACTCATGATATTTTAAACGATTGAGGAATCAAAGTTTTGACTGCAGGCCATAATCCACAATATCGATGACTAATTGTCAAAACAATTAGTAGTAAAGTAAGATAAAAACCAGGCATGATACCAAACACATGCCGAGGGTCATGATTGCCTAATGACCTTGGTAACCTGTTTAACGAACCTGGTTCCAGAGTTTTTCAATTGGTGGTGGTGCTGGAAAATCGTAGGAAAGATCTAACTTCACCATCCTAGAGGCACAATAACCTTAAACAAGATAGTACACCCTTTAATATATACACATATATTTCCATGGTAATGACAAATGAGGTAAATCTACTAGAGGAATTACTACCATCTCTATGTATTTTAGGCTAAGCTAACTTAATTTTTCACCTTAAGTTGTTCACAAGAAAAAGAAATCATTTCATAGAAACACCATACAAAATATAATATGCGTTACTGATTCAAATAGCAATAATAACTGGGAATGGGTTGAACCCATTTCCTGTCAAAGGGAGTAAACCATTTAACGCTTCAAACAATTCTTATATATTCACAAACAACAACAGAAAAAAGAACAGTTAACGAAGTTTGAGAAGGGCTAAATAAAAGATGGACTAACTCTTTTTCACCAAGCTTGACTTCAGTGCCTCCATATTCAGGCAAAAGGACTGTATCCCCTTCCTTCAGATTAACTGGAATATGCTTCCCATCTCTATCTCGTGCTCCTGGTCCAACTGCTACCACTTTACCAGAGTTTAACTGCAAAAATACAAAAACGATAAAAATTAGGACAAAATAACAAGAACCCAAGGTCAGTGAATTGAAAGGTTGAATTAAGAACCTTGGGAGTCTTCTCAGGGAGCAAGATTCCAGAGTTGGTTTTGGAAGGAGGGATTATTTTCTCAACCAAAATGCGATTAAATGAAGGAATCAAACGCTTTGCCATGTTTGTTCTGAGAGAAAAGGTTAAGGAAACGAGCTGCTTTATGCGATGGAATAGGCTGACAGGGAATGAATTTGAAATATATATATATATGTGTGTGTGTGGAAAGAGTTAGGGTTTATGATGATTTAGGGTTTCGTTGAATTACGAAAATGACCTCCCTACCTCAACCTTTAGAAGACTCTAGACTATGAGACGCAACTCGAACCTGGCCGGTTTTGATCCGATCTTGTTAGATTGGATTCTTTAAAAATAAATAGATTTTGGTCGGGTTTATAAAAGATAAGTAAAGATCAAATTTGATTCGAAAATAGACTGAAAAGTACTCGATTCGACTATAAAAATAATATAATTATAACTTATATATTTATGAATAGATGTAATAAGATATATTTATATTATTTTTCACTTAAATACTTATTTTATCAAATAAATTTAATATGTATATATATATATTCGATCGGATCAAATTTTGAATTAGATAAAATCATCCTAAATTGAATAAAAAACTCCAAAAGAACGAAAATACGTGTTCTAATGACTATAAAACTCATTATCGAAAAATATACGAGAATAAAAACGAAACTTTATCAATCAAAATAATATTATTTGAGCCAAAGTTACTGTTGATATTTATATGAATATCTATACTATTAAATTTGTACTAAACTTCAACTTAATTGATTTTTAAGTATTAATAATAGGATAAAGTATACAAATGGTCACTGAACTTTTTAAATATTTGCATTTAGGTCCCCTAAGTTTTAAAACTTGCAATACAATCACCAAACATTTAGTTCATTTGCAATATAGTCCCCGACGTAACGGTCATTTCATTGTCGTTAGGGTAAATTATATAAATGGTCATTGAATTTTTTAGGCGTTTGCATTAAGGTCCCCCAACTTTTAAAACTTACAACACAATCATTGATTACATTATAACCCTAAAAACAAAAATACTTCAATTATATTCAAAACCTCAAATTCCAAAATACTTCAATTACATGCCCAACCTCAAATTCATAATCCATTCTCAAAATTTGTCATAACAAACTAAACTTAAAGTAACAACCCTAAACCCTCAAAACATAATTGTTTCCATAAAATTTAACCAACTATAAGTGAACAATAAATAAATATGTTGGGTTTAGGGTTATATTGGACCTAAATACTCAATTCAGTTTATAAAATAGTTGACTCGAAATTTTTTCGATTTGAGTTTATAAAATTTAAATCAAGTCGAATTGAATTGAATTTTCAAGTTTCTGTTTAAATTTAATTATAAATATTTATCATATTATAATATTATTTGATTCTAATTCAGTTCAGTTTATAAAATAGTTGACTCAAAATTTTTTCGATTTGAGTTTATAAAATTTAAATCAAGTCGAATTTAATTTAATTTTGAGTTTCTGTTTAAATTTAAGGGTAAAGTATAGTAATGGTCACTGAGCTTTTCTAAAGCTTTCATTTAGGTCCCCCAACTTTTAAAACTTGTAATACAATCCCCCAACATTTAGTCCGTTTGCAATATGGTCCCCCAATATTTAGTCTGTTTGTAATATGGTCCCCGAAATAACAGACCGTTTGACACCGTTACTCTGTCGTTAGTACGTTTGCAATATGGTTAATGAACTTTTCAGGCGCTTGCATTTAGGTCCCCCCAACTTTTAAAACTTACAACACAATCCTTAATTTTATTCTAAACCCCCAAATTCATTTTCGATCTCAAATTTCCTTTTTCGCTTCTCTCTATTCATTTTCAGCGTAACTTTTCAGTCGGGGATGCATGGAAAATTCTAATATAACTTTGAATTATATGGAGGTGTTGACTTGAATAAGGGTCTATTGAGAGAAGACCCGATCAAATGACTATCGGGACCATCAACGATTTAAGGTATAATGTTATATACATGTCATCTCTGGTGAAGCATAGATGTTCGATGAAATGCTTGTTAGAAAAAAATAGGGTTAGAAATGCAGAGTTGACAAATACTATTAAGATGAACTAAGTATCATCGTTGAAATCACCAACAAAGCTGGAATTATTTTGTATAAATGACATAATAATTTCTTCATTTAATCCTTGTGGTTAAAGATTTTCTAACAGATGATCAAATATAATGAAATTCCAAACAACGCATTCACCTCTCAGTCTCTTTCGCTCACATGCACTCTCGTTTGGTTTTTGTTTTCAACTTTCCGCCATATAAAATTGTAAACCCAAGCAGTGCTCTGTCTTTCAGCTTTTTATTTACAAAAAAAATGGAGGATTGCTAGAACGCAACACCGGTTGCGTTTATTTCTTAGCCTCTCCCTTGCAAGAAGGTATTTATTTTCTCTTTTGGGCTATCTGGAAGTAAGCTTTTCCTCTTTCTCACTTTTCCATTTTCAGCTCGCATTGTGTGTTTTTTGTTGAAATTTTTATGTTTATGGAACTGCATGTCAATGATCTAGATATTCAGTGTTAGTTTCGAACCAAAACCATACATTTTTCTTTCTTTCTTCTTAATCAAAACTTTTAGTATTTCTTATGAAAGATATTCAGTCTATCAGAATAGAAGTGAAATAGGGTTCTATGCTAAATTTTTTTATCTTCTTTTTTGGTTTTTTTTAAATTAGGGAATTGGTTATGAGTATCGACATAGTGAAATCGAAAGGCTCAATTCGAAAGACTGATGGTACTAGTTTATTGGGAATTGTATTTATCCGATCTGTGGTTTTCGGCGTCATGTGAGCTCGTATTCTTTTTAATAAGTTCATGTTGATCATGGGACTGATATATAGTGAACGAATTGGATTTTTTTACATGTTTTTGAAATTTTACAGTTGAATTGCATTGAATTATAACTTTAGAAGAAAATTATGCATGCACACAACTCGAAAGGCATCATGACAGGGTAGTATATTTGGAGCAGCTACTTGACCATGTCATGATGCCTTTCGAGTTGGAAAGAGACTGAGAGGTGAATGCGATGTTTGGGATTTCATTATATTTGATCATCTGTTGGAAAATATTTAACTACAATGATTAAACAAATAAATTATTATATGTCATTTATACAAAATAATTCCAGCTTTATTGGTGACTTTCAACAATGATACTTAGTTCATCTTAGTAATATTTGTCAACTATGCATTTCTAACCCTATTTTTTTCTCACAAGCATTTCATCGAACATTTATGCTTCACCTGAGATGACATTTATTTAACATTACACCTTAAATCGTTGATGTTCCCGATAGTCCATTGGTCGGGTCTTCTCTCAATGGACCATTTTTCAAGTCAACTCCTCCACATAATTCAAAGTTATATTAGAATTTTCATGCATCCCCGACTGAAAAGTTACGCTGGAAATAAGAAGAGAGAATCGAAAAAGGAAATTCGAGATCGAAAATGAATTTGGGGTTTAGAATAAAATTAAGGATTGTGTTGCAAGTTTTAAAAGTTAGGGGACCTAAATGCAAAAAAGTTCAGTGACCATATTGCAAACGTACTAACGGCAGTGTAACGGCGTCAAACGGTCTGTTATTTCGGGGACCATATTGCA
Source organism: Hibiscus syriacus (assembly GCF_006381635.1). Classification (NCBI taxonomy): domain Eukaryota; kingdom Viridiplantae; phylum Streptophyta; class Magnoliopsida; order Malvales; family Malvaceae; genus Hibiscus; species Hibiscus syriacus. The sequence continues at coordinate 3,767,123 of NW_024061783.1, forward strand.
AACGGACTAAATGTTGTGGACTGTATTATAAGTTTTAAAAGTTGGGGGACCTAAATAAAAGCTTTAGAAAAGTTCAGTGACCATTACTATACTTTACCCTAAATTTAATTATAAATGTTTATAATACTATAATATTATTTTATTCTAATTTAAATAGTTTTTTAACCATATACAATACATATATTTCTTCATATTTTTTCCATATGTGATATACATATATCATACAGAGTTAAGAGACTTGACTCAAACTTAAAAATTAATCCACTAATTACTAAAAATTTTAAGATATTCGAGTTCTATTTATAAATCAATTTTAACTTGAATTTTTTTTAAGTTGAGTTTATGAAATTACAACTCAAAGTCAATTTGTATAAAAAATTTTGAATCAATTCAAGTCGAAAAATAATTTGTTTCAAATTGAATTAAGTATTTTTCACTTATAGTTGGTTAAATCTAACTTTTAAATCCTAAACCCAACATAATCACTTATTGTTATGGACCCAAAATGAACTAAATGTTGTTGATTATGTTGGGTTAATTGGTGGGGAAATTTAGGATTTAAGGTTATGCTTTGAGGGTTTACGGTTACTGCTTCAAGTTCAGTTTGTTGTGATAGATTTTGAGAATGTATTATGAATTTGGGGTTGGGCATGTAATTAAAGTCTTTTGGAATTTGAGGTTTAGAATATAATTGAAATATTTTAGAATTTGAGGTTTAGAATGTAATTGATGTTTATGTTGTAAGTTTTAAAAGTTGGGGACCTAAATGCAATCACCTGAAAAGTTCAATGACGATTTATATAATTTACCCTAACGACAATGAAACGATCATTACGTCGGGGACCATATTACAAACGAACTAAATGTTTGATGATTGTATTGCAATTTTAAAAGTTGGGATCTAAATGCAAGCATTTAAAAAATTTAACGACCATTTGTATACTTTACCCTTAATAATATTATGAAATCCATTGATACCTTAGTGATAAAGGGAAGGTTAAAAGATGTCCCAAAGATTTATACGTTGAAAAAAATATCAACATAGCTTAGTATTTTTTTAATGTGTGGTCACTTGAGCAATGTTTTCTGTCATTAATCGTTAGGGTGTTGATGTGATGGTCCACAATGCTAACGTGACAATCATTTGTGCTTAATGATGTGGACGATGACATGACATATGTACTAAATTGTTTTTTAATTTTGTTCAAAGGTCAAATTGAATTTTTTTAAAGTTCAAGGGTTTATTTAATTTGTTTTAAAAATAAAAAATATTTAAATTATGAGTATAAAATTATTCAAATATTTAAACAAATTAAGTATAAAAATAATGAAAATTAAAAAAAATTAAAAAATTGAATATTCATATTAAAAATACTAAAATTATTATAAAAATTTTAAAATAATTTGAATATATATCATAGGTTATAAAATTATGACTTATAAATTATAAAAAAATTAAAAATATTTTTAAAAAGATATATTATACATAACATATACTTGTAATCTATGATATACGTTATCATTTTATAAATATTTTTTAAATTTTTTTTAATTTATAAGTTATTATCTTATAACTTAGGATACATATTCAAATTTTTTTAAAATTTTTATAATAATTTTAGTATTTTGGCAAAAGGATATTCAATTTTTTTAATAACTTGATTTTTAGTTTTAGTTTTTTTATATTTAATTTTTTGAATATTTAAATAATTTTATATTCATAATTTTTTTACAAATTAAATAAGTCCTTGAAGTTCTTTAAAAATCAATTTGACCCTCGAACAAAACTAAAAAAATCATTTGTGTCTATCTTTCATGTCATCTGCCACCCCATCAGTCATAGTGGATTGTCACATCAACATCGTGGACTGCTATGTCAGCACTGTAATGGTCAACGACGAAAAACATTGGTCAAAGAGCCTTATTGAGTTTGTTTTCTGAGTTAGAGGGTCACATTGAGTGAGAGAAAATAGTACAAGGATCACATTGGATTTTTTTAAGGTACATGGGCTTGAGGTGTTTTTTTACCTAAAAGGAAATGTTAGTCATTACCTTTTATTAAAATTAAGATTCTTAATTAAGATTAAGAAGCCAGGAAAAGATATAAAGAAAGAAATCTATTGATCAAGCAAAAGGAGAGAGAGAGGGATTCGAACCCTCGATAGTTCTTTGTTTTGAACTATACCGGTTTTCAAGACCGGAGCTATCAACCACTCAGCCATCTCTCCGAAAGCTAATTTCTATTTTCTTTTTATTCCATCGATTCCCTATGGACATCATATCTAGATAGATAAAATACCTCATTAGATAACTATAACTGTGTAACAACTTATGCTCTGGGGTTTACATAGACGCATAATTGCTGTTATATTATAATATAATTGAAATTCAGAAAGGTTTTTTTATTGAAAAAAAACAATACTGATTAGTTATGTATCCAGTTTTTTTTCTTATACCATTAGAAAAAGACAAGTGAAGAAGAATCGTCCATAAATTTCCAGTCAATAATTAATAGTTAATGGTTCCAATTTATTTGTCCTGAATTTTGACTTTTTTTCACTGAGAATCCACATTTTCTTTTTCAATAGAAAAAAGAAAGGGAAAGTTTTTAGATATTGTGTGTCTTAAGATAATCAAATCAGATGGTTTTATTTCTCAATCTTTCTTACTTGCTCCTACAGAACTAAGGTCGAAAAGATTGAGAAAAATCAGTCATTCACAACCACTGATGAAGGATTCCTCGAAAAGTTAAGGATTAGTAATCCGTTTTAGAAATCGAATGGGTTCGATCTTATACATATGCGAGGAAGGTAATCAAAAAAAAGAAAGAAGATAAGTTCTTCTTTACTTTTATTACTTAGGAGCCATGTGAGATGAAAGTCTCATGTTTTGAATGAGATAAAGAAGTGAGGAATCCTCTTTTCACGGCTCAACAAACCATTCATTAAATCCATGCAAGAGCATACGGTGGTCACATTAATGGACATTCGCTAGTTAAGATAACTTCGTAGGTTAGGGTACTATTGGCTGGCTTATTATGGAGAAGGGGAGAAGGAAAACATAGAGTTTGTGCGTAAGTGTAAGGAGTGTCAGATTCATGGGGATTTCATCCATGCCCCTTCGAATCATACGAATCGATCTAATAATGATGGACTTGAATTTCTATTCTGATTACTGAATCACAAGAAATTTTATCTAACTCCATATAATATATATGGAATGTGTGAACCTGGGCTTCGGGAGGGGGAGATGTAAGAAAAATTACTAACTTGACTCTTAGCCCAAGTGTTATATTTGGTTATTTACTAAAATCTCCCTTTGGGGGCGAAGGATGGATTGTTAGTGTGGACAATTTGGGTGTGTGTCATTTATCAATTGATTAAGAAAATTTTAAATAAATCATATCTTATAATTAGCCTACACTATTTATATAAAATATTAATAATATTATTAAAAAAAGTATTAATTAATACAATTTTCAAGTATTTTAAAATTTGGAGCCCAACCGAAGCCAACAATTTACTTCATTTAGGGCCTTGTGTCAAAGGCATCTGCGAGGATAAAATTGACCCAACAAGTAAGACAAATAAAAAAATTAACATATTATATCATTTTCAAAATTAATTCGGAATCGACAGACGGTACAATGTAAGAAATATTCGTCACGTTCACATGACAAGTTTATCTAGATAATACTTTTTATTTAAACTCGTCATGTCATCGTGACGAGTTTCAATAAAATATAATATTGATTAAAATTTATCACATCGAGATAAAAAATTTAAATAAAAAATATATTTTATTAAAATTTATCACGTCAACATGACGAGATTCAAATAACCGTAACAAATATATTAGATCCCTAGATAATTTTTTATGTCATATTAAGTTAAATAATTAGCCCGATATGGTATTGGACTAATTTTGCCCATGCGAGAGAGATTGAGTGGATCACTTAGGTTGTGTTTGGTTCACGAAATGTAAGATTACTAGAGAATAGGATTACTGAGAATGTTATATTTTGTGTTTGGTTGGTTTAGCAGGAATATAAGATTACCATGTTTGGTTAAAGGAATAAAAGATTATTGAAATGTATATTTGACCAAATTGTCCTTATTATATATTTATTTTTTAATAAGTTAGAAAATATTTATATATTTTCTTTAAAAAATTTAAATTAATAAAATTTATATAATTTTTTTTACAAAATTTAAAATATAAAAAAGTTTAATGAAAGGATACAATTTTATTTTCATCTTTGAACTTCATATAAAATTTTAATTATAATTTTTTTTGTAAATATAAAATAGTTTAAAGAGAAATTTGTAATTTAAATTTCATAGAATTTGTATTATTTAATAACAAAATAAAGATATTTTTGAAAGAAATTTTTAAGAGTATTTTAGTTCAAAACACCGGTAATCTAATAATACCTAAAAAATAAAGGTAATGAATATATCTAAAAAAAATTAATATTAATAATATAAGATTACCGAGAATTACATTCTCGACCAACCAAATATGAAAATTCCATTTCTCACTCAAACACACCTTATGTCCATAGCAATGAAATCTTGAGAACAAAGAAAAGCTGAAAAATATTTATATCAATCAAATCTAAAGTAAAATAGCCAAAGTAGTAGGAGTGGAAGAAGAAGAAGAAGAAGCAATATGAGCAGCATAGGAACTGGTTACGATCTCTCCGTCACCACTTTCTCTCCCGATGGCCGCGTTTTCCAGATCGAATACGCCGCCAAAGCAGTCGATAACAGCGGGTACGCTTTTCTTTTTCTCATATGTAGTTTTAGGGTGTCGGAAACCTAATTTTGTTTAAAAGTATTTTTCTTGTTGTAGAACTGTGATTGGAATAAAATGCAAAGATGGGATCGTAATGGTAATGCTTTACTTTTCCTTTTTCCTTGATTGCTTATTTTGAATCGAAAAAGAAGAAAGAACAGCAGCAACTATATGCGTGTAGACTAAAGTGGGTGGTATTATTTTAGGGAGTTGAAAAGTTGATAGCATCAAAGATGATGTTACCCGGATCTAATCGAAGAATCCACTCCGTTCATCGCCATTCCGGCATGGTATTCACTATTTCTTCCCCCTTTTTCCTCAGCTTCAACTTTGTTTCGATGAAATTTTTACCCCATTTTCAAAGCTAATGTTTTGGGTTCTAACTTCTCTTTCACTGGTATTCTATATTCTAATTCAGGCGGTGGCTGGATTAGCGGCTGACGGTAGGCAAATTGTGGCCCGTGCTAAATCTGAAGCTACTAATTACCAAAGGTTTTTTCTTTTGTTTTCCATTTGAAATAAATTTCCACAGTTCATATTTAAATATACCTGTTATGTTTTTACTTTTTATCTAATTAAGGGTTCTTCATTTGTTGGTGGTTGTGAAGTGTATACGGTGAACCCATTCCTGTCAAAGAACTTGCTGAACGTGTTGCGAGTTATGTGCATTTATGCACCCTTTACTGGTGGCTCAGGCCTTTTGGCTGTGGGATAATTCTCGGCGGTTATGATAGAGATGGTCCCCAATTATATATGGTTGAACCATCTGGCATCTCCAATGTCAGTTCATTTCTCTCGATTAGAGCTTCACGTTTTTCTTTGTTTGTTGATACCTGGTTCATTAGTATTATTTCTATTTGCTGCTTGTTCTTGACTTACGACTCCTTGTTTGTTGCATCTCGTGTTGTAATTAATGTAGCGATACTTTGGTGCTGCAATTGGGAAGGGAAAACAAGCTGCGAAAACGTAAGTTATAAAACTAATTTTTTATCCTGTGAAACTTGAAGGAAGGAATTCATTTACTCGTGCTAGCTAATTAGATGAAATTATTGGAGCAATGAATTTTCGAACATTTTTTTCCCTTCATGTATTTGAAGCTAATGGATATCTTTCCTGTTTTTTATGTTCTTTTTTTGCCAGATGTTTTACACCCCATTGAAAAGCCTTTGTTGGACATGGGACTTTATTTATTTTCTTTGAAACATGATCTCCAAAACATTTCTGCCTCCCTCTCATCATACAAAGTTTTTGTAATTGATCTATATGAGTTTCCTTGTTTCCAAACTTGTATTTGATAAAAAGAGAAACTAAAAGAGACGATGATGAAAAATTGATGTGGATTTATGAAAAGTGAAACACTCCCTTGGCACTAAACTGGTTTGGTTGGCTGGTTAAATCATTCCTCTATCCCGTAAATTAATGACTATGTCCTTTCAAATATATAAAGAAGATGTAACCTTAGTTATCCATGGTTTATCTCTTTCTTTTGTACATTCATCTCATTAATACTAGTACTAAACAATTATAAGGTTACAACTGCATTCTGTATATGGACAGGGAAATTGAAAAGTTGAAACTGTCAGAAATGACGTGCAGGGAAGGGGTTATTGCAGTAGCCAAAATGTGAGTTTTTCTATTTTAATTCCTTCCATGCCTTTCAAGATAATTGCTTATGTCTTCTTCTATGAAAGTTAATGTTTCCTTCTTTTTTTTCTTGCATTTAGTGGAAATCTAGGGAACTTGCTCATATTTTTTTCCTGTTATTTTACTCATTTTTAGCTGTAATGTCTGGTTTAGCACAATGACAAGCCTGGTGCTTGATATTTATCAGAATATAGGTTGAATAGTCAACTGTGAAATAATCGACTACCATGACTTAAGAAACAAACCACACGCTGTCAAGCAAATTGTCATAATCGTATTTGTGCACACATATAATGCATATGCATGATATCATCTCCCCTTCTCTGAGAATGCATGTATAAGATTTCATCATTTATCATTGAGCAGAATCTACAAAGTACATGATGAAGCAAAGGACAAAGCCTTTGAACTGGAGATGAGTTGGGTATGTGATGAGTCAAAGCAACAACATCAGAAGGTAATTCCCAGCACCCATTATGGATATACATCACTTCACTTTCTCCCTTTTTGCCAGCTTGAAAAACTAACAGCAATTACATGCAGATGGCTTTATGAATTGAATTATGCTGTGGACTACCATGACTTAAGAAACAAACCACACGCTGTCAAGCAAATTGTCATAATCGTATTTGTGCACACATATAATGCATATGCATGATATCATCTCCCCTTCTCTGAGAATGCATGTATAAGATTTCATCATTTATCATTGAGCAGAATCTACAAAGTACATGATGAAGCAAAGGACAAAGCCTTTGAACTGGAGATGAGTTGGGTATGTGATGAGTCAAAGCAACAACATCAGAAGGTAATTCCCAGCACCCATTATGGATATACATCACTTCACTTTCTCCCTTTTTGCCAGCTTGAAAAACTAACAGCAATTACATGCAGATGGCTTTATGAATTGAATTATGCTGTGTTTTATTTAGTTTCTTATGATTCAATGTGTGTTTTGAATTTTGCAAAAATTGGGGGAAATGTATTCCTTATGTAAAAGCCTCCTTATTTAACTTTTGGATTGTTCTATTAAGAGATCCCAATATGTCATAGGATTCTCATTCCTGAAATTCTGCACTCAGAACCCAGAAAACAAACAATTTTTGGGTTAGTTGTTCCTTGGAGCATATACTTTCACATGGCCGTCTTCCCATTTGATAACATCTTACATGAGCATTTGTAAACCTGTCTCACATGTCCAAAACCGTGCCAGATGTTCTCAATCTTTTTTTTTTTTTTACTTCATTGGTGCTAGCTTCATCTTTTCTCTTAGGCAGTTAGGCTTTCGATTCTAATGAAATTTTTTTCTCCTTGCCACCTTTTTTTCTCTTTCGTAGAAAGGCTATTCACTTAATATACTGAAGGTAATAAATAATGTCAGTGTCATGATCTTATCCACTTATATATCTCATTGATAATTTTATTTTCTCCATGTTTGTTTCATGTGATGGATTCTGAAATTTCGTTGCTAGTGATCTATGGAATTTATCATCTAAAAATAGTTGGTTAGAACCCATATTTGAAGAGCCATGGATCAATTAACTTCGTTTATCTTCAGAAGAATCTAGTTGTTATTTCAGAAATAATTTTTCGCTAGTCCTTGATCGGTTTTCATTTTATGTGCTGTCCATTTGATGACACTTTCACAAAATTTCAGGTTCCCGATGACCTTTTCGAGGAAGCCAAGGCTGCAGCTAGGACTGCATTGGAAGAAATGGATGCTGATTAATGATATTATATAGACAGAATTGTTCTGTTATCATATGTATTTTGATCTTTGTAAAGTTCCCGATGTTATGGACCTTCTGGTTTAAAAGATGGGAGTGAGTGCCTGGTCTTTCTAAGATCAGGAGGGATGAAATGATGGATTCAAAAGACCTTGAACTTTCTGTTGTCCGTTGCATTGTAATTTTTTTTTCTAGGCATCACATAGACGTCGTCACTGACAATTACTGTGAAGGTTGAGGAACACCCATTTTGTCATGGTGCGCATACCGTTTAACATTACATTTGCTGTTAAGAGATCACTTTTCAAACTCTAAATCAATTTGAATGGTGTGCCTAACTTAGGCTTGGTAACGAGCATTCGATCGGTTAGACTTGTTCAGTTTTAGATTTTTAGAATGGAAAAAATTTGGACCAACCAGACCATCCAAAATATGGGTTTGATTGAAAATAGAACAAATGAGCTTTACCAAAACAAGTAAGAAATTGAGCCAGTTGAATCGGACGATGCTAAAATCTTGAAAATCAAATTAACTAACCGGGAATAAAAAATGTAATATAATTTGTTCACAAACATTTGAATGTTCCAATAACGGTCCCAAAATCATTAAAAGGTTTAGGGATCAATATAAAATGAGTCATAGTTTGAGAATTAGATTTAGAATGCTCAAAAGTTTGGGACACAATTTAGAATGACTTATAGTTTAGGGATAAAACTATAATGTTCAAAAGTTTAGAGACTAATTTAAAATGAGTCATAGCTTGAGGACATATAGTGCAATTAACTAATAATTAAGAAAATCGAAGTTTTAATGGATCCAACACTGTTTTGGTTTAATCGTCACTGTCTAGTTGGGGAGCCCTAGAGTCGCTGATATATGAAATGACATGCACCATCAACATGAATCTTTGCAATCAATTTGGTCGTTAAACATAATGATCTCAACATTTGAAAACCAAACTCACACAATCTGTTTGTTCAAATGCTTCAAATGTGAAGGGTAGCAAAAGTTAAATGACAATAGTTCCATAGAAAAACTTATCAGTTGGAAAATCTTATAACTTCCACCAACAAGGGAACACATTATAATAGCAATTCCTATGACTTTCAGAAGGTTGATGAAAAATGCAAGAACCTCGATTGAATTTGCTAGTAGTCACTGGAAGTATCTTCACCCAAAAGAGCCGCTATAACATCTGTCACGACGGGTTTATCCCTCACGCACCCAATGTCATGACCAAACTGACCAGATCTGAGAAACTCTAGTCCAGAAATAGCCATCCGATTCGAAGTTTCGTTCTTGTTGTTGCATCCTGCAGGAGTTATGATTAATTGTACTGATACAAAATATTATTAATGCATGCCACAAAATTCATTGGTTGCAAAAGATATCTCACCCAGAATGCTCTCAACAAATTGTGGTTCATCTAATGAGCTTCCACTACCTGGAGTGTGCTCGCTGAAAGCCGATGCAGCAGAATGAGCTGGAGAATTCGAGTCACAGCATGCTTCAGATTCTAATTCACAACCCTTTTGGGGAAAATTGGCTACATCATCAAGCATCAAAGTAGAAGAATGATGGCTATAATCATCCTTTGAGCTTTTAAGTTTCTGTGACTCGTAAACTATTTCTTCCAGGAGACCACTGTTTTGTGGTGTAAAAATATCCGACTTAGCTCGCTTCATCGGAGGGGATAGGATCAGAGAATCGACAGACTCAACCAAAGGTAGCGAGACCGAAGGATTAACCCAACTATCTTGTTGATAATCTGAATATTGGTATGAAGGGAGCTCCACGTTCATAGGCCCAGACAAGGGCTCAGAAGGAGAGAAATTACTCCTTATAAGGGCATCAGTGCCAGGAGGTATACCAAATGATGACTGGTCATTTGTACTGAAATCAGAATCATATGGCGAAGATGCTTTGCAGGGATCATCATAATTTTCCTGGCAAACAAAATCAGTCAATTGGTTGGGCATTGAGATAAAATTGCTGACACTTTCCTGAAGATGCTTAGGAGAGCATGCCATTGGGAACATATGGCCATAATCATGGGATGAACCAATAGTATTTGGAGGAATGTTGAGAAGCTCAGGTGAACAGGAAAAATATTGTTGGTTGAATTCTAGATTCTCGAATTCCACATGCGGAATCTCAAAAGCATCCGATTGCAAGAGATTGGAACTAAAGGAGTCCTGGTTTGGCATTGAAGCCACATTATGACTTTCTTCTTGACTGAAATTTACTTGCAAGCACACATCAGGAGGGTAAATAGGCAAGCCAGCACGTTGCAGTCTCTTAATTCTTGTATTCCAGAAGTTCTTTATCTCATTATCAGTTCGTCCTGGCAACTAGAGAAAATAAAGGGATGGAATGATTATAAAATTGAATCAAACGATAAGAAAATAGCACATGAGAGGATTTTGTTTCAGGGAAAATTTACTATAAGTGACTAGAATTTCATGATGTATTGCTGAGCATCCATGGCAATACACAGAACACGCATGTGAAAAGGGCTTGCTTATCATGCCACAAAAAGATGATTGAATAAAACCTAAAACTTGCTTGTAATTCGAGTGCAAAAAAATATATTAAAAAAAGAAATAAGATATTGACTGGATACACGGACGCAGATTTACATAAATATGAATCTATTTTATACGTCTTCTGAAATATAATGCAAAAATAGAATCTTTGAGATATAATACGTTGCCATATTTTTTCATTACATTTAGTATCATGAGCTGAAGCATAACATGTTGGTGCTTCTTCCTTTCTCTTTCTCTCTTTCTATTTGGGGGTGTGGTTCATATATTGTCCTTAACATTATTTTATTATTTCTCTAGTTTTAAATTTTCTTGACAAGAAAGATTTTTTTCTTCTTTTGTAACAAGGGAAAAAGAAGTATGATTCATCAGAATTGGCAATCCTTGGTTGACCGTGCCAAGGAGCAGGATATTCAGTCAGCTAAAATGTATATATCAGAACATACGGGCAGGAGTCCTTGAGAAAGTTTCATGTATCAACAAAATCATTTTGTATGGGTGGTAAACCATGGATCAAATAATCACATGCATAGGAACTCCATGGAAGCAAGTTAATCATTGTGAAAGACATAAATGTTGAGTCTCCGCATATCAGGACGGAGTGAGGAACATGAATTAACACAGTAACCAAATCATTTGCACATCACAAAAACTTACTATTCACAAACATCAATTAGCTTCATGAGAAAGAATGATCATCTCCCAATATAAAATTAATATAAGAGCATGCACGTGCATGTATTTGTTAATTAGTGCAAATGCTGCATTCTACAAAACCAACTTTGAAAGTTAAAATTAATAAGTTATTGAATTTAATATGTCAAAAGAAATACCAACCTCTGCAGCCATTTGTGCCCATTTGTTTCCCAACTTAGCATGTAGCTCAACTATACGGCGCTCTTCAGCTGGAGTAAACATGCCCTTCTTCAAATCTGGTCTTAGGTGGTTCGCCCAACGCAGGCGACAGCTTTTCCCACATCTGGAAAGTCCAGAGTGTTTCTGGACAGCATTCCAATTCCCCTCACCATGCTTCTTTACATACTTGACCAGAATTGCATCTTCCGCTTGAGTCCAAGGTCCTTTCTTCAAATGACAGCTTTCTCTCATGTTGCCTCTCCTACCAACTTCTTCAACTAATGATAAATCAGAGTGACCATTCAGCATTGCTCCGTTGCCTCCATTTCCATATTACAAAAACCAAATCTTAAAGATTTATTCAGCACCAGAAACATAATACTAGGATGATACTAAAATGCATCTATTTAATAGAAGATTATTGTTTTTCTATCAGGGATTGTTATGGTTCGATTTGGTTTTCGACAGAAATTACAGTTAATAAATGGCATTCTTCTAAATTCTAAAAATAATATCGTTTTATAATATTTTTATTTTTATGAAATCTTAGAAATAGAATACTTGTTTTATATTACGAAACAAAAATTAGAAACCGACTCAAACAATTGCAGTTTTAACTCTGAACTGAAGTGAAAACCAAATCGAATACGTTCAAAATTTCCCAAATTGAATTCAGTGAAAACCAAAAACATTACAGTACGAATTAAATTTCCATTTTTTTTCGATTTTTCCCCATGCCTTACTTTCTGTTCGTTCTTTGCATTAACCGATGTGAACCATAGTAATATTAAAACCTACTCCATTAAAGTAAAATGCTTTCAGCTATACTATTTTTATCAATCAATTTTGACAAATAATCTAATATAAATTGTAAACATTAATAATATGATGATTTCACATGTTCCGAAAATCACATTTTTCATTGTCCTTCCTAGATGATTTTTTTCCTATTTTGTACGAATTGCATTTCCGGAATCATTTCTACAAGTAAGCTCAAAATTTTGTTTACATTCCATAATTTTTTGAGCAGAACAATCTAACAACTGAGCATCAAATCAATCAACATACAAGCACCGAAGTTCAAAATAAGAAGCTGTTCTTACCTGAATGCGTTGAAGATCAGAGGAGTTTGCAGAGCTCAATCAGAACCCTAAATATCTATATCACGGATTTCCGGAACCAAAAGCGAAAGAAAAGGATAAAAAAGGTAAATTGTTAATTGAAAAACTCAGAATCGGGAAAAGGAAAGCATGAATAAATCAACTCCAGAAAGCCACATTTTGTTTGGAATTTATAGAAGAGAGTGTAGAAATGTAGTTCAGAGAGAGAAAGAGCTGATTTTAATCGGGCGAAAAATCTCTGAATTTCTCTCTCTCTCTTAAAAAAGGGAATGAAAAGGAGTGGGAAACCTAAAGAAGGAAGGGAAGTGCAGTGGCAAAAGGAGAGGGAAAATAGGAGCGAAAAGAGGCTCACTCACTGAGTCAGCCCAGCTCACGCCACCTCCACCTCTCTCCTTTTAGAATTTCCATTGCTTTTAAATTTTGGTTAAACTACACTTTTGCCGCTCCTAACTTTGTTGATGTTTCTTCTTTGATCATTACATTTTAAAACTTTCAAATTTATTGTTAACTTTCTAACTTTTACTTATTTTAGTCATTCAATCATTGAGTCTTTAATATTGTTAATTCTTTTGTCATAAATTTATTTAAAATAAACCATAAATTTTTCTCTCAAATCCATATTTTTGGGATCTTTTTGAGTGATCAACAACACAATATTTTCTTTTAAATTCAAACCGTAGGAAGGTTAAGAGAAAACTAATCTCCTAATTTCATGTTGATTAGAAGATAAAGATTGCATATCAAATCAAGATAAGATCAAAATTTTAATTTATAATTTTATTAATTTCAAGGATAATCAAACTAAAAAGAAGAAAGAGGGGGAAATTGAATGTTTTTGTACCATTTATATTGTAAATGATGATCATACACAAAAGAGAAGGCTTCCAACTATAGAAAAGAATAATATTATAATTTTAGGAAAGTTTCTTAAATAAAAGCCCCATAATATAGTATTTTTTATATTGGTGTTAGAATTGGTTGAGTGATCCTAACGAGTGAAAATTACGAAAATTAAAGTTGAGTTGCTAAAATAGAAATATTGGAAAATTTGAGTGACCAAAAATATATTTCACCCTTTAATTTCAATCTCTCGCCCGTCAACATCCTCTGTCTCACTCTCTCTCCCGTCAACCTTCTCCGGTATGCTCCAATCGAACGTAAATGAGAAAAAGAGGTAAACAGGCACAACGGCAATGTTAAAAAAGGCTAGCATCTTCAAGTACTTGTCGAAACGACGGTCGTCAATTTCGTCGGCGATCCAGCCTCGTGCAAGGAAGGTGGCAACTGCACTAACTATACCCGATGCACATCACGCCATTATTGAATAGAAACTCAGAGGGATTTTACATGGAAACCGGTACTCGGTCATAGAAGAAATCAGTCAGCCCCTTCTCAATTAGCCCGTTGGCGATCCCTAACAAGGCATATTGAGGAGCTAGCCATAGGATTGTCATGGGATCCTCTTCCTTCCCGATTAACTTCAATCTCCGGGTCTCCACTAACCAAGAACTTAGCGACGAACCGGAAGCGAACAACAACCCGACTCCCATTCTCGCGAATCTAGCACGATATTGCTCGTGTTCATTTCTCCAAACCTTGTCGACTAGAAACTTAGACGACATGATACTAAAAAGCTTGTGAATTTCTCCAACACGTAGAGCGAAGTCAGGGGAATCTCATTTGATAAATGTCGAGAAATCCTGGGATTAATGCCGGTTCTCAATCTATCACTCTGAAAGATGAAAGGGGTGGATCCGGCTACTTCCACTAAACTATAAGGGATGAATAAAAGTCAAAGAGGGACCAATTTGACGAGCCTCGTCGCCTCCTTGAATCGAGCAGCAGCCGGTCGTCTGGCTGGACGTTCGAGTTCGTAACAGCATCTGCTGCAGATGAAAACCGCGTAACCCACAGCCACCGCGATAAATGAATCCTTGATTCTTTGCTTCCATCCGAGATTGCTAGATAAAAGCATCCAGTATGTGAACTTTGCGAGAAAGCCAGCACCATAGGACCATATATTAGCACGACCCCAAACAATTTGATCGTGCTCTCTCCTCCGTTGTTTTTCCGTTCCCCTCTCATCGACGCAATTTTATCGTCTTCAAACTGCTAGTCTAAAATTGATGGTAGAGAAGCTTCTTCTCTCGCTAAGCCAACTATTATTAACAGTAGAGCCATGTAAAGTGTTCCATTACTCGTTTCTAGAGGCTAGAGATCCAGGAAGACTAGAAAGCCATAACATCAGCAAACCCTGCGAAAAAAAAAGTCATTTAATTAATTTTTGAGTTAACTGCATATATGTCCCCAATCTAGAGCCCTCATTTTACACTGGTCCTTATCCTTTTAATATTCTAATTTCATCCTTAAACTTTGACTCAAGTCCTTAAACTTTTGAAATTCTAATTTTATCCCTAAACTATGACTCTCTTTCTAAATTAGTCCCCAAAATTTTGAATATTCCAATTTCATCCCAAGTTCATCCAAATATGTAATTAGTTTCAACCATATTTTAACCTAAATTTTTTTTTCAATCATATAATAATATAATTTCATTAATTTGGCCTAATGATTTTATTAACAAGGGATGTGATTAGTATATACATATAGTTTGGGAAGAAATTAAAATGTTCAAAAAGTTTTAGGATTAATTTAGAATGTAGGTTGTAGTTTGGGGATGAATTGAAATGTTTAAATTTTAAGGACTAATTTAAAATGATATTCATAATTTAGGGGTGAAATTTGAGCGTTTAAAAGTTTAAGAACCAATTTTAAATAAGTCATACTTTGAGGACATGTAATGCAATTAACTCATAATTTTGGGTAAACTACACAATATATCACTTAACTTTAGGCGATGTATTGTTTATATCACTAAACTTTCAATCCCGTCAATTATAGCATTAAACTTTGAATTTGATTTCAACTATGTCATTGGGTTATTAAATTTTAAAGGCACAATGACTTGTAAGAATCTTTTTGTCACTATGATGATGTGGATAAAACAATGTCATTTTGTCTCAATTATTGTTGTCCAAAACGATATTATTTTAAGCATTGAACTTTTAAGGGTATATTGATTTTTCCACTAAACTTTTAAAAAATTCACTTTTCGACATTGCAATTTTACAACCACCACTAACTGTCAATCATCATCCATCACTAGTAGTCTTTCTCGGTAAGATTAGTATCAAAATTATTGAGTTAATCGATTGACGGAATAGGCCAAGAGGGGGGTAAATTGGCAATAAAAATTTTGGTGTAAGCTTTTGCAGAAAATTGAAAGAAATTGCACAACGATTTAGAGTGGTTCGACTTTCTCAACCAAAGTCTACGTCCACTACCTTAGCTATCCACACTAATGATTTTCCACAAATTCACTAATTTGTCTTTCTTTTGAGGACAAAGAGTAACCTTACAATCCCTCAAGAATTATACCCCAAATTCTTGAGAACAATCTCTCTCAAAGAGAATAATACAAATTTGCAAACTTACAAGGAAATCCTCACAAGGTGGATTGTTTGCACAATTCTAGAACAAAGAAAAGAACACTCAAGAATGAATACAATTGAGCACAATAAGTGTTCTTGAAAGAAAAATGAATATTGAATGAAAAATAGGCTTGAAATGCTCAAACTTGAGGTTTGATGCTTTCTCTTTGATTCTCTCTTGATTCTAGTTGCTTGATGTTTCTTGTTCTTGATCAATGGCTTCTAAACTTGCTTAAATACACCTTGAATCACTTCTGAATGTTGGGGATGATTAGTGGAGTCAATATAGCCGTTTAAGTATGAAAACAATTAATTAAAAACAATTGGGAGCGTCAGTGCATCGATGCATATCCATGGTGCATCGATGCATCAGTGTAAAATTCAAATATTTTGACCGTTGGACCCTTAGTGCATCGGTACACTAAGAGTGCATCGATGCATCAAGTGCATTCGATGTTTCAAAATAGTCAGAGTGCATCGATGCATGGCTGGTGCATCGATGTATCAAATGCATTCGATGTTTTCATAAAATCCTCAGTGCATCAGTGCATGGTATGTGCATCGATGCATGAAATGCATTCGATGTTCAATTTAATTCATGGTGCATCGATGCATGGATTGGTGCATCGGTGCATGGATTGGTGCATCGGTGCATCACTCTGAAAAATTGACTTTAGGCTTGATTTTTGGTTCAAAATAATTTTACACATTTAGTAAGGTTTGAAATTGATCTTAAAAGACTTGGATTAATAATTTTATATTCGATTAATTGAATCGAATATATTTAGAAAATCATTTGTAAAATCTTAAAATTTATTTAAACTAATTTGTTATATCGAAATACAAAAATGTTTTCAATAATCTCCCCCTTTTTGATATAACAAAACATTTGTGTTATTTTAAGATTTTCTAAAAATTTGAAATCAATTTCAATTTAGAAAAATTACTCCCCCTTACTATAACACTTCCCCCTTTGAAAACATTTTGACACACTTAACAATTCTCCCCCTTTTTGTTAAATCAAAAAGACTTAAAAACGATTTGAACAAGGTTTTGAAAAACATAGCCAATTGATTATATATATATATATATATATATATATATATATATATATATATATATATATATATATATATAGCTTAAGCTGCTAAGATCATAATCAAATGAGAGTTAGCCATTAGTTTCATAATCAATATTCATAATAAAAATGTGAAATGGTAAATTGGTCATCTTGCAACTAAAAAATAAATGATGCATATGTTGTAATAAACCAAAATATATATATAAAATATCAAACAATCATCCAACGATCAAAGAAAGTTAATCCAAAATGTTTTAACAATGCAAGTTCAACCCAAAAACAATGAAAGATAAGTCTATTCATCCATTGAAGGATCGGGAGGAGGAGGAGGATAACGAGCTCTCATCTCAAGCGAGAGTGCATCCAAACGATCATTCATATCTTGTTGTCGAGCTCCCAAGGTAAAGAGCTGGGACTCAATGATTGTGAAGCGCGAATCCATGGACGCATGCCGTAAATCAAATATCTCCAAAAGCGAATGAAAATACGGAGACATTTGTTCTTCTTGTGGAGCTGGTTCCGGTGCAGGCTCGTCATCAGGTACATGATCATCGATGTCTTGCATAAGTTTTTAAAATTCAGGATCATCGTCATCAGCCGGAGCTGCAGGAGGAGGAGCACGAGAGGAGCTAGGAGCAGCTCGTGAGGAACTAGCTCCAAGAGTTTACTTTCCGGGTCTAAAAACCCATTGACCGGTAACCTCGTCTTGTTTCCAATCACCTTTCTTCAAGGATGTGAGATTGATTTGATTTTGAAGTGGGATAGGATTGTCAAGAGAAACGTCTAGAACAAGTTTGATAAAGAGGTTACTAAGAAGAAATCCATAAATCAATGTTTCAACATGTTTTGAAGGAACAATGTTTATGATGTCCACTAGTTGACTAAATATAATGTGGGGCAGATTTATTTTGATTTTATTTTTAAGACAATACATCCACCATAAATCCCTAGCACGAAGTGTGGAGTACCTACCTCCGGATGGTCTAAACCACCAAAAGATCATCAAATGGAGAAAACGATCGTGATGAGATCGTAGAGTACTAACACTTGAGTTTGGAACATAGGGATATTCCATATTTTCACTTTCATTATATACACCATTATCATCTAACCCAAATCGGAAAGCTATAGTCTCGGGGTCAATATTAATATATTGGCCTAAAAGATAGGATCTAATGGCTATAGTTCCACATTGATTTTCATTTTGAATACACACCGCATTGGAATAGAAAATGCAGACCAATTGTTGATAGACGATAGGTTTAAGTTTAAACAATTTATCAAACTTCCAAGCTTTAAGAGTCGGAAGGTATTCGAAATCAATGTCAACCATAGCTTGAAGTGAAGGAATACGCTCTTCACGGATTCTATAAGTTTGGAAAGAGTTTCTGTACCTAGAGTACAATTCGTCTCTACGACGCTCAGGCATGTTAAAACAAGACCCTAATAGAGATGAAGGTGGAGGAAGAACGAGATTAGGAGGTTGAGGAACGGGAGGACGGTTTTGGTTTGATCGACTCGAAGATGACCTGGGTCGTTTAGGATTTGACATGATTAAAAGAAATCAGAATAAGGAATGTCACCTGTAATTTGAAACACATGTATGCATAATCAATCCCAAAACTCAAATGAGTCCTCAATAATTCAAGGTTCTCTAAATCATATCCTAATGGGCATGTTGTGAAAACTTTTTAATAATATCATAATATAGTTTTCATGAAAACAACATAATTAAATAAAAAATATTACTAATTTTTGATTTTTTTTTAATTTCGAAATTCAAAGAAAAATCTTGAAAATTGTTTGTTTATGACGAAATTGTTAGTAAAATCTTGTTTAGAACCAACAAACAATCAATGCCCGATATAATGTTCATCATAGAACTAATCAAAACTAGTTCTAAAATCAAAAATTTGTAAAATAGAGGTTTTTAGAAAAATACCTTGAAAATTAGGATTGAGAGGGATGAGGAGTTGTTTTGCACGATTTAATGATTGAAGCAGGTTTGCAAGTTGAAAAGCTTGAAGATTCCGACGAAAAATCGTTGATTTTGAGCAAGAATGGAGATTTTAGAGTGAGAGGGACGAACGGTTTGGAGAGAATAGATTTTAGGTTTTGAGAAAATGAAGAAAATGAGGCATTTTAACCCAAAACCCGACGGATGCATCGATGCATGACCATGTGCGTCGATGCACATTCAAGGCGTGCATCGGTGCATCAACATGATGAATCGATGCACATTCAAATGGATCCATCGATGCACTAAGCACAAAAATGACAAAAATCCATTTTAAAATACTCAAAATGCTAAATTAATTGGCTCTAGTGGTATTGGTAACTCATATATTGAAAATTAATCATGTTCAATCAATCAAATTAATCCTTAAACAACTTTTGAACATAAAATAAATTTTCATCAAGAATCATAAACTCCCCCTAACTAATAGTAATGAATGCAATAAAAAATTAAGCATTTTTCATTTAGTCTTAAAAGTGCTACAATTATTTTAAACACTAAGTGAAGATAGGTTGGTCAAACCTAATTCTCTCCTAAGTGTCCAAAATCTTTCCTTGTCTAAAGGTTTTGGAAAGATATCCGCTAATTGGTGCAAAGTATCAACAAAATTCTAGAACTACATCTTCCTTAGTGACATGGTCTCTAATGAAGTGATGTCTTATTTCAATGTTCTAAGTTCTAGAGTGTTGGATGGGATTTTTAGTGAGACAAATAGCACTAGTATTTTCACACTTGATAGGAATGGTACCTACTTCAATGTCATAATCAAAAAGTTGTTGTTTCATCCATAAAACTTGTGCATAACAACTACCAGCTGAAATGTATTCAGCTTCAGTGGTAGATAATGCAACACAATTTTGTTTCTTTGAGAACCAAGAAATCAGCATATTTACAAGGAATTGACAAGTACCGGAGGTGCTTTTCCTATCTAATTTGCATCCTCCATAATCCGCATCAGAAAAAGTATGCAAGCTAAAGCTAGAGTCTCTAGGATACCAAAGTCCTAAACTAGGAGTGTCCTTAAGGTATCTAAAGATTCTCTTAACAGCTAGTAAATGTGATTCCTTAGGGCATGATTGAAATCTAGCACATAAGCAAACACTAAACATAATGTCTGGTCTACTTGCGATTAGTTAAAGTAGAGATCCAATCATTGACCTATATAATTTAACATCTACACATTTACCTCCTTCATCTAAGTCAAGCTTTGTTGAAGAGCTCATTGGAGTGTCATGAGGTTTGCCATTTTCTAGTCCAAACTTCTTGAGCATATCTTTGACGTATTGAGCTTGATTGATGAAGATGCCATCTTTTCTTTGCTTGATTTGGAGTCCCAAGAAAAATGAGAGCTCCCCCATCATGCTCATCTCAAACTCACTTTGCATTAGCTTAGAAAATTCTTGGTAAAGAGCATCATTAGTAGAACCAAATATTATATCATCAACATAAATTTGAACTACTAATAAATATTTACCTTTATGCTTTAAAAACAATGTAGTGTCAACCTTCCCTTTTGAAAAACCTTTTTCAATTAAAAAGTTTGACAATCTTTCATACCAAGCTCTTGGAGCTTATTTTAAACCATAAAGTGCTTTTGTCAATTTAAGAACATGATTCAGAAATTTTGAATCTTCAAAACCTGGGGGTTGTTCCACATACACTTCTTCTTTTATAAAACCATTTAAAAATGCACTTTTAACATCCATTTAATATAATTTAAATTCATGAAAACATGCAAATGCTAATAACATTCTAATTGCTTCCATCCTAGCTACGGGAGCGTATGTTTCATCATAGTCTATGCCCTCTTCTTGAGTATACCCTAAGTCTAGCCTTGTTTCTCACTATATTAACACTCTCATCAAGCTTATTCCTAAATACCTATCTAGTACCTACAGTAGATTTATTACTAGGCCTTTCAACTAATGTCCATACTTTACTTCTCTCAAATTGATTTAATTCTTCTTGCATAGCCATAATTCAATGTTCATCTTTTAATGCTTCTTTAATATTCTTAGGATCTATGCATGAAATAAATGCAACATAATTACAAATATTTTTAAGAGAAGATCGAGTTGTTACCCCTTTGGATGGATCACCTATAATCTCACCATCCTTGACAAAGTTGTACTCTCTTGGATAAGATACTTCTCTTTCTTCAATGGTTGGATTCTCAAGAGAATCATGAGTTACCTCATCTTTTGTTTCTTCCTTTGATGATGGTTCTTCAACGTAATGTCTAACTTCATTTGTATTTATAATACCTACATCATCATTCACACAAGAATCCTTCCTCGGAAGGGAATTATCATCGAAAACATGTATAGACTCTTCTACAACTAAAGTTCTTTTATTAAATACTCGATAAGCTTTAGAATTTAAGGAATAACCCAGAAAAATTCCTTCATCACTTTTAGCATCAAATTTGCCAAGGTTTTCTTTACTGTTATTTAAAACAAAACATTTACATCCAAAAGGATGAAAATAGCTAATGTTAGACTTTTTATTTTTGAAAATTTCATATGGAGTTTTCTTTAAAATTGGCCTAATCATTACTCGATTTACAATATAACAAGCGGTATTTGTGGCTTCCGCCCAAAAATATTTTGGCAAATTATTTTCACAAAGCATGGTTCTAGCCATTTCTTCTAAAGTTCGATTTTTCCTCTCAACAACTCCATTTTGTTGAGGGGTTCTAGGTGCTGAAAAATTATGACTAATACCATTAGAATTACAAAACTCATTAAATCCAAGATTTTCAAATTCAGTGTCATGATCACTTCTAACACTAGTGATAGAGTAACCTTTTTCGTTTTGGATTAGTTTTGAAAATGTGATGAAATTTTCTAATGCTTCATCTTTAGTACTTAAGAATAGAACCCGAGTATATCTAGAATAGTCATTTACCAAGACAAATGCATATTGTTTTCCACCCAAGCTAGTAGTCCTAGTTTTCCCAAAAAGATCTATATGGATCAATTGTAATACTCTACTAGTTGATACATCATTAATGGATTTAAAAGAAACTCGTTTTTGCTTTCCTTTAGCACAAGCATCACAGATTTTATCATTATCAAATTTAAGCTTAGGCAACCCTCGAACTAAATCACCTTGAATTAGCCGTTGCAAAACACTCATACTAGCATGTCCTAGTCTCCTATTCCATAACCAACTATCATGTTCATCCTTAGCAACTAGGCACAAATTAGTCATATCAATAGAATCTAAATGCACCATGTATATGTTTCCTATTCTATGACCAACAAGCATAATCTGATTAGATGCAATGTCAATGACTTTACAACCATTAATATCAAACATGACATTGAATCCCTTATCACAAAATTGACTAATACTCAATAGATTATGCTTTAATCCATTCACATATAAAATATTCTTAATTTGTATGGAAGAGCTATTACCAATAGTACCAATACCTTCAATGTGACCTTTTGAATCATCACCAAAAGTCACTTCTCCTCCATTTTTGGCGTTAAACTCACTGAACCGGTTTTTGTCTCCAGTCATGTGTCTTGAGCATCCACTATCAAGGTACCATGAGTTTGGATTTTTTTCCGTGCCTTGTAGCAATGCTCATTTTCCTACAAACATAGATTAATTTCTAATTTTTTGGTACCCAAAATCTTTTGGGTCCATATTCATTAGTTTCCAAAATCCTAGTCCCCTTAGGTATCCATTTGTGTAGGATATCCTTATCTTTAGTAGTAATGAGATCTTTAGGAACCCATATACTTCTAACGATTTTTCCATTAGAGGTTCTTTGGGGACCTCTATGATTGTAGTTTTTAAAACTTTTTCTAACAAAGTTGGATTTTGGATTTTTTCCATTTTCAAAATGTTTTGTTCCAACTTTATCAAAAGAAGTTTTAAGATCATCAATTTTCTTTTGATGATCATCATTGACCTTTGAAAGTAAATTTTACAAATCCAAAATTTTCTTTTCAAACTCTTCTAGTTTGATTTGCAAATCTTTGATTTTACTTTCAAGATCGTTGTTGGTTTTGGATATGAGTTTATTTTCATTTTTCAATTTTGAAATATCATTTTTATATTTTAAAAACAATTTCTCATAATCCGTAGCTAACCCATTATATTCCTCTAATAACTCATTATAGGATAAATCATCAAAATCAGATGAGTTAGAGGTTACCTTAGAATCTTTCCCGAATGTCATCAAACACAAGTTTGCTACTTCTTGTTCCTCTTCATCGGAACCTTCTTCATCGCTCCATGTAGCCACATGAGCCTTGTGCTTATTCTTTGATTGACTATTTCTCTTCAGTTGTGGGCAATCATATTTGACATGCCCTGGCTTTTTGCATTTATAGCAAATGATCGAGTCCTTCTCTTTTGGTTCATTTTGAGGCCTTCATTTCGTTTGAATTTTCTTCCTCGGTAAGGTCTCATCATTTTTTTGAACCTTTTGGCAAACAATGCCATTTCCTCGTCATCGTCATCTTCATCCGAATCACTCTCATTTTTTGTGGATTTGAGAGCAACTCCAATGTTTTTCTTCTTTTCCTTCTCTTTTGGTGTCTCTTCAATCTTATCAAGGTCCACCTCATCTTCAAGCATCATTTCATGAGTGAGGAGTGAACCGATTAGCTCTTCAAGAGTTGAGGATTTTAGATCCTTAGACTCGATGATTGTCGTCTTCTTTGATTACCACGATTTTGGGAGGGAGTAGACTAACTTCCTCACAAGCTTTTCATTTGAAATGATCTCTCCATATGATTTGAGACCATTGACAATCGTTGAGAATCTATCCGTCATAGCTTTGATATCTTCATTTGGTTTCATCCTGAAATTTTCATAGCTATGTGTTAGAATACTAATTTTAGATTTCTTTACCTCATCGGTACCTTCATGAGTGACTTGAAGTTTGTCCCATATTTCTTTGGCGGTTGTGCAAGATGAAACTCTTCCGTATTCATCTGGTCCAAGAGCAAAAAATATGATATGGATGGCTTTAGAGTTGAGCTGGAATATTTTTGTCTCTCATTCACTCCATAATCTTGGATGAGTGAGAGGCTTGAAGTATCCTTCTTCTACGACATTCCATGTTCTCATGTCACTTGTTTGAATGAAGTACATCATCCTATTTTTCCAATAGGTATAATTAGCCCTATTGAAGAAATGAGGCTTGTTGGCGGGCATCGAATCGAGACCGAAGTCGAAGTTTGAAGTAGAGGCCATTGATGACTTTGATTATCGATATAACTCTTCCTGAATCGACTCAAGAGGCGATTAAACCTTAAAATGAGTTAGGCTCTGATACCAATTGTTGAGTTAATCGATTGACGGAATCGGCCAAGAGGGGGGTAAATTGGTAATAAAAATTTTGGTGGAAGCTTTTGCAGAAAATTAAAAGAAATTGTACAGCGATTTAGAGTGGTTCGACTTTCTCAACCAAAGTCTACGTCTACTACCTTAGTTATCCACACTAAGGATTTTCCACAAATTCACTAATTTGTCTTTCTTTTGAGGACAAAGAGTAACCTTACAATCCCTCAGGAATTATACCCCAAATTCTTGAAAACACTCTCTCCCAAAGAGAACAATACAAATTTGCAAACTTACAAGGAAATCCTCACAAGGTAGATTGTTTGCACAATTCTAGAACAAAGGAAAGAACACTCAAGAATGAATACAATTGAGCACAATAAGTGTTCTTGAAAGCAAAATCAATATTGAATGAAAAATAGGCTTGAAATGCTCAAACTTGAGGTTTGATGCTTTCTCTTTGATTCTCTCTTGATTCTAGTTGCTTGATGTTTCTTGTTCTTGATCAATGGATTCTAAGCTTGCTTAAATACACCTTGAATCACTTCTGAACGTTGGGGATGATTAGTGGAGTCAATATAGCCGTTTAAGTGTGAAAACAATTAATTAAAAACAATTGGGAGTATCAGTGCATCGATGCATACCCATTTATAGGAATCCCTTGTTCTTGCTTCGCTACTGAGAAAATGATATTAACATAAAAGAAAGAGTAAATTATACCAGAGACCATCTAACTATAACCTTTTTTCATTTTAACTACCATTTTTTGAATTTTTGTCAATCGAGTCACCCAACTATTTAAATGTATTCAATCAGACCACTTGTCGTTAACAATTAATGTGACGTTGTAGTTAGTAAAATTGATATAATTACATATTTGACCACTCTTACTTATATATTATATCAATTTGATCCTAATTTTAATAAACTAAAATAAAATTAATCTTCCAATCGGATGACGTCGTGTGACACATGTCACCCTCTTGTGGAAAGAAAATTAAAGAACCAGAAAGAGGGGACATATGATTCAAACCAAAGATTCCTGGAAGTGAAGAAGAAGGCTCAACCACTAAGCCAAGCCATTTATTTTGTTCAAAAAGGACTACGTGTAATATTTATTGTTAGGAATTTTGAAGCTCAATTTGATAAACTGAAAATTGCACAAGGGGGTGAATTGGCAACAATTTGATTAGGGAGTAAGGAGAATAAAAGATAGAAAAATTGGCACAACGATTTATAGTGGTTTGACTTCTCAACTAAGTCTACCTCCACTACCTTAGCTCCTCACTAAGGATTTTCCAACAAATTCATTAATTTGTTCTTTCTTTTTCAATGACAAAGAGATAACCTTTACAAGACTCCCTAGCTTTTCAAAGGCACGTCTAGAGCCAAAACCCCTTTACAAGGAAAAGAAATGTAAACAAATAAAACCTCTAAAAGGCAGGGTGTTTACAAGAATTTTTCTCACAAGAACAAAATATTTACAAGAAAATAGGAATAAAGAGTGAAAAGTTATTATCTTGTGTTTTAATGCTTGAATAGGTGTTCTAACCCTTCTTCAAGTGTCTTGAACTTGTATTTATATGTTGGAATGAAGTTATGGTCATTTCTAGCCGTTGGGAGTGATTTGGAGCCGTTGGAGATGTTTTTCTCTGCAAAATAAAACTGCCCAGTACAGCGAGCATCGATACTCCTATAGGGAGTATCGGTAATACCTTTGTTATTTTTAAATAAAACTAGTCTTTATTAGTCGTTGGGCATGACGATATCAATACTAAGTCTATGGTTTCAATACTACTATGTAAAGTAGTATCGATACCCCTTTAGGTATCGATACCATTTTTGCATTAAGGAATTTGAGCAATGCTGGTAGTATCGAATACTACCTAGTGAGTATCGATATTTCCCTTACCTAAGGTATCAGTACCATATGAAAAGTATCGGTATTTTTCATGAGGTATCGATACTGTAAGAACAATATCATTACTTCTTATTCAGAAAAGTATTTTGTGTTCAATTCCAAGTAAAATGGACTTTGAATTATTTTTGAAAACTTTTAATAAATTCAATTCAAGTCCAAAAATATTTTGCCATAAATTGTTATATCAAAACATAGTTCAACATATATCTTATAACTTAATGTATATCTTTAACTTAAATTCACATCTTAATATTAAAAAATATATATTATTTTATATATATTTTATTCTTAAATTCATATTTTTATTTTTCAAATTAATACCTTAAGTTCATATTAGATATTATATTTAAAAAATATCGATACTTTCAATAATAAAAATAAAAATATGAATGGTGACACATGGTACCATTCGATTGGAAGATTAGTTTTATTTTAATTTATTAAAATTAGGACCAAATTGATAAAATATATTAGTAAGAGTGGCCAAATATGTAATTATATCAATTTTACTAACAGTCACGTCAGCACATCCGTTAATTGTTAACGATAAGTGATATGATTGAATACATTTAAATAGTTGAATGACCTTATTCATAAAAAATTCAAAAAATGATGGTCAAAATAAAAAATGAATTATAGTTAAGTTGTCTCCAATTACCCTAAAACAAATTGTTCATTGCTTTTTATGTAATTAAAGTGACGTGAATATGTGCTCAAATATATGGCATGCTTATATTTTAAATAAGAATATAAAAGAAAATGCTTGTTATTCAGTGGTTAAACTTTAACTACAGTTTTTAATGGCTTGGAGTTCAATTCCTCTCCAGCACAACATTATAAAGAATTTTTTTAAACAAAATGACATTGTTTTAGGTCTTTTGGGCAGCTAGTTTTCCCTTATTTTTTAATCGAGCAATTAGTTTGTCTTAATCTAATAAAAATTAATTGACCTTATTTTTATATATAATGAGATTAGAGGAGATAAGATAATAAGTTATTCTCAACATAAAATTAAGAACAACTATCATAGAGACCTCTGTTACGAATTCCTCATAGTGAAATTCGATCTTTCGACCGAGGTTAAGAGCCTATCAACTTAACTAGACGGCCAATTTTTTATTAATCGAATGATTCTATCAAATGCTAGAATGAGAAAGTGGGATGGATAAAAGCAAGCAAGATCCCCCCTTTTATTTGGTAATACAGAAGTTAAACTATCAAAATAATCCAAAACCCAAAAGGAAACTGGCTGGTAGCTAGCAGAATCGAAGAAAAAAACGCTATTTACACACAATCAAAATTGTTGTTACCGCTGATCTGTTCTCCATTCAACAGTCAACCCTTCCTCTTCTCTTAGATCCCTAACTAAGGTATTTCCCCCCCACACTTTCCTCATTTTTATGATCTGATTTCGGTCCTAAGGCTTCCCCAGGGAAGGTAAGAAAATGGTCAAATTTTGAATCTGATTAGAACTTTAATTTTTGTCCATTTCTTTTTCTGTCTAAATTTTTAAAACATTTTGTAAATGGATTTCAAATTTCCAATGATTTATGTTACTACTTCTAGGTCCTTAATGCTGGGCAAAAGTCTTGATTCAGGACTCACTAAAGCGTAATGGTATTAAACTATCAATTTCTTAGGAAATTGCTTCTTTCTTTCTTTTTACTTTCTCAATGATCGTTAAGTGAAAAGCTTGTTTATGTATTTGTTTTCTTGCAGAATTACCTAGTTGGAGCTTTCAAGCCGCCGTGTAATATTTTCATATCATTCGCTGATGGAAGAAACCGCAGGCAGGTATATCTCGCTTCTGACGTTTTAGGTCAATAGGAAAAGTTTGCTTTTAGATGCAATGCAGAGTGCATCATGATTTTCCTTTATACTTTCCAGGAAGTTAATGATAAAGTTGAGATTTAAGTAACTTTTCATTACATATTTGTTTCACTTTTTGTTAAGGCAAAAGTTTACATAAAGTGTGTAATTTTTGCTGCATCTGATTTTGAACTCGTTTACTTATCTTCCCTCCCGTTTTTCTCTTTTTGAATCAAATTTTGTTCAACAGTTGTGCTCTTGAATTCTAAATGACATATTAGATTTTTTTCCTGCACGTTTGTTTCGTATTTTGTCTTCAAATATACTCTTAGATCAATGTTCTTTTGTAGGTACCGCTAAAAAAGGAAAATGGGAAAACAGTTATGGCTGCACTCTTCCAGAACCAGGAAAATATTGTAGGAGAGGTAGTGTTTTTCATGTTTCCATCTCAGGACTTATGATTGAGGCATCTGCTTGTTATATCCAAACTGTTCTATTATTTATTTGCAGTCAAAACTGTATCCATTATTTTTCTAATTGCTGATACTTCAGGTAGTTATAGAACCAATACATGGGAAGAAGGTTGAACATAATGGTGTTAAAATCGAGCTCCTTGGTCAGATAGGTGGGCTTCATTGCTTCATTCTTTTCACTTTGGGTCTTCCATTTGACTGCTAGCTAGGGATATGCATATTAGTTGCTATTACTTGACTCTTTAATCTTTAAATATTATATATAAATTAGCCTAAGAAGCTAATATATATGTATATATAAAAATTAGCTCAGGCAATCTTTAGTTCTACTTACTATTATGTTGTTTTTACCTTTCCTATAGTTGGTTCTGTTGTCTACTTAAATTTGTCTGTAGTGGTTATTTATTTCAAAATTAATAAATAATATGTAATTTTGAAAAGGTCATCTCCTTATATATGATGCCGCTATACCTTGACCAGGGCATTTTTTCTCCTTTGCAGAACTGTATTTTGATAGAGGCAACTTCTATGATTTCACCTCACTTGGTGAGTGTATTTGACCATAAGAGAAAAAGGCTTAAGAAGTCTTTAGTTTAATTAACAGTTTTATGGATCCTTACAAGTTATACTATTAATTTTCGACGCAATTTATCCCTCCCCCATCTCTCCTTTTTCCTTGCCTGTTTGGGGTGGCATCGCAAGGGACATTAAATATCTCATAGTATATGTTAACTTGCTTCTAAGTTTTACCTGATTTTGACCTTTTTTTGCAGTACGTGAACTTGATGTTCCTGGTGAATTATATGAAAGAAAAACATACCCGTTTGAATTTTCCACAGTGGAGATGCCACATGAGTCTTATAACGGAGTGAATGTTAGGCTTAGGTAGGTTATTCATTTAATTTATTAGTTGACTCTTGTGATAAATTTTCATGCCTCTAGAAGTTACTCTTTGTGAGCAATGTGCTCTTTGCAAAGTTACAGAGCTTATTGGTGGTATCCCTGCCATGCCAGAGTGTGAAGGACATAAGCATATGTTTGGTTATTTAAACTTTTTACATGTGCTTTCACTAGTGTCTAGCTTTCTTTTTGAAATTCAATTTGTTGTTCCTGATTCATATTAAGTTGAAATATTATCATTACTGAATGTTTGCAATGATGTAGTGATCAAGGATCCTTTATAATAAGGATATAAAATCGAAACTGATATAAATATTATTGCAAATGCATAGGTATGTACTCAAAGTGACAGTCAGTAGAAACTATGTCAGGAACATCGTGGAGTACCAGGATTTTGTGGTAATGTATTCTGTAAAAGCACTTGGTGGAATCATTATTCTATTCTACTTGAAATGCAACTTGGATTACTATTACTTTATTGTGATGTTGTCTTCTTTTATCTATCACCTTTTAACTTCTGAATATTTATGATTTGACTCAGATTACATGAGAATGATGTTATCTATCACCTGTTTCTAATAAGAATACTTTGCTATATAAAAGGAGTGTATAAGGTGCGGATGAGTTTTTGAAGAGAGAATGAGGGTGTTTATATTTTCTAAATGATCTTAAGGTGGCTCAACATCTAGCCTGAGATTACTAGGTCTAGGGAGATTCATAGATACACAGACTCGTGGTTTCGAAAAGAGGTTGTTTCTCCTGGTCAGGATGGAACCACCTTACCATTGTGTTGCTGTCATCATTATGAGGTGACACATTGGTTGTTAGGAAGTAACCTCTTGTTGTTGGAACCCCTCTTCACTCGTCTTAACTAATCAACTAAGAGTAGATATGAAAAAGTATAATTCACATTATCCTTGGATTTGGAAAGAATAAGGAATCAAATTGTGAAGTGGTTGTCCTTGACTCTTGATCTCTTACTATATAGTACATATCCTTTGAGTCCTATAAGTTCGGTTTCTCAGACATGTTATCATTTTTCTGAAGAAATTAATCCTATCAATGATTGTAAGTTATTTGCACAGAATTCTCTTTGATAATCTTTCTCAAAAGAAACACTTTGCTGACTTGAATAGTATATATTAGAATTGTTAAGCATCCTTTCCCTCACATATGATTAGTCGAAGGTAAATAGATTAATCAGAAAGTTAACAAGGATATGAATTTTGAAAACAGAATGCCTTGCATGTGATTAATTGGATATGAATAGATTAATCAGATTGCTGTCAAGGATATGAATTTAGAATTTATCAAATTAAAACTTTAAGTGATGAAGCTAATTAAGTTATATTTTTTTGTGTTCATTCTTGGACCCGAGGACCTTTGGAAAAGGATTAGCTGTTTGGTATAACATTTTTTACCCATATGGTGTTCACTAAGGATACTGAGATCTCAATTGTTGTTTTCTTTGTCATTTCATCTTCTTAATGCACCACCATCAAGGTGTAAGGATTTTCTTTTTATCAGTTTTATCATTTTCCTATCTTGTATTTGTTTGCTTGTTCAGTTAAATTACCTGGATTAAGCTCATAGCATGACAGATTGAAATTTGTTATTCATACTCTTTCTTTTTTCTCTGAATATTTTCTGCATTAGGTTCGCAATTATACTCCACCTCCATCAATCAATAACAGTATTAAGGTAAGGAAATATTCTTTTATTTCCCGATACTTATTTGGTTTAGGTAACTTGGATTGAAATTAAAATCTATGTTGCACTGATACAGGGATGGGGACAAGAAATGACAATTTCTAAAATTATAGGGTATGGGTACGGCAAGGGTACGCTAAATATAAAATAAAATTTAAAATTTTAAAAGACATAAAAAGTCATAAATATTCATTAAAGCTCATAGTAACTAGAATTCTTTGATAAAAGATGGAGATTGTAATGGGTGTAAACCAAATCTTCGGCACGACTTAGATTTAACTTATTCCTCCTAAGTGAGTGGATGAAAGAATAAGTACTCTAATTTATGTGCTTTTTTTTATGTAAATGAAACCCAAACCCAAATTTTGAAATTCAAGTTTCCAAACGGAAGATAAAGGAACTTATGAATTGCACGGATTCATGTTTTTTTTTTTAACTCTTTGTTATATTGAAAACTAATTTATTCATAACATATGCACTTCTTTCTTACAATTTTTATAGAAAATGAAATCCAAATCCAAAATTTTAAAATCATCATCTCAAACGTACCATAAAGAGATTATTATTTAGTCCCTTTACAAATTCCATGGTGCTATAAGATGTCTCATACTAGTGCCTGATATTCCCAAAGTTTCCTTGATATGTCAGTTATTTTTTTTAAAGCTGTTGGAGTGACCTTGAAAGTGTTACTTCAATTGTTTCCTTGGTGATTTAATTGTTGATATGACATGTAGCTACTCTATATAAGATTGATGTTTTGGAATCTCAAATTGACTTTATTTATTTCTATTGATTGTTCATCTAGATGGAAGTTGGGATTGAGGATTGTCTACACATTGAATTTGAATACAGTAAAAGCAAGTATGTCACTCAACATGCAATTTTCGATGGGAGTTCGTGTATAATCCCATGCCAGTTATTTTACACCAAGTTGGAAGTGTATTGATGTATTTTTGTTTGGATTTCTACTATATTCAGGTATCATTTGAAGGATGTCATTATTGGCAAGATATATTTTCTTCTTGTTAGAATTAAACTAAAAAATATGGAGCTTGAGATTAGGCGCCGAGAGTCAACTGGATCAGGACCAAATACATATGTTGAGACAGAGACCCTTGCTAAATTCGAGTTGATGGATGGTGCCCCTGTCAGAGGTACCTTAGCAAACTTCTCTATCCCATGCCATATTTCCTAACTTCATGTTTTAATGTCACAGATTTAGAATTCTAGGCAGATATCTTAGGTATTCTTTATCCCGCAGCACTTTAACAATCATGCTTTTATAGAATACCTCCCTAGTGTTGGTATATGCCTTGATGTTAGTATTGATGAATATGTTGCTACGACTTTATTTTTCTTGAAGTTTCCATGTACGCTCGTATTTGAACCTCAGTATGTGAACGTACTCTCTAAGTACCTTCCAAATTAATGAATAGACTTGGGAACAATTGAATATACATCACGTCAGACACATACTCGTAGCTGTCGCTCCCAAAACCAAGTAACATAGGGCAGCGATACTGGCCAAGTATTGTACGGTACATGCTACAATTGTTGGTCAAGATCGCGCCTTCAGTTGGAATACTATCATTTAGACTAAGGTTTTGATTATAAGTTCTTTATGGAATCAAGAAGTTGATTGTTATACTTATTCATGTTTCTCCTCAAAATATTACTAGACTGATATAAGGTCCGTAATTAATGAGCTCTTGTCTAAGCCATTATAACATTATGATGGATTTTGGTTTGGTCAGCTTTATTATCTAGTTATATATAAGGTCACTAGGTGTATCTAACTTGAGCTGTTACGAATGCTTTGGCAGGAGAATCAATTCCAATCAGACTGTTCTTAAGTCCATATGAACTGACGCCAACATATCGTAACATCAATAACAAATTCAGTGTGAAATACTATTTGAATCTTGTGCTAGTGGACGAAGAAGATCGACGATACTTCAAACAACAAGAAATCACTATGTACCGGATTCTTGAAACTTCATAATTCTTCATTCAAATCCGGATGTTTTCAGACATATGAAGATCACAATACTTCGTGGCACACTTGGTCTCTTTCCGGTGTAGTTTGAGCATGTTAATGAAGTTTTTTTTTGGCTGTTTTGCACCAATGCACTGGTTTCGTGCAGCTGTTTTGCACCAATGTACTGATTTCGGATGATGGCACGGTACTCGTATCCCTGTCTTGCTTATCCATCATATATTTTCCAACAAATTATAAAAGGTGGTTCCATTGCTGGTTGTAGACTTGTTGAGGAAGTTGGCAGGCTTGCATGGTGAGTCCTTTTTTTTTCAGTTTAATCTCTAATCATTTTGAATAAAAATTCTTGTACTGTTTTTGGGTTACTTCGTTGTACTGTTTCATGCATCAGTTTTTCTGCCATTAGAAATGTTTTCTAACATTTTTATCCGGTAATTTAGGGAAAAACAGTAAATTTATTAGAAATTTTGGTATCCTTGCACCAAAATATTTATTCAAATTAGTTTAAATTTATTAGAAATTAACCGATAGACAAAAAAAATTCAAAAATCATTCATCAGTCTCTAACCAAAACTATTTTGGTGGCTGATCGATTAACCAATTAATTCGATTTTATAAACTGATTCGATTAAAATCGAATTGTACACACCTACCCAAGCTTTCCAACTCTAATATCAAAGAACACAATTGGAAGATACATGGCTGTGTTACAGTTGGGAAACAATGGGCACAACAAAAAGCATGAACAAAAAGATCAAAGTCATTACAGTTGGGTTTGTTTTATTTTCTTTCTTCCATGTCCTCCTCAGTTTTCCAGACAACGTCTTCAAGACATGCTGAAAGGTTTTTATAGAACTGCAGAAGAACAAAATCAAATGAATGTTTTAAATGGAATATGTGTAATGAAGGAGAAACTTTAAAATAGACATCAACTGTCACTATATTGATTAAAGAGACTTGAAGATCACCAGACATGTATTCAGGCATGGATACGAGAATTCGTTTATATATATATATATATGTGTGTGTGTGTGTCGGACTTGTACACATCTTCGAGATGGATGCTCACCTCGAAGTCCAGATAACATGAGGAAGCAGATTAGAGTATATGTAGGTAAAAGTGCAATCCTTGATCGTAAAATGATAGATTTTATCTCAAGTGAATTCCATAGGTCATCTTAGCTATTCTATAAGCCATTACATTGGTTCATCAAACTCAGAAAAACACAGTATTAACCCGGGAACGCGACGACCGAGAGAATCGAGTGGTACCTTATGAAATTCGAGTGTGTCCCCCTTTGATTTCCGCAACTCGACCATATGTAAAGAAGGTGCCATTTGAAATATCTGATTCACATGATAAGAAGTTCGATGACTGCAAAATATAAGCCAAGAATGGATCGAAAATTTCGGTGTACATTACCTCCGTCGCCACATTAAGGTTTCCTTTCCTTCCGGCCTTTGAGTTCTCGAGTCTCATCTGATGTTAAATTGTAAGAAACTAAGTAAATTCAGTATAGAGATTTCAGTAATTACCTTTATAACATTTTTAAGATTCTATTACCTTGTAGTTTTTCTTGTGGACATCGAAGCCGAGAGGCTTTGCGGCGGCCTCAATCTTATGGATGATCTCATCAGCCGGACATTTAGACGTAAACCTCGTTTCCCTCTTGAATCCCTGCAGAAAATATAAATACTAACAGTCCATATCAGCCAATTCGGTTTCGGCTCATTCTCCGGACAATCGGCACATATATCAAATAGTTATAAGTATTAATAGCCTAATAATATCAGAAACTGTTTGATATGGCTATGGACAATCACACATATCCCTTCTGCTGATGATAAATGCAAACCTGTTCTGCATCGAACAGATTCCCGAGGTTTAACCCTTTCGACATAGAAATTAGCTCGAAAGCATTCATAGTTATTGGTTGTTCTTCTTCTCTCTTTTCCATCACATGGTGCACCTGTTACAGAACCGAAATGATAAGTTATTACGGAAAACAGAGGCAAATAAGCACCAACTATAACAGCACATGTCCGGTATCGATACATCAGTTATTCGTTTGGAAAGACAATGTCCACTTACTTCGGAATCCTTAAAAACAGCTTCGACGTCATCGAAGTTGGCACCGTCTTTCTCCTCGAATTTGGGAGGTTTATAACCTTTCTTAAACCATTCATCCTGCAAAATTTCCGGAATGGTAATGCGCTGAAACACGAGAAAGAGTGATGTTATGCATTAACATTAATTATGCAACTCAAAGATTAAACAGTGAACACTTAAACATAATTGAAGCATCATCTACATTTCGAGGTTGACTTACAGTCATGGGGTTCGGATCCAAGATTCGAGTTATCAATTTCATTGCACTGAAAGATAGCCAAGGGGGGCAAGTGAATTCGGCTGCCGAAATCTGCAGATTTGTAAAACGAGAGTTAAAAGCATGCAATGGTTAACATTCGGTAACTTAACATACACGAAATGACTAACCTTCTTATATAGGTTCATAAGATTAGAATCATCGAACGGCAAGTACCCGGCGAGCAAGACAAAGAGTATGACTCCACATGACCAGAGATCTGCCATAGCACCATCATAACCTCTATCGTTAAGGACCTACAGAGGAAGGAAAACAAAAGTGAACCATTAAAAAACAGAGGTTTTGAAGGGTTACAAATGCTTGAATGAAAACAAGGTTCCGAACCTCAGGTGCGACGTAATTTGGTGTTCCGCAGGGAGTGTGGAAGAGACCATCATCCTACAAAATTCAACTTCGAATAAGAAACATTTCTTAATGTTCTAAACGTCATCAAAGGCAAACATAGATGGAATTACACATATACAGAAGATACAAGAAAGCTTGAGCTTTCAGATATCAAAAACTTCATAATTATCCACAATGTGGAAGAAAAGTGTTGTTATATTTACCCTGACTTGCTGAGACACCGCACTCAATCCGAAATCAGAAACTTTGAGATTACAGTATGCATCCAAAAGCAAATTTTCAGGCTGCAGCAAGATTAAGATTATAAATTTAACTCCATTTCCCGATCGAAAGCATAACTTGCATGTATACACATGTATGTACGAACATTTCATCCTTCAAGGGTAGCAGTTTAAGGTACCTTGAGGTCCCTATGGTAGACACCCCTGCTATGGCAATAATCAACAGCATTGATGAGTTGCTGAAAGTATCTCCGGGCTTCATTTTCAATCATCCGACCATGATTTACCTTCATTTAAGAAACGGTTAAAGAGATCAATCCATGTCCCCGAATGAAGACCTTACATGTATGCAGTCATAACTTCCTAAATTACAACAAGATCAATCCAAGACTTCAACAACTCACAATTTTATCAAACAGCTCTCCTCCGGTAACGAACTCCAATACAATGAATATCTTTGTCTTGCTTCCCATTACCTGAACAAGAAAGAATGCACAAGATATTGAGAAATTATCCGAAGCTCGTTGTCAGTTATTAAAACCGATTTTCAAGCAGCTCGTACATCCTAATCGGATGCCGGCATCGTAGACCGGATGCATACTACTCAATCCAGTGCACAAATGTACATATAAGTCGCAATACAGAGAAACCTCATGTAAACGAACAACATTCGGATGCTTTATCAGCTTCATTGTAGCTATTTCCCGCTTGATCTACAAAACAATCACACAGAAAACCATGTAAAGGAACCTATACTCATTTCAAACATCCAATGATCCTTCAAACACACGAAAAACTATGAAAAATCAAACCGAACTCGCACCTAATCCGAATAACATAGGTTTTGAGCATCATTCTCAGATCATAAAGCAAAAAAGAAAAAAGAAAGGATTTGAAACAGGGAAAAAAGACCTGTTCAGCCATTTTGTGCTTGAGAACCTTCTCTTTATCAAGAATTTTAAGTGCCACTGGTTCCCCAGTCTCGGAATTTCTAGCAAACTTCACCTTCGCAAATGTGCCTTCCCCAATAGTTCTTCCCACCTCGTATTTACCCACACGACGCTTGATTTTAGGTTGATTCATTTCTCCTACGTAACCCCAACTTTCTTCTACAAGGTTTTTGAAAGCTCAGGACTGTAACAGTGAAATAAAAAACTTTTAAAAATGGTGGCAAAATGGAAAGTAAATTCCAGTGAAAAAAATCAAAACAAATGTAAAATGCAGAAAAAAGGAGGGGGAAAAGGGTATATTACAGCCAATCAAAACAGCCAAAAATATCATGAAACAACCCACCTTATATAGAAATTACAAAACAGATTTTTCCTACCAACTTTGTATAGAATACCCAACAAGAAGCAAATTGAAATAAACAAATGGATTTTCCCAGAAGAAAAAAGAAAGTAATTTTAAGTTTTTTTTTTTTTGAGCCTGAGCTGAGCTGAGGCCAAAACATCAATCAACAGTCAAAGTTCTGATATTGTATGTACGTAAAGGCACGAAATTTAAACAAAATTCCATAACGGCCCTACGAAGTATGGAACCATATTTGTTATATGTATCGCCAACTGCACGACTGCAAGTATAATTAAATAGTGATAAAAAATAATGTACTTGAAATAATAAAATTATTTGGTTATCTTATACCATTTATTTACAAAAACTTGAAAGTTAGTCCAGCCGTTAAATCTTAGGGTAAATTACATTCGTGACCATTTATTATATAAATTTTAATTTGATCACTGATCTTTTAATTTTATTAATCAAACCACTTAACTATAAATGTCAAACAACTTACATGTCAATATTTTACGAAAGACTTGACTTGAAAGATAAATTTTATATAATTACATATTTAGTTTTCATTTCTTGTTAATCTAATAAATCAATAATTAAATTATTTATATGTAAAAACACATTCGGTATGATGAATTTTCAGTCAAGGAAGCCTACGTTGACAAATATGTGACATTCAATTCAATTGAGAGAATCATTATACCAATTTACGTCAATAGAATGACGGGTTTGAACATCAACAACTGCAGTGGAATGATTGAGAGTATTTAGAATATATAAATAAACATAGTAAAAAGATCCCTGATTACATTTGTGCATAAAGAAAGGAACCCTCGAACAAAGAAGAACAAAAGAAGTTTCCATTTTCCACACTATAGATTTCCAGACAGAGCGACAGACAACACCACTTTTCTTTATTGCTTTTATGATTGATTTCTATTATTGTCTTTGCCCAACTTCACCTTTCATACATAATGCCACAATTTTCATTTAATAATATCAAATATAAGCAAAAATAAATAATAATAAAAAGTTTGACGTGATTCACGCAATTTATTCATTTTAATTTTGATACACGTCAGCCATTTTTAATTGACTAATAGACAAATCCAGCAAAAAGAAATTCTCTCGGCAAACCTATTAAAAACTAATATTTTTTTAATTAATCACTAGTATCCAATCTATTGATCGATTAATTTAAATCGGGTACTGCAGAAGCGAGGGCGACCCTTCCAACCCAGTTTACTTCATTCGCAAACGCCATGATTCGAACCCATGATATTGCTTAAGGGACCTAGTGTCTCATCCCACTAAACCGACTGGTTGTTAGTAAAAATAATTAATATCCTTAATTCCTTATTTTTAAGCTACGGTCTAACGTATGAATCAAACAATCTTAATAATTAAGATTTGGGTCTGATTTTTAAGCTATTAATCTAAACATTTGGGTCTTATTTTTCGTAAACAATTTTACGAACTCTTCGCATAAATATTCACAACATTATTACTTTTATATATTTAATATTAATGTATTAATTTAGTATAATTTTAATAAAAATATTAAATATTTAATTATATTTATTGATATTTTTAATAATATAATATTATAATATTATTTTGGATAAATATTATTTATTTATCCGAACAGTAGTAAAAGCTACCAAACCAAACCAGTATTATATTTTTATAATTATATTGCAATAATACATAATATTATGCGTTTATTTTAATTATATATAATAAATTATTAATAAAATTAATATTATTTATCAATTTTATAGAAATAATATTATAGAATTATAGAATATTTAAAATATATATTTTTAAATATAATATAATATTTTTTATTTTAATATTATATATTTTTTTAACATTTTAGTAATATTATTATTTTAATAAATAATAAATATAATTTATAATACTTTTATTTTAATAAAATATAATAATCTTAATATTTATTTATAAAATTATAGATATAATATTTTAATAATATTAAATAAATTAGTCTAATATTTTAAAAATAATATTATTATTTCATTATTAAGGTTTGGACTTCATTCTTTGCTTCTACAACTCCACCGTTATATTTGAATGAATACGGTTTTTCTCGGAAGAAAAACAAAATGTAAACCATATTTTTAAAAAAAATACTTTATTTTGATAACCAATATTATTTAACATTTTCAAATGTTATGTTTAACAAATTCGAAGAGTATTTGGTGATGGTCAATATCTATTACATATTTAATTATTAGGTAAATCTATTGTATATTACTGTTTTGGAGACGATCTCTACCATAAATTATTTATAATATTATTTTGTTGAGTTTTCAATTATAAAAAATTACAAAACGATCATTCATTATTGAATTCCTTACCGTTAAAAGTTACAAATTTATAACAGTTTAAACTTAACATTAACTTGTTGACTAAAATATAATAATCATTTAAAAAAAATTAGGATCAAATTTATCAAATCACAATCAACATGTTAATATCTAACTTGGGCTGTCATTAATATTTTAACAAAAAAAAAACAAGTTTGAAACATATGAATAATTCAATGATCATTTTATAATTTTTAATAAATCAAAATACTTAACAAAGTAATAACCTATAGTCAAAAATATATTTCGTAACTTTTAATAATCGAGACTCAACAAAACATCCTATAATTGAGAGACTATTTATATACTTTACTCTTAAATATTATTTTATATTTTAAAAAGTAATTTAATAAATTTGAATATTTAGTAATATAAAAAATATATCAGATAGATATTAATATTTGAATAAAAGGTAAAATAAATAGTAATTCATGTTATTAGGGGATAATTTTACACTCTCAAAAGGTTTTTCAATACGATCAAAAATTATATAAGCTTATTCATGTTATTAAGGGATATTTTTACACACTCATTCGTCTCAAGTTAACAATTATTTTTTTCTTTTTAACTGCATCAATTTAACCTGGAACATCATAAGTAGCATCAATGGTAACATTTGATTGACATAAATCACCATTAAGCGTTACATTACTAATATGACAATCTACAGTACAAAAATAGTAATTCATGTAGCCATTGTTTACAAATATTTTTTAAGTATACTTATATAAATTTAAAAAAATATATATATACTTATATAAATTTTAGTACGATTAAATATTCATACCACGCTCCAATCATTTTCCATGTCAGATCTACACAATATCACTTCACATGACAGTCTCAAACTCGGAATCAAAATTATTGCAAACAGGCAAATATGTGTTTTTTTCATAGAACAAGAATACAACTTTGGCTAACCACAACAAAACATAATTTTACGGATCTCGATGTCTAAAATTACCTATGATTAGAAAGCAAAGCATGTTTTTGTAGCTTCAGAAAGGTAGAGGAGTACCTTAGCCAAAAGGGACAATATCATCTATAGCATGTTTGCATACTCAACAAACCCTGTTGGTGACGGTTTGAGATAAGGACCTGAGCTGCGTGTTCCATTTATCAATGGCTGTGTACTTCTTCATACCCTTCGACCTGCACCAGCAAGGAAATGCAAGTAAGAGTCGAATCACTTTGATATTGGTTAAACTTTAACTCAACTTCGTATGGTAGTGAATAATAAGTAGGCTGACCTGTTACCACGCTCTAACAACCGGTTCACTTGATCAATATGCCCATCGATACGATTATCCAAGATCAAGGAAACCAACAACTGCTCTACATCTTTTTCTGGCACATTGAGTTCCTGAATGTTGAAAGTTCATGCAGGAGTTTAACAGATATATATTTTTGAGAGAGAAAAAACATATATGGAGTTTATTACAAGGAGAAGAAAAACAGAGTTCAAGCAAGAAATATAGCTGTAAAACTAATGGAACCATAAAATGGAACGCCAAAAGTAACTGATTAGAAAGGAAAAAATGTATCTTTCACCTTTGATATGAAAGGGATCCGGATTCTAGTATATGGTTTTATAAGCTTAAGTAGCACCTGAGTTCTGACATTCTTCAAGAGATCTTCAATATAATTTCGGATGAATGGATCATCCATGATTGTCCTTCTGTTACTCTGTTAAAGTGAACAGATGATCATGATGATGATGATGATCCTGACTTAACAAAGAGGAAAGCAAACAGATGTAAACAGCAATATATATCAGAACATTCGAAAGCATTGCACAAACCTTAAGGATTTTTTCAAACTCTATTATCTCATTTCGTTGATAGGCCGCTATAAGGTTTGTCATAGCCAAAATCTCAGGGTCATTTTTGTACCTGCAGTAATTGCAGTGAGGGCAGAGAGAGAAAGACACAGAAACAGAGAGGCTATAGTTAGAATGTAGCGATATTAAAAAGAACTTACGGCTTTGCCTCCTGACCATCGAAAGGATTAACTTCAGATTCCATCAGCATGTTAGCCAGAACAAGGTATCTGGAAGCGAAACCACGAGATGAGAAAATATATTTGAAACTTTATCTATTTCGTGAAAGACAGGACCAAGAGGTATTAATAGAAGGTATACAAGGGCTTCTTTATTGAATAATAATAATATATTTGAAATATCTCTCTTCCTGCTACAACCTTGCCTTATATTTGTAGTCTAGTATAGTTTTACCCAGTTCTTATCAAGCCTATCCTCACTTTCTCTTTATTTTTTGTCCATATTCCTGCATGTTGACCATTCCTTACAATCTCCCCTCAACCTTTTCATGGTCCTACTATGGCAATTACTTATTACTTATGCCATTTTTGATAAAATAACATTTTGCCTCACAGTATCCCTTTAAACATGTTAAGATCAATGCTTTCCATTTTATACAATTCTTATGGGTAGTCACCCTAGTGCTGTAATAGGGTTAAATCAGAAGGCTGATAAAGAATCGCAGATAAAGAGATCCAACTCTCATGTTGAATATTATAATACCAATGAAAGAGATAGAAGAATGCATCAAACCGAAAATGTGAAAAACTACATCAAAGAAAAAAGAAAGAAAATATAACCATACTTTAGGCATTGTATACGTCTCTGATTTCCAGCTTCATCATAGTTCTTGAAAGCTTCAAAGAAGTCTGTGGCTGCCTCAGCCCATTGACGCTCAGCCATATGCATCTTGCCACCACATTCACGAATTATTCCCATGATCCTTGGATGTGGTATTGCAGACTTAACAGCAAGTGCTTTCTGGTAGAGTTGCTGCATTTAAACCAATATCTCAGACAAAGCTAAACCACCACATAAGACAAGACCCATACATATACCACATAACTTTGTAAAACAATTATCAGAAAGGACCAATGCTGGTATTTCAGCAACCATATAATATAAAACGAAGAAAGTTAGTGAACTCCACATGCAATTGAGGTTAAACAACAGTGAAACCTTCTGGATTTCAGTATTAACTGAGTGCGTAATGCTAATGTGAACAATATCTGGACCAGGATTCAAGTATTTCAGACTACAAGTGAAAATACTCTAAGTTCGAAAGTTGCTAGAGTTCTAAAGATAGCAAAAGCAATACACAGGTGTAGACTTTAATGCCCAAGGTTCTACAGATGTATCTTAGTTTAACATGGCTTCACTCGAATTCCAAGGGAAACAAACTTTATATTAGGTAAACAGCAAATTGGGTACATATTCTACCGTGTATATCACTTGTACGGGAGATAAATGATAAAAAAATATCAACTGTCGTCCAACAGTAGATGTTTACAAGGGAAACATGACTGCTTCTCCGGTCCAAAACTGCCAAGCATCTAACTTAACTGATTGTAGCCACTTGTAATTCATACCAGAATTGTGTAATAGAATTATAGAATCGTTCCTTTTTCGACAATAAATAGCTTTTTATCTTACCATCTGGATTTAAGATGCATAATGTGAAATTTTCACTTTCTTGGTATATATGGAGAAAATCTAGAGGGTGAGACCTTAGACCTCAATCCCTCAAAGAATAGTAACAACTGCTTGGCCAATTGTAGATTGTTCAATAGACCACTGTATGTCTGTATACATCTTGTCTTAAAAAGGAAGTTGAACCACCTTGAGCTTTTTGTTGTTCTTTGTCTCAGTATACATTTGAATTTCAATTGCATATACTTCAAGAAGCTGACTTCCCTTCTTTTGATCATCTGTCCCATCTTCCTTTTGACAGGATTTATGAAGTTCCTTCAAAATCTGATAGTGCAACACATTAGCCGATTATTTTCTAACATTCTGTACCCTGCACAAATCAAACTGAAACTCTAAGGTTCGAAAACATACCTTGCTCATTCGCCCATACTCGCCCATATCGAACCAGATCTTGCAAAGCTTAAGATTCGTCTTAAACCAAAGTCTCTGCAAAACAGAGTGCAATATATCACATCTTCAAGCAAATGATGAAGCGATCATTGTATTGTACATTTGATAATTCCTAACCTCGTTCTTTGCCTCTTCA
This sequence comes from Hibiscus syriacus, assembly GCF_006381635.1. NCBI lineage: Eukaryota > Viridiplantae > Streptophyta > Magnoliopsida > Malvales > Malvaceae > Hibiscus > Hibiscus syriacus. The sequence goes on from NW_024061783.1 coordinate 3,811,203, forward strand.
AGGGCCTTCAGAGTGGTTTGATAGAATTCCTGCAGGAGCCCAAAATTTTGACTAGCTGACCCAGAAACAAAATCCATAATATTATTTATACATTTCTCGCTGTAATTTCGTGTCACTGCTGATTTGATGTACGTTAGCATCTCCCTGTAAGCATCCATCATTTCTTTATACTTCCCTAACCGGTAATAGAGCTTTACAGTTTGCTTTAGAGCTTTGAATCCCCTGGAATAGAAAGTACAAGTACACTATTTATTGACAAATAAGGCTCAGGCGCAATACATACTTTTTGGTGAATGAGATAATTGTTTTTAATGGATAGATAAAACAAATACCCCAAGCAGTAGAGGTTGCAAGAAGCCAAAAACTCTATTTATATAAAGGAATTATTCGCTAGACTTGGAGATAGGAGACCATCCATAAGAGGCAACAGACAAAATATGTCCTAATAATGTGCCTATCATGTGCTAAATCATAAAAACACTTGGCACAAGAAAGCAAAAAATAAAAATAAAAACATTAGTTGACAGAAATTATAGGACGGCTAGATAATAACCATAATATACCAAAAGGTAAAAGATCAAAATATAATTTCTGGATAACACACCACTCGGCCTTCTCGGGTTCCATGGCAACCACTTCAGCAAAACCAGCAAGAGCTCCTTCAGGGTCTGTTTCCACCAAACCTGTTATGACAAAAGAAAACAAACTATTAGTAACAAGTACGAAACCAATAAGATTGTCAACCAACAAACAAGGTTTTTAAGCATTTATCCGGACAGAATTGAACCCTCAAGCTCACCTCCACTGCTTCTCTATGGTGCAGAAGTTGATATTCAAGAACCAACTATCATATGATACATTAATTATTGATTAATCAAGAGGACTTTACGAAAGATAAGACTAGGATAAACTCATAATGAGCCTAACAAGTTTAGATTATTATTCAGCCACTACACAAAAATCAAAACTAAATAGTTTCCCACTTAGACAGGAGTAAACCCTAACAGCACTCCACAAACATATTGGAAAGGTGTAGCTACATATTATAAGTTTTTGGTGTAGCTTAAAGAAAGCATAGTCCAAGCCATATCAAAATTAAGATTAGAGAATAATACAGATTAACAAAGAAAAACAAAAGTAAAACAAAACCTTTGGAATTGTAATATTGATTCTCAATATCAACGTCTTGTTCCTCGGGCTCCTCATCGGAGTATTCAAATCCATAATCCTCCATATCCGCATCTGCTCAATTTCAAAAAAAAAAAAATCGATTTTATCAAGCTCTGACAGCGCAAGCAATATATAGGTAAACATTAGAGAAATTAGAATATAAGCAAATCAGAGAGAAAAGAAGAGACCTGAAGCCATGATTAATGGTCTAAGACGGGTAGGAAACTTTGGAGCTCTGAGAGAAGCGAGGGTTAAGTGTCGATTTGCAGAGATTAAACTAGCTACACAAACTGCCTTGTTCCGTGCGGCAAGGGCAAATATAGGAAATCGTTTCTTTGTTTCACCCATTTTTTAATATCAAGAAAATGGTAAATATACTTCTCAGATCCCTCTAAATTTTAAAATTGAAAATATTGGCTCTTAAAAAGTAAAAGTAAACTACGCAATAGTCACTAAACATATAGAATGGTTGCATTTTAGTCATCAAAATTTTAAAGCTATCTTTTGAGTTTGTCTGCATATTTACTAATTACTTGTATATACGTTCTTATATGTATGTTAATTAGGATTCGCTCTTGTATAGATATTATAGAAAATATTATACTAAAATAATCTTATCATTATAGAAATCCTTGACATAACAGTAAAAAAATCCATATTATCGTGATATTTAACCATAAAAAATGTAATATTGTAATTATTTATTTATTTTATTAGTAGTCTAGGACGACTAAAATGTAGTACTATCTATTAAAACAATTAACCATTAACAACGCACACGCTCGTTACAATGAATAACATATTGTCTCCAACCCTATGATGTCAAGCCTATTCCTCATACCTTTAAAGAGTTTTTCTAATTTCTTATCTAAGCTTATTCCTGTGTATGTATGCATATATCAGTAACTACAAAAAGGAATTATCAACCACAAGAACAACAGGTATACATCTTCTTCCGCTCTCTTTTTTCTTTATATATATAGCATATAAATATATGTGGGTGCCTGATTATCTCCCAATCCCATGGTGCTGCCAAGTGAAAGTCTGGAGAGAAGGAACATACAAGCCGAGGAAAGGAATACAGAAGCAGCGAAGCAGGTAAGATCCAAGCTATTAACAATGGGTATCCCCTTCAATTTCTCCAAAACTCCTACTTGAAGTATTATGGAATAAGAAAGCTTTCTTATTCTGCCTTGGAACTCGTATTTTGTTTGTAAACAATTAAAGAAGGCTTTCCCGATTATATCAACAACATCCTCCTTTCATATACAAAGCAACCATCCCATCATTATAGTGGATCCAATTAACATACAAACAAATATCTTTCACAGCTAGTAAAAGCAATGTTTTTTTCCCTTCATCTTTAAGAATTTTGGATCGTTTGAAGCTTTTCCAAATACGTAGCTATCGAGGTTTAATCTCGCTGATTTCATTTAAATTTGTTTTGTCAAGTAAAATATTCCATAGTTTTTCTTTTTATCCTTCGTTGTAGTTGTCTGCGTTGAATGTTATGCTGTTTTCATTAGATCAGAATTGTTTTAAGGGTAAAGTATAGTAATGGTCACTGAACTTTCTAAAGCTTTCATTTAGGTCCCCAACTTTTAAAATTTTCAATACAGTCCCCAACATTTAGTACATTTGCAATATGGTCCCCTAACAGTTACGTCGGGGTCCATATTACAAGCGGACTAAATGTTGGGGGATCATATTGAAAACAGACTAAATGTTGGAGGACTGTATTGCAAGTTTTAAAAGTTGGAGGACCTAAATGAAAGCTTTAAAAGTTCAGTGACCATTACTATACTTTACCCTTTATTTAATATACATAGCAACTTGAGAAAATTGGACTTGAAATTTATTAAAGCATTTTTTTATTATCACAAGCTACCTACCTATAGTATTATTTTATATAGTATATGTCATGGCCCAAAATAATGGCTGTTTGTTGGGTAACCCTTTGTTCTGATTCAGTAGCTTCACCACTGCATAGGTAAACGCCCCATGAGCTTTTCCTTCGGTAAGCGGGCTCCCCTCCAAATCTGCCGAGTCTCATTGGCTTGGCATCCACTCAAAAGAAGACCCTCATCCTCCGTCAGTGACCTCGACTTCATCACCGCCCTTTGCTCATGCTCCGGTCGGAATGTGATGCTCACTTCTTTGTTAAAGATTGTTGAGAAACCAGAGCCAATATTTGCCCCGGTGCTTACGGCCTTTGCAACACCTATCGCAACATTTGTTCCAGTTTGGATGCATCCGTAACCGAATGCAGGTAATCCATTATGGATCCAATAGAAATGCCCCTAGACTTGTAGTAAACTGGAAGTGGTATACCCTTCATTCTAGTAGGTCCAATTTGTTCTTTGTCTTTGTCAATCAGTCCGCCACTGTGGCATGAATCTGATAGGATTGTGAAGCTTGTTCCTGGTTGTAGCTTTTGAATCAAGCGCCTCAAGTCCATGTCTGCACAACCATGATTAGATACAGATATATAAACAACAAAAGGAAACACGTCATACGAAAGAAACCTACTGGTGATGAGATTTAAATCACAAGGAACAATTGCTTCTTCTTCCTGGTAGGATTCGCCAGGTTTCAAGGATAAAAAGGTTGTTCCATGTCTACTGAAGTGAAAAAACAGTATATAACCTGATGCAGAAGCATCCACCATCTCCTCGAGTGCAGCCATAATGTTTGCACGAGTAGGCAAACCCTCAGGCGACGTGCCTGGTTCATCAACCAAGTACTTAACATTGTCTTGATTAAAGCCAAATTCGTTCACGATCAACTCTTCCATGCTTGACACATCATTGATGCATCCTTGCAACCTGAGCCTTGTGTTTGGGTAGTTGCATCCCACCAGAACAGCTCTCTTCCTAACCTTAGACATCTTTGACTGTCTTCTCTTGTGTTGCTAATTGTCTTGTGCTTTGGATGTTGTACCTGCGCGCGCGCATATATATATATATTTGGTTTGGTTGTCCCTTGTTCCCATATGTAATGGGGTAAGGGGAGGTAAGATAGTAGCTGTCCCCAACACTTCCGTAGGAGACCTCCGAATTATGAAATGTCTCTATAGGACTCGATCCTACGATTCTCAAGATTAAAAACCTTGTACTCTACCAACTGAACTGGATGGTCATTTCATATATATATATATATATATATATATACTAATTAATCTCTACATGTTCCATCAAGTGATAAAGATGATAACATGTTGGTGGGGACAATGGTTCATTATAATACTGGTTTGAACCAGTACATGAGTTCCCATTTAATATTTTATTGTATAAGTTTTATGATTAGTGGTTATGATTCTTAATAGTATTATCATTAAAGTTTAAAATTCTCTCTTTAAGAGTATATATAAAGTCTTATCATTATATTCTATCCTAATTGATATAAGGGTAAAGTATAGTAACGGTCACTGAATTTTTTAAAGCTTTCATTTAGGTCCTCTAACTTTTAAGACTTGTAATACAATCCCCTAACATTTAGTCTATTTTTAATATGGTCCCCCAACATTTAGTTCGTTTGCAATATGGTCCCGACGTAACTGTTGGGGGACCATATTGAAAACAAACTAAATGTTGGGGACTGTATTGCAAGTTTTAAAAGTTGGGGACCTAAATGAAAGTTTAGAAAGTTTAGTGTCAATTACTATATTTTACCCTTGTTTTAAATGAGAATCAAACGGGAAATCGGACAATATATATATTCAAATATATTTTAAATAACTATTTGCTTGGTTAGTAGTTATTAGGGGTACTTAACGAGTTGAGCAATTCATGAGTAGTTGAACTCTCAACTCGAACTCGACTCGAGACCTTAATGAGTTGAGTCGAGCAAAGTCTGACTCGACTCGATAAGTTCGAGAGCAGCTCGTTAATTTTTTAAAATATATTTTTAGTAATTACTTCAAATTATTTCATTCAAAAAATAAATCTAAATAATAATTATTAATTTATTAATAAATAATAAAAAATAATAAGTTAACTAATCTATTATTTTTAATAAATAAAAAATATTATTAATTAATAATATTATTTAATAAAAAAAACCAACCTAAATATCCTCATATAGTGTTAGCATAATTTATTTTTAGTTTAAAAATAAGATAAAATTTTTAGTGATCTTAACGAACAACGAGTCGAGTTGAGCAATAAATTTTTTAACGAGCAATGATTGGAGTCAAGCAGCAAATTTTTTTAATGAGCACAAGTCGAGCACTACTCAACTCGCGATCGACTCGCTCGATAAACACCCATAGTAGTTATTTACTTGGTCAATCAAATATATTTTTATTCGTTTAAATAACTATTTGCTAAATTTATATTCTTAATATTTTAAATTATATACAAATCTGGTTGCCTGCGGGTCTAAAGTATAAACGCGAGACAAACCCGACGTGACTTCTATCCATAAATGTTAAGTAACTTTTTTTAAAAGTTTCATTTCTAGTATCAACACTGGGCGAGGCGGGCCGAGTTTTTGGCTATCCTGATCCCGATCCAAAATTGTATTACTTAAATCTGATTATGTTCTGTCCGGATAAATTTTGATATTTCTTCTGCTTTGACTTCATCCCGATTTTTAGATTAAAACACTCATTTCGACTTGACTCGAATATATTAATATTTTAAAATAATATATTATATAATAATATATTTATAATATATTATTATATTTTAAATTATTAAAATAATATATTATATATTTTTATATTTTTAATAATTAAAGAATTTATTTTAATAATATAAAAATAAAATCCTTAAAATCTTAAATATATTATATAAATATAAAGAAAATTAATAATTTAAACCGGTTTTTTTGGACGTCCCTGACTATCTCAAAATTATTTATCATATAACTCACCTCGCCTATCCCAAACCCTAAAATTTCAACAAAAAAACTCCACCCCTATAGGTCGGGTCAGGACTCGTCGGGTTCTGGTTTTTTTACCATCCCTATTTCTACATTTTATCATACTGGTGGTTATCGTTAATGATAAAAATTTTGGGTAATCTACGCATTTAATACACAAATTATCAGTTTTGGTCCGTTTTAGTACTTAAATTTTTAATTTTTCAAAACTATGCCTAACATTTAATTTTTTTTTATTTTAGTACCTACCGTTAAAAATTCAACGCGTTTAGTGTCTAAACTATTAGTTCTGGCCCATTTTAATACATAAACTTTCAATTTAAAAAAATAATGTTAAATTTTGAACAAAAGTATTAAAATGAAATAAAAACTAAACTTTAGATATGCTTTTGGAAAAATTGAAAGTTCAAATACTAAAACAGACCAAAACTATTTTTTTTTTGATAAATCACATTTATATATCCAAAGAGAAGTAGCAAGTTGTTACAATAAAACCAAAGTATAAAAAAACAATGATATTCGATCAAAAAGCTACCAAGCTATACAAAGATTGTTATTCACATATCCTACTCTGTTCACCTTCCTGTTAAAAATCTGGAACTGAATAGTGGCCTTCACCAAATTGAACACATCAAGACTGCCCTAATCAACCCCTGAAAATCCTTCGATTACGTTCTTCCCAAACAAAGTAAATCGTTGCACTCTAAGACATCTTTGGGATAGTAGACCGATGCGATCGACCTTTAAGGGAACTCACCACCCAAGAAAGTTCGACATCCCACGAGGAGAGCAGATGCCTACACTTGCACAACCCAAGTATTTCTTCCCAAATCCAATCAGAAAACTTGCACTCAAAAAATATGTGGCACCTTGTCTTAATGCTCGTATCATAGAGAACACATTTGTCATCCATCGACAACCCTATCCTTAGCAACCAATCTTTGGTTGTCAATCTGTTAAGGATAGCCATCCATGCTACTGCAACATGTTTAGGTACGTGTAAAGAAAACAAAATGGTCTTATGCCAGGGAAGTTCAAGCCCTTGCCCCTATACTCACACCAAATCTCCTTCATTGTAACCCGCCTTTTAGCCATCAAGTCCCTCAATGGGCCAGCCTCACTCAACGAAAATAACTTTCGGACGCTCCAACTAGCATGTCCCTTAATATTTATGGTCCAAAAGTCGGCCAATTAAATCATGTAAGCTTTTACCTACGCAACCTAAAACGATCCCTCATCAGCAAGGATGCTTCTCATCAACCGTAGAATACAACTTTTGTTTCAGTACCTAATGTTTTTAAGGCCTAGATTACCCTCTGACTTAGGCATACATACCTGCTGCCAAGCCATTTTTGCCCCCTAGCTGAAACATCATTTCCTTTCCAGAAAAATCAAAGGCAAAGCTAATCAATCCTCTTCACCACACCTTTTGGAAGAATGAGTTGCCTGCACCAAAAATTAACCATACCAAATAAAACCGATTTGACCAATTGCAATCTACCAACAAAGCTTAACTTTTTCCCCGCCCACCTATCCAAATGTTTTTAATGTTACCAATTCAGTGCTTAACAATCCTGCTCGGACAACTTCCTTGTAACCAGTGGCACCCCTAAATATCAAATAGGGGGATACCTAGCCTGAACCTCGAGTAGCTCCTCATTGTCTCTAATTTCTCCTCATGGACCCTAGTCAAATAAAGCCACACTTTGAAAGATTTAATCTCAACCCTGAAATATCATAGAAAGAACTTAAAACACTATGAACACCCGCAATGAAGTCAATGACCTATTTACAAAGATAAGAATGTCATCTGCGAAACAAAGATGCGTCAAACCTATTCTCTTAGACTTTGGATGATACTTAAAAACCCCACTCGCTGCAGCCATGTCCAACATGCTAGACAAAACATTCATTGCAAGAATAAAGAGGTACGAGGAAAACAAATCTCCTTGACGTACCCCCTCACTCCCTTAAAATAACCCACAAGGTTGCCATTGAACGTAATTGAATAATGAGGAGTAGTTAAGCAAATTCTGATCCACTCTCAGAATACCACTAGTAATCTCATAGCTTCAGGTTTCCATTGAACGTAATTGAATAATGAGGCGTAGTAAAGCAAATTCTAATCCACTCGCAGAACACCACTGGTAATTTCACAGCTTCAAGGACAGTCTAGATGAACTCCCAATATATGCTATCAAAAGCCTTATGTAGATCTACCTTCAAAGCGCATCTAGGCGACAGAGATTTACGCGCATATCCTGCCACCAACTCCTGAGCAATATTCTTTATGCTTTTACCCTTTACAAAAGTGACTGGCAAAATCATATCCAAAAACAAATACGCCAAGCGATCAACCAAAACCTTATTATCGTCTTATAAACTACCGAACAACAAGAGTGTAATGCCCCAAATATCGAATTAGGGACTTTATTGAAAGGATTTAAAATTTTGAGGATTTATTTGATTAAATGATAAAAGATGAGAATGATTTGGATTAGTGGCCTAGACTAAATTGTAACAATGGATGATTAAGAGGGCATTTTGGTCCTTTAAAGGAAAATAAATTTAAAATTCATTATTAGTAAGGTATTAAAGTTAGGGGAAAAGAGGAAAGTAGATACCAAAAGTTAATTCCTTTTTTCTTCTTTTTCACGTGGTTAAGCCTCCTCCATAGCTCTAAAGGTAAACTTCAATTAATCACTTTTTCCTTTTGATTATGGGTTTTTTTGCAACCTTAAGTGGTATAGAAGCTTAAGGAAGGATTAAATGATATTAAAACTATGAGATGGAGGAAATATTGGAGATTTTAGAAAATGGGTTTTGAAATGATATGTTAGTATATTAGTGTTTATTGATGTTTACTGGTAGATTTGACTTGTCAAAGAGGTAAATGAGAGATTATAAGCATTGGATATGATTAAGAACATGTTAGAAAAAGTGGAGTGATTCTTATATTTGAATGTTCATGGAATATTTTAGATGTTTTTAGAAGTTAAATGAAAGAAAATCGGTATAAATAGGTAGAGAATAGTTTAATAGTATTGTTGGATGTAAATATAACGAAATTTGACCACATTTAGGTAATAATCGGGTTGAAAACTGGAAAATTTGGGCACGAATATTAGTATTGATAGAACCGTACCGATATTATAAGCTTAAAATGGGAAGAACAACTGAGTAGTATCGATACCAAGAGTGGAGTATCGATACTGTAAGGAAGGTATCGATACCATTGTTAACAGAATGCAAAAATGGTATCAATACCATATAAGAGTATCGATACCATAGTGGGGGTATCGATACTATTGAGCTAAAAATGTTAAAAATAGGCTGAGATTGTTATAGAAAGTTAATAATATGTACTTTTGAGTATTGTTTAAGTATAATTATTAGGAAATATACTAACAATTGACATTGTACTTGTTTTTAATGGATGTTTGAGTAGATCGAAATTAAGCTCCCGAGACAAGCAAAACAAAGGGCAAAGACAAAGTACCTGAGTAATCAGCTTTGCATTTTGGATACGGTAGCAAGGAAAACCACGTGAGTGCATTTAATTGTGTAACTATAAGTTATACTAATCATATATGTATGATTGATTAATATGTGTGTGGTGATTACCAAATAGGCACTATGTGTGCAAATCACGTAATTCATCATATGTTGATGAATATCCGTTTCGGCACTAAGTGTGCAAAGTACGAAATTCATCATTTATTGATGAATAACCATTTCGGCACTATGTGTGCAAATCACGAAATTCATCATATGTTGATGAATAACCGTTTCGACACTATGCGTGTAAATCACGGAATTCATCATATGTTGATAGTAACCATTTCGGCACTAAGTGTGCAAAGTACGTAATTCATCATATGTTGATGAATAACCGTTTTGGCACTACGAGTGCATTACAAAGAAATGATAATCACTGGAAAATAATGAATTGGTAATTGATCGATAATAAATTATGATATAATGATTTCATTGTATGATTAGTTTTTACCTCACTAAGTAATACTTAATGTGTGTTTATTTCACGCATAGATTTAATACAAGCTGAGTAAGGAGAGCCTCGGACATCAAAGCCAGAGTCGTATCGTCAGTAATAGTATGACATACATGTCTACTTTTTATGTATTTTAGTTGGCATTTAATAGGTTTCGTAAAAATGCTCTGAAAAGCATTTGAATTAAACTGTTGTAAAACGATGAAATGTTGAACATCTCTTTTTGTTGTTTATTTAAGTTTAATGCATGTTTTATTATAAGTAAATTAAAATTTTTATAAAAAAAGAAATAAAATTTTTACGGGTTTTCAAATGAGTAAATGTTTTGAAAGTGATGTGACATTTGTATCTCGTATACGGGGAAGGTATCCGGGAGATGGGTGTTTCAAGGAGATAAGTTAAAATTCCTGCATTCAGCAAGCATTCGAAGTCTTGGGAAGCAAAACTAAGGTCGTAGAATTAAATTCCAGAAGAAACAAAGAATGATCAAAGAACCATCTCAATGTCGCAATATAATCAAAACCAATAATAACCCAAGCAACCTTAAAAAATACGAAGTGTATTCGTCAGGCGTCAGAGCTTTATCATATCTTACTTGAAAATAGCTTGTTTAATCTCCTTATCAGTCATAGGACGAACTAACAAATCCAAAGCTTCAGTTGAGGGTAAATAATGCAACAAACTCTTAAGCAAATCCACGTTACAACCATGCACCTTGTCATCAACCTTGCCAATCAAGTTAGTGAAGAAAGACACTGCCTCATAAGAAATCTCCTCAAAGGTCTCAAGACGATCCCCTTACAATTTACTAAGGATTGAATCATGCTCCTTTTCTTATTAACATCAACCATCGAATGAAACACTTTAGTGCATGAGTCCTCACTTTGCAACCATCGTATCTTAGCCCACTGCCTATAAAACACACATTCATCTTTTTCAACTCAATCAACTCTTCCCTAAGTTTCTTTTCACACTCAAACCCCACTGAATCCACAACATCAAGATTTCCAAGTCGTTGCATCTCCAGCTTAGCTATTTTAACTTTAACTCTCTTCAAAATATCCATAAAATGTGATTTATTCAAATCCTTTAGCAGTACTTTCAAATGTTTAAGCTTAGAAAAACACAACTCCATACGCCTCATTCCCATGGCCGGGATCTTCCAAGAATCTTCAACACTCCTCAAAAAGCTAGGATGTGAGGTTCAACAATTAGAGAACTTGAATGGCTTAAGCTTGTTTGAGGGCAAGTTCTTATCCAACCAAACCACTGCCGGGTAGTGGTTAGAATCTCCTGGAGCAAGAAACTCTATATGTGACAATGGTAAAGAAACTGCCCAACCAATATTCATCAACACACAGTCTAATTTCCTCGTAATAGGGCAAACAACATGATGGTTAGACCAAGTGAAGGTCGGGCCAATAAACGGATGGTCAAGCAACTCCAAATCAACTAAACATTCTTTTAAATCTCTCATGTCAGCAATGAGATTAAATCCCCTAATATCATTAGAACAATCATTAGGACAAATGGGGACATTAAAGTCCTCACCAAGCAACCAAGTAGAACCAAGACCCCTAGCAACAACTTGAAGGTCCCGCCAAAGCTGCCTACGAACCACCCCATAATTGCTCTTATATACAGTAGAGATACACAAACTGACACCTTTGAAACTACCATAAACCGATATAACCTGATCTGTAACCATTCCAACACTAAAAGACAAATCCTTTTTCCACAATACCCAAATATGACTATTCATGACACAAGAGTAATTACAAGAAATCACCCAATCATCAAAACGCTTACCAACAATCCCCCATTGCATCTTATCTTCCTTAACTTTAATCTCTAGCAAGAAGAGAACATCAACACGCAACGTAGGAATTCTTCTCAATATAGTTTCCTGGTTTGAAGGGGCATTAAAACCCTTTACATTCCAAAAACAACAAATCATGAGATAGATGAAGAACTACCAACCATCACTCCCCCAACTCCTTTTTCCCCTTATCTATATGTTTATTTTTCTTTGTTTTCATTTCATCAAGCAAAGTAGCAACACCAAGTGCATATACACTAGGCTTTCTAACCTCTACAATCTTATTCTCTTGATCAATAAGTCCTAATGAAGCAAACTTATTTTTAGACTCAAAACTCACCCGACTTCGATTTTTAGGAATCGTCCCCTTACTGCTCTGTTTATGGGCTCTTACTGGAACAAATAGAGAATATTCATCACCGAAACAAAATTTCTCCCCAACCACATTACCCATCTCCCCAACACCAACCAGTGGAGCAACAACAAGATCTTGTTTAGCAGGTTCAACGAAATACTCCTGTAGTGTCTTACCAAGCCCCTCCATGCAAGCGGATTTTAAGGTTCCTTAGTGTATGGAGGATGTTCTTGACAAGGGAATAAGGGTTTCGATTGGTGTGGATGTGTCCTAGTTTCCGATGAGATATTTAAATATAGAACATTCTCCCATTTAGAGAAGACATGTCTGAATAGAGAGGAGGTAAAGGGGAAATTTAGGAAGTCTTCAAAACTGATAATTTAGGTACAAAACATGTTAAATTTTTAATGGTCAGTACTAAATCTGATAGTTTAGGTATAAATAGAGTCTATAAACATTGTGAATTGCTCAAAATGAAGATATAGTTTTGATATTTTTTTTAGGTTTTAAAGTTAATGGCCTTATTGTACGTGTTAACATTCTATTTTTTAACGAATGAATGAAGTTTAAAAAGGCGAGAGCCTTAATTGTAACATCCTCAAATCGATACGGGTGACCCGATCCGATCTGAGGTGTCACATTAAGGCCACCGGAGCGATCAACAATTGTACTCTGCAAATAATTTATAAATAAAATACAAGTTTAGAAAACTATTCATATATTACAAATAGAATTAAAATCATACAAGTTCCAAACTCAGTATAAAGATCAAATGTGACCTACATGACCCTAATTACACTTGTATCGTACTCTGCAAGAAAATCTAAATGAAATCCCATTACTGAAGTCAATAGTTGTAATGGATCGATTATTTTAACCTGTAATGGTGAGTAAAAGAGTGAGCTTTAGGGAGATCAATAATACATAACTATCAGGTGATGCTGAAGGACATGCAGATAAATGACAAGCATAAAAATTTTCTCATTGATCCAAGCATCTACAGGTTTTCGTGATGAGTTGAGGTTCATCTGATATTTCTTCAGGTAACAGACAAGTAGCTTATAGCTCAGAGAAAACATTCAGAAGACCAGGTTCAGAGATTGAAACAGACGTCTAGTGTGTTCCCTCAAAACTAGAATAAAATGAAATCATAGTTTATAAACAATAGTAATTTATTTCAGTAAAACAGGTTTTTAAAACCACTTTAGTACCCTCCATCTGAATACTCCATGTGAAATTTCCCATGACATTATCCATAAGGAATTACCTTAGACCCCTAGGATCTAGGAGTCCAATAAATGATCAGAACATAAATGATTTACCAGCTAGTTGAACCTCAAGGACTCTAGAATCTTACCCAATTAATACCACAATAAAACAATTTCATAAAGATCATAAGACAAAAATCAGAAGTTGGGTTTTTATTTAAAATACAAAGTTTTTCTCCAACCGTACACCAAATGCAGAACCCCAGAACATGCATCCATAAGGACTTACCCTATACCCCTAGGATCTAGTAGTCCAATATGAATGATCAGAACAGAAAGGATTTACCAGCTAGTTGAACCTCAGAGTCTCTAGAAACTTACCCAGACATTACCCCAATAAAACAGATCAGATAACATACAATAATTTCATAAATCAGGAGCTAATTGTACCTCGTGTCAGAAATCAGAAACCAAATATTAGAAATCGTATTTTATATAAATCAGAGAAAACATTTTTTGTCGATAGATAATACACTAGAGGATCCAAATATTTTTTGAATACACTTGAAAATTATCAGGAATAGAAAATATGAACTTACGCAAAATTGATCGGATTTTATGATTGATGTCCCTATTAAAAAGGTTTAATTACTAACATATCTAATCAGACATTCAGAGTTTGATGCTTCAGAACCATTTAGGATTTCAGGTGTATCGGAAAGGTATTTAGGAACCTTTATATCATAATGAGCTAAGACTTCAGATATAACCAGAGCTATTCCATTATTTAGGTCATCAGGGGTATTTCAGACACTTTGATTTCTAGTGGATTCTTAGTAACTTAATCCAATAAGGGTGAAACGATGATTTATGATATTCAAGATTCATGTCGTTTTATTAGGATATCGGGTTAACTCGAACTGAACAAATCCCAGCACATCGATACCCGTCAACCACTCAAATCGATGCTCTTCAAGAATATTCACACTTTAATATTGATAACACTAGTCGAACTGATCATCTTTAGAACCATCATTGAACGGATTGTACGTATTCAGATGGTATTTATTTTATTTATGTATTGCAACAATCTCCAAGATGACCAACGTACTTGAGTCGTACTCCACAACCTTTAGGGGATATATAATACTTAGGTTTTCTCGGTGTTTCCAGAATTATCCAATAACATTCATTTATTTCTAGCTCATAAGGATATTTGGGTCATTTTCATACTCGATGTTACTTGGTCATTTAAAGTTCAAGGTATTTCGATCTTTTTAAGGTTCACGAGTATTTTGGTCCTTTGAATATTGGAGGTTATTTTAGTTATTTTACAGCTCGAGAACATTTAGGTAATTCTGTTCAATCCAAATATATGTACTTTTTTCTGGTAATTTGGTCAAGTATGTCATTTCATGGTTATTTTTCACTTTCAAGGACAATATTGGTCTTTTTGTAGTACGAGGGCATTCTCGTAATTTTACTCCATAAGGCTATTTTTGTAATTTCTTATCCAAGTATTCTCGATATTTAATCTTTAAAGAAATTAATCAAAATTTACAGATTTTGAGGTCAATTCATTTATTAATGAATCACTTAACTTATAATTATTTTTGATCGGTCTTCTAGTTTCTTATGAGAGTCATCTGAGTCTTATACAATTTGTTGTCTTTTTACCATAATTTTGTTCGATTCTAGAAATAATTAATTATACCTAAATGACCAATCATTCCATCGATGCAGTTACCAATTATCAACAAGTTCTGGAAAGCATTACCTCAATTTTTCGTGTCAAGTCAGTTGACTAATTGAACCCCAATCGATCACTCTCACACTTGATTTCCATGTCTCATAATATCTTGGATACATAGCAAAAGAATTTACTTCAGAAACAAAACTTAATCGAGAAAACTATTCGAATTAGAAATTAAAATACTGAAAAACAACTTACCGAATTTAAATTTGGCTAAACAGACTGGAAATTCAGGCTTATAACGTCAAAAAACATAAAATGTGACTTTCGAAAAAGTTAATTTTTTGGTTAAAGTCAACAATTAAAACAATCAAAGTCAAAGTCAATGGGTCTGGTCAACGGTCTGGGTCAAAGGTCAGTAGGTTGACTCAGTCTAAGTTGACTCGACTGACTCGGGTGAGTTGGCTTGGGTGCTGACTTAGTCAACCTAAAGTCCCGGTAGAAAAATGTCCACATGCAATGATGACACGTGGCGGCGCGTTTGACGGGCGATGGTGGCGGGGACGATGATCAATCACTCCAAGAGGTACCAAACACCAAAATCAACAAATAACATATTAGATATTAAGCCGAAACAAGATAAAATGATCGGAAAAGAATCGAAGGCTTACCAAAGCAACAGTCAGTGAACCAGCGATGGTGGAGAGACGAACCCGGTTGGGTTTTGGTCGAAACAGATAGGGGAGCTCGATGATGGTGGCAGTGAGGCTAACCGACTGTCGATTCATTCGAAAATCACATAAAATAATGCCCCGACGATTTGGGTTTCACGAAACTTCGAACAACTTTTGCTAGCCAACGATGATGATCCATTACAAATTAATTGAGGGGTTGGACGACAGTCACTTCAGCTGATGCGGTGCATGGCACGACCAACGGGAATGGCTGAAAATAGCAAAGATGGCGTCGGGGTTTTAAATTTTCGATGAAGCTTTCGTGGAGATCTCCATAGGAAACAACAGAGTTTCACGAAGCATGGTCGGTCGGGTTTTGTTCGTCGAATAATGGCGATCACATCAGTAGGTTCGGTGACAATCACGACGTTCAGATGGTGATTGAACGGAAAGGGAAATAGCGACGATTAAAGCTCTCAATTTGGGAATTTTGTGGTTAGGGATTTAGCCTAATATTTGATATGAAATTGGTTTTTGAATTAAAATGAGTATGCTAGTTAATAAAGTGATAATTTTATAATAAAAATCTTAAATAGTAACCTAGCCTAAATGGCTAAGGCTTAAGGTGATTCTTCTAGAAGTCACAAGTTCTAAACCCACTAAATATATTTTTTCCTTTGTTGACTTGAAATGGTTAAATTCGGGGATAAATGCTTGAACTTTCAGGGGAATTTGAAAATTGTCTTAAAACTTTAGAAATTTATAATTTGGTCCAAAAATTAATTAAATAAAAACAAATTTGAATCGAATGAAAATTGGGACGTGCCACTAATACTTTGACGAAAATAATGATCAACTTTTAAGGATAACAGGTGATTCGATGAGTTTGATTTTTAGGGATAGAGGGGAAGATGGACATTGGAAGATTTGTGGGAAAGGAAAAATGTTTGCCTAGGTGGTAAATTGGGCTTGAGAGTATGGATGGAACAAATTAAGTTGGGTGGGGATAATCATCCGCCTGAAAATTTAAAATTATTATATATTTTAAATTTTTAATGTATTTTCTATTGAAAATATGTTTTTGTTTCTCTAGAATTTTATTAGTTCGTCCCTTTCTCTGTTTTTAAAAGTTTACCCCCTAACATAAAAAATACGTTCATCCCTACTTGAGATTGAGGCCAGATTAAATCCGAGTTTGAATTTAGATATAAAATTTTAAATATGTTGGGTTTAAATTTGGGGTCGATATTAATTAAGATTTTGGTTTGATTGAACAAAAGTGTTTACATCGATGATACAATGGTTTAAATTTTAATTTTTTATAACGGGAGGAAACTATAAGTAAAAATATTAAATTTTATTAAATTATTTTAAGGGTAAAGTACGCAAATGGTCCCTGATTATAGGGTATCATTTTATTAAGTCATTTGACTATTAAAAGTTATAAAATAGTCATCCTACTATTTATATATTTCAAACTTATCATTTTTGTTAAAAAATTTGACCACCGTTTGAGCTAGACATTAACTTGTTCACTATAATATAATAAAATCATATTTTCATAATGTATACAGGCACAACGTTGCTTTCAAGCATTGGCTCGACGAAATAATATTTCAAGCATTGCTCGAGGACATAATAGAAACGGAGACTCGATCCATAAAATACAACTCAGACGGTTCTAAAATCATATTATATCATATCTTAGTCAACAAATTAACATTTAGATTAGACGATCATCAATTTTTTAAAAGAAAATGATGAATTTGAAACATATAAATAGTTGAGTGACAATTTTGTCTTAATAGTTGAGGGACTCAACAAAAACAAAATCTTATAATCGGGACCATTTTATGTACTTTACCCTTTAAAAGTTTATTGTAATTAAATATTTGTATTTTTAAATTTATATCCAAATTTTCTAAGGGGATAAAGCAATGTCCAAAAGTGTAGGAGTGACAACGACTTTATTATTTATTTTATTTTGCTTCTGTTTTTCAAAAGGACGTTATCATTAAAGGTTGGAGATTCGTTTCCTAAAAGATGTTTTGCTTAAAATCTGAAATCAATAATATAATTAATCGAAACTAAATAATCCATAATATAATTGAAGAAATTATTGTTGGACTTAAAACTAAATAAAATTTATTGTTAAGGGTAAGTTCTTTACTGTTAATTTTTTGAACAGATATAATAGATAATTAGAAATGTCTATTTTTATTAAAAAAATAATATGAAAAACTGAAATATATATATATTAAAAATAAAGTTAATTTAAATAAATAGAGAAATTTATTTATCCAAATATAATTTAGAAAAACGTAAACAATGGAGAGAACACTTTTCGAACAACTAAAGCAAAACCCTAACTTATAGCTGATTAATTGAACATTCATGAACTTACGACTTTGCATTGAACTCAAGTAAAGTGAAACTATATACGCTTAGTTTCAAAGAAATATTTGACAGCTATTTGGCCAAAAATATATTAAAGGTCCAATTCAATTTTTTAATCCCTCTACTGTGTTGAAATTTAATATTTTAATTCTTCTACTTTACATAATTCAATAATCTAGTCCCTAAAGTGTTGACATATTTTTATCGATATAATGCTAAAATTAGTCCCTAACATTTATTTGAATATTCATTTTGATTACTATTATTTTTTAGAGCATATTAAACTCTAAAGTTTTAGTTTTTTTATCAAAATGACACATGTGGAATGAAAACTGTTGGTTAACTTACAATAAATGCATGTTAGTGACGTAGTATTTATATATGTGCTTAATTGCTGTCATGATACATGTAAAAATCATAGCATGTGTCTCAAATCTTAAAGTTTAACGTTGTAAAGGGACTAAAATCATATTTAGACCACAAAATCCCCCTGAAATCAAAGCATATAATTGCTAGTTTATTCCTCTAAAAACCTTATCTTGATACAATTTGTGTAAGATCAAAGCAAGGAATCGTAACTCCAAAGTCCAGGGTCTGGTTCATGCTGACAAAACCCTTATAAATAGTTTCATTTTCGGCAACATTTTTCATCATCTCTTACCACTCCAAAAAAAACACAGAAGAAAACATTTAACAAGTGTGTCAAATCGACAATAAGATGAAGACACATACTATATTGTCGGTTTTCATCTTATTGCTATGCACTGAAGCCGCCATTGTGCACGGTGCTGATAAGGGGAACGGCAACAGCGACGTTGAGTCTGGTAATTCTAAGGGGAAGCGCAACGGAAATGACAATGGCAATGGCAAAAAGAAGAAGAAAGGCGATGATGAAAATTATGACAACTTGTCACCGTCGAAGTATGGGCAAGAACGAGCCTACTGCAAAGGGAAAAGTGCTTGTTACAAGAAGACACTTGTTTGCCCATCTGAATGCCCTCAAAGGAAACCTAAGAATAACAAGAAGCAAAAGGCTTGTCATATTAACTGTGGCAGCAAATGTGAAGCCACTTGCAAGTGTAAGCATAATCCCTCTAAATTCTAAACCCTAAATCCTAAACCCTAATTTTAAATATACCTAACTAAGGTTATAAATGAGTCGAGTCGAGTTCGAGAATTACTGAACACAACTTCGTTTGAAAAGTTTAAAACTGAGCTTGACTCAACTCGAAAGCTCACGAGATTAAAATTATCATGTTCGAGTCGAACTCGAAATAAAAAATTGAAGCTTGATTCGAGCTTGAAAAAATTTTAATTCGAAATATTCCGAGACTTAGCTTGATTGAAGCTCAAACTCGAGTTCGGTTCAAGCTCGAACTCAAATTCGAACCTGAACCTTAATTACATGAAATACTTATATTATATTTAAAAAAAATAAATATAAATATTCATATTATTAATAATTTAATTTTAAAAAAATAAATGTTTACTTTACTATTTTTTCGAGTTTTTTCGTATCATTAAGAATTTCAGTTGAGTTCAAGTTCAACCTCAAATCCATTCAATTTAAATATTAATCAAACTTTAACTAAGTCAATTTTTCGTGATCTATTCCATCTTATTTGGAGCCTATACTTAATAAACTAGCTTGGACTGATTCTAAAATTCTCATTTTAATTATGTACGTTTTCAGGGAGGAAACCAAAATGTGATGGCTACGGTTCTCTTTGCTACGACCCTCGTTTCGTTGGTGGTGATGGAGTTATGTTCTACTTCCATGGAGCAAAAGATGGGAACTTCGCCATTGTCTCAGACGATAAGCTTCAAATCAATGCTCATTTCATCGGCACCCGACCACTAGGAAGGACTCGTGATTTCACATGGGTGCAAGCCTTGGCCGTCATGTTCGACACCCACACTCTCGTCATTTCAGCAAATAGAGTCTCGCACTGGGACGACGACGTCGACGCTATCACCGTCCAGTTCGACGGCGAGACCGTCAATGTCCCGTATGACGGAGAAGCAGAATGGAACAACGGCGACGCATTGGTCGAAAGAACCGACGACAAAAACAGCATCCAAGTCAAGATATCCGGATTGGTGGAGATGCACATAAGGGTGAGACCAATCGGGAAAGAAGAAAACAGGGTTCACAAGTATAAAATACCAGAAGACGATGCGTTTGCTCACTTGGAAACGCAGTTCAAATTCGAAAACTTGAGCGACGAAGTTGAAGGAGTGTTGGGAAAAACGTACCGCCCAGGGTACGTTAGCCCGGTGAAGAGAGGAGTGCCGATGCCGATGATGGGCGGGGAAGATAAGTACCAAACCCCATATCTGTTCTCGACTTTCTGCAATGCTTGCACGTTCAAGAGGCCATCTGGATCACTTGCCACTATCTGATTTGGGCTTCATTTTCTTCATCTTCATGCTGCTAATGATCAACACGAAGACTAAACTTGTTGTCTGCGGTGAACCAATTTGTTTCAATTATCATGTTTTGCATGTTTTTACATTTTATACTTCTGATATTGTAAAAGAATAAGGGCCATATGAAAATTGCCCACTCTATTATTTTTCACGTACTACGAATATTTCTTAATAATAAATCATTAAAACCCTACTACATTGAACATAGGTTATAAGAGGATTGTTAAAATCATTAAAACCCTAAACTCTCAATTTTTAAAAAAATTATATATCAAACAGATCGTATCATAAACTTTTAAATTTTACTAAACGAAATTCAAATAACAGTCCATATTTTTTCATTCTTTGATCATCTTCGCATATCTTTCAACGATTCATTAAAGAAAAAGGATAGGAGATTGCCATGATGCAGGCCAGCGCCCATATCTCTAAAAAGGGGCGCCCATATCCGTATAGAAATGTAATATTCTGTACTTAAGGTCCTAAGGACGTGAGTTCGAATTAACGTGTCAAACTATATATTTTAAAATATAATATAATTTCATTAGATCATATCGTGACATAAAAATATCTATTAATGTATGGTATGTAACATGTTTTTCTTCTTTCTGTTTAAGGATGTAAATTTGAATATAACAAAAACACATCGGGTAACTAATAGATGTACATTGTACATGTACTTATGGTTTCTCATATTTTCAGAAGTAATTTATATCACACATTAATTTTTTTAATTTAAAATGAAATGTCCCCACTTGTTGTGACATTCTCTTTTACAACAAGCCATGCAATCTAAGCTGGCGCCCCATGAATTTGTCGTTTGTTTAATGGAGTTGACTTGAACTATTCTCTCTAGAACTTAGTTAATGCAACTTGTCATTACTGAAAGTTTAAGTTTCTGGAGTTTCAAGAGAAGACTATTCAGGGTTTACCGGAAGAGGAAGAAGAGAAGAGTATTCAAGTAGTAATATTAAAAGGGTGTGGGCGGTCTAGCTGTGTGGGTAGAGATGATCGAGGCGGCGGATGGGTCAATCACTCCTCTAAAAATTTAAAATTAATATATATTTTAAATTTTTTTCTATATATATTTTTGTTGAAAATCTACGTTCGTCCCTCAAATTTTAAAAAATAATACATTTTTAAAATTTTAAAAATTCATCCATCTAATATAAATTTATCTGTCTGTCATGAGTGCGGTCAATGCGCACCGGAAAAACTTTATTTATTTATTCTACGAAACTATGGGATGGGATCGATGGCGCCGTTATCGGAGGCTTGGGTCACATGATAAAGCGTTGATGTCAGTTAGTGCTTGAGCTTGAAGAATCAAAGTTATTACTATTTTGCATCCCAAAGTCTGCGTCTCCAATCTCAAGCTAAGTTTATTAATATCATAATTTATTATTTCTAACCTTCACTATTGTATTGGTTGTGGTAATAAGATATATTATATTTAAAAAAAATAAGTTTAAATCTTTTATTATTAGGAGAAATGATCATAAATTTTAAATATGAAAAAAATAAACCGTATTTGATATTGTGTTTTTATTCGAATCGTATATATCAATTTAATAGAATTAATCGTCTCATTATCTTATTATTGAGTATAAAATTATCGAATAATAGAGTTGTGACTTGAATTTCATATTAATCTGACTTAAAATTTTATAGTATAATTTATTTTTAAAACATTAAAATGGAGAAAATTTGAGATTTATGGTATAGAAATTGTCGCATAATTTGAATGCGTATAGAACTATAAAGTTGATTAAAAGCAGATTTTTTTTTTTATTATATAAGTTTCATTTATAATAAAATAGTTATTTTATAAAATATATGTATAAACTTGAATTTTTTTTCCAACATTAATAAAATTTATCTCCTTTATATGTGATTTTTTTTCATTTAAGGTTTTCTAGGTGAAATCTTAATATTTCTTCTATTTATTTTTAAAATTCATGTATTTAAATAAATAATATAAAAAAGTACATATAAATTTTGAAACTATTTTATTTTAGAAAAAATTAAGCTAAATGAATGATTATTATTCTTTGAGGTATTGGATTTGAGCACATTATATATCAAGGATATCTGAGCTCTCATTATCAAATGGATTGAGAGTATTTTGAATATATCCTATCTAGGGATGGGTATGGGTCAAGTTTCAGCCAATATGACTAGACTCGAAAATTTTACATCCTTCACCCGACCTGACCCGACCCGAAAAATATATACCCTCCACCTGACCCGACTTTTTGATATAAAGTTCGAACCCAATCCGATCTGACCCGAAATAATGATAAAATATTATTTTTTATTCAATAAAAACTTTGATTTAATTGAAAAAAATAATATATAGAGGGGTATTATTGTAATTATTTCTAAATATATAAGGTAAAATTATATTTTTTGAGTCGGGTCATGTATTTTTCATCATAAACTCGAATCCGACCCGACTTGACCCGAACTCAAATTTTTTAAAAACCCGACACGATCGGGTCGGGTCGGAACCCGTCGGGTTCAGGTCCCATGCCCATCCCTAATCCTATCTTACAATCACCCTTAGGTTAATCAAAAAAATATATTTTACCTTAAATATTATTTTTATTTCGCGAAACCTTTTTATAAAATTAGGACTCTATAAATAATTAATGTTCATTCTTCTTATGAGATTAATCTGTGATTCATATAATATTATTTTCAATGCATATATAAATATAAATATAAAATGCTCCAACTATTCTCTAAATATTAAAAAATATAATCCAACATGTCCATATTAAATCACCCCAAAACCCATGTTCAACACTTATATCGTAATTCTAAGTAACAAAAATATAAATGAGAAGAAGAACTATTTCCCAACTCTCTTTGTTATGGAAAGAAGAAATTCCACATGGCTTTAGCCGTATTTGCAGGCAAAATGGCCGCCCAACTGGCCTTTATATAGAGCTTCCCTAACACCATGCCTCAACCCATTTCTTCTCCAAACTGAAAAAACATTTGAAGATCAGTACAAGGAGAAGAAAAAACCCAAATCCTTGCTTATAAAAACACACACAGACATGGAAAGAAGATGGTCTTTCCTCTTGGCAGCCCTTGCCCTATTTTTTCATTTCCATGGAAGCTACCAATGCGCAAGGCAACAGCAAGAAGAAGGCACCGTACGATGCTGCTTCGACGCATTACGATGTTTTGGCACCAAGCAGTAGCGGACGAGAACGAGTTTATTGCCAAGCGAGAGGAGCCTGTAATGGAAAGGTACTCACATGTCCCAAACAATGCCCTCAAAGGAAGCCCAAGAAGAACAAGAAGGTCAAAGGATGCTTCTTTGATTGCAGCAGCAAATGCGATGTCACTTGCAAATGTAAGTATATATGTGCACATATATGTTGTTGGATCATAAACTTGATCCATTATGGGAGCCTAAACCCAAACCCAAACTAAATTGATGTCATTACTTACATCATTTAATTAAAGATGTCATTGCTTACATCATTTAATTAATGATGTCATTGCTTACATCAATTTAGTTAGGTGAGAGTTAGATATTTGTTGAATTTGTAATGGTTTAAATTAGTTTATTTGTGTGGGTGTAGGATTGTTCTTGAGTAGTATAAATACCCCTTCCCATTTTAGTTTTAAGCATAAAGAAAAATTAAGAGCTTCTAAGTGAGTGAAGAAGCAAAGTCTTATAAGAGTGAGTTGTAGTTCTTGTTTTCGAGTGAGAGTACTCTTGTAATATTTGTTTGAGTTTCAATAAAAGTTGTTTGTGTGAGCGTTTTATTTCCAACAAAGTGGCATCAGAGCGAGTTGGAAAGATCGAAGGTCTCGACGAGAGGAATACGCCGCCGCCAGAATTTTCTCAATCTGAGTTCTGACGCACCGCCACGCACCGCCGGAAGACTGCTGCCAGAAAATCGAGTTGACTCACCGAGTTGAGCCGATTCAGCCGAGTTGGAGCCCTTGACCGAGGTGTCCAAGTCCCTCCAAAGTTTTTTTTTTTTTCATCGTTCCGGATTCATCCGTGCAATCGGATTTTACAAAATCTCATTATATTGAGAGATATGGCAAATGGTATGGCACCATTCCAAGTTCCGACACTCAACAACAACAACTACGACAATTGGAGTATCAAATGAAGGCACTTCTTGGATCACAAGATGTGTGGGATATCATAGAGAAAGGCTATAATGAGCCTGCGGATGATGTTTTTTGCTACTCTTACACCAGATCAAAAGACAACTTTGAAGGATTCAAGAAAGAGAGACAAGAAGGCTCTCTACCTCATCTATCAAGCATTAGATGATGATGGTTTTGAAAAGATTTCAAGTGCAAGCTCTAGCAAGGAAGCGTGGGAGAAGCTGCAAACCTCTTACAAAGGATCCGAGCAAGTGAAGAAGGTTCGTCTCCAAACATTAAGAGGTGAATTCGAATCCTTAAACATGAAAGCATCTGAGTCTATTTCAGATTATTTCTCAAGAGTAGTAGCTGTTTCTAATCAATTAAAAGAAATGGTGAAAAGTTAGACGATGTGAGGATAATAGAGAAGATACTCCGTTCGTTGGATCCCAAATTTGAGCACATCGTCGTGACGATTGAAGAAACTAAAGACTTGGAAGAAATGAAGATCGAACAGCTCCAAGGATCATTGCAAGCATACGAAGAGAAGCATAAAAAGAAGCATGAGTTTACTGAACAACTCCTCAAGCTGCAACTCAAGGATATGCATGAGAGCCAACGCAATGATAGAAACCAACGTGGCCAAGGCAGAGGTAGAGGCCATGGACGAGGTGGAAGTCGAGGTCGTGGACGAGGCTGGAATTACAACAATAACAATTCCAACAACAACTATGAGAAAGGAGAAAGCTCAACACGAGGCCGTGGAAGAATTATCCAAACTCAAAGTATGACAAATCTCAAATTCGATGTTATAATTGTCAAAAATTTGGGCATTATGCTTCAGAATGTAGAGCTCCCAACAACAAAATTGAGGAGAAGGCCAATTACGTGGAGGAAAAGACAGATGGCAAAGAAACTCTTCTTCTAGCACGAAGGAAACTGATGGTGGCCAAGCAAAATCCTGGTATCTGACAGTGGTGCAAGCAATCACATGTGTGGAAGGAAAGACATGTTTGTGGAGCTAGACGAGTCAGTAAGTGGAAATGTTTCATTTGGAGATGATTCCACAATAGCAGTGAAAGGGAGAGGTAACATTCTTATCCGTTTGAAAGATGGGAGACATCAATTTATTTCAAATGTCTACTATGTGCCCAATATGAAAAGTAACATTTTAAGTTTAGGGCAACTGGTAGAGAAAGGTTATGATATTCATATGAATAATTATAATCTTTCTATAAAAGATATAAGATAACTTCATTGCTAAAGTGCCGATGTCAAAGAATAGAATGTTCTTGATCAATATACAAATGATGTTGCAAAGTGCCTGAAAGCTTGCTACAAAGATGCATCATGGCTTTGGCATCTTCGATTTGGGCATCTCAATTTTGGAGGTCTAGAGCTATTATCTAAGAAGGAGATGGTGAAACTACCTCACATCAACCAACCTGACCAACTCTGTGAAGGGTGTCTAGTCGGGAAACAATTCAGGAAAAGCTTTCCAAAGGAGTCAGAGACAAGAGCTAAGAAGCCACTTGAGCTCATCCATACCGATGTGTGTGGACCGATCAAGCCAAGTTCTCTCGGTAACAATAACTATTTTCTTCTCTTCATTGATGATTTTTCAAGAAAAACCTGGGTATATTTCTTGAAACAGAAGTCAGAAGTTTTTGAAGTATTCAAGAAGTTCAAAGCAGCAGTGGAGAGAGAAAGCGGTAGAAAGATCAAAGCCATGAGATCCGATCGAGGTGGAATTTACTTCCAGGGAGTTTCAAGAGTTCTGTGAAGCAAATGGAATTCGTCGACCAATGACAGTTCCTAGATCCCCCCAGCAAAATGGTGTGGCAGAAAGAAAGATAGAACAATCCTAGACATGGCACGAAGCATGCTCAAAGCAAGAAACTACCCAAAGAATTTTGGGCGGAAGCAGTATCGTGTGCAGTCTACTTGTCAAATCGATCTCCAACAAGAAGTGTATGGGGAAAGACACCGCAAGAGGCATGGAGTGGAAGAAAGCCTGGCATTTCCCACTTGAGAACCTTTGGAAGTATAGCCCATGTTCACGTACCAGACGAGAGAAGAACGAAGCTTGATGATAAAAGCGAGAGTTTATCTTCATCGGATATGATGCTAATTCGAAGGGCTACAAGTTACAATCCAGACAATAAGAAGTTTGTGATTAGTCGAGATGTGGTCTTCAACGAAGAAGGAGAATGGGATTTTAACTCCCATACAGATGACTTCAATTTCTTTCCTCAGTTTGAAGAAGATGAGCAGACAATGAGGGAGCAACTAGATGAATCTCAACAAGAGCTTGCAACTCCACCCACTTCACCAACATCAACCACTCAAGGAGACTCATCACCTTCATCATCGTCAAGTGGGAGTCAAAGTGAAAGAGTTGTGCAACGAACAAGAAGCCTTAGAGATCTCTATGAGGTAACTGAACGACAAGATAATCTTACATTATTTTGTCTGTTTGCCGATTGTGAACCAGTGAGCTTTCAAGAAGCGGTACAAGAAAAAATGGAGAGATGCGATGGACGAAGAAATCAAGGCCATCGAGAAGAATGACACATGGGAACTTACCTCACTTCCCAAGGGACATAAGGCGATAGGTGTCAAATGGGTGTACAAAACAAAGCAAACGCCAAAGAGATTGAAAGGCACAAGGCGAGGCTAGTTGCTAAAGGCTATAGTCAAAAGGCTGGAATTGACTATGATGAGGTATTTGCTCCTGTTGCTCGATTGGAGACTATCAGACTAATCATTTCTTTGGCAGCTCAAAACAAGTGGAAGATACAACAGATGGATGTAAAGTCTGCCTTCCTAAATGGAGTTCTTGAAGAGGAACTTTACATTCAGCAACCATCAGGCTATGAAGTCAAAGGGCATGAAGACAGGTGTTGAAGTTGAAGAAGGCTCTTTACGGCTAAAACAAGCACCAAGGGCATGGAATAGCCGAATCGACAAGTACTTCCAAGAGAATGCTTCAACAAATGTCCCTACGAGCATGCTCTATATATCAAGATCAAAGATGAAGATATTTGATCGTGTGCCTCTACGTGGACGATTTGATCTTCACTGGAAGCAACCCAACATGTTTAATGAATTCAAGGATGTGATGATGAAAGAATTCGAGATGACAGACATGGGGCTCATGGCGTACTACCTTGGCATTGAAGTTAAGCAACAAAATGATGGAATTTTCATTTCACAGGAAAGCTATGCAAAGGAGATACTGAAGAAGTTCAAGATGGAGAACTGTAAGCCAATAAGCACACCGGCAGAATACGGG
Organism: Hibiscus syriacus; assembly: GCF_006381635.1. Taxonomy (NCBI): domain Eukaryota; kingdom Viridiplantae; phylum Streptophyta; class Magnoliopsida; order Malvales; family Malvaceae; genus Hibiscus; species Hibiscus syriacus. The sequence continues at coordinate 3,839,262 of NW_024061783.1, forward strand.
ATCAAGATGACCAAACATGAAGAAGGCGAAAGTGTAGATCCAACATTCTTCAAAAGTTTGGTAGGAAGTCTACGCTATCTAACTTGCACGAGACCCGATATTCTTCACGCAGTTGGATTGGTTAGTCGCTATATGGAATCCCCAACAACCACCCATTTTAAAGCCGCAAAGAGAATTCTTCGCTATCTGAAAGGTACAATTGACTTTGGCTTGTTCTATTCAGTTTCTAATGATTACAAGCTTGTTGGATATAGCGACAGTGATTGGGGTGGAGACATAGATAATCGAAGGAGCACTACTGGATTCGTATTTTCATGGGAGATATTGCATTCACATGGATGTCAAAGAAACAACCGATTGTCACATTATCCACTTGTGAAGCGGAATATGTTGCGCTACCTCATGTGTTTGTCATGCAATTTGGCTTAGAAATCTATTGAAGGAGATTGTTTGATACAAGAAGAGCCTACCAAGGTTTGTGTCGACAACAAGTCAGCCATTGCCTTAGCGAAGAATCCAGTATTCCATGATCGAAGCAAGCACATTGATATTCGCTACCACTATATAAGGGAGTGTTGCAAGAAAAGATGTGGAAGTTGAATATGTGAAGTCACAAGATCAAGTTGCTGATATTTTTACCAAGCCACTGACCAGCGAAGACTTCTTAAGATTAAGGAACCTACTAGGGGTCACGAGATCAAGTTTAAGGGAGGGTGTTGGATCATAAACTTGATCCATTATGGGAGCCTAAACCCAAACCCAAACTAAATTGATGTCATTACTTACATCATTTAATTAAGATGTCATTGCTTACATCATTTAATTAATGATGTCATTGCTTACATCAATTTAGTTAGGTGAGAGTTAGATATTTGTTGAATTTGTAATGGTTTAAATTAGTTTATTTGTGTGGTGTAGGATTGTTCTTGAGTAGTATAAATACCCCTTCCCATTTTAGTTTTAAGCATAAAGAAAAATTAAGAGCTTCTAAGTGAGTGAAGAAGCAAGTCTTATAAGAGTGAGTTGTAGTTCTTGTTTTCGAGTGAGAGTACTCTTGTAATATTTGTTTGAGTTTCAATAAAAGTTGTTTGTGTGAGCGTTTTATTTCCAACATATGTATGTATGTTAATGTATGTATGATGATGAATCGAAGTTCTTTGACAGGGAGAAAGCCGAACTGTAATGGATACGGGTCTCTATGTTATGATCCGAGGTTTGTTGGTGGTGATGGGGTTATGTTCTACTTCCATGGACCAAGGGAGGAAACTTCGCCATTGTATCGGACGATAACCTCCAAATCAATGCGCATTTCATCGGAACTCGACCGGAAGGACGAACACGAGACTATACGTGGGTGCAAGCCCTCGCCATCATGTTCGACAAGCACAATCTAGTCCTTGCGGCGGAGAGGGTGTCTAAATGGGATGACAGCTTCGATGCTCTCATCGTACGATGGGACGGCGAGGACGTAAACCTACCGACCGAAGGAGATGCCGAATGGAGGACTAATACCGAAGAAAGGGAAGTGATAGTCGAAAGGACAGATGAAACCAACGGCGTTAAAGTCACGGTTGCGGGGCTGGCGGAGTTGAACGTAAGAGTTAGAGCCATAGGTGAACATGAGAACAAGGTTCACAATTACCAGTTGCCCGCTGATGATGCCTTTGCACATTTGGAGACACAGTTCAAGTTCACCCAACTGAGCCCTCTAGTGGAAGGAGTTTGGAAAGACTTATCGGCCGGACTAGTTAGCACCGTGAAACGAGGCGTGCCGATGCCGATGATGGGTGGGGAAGACAAATACGTGACATCATCGCTATATTCTCCTCTCTGCAATGCTTGCAGGTTTAAAGGACAAGCCGGTTCAGCTTCAATATAAGGATAAGCACTGATTAAAATAATAAAAAAAGGCATACATGTAATGTATGTGTATTTTGTTTCCTTTGTGATTGAAATTGTAATGTTAATAAGGGCTAAGCTTTTGCCCATGATATTATCATTTATTTTGAACAGATATACACAACTTTTATTGAAATAAGTTTAATTAGTTTGCATATTTCAACAAATAAATTTTAGTCATAACTTAAATAATAATTTTATTTTTATATCTGAAAAAATATCAACTCATACTCAAGAAACTGAGTCAAAGTAGACTTGAGAACTAAATTACTTATCTACTTGAAAGGAAAAAGATTACTATAATAAAGAGCCAGGATGCATTTACAAAGTGTAATTTTTAAATGTTGCATCGATTTAGAATTATCATATGAGTGAAAATATATTATTGAGATTAATTCTTTATTTTTCTACGATGAATACCTTCTCATTCCCAACTATTAGTCTATTTTCATTCATCTAAATCGTGCAAGACTAAAAGAATTTTACACTGTGTAATTGGATCTTATCTCATGTTAAATACATATATGTTCAAAATTGACTCCCAAATTTGAATAACATAACAAACTTTTGTTAGGTATTGACTCAAATTTTAATTATAAATTAAGTTGAATTAGTTGTAATTTATTAACTAAAAAAATAATTGACGATTTCGTTTTTAATTAAACTTTTTATGCAATATTATAATTTTTGATGATCAAATATTTAACTATATAAATAAAGAATACATTTTGGCCTTTCCGAATAATAGAGCAAATTAGTTTTGAAGCTATATAATTTTATTGGAGTATCTGTAATTATATATAATCTTATTGGAGTATCTGTAATTAGGGTATTAGGAAAGTGATTTATGATACTCTAAATTTTGGTATAAATATTGTATCTCATATATTTTGTATCTTGTATGATTTCTACGTCCATAATGAATTTAAATTTTTTATTTTTTTGGCACAAAAGAGTTTAGGTCAGAGGTGGTTCTCTTAGTCTAGGGTCAGGACATATCTAAGACCCAATTGAGATTTACATAGGAATTTATAGATTGACTATCAAAAGTGACGATGGTAGGATTTGAATTTGATCTTATAAACTCAAATTTCTAAATTTAAAATTTCTATTATCCAATGATGACCGTTATATCATTTGTCATCTTATTTAATAAAATGAATTTAAAATTTATATTTTTACAAAATCATCATTTCACCCTTAAAATTCAATGTTCACTATTATGTCATATGTCAAGATCTTCATCCAAGAGCTAGGATTAGTAGATGGAGTTAGTAGTTATCTTTTTCCCTTATAAAATCCCAAAATTACAATCTTATCATTTTTCATCCAGCGGTTTAAATTTAACATGAGAAACCAATTTAAATCCAAATGTCCATATTAAATCTTATCATTTTAAAGCATGAAAATTAAATATTACCATTTCTTTATCATCTAAAAAATATCCCAGATTTCGATTTGAAATTGTTATTCGAGTTTTCTCAAACTTTAATATAAATTTTGTACCAAATATTCGAGTAACACAAAAGTGTCATTCTTAGGGTAAATTATTTATTTATGAATAATATACCTACTTTTCTAAAAATCATTTAGTCCTAGAATTTTTTTCAAATTTATATTTTAGCCACCAGACTTTTAATTTATTCATTTTGGTCACTAACAAAAATTTTGTGTTAGAAATATATCTTGGAAATATCTACATTTTTGGGTATTAAGAAAGTGATTTATGATACTCTAGATTTTAGTATAGATATTTATTTCAACATACATGAGATATCAGTATCTGTATCTGTTTGATTTCTACGTTATAATATTTATCTCATCTATAAAAGTAAAAAAATAAACCATATTAAATTTATCTTTTATGTGTTATCTTATTTTATGTTGTATCATAATATTATTACTATTATTATTTTGTGTAAATTTTTAACAAAATTCATCGTTGGAAGTACGCTAGCGGTGGGGTGGGACAGACAAAGGAAAATTAAAGGTTTTGAACTCGGGAGGTTAACTCGGTTAATGCATGAACTAATGTGATGGGTTCATTTAGTAAGTTTAAAATTTAGATCTAAATGCCAATAATTCATCTCTCGTAAGAAAAATGATTGACACAGAGCCTTAGTGGTGGGAGTTGGAAGACAGCTTGTTTATCAAGCATAAGATGAAACTGCAGTTTTCACTGCCAACTTGCAACTCAATTTCCCAGCAAAAAAGTAAAGCAATACAGTAGTACCCTGTTTATCTTCGCAAGATCCCGGGCCCCATCAGTGGTTGAACTGATCCGTATCTATAATAGAGGGATTAAACTGATCCATTTAAGCACAAGGATTAAACTGGCATAAACCCTACAATAGAGGGACTTAACAGGTACTTTCATCCCAAGAGCGAAAACTAGAAGAATGTTACCTTGAACTTAAATTAGCTTTCCAATGCTGTGAAAAGATAGAGCATCTGAACAAAGCTTCTAAAAAATTGTCGATTCTTACAACAAAATAGATGCTACTGCAAACTGCGTATACTGAACTCAACCAACAACATTTTTGTATATCATTGTATGTGATTTTTGTCCAAGCCAGCATCAATGGTCTACGATCCTAATTGTCTAAGCAACCCTGCAACTCCAATGGCTTGAATTGAGAAACAGCAACTTCAAAAGCCACATTAATATGCTATGATAGTAATTTCGAAATCGTTTTTTCGAGTATATCGATAAATCATCCAAGATTTTGTTACTCTTAAATTCAATTTGATTCTAAATATTTGAACCATCATTATAACACACAGTTTATTCGTAACATCTAAACAGATAAGATATCATTTAATATAAATTTTAATCTTTTATAAAAATGATGTACTATCTAAGTATGGTTATGGGTCGGGTCAGATTAGGTCCTACTTGAATTTAACCCGAATATTAAACTCCCTCTATATGTATTCGATTCGACCTAGATTTAAGAGGGCTTCATCGGATATGAAATTCCACTCAATTTTTTAGTCAAAACTCATACTCAATTGACATGACTTATAATATATATTATTTTCACTATGTAAATTAAGGACATAATTGAAAAAATATATAAAAAAATATTATTGTAATTATCTTTAAATATAAAAGATTATTAATATTATGAAGGATCAATTTTTTAACTTAACTCGAACTTAACTTGATCTATCCTTTAAAATAAAATAATAATAATAATAATAATAGAAAACTTAACCTATCTACAATTTTTAAAACAAATAATCTTTTTATTAAATCGAATCGAATTAAAATACATCAAAATCAAGATAAAATTTATCCCTACTACTATCTCATAAACTATATATATTTTAAAATTAGAGAAAAAATTCTAACCTTAACTTACCGTTATGAACATGGGGAAAATAAATGTTTTTGCCAACAAAATAAATGAACGTAAGAAAAGGGGTATGGGAAAAGGAAAGGCCAGCGAAATACTAATGCAGGAGGGATCATCGGCTTGAATCGAACTGGCGATGGGCAAATCAAGGCCCCACAACGGGCAATTAGCTGTAAAAGGAGGGCCCAATCGCCCAGTTTACCCAATTGGAAACTTGTTTTCTAAGGCACTGCCCATCATGATTCATGTTTATTTGGCTACCCATCCACTCCATTCTCTCCTCTGTTTTTCCTGTTTTTCCAAGCATATAGTTTCCCCAAACAACTCATAAAAAAATTTATCCTCCCGATTTTACGGTTCACTTTGATTAATCCAGATCAACCCGCGTCATACACCTGATTTTAGTGTGTGAGTCTCCCAGCAGAGATTTTCTGCATACCCAAAGGCTCATACTCAAAACCTTACTTAACTGATATCAAGTTGCTTATCACTTGAATCAACCTTTTATTTCGAACTTTAACCTACTTTAATTAAGATTCCGTTGCATACTTGCATTCATATTATTTCAATTATATCTTTCAACGTATTATATCCAAGTTATTCATAAAATAAATAAATATATTTACAGTTCGATAGGATTGTTCTCCTTACAAGTTCTAGATTCAAATTGTTGTATTTATAGGGTGTGTGCTTTAACAATATGTTAAAAAAATTATGAACAAATACCATCTTTTAATTACCAATAAGTATTAAAGAAAACTTAATAAGCATAAGGGAACGTAAAATTTTATGTTACAGAAACTACTATTTCTATTCCTGCTTAAATTGATTGATACATCTGATTAATATAACATTGATATTTTGAGAAACCCAACTAAAAACAAAATTTAAAATCTAATGAATTCATATATGTAAATGACCTAACTTGATCCTCTTGTATCCTCAATAAAACCCCCTCTCCCTTCCAATTGAATCATCCTACACATTTGGTTGAAGGACCACTTCTTCCAGTGCATTTTTCATTGTTTGAGTTGCCCAAAATAACACACCATGAAGCAACAATATGTCTTCACCATCTCTCTTTTCTCATCCTTAGTCCTGCATTGTTCAACAACCCTAGCCCAAGGTCCAGCAGCAGCACCGGCAACATCGAAAAACTCCGGTGGCGGCAGCTCCGGCACCTCCTGGTCCAACGAACGTCACCAAAATCCTCGAAAAGCTGGCCAATTCACCTCTTAATCCGTCTTCTAAAATCCACACAAGTAGCGGATCAGCTATTCGGTCAGCTCAACAACTCCAACAATGGATGACCATGTTCGCACCGACGGACAACGCGTTCTCGAGTCTTAAATCCGGCACGTTGAATTCGCTCTCCGACGAGCAGAAAGTCGAGCTGGTGCAATTCCACGTCCCAACGTACCTCATCTCGAATCAGTTCCAAACTATTAGTAATCCATTGAGAACCCAAGCCGGTGACAGTGGCGATGGCAAGTTCCCTCTCAATATTACGACGTCGGGGAACTCGGTGAACATCACAAGTGGATTGACAAACACTAGTGTTTCCGGCACGATTTACACCGACGGTCAGCTTGCCGTTTATCAAATCGATCACTTCAGCTATGCAAATATTTGCTCCTAGGCCTCCAGCTCCTGCCGGCGCCGGTGAAGTCGAAGAAGAAGAAGGCTTCCGTTGTCGCCGATAGCCCGACGAAACTCCGGCTGATAACCAAAGCGGCCGCCGTACAAACGTAGTCTTGTTTGGTGTTACTGTTGTAGTCGGTGCATTTTATTTGTGACCATGAACATGGGGAAACGAAGACATTGATTTTGATGGGGTGGTTTGATTCAAAGGTGGTGAATGTTTTTACTTTTTTTTCCCTCTTCAATTATTATCATTATAAAATTGAATTTTGATATGTGTTATTTATTATTTGTCTGTGTTGTTAATTTGGTCTTGAAATTCTCATTGTAATTTTTTTTCTGTATATTTCATGTAATTGTGAATTTTGTGGCACTTTGTTTAACTTGCTTATAAAGATTTTGCATCATTGCACATCAATATATATGTTAGAGATGAACATGAGACCTGAATCTGACGGGTTTTGATCTGACTAGATTCGACTCGATCGGGTTAAGTTTTTTTTTTTAATTTTTGTTCGGGTCGGATTTTTTTAAAGGTGATGTTCGATCTGGTCGGATTAGAATTTAGGGTGAAAAAACCGGACCTCACCCGCCAAAAAATATAATTTTACCTTATATATTTAAGAATAATTACAATAAACCCTCTATATATTTTTCATAAAATAATTATTTTTATTGAATAAAAATAATATTTTATTATTTCGGGCCAGGTCGAATCGAATTCGAATTTTATCTCAAAATATCAGATCAAATTCGAGTCGGGTTACGTATATATTTTTCGGATTGAATCGGATTGGATTAAGGATGTAAAATTTTCGAGATCCTGCCCATCCCTATATACGTTTTCTCTGGTATTTGGCCCATTCAAAATTCAGTTTAATTAAGTTTTTTCCATTATTATTATTATTATTATTATTATTATTATTATTATTTAGTAGAGAACAATAAGCTATTATTGAAAATCAAATAAACAATAAATCATTAGATGAAGTATATACTCAATCAATAAATATATATATATGGAAATTTATATTTATATCAACTTCTATTTTAACAAAAGATTACCAATAAAATCATAAAATTACATATTTATACTCAAACATTCAAAATATCCAATATGCATACTGTTTTTTAATAATATTTTATATTCAAACATTTCAAATATAGAGGATAAAAACCCTTCAAATTCAAACCAACTACCACATAAACAACAGAGGCCCAGGGTGACATCTTGGGCTCTTCTAACTCATAATCAAGTAAAACAATTATGTATTTAAATGTCATCTCTATAATATCTAATCATCATTAACTTTTCTATTTAAGAATAGGAAATGATCTCGATTATAGGATTATTTTAATAAGTCCTCCAATTATTAAAAGTTACAAATAATGGTCATCCGACTATTCATATATTCCGAACTCGTTCTTTTATGTTAATAAATGGACATTGTTTGAGTTGAACGTTAACATGATGACTGAGATATGATAGTCGTTTGAGATTCCGGGATCGAATTTATTATATCACATTCAGTAGGTTAACATTTAGCCTAGACTGCCATCATTTTTTTAACAAAAGAAAGACGAGTTTGAAACATACGAATAATCAAATGACCCATTTTGTAACTTTAATGGTAAAGAGATTCAACAAAACAACACTCTATATTCAGAGAACTATTTTATAACTTTTAATAGTTAATAACTAATAAATATCACCCTATAGTCGGGATCATTTATGTACATTACTCTTAAAAATTTATTATTTGTGTTTTTAAGGAAGAGTTGATTATTCTCTTTCTAGGAATGTGACAAAGCGATGAATACACAGAAGATTTTGGGAGCTTTATAACGATATTATAAAGTCATTTGTTTTTACTTCTTCTCAAGTAACATCTTATTTTTTTTTAACTTTGGTACTACGATTGTGTCGAGGGACTGGAATTTAATTAAATAAACATAGAATACAAAACCTTTTTCCATTAACTTTCAAAAAATTTTATTTTACAATATGAAAGTTTTAATTTGTAAAGAAAAATCTTTATCAAACAATACAAAATATAATAGGTAATTAATATAAGATGTTTATAGAAAAACAAAACGTAGATATTGTGAAGTTTAAGATGTATAATAAGAAAATTATTTTAATTATAAAATAAATATCATCCGTTATTAATTGTGGCTATGTCGACAAAACATGTAATTTTAGGAGATAAAATTGATCATATAAATAAGAGAAATGATAAATTTATCTTCCAAAAAAAATGATCGATAGATTTACAGTTTTATTTTTGATATTTGTAAAAGAAAGATAAAAAAAATAAAATATAATTGTTATTATCTTTTTTATTTTAATAGAATATTTTGAATTAGATAATTTTAAAATAAAAAAAAAATTAATGAGACTGAGTCAAAAGGAGTAAGCCACTATTGCTTATTTCTTTTCATATAAAATTAGATTTACCTAAAAGAATCATAAATCTAAAATAATTATACACGTTAAACTGATAATGTATATAAAATTCTGATGTTAGGAGAGAAATGAAAATAGGGTTACAGGGGGGGGGGAAACACAGTGCAAATAAAAAGCCAGAATTCTAAAAGACTTTCAACAAAATAAATATGAAAATTATGTAATTTTTTAAAAGTGAAAACTGAAAACTCTACGTTGCATGGAGGGCCCGAACACTGCATTGTCTCTTTCTCTTCACTCCCTTCCACCACGCGGTCGAGTGTCCCATTCGCAAGACTCCGAGTCCAGTTGACTCACTGTTGCTTCATTTTCCCTTCATTAAGCCAGCACATGCAGCTCCATTAACCACCTGTAGACTACCATTGTAATGATTCAACCCATGGCTGAAGGGAGCCCATTGAAGCAAACTCACCAAGCTCTCGTCGGAGCATCGATGGTCTACTCGATTCACTTCCCACACCGAGGAAGTCCCTGGTTAAGCTCGCTTCACTTCATTTGCATTCATCATCACCTCGAGCTCGAGTTCAACTCTCCCAATGCAGCTCGAGTTGAACTCACCAAACTCATTTGGGTTAAACAACTTGTAATAGCCTCCATTCTTGTTGTGGTCATCATTAGGGTTCGAATCATCGAAACTCATTAACCCAAAATAACTCACTGTTATTGATTGAAGGGTTGCTTCTCGTAGATCCCATTTGAGCTGCTTTTTGCAGGAGTGCAGTGGCTGACATGTGAATATTGTTTTGTCTGAGACATTTCTGAGTATTATTCGAATATAAAGATGTTGTAGATTCCGACAAATCTCCCTTGTGTTTTCTTCTTGGGTCCTCGTTGTAATGATGCTTGTGGTGGTGGGTACTGGCTGAGCCATTGTGCTTGCGATAATGAACCAAAAACGTTCATTGGTGAGACCATTTCGGGGTAAGCTTGTAGATTTTGGTGCTAAGAAAACATTAGCATTGCTTTGAATAGTACCGATTGGTTTAATGAGTTGGGATTCGGTCTGCAATGTTAATCAAATCGTTTCTAAATCTTGCACTTTCTTCAGCTAATGCATCGCAGAAAGCTCTGTGAGTAATGAAACTATCCTTCCTGCAATGACAAGAAATGGGCACTTTTAATTCTTCAACAAAATAATCATACCATAGCAATAGCATACACACACGCGTGCATTAAGACTATAGATGAGACAGTTTAGATAGAGTATTAATGAGCTTGACTTGACTAAAAGGTTCAAAACACACAAACTCAAAATAAGAAATTGAAGTTCAACTCAACTCCAAAAAACTTAAACTCGAAATATTCTCAAACTTAGACCGATTGAATCTCGAACTCAAATTCGAACAACATTAAGTACATGAAAACCTTAGTGTGTTGTTTGTGTATCAAGTAACTCACTTCGTCTCGCTACAAACTCGAGTCAAGTTAGAACTTGAATTGAGTATATTCGGATATAGTATTTACCAGACCAAAGTGAACTCAAGTAACTTGCTATCGGTCCTTATTTGCAACCCAATGTTGTGTTTGTGTATGTATATTACCTGGAAAAGAGGGTTCCACAGTCACATCGATACTCTCGAGTTCCACAAATCTTACTATGAGCTTTCCAATCCGACTGAACTGCATACTTCTTGGAACATTTCTCGCACTTCCATTTCTTTTCGCCATGTTTACGGCTAAAGTGCTTCTTTATACCAGTGAGGTCACCGAGTGCCCTCGACGGATCATGGTGAACGCACGTCTTCTCAGGGCAGATGTAAACTTCTTCCTAACTTCTTTGTTGGTTCTTTGCTTGAGTCCATGGCAGATTGTGACCTCTCCTATGCAGTTGTAGGTTCTGGTCCCTCTGAAACCCTTGTTGCAGATTTCACACAGGATCTGTTGGTTGCCATCAGACTTTGGAGATAAAGCATAACTTCAGCATCTGGATCTGATCATAAAAAAGAATTAAAACCCATATAAAAAAACAGTCTCAAACAAAATTAAAGCTGATAAACAGACTAGCCTGGTGTCCCTGGCAAATTTCTTTTCCTCTTCGTGGGATTGACAGTAGGGTTAGGGTTTTGATTTGGTTCTTGAGACATCATTTTGTTTTCGATTTGATGAACTGATAAACCACTGGAAAAACTGCAAATAATACCGAAAGTAGGTGAACGAAGTAAAACCAAAACTACACAAGCTGAAGCAGATTTGGGAAAAACTACTATTATACTTTTGAAACTGACGATAATACTACAAGAAAATAACAGGGTTTACTAGATATAAACACAACCCAATTCTCTTTTATTGTTTTTTTATTTATGAAAGATTGATATTGAACTCGATGTTTCTTGGGGGTTTGGTATATGAGCTAGTTCAGAAATTTGGGTTAAAAGAAAACCCAGAAGAAACTCCAAAAAGAAAGCTAGTGGGGAGAATATTTCTTGCTCCATGGCCATCCCTTTCTCCCACCTTATCCTACACGTCTTCTCTTTCCAAGTCGGCCATAGAGTCACATGGACCACCTTTTTTTATTTCATATTATATAAAAATAACACTCCAATACCACATACAAATGAGCAAGGGTTTAAAAGTAGTGTCGTTCATCTTAAAGATCGTTAAAAAACGAGTGTTGATCATTTTAAATTTCAAAAAATTGTATTTGTAAGTGTATTTATCTTATTAATAACTAAAATAGATTCTTAACATATATTATACGGTATATTTAAATATAACTCTCAATCATTTGAGATAACAAACCACACCTGTGACATTCTGGTACTTAACTCGAACCTGAAGAATAGCAACAATTCTTCTATCACCGAGGTCACTGATTTGTACGCAAAGGGTTAGATTAGAGAGGAAAAAAGAGCTGGGAATTAATAAAAGAGTAACTAAACTAATATTCGTTATTGTTTGGATTAGTTTTTATTTTCACCAATAAAATTTAAAAAGTTACATTTTCATCAATAACACTATCGATTTATTATATAATAGTCAGCTTGTCGTTGACGTCTATTGCCCAGGTGACAAAAGTCTAGTTTGATACCCTTTGTCATGTTGGCATCCTTTGACTATAATTAAAAGAAAAAAAAACTTTCTCTTTCTTTCTCCTCTTCTTTTCTTTTTGTGATTGTCCACTTCCATTTTCGATATTTTTCTTTGTCCTTTCTTTTATAACCCTTTGTTTCTTTTCAACTAGGTTAATATTTAAGGGTTTATATTTTCTTAACATGTGTAATTGTTAGTTCAAGGGCTTATATTTCCCTTTTCGCTGTTAATGGGCATCTGCATACTATGAACATTTAGCATACAAAGCATTCCAATTCAACATATACCCTCATGCATGGAGTTTTAGCTGTTCTTACCAAAAATTGCCTTTTTTAGTGATATTAGACAAGAAAGCCAACTGTTAGCTATAAGTTTGGGCCAAAATAAGTGAAGGATCGTAACCGAGTCCTAGAATTTCGGTAATTTTATTCAAAAATCATCCAAAAAATTAAAAAAAATCAATTTAACACGTTTTCTTGAATGTATCAAAGTAGCACCCTTTCTGACAGAATAGAAAAAGGCGTGTTTCAAGAAACGCACTCGTTGAGGAGGCTATAAGACGCAGCCCCTAGAGTGTGCTTTCCAGGGGATTTGATGATGTGGCAAACACATGGAAGAAGCGTTTCATTGGGAGAGCCTTTAAAAAAACCACCTCGATTTTGGGTTAAGGTCTGGATGAGTGATTTAGGATTTTTTAAGGTTAAGTGGTTTAAGGTTAGAGAAAATTAGAAAAATACAAATATTAAACCCTAAAACTAAAAAGTAACCCTAGACTTTAAATTGTAAACCTATAATCGTAGACGTTATATATATAATAATCATTAATAATATTATATGATAAAATATAAAATAAAATACATAAAATAGATAAAAAAGTACAAGAAAGTAAAACATAAATTGAAATATTAGAAAATACAATTACATAGTAATGGTCAACAGTTAAGTAATGATAAAAGAGATTGACATCTTTCCTATTGTGACCTAGGTTTCTACAATGCCCACATCTTTTAGGATCTTTGACGTCTTTCGAATATCCATATCACAATAAATTTGAGTGGATTTTGGACAACCTAACTCTTTAATCACAACGGATCTGGTATAATTGTAAGCCAAACCTGAATCTCATTTGAGTCTTTTTCATTATTTATAGGGGAACTCAAATTCATATATCTTGAATACTTGCGAAAGTTGGTATACAGGATCAACATAACTTTATAGTCCAATGGGAATATGAGCAAGCTGCTACTGACATGGGAGTGTAGACACTAATTTTCCAGCGCCACATGTCTCTTCCCCGAAGACTCCTCATGCAACCAATTTTCACAGCAACCAAAGAGCGTTAGAAGTCTATTTGTATAGGATTCTAAAAAAGTATGTTTCCATTATAAATACATGTAATCCATATCATTTGTAACACACGAATGGAGATACGAAATACAAGTAGAAATTACGAGCATTCTTAGAGCGAAATCAGAGTTTTTTTTCCTGCAAGTTTTCGAAGAGAAATACAAGGTAAATATAGTTTTCGAGTTTACGCTTGCATGCTGTGTCTCGTTACATTTTGTATTCGAAAACACCAAAGAAAACGATTTTTTGCCGATGAACATGGGTATTTTCGGGATCTATTTTATAGATCTAGCCCCCCGAGGCTTCTTTTCTTGAGAAAATACTTTGATTTTCGGAATGGGTGTGAAAAAAGGGGTATCTCACTCTTGGTCCCCTCGTTTATAAAGGATTTAATTTCCACCCTGAATCCCAATTCATCCTCAAAATGCTCCAAAATTTGTCATTCGATTTCTATTTTACATTCTAGTCCATTTTTAGATTTGAATTTCAATTTTCTTCTTATTTGATTAATATTACATTATAGTATATATTGATATTACTCCTAATATTATTATATTTTTCCTTTTGTTGTTATGTATATGCATGTATCATTATTATTTTATTATTTACTTATTTTATTTATATGTATATATATATATATATTACGTTATTCTTAATATTTTTTTCTTTATATTTTTTAGTTTACAAGCTAATATTTATGTATTTCATTTTTTTTACCTTTTTTCCCTTCGTTTCGTTTCGTTTTTTTATTTTATTTTATTTTATTTTCTTTATTCATGATTCATTGTTCATTTTTCCCATTTTATTTATTTATTTATCTTATTCCATTGTCTTTATTTTTTATATTCTTTTTATTTTCATATCTCCATTTCAACTGTGTTGTTTACTTTGTCCATATTTGTTATTATTATTATATTTTTGTTTATCTCTTCTTTATTTCATTTTCTTTATTTTCAATTTATCTATGTTTTTGTTTTTCTAACACTTTTCTTGATTATTTAAGGGTTCGTTTTCCAAACCTTAGAGGTGAGTAATTTGGATCGTCATTTTATCTTTTAATTTAACTTACAATTTCTTAATCAAAGACAACTGGAAATTACGTTAGTACCGAAAGGGCAGTTCAAGGGTGCTAACCCTTCCTTGACTGTAACCGACTCTTGAATCCGACACATCTTTGGTAAGACGCAGATCATGTAAGAAATAGGGTGTCAGATCAACCCATTTTCTTTAAAATAAATGATCGGTGGCGACTCCTAATCCATTTCCTAAGTCGAAGCCTAATTCCGGAGCCCAACCAAAAGACGGTTGCGACAGCTTGGTGACTCCACTGGGGACAGGTAAGTAAGCAGGCTAAGGTAATTTCCAGTTGTCTTTTAACGAAAAGGGTAAGTTTAAATTTTAAGGTAACATTTTGATCCTTATTACTTACCTTTGATTATATTTTTTCGAGTAAATAGTTGAACTGATCGTTTTCTAGTGATTTCAGCTTTCCAAACTTTTTCATTCAAGGCTCTAAACTCGAGCTTCGAACCCATTTTAAGTGGGGATGAAAGCGACGCATTCGTGTGAATTTATTCACCGCATATGCTAAGCAAGTAGCCTTCGGGATTCATATACCTTATGTCTTCGTGTGAATTTATTCTCCGTATAGACATAAGGGAATGTGTCCTCTCGAGTTTAACTTAGTACACAAGCCTATGATGGGTTAGGACTAAGGGTCTGGTAAACCCAAGGGGGCACCAGCAAGGAGAACTCGAGTACCATTTTTTAGAACCTAAACCGGGAGAATTTAAAGAAATAGAACCTACCCCAAAACCACATTCCAAAACCTAAGACATTTCTTTCCTAACCATGTTTTTTTTTCTCTTATATTTTTTTCTTGCCATTTATTTATTTTTATTTTACTAACTGTTTGCCTTTGTGTTTGTTTTTAAAGCATTTGCATCATAACAAGAGGCCATTGATCCCTAAAAGATATTTATTACACATAATAATTTGAATTAATGGGTAAAGGCGTTGTAATACAAGAGATTAAAAAACCCCGAGGTACGACTATGGTCCGAGAAGACTCAGAAAGAAAAGGGAGACAATCTTCAAGGAAGCTATGTGTCAGAACTGGTTAGCTACGCCTCTATTAGCCTAAAGCAGAACGACGTGCAAGAGCTTCGGACATCTGGGGCAGTTGGAAGAATGATCAGAAACAGAAGTTCAACCAACGGTACGGTGACATTGCATTGTTGCTTCATATCAAGACTGATGAGCCTTTGATCAGAGCCTTGGTTCAGTTCTGGAACCAGGGATACAGTTGCTTTACTTTTAATCAGGAGGAAATGGCACCCACCATTGAAGAGTACACTACACTGTTGCACTGTGAAAATATCATACTGGAGCGAGCTTATATCAAACACATCAAAAGTCAGTCTTTCAAGATTGCACTAGCCGAGGTTGACGAAATATGGGTAACAGACCGAGCTCGATGTAAAGGTAGTGGGGAAGGAATTGTCTGGCTTCATATCAAGCAACTGATGAAGGACCATCCCGATGAGTGGAAGGCAATAGACCTGTTTGCACTGGGTCTGTATGGTCTGATTATATTCCCGAAGACTTTGGGATACATTGATGATGCTGTAGTGGAACTATTTGAGCAACTTCCAAAGCGAGTAAACCTAGCACCTGCGATCTTAGCCGAAACCTTCCGTTCTCTTAATCATTACAGAAGAGCTGGTGGAGGAAGATTCATTGGGTGTGTTCAATTCCTTCAAGTCTGGATACACAACCACTTTTGGAAGACTAACGGGGTTGCCTACCGCCGATTTAGCACTACATATCCCCTTTGGAGAGTTCATCACCATGAAATGGCATGAAGGTGCTTCAAAAGAGAAGTGAATGAAAGTCTTCACTCATCTCCAAGATCAGGATATTACCTGGAGAGCCTCCTGGTTGTTCCTCAGTGACGTTCTTTTTCGATGTGGGGACTCCGAAACTATGACCTTACTTGGACTTTGTGGTGCAGTTGGGTATACTCCGTTGTTAGCACTTAGACAGTAAGGGGCACGTCGTTTTTCCCACAACATGCGGACTAGCCAGATCAGAGTTTTGAGTACGGTGACAACTATAAGAAGATGATCAAGGAAGCAGTCAATTCATGGGAAGAAAGTATTCCGGATGGATTTTGTAGCTGCCAGAAACATGCTTACTCCGGACTATGTAGAGTGGCGAAGATTGAGAAAAAATGACAATATCCCAGTGCCAGACTATGAGACACCCGAACCCTGGAAGAACATCTCAGGCCCGTCTTTTTGAACTTGAGATAGCCAAGACAGAATTTTGAAGCTGTGAATAACGAGCTGAAGCGAGGGTAAATGAGCTTGAAGCTGAGCGCTATCAGTGGAAGCTAGATGTCGACTCTCAGAAAGATCGAGCAGACAAACTTGAAAAAGAACAGGAAAAAGTCTCTTTTGAGCTCGAAGACTTGAGAAATGGGTATCAATAAGTCAAGGATAACTCAAGTTGAAAAATTGAAAGTGGCTTCTGAATACTGGAAAGACGAAGCTCATAGCCTGAAAAAAGTTCGAGGGCCTGATGATAGAGCTTGGAAGGAGATGAAAACTGCCCAGAGGCACTTAGCAGACAGTCAGCATCAAAACCAATGCTTGAGAATCCAGATGGCTGATCTGGGAAACACATGAGAGAGATGGAAAAACAATAGTGAGTTAGAAGCTATTGTAGATAGGTTCAAGAAGAAAGTGAGCGAGCTTCAGATAGTACTCTTCGACGAGGTTTACAGTGGCTTTTTCCGTTGGGAGCAAGCACAACAAATGGTGAAGGCCAGAGACGCAGTCATCCGAGACTTCCTGGATCAGTACAGAAGGCAGCTCGTCATCTACCGGCCTGGCAAGGGAAGCTGGAATGGTCCATGGCATACAACCAGTGGCAGATGAAGACAGAAGACTTGTCAACCTAGAAGCTGTTCTGGATCAATGCCTCGAACATTTCAGCATTCTTGCATTTTGCATTTTACCTTTTTGCTTATTCATCTACATTTTAAACATTTTCACAAACATGAAATTAAGTTATGAAGGACTCGATGAAGTGGATTTAACCACATGGAAGCAAGATTGTAACATTAAAGAGCCTGGTCAGTGATGGTAGGACAAAGCCAGATGATCTAAGAAAAAAATCCCCATATCCTAGGACTACGATGTTGAAGCTGTTAGCTGTTACCACATAAGAAGCCCCAAACATTCCTCTGAGAACTATAAGGCGCTGAAGCGCAAGATCCAAACCTGATGATTCAGGGGCATAAACGGCCGAAGAAGTGGGCATGGCATAGACCATTTACACTTAGAGGATTGTTTTGTTTAAACACGTCTCTAATCTTTCATCGTTTGCTTAATCTTTTAAAGGTTGAATTTATGCTACTTTTAAGGTGGAGCAATTGAACAATTCTAATATTTAGTTCTTCGAATATTAAAATGAATTAAGGATTCTTTTAATTCTTCAAGAATATAGATTTTTGACATATGGCAAGGTTACCTTTCTTATCCTGTCTCAAACCCAAAATAAAATACCTTGATTTTTTACCCAAAATACTCATGGTCATTGCTAAAAGACCAAATTTTGACATTACATCCCTTTGAAATTCTTGAACATTACCTTTATCTTTTTTATACACCCATACCTTTCTTTGAGTCAATAAGATCACACCATTGTCTTTTTAGACTTAAAATGACATTTTTACACCATTAAAGCCCACAACATCTAGTTGTTCACTTGAACATGAGCATTCTTCTAGGACATAACTTGGGCATCTCGCAGGGAGCTTGAATTAAGACATCTGGGGGGAAAAAGAAGAAGAATTCATCCGAAATAATTCTATCATGCATTAATTATATTGTTTCATGTAAATAAATTAATCCTGAAAATCTATCCCCCTGGGATACCTCTTCTGTGAGGACTTCCATGAATGATGACGGCTTTCTTTCTTTATCCCTTCACAACAGGAGAAAAAAATATATCCCTTGTATCCTCTTTTGAGCCTATAGTATTTTTCTTCTGATTCAACCCTAACCAAGGATCACTCTCCACACTGGGGGGCAAGGTAGAAGAAATCTGCTCACATGAGTGAAGACATCAATCCAAAGGAAATACCAAAAGGTGGGCCAAATACCAAGTGCAAAGATTCAATCAAGAACAAAAAAGAAAAAACAAGAACAAAAAGAAAAGAAGCAAAATCAAAAGGAAAAGGGACAAAAAGCACATGCAAAGATTCCCTAAAGACAAATGACACATCAAGCTTCAAACTATGAGATTGATCAAGCACAATTATTCTTGAATCACTGAATCACTTCACTCGAAGATCATAAAGCATCAGGAGAAAGAGACATTTTGAGCAAGATAAGATCGAGGGCATCAGAATGAATTGATCCTTGTTCAATACCCTGAAACACTTATTTGGGCCTATTTATCATTTTCTTTCCAACCATGAGCCATGGCCTACATTACGTGCCTTAAAAGTCCCTTCTAATCATACATGAATTTCTAAACAGAAGAGACTATCTTCAGATTTCATCCCGCCCATCAGGATTAATTTACAAAAAAATAATGTAATTAATGCATGGTAGAGAAAAATGACAAAGGGGGGTTCAAGATGTAAATCCTGAATAACGTCTTGAAACCAAAGGAGGGTTCGAGTTGAAAACCTGAAAAGGCGGCTCGAATATAAAAATTGTACAACTGATGCAATCACACAAATTCCTTGATAAGGCATCACACAATCCGGGTGACAACGAAGGTTGGGAGTCAGAGAACACTTCCAGCAGAGAAACATGCAAGCTACCCCATCAATCCTTTGAGCATAAAATGCCAAACCTTTGACAAAACACGATAATCTGAGACTTTTTTATCCGTTCCTTACTTAACCATTTCCCAAAGATAGCTTTGATCTTGACACTTGTCAAATAGCTATAGTTTATTGAATGATTAACATTGTAATTAATTCTTTGATATCCGATGAACTCTAGTTTTATGATTCGTCTCAATTGTAAAACCGTGAAAGTGGCAATATTTTCAGAACTTTTGGTTAAACATTTTTCGAAACTCTTTTAATTGATATTTTCATAACTTTGAAAATAAAAGACAAAGAATTTTTTTTTTCAAACAAGACAGTCTCTCTAGAGTGGATCTTGGTAAATGACATGTGACTCTTAGACACAAAGCTCGTGTTCAGAATCAATGCTGAAGCAAGAAAAGGAACATTTGGGGCATCTTTGAAGATTTCAACATCAAATATTGGGGTATTTTGGATATTGGGGCATCTTTGGGGATTCAACATCCTAATGCGAATTATCAGACCTTCTGAAGGCATTTTCTACACATGCAGGAACAAGCAGGCAAAAATGAGGCTCTATCCAAGAGATAAATGACATTAATTCATGTTGCATGCATCTTAGACATACTTGAGAGCATCGCATTTATCATTTTAGCATACATAATTTTTGCAGCTTTAGAGTCAAGTTTCAACTTCAATGCGAAAGATACCTGATTCAAAAAGTTTGTAAAAATCGATAGTGGTTGCTTAACTCAGTAGCAAGGAGCTACACACTAATTTGATATATTGAAAGATCGACAGATCTTAGAATCAACTTCAGACGAGTTCGAGAGCTATTCAGAACCGATCTAGTTCGCATTTTCAAGTTGGATTTCAACTTTACGACGAATGATATTCAATTCCTGGCTCAATTTCACGGCGAAGAGGCCACCCGCGTTTTCAACTTCACAACGAGGGAATCGTGCTCACCATTGTCTCTTAAGACAGTTTCCCTTGAAACAAACTTTGTCTCTCTTGAGATAGTTTCACTTGGAAAAAACCTTTGAAATTGTTTCTCTTGAAACACCAAAAACCTTTGAAACATAAACATTGAAAACATTTCCCTTGAAAATGAATTTTGTCTCTTGAGACAGTTTCCCTTGAAAAAAATCTTTGAATATGTTTTCCTTGGAAAAAATTTCATCTCCTCGTGAGACAATTTCTTTTGGAACTAAGTTTTGTCTCTTGAGACATTTTTTATTAAAACAAAATTTTGTCTCCCTTGA
This sequence comes from Hibiscus syriacus, assembly GCF_006381635.1. Classification (NCBI taxonomy): domain Eukaryota; kingdom Viridiplantae; phylum Streptophyta; class Magnoliopsida; order Malvales; family Malvaceae; genus Hibiscus; species Hibiscus syriacus. The sequence continues at coordinate 3,860,100 of NW_024061783.1, forward strand.
GACCGTTCTCATGAAACAATATCTCTTGAGATCGTTTCCCTTTAAACGAATTCTATCTCTTTCGAGACAATTTCTCTTGAAGCATCATCTGAACCGTTACACTCAGCTCAGGCATATACTTGGGATGGTCGAAAGCATTTCTCAAATCAAAAAATAGAATGTGCACTTAGATTTGAACATTTGAAGAATTCGAGATCAGTGATCAGAACTTGAAGATTCTAGAACTAAGATTCCAGAAAAGCAACTGGAGATCGAGATTTATCTCCTGAGCCCAGAAATAACATATGTTGCATATGCATTTTAGGCATACCTAAGAGCATTGCATCCATCTCATCACATATATGCATAACTTTTTCAGGTTTTAGCTAGAGTCAATTTCAACTTCGCAGCGAAGGATATTGAGCTCAAAGCTACACAATCAACTCGAGAGTAGATTTCAACTTCGCGACGGAGGATATCTAGCTCGAAGCCAAACTTCATAATACTTGGATTTCAACTTCACGAAGAAGGATATTCAAGTCAAGGCTCAACTTCAAGACGAAGGGTTCATTCACGATTTCAACTCCACGACGGAGGATATCGTTCCCACACATCCATGATTTCAACTCCACGGAGGATATCGCGCCACCCGAGACAACACAAGTTCAACTTCACAACGAAGGACGACTGGTTGTCAACAAATAACTTCCCAATTTCAGAGCCAATTTCAACTTCACAGCGAAGGATATTGGACTCAAGACAACACAAGTTCACTTCACAACGAAGGGACGCTGGTTCTCAACAAACAATTTCCCATTTTCAAAAGGGCATTGGACTTGAGATAACACAAGTTCAACTTTACAACGAAGGGACGGCTGGTTGTCAACAAACAATTTCCCAATTTCATAACCAATTTCAACTTCACGGCGAAGGATATTGGACTCGAGACAACACAAGTTCAACTTCACAACGAAGGGACGGCTGGTTGTCAACAAACAATTTCCCAGTTCCAGAACCAATTTCAACTTCACGGTGGAGGATATTGGACTCGGAACAATACAACCTAATTGGATTTTAACTTCACGACGAAGGGTATCCAATTCCAGACTCAACTTTACGACGAAGGGGTCACCAATGGTTCCAACTTCACAACAAAGGGAATCGTGCACACAAGCAACATCCATCTATAGATTGGATTTCAACTTCACGACGAAGGATATCCAACTCAAAGAAGGAGTGTCTGTCAACACACTTTTCAGTTTCAGAGTCAATTTCAACTTCACAGCGAAGGATATTGGCCTCGAAACAACGCAACTTACATTGGATTTCAGTTTCACGACGAATGATATCCAAATCCAAGGCTCAACTTCACGACGAAGGAGTCATATGTAACGCAGCAACACCGAAGTCTTCAGGACAAGTTTCACCTTCACGAAAAAGTATCTTGATCCAGAAGACGATTCAAAGGCCACTCGCCAAAAGCTTTGAGTTCGATTTCAACTTCCCGACGAAGGATATCGTGCTCAGAAGCTTCCTGTTGAACTCGACCTCACGATGAGGGAGTCATTCCATATTTCAGTTCAATTTGGCAAACCAATCAAATATCGGATTTCAACTCTGCGATAGAGGATATTCGATATGAACGAAAATTTGTGTCTTTTATCTTTTCCCTATTTTTTGTAACATCCTCCATGCCGGGTTAGTGATTAATTTGCAAAGTTTCAACATTTGGTGATTGAAATAGAATAATTATATAGTTTAAAAAGAATGGTTAGTAAATATGAAATGGATGTAAGGACCAAATGGTCATTTGTAAGGAAGAAAATTATAATTAAAAAAATGTTATGGGATATATTAGAACCCACGTGGAGCATTAGGTTTCCAGAATTCTCTCATTCTTCTTCCCTTCTTTCTTATCTCCTTTTCCTTCTCCAAACGTTGAGCTTGCAAGTAAAGGTAAGAATCTGAACCTTGGTAGTTTCTTTGATTTTTAAGATTGGAAATGAAAGTTTGGATGTTATATAAGCTAAAGGAAAGCTTATATGACATTAAAACAACAAGATAAGTGTTTTAGAGATAGATTTGGGAAATGAGTTTTTAGATGGAATTTTGATATGGATGAGTTTTTGAAGTTTGAATAAGATTTTTGACTTGTCAATAAGTTAATTAATAAGTATGAGGTAATAGAATTGAAATTAGAACAAGTTGGAATTTGAGTAAGATTCTTCAATTCTATATGGATGATTAGTTTCTTTAGCTTTAGAGGTATGGAATGGATAATAATTAGTTTAAGTAAGTGTATGAGAGCTAAGAGTATTAAAGGGAGTGAAATATGTATATTTGAGCTGAAAGGAAAGGATTTTCGAGCTCAAAATAGGATTTTCGGGTTAGGGGAATCGGTACCCATTCAAGGGGAACCGATACCCCCTCAACGAATATGAATTTCCAGAATGCTGGAGGGGAATCGATACCCCAGGGGGACCGATTCCCCCATGAAAAAAAAGAAGAAAAGAAGAAAGACTAAGCTATTAATTTCTTAAATTAGGAAGCTATTAAGCTTAAATTCAAGACATAGACATCTGATGATCATCTTGAAAATTATGTTTATGTAGATACCGAGCCTCACGAGTTCGGGAATAATCTCAAGTAGAATCGACCGAGGAAAAGGCAAAGAAGTATATGTGAGTGCATATGCATAGCATGATTAGAATATACTTCATTCTAGACTTGTGATAAGTCTAGATTTTATATCTTGGTACATGAGCATATTCTGTATTATGAGACATGACATAGTTCATATAAAATGCATTAATGACATGAATATGTGGGAAAAGTTATGAGCTATGTGAAAAGGTAAGAAACAGTCTACGCGATATATACTACGTGAAATGTAAAAGCCCATGTTATGTAGATGAGAACTATAGGTATAGTTGGCATGCCAAGGTTAGAGGGTCTACGCGGTCCTTCGGGACATATGTATATTCTTTGGAACATGTGTGAGGTCTTGAAAGACCATACTTGATCCTTAGTATATGTATATGATTCTTAAGGAATTCTATGTGGTCCTTATGGACATCATTATGGCACTACGGTGCAATTCTACGCGGTCCTTCGGGATATATATATTCTGCGGAACATGTATGAAGTCTTGGAAGACACATACTTGATCCCTAGTATATGTATATGATTCTTAAGGAATTATATGTGGTCCTTATGGACATCATTATATGGCACTACGGTGCAATTCTACGCGGCACTTCGGTACAATTATACGAGCTGTGGTGACAGCATAGTGCACAACCTCACATTACTCAGATACCTTAGGTTCTCAATATGCTATCATGGGCCAATAAACTTATTAATACAGATTCATGAATGTTACAGTCATACGCTTACAGGTATGGATATTGATGATGTATACTACATTGATTAAGTACATGTTTACATCTCATATGATCATGACATTTTCATTACATTGCCTTGTTATTATTATTGCCTCACTAAGTCGATGACTTAGCGTGTGAGTGTTTCACACGTAGGATCCGAGAAAATAGACGAGACAGGTGAAGCAGCTTGACAGCATTACTCCTGCAACCACCAGATAAGAAGCAACTTAATCAGTAGGTCATTTTGTTATGTAAATGGCAGTTGGCATGTAATTAAAGGGTTAAGTTGTGTATGCTCTGAACATTTTGATAAACTTATATTACAATATGTATATTATTGTATTTTCTTAATATAAGTTCAAATATTTTTCTATTATTTGTCAAGAGTTGTATTTTAAAGTCAATGTAGTATCTCTGACTCGTATCCGGGTCGGGTACGGGTTGGGGGTGTTACATTTAATGGTATCAGAGCTATGGTTTAGCCGATTCTAGGCATAAACCAGAGTCTATAGAGTCTTTAAATGAAATACATGCCAACAAATAGTGAGAACTTCTGATCTGGTATAGTATGAGTATGTTGTTTTGCTAATAGAACAATGTGTTTATTCTTATTAGATGTCCGGACATAATAGCTCCCGAAGTGAAGCGAGAAGATAGGCATGCTGAAAGCAGTATTCACCTGCCCTGGCCAGGCAAGGTGAAGAACAGGCATCTCAAGGAGTGCCTGTGCAAGATCAAGATACGTTCTTCAGAACGTTAGACGTTATTCTGACGCGTCTTCAACCTCCTGCTCCACTAACTCAAAGAATTAATATAGCAAAAGAGTTGAGAGGTTTAGGAGCTCCCGAATTTAAGGGAGAAGCTGAGGAAGGTCCAGTGTCAGCGGATCTTTGGTTGAATGATTTGAAAATCATGTTAGATGGTCTCCACTGTTCCGAAGTGGAGAAATTAGATGGAGCTGTATCTTTATTGAGGGGTCAGGCGAGGATATGGTGGACGAACGTCACCATGAGGATGTCAACCGACCAGTTGACTTGGTCTTTATTTTTAGAAGAATTTAAAAACAAGTATATTGGAGATCAGTTTGTCCGACAAATGAAGCAGGAGTTTATGAATTTGAAGCAGAGAGCCGCTCTATATGAGTACGAATGTGAGTTTAATAAGCTGAGCAGGTTTGCAGCAGAGCTTGTGCCTACTGAAAAAGATGCTTGTGAATGGTTCGTGGAGGGCTTGCGCCCTAGACTTAAAGAAATGTTGATAGTATTAAACTTGTCCTCATTCCAAGAGGTGATCAATCGTGCAAAAGCTCTTGAAAGGGCTCAGAATGAACGATTTGGGGACTCAAGAGTTCAGACATCAAAGAGGACGACTACTTCTTCTAGCTCAGTACCAACAAAAAGGGGAAGAGACTCGGGATTTCGATCGCAAACTAGATCAGAATCAGTTACATCGTCTGCTAGGGGAGCAAGTCAGGCAAGACCTAGACAGACGCAGTCAGTGGAATCTGGTGCTGGGAGATCTACTCCGAGTCAAGGGAGACAATGTCGCACTGTGGGAAAATCATTATGGGGCTTGTCGTATGGCTGCTGGGACTTGTTTTCGATGCGGAGATGCCGGACATTTTATCCGGGATTGTCCCTTGATTGTTGGTGAGCCTGCGCCATCTGAAAGAGTTGGTTCTTCCTCACAAAGAGGACGAGGAAGAGGCAGAGGAAGGAACCCGTCTGAATTCTCTGCTCAACCTGAAGTTCGATCCACTGCTCGAGTATACAATCTAAAGACAAGTGAAGACCGTGATGACCCTGATGTTATAGCAGGTACTTTTCAGTTGTATGATAAAATAGTATTGGTGCTGATTGATCCGGTTCTAATTATTCTTATATTACAAGTAAGTTAGTAAAGGAGTTGAGATTCCTATAGAAGCTACGAGTAATGTGATGATAGTAACTAATCCGTTAGGCATAGTACTCAGGTGGACAAAGTCTGTAAGGGTGTCCCATAAAGGTTCAGGGAATTGAATTCCCTGCTAATCTGATGGAATTACCCTTTGACGAGTTTGAAGTGATTCTGGGAATGGATTGGTTGTTTCATTATTATGGGAATGTCGACTGTAGACTGAAAAAGGTAACCCTGAAGAGTCCAGAAGGAATAGAAGTTAATGTGATCAGTGAAATGTGTAATCCTTTAGCAAATGTAATATCAGTGATGTCTTCCAAGAAATTATTGCTACAAGGATGTCAGGGTTTTCTTGCAAATGTGATTGATTCAAGAGTTCAAGAGAAAAGGTTAGAGGAGATTCCAATAGTTCGAGAGTTCCCTGATGTTTTTCCTGCTGAATTGCCAGGATTACCTCCGGATAGAGAGGTAGAATTTCAAATTGAAGTAATGCCAGGAACTGCTCCAATTGCAATGGCACCTTATAGAATGGCTCCAAAAGAATTGCAAGAGTTAAAGAATCAATTGCGAAATTTGTTAGAAAAAGGATTTATTCGACCAAGTGTGTCACCTTGGGGAGCTCCGGTGTTATTTGTTAAAAAGAAGGATGGATCAATACGTCTCTGTTGATTATCGACAGCTTAATAAGGTGACCATTAAGAAACAAGTATCCCCTTCCGCGCATTGATGACTTGTTTGACCAACTAAAAGGAGCTTCGGTATTTTCGAAGATCGATCTACGTTCGGGTTATCATCAATTGAAGATCCAGGAGAAAGATATTTCGAAGACAGCTTTCCGAATGAGATATGGTCATTATGAATTCATCGTAATGCCATTCGGAGTAACGAATGCACCTGCTGCTTTCATGGATCTCATGAACAGGATTTTTCAGCCCTATCTGGACCAGTTTGTTGTTGTCTTTATTGATGACATGCTGGTGTACTCGAAATCCCATGAAGCACAGCACACATTTGAGGCTAGTGTTGCAAATTCTCAGGAATAAAAATCTCTATGCGAAATTGTCCAAATGTGAGTTCTGGTTTAAGGAAGTAATTTCTTGGGCATGTGATCTCGCAGTTGGGATTAGAGTAGACCCTCAGAAGGTTAAAGCTATAATGGATTGGGAAGTTCCTAAGAATGTCTGAAGTTCGGAGTTTTCTTTGACTTGCCGGTTTATCGAGATTCGTTAAGAATTTTTCGATGATTGTGCTGCCTCTAACAAAGCTAATGAGAAAGAATGTACCATTTGTTTGGACTTCTGAATGTCAAGAAAGCTTCGAAGCTTTAAAGAGAATTCTGACGGAAACTCCGATATTGGTTCAACCAGAATCTGGCAAGAATTTTGTAGTATACAGTGACGCATCCCATAACGGGTTGGGGTGTGTATTAATGCAAGAAGGAAAGGTGGTAGCGTATGCGTCGAGACAGTTGAAACCACATGAAAGGAATTACCCCACTCATGATTTAGAAATGGCTGCTGTAGTATTCGCTCTCAGGATTGGCGTCATTATCTTTATGGGGAGCGTTGTTACTATATACGGATCATAAGAGTCTGAAGTACCTGATGACTCAAAAAGAATTGAATTTGAGGCACGTAGATGGGTAGAGTTTTTAAAGGATTATGATGTGATAATTGACTATCATCCCGGAAAGGCTAATGTGTAGCAGATGCTCTGAGTAGAAAGACGTTGCAGCTTTACGAGCTATGGATGCAAGATTATCTTTAACGGGAGACGTGGTCTTTGTGCAGAATTAACCCTTAAACCAGTATGGTTGGAGCGGATAGGAGAATTGCAAAGTAAAGATGATGTGTTTGAAAAGATTGATCAAGTAAAGAACAAAGAGATTAAAAACTTTGAGATTAAGTCAGATGGAAATCTATATTGTAAAGGAAGAATTGTAATACCCGACAATGACGACTTGAAGAAAGAAATTTTATCAGAGGCTCATTGCAGTCCGTTAACGATGCACCCAGGTGGAACCAAGATGTATATGGATTTGAAGGATCGATTTTGGTGGTCAGGGATTAAGCGAAGCATCACAGAATTTGTGTCTAAGTGTTTGATATGTCAACAAGTCAAAGCCGAGCATCAAGTTCCATCAGGATTATTGCAACCGCTTTTCATTTCGCAATGGAAATGGGAAAATGTTACGATGGATTTTGTTTCGGGGTTACCCTTGACCCCGAACAAAAGAGAATCAATCTGGGTAATTGTTGATCGATTAACTAAGTCAGCGCATTTCCTTCCGGTGAGAACGGATTTCTCTATGGAAAAGTATGCAGAGCTGTATATTAGAGAAGTTATTAGATTACATGGAGTACCTGTTTCCATAATCTCTGATCGAGACCCTCGATTTACTTCTAGATTCTGGAAATCTTTACATGGAGCGTTGAGAACTCGTTTAAACTTTAGTACGGCTTTTCATCCTCATACTGATGAGCAATCAGAGAGAACTATTCAGATATTGGAAGATATGTTGAGAGCATGCGTAATGGAATTTAAAGGATCATGAGAAAAGTATTTACCGCTGGCAGAGTTCGCTTACAACAATAGTTATCAGTCTAGTATAAATGGCCCCATATGAAGCATTTATGGAAGAAATGTCGTACTCCATTAAATTGGTATGAACTCAAAGACCGAAGTGTTCTTGGTCCGGATTTAATTCAAGATGTAGAACAGAAAGTTCGAGAAATTCAGCATAACCTCAAAGTGGCCTCTGATCGGCAAAAGTCATATTCTGATCTTAAAAGGAAAGAAATTGAATTTCAAGTTGGAGATAAAGTGTTTTTAAAAGTGTCTCCATGGAAGAAGGTGTTGAGATTTGGTCGAAAGGAAATTGAGTCCTCGGTTTATTGGACCATATGAGATTGTAAAGAGAGTAGGACCTGTATCATATCAGCTAGCTTTACCACCTGAAATGGAAAAGATACATGATGTCTTTCATGTTTCAATGCTTCGAAGATATAGATCTGATCCCTCCCATATCGTAAATCCAGAAGAGATCGAGGTACAACCGGATATGACTTATGAGGAAGAACCGATTCAAATTTTAGCACATGAAGTTAAGCAATTGAGGAACAAGACTATCCTTTGGTCAAAGTGTTGTGGAGAAATCACAAAGTAGAAGAGCAACATGGGAACGTGAAGAAGATATGCGACATCATACCCTCATTTGTTCGTGCAATGAAAATTCGAGGACGAATTTTCTTAAGAGGAGAGATTTGTACATCCTCCATGCCGGGTTAGTGATTAATTTGCAAAGTTTCAACATTTGGTGATTGAAGTAGAATAATTATATAGTTTAAAAGAATGGTTAGTAAATATGAAATGGATGTAAGGACCAAATGGTCATTTGTAAGGAAGAAAATTATAATTAAAAAAATGTTATGGGATATATGAACCCACGTGGAGCATTAGGTTTCCAGAATTCTCTCATTTCTTCTTCCTCCTTTCTTATCTTCTTCTTTTCCTTCTCCAAACGTGGAGCTTGCAAGTAAAGGTAAGAATCTGAACCTTGGTAGTTTCTTTGATTTTTAAGATTGGAAATGAAAGTTTGGATGTTATATAAGCTAAAGGAAAGCTTATATGACATTAAAACAACAAGATAAGTGTTTTAGAGATAGATTTGGGAAATGAGTTTTTAGATGGAATTTTGATATGGATGAGTTTTTGAAGTTTGAATAAGATTTTGACTTGTCAATAAGTTAATTAAGAAGTATGAGGTAATAGAATTGAAATTAGAACAAGTTGGAATTTGAGTAAGATTCTTCAATTCTATATGGATGATTAGTTTCTTTAGCTTTAGAGGTATGGAATGGATAATAATTAGTTTAAGTAAGTGTATGAGAGCTAAGAGTATTAAAGGGAGTGAAATATGTATATTTGAGCTGAAAGGAAAGGATTTTCGAGCTCAAAATAGGATTTTCGGGTTAGGGGAATCGGTACCCATTCAAGGGGAACCGATACCCCCTCAACGAATATGAATTTCCAGAATGCTGGAGGGGAATCGATACCCCCAGGGGGGGACCGATTCCCCATGAAAAAAAAAGAAGAAAAGAAGAAAGACTAAGCTATTATTTCTTAAAAGGAAGCTATTAAAGCTTAAATTCAGACATAGACATTGATGATCATCTTGAAAATTATGTTTATGTAGATACCGGCCTACACGAGTTCGGGAACAATCTACAAGTAGAATCGACCGAGGAAAAGGCAAGAAGTATAGGTGAGTGCATATGCATAGCAAGATTATAGAAATATACTTCATTCTAGACTTGTGATAAGTCTAGATTTTATATCTTGGTACATGAGCGTATTCTGTATTATGAGACATGACATGAGTTCATATAAAATGCATTATATGACATGAATATGTGGGAAAAGTTATGAGCTATGTGAAAAGTAGAATTACATGTCTACGGATATATACTACTGAAATGTAAAAGCCCATGTTATGTAGATGAGAACTAGGTATAGTTGGCATGCCAAGGGTAGAGGGTCTACGCGGTCCTTCGGGACATAGTATATTCTTTGGAACATGTGAGGTCTTGAAAGACATACTTATCCTTAGTATATGTATATGATTCTTAAGGAATTCTATGTGGTCCTTATGGACATCATTATATGGCACTACGGTGCAATTCTACGCGGTCCTTCGGGATATATATATATTCTGTGGAACATGTGTGAAGTCTTGGAAAGACACATACTTGATCCCTAGTATATGTATATGATTCTTAAGTAATTATATGTGGTCTTTATGGACATCATTATATGGCACACGGTGCAATTCTACGCGGCACTTCGGTGCAATTATACGAGCTGTGGTGACACATAGTGCACAACCTCACATTACTCAGATACCTAGGTTCTCAATATGCTATCATGGGCCAATAAACTTATTAATACAGATTCATGAATGTTACAGTCATACGCTTACAGGTATGGATATTGATGATGTATACTACATTGATTAAGTACATGTTTACATCTCATATGATCATGACATTTTCATTACATTGCCTTGTTATTATTATTGCCTCACTAAGTCGATGACTTAGCGTGTGAGTGTTTCCACGTAGATCCGAGAAAATAGACGAGACAGGTGAAGCAGCTTGACAGCATTACTCCTGCAACCACCAGATCAGAAGCAACTTAATCAGTAGGTCATTTTGTTATGTAAATGGCAGTTGGCATGTAATTAAAGGGTTAAGTTGTGTATGCTCTGAACATTTTGATAAACTTATATTACAATATGTATATTATTGTATTTTCTTAATATAAGTTCAAATATTTTGCTATTATTTGTCAAGAGTTGTATTTTAAAGTCAATGTAGTATCTCTGACTCGTATCCGGGTCGGGTACGGGTTGGGGGTGTTACATTTTCTGTTCCACAAAAAAGGACAAAGAGGGGCAGCTGTAGACACTAATTTTCCAGCGCCACATGTCTCATCCCCGAAGACTCCTCCTGCAGCCAATTTTCATAACAACCAAATAGCGTTAGAAGTCTATTTTGTATAGGATTCTAAAAATAGTATGCTTTTTCCATTATAAATACATGTAATCCATATCATTATAACACACGAATGAGATACGAAATACAAGTAGAAATTACGACCAATCTTAGAGCGAAATCAGAGTTTTTTTCCTGTAAGTTTTCGAAGAGAAATACAAGGTAAATATAGTACCTTTTTCGAGTTTACGCTTGCATGCTTGTGTCTCATTACATTTTGTATTCGAAAAACACCAAAGAAAACGATTTTTTGCCGATGAACAGGGGCATTTTTCGGGATCTATTTTTATAGATCATGCCCCCGAGGCTTCTTTTCTTGAGAAAATACTTTGATTTTCGGAATGGGTGTGAAAAAAGGGTAATCTCACTCTTGGTCCCTCATTTATAAAGGATTTAATTCCACCCTGAAATCCAATTCATCCTCAAAGTGCTCCAAATTTGTCATTCGATTTTCTATTTTTACATTCTAGTCCATTTTTAGATTGAATTTCAATTTTCTTCTTATTTTATTTAATATTACATTATAGTATATATTTGTATTACTCATGTATATTATTTTATTTATTTCCTTTTGTGTTATGTATATACATGTATCATTATTATTTTATTATTTACTTATTTTATTTATGTTATATTATATATATATATATATATTTACGTTATTTCTTAATATTTTTTCTTTATATATTTTTTAGTTTACAAGATAATAGTATGTATTTCCTTTTTTACCTTTTTTCTCTTCGTTTTGTTTATTATTTTATTTTTATTTCTTTATTCATTGATTCATTTTTCCTATTTATTATTTATTTATCTTATTCCATTGTCTCTATTTTTTTATATATATTCCTTTTATTTTCATAATCTCCATATCAACTGTGTTGTTTACTTTTCGTCCATATTTGTTAGTATTTTTTTATCTATTCTTTATTTTTTCTTTATTTTCAATTTATCTCATCGTTTTTTTTTCCTAACACTTTTCTTGATTATTTAAGGGTTCATTTTCCAAACCTTAGAGGTGAGTAATTTGGATCGTCATTTTATCTTTTAATTTAACTTACAATTTTCTATAAATGATCGGTGGCGACTCCTAATCCATTTTCCTAAGTCGAAGCCCATTCTGGGGCCCAACCGAAAGACGGTTGCAACAGGGAGCATGGATACTTTAGAGCTTGTAAAAAAGCCATAATCACATAATCTTTCTTGTAGATTAACTCTAAAAGAGTTAGATTCATTCCCTTGAAGAGGTCGAAGCATTTCTATCACATGAAAATTCATGGGTGCTAGGAAAATTTGTTACCAACATTCCATTTGATGTTGCGAATTTTTTCTGTAGATCTACTACTAATCTTGGGTGATAAAAAGACCATTTTACATCCAACTAAAGTTTATCTCCCGAGTTGGCGAAAAGTTTACCCAAACAATATCTCGTTTTAACCAAAGCAATTACAAGTAAAAATTTTAATTTTAAATTACAAGTAAATGATGCGCTGCCCCCTTTAAGATTGAATTGATAGCCTCAATCAAGTTGGTTGTCATATGACCATATCGATATCAACCATTGTATTTTCTCCACATTTCTTTATTGATGGCTCTGATGTAATTGTATCATTGCTCATTTTTTCCTCGCAACTCTTGAAGCATAAACTCAAACCTTTGAGGTAAGAGTTCATAACTTAAGCATATGTACTAGTTAGTGTGAACTAGAAAAAATAAAATGAAATGATTAAGAAATCAAATTGAAAAAAGTAGCATACCCATATGTATAAGTAATTGGCGTCATCATTCTTTTATATTTTTCATGGTAGTTTGCAGTAATAGGCATCGTTTTAACCAAAGCAATTATAGGTAAAAGAACAAACTCAACAACCTCAAAGAAAAAGTGTCATTAGGAAGATCCAAAAGATGAGAAAAATATATTTTATATTATTATGTTTCTACAAGAAATAAGGATGAGAATAGAATGATGAAAGATGATCTAAACAACTTTCTTCATGTCATAAAATTGACTCTTATAATGGATTAATGTCATGAGAAGAGCAAGTTCTATACAAGATAATAAGTTAGAGAAATTATCCCATTACCTGAAGGTGCAAAGCTGATTGGTTATAATGAATATTGTAATCAAGATGAATGTAAATGGTAATGTGAAAAGTATAATGGATGTTTGCATACAAAGGATATACTCATAAAGTAGGCATTAATTTGTAGACTTTCTCTTTGATTTCATTAAAAGACTCTTTTAAGATAATCATGATACTTGCTCATATTTGATTTTGAGTCACTAAGTTGGATTTCAAAATTGTGTTTCTCAATGGTAACATTGATGAAATATTATATGGTGCAATTAGAAAATTGTGTCTGATAAACAAAATTAATGATATGCAAATTAAGAAAATCCATTTATAAGTTTAAGTATGACTCCATTAATTGTATAAAAAATTCCACCAAGTGATTATCTCGTTTGGCTTTGAGATGGATTTGGTTGATAAATTGTATATTATAAGTTCAGTGGCAATAAACCGAATAATATCCCTTATTTCTAAAGAAAAAAATAGTCTTGATCAGTGCCCTAAGATGATTTTGGAACTAAGGAAATGCAAAAATGTTCCTTTTACTTCAAAATAAATAAGTATTTAATGTATTCTCAGGTTTATACATATTCAGATACAACGTATGATTTTATGAAATTAAGCAGATATTTAAACAATTTGGGTATGAATCATTGGATAGCAACCAATTGATGCATACGATACATTTAACAAAAAATATTCATGCTCGCATATCGAAGGTCTACTAATAAGATCATCATGTTTATGAACTCCGTTTTTGGAATATGGATGTGAATTTTTTTCACATGAACTGCTAACTATGGATTGATGAGACCACTTGAGTTATTTTATGACAACTAAGTTGCAATCCTTTATTCCATATATAACAGAAACACCTTAAGTTTTAAGCACATAGGCATTGTGTATCTAGTTTTTAAAAAAATTTAAAGTGATTATGTGTTTATAGAGCATATTTGTACAAACTCATAATTGAGCGCTTACTAAGGAATTGTCACCCAAGTCTTTCATGAGCATACGACTCATGTGGTGTAATATCATTTAAGGATATTCAATTTTAGTGGGAGTTTGTATTTAATGCTTGTTGTTTTAAACACAATTTTAGTTACTTCAGTTTAATGATATTTATTTTAAGGTTATTTTCTGCAGAAATAAAATTTGTTTTAGTTTATCCACACTCTGGTTTTGGTAAAATTTGATCTCACTAATATTAAAAATGATCAGTTGGAAATAGACATGTATGATTCACATTGCATGTAATTTCCATGCTAGGCTCCATGATTGATCTATACCATTTGACTGTGTTTGTATACGTGACCATTGATGGGTCTAGTCATGATTGATATGACAAAGGTCATTTTGATACTATATGGATATAATTGATGGACAAAATTGTTATAGAATACCTATTGTATGATAATAAGCTTTGAGCTCATAAGGTTATACATATGTTGCCCAAGTGGGAGATTGTTAGATTAAAATCCATAAATATGAGCACATATTATAATGTATATTGTTATCGTAAATATGAATAATTAAGTGACCAATTATGTTATAAAGTCATAAGGTATTAGAATGTCATGGAAATAAAAGTGTAGATATTATTAAAGTTATATTTATAATTCGATGAGGGCAGAGTTATAAGTAGACAATAATTATTCTTAAATCAATTATATAAAAGGGTTATGAGCTCCTAACATAATAAGCCAAGGTAATCATGCATGCAGATGAAAACAAAACACAGTCGAAAAGGAGCCTGAATATGTACTCCGACAAGTGTTAGAGCTCAAAGTCGAGCCTAATCAGGAGGATCTACCCACCACCTGTCACGAGCAACCACTGCTTCAACTTCAAGAGGAGCTTCCTCAATCCACACAATTTGAGCTTGGAAAGAATGTGTATTTAGAGTTAGTCATATGAAAATTTAAGCTGAAGAAATAAAACATGAAAAAAGAGCATGCATTTGATGGTTATGTTATCAGAAAAATGTGCAATTTTTTTATATAAACTACCTAAAATGTGACATTATATTTGTGTTACTTGGATAACCTACATTAATAATTGAATAATCATTTTTTATTATAAATTAAAAATACATATCTTTTTTTAAAGGATTTAAACTCATATAATTTTAAAGGTTTAAATAAAAATAATGTCTAAATTATACTTAAAATTACTTTTGATGTCCAAAGAATTTTCATTAAATAGGTGTATAATGTTTTCTGTTCAACACTTTTTAATGCTTACAGTTAAAAAAATGTTAAAATACATACTAAGTTGTAAGCCTTCTCCAAATATACTTAATAGCCATTGAGTTAAAAATAACATAATTAACTTCTTTGGCCTAGGGAAAGGAAGTTCCCTCGGAAACATAGGAAATGTTTAGCAAAAGTTAATAAAGTATGAACTCGGGAAAAAAAACCCTTTCCCCTAAGTGACACTTTCGTCCATCTCTGTAAAATGAAAATCCAAGCTATAAACAAGTGGTGAAAATTCCGTCTGATGGAGCAACCCCAACAAGTGGTGATGTTTCATTTTCAAGCTAAGTCATTACGATTCGTTTCTCTGGTTTCATGCACTTGTTGTGTTTGATGTTTGACTTGAGTAAAGTTTTATGTTTATAAGGTTGTTTTTAGTTGCACTTCACCTGTTTGTGTTTATGTGTTGGGAAAATTTCCATAAAATAAAGAAGATATCGTTCATCAGTAACTCAGGTAGTTTCGTTGTTTGTGGAAAATATCCCAAGGGCATTTCATTGGAAGGGTCTATGGTTCTTATTCGCTCGATATGGGAATATCGTTGGTGCGTTCATTGTAAATAAGCTAAGTAGAAAAGGTAAGCGATTTGGATTTGTTAGGTTTGGAAGCAAGGTAGATGCAGAACGTGATAAGGAGAAGCTAAATGGTTTTGTTCTAAATGGTTTCAAATTATCGGTTCATTTTGAAAAGTCTAGAGGACTATCAAGAGTGGGAGGTCATAGAAACGCTGATATGGAGACAAGGAGATGCGGGGGTTTCATTCAAGCTGAATCATCTAAGGAGGCCTTTCTAAGGAACTTGAACCAAGAGCAGGAACAAATTAGTAATTTTTAGGCTAAAAATAAAGAAGAGGGAAGATTGGGTAGAAATGAGGTGAGTTCAGTGAAATGAATAAAAGGCTTTTGTAGAGAATGAGGTCTTGATGAAATTGAAAAGATGACTGGTAGGCAAGATGTCAACGGTTTGTAGCGTGAGGGAGATTAGTTTTCGTTTACATAAATGGGGATTGAAGAGCATCAAAGTCCAACGTATTGGAGGTAAATCATTTCTATTAAGCTTTTAAGATGATTCAGAGAGGGCGACCTGGATTTAGGTCTCGGGTGTCCCATTGTAATGTTGGAATCACATTACCCTTAAAAGGGTGGCGTTATGGGGAAATTTTGAATCTTAGGTGAGAATGCAGACCATTCCATTGTGAGAATATAACATTCTGATAACTACAAACCAAGATAATATGATCGATGAAACAGGGAGATAAAAATTGGAAACAATATTCACTTGGTTCGAGTATTGGAGATCGCATTTCGGATGATGTTGGAATATCGACTCAATGGGAATCAAACAAAAATTGAAGGGAGGTTCGAATGATCATAAGGAGATTCCATATGAGTTCAACGGAAGAGGATATTCTGGCGAGTCTTCGGCTAAGTTTGAGAGAACTGAAGAGGAAGGATACTGAATTAACTGTGTGTTGCTTTGGAATGAATTCAGAAGCAATTACACGAGAAATCAAGCCTTCTGAATGAATCAGATTGAGTGGTGGAGGAGATATTATGGCGGTTCATGATCCTTCTCGGACTGATGTCCTTTTTGAAGTTGATGCTAACAGAGTTAAAGGTTAATAGGGAAGGTTAAAGCTTCACTTGAGGAGCATGTTGAAATTAATCGAGATGCTGACAAGAATATCGAGAGTAGTACCTTGAATAGAGATGATGGTTTCAATATGGGTAGCGATTCTGTTTCTCTGCAACTAAGGTAGACCTGTATCATTTGCGGAGGACTCTTAAGGACATAAAGGGTCAGGAAGATTTTGTGACTGATGATTTGGACAATTTCTTTCCAAAAATTGAGCATTTGAGAAAAAACAAAAAATCAAAAAGGTATGGATATCTTCTGAAACTACAAAATCAAGTTATATCGGTTCCAAGTAGAAGAAAAGAGATCAAGCGTTTAAGAAGCTCAAATTGAAGATAAAAGATTTGGAGTCCTCATATTTATCAAGAATGTCATTATCTGATTCAGATTTTAAAGGTAGATGGTTGGTTGCATATAAAGAAGTCGAGAAAACTTTGGAGTTGGGTAAAAGCCTTGGTAACCAAATATCTTGCGAGGAGCAGGAGGTGGTGAAGGAATTAACATTGTTAGAAATGAATTAAGTTGCACTGAATCGTGTTAGGGTCCGATGGCAGTTAGTAGTGTTGTGATGATAATTCTCTATAGGTTTGTTAGACGTTTTTAGGAGGGAGCAATGTCTTTTGTTTGTTTCTTATTTTTGTAGGAGTTTAGAGTTGAAATGTTGTTGTCGTATGAGTGTGAAGATGAGATTTTAGTTGACTCTGACTTTTGTCAATTTTGGGTGGATTTTTCTTTATCAGTAATCATGATTGGTCGGAATCATAAGGAAAATGGTCTAATGTCTTGCTAGTGCTGGTTGTCTCGGCCATTCTTTTTCGTCTATTGCTGGTTGTTTAGCTTTTGTGAGGGAGATGAACAACCTTTTTGCTGTGATAGGAGTTGTTGGTCAAAGTGGTATTCCCCGAAGAGTATCCAATTGTTCTTCCTTCAATTTGATTGGTTGTTTGGTTGCTCAAAGTAGTTCAATGTTGTTATGTGCCTTGTGATCGAAATGGAGTGGCACATTGCATTGCACTTGATGGGGTGCGTAGAACCGATTACTTTCGGATTATTTCTGATGTTGGTTAATGTTGTGCATGCTTACGGTGCTGATTTTTTCGTATCTAGAGGGGGAAGTGTTGTGATGGTGCTAATCGATCTGGACGACCTCTACAGTTGATGGAGTCTTCGTTAGTTGCTCTGCTTGTTATGTTGGCCTTGTCATTGTCGGTTATGTCGATAACCAATCAAAATTTTGAGGTATGGTATGGAGTGTTTTTAGTTGAGTCAAGCAACTGTATTTTGTTGCTTCATCTAGATGATGTTAGCTTTGTTTTTTTCTGCTCGGTTTGTCTGTGTTGGTTCTAGAGATGATGTTTGCATTAAGTTTTTTAGAGTGTCATTGAAGGTGCTGCTGTTGCACAAGGCTATTGTTTGTTGTAGCGTTGAAATGTTCTCATCCTTGTCTTTGGTCTATGGGCTTCAAATTTGAAGGGGTATCTTCGTGTGTTTTGTGTTTTGTTTCGTTTGTATCGTTTGGAGTTGTATTTTGCTCCTAGTCAAGAGTACTTTTTTCCTCCACTTAAGTTTAGGGAGATTTTTAACGAGACTCTTGACTCAAGTTTTTTTTAATAAAAAACTTTATTTTGCAGAGCAAAAAAAAACACTGTTAAATGAAATGTATCACGTCATATTTAAAAAAGATTTTTTAAAATAATATTTTATTTTTCAAAAAATATAAACATGATATTTGTCACTTAACGATTTTTAACGGTAGACAACTGAAAGTATAACGAAAAAACATTAGACACCTATTTTTAACAAGTTCTTTAAACAACGAAAACTTATTTTGAGTATAATTTAGACAAATATTTTTATTTAAGTTAATTTTACATTAGTATTAAATTAATAAAAAATGAATAAATATATTACTGATATCTTATAATTTAGGTATTAACTTAAATATGGAAGAAAAAGTTTGACAATGATGGAATCAAATTGATCTGGAGAGGGAATTATTGAATGAAAAGTAAGTTGCCTTTACAGCCAAAGCATTCTGATTGAAGATTGATGTTTCAGAGAAAAATGATTATGTTACAAGTGTAGCGACAATGATCAGCTGCGAGGTTTTCTTATTGGATTTAAAATATAAATAATTAAATATCGATAATAAATTAATTTAATAAGATAAGACATTAATTTTTTAAATAAGATTAAAAATTAAATCTTAACGTTTACGAATAAAATAAATTAGACTAAGGGAATAACCCTCCTCTTTCCAGAATCAGATTCAAAATAATAGATTAGACTACAAGAAAATATAAATAAATAAAAAGGTGAAAATTTTTTAGAGAGACAAGGTTGGGGCCCGTGAGAAGTGAGTCGACGAAGACAAAACACGAAGGGCAAATGGAGAGGAGACCCTCCAAAGAGATTATCAGATGTAGGGTATAAAAAAAATATCTTATCTGATTAGTTTTACCGTAATATAACTTTAATATATAGTTATATTATTATTTTTTAACATTTTCAATAAAAAATTATCTAAAACATTAGTTTTTTTTACCTAAAACATTAATTTTTTTTCAACATTTCCGGTAATAAAATGTCAAATATTAACATTTTTCGGTAGAAAAAAAAATAATGTTTTAGGTAACGCTTTACCGGATATGTTAAACATTTTCGGTAAAAGCCCAATAATAACATTTTCGGTAGAAAAAATAATGTTTTAAGTTATTTTTTACCGGAAATGTTAAAAAAATAATAACATTTCCAATATCGTCTTTCTTTAGCCGTATATTATACTGTCGCACGTGAGATTTCCCCGTATCCGAATAATCTAATTCGATAATATGATGATACGATTTAAATATTCAATTATCTGATTCAAAAAATTTTAAATATCTGATTAAAAATTAGATAATCGAATCAAATATAAATCAATAAAATCTCAATTTCGAATTATTCAGATATACAAAAAGTAATGGGTCTTTTGTCCTAAACCCAGTAACTCTATATTTCATGGAAAACTTTTCCAAATCTCAGCCTGCAATAATAACTGGGCCGTTAGTTTTCACTTTAAAACAATCCCAGCCTACAATGATAATGGGCTGTTAGGATTAGGGAAGGCAATTCAACCCGAACCCGATGGTTCCGACCCGATCAGGTCGGATTTTTTTAAAAAATTTTGAGGTCGGGTCTGGTTTTTTTTAAATGCACTGTTTGGGTTGAGTTTAGGGTGAAAAAAAACCCGACCCGACCCGACCCGAAAAATATATATGATTTTACATATATATTTAGGGATAATTACTATATTACCCATCTATATATAATTTTTTTTTCAATTAAATCACTGTTTTTATTGAATAAAAAAATATTTTTTAATTATTTCGGGTCGGGTCGGGTTTCTAAGTCATATATTCGGGTCGGGTCACGAGTGGAGGACCCTTTCTTCTCGGGTCGGGTGACCCAAAAACCCGATCTGACCCGACCCATTGCCATCCCTAGTTAGGATGATTATATTTAGAGTAAAGTATATAAATAGTCCTCAAATTTTAGGTGTTTACATTTTGATCATTCAACTTTTAAAACTTACAATACAATTATAGAACATTCAATTATTTTTCAATAAGATCCTCTCATTTCTTCCCGTTAAGTTTTACTGAGGTGACCCTTAACTAGCGTTATCTTCTTCTCCTCCATATTTAGCCTTTGAATAGAGTTGCAGTGTCTGTATGAATGAAAAAATTTGTACTATAACCATGGAAATGCATTGAGATTTCCTCCGTTGAATCCTTTAACATCAACAAGGAACAATTCAAAACAAACACAGAATCAAAAGTTCACGGCTTTCGATCTGTGACGGATCCAAAAATTTAAGAATGAGGATCCAAAATTTTAATTTTCTTATCTTAAAAATAATGGGTATGCAAAAATTGTAATTTTTTTTAAGAAGATGACGATTCGATGTCGCTTGGGTTCTGGGATGGGAAGGGGTTTGTTTTCGAATCCCTCAAAGTGGATACAAAGATTCCATGGGCGCAGAAGATTATTTCCTATTTTAACTCTTCATCTTAATGCAATTCAATTCAAAAATTTATATACCCTTCATCCAAACTCAAACATAAAATTATCTTATTACCCTTAAGTCGTGTCGAAAATTTTAACCTTTCACCTAAATCCGACATGATCTCATTCTATTTATAACTTGAACTCAAACTTAACTAAAAAAATTCTATCAAATTAGATCGGATTAAAATTATTGATTTTAAATTAAATTATGATTCCTAATTTAATGCCTTTAAAAAGAAATTAATTAATCATATAGATTTTTGACATTCAATTGAATTAACTAAATGATTTGACTATTTTTATGGTTAGTTATTGTAAGTTGTTATTGTCCCACAAACTATAATTTTACCAATAAAATTTATTTTAAAAGTTTCATGAAAATTCGACTTAGTTTTATTTCATATATTATTTTCATCAGCAAATAATAATTGGACTTTGGCTATTTATCCCCGTTTCTTTGGAATCCAATAGTTTTGCTTCACAGACCCGCTTTTCCGATTCTAAGATAAACAGGAAAATTAACCAGTTTAGGTCCACCATCGTCACCCCAAGCACGCTTGAAGTCCTCAACCACATCCTCGCTCAAAAGCTCCACCCCCTCCTCCTTGGCCTTCTGGTACGCCGACCACGATCTCAAGTAAATAAATACTCCTCCAACCCCATCGTCCTCTCATTCCCCAACTCAAACGGTCCCGTGTTACCATCCCCATCCACGCCCTCAAACGGAAAATCAATCGATTTGTACTTATCATCCACCAGCTTCCGCTGCGGATCCCAGTACGGGTTCTCGTAAAACCCTTTCAAAACCTTGTCGACGGACTCGTCGACTTCAGGTGTGGTGTAGCACCACGCGGCGATGATCCCATGTGGTTTCTTGAGTACCCATTTCACCTGTTGGTAAAACACCGGGAGGTCGAACCAGTGCAAGGCTTGAGCCACCGTCACTAAATCCACACTCGATTCAGCACCCACTTTTTGCTCGAGCTCCGAATACGACATCGTCGGAGAGGTGTCATGGTATCGGATGTTGGGGAGTTTCGTTGCGAATTCGAGCTGTTTGGAGCTCGTATCTGTTGCGATGACGGACCTGTAAATCTCGGCCAAAGATCGGGCGGCCTGACCGCTGCCGGTGCCGACGTCCCAGACGAGATCATGGTGGGGAGTCTTGGAGGCAATGAACTGGAATAATTGCGGTGGGTAGCTTGGGCGAGCTTGTGCATATTGCTTTGCCTGCTTGATGAACAATTTGCCATTGTTGTTTACTCTTTCTATTGATAAATGATGAGGGACCGATCCTCTCTTTTCTTATATATGTTTGGACTGTACTTGATCTCCAAGGGAAGAAGGAAGGACCGTAGAAAAAGAAAACACGGAACAACTGGTGAAGCGGTAACTTGGGCTTGCCAAGTTTGACCTATTCAACTTCAAATCTTATATATAATCCATCTCTATCATTATAACTTTTGCACAATTCTAAGGATTAAATTAAAAATAATACTTAAACTACGTTAGTATCTAAATAATTTTGTGGTTATTAGATACTTAAATTATTATATGTAACCATTTTAAGTATCTTAATTATTTTTTTTGTCAAAACAAGTCTCTAAACTATATTTTTCTGTTTTAAGCCCTTAAAATTTTTTGTCGGAATAAGTACCTAATTTTATATTACGTGTCAATATCTTATTGGTTAAAAATATTTTCTAACAGAAAAAATATCAGGACTCAAAATAATTAAATAAATAGTTTAAATTCCTAATTTGACCGAAAATTAGTTTAATTACCTAAAGAAAAAAAGGAATATTTTAGTTACTTATTTTTAATTCTAATATAAGTTGTTAAAAAGAGTTAATTATTTAAGAGTTCTCCAAATTATAATTTCATTTTATATTAATCACTAAAGTTTAAAATATTTTATTTTAATCTTAAATTAGGGATGGGCAAAACTCTTTTCGACTTGAACAAACTGATTTTCTTTAATTTCGAGTTATTTGTGTTGAGCTATTCGAGTCAAATTGGATTTTAATTTTGGTTTTGACTTCGATTCGAATTTACCAATTTGAAAACCCAAAAAATTGAATTTGACAGTTTACCATTTAGTTAATCTTCAATTCCTCCTTCATTTTAAGTATATTTTTTACCAAATTTAAAACATGTACTTCTAAATTATTTTAGAATATGTATGCATCTTCAATTCCTCTTTTTTAAATCCAAAATTCTTATTTTTCAATTTAGTCTTTTAACTTTGCATGATTTCTTTAATTACTCTTTCGTAATAAGCCCATTTTCGACAAAAAATAAATCACATGCTCTAATGACACTATAGAATACCTATGTAACTTCAGTTCCTATTATTAGTAACAATTGTATTATTTTTTTTAATTTAGTCATATTTTGATCAATTGTTTGACTTTTCGTCCAACAATTCATTTGATTCCTTTATACTCTCATCAATATTTTTTCTCAAAATTATCTTATTTAAAAATAACATTATAAATACATTTTATAATTTGAGATGTTATTTGATTTATTAAATAACATTACAAATCTTAATTACACGTTGAAAAAGAATATGAAGAAAATATATCTTATGTGATAAGCGAAAGTCATTTAAATTAAAACTATATACTAATATTATAAAAGAATTGTAATTAATTTTAAATAAAACCTCAAAAAATCAAGTCCAAAAAAATTCAAATCATAAAATATGACTCATTAATTCGATTAACTTGAAATTTTTTATTTTAACTCGATCAAATATTCACCGTATCTTAGACAAGTAAAAATCTCAATAAAACATTTCAGCTAATGAGAATCAAACCTCGAGTTACAAAATTCCTATACCAGCCATGTTTGTTATGAAATTGAGAATTACTTTGGCTGACGTAAGTGATGACACAATACTTATTCTTCCGTATTATATTTAGATGTCTACGTTCATTTTATCTCCACTATTTTTTCTTTTATGGAGTAGTATTTTAGTAGGACATTAAGCGTTCGTTTGGTTTTAGAAAATATTTTATATTTTTATTTTTTGTTTCTATTTTTAGAAAATAGTTTTTATTTTTAATTTTTTGAAAATTAAAAATCATGTTTGGTTAATATAAATAAAAACTTGAAATCAAAACTAAAATATTAAAACTATATTTGATATCTAATTTTTTTAAAATAGAAATAAAAAGAATAGTTATTAAATAATTAAATTATATTATAATGATTATCAATCATTACACAAATTTAATATATGAGTTATACAAATATAAAACAATAAAGTTGGTAAGAAATTTCATAACACAAACTTTATTTTAGTTTATAATAAGAATATAATGTTAATGAATATTAGACATTAATTAAGTTTTAAAAATACACAAAAGTATTGTTATAAGTAATAGCACACAAAAGTGTCATTAACATAAAAAAAATATGTTTAAGACCCTCAAACTTCTGGGAAAAATAATTAGTGTAATCCCTGAACTGTTCTTTTGCACCAATTGTGGCCGTTAAACTTAGAAAAAAATAATCTAACCTTTTGAACAATCAAATCAAATATTGATTGTCACAACGTTTATATGACATTTCATAAACTTACAT
Organism: Hibiscus syriacus; assembly: GCF_006381635.1. Taxonomy (NCBI): domain Eukaryota; kingdom Viridiplantae; phylum Streptophyta; class Magnoliopsida; order Malvales; family Malvaceae; genus Hibiscus; species Hibiscus syriacus. Next base: position 3,884,513 of record NW_024061783.1, read on the forward strand.
GGCAATCTACAATACTGTTGTGAAAGTTTATGATATTGTTTTGATAATACTCGATAGAAGATGATTTGGTAGATGAACTTAATTGATTATTTTAGAAAGTTTGAAAACTTATCAATTTAAAAAAAAGAAAATTTTATTTAAATTAAAAATATAAAATATAAACAATTATTAAGATATTCAATAAAATAAATATAAAAATATTATAGAATTAAATTATTAAAAAATTAATTTAAGGATTACATTGAGTGTAAAAAAGTTTAGGGACCATATTGATTTTTTTTCAAAAGTTTGAGGGTTTCAGATACTATTAAATCAAAAAAATTAATATTATAATGATTTAAATATGGGTAAGTTAAGTTAAAAATCTAGATATAATGTTTCCTTATTGTTTGAATTTTCAAAACAATTTTAATAAAAATACTAAAATTAACTTTTTTATGTTTTCATATTTTCACTTACTTTTTTTTTTATTTTCTAATTTTACAATTTTTCTTGAACATTTTCTATTTTCTGTAAAAATAAAACCAAAATAACCTATATTTTTTTAAAACCAAACGTACCTAATATTCTAAAAAATTAATTAAATATGTAAGATTTGACAAGGTTGGTAATGATCCGTACCATTTCATTCCACGTGGCACTATATTTAAATAAATTTTTTTTAATAATTAATATTTATAATATGATATATGTTTATAATTTTTAAATTTTTTAAAAAATAACCTTATATACGTAAATAATCGAATTTAAAACTTAAAAGAAAAAAACACTCCACACTACATAAGTTTTAAATATATTATTGAACTCTTAACAAATGGTTTAGACTCTGAAAAAGGGTGTTAAACGGGTCAAACTTGGCAATGGGCAGCTGAAGCTTCACTAGATGTGCCTTTTGGTTTTGGGTAGATGGGGTACACAATATTCTTTCTTATGGTTCAATGAATTAACCCACCGTACCATTTGCTTCTGCTTTTCTGAACCTATAAATAACTAAGAAAACAGACAAGTGGTCACTCCTCATTCATCAAACCAAAGCAAAGAGATAAGGAAAACGAAAAACGATGGCAAATTCGTTCATCAAGCAATATGCAGGAGCTCCACCAAGCTACCAGGCAAAGCAGTATGCACAAGGTCGCCCAAGCTACCCACCACAACTATTCCAGTTCATTGCCTCCAAGACTCCCGACCACGATCTTGCCTGGGATGTCGGCACCGGCACCGGCCAGGCCGCTCGATCATTGGCCGAGATATACAAGAATGTCATAGCGACTGATATGAGCCCCAAACAGCTCGAATTCGCACCGAAACTCCCCAACATCCGATACCAGGAAACCTCTCCAACGATGTCGTATTCGGAGCTCGAGCAAAAAGTGGGAGCAGAATCGAGTGTGGATTTGGTGACCGTGGCTCAAGCCATGCACTGGTTCGACCTCCCTGTGTTTTACCAACAGGTGAAATGGATACTCAAGAAACCTCATGGGGTCATCGCTGCATGGTGCTACACCACCCCACAAGTCAACGAGTCCATGGACAAGCTCCTTGAATCATTTTACGAGAACTCGTACTGGGACTCGCCACGGAATATGGTGGACGATAAGTATAAATCGATCGATTTTCCGTTCGAGGCCGTTGATGGAACGGCAAACACCGGACCATTTGAGTTCGTGAATGAGAGAACCATGAGTTTGGAGGAGTATTTTAGTTACCTGAGATCTTGGTCGGCGTATCAGAAGGCTAAGGAGAAGGGCGTGGAGCTTTTGAGTGAGGATGGTTCAAGACTTCAAGCGTGCATGGGTGAAGATGGGAACCATGGCCCTAAACTGGTTAATTTCCCCATTTATCTTAAAATCGGAAAAGTAGGTATGTGAAACAAAAGTCGCACCCTATAACATAAAATCCTAAATCGTTTCAGCATCGAAACTCTCTAGTTCCAATCAGCCTGAACTGCATGATTCTTTCGACACTTATTGCAAATCCATTTCTTTTAACTATGTTTTACTGCTCAACAAATTAAACTTGAAGCTCCACAAGCTGAATGGATATAGATATTTTATTGGTATACCAAGCAATACTACAAAGCAAAGACATTTTATTTCAGAACAAAATATCATGTCCTGTTACAGTAAAACGATTCAGATTGCAAGGTAAATGGACATAAATGGAAACCCTTCAAGTAATGGAAGAATTTTGTACCATAGACCGTCGTGATCAGAGTAGCCGTTGAAAGCCTCTAATCATTTCAGTGCACTGCAACAATGAAAGACCTCGTTACAAAATTGAATCAAAGGCATTGCAAACTAAAAGAAATGAATCACACACACACACACACACACACATATATATATATACATGCAGTGATATAATATCATAAAGGAAAGAGGGTACAAAAGGGAGCTTACTCGTATAAATAGAAAGCAATACCCAGAATTATACACAGCAGAATAATGTCAATGCAGAAATTCCGACTGGATCTTATCTGCCAAAAAAGAATGTCTAATTTATCCTGGAAATTTAGATGGGAGGAATTTGACAGATGAAACAATCATTTGTATGATTACCTCGGTAATGGCTTGCTTCAGTCTGACATTATTCTTTCGAAGCTCCAATGCCGTCTGGTCAACCTGTAAAATAACCATATTAACATTAAGTGATACATTTTATGAATCCTCTCCATGATGTTTGATTAACTGATTCTAAGGCTAAACTAATGAGACATGGAAATTAAAACAAAATCTCTCACCTTTGTATCTATCTCATCCATCAGAGGAACTTGTCTGTCTAATTCCTGAACATATCGAAAAATAAATGATTTAATCTATTCTTGCTCCTAAATATCATGACCAAACCAAAAACTATACACATACTAACAAACCTCATTCATGTCAAGAGCTATATTTTTCAGTGCATTCAAACCTTCTGATATCGCATCAAGTCCTTCATCCTGCATTCATGTTAATGCATAAAGATATCAGAGACTACTCTGGATTGCAGAGTGGATATTAAAGATGAAATAACAACAATCTTACATGCCTGTTTCATTTTCCTCATTTCATATTCGTTTCTAAATTGGTCCGATTCTTCCGATTGTTCATAAAAATCACTAGAGAAACACTCCTCTGAAAGTCCGATAATGGAAAGTAACCAAAGATCAATTTTAGAATGCACTTAAGGTAACTTTAACTTGAGGGATAAGCATTACCCTAAATTACCTGACGAGTCAAATTTGATATTTTGGTTCAATGATGAAGTCCCCCATCCACCGATCTGGTTCATAGAAGGTGTAGATCCATCTGGAATGGCTTTAATCCGTTCAATAATCGCTAGTACCAGTTCGAAGCGAGTTTCTAGCTCCTCTTTGGAAAGTCCCTTGACCTATAATTAGAAACCAATAGCATATTCAATAGAAGTCCATTGTCAACCTTATGTAGACTTGAGTTACCATAATCAGTCAGGAATTCAAGACAATGCTTAACATTATTTAACATTGGCAAATCCAATGCCTAAGCTTTCTTTTACTAGTAATCCAAGAATTTTTTTCACGGGAGCAGCATGACCCACTAGCTGATTCATATCATTGAATTTGAATTGCAACAGAGAAATCCAATGATTTTGATTACTCAAAAGGCTGAAAAAATAAATAGAATTATACCTTCTTTTTAGCCAATTTTTGAAGCTTAGGGACTTCTTCCATCAATTTAGCCTTTGTCCGACGAACCTCAGCGTTCAATGCCACCGCCGTTGCTCTACTCTTCTCCGTAGAAACCTTCTCAGCTTTCTGCATGTTTCATTTCAATAGCATGTTCTTTCTTTAAAACAAATCACCGTTTGAAAAGAAAACAATAGAAGAGATTAGGAAAAAGGAAACGAACCTCGATAGTCCTATCGATATCGGCGTCGACGGTAGCGTAGAGGCGAGAAAAGGCATCATCGGAAGAGGCACTGGCTTCGCGATGGTTCTCGGGATCGTACTTTTCGTATTTCTTGCAGATTTCGTCGATTCGGAAAAGTATATCAACCACCGTCATTTTAAACTATCAGTTTTTGGGAAGTACCAAAGTGGAATGATGAAAGAAATAGGAGAAAATGAGAAAAGGATTTGGTTTTTCTTTTACCGATTCAAGCTCCATGAATTGTTATGTTTGCATGTAGTGTTTCTAATTTTGGAGGGGAAATTCATGGTGGAGCGGATACATGGGTATGAGAACTGAAAACTGATGCAACAGCTCAAATTCTACTACTATGGTTTAGTAGCGGACCACGAGGCTTCATTTTCGCCGCCGCCCGCTGCCGGAGTTGGAGTTGATCGAATCCGACTTTCACACTCGTTTTCAAAATGTTAACGTACAACAAGAAAATGTACGATTAATGAATACTTTCAACCATTTGAAAAACATAAAAAGTACTCGAAAAATTACTTAGAAACTTTGATAAACCATTAGAAATTTTAGATACTTATTATATAGTAATTTTAAATGTATGTTTAAATTTTTATTATTTGTTGAAAATTGTGTACTTAAAAAGTTTGATAGTGATTAAAAATTATAGATATTTACTAAAAGAATTGACATTACAATAAGATAAAAAAAAGTTAAAGATATCATTTTATTGAGTCAGTCGAATCAATGAAATAGTCGAGAATGGTGAATTGACAATTAAAACATTGATGGAAGCTTTTTTCAAGAGAATGAAAATTTGACACGAATAATTTTAAAGTGGTTCAACTTCTTCAATGAAGTCTACATTCACTACCTTAGCTTCCACACTAGGATTTCAACAAATTCAATAATTTGTTCAAAACTTTTAGGACAAGGTATAACCTACAACACACTTAGACTTATATCCCATGTTTCAAGTGTACAACTCTCCTAAAAAGAAATTACAAACAGAAAGCTTAGAAAACCTCACTAAGAATATGTTTGCATAATTCAAGAACAAAGAAGAAAACTAAACAAATGAAATAAATAAGTACAAAAGTGTTCTTTGAAAGCAAAAAGAATATTGGAGAAAGTTGACTTGATTTTTGGCTCAATGTGATTGCATTTGGCTTTCTCTATAATTTTTTGTCTTCATATATGACTTAGAATTTTTTTTATATCATCTTTATTCAATTCTAGTTTTTTGGGTTGTTATGTTAGTTAATAGAGCTGTTGAGATGAAATTTCCTGTAATAAATGCTGCCCAGACGCCTTGAGTACAGGTACTCGGACTTGGAGTATCAATACTGCATTAATTACAAAAATCTAGTAATTGCTGAGAGAGGAGTATCAATACTCTAATTAGAGTATCGATACTCAAAGAGTATTGGCACCAAAATAGCACACCGAAATTTTAATTTGTTAAAAACCTTAAGTATCGATACTCCGATTGGGAGTATTGATACTTCAGTGCATTTTTAGGCTATTAGTATTGATACTGGTATCGATACCATATGAATAGTATCGATACTACATGGTTAAAAATTGATTTTTAACTCAATTAAAATTTGAAACCTTTTGTAAAAAATGTTTGAAAATTAATTCCAGTATATGACTTGATTTTTGAAAAGAGTAAGGAGTTAAAATGAAGTTTTTGACTTTTAAAAGAAAATTTATATTCGAATGGTTGAATCAAATATAAGCTTGAAAATCAATTAAAAGTAATCTTAAAATTTCTTTAAAATAAAATTTACTTTTTGATATATCAAAATCTCAAAACATGGTTCAACAATCTCCTTTTTTTATATAACAAAACCTTTGAAATTTTTAAGATTTTCTTGAAATGACTACTCCCATTACTCTAACATTTATCTCCATTTTTGATAAATAAAAAAGTTTAAACAATATATAAATACAAGTTTTGAAGATCATATATGCCAAAAGAGGTTAGTCAACATAAATAATATTCTTAAGCAATAAACATGGTCATAATATAAAAATAAGAAAGTGTCAAATATTAGAAACCGTAACTCATAATATGCACCGAAATATCCATAAAAACATAAATATTAATCATCCAAAGACATAAAATATCTAAATCCAAAGACAACCAAATATCCAAACATCAAAATATCAAAGTATGAAAACACAATATCCAAAAATCATAAAACAATCCAAATAGCCAAAATAGAAAGCACAAATCGAATCCAAATGCAACCAACAACACAGTAGCAATCAATCATTCGAGGACGGAGAAGGTGGATCGACATTCGATGACGAGGCATGGAAAGACGAGAAGTCATGAGCAAGAGCCTCAACTCTACTCGACATCATGTCGATCCGCGTCGACAAAGTGTCAAACCGAGCATGATAATCGTGCCTCGAATCCATATACATCGATTTTAGGCTGAACTGCTGAAAGGAAAATGCCAAAATATGAGACTCCATAGCCAACTATCTAGAAGCAATCTCTGATACCTAATTCCCTAAGGCAGAGAAGTGAGACTCTATGGTAGCATACCATATATCCATCGCCTCCATGAAGGTCTGAAAGTAAGGAGAAGTCATACTCACATCCTCACCACCGACTTGAAGAGGACCAACATGAATGTGGTACACCATATCATCAACATCACGTATGGGATCATCGTTCTAAGGTTGAGCTGCTCTAAAGAAATAACCAATAGCTTGAATCCCTTTTCGTTTCCACTTATTTCGACTTCTTCCCATCTCGATTTTTGAAGAGATTTTAGGTCAATGAAGAAGGTCAAAGGAATAAAAAGATCATGGGAAACATTAATATTAGTTGTGACGAAAATATGGCTCAAAAGGCAACAATAAACTAAAGATTCGACTCATTTAGAAGGAATCTTGTTGACAGTGTCAACAAGCTCCCCAAACACTATCTGAGCAAAGATTATCCTCTTATTATTTTGGAATCAATGAAGCCACCAAATGTTGATGTCGAGGATGGTGGATAATTTACTTCCAGATTGTCAAAACTACCAAGAGATAATCAATGAAGGAAACGCTCATAAATGTCAAGGAGACTAACACTCGAGTTGGTTTAAAGGGAAGTAATAATGACGCCACACTCATTATCAATCCCAACTAGTTCTAGACCAAGTTCTATAGCTATGGTCGAAGCATCAATAGTGATGAATTTCCCTATAAGATAAGGGTAAATACTCTCAGTATGGGTTCTAGCTTCATTCTAGAGACAGACTGTATTAGAATAGAAAACGTGTATAAAATGCTGGTAGACAACAAGTTTGATTTTGAAAGTATTGCCTAATTTCCACTCAAAATCATCTGAATAACGATGACAAAGATTGGGCGACTAGGTTCGTTAATAGACGAGTTTTGGATAGTTAGCTCATTTTGGTCCGGATTCAGATTAGGAATAGAATTGAGATGAGGTACTCGAGAAGGTTGATCTCGAGAAGTACGGAAACGTTTAGACATTTTTAGGAAATCAGAATAAAGAGAACTGCAAAATAAAGCAATGTACATGTATGCTAACATCAATTCCCAAAACTCAAAATGAGTCAGCAATATTTAAGGCATTTGAGATCAAATGGAAAATAAAAATAATGGTCTTGAAATATATAAATGTGTGTGTGCATATATATATATATATATATATATATATATATATATATAAGAATGTTAATATATATATATATATATATATATAAGGTATGTAAATAAAAACATATATATATATATATATATAAATATGTATGTATAAAAAAATTTAAATTATAAGTGCAAACATAAATGTATATATATAAGTTATATATATACTAAAGAAACAAACAAATAATATAAAAATATATACAATGTAAAATTTGAATTGTTTTAATAAATTCAAATTTCTAATAAAATATAACAAAAAATTATAAATTAATAGTAAAAATCTATAGGTAATGATGCGAAAATGTTGTGTTTGACAAACCCATACATTAATTTGAAGTAATCTAGCATATAAAAAATCTTAAATTTGAAAATAAAAAATAGGGTTTTAGAAAAGTTTTACTCAAAATCCGACTAGGGGTATCGATACTGTAATATGAGTATCAATACTTCATGGCATAAAAAGAGAATATTGATATAGCAGTATCGATACCATATCAATGCCACAAGAACAATATCGGTATTATATGAACAATATCGGTATTATATGAATGATATTGGTATTGTATGAACAATATTGATACCAAATGCACCAAATGGTTAAAATTTTTAGCAAATAAGTCCAAATAAGTCATTTTTATCACAAATTAAACACATACAACACATATGACCATTTGAGACATAAAATTATGACCAAACATTCATTCATCCATATAAGGTTTAACAACAAAAACACCTATGAATGCTAAAGTTGCATGAATTTCTAGTTAAAGTGCACTAAAAGGTCAAAAGTCATAATGCATACTTTAGGGCATAAAAATGGTATAGAGAACTTTAAATAAACAATGAAAACATGTTCAAGTAATCAAATGTACATTTAGGCATACTTTGAACATTTTATTAATTTTAATGAAAAATCCTAACTTACCCTAACTAATTGCATAGCAGACATCAAAGAAACCATTTAGCATGTCTTTTTCATAAAATCACAAAAGTGCATAAATATTTAAACACAAAGGCAATGTAGGTTTTTAAGCCTAATTCTCTTCTAAGTGCCCAAAATCTTTCCTTATCTAAAGGTTTTGTAAAGATATCTGCTACTTGATGCAAAGTGTCTACATATTCAAGAATTATATCTTCCTTGGAGACATGATCTCTAATGAAATGATGTATAATATCAATATGCTTATTCCTAGAATGTTGTATGGGATTTTTGGTGAGACAAACAACATTACTATTGTCACATTTGATAGGAATAGTACCTACATCAATTTCATAGTATATTAGTTGTCGTTTCATCCATAAAACTTGAACATAACAATTATCAGTCGAAATGTATTTCACCTCAGTGGTTGATAATGTTACACTATTTTATTTCTTTGAAAACCATGAAATAAACATATTACCTAAAAAGAGGTGTTTTTTCTATCTAATTTACAACCTCCATAATTTGCATCCGAGAAGGCATGCAAGCTAAAGTTAGAGTCGCTAGGATACCAAAGTCATGTACTAGGAGTGTCTCTAAAGTATATAAAGATTATATTAATGGATTGTAAATATGATTCATTAGGACATGATTGAAGTCTAGATCATAAGCAAATACTAAACATAATGTTCGGTCTACTTGCAGTAAGATAAATGAATGATTCAATCATAGACCTATAAAGTTTAACATCTACACACTTACCTTTCTCATCCTTGTCAAGCTTTGTAGATGAGCTCATAAGAGTGACTTGGGGTTTCACATCCTCTAATTTGAATTTCTTGAACATATATTTGATGTAATGTGCTTGATTGATAAAGATGTCATCTTTCATTTGCTTGATTTGGAGTCTCAAGAAAAATGAGAGATCCCCATCTCAAACTCACCTTGAATTAAATTAGCAAATTCTTGGCAAATATTATTATTAGTAGATCCAAAAATAATATCATCAATATAAACTTGAACCACTAATAAATCTTTACCTTTATTTTTTTTTATAAATATGGTACTGTTAACCTTCCCTTTTGAAAAAACATTTTTCAACAAGAAAATTTGACAAACTTTCATACCAAGCTTTAAGAGCTTGTTTTAAACCATATAAATTTTTTCTCAATTTAAAAATGTGATGTAGAAATTTTGAATCATTAAAACCTGGAGGTTGTTCCACATACATTTCATCTTTTATAAAACCATTTAGAAAAGAACTTTTAACATCCATTTGATATAAAGTAAAACCATGATAACATGTAAATATTAATGACATTCAAATTGCCTTATCCTAGATATGGGAGAATAAGTTTCACCAAAAAATATTCATTCTTCTTAAGTATATCCTTGAGCAAAAAGTCTAACCTTGTTCCTCACTATGTTAGCACTTTCATCTAATTTGTTCCTAAATACCCATTTAGTACCTATAGTAGATTTCTCACTAGGCCTTTCAACTAATGTTCATACTTGACTCCTCTTAAATTGATTTAATTCATCTTGCATAGCCAATATCCAAAATTCATCATTTAATGCTTCTTTGATATTCTTAGGCTCTATGCATCAGATAAATGCAACAAAATTACAAATACTTCTAAGATAGAATCTAATAGTTACCCCTTTGGATTGATCACCAAAAATCTCACCATCCTTGACATAGTTGCACTCCCTTGTGCATGACTTCTATTTCCTCTAGAATTATCTCCTCAAGATCATCTTGTGTTTGTTCTTGCATATCCTCTTTAGATGATAGTTCACCAACATCATTTGATATCATAATACCTACATCATATTCCATACAAAAATCATTCCTTGGAAGTGGCTATCATAGAAAACAACATGAATTGTAACGCCCCAACTTTGGGGATCAAAATAGCAATTTTATTTTTTCTCCAAACGAGCAATTTTACTTGGGTTTTAGTGGGTTTTTATCAAATCAAACATTTTGGTTCGTTTTAGTGGATTTAAGTGTTAGAAAGTATCCTAAACTCTAATACAAGCTTTTAAATGAGTTAGTAATTCAATTATGTTATATGTATTTGTATAAGAGGTGGGAGAAATATTTAAGGTCAAAGGGAAGGAAACGTTGCACCTTGGGTGATTAGACGGAGTTTCCAGCAGCTAGGAAACTAAGGTAACGTATTTACAACTCTTTCATGCCATTTTTGGGTCATTAGAAATGTATTTTAGTTTCTAAGTTGAGTTATAAAGCTTGTATGAGCATCCATGGTAGATTCCACGCTTTGGTATTTTTAACATGTTCTAAAGCCTTCTTTAGAGTAGTTTAACACTTAGGAACCTCAATAGGGCTATTAAAGTAGTTTAAAGAGCCAAATCAGTGCCTAATTAAGACATTTTGGTCCCCGAGTATCAGTACTGGAAGAACAGTACCGATATTGTTCTTCGGATATTAACACAAAGATGTTTTTGGGAAGGGAGGTATTGATACCCCTTCATAGGGTATCGATAATGATGGCCTAGTATCGATACTCACAGGGTAGTATCGATACCGTGCAAACTTAGCAAATTCTAGTAAGTAATTTTGGTACTAATACTCATGGGAGTATCGATACCAAGGGTAAAATATCGGCACTCCCCCATAAAGGTATCGATATTGAGGTAATTTCTAAAACATCGAAGCTAAATCGGTATCGATACCCTAAAAAGTATTGATACCCTAGCATGATAGTATCGATATTGTCTAGTATTATTGATACTACCCCTTACATTCAACCTATTTTATCCCAACAGTATCGATACTCAAGGGTACTCAAGGGTGAGTACCAATACCCTCGTATAGTTTTTGGCAAGAAGCCCAAGTGAATCAGAGATGATAATGAGGAACCCAAGAAAGCTATGGTATACTCGAATAAGACTCCAAGTGGGAACCAATAATTATGATCAAAATACAACTAGAAATAATACTAATTAGGATGATATAATACTAGCCTTGTTTGATGCTCGAGAAAACAACAAGGACACCTGAGTTACTTTAAAGGTTATGATATTCATGTAGTATAGATTGTCTAAATATACTTAGGTAGTGCACAAGGCACTTGAGACTAACTATGGCACAAGGCCTCAACACTCGCAAGGGGTGGATTAGTTAGGTGTTGTATCTGATGTAGTGAATATAGGATCTTCGCCCCATGTAGACTAAAGGGGTACGTAAGCTTTGAGATATAGTAATCCCTCAGTTGTATCATGATTTCTACCCTAGAATAGCGTGATCATGCGTACATACTCACTGTAGTTATTTTATACATTAGCATAAGCATTTGTGAACACTTTTAGTATGGCATTGTTGTTAGTGTGCCACTGGGCTAGTGAGCTCAGTGTTCAGAATTCTGTTTCCATTTGTAGGTATTTAAGTGGAGATTTTGAGGAGCTGATCACATTGCAGATGTTCCAAATAGCCGAACAATTACAATACGTCTTGAGTGTATTTTATTAGAGGGCATATATTATTCATAGAACTTCTTATACTTAAGTCGTAACTTATTTTAAATACTCAACTGTATTATTTGATACACTTATTTTGGGAGCTCCCAAGTACTGTAAATTTATATGTATTTAGTTTAATTTCATGATATTTTTTAGTTGTCAAATATTAGTTTATGGGCATCTAAAAAAGAAGTTTGGGTGGCCGCTCCAATGGCCCTGTGTGACATTCAAATCGGTCGATTGTGTGTCATATTAAATTAGGGTGTTACATGAATAGACTCTTCTATCACTATAGATTTTTTTAAAGACTCAATAAGCTTTAGAATTCATGGAATATCCAAGAAAAATCCCTTCATCACTTTTTGCATCAAATTTGTCAATATTGTCTTTTTTTATTATTTAAAACAGAACACTTACACCTAAAAGGGTGAAAATAGCTAATGTTAGTCTTTGAAAAGTTCGTATAGAGTTTTCTTTAAAATAGGTCTAATCATTACTCTATTTATACTATAGCAAGTGGTGTTTGTGGCTTCTGACCAAAAATATTTTGGTAAATTATTTTAATAAAACATAGTTCTAGCTATTTCCTCTAACGTTCTATTTTTCCTCTCAACAACTCCATTTTCTTGAGGGGTTTTAGGGGCTGAAAAATTATGACTAACACCACAAGAGTTGCAAAAATATCAAAACCAAGATTTTGAAATTCGGTTCCATGGTCACTTCTAACACTAGAAATTGAGTAACCTTTTTCATTTTATTTATTTTTTAAAATATGATGATTTTAAGCTCCATCCTTAGTACTTAAAAAGAGAACATATGTGAATATAGAGTAATCATCAATAAGCACAAAAGCACATTGTTTTCCACCCAAACTAATAGTCCTAATAGGCCCAAATAAATCCATGTGAATCAATTACAATACTCTACTAGAGGAAACATCATTAATGAATTTAAAGGAAACTCTTTTATGCTTACCTTTTCCACATCCATCACAATTTTTATCTAAATCAAATTTTAGCTTTGGTAAACCTCTTACTAGATCACCTTTAACAAGTTTATCTAATATGCTCATGCTAGCATGTTGAAGTTTTCTATACCGTAACCATGAATCATTGTCATCTTTAGTTACTAGGCATACACTTAAGGAAACAATATCGTCTAAATGCACCATGTAAATATTTCTTATTCTATGTCCAACAAGAATATTCATGTTTGATGCAATTCAACTATCTTACAACCATTTGACTCAAAAATGGTGTTGTATCCTTTATCACATAATTGACTTATACAAAGTAGATTATGCTTCAAACCATTGACATATAACACATTTTCAATTAAAATGGAAGAATTGTTATCGATTGAACATATTCCTTCTATGTGGCCTTTGGAGTTTTCACAAAAAGTCACTACCTATCCACTTTTAGGTTTAAGCTATTTGAAATAGTTCTTGTCACCGGTCATAAGTCTTTAGCATCCACTATCAAGGTGCCATGAATTTGCGCTTACATTTTAGGCCTTGTAGCAATGCTCATCCACCTTGGTTTCTCATTCGATAGCCATAAGACACAAGTTGGATACTTCTTGTTCTTCTTCATGGGAGCATTCTTCATCACTCCATGTAGTTACATGTGTCTTTTATGCCTTCTTGGTTAACCCCTTTTTATTCAATTGAGGACATTCAAATTTGATATGTCCCAGTTTCTTGCACTCATAACAAATGATGGGGTTTTCTCTGCAAATTCATTCTTGAAGCCCTCCTTTCTTTAAAATCTTCTTCATTTGTTGAACTTCATGAATTTCTTCTTTGTTGGACTTCATGAATTTTCTAAATCTTTTGGCAAACATTGTCATTTTTTCATTTTCTTTCTCACTATAATCACTTTCTTCCTTGGTGGACTTAGAGGAATCCCAACTTTTTTCTTCTCCACCTTCTTCTCTTATTCTTCATTCTTCTTTTGAAGTCTCACCTCGTGAGTGAGTAATGATCCAATGAGTTCATCAATGGTGTACAACTCCAAATCTTTGGCTTCTTCGATAGCGATTGCTTTGCCTTCCCAAGAAAAAATCAATGAGTCAAACATCTTTCTTATAATTTCTTCATTAGGATAGACCTTCTCAGAGTTTCTCAAATCGTTGATGATGGTGATAAAATGATATAACATGATTTTGATATCTTTATCGGCCTTAATTTTGAAATTATCATAATTGAGAGTGAGAATTCCAATATTCGATTTCTTCACTTGAGTTGTACCCTCATGTGTGACTTTAAGCATATCTCAAATCTCTTTTACATTTGAGCAAGAATAAACCCTATTGTATTCATCGGGGCCTAATACACAAGATATGATGTGCATGGCCTTTGTATTAAGTTGGATGAGTCTTCGGTCTTCATCGGTTTATTCCAACTTGACTTTCAGTACAACAAACTCTCCTTACCTCTTAGAAGGAATTAATGCTCTGTCGGTAATGACATCCCACACTAAACAATTGATGGCTTGAATAAATAACATCATTCTCTTCTTCCAATAAAAATAGTTAGCACCATTGAAATAAGGAGGCTTCGGTATAGATTGAGGCTAGCAAAAAATGTTGGAAGTAGATGAAATGGCCATTAAAGAGGAAATGATTGACTTCTTCTAAAGATCTTCTCAAGAGGATGTTAAGCTTTCCAATGAGATTACCTTTGATACCAATTGTTGAGCCAATCGAACCAATGAAATAGCCAAGAGGGGGTGAATTGGCAATTAAAAAATGATGGAAGTTTTTGCAAGAGAATGAAAAATTGACACAAGCAATTTTAGAGTTGTTCAACTTCTTTAATGAAGTCTACATCCACTACCTTAGCTTTCACACTAAGGATTTCAACAAATTCACTAATTTGTTCAAACCTTTTAGGATAAGGTGTAACCTTACAATATTCTTAGACTTATACATCAAAGTCTCAAGTGCACAACCCTTCTTAAGAAGAAATTATAAATAGAAAACTTAGAAAACCTCACTAAGAATGTGTTTGCACAATTTAAGAACAAAAAAAAACTTAACAAATGAGTATAAAAGTGTTCTTTGAAAGCAAAAAGAATATTGGAGAATGTTGACTTAATTTTTGGCTCAATGTGATTGCTTTGGCTTTCTCTATGATTTCTTGTTTTCACATGACTTGAAATCTTGTTTTTATACACCTTCATTTAATTCTAGTCGTTTAGGTTGTTGTGGGAGTTAATAGAACCGTTGGGATGAAATTTCCTACAATAAATGATGCCTAGACGCCTTGAGTATCGATACTCAGGCTTGGAGTATCGGTATTTCCTGAATTAATTATAAAAATATAGTCATTGATGAGAGAGGAGTATCGGTACTCCAATTATAGTATCAATACGGGTATTGATACTCAGAGAGTATCGGTACCAAAATAGCACACTAGAATTTGTGTTTGTCAAAAACCTTAAGGAAGTATCAGTACTCTGGTTGGGAGTATCGACACTTCAATGCATTTTTAGGCTATTAGTATCGATATTGGTATCGGTACCACATGAATAGTATCGGTACCGCAGGGTTAAAATTTGATTTTTGACTTGATTAAAATCTGAAATCACTTGTAAAAACATTTGAAAATTAATTCCAGTATATGACTTGAATTTTCAAAAGAGTAAGGAGTTAAAATGGAGTTTTTGACCTTTAAAAGAATTTCTATATTTGGATGGTTAAATCGAATATAAGCTTGAAAACCAATTAAAAGTAATCTTAAAATTTCTTTAAAAGAACGTTTACTTTTTGGTATATCAAAATTTCAAAGCATGGTTCAACACATTTTAATGGAATAAAATATAATTAATTATAAAAAATAAAAGATAAAACCAAAATAAATTAAAACTAAGAAGTCTAATATAATATTTACTCATATTCATTTTATAGAAAAAATGAGGGATGGGGCAGCAGTCTCTTAGGACAAAGAATAGCTTCAGCCGTACAGTAAGGTTACGGTTAATTATCGGTCAATATATTTCACTAATATAAAATTATTATATTAGTATGCTTTGGACTACAATTTGGGCTTGCATGTAGTTTGTATTGGACTTTTCTCCCTATTTTTCATTAAATATGTTGGGTTTGACCTTAGGATCATTGAGACAATGCTTCGAGTGGAAATTGGTAATTCAAATTCTCATTAGTAATTATAATATTATTAAGCTATGAATTTAGTTCTTATATTAATATTAATAAATATTAATATATTTTTAAAAATGATCTAATTATTTTTTGAAAAATTTAGTCCATGGGATTATAAGTTAATATTTGTTCAAAAAAAATTCTGAACTATTTACAACGTACACACTCTACATTTATAAATGTTTGAACTTGATATCTTTAGGGAGAATTACATGCCCTTTTTATCATTAGATTCGTTCGATGAATCGAATCCAACATTAAAAAACAAAGAGTTATGAGTGAAGGAAATGGGTGGGATGAATAGAATGAGTGTTGTGTTGCATTAGTCAAACATGTTAGGGTGCCACGAACGAACAGCCACCCAACTACCCAACTCGAAGGAACTACGACTCAATTACCCATCGCATTCCAAAGCTTTGGCACCATCCGTGTGATAAAGATTTAACCTTGTATGATCCATCTAATCTTGCTTTCTTTAACTGCAAACATGCAATTGCTACATGTAAAAGAGAGTGACCTTACACATCTGGGGACATTTTTTGTCTTGTCCAATTTGTTAATGTTATAGCATTTGTATTTAGGTATTAGGCGAGACAGTTATCTCTCTTGAAATTTAAAATTGTCATATATTTTTAAATTTTTTTATGTGTATTTTTTAAAAAAAAATTATTAATATTGTTTAATGAATTGTCTGGAAAATTGAATTACCTGACACCAGCGTGCGACAAAACACAGCTTGGGAGGAGGGAGACCCACCATCGCTCCAATAAACTGGAAACACGTCGGCCAATTTGCCCAATTACTTCAAACAATTTCGGGCACATGTTTTACACTATGCCTACATAAAGTAGGCCCCAACTTGGGAAACATACTTACCCACACTTTGGCCCAACCATTAACAAATGGGAAAATTGTGTATCTCTTAAAATAATTTTATATTTTAAATTTTATCTTATGGTTTCCATATTTAAATTATTAAATATTATCATAAAATCAAACCTATTTTTTATATTAAACGGAGAACATATATTTAGTTTGTAGGAGATTTAGGGAGCACAAGAAAAAAAAACCAAAAAAATGTAAGAAGGGGGGAAGATTGCAAATGCAGGTCGCTATTCATTCTCCAACACGATTTTGAATTGCCCCCTTTTGTTTCAGCCAATAATTGACCTTCCACCAAACAAAACCCTAATATCCCAACAATTACAATACACTTTAACATATATATATAATTAATATGATATTAGAATTTTGTGCGTGCCTTGAAAATGCTACCGCTTTAGTTTTGGTTCCTGAGAAATTAAATCCTAGTCACATTCGAGATTTCAGGCTCATCTCCTGTTGTAATGTTATCATTGATAATATGTTGATGGCTCAGGAGTTGGTGAAAGGCTATAGTAGATCCTCTTGCTCTCTACGGTGTGCTATTAAGTTGGATCTACATAAAGCTTTTGATTCGGTTGATTGGAGCTTTTTTTTACTATCTTGGAGGCTTTGGATACGCCGAGAGAGATGATACAATGGATTGAAGTGTGTGTAACTATGCCTAAATTCTCTATTTCACTAAATGGAGGATTGGTTGACTTTTCTAATAGAGTGCGAGGGGTGCGCCAGGAGGACCCCTTGTCCCCTACTAATTTGTTATCGTAATGAATGTCCTTTCTCAGCTCTTGGATAAGGCTGCAGAGGGTGGTTTTTTTGGTTTCACCCGAAGTGCCACAAAATCAAGCTCACAAACCTATGTTTTGCTGATGGCTTGCTAGTTTTCTCCAAAGGATTTGCAGATTCGGTTTTGGGAATCTGTGAGGTCCTAAAGATGTTCTATAGTTTCTCGAGGCTCAAGATCAATACTAGTAAATCTACTTTGTTCTCTGCGGGAATTGATGAGGACACCTTGGACGAGATCACTGAGGCTACGGGGATTGGATGTGGTAAATTACTTGTTCGGTATCTTAGGATCCCGCTCACTATCAGGCGTCTGTCGGTTAAAGATTCTGCCCCTCTTATTGATAACATTGTGGCTAGGTTACAAGGTTGGAAGGCTAAATCTCTCTCTTATGTTGGGAGAATGCAACTTATTCAGTCTGATTTATAGTATTCAAACTTTCGGAGTTGTCAGATGGCTCTCCCGAATGCGGTCATCAATCGTATTAATCAAATTTGTTCCAGATTTTTTTGGAAGGGTGAGGACAAGGCTACGAAGGGGGCGAGAGTAGGGTGGAGCTTGATTTGTTTTCCTAAATCAAAAGGGAGGCTTGGTCTCAAAGACTCGAAGTGTTGGAATCAGGTGTGTTTATTATCCCTTATTCGGAAGGTGTTGTTAAAGGATGGTTCAATCTGAGTAGCTTGGATTCATTTGTACATTAACAAGGAGAATTCCTTTCGGAACTTTTAATGTCCCTAACATTGTAGTTGGACTTGGAGAACCTTATTGAATCTTAGGGATAAAGCGGTTTCAGTGCAGGGGTTACTAGCTTTATCATCAGTTTCGATGATGTGAAGGGAGATTCGGAGGTTCCTTGGGAGCCTCTGATTTGGCATCCGGGGCATATTCCGAAGAATTCGCTTATTGCATGGATGGTTGTGTTGGATAGGTTGCCTACCAGAAGTAGGGTTATCTCTTTTGGCCTTGACATTGAGGGTAGTTGTGGTCTATGTTCGAGTCAAGAGGAAACTAGAGACAACAATCATTACTAAACCCTTTTTTATTGAGAAAATATAAATAAAAAATTTGATATTGTTAGCTTAGAGCCTTAGACACAATAGTTCATGAGTTTATACTGTGTTTTGTATATTTTATTCTAATACGATGATATTAAAAAAATATTCATATAGATTTTAATATAATTAAAAATATTAAAATATCTCTATGTTTCTATTGTATTCATTGTTTTTTTTAGTAGTTGTTTTGCTTTTACATCATTTATCCAATATTATCCTGTCAATTTCTTGCTTCGTTTCCTTTGTTTTCTAACGAAGAAAAGGTTATTTGATTTGGGTTTGGTTTATATTACGAAGAAGGATCTATCTCTATCACATTATCAACCGACAACGAAAGCTCAACGATTTTATTTTATACTGTTAATGTTAGGATTTTCAATTTAATTGAATAATTATTAATTATATTCGTTATGATTTATATATAAAACTATATACTGATTAAAACATTCCTTTTTTCCAACCAATATTTTAATTATATATTATTCGTTAAATAATTGAATAATTATTAATTATTATTGTTATTTATTCTTTTGTACGTAAAAACACTTTATTAAACGTAGGAAAATGTGTATTAATTAATTATAATGTATTTATATTAGGAGTTCACAAAATATTCAATCTAATCGATTTGATTCGTTGATTTAATCTAAAAAAATTTAAATACCCGACCCACTTTTATTTTTGAATAATACGTATTGAATATCTGAGAAAAAATTAAGTAATCAAATCGAATACAAATAATCTAAATTCTAAATCCGAATCATCTGAAAATCCTATAAATATTGGCTTTTGGAGTTTAGACAAAATTTAAAACCACTAACTCACTATGGCTCTAACCCAATAAAAATATAATATTTAATTATTTAATGCCTGAATAGTTATATATATATATATATATATAGATATAATAATAGAAGTATATAATATAATAATTAAATTTATATTTATTAGCTTTGAAGAAATTAAAATAAGTTTGTGTAAGGTTAGGGTTCTCTAGTCTCTATAAAAATTAAAGAAGTAATTAATGAAGTAGCTTTTTTGGAAGGTTAAATATTATCCATAGGAAGGGAATTATGTGTCACTTTTATGCCCATAAAGATGTTAGCTTCGTGAAATGCACCAAATACTACCATTTGCATGGTTGTAGTTATGGGGTACTCTTTGTTTTTATCTACTTAAATTGGACCTACCTTTTTTTCTTCTTAACTTTCTTAATTTATTTGATCCAATTTTGCACCTAACCAACTTAACGATTCCCTCTAACTCGTCACATATTTATTGTCTTCTTCAGTAATTTTGCATTTCTAGAATTAAATTGAAAAAAAAAACTAAATGAAAATGTATACAAATGGCTATATCAATAAACTAAATGATCAATTTAAGAAAAATACCTAAAACTCATTTAATGATTATTTATAAAAAAAATCCTATTTTAATATTTTATTTTTTATAAATTGATATTAAAATATTAAAAATAAAAATAAAATCATCGTCAGCTATCAACAATTTTATCAATCGATCATTATTTATTTTCTTAATTAATTTGATAATCTCCAATTAGGGGTGGCAACGAGGCGGGATGGGGACGATTTTGCATTATTCAATCCATCCCCAACATTTGCGGGTACCAGTGGCAGATTTAGAAATTTATAAATGGGGTTCAAAATTTTAATTTTAATTTCTTAAAAATAATGGGGGTGCAAAAAATTTTATTTGTTCCATTTTTCTATAATATATTATACTAAATTTCATTTTTTCCTAAATAATGGGGATGCACTTGACCCTTAGGGGGCTTAGTGCATATGCCATTGGCGGGTACGGTTTCGGGGAATCCCTATTGTATATTTCGAGGACTTTTTTGTCCATATACCCATCCCTTATGAATCCCTGAGGGTTTCGATTAGTCTTCATCCCAAAAAATAAACAACATTTTTTAAATCAATGCAACATATAAAACTTGTAAGATATATCAAATTGTCTCAAATTGATCTCTATCTATAATATGAAAGTTTCAAACGTCAATTTTCATCTAACACCTAACGTATATGTAGAATCTTAACCATTTTCAATCTCAACAAATCAATGTATATTAAATGATAATGATCTAAACTTCAATTTTAGTGGCAACGCGTAATCTCATAATTTTATCATATATATTTTTTTATTAATATATATATAAGGGTATATAGGTAAATAATTATAAATATATTTTTAAAATTTTGTAAAATATAAGTGATTCTTACGGATATTTTTTGGGGATCCTCACGGTTATTCATACAGTTACAGTCGGTTATCCCACGATTCGGATATAGCAATCCTCGTCCCCATTCCGTAGATGAAGATTTTGGTTATTCATCATCCTCGTCAGTTCGAATTCCTACGGTTTTCGGTTTTCCCCACCCGATTGCCACCCTAACTCCAATTTATTTTTTTTTCTCTCAACATCCATTTTCCTTGATTTTATCTCAATTTACACAATGACTTGCTAGTATAAGTATTGGATTAATTATTTTGATTAAAATTTAAGGTGTATGGAAGCAATTACGTGAGGCAAAACATAGTGCATGGGAATGAAGATTCGTTGTAAGGAACAACACACAACACATTGGGCAAGGAGAGTGAAATGGACAGATGGTAAAGGGTACGATGAATCCGGGCGTTTTTAAAAAGGCTTAATATACTTTTAAGTCCCTAGATTATATCTTAAATTAATTTTGGGTGCCTAAAGAACTTTTTATTAAAAATAAGTGTCTAATATTTTTTTATTATATTTTTAGATTTCTACAATTAAGAAAAATCATTAAGTGACACATTTTACATTTTAAAAAAATATTATTTAAAAATATTTAAAAAATAAATTGAATGTGACACATGTCACTTAACGATTTTTTTAATTGTATACACCTAAAAATATAACATAGTAAACAATAGAGACCTAATTTTAACAAAAATTCTTTAAACACCAAAAATCAATTTGGGATATAGTTTAAACGCTTTTTCAAAACACCAACCAAACAATATCCGATATCTATCGAGACATTTTTACTTTATTTTACATTTGATGTTATCAATCTGAATTCTCTAAAAAAATAAGATGAAATTCATAGTTAAAAACAAAAAGATGGTCTTCTGTCCTGTGTTATATTTAGGAGGGTATGGGTCGGGTTTTGACTAACTTGACTCGACCCGAAAATTTTACATTATTCACCTGATCTGACTCGACCCGAAAAATACATACCCTTAATCTAACCCGAATTCGATCTAATTTTTTTAGATAAAATCTGAATCCGATCCGACCCAACCCAAAATAATAATAAAATATTATTTTTATTTAATAAAAATAGTGATTTGATTGAAAAAAATAATATATAGGGGGTATTATTGTAATTATTCTTAAATATATAAAGTAAAATTATATTTTTTTCAAGTCGGCTCGGGTCGAGTATTTTCCACTCTAAATCCGAATCAGACCCAACCCGAACATCACCCGATCCAACCCAAACCCGAAATATTTTTTAAAAAACCCGACCCAATCAAATCGGATCGGTTATATTTGTCGAGCATTGGTTGTTCAGTTGAATCAAACACAAAGGTTACCGGCATGACTCTCGAGTGTCCCTCTTTTTGGCTTTTTTTTTTTCACTTCTGCTTGTCGCATACTTTAGGTTTAATCACGATTTTACTACCTTTATTGTGTTAAAATTATATATTTGTTGAAGTAGTTTTTTATTTGTTTGAAAAAGAAGTTTTCAAATTGTCATTTATCATACAGTTAATTGTGGATTTTCCAACAGGTTTAGTAGTATCATACCACACAAATTGTCCTAAAAACTTTAGGACATAGGGACAAATCCCATCACAATTAAAGACTTATATCTATTTGGTGTAGTCAGAGTTTATGATCATAAGAGGTGTTTTCTAGGTCGATAGATAATTTGTGACATAATATTTCAGAACTAAAATAATAAATTTATATTATAAAAATATAATATCGAACTTGTTGTATAATTCATGATTGATTATCCAACATAGTTTAAGGACTAAAATCACAATTAAAGACATATTTAAATATTAGTTTTTAAAAATATAATTTGGGTGGGGGGGGGGTTAAAAATAAAAGAAGACAACAATGACTTTAATAAAGTGGAGAGAGGAGTTATCCCTTTCATATGTTTAAGCTTAGAAATGTTGGTATGATATGACATCTCAATATCTAAGCCCTACCCTTCGCCTTTTATCAAGTAAAAAGCCTTCACATGCCCATGCATCCCCCACGTGCTTTCTAGGGCCGTGGAACCACATTCTTCCTTTTTCCCCTTTTTGCCAAAAATAAAATTAACAAGAGCTCATTTCACTATGCATCCTCGAACTATGACTCTCTTTCTAAATTAATCCCTAAACTTTCAAATATTCTAATTTCATCTCCAAACTACGACCCTCATCCTGAATCAGTCCCTAAAATTTAAAAAAAATTGAATCCATCCTCAAACCGTGACCCTCATTCTACACCGATCCCCAAACTTTTGAATATTGTAACTTTATCCCTAAACTTTTGAATGATTTAGGGGGAAGTTATTGGAGTGTTCAAAAGTTTGGGACTAATTTAGAATGCAGGTCATAGTTTGAGGATGAATTTGGAATTTTTAAAGTTTAAAATAACAATCATAGTTTGGGTATGAATTTAAAATATTTAAAAGTATAAGGATTAATTTAAAATGAGGGTCATAGTGTAAGGACATATAATGCAATTGACTCAATTAATAATTAAAAAGAGTTAGAAAATTACTTCATATAATACAACATAAATATTTCGTGTTTTTCGCATATTTGTCTTATTTTTGTATTTTAATCATATTTTAAAGTAAGATAAACCATATTTTAATTTATAAATTTATCATTTTCTATATCGGTATCGAAATTTTCACTATTCTCATATTAACACATAAATTTATCTTCTGTCACACATTATCACTCTTTTGTAAGGGTATTAAAGAAAGGTACGTGTCACTTTAATATTATCCCACCCCATCATTTGAAATTATAAAATAATAAAAACAAATTAATCATTAAAATATTAAAATTATAAATATTTTTAAATTATTTTTTTTGGAATTTGGTCTAAATATCTTAAACGAGTATTAAATTTCATAAGTTATTTTGAATTAGAACTAAATTGATAAATATATAAGTTTAAAGGATTAAAAATGTTACCATATTATGATACATCACCATACATATTAATTTAACTATCAAAATCAATGATAGATAACTAAAAAAAATGTTTGTGCCAAAAAGTATTTAAATGACCAAAATAAAAACATGATAATAAATAGAGTATCAGATAAATAGTTTACCCTAATGATTATAAGTTCTAATAAATGAGAAAAATACAAAACATGAAAATCTGTGGCGATAAAAGAGTGCCCTCTGCGCCTGCCTTTCTGACTCACTGAGCCTCACTTTGTCACCCCGATAAAGCTAGCATGTTGTTAAAATGTCCGAGTTAACTCACCGACACTCGAGTTTGATTCATATACTTTTAGGGTAAAATTCATAGTTAGTCACTTATCTATTCTTATGATTCTATTTTAGTCATTAAATTATTTTTTCTTCAAAACCATATCTAATATTATATTTTTATTCCATTTTGGTCAATAACTGTTTGAAAATAAATAAAACTGTTGATGTGTTTTTTTCCAATAACGATTTGATATTATCTTATGATGAAATTTTTAATTTTTAATTTTTTAACAATATGTGACCAATATGAAATTAAAGTATTACATTATGTATGATTTTAAAATAATAATTAAATAACCAAAATAAAATAATGAATGAGTAAAATAATTTTTTTAAAAATGCAAAAATGATTCTTTTAGTTAAAAAATTGCATTGAATTGGGAACCTTTGTTTTGTCTTGGTTGGTGGTAGGCCCGCCTTGCGGTAAAAAAAATAGTAAAATGTATTTAATATTTTTTTATTATATAGATAAATGATTATTAATATTATTATTTTATAATAAATTAATTGCTCGATTATTAACGATCGTTTTCTAATAATAATAGGTTGATGTGACACATTACGTTCACTTATCTTGTATCGTTTGACCACGTATGATAAGAATAAATTGCATAGATTGTCACCAAAGCATGAGTAAATTTTTTTATATTAAAATTTTAAAAATAATAAAATAATTTTTATCGTTATCATTCTATAACAAATCAAACACTTGATTATTAACCTTTAAACCCACTAATAATAAATTAGTCTAGTGAGATGTGACATTAAATCCTTTAAATAAAATCAAGAGTTTGAATCTTAATATTTGCAAATAAAATAATCTGAGTTAAAATGATCGTTATTGTCTCTATAGTATCTTATCTGAATTAATCGATTAATAGATAATATACAAATCATTATACTGAAAAAATTAACCTTCAAACCCCTATCTTCGTTGCCAAGAATAATTGACCCGCAAATATATGTTTACATCCATTTCATGATATGTGGGTTTAAAAATGATATATTTATCTTCTTTTGTATATCCATATCATAATTTATTAAAATTTAATGATTCAATAGTAAAATTAGAATTATAATTATAATTTAATGTTTTGAATAAAAATAAAAGTCTAATAATATAAACTATATACTATCTAATATTTGATGATGTGTACTGTATTTAGCTTAAATATAAACCATCTTCATTTCTCTAAGGTGGCGTTTGGTTGGATGGAATCCCTTGGAATTGGTGGGAATTGGAATCCAATTCCACCACTTTCCCATGTTTGGTTCAAGTTTTTCAAGGGAATTGGAATCCCTGATGGAATTCAATTCCTTGTTGGAGGGAATTGAAATTTGACCATATTACCCTCATCAATCCTTTGGTAACTTATTCATATATTGAATAAAAATATTTTTTTTATTATTTCGGGTCGGGTCGGGTTTCTAATTCATATATTCGGGTCGGGTCGGGTTCGGGTTTAGGGTGAAAAAACCCGGATCGACCCGAAAATATATATAATTCGGGTCGGATTAAGTCACTACTTTTATTAAATAAAAATAATTTTTTATTATTTCGGGTCGGGTCGGATTTCTAATTCATATATTCGGGTCGGGTCGGATGAAACTTTATTTTGTTCGGGTCGGGTCGGGTTTTTTAAGTGTGATATTCGGGTCGGGTTGGGTTCGGGTTTAGGGTGAAAAAACCGGACCGCCGAAAAAAATATATAATTTTACCTTATATATTTAGGAATAATTACAATAATACCCCTCTATATATTTTTTTCAATTAAGTCAATATTTTTATTAAATAATTTTTTATTATTATTTTGAGTCGTATTTCTAATTCATATATTGAATAAAAATAGTTTTTGGTATATTTTTTAGTAACTAATTAACATACTCCGATTAGAATGTATTGAAAATATTGCTCTATCTTTTGATAACTTATTAACATATTTTGATTGCGATGATTTTAACTTATAATGTTTATTAGCATGATTTTTATAATTTATTGAAATGAATAATCAATCAATAAAATGAAATTTAATATTTTTTAATTTTTTATAATATATTACTACATGTAAATTGTAAAATAAACTAAAATAAAGCAAAAAAATAAAAAGGGCAATTTTGTCATTTTACATTACTGAAATCAAATTCATCTGACATGTCTGCGAACCAAACAAAATATAGGATTGGATTCTAATTCCATTTCTTGCCAACCAAACAGAATATGGAATTGGATTCCAATTCCTACAGATTCCAATTCCTTCACAGATTTCAATTCTCTCATAAACATTCCAGCGAACCAAACGTTAACAATATTATTTTCGAATTTCATTTAAAATATTAATACTCAAAATAATATTTGAACTATTTTAATATTTACGACATTGGTCTAAAAGTAGGGTAGTTCTGCGGTGCGGCGCCTAAAAAACGGCTAATATACGGTGTGACCTGTTAAACAAGTGACCGGTTAAAATTTAGACCGGTTATGTTATATTATTTAACCGGAAATATTATAAAGTACAATAACATATTAGGTAGCGCTTATATAATGTAATAGATAACGCTTATATTGACCTATTTTATAAGTAAACCAGTATATTTATACCGATAACATTACAAATTTACCTATAATCATTATAATATGTTGAAAGTGTCCATACTTTTTTATAAAAAGGATCGGTACTTTTTTTAAAGTTATGTAATTTATGTTTCAATTTTTTAACAGTGTTTCATGTTTTCCACCTACAATATTAATTTAATAATTTCATTTGCACAAAAAATTATTTGATTGTTTTGATATTTTATAAAATTTAGAATTTAAATTTAACAATATTAACCAAAGATAATAATAAATATGTAATATATATGTTTTTTTTAATTTAATAATAATATATATCGTAATGTAAAAAATAAATCATTAAACGCCTATAATTACTAAATTAATATTTTAAAACTCACTCAAAAGATAACCTTAAATTAATGTTTTCCACAGTGAAAAAAGTATGGACACTTTTATAAAAATGATAGATACTTTACAATATAAACACTACCTATTACATTATATAAACGCTACATTACATTATATAAGCGCTACCTATTACATCATATTTTACCTATTATATTGAAAGTGTCCATACTTTTTATAAAAATGATCGATACTTTTTTTAAAGTTATGTAATTTATGTTTCAATTTTTTTAATAGTGTTTCATATTTTCCACCTACAATATTAATTTAATAATTTCATTTACACAAAAAATTATTTGATTGTTTTGATATTTTATAAAACATTATTTAGAATTTAAATTTAACAATATTAACCAAAGATAATAATAAATATGTAATATATGTTATTTTTTTAATTTAATAATAATATATACTGTAACGTAAAAAATAAATTATTAGACGCCTATAATTACTAAATTAATATCTTAAAACTCACTCAAAAGATAACCTTAAATTAATGTTTTCCACAGTGAAAAAATTATAGACACTTTTATAAAAAGGATAGATACTTTACAATATAAGCACTACCTATTACATTATATAAACGCTACCTATTACATTATATAAGCGCTACCTATTACATCATATTTTTACCTATTATATTGAAAGTGTCCATACTTTTTATAAAAAGGATCGATACTTTTTTTAAAGTTATGTAATTTATGTTTCAATTTTTTTTAATAGTGTTTCATATTTTCCACCTACAATATTAATTTAATAATTTCATTTACACAAAAAATTATTTGATTGTTTTGATATTTTATAAAATATTATTTAGAATTTAAATTTAACAATATTAACCAAAGATAATAATAAATATGTAATATATATGTTTATTTTTTTTAATTTAATAATAATATATCGTAACGTAAAAAATAAATTATTAGACGTCTATAATTACTAAATTAATATCTCAAAACTCACACAAAAGATAACCTTAAATTAATGTTTTCTATAGTAAAAAAAGTATGACACTTTTATAAAAAAGATAAATACTTTGCAATATAACAGGTAAAAATATGATAAAACCAGTTTCATTATGACAAAATCGATAAAATTTACCTAATATGTTAAAAGTATGGACACTTTTATAAAAAGGATAGATACTTACCGATAACCAAAGTTTACGGTTACCAATTTTTTAATAGTTTTTCATGTTTTCTACCTAAAATATTATTAGTCTGTCAACATAATAGGTAGCGCTAAACCGAATTTATTAAATATCTTTTAATGTATCCGTAATATTATATATTAACCGTATATTAACCGCCTTTCCTGAAATAATACCCTAAAAGTATGATGAGGAAAAAGAAAAAGAAAAGGAAAGAGAGACAAGAGAGGGAAGGGCAATGTAGTGTCATAGCTTGTCCCCCAAGCAGCACACTTCCCCTTTCACTTTCTCTTCAAAGTCCAAAAGCCGAAAAAACCACCACACAAACACAGCATTGCCTTTTGTTTTTCCTCTGCCCCTTCCATTAACCCATTTGTCGTCTCCTCTGCTCCCTCTTCTCAGTACCTGCAAATGGGGGTGGATTCCTTCTTCGAATTCCTTGTTATTATTTGACCTCCCCTTTTCCCCTTTCCTTCTCTCTTTTAACTCTTCCCCTCCCCTCCCATCTTTCGTTCAACATGGCTTTCTCCTTCTTCTCATCTTTGAAAGGATTTTCATGGCATTAGTTTGACTCAATTTTCCCTTCTTTCTCTCTCTTTTAGCTTTGTGGGAATACCCTTTCTTTGTTTGGTTATGTGGGTGCTTGTGGTGAGGTAAAAAAGGTTGTCTTTAAGAAAAAAAAATAGAACTTGGGGTGTTCATGGAAATTGATCTGAACCATGCTGTGAATGAGGTGGAGAAGACGACTGCAGTTTGCAATGGTGACTGTGACAAAGTGAACTGTTTGTCCTCTTCATCATCTTCTTCATGTTCTTCAAATTTGGCTTCACCCCCATGTTCCTCCTCTTCCATTTACTTGGAGCTTTGGCATGCTTGTGCTGGCCCCCTCACTTCACTCACCAAAAAGGGCAGCCTTGTTGTTTACTTCCCGCAGGGTCACTTGGAACAACTGGCTTCTCCTTTGGAAATCTCCACCTTTGATCTTCCCCCTCATATCTTTTGCAAAGTGGTCAATGTCCAGCTTCTTGTAAGCACTCAATTCTTCTCCTCTTACATTGAATTGTCTTTGCATTAGCTTCCCACACAAGGTTACAGCTTTACCTTTACTTAAATTGGTTGCTTTAATTGAAGTTTCCTTTCCCCCCTTTTTTAACAGGCCAATCAGGAAAATGATGAGGTCTATACACAAGTCACTTTACTTCTCAGCCAGAGGTATACATAATTCTTATATCGGATTAGTATATTTGAATGGTATTGTTTTTGCTTTTTGAAATATTTGTGTGTTATTACTTGCATAATCCTAAGTAAAGTTATGTTTTTTTCCCTAGGGTGGTTTTTCAATGCTTCTTAGGGTTTTAGTGACTTGAATGAATTATATTCCTATCCGCAAACTTTCATTGTAAGAGGCAGTCCAAATTTCGTGGCTTTTGGTGATATAATTTTGGGGTTTTTGTGTAGTTGGGAGGACCTAATTTGGAGACCAAGCAGCTGGATGAACTAGGTGCTGATGAGGGAGATTGTGGATCTCCTAAGAAATCAACCCCTCACATGTTCTGCAAGTCGCTAACCGCATCCGATACCAGCACTCATGGGGGGTTCTCTGTTCCTCGTAGAGCCGCGGAAGACTGCTTTCCGC
The DNA here is from genome assembly GCF_006381635.1 of Hibiscus syriacus. Classification (NCBI taxonomy): domain Eukaryota; kingdom Viridiplantae; phylum Streptophyta; class Magnoliopsida; order Malvales; family Malvaceae; genus Hibiscus; species Hibiscus syriacus. The sequence continues at coordinate 3,914,627 of NW_024061783.1, forward strand.
CACTGGTATGATTTTGTATTCTTAATCCTCATGTACCATTTACCTGGCTGCCTATTCATCCTAGAAATATCATGTATATGTAATGGTGTTTGCCTTGATTTCAGGATTATAAACAGACGAGGCCGTCTCAAGAACTTGTTGCCAAGGACCTGCATGGAGTTGAGTGGAGGTTTCGACATATATATAGGGGTAATTAGCATAGAGGATTCAATATTTTGTATAGTAGTGTTTGAATGTTTTCTTGATTGAAAGAAACATCGATTGAGCTTAATGTTTATTAACTGTTAGGTCAACCGAGGCGACATCTCCTTACTACGGGCTGGAGCATTTTCGTGAGCCAAAAGAATCTTGTTGCTGGGGATGCAGTGCTCTTTCTGAGGTATGTACTTCGGACAGTGACTAATCGATCCATTATGTTTTATGTGAACGGATTGCACAATTCCTCATTGATTCTTAGGTATCGGTCAAAAGGGGAAATTTTATAAAAGAATAATAGAATCATCAATCTAATAGGACTGACGTGATAACTTGAAATGCTTTTATGCTTCTTGAGAATCATAAATATCTACTTTCATGTGAAAATATAATTGAAGTTTTTAGAGTTCCGATGTGCCTTGTGTTCCCTTGGCCTGGTTGTTTGAAGTTCTCCTTATTTATATTTTCTTCAATATTGTAGAGGTGAAGATGGAGAGCTTAGGTTGGGAATTAGGAGAGCCGTACGACCAAGAAATTGCCTTCCCGAATCGGTTATCACGAAACAAAATTCATATCCAAATGTTCTTTCTCCGGTGGCTAATGCATTATCCACTAAAAGCATGTTCCATGTCTTCTACAGTCCAAGGTAAGTGTCTCTTTCAGCTTCCTTCATGAAATCGACTGGTGTTTGACAGAGAAAAGAAAAGAAAAATGAATAAGCTGGGAGGTGATTTAAATGAAAATGCAATTTTTTTATAAATGCCTTTTAAATCTGTTTTAAATGCCTACCGAGTGATTCTGAAAGTTCGATTTTCATTGTTTCATTTGGAATGTGATTCGGTTTGTTGTGTAGCCAAGCTCATACACCTATTTGAAACATGTACCCAGTGAACATTTGATGTGAAATGTAATGATAAGCTGGTTCATATTGCTGTAATGCAGGGCCACTCATGCAGAGTTTGTCGTACCCTTTAAGAAGTATATCAAGAGCATAGCAAATTCAGTGTGCATCGGAACAAGATTCAAAATGAGATTTGAAATGGATGACTCGCCCGAGAGAAGGTATTATTTGATAAATGGTTTTTACCTGTAAATGTTTTTTTATGTCGAGATTGTAATAACAGTTCTACTTTCATGCAGGTTTAGTGGTGTCGTGATGGGAATTGGGGACTTGGATCCTTACAAATGGCCCAATTCCAAGTGGAGATGCTTAATGGTGAGCTCCTAATTGTAGTTTGTATATTCGAGCTGTTATTTGTATAGTCTTTATCCCGACACTTGGTTAAGCGAATATATACTGTCTTTATTAAAATATATTACCTTTTTATGTATGTATACTTCATGCTGAAAATTGATGTATGCTAAGTAAACCGTTCTTCAGAATGGAAAATAACCTAGTGTATCTGTCATTGCCAAAAACTCTTGTATATCCAACTTGGCTCATGTCTGGGGTTAGATTTTTGGGGAAATCGAATTCTTCCTATGATCAGATGTCGAGTCCTTCACTTAAATAAATACATACGCACATTTTTTTCAAGTGTGTTCGTTGTGTCAACATATGGAAGAAAAAAATCAAAACTGTTGAATGAATCTTGTTTGACTTATTTTAAGACCTTTCTTATGACATTTAACAGGTTAGGTGGGATGAAGATAATGTGATTGATTGCCACGATAGAGTCTCACCTTGGGAAATCGATCCTTCTGTTTCTCTCCCACCTTTGAGTATTGAATCTTCACCGAGGTTGAAGAAACTGCGAACAGGTCCGCAGGATGCTGCACCTGACACCCCCATAAAAGGTGCAAATCTCTCTAAAAGTTGGTAACATGTTGCATAGTTTTACTCAATTAATGTATGCTTCCTATGTTCCTTTCTTCAGGGGGAAGTCGATTTTTGGACTTTGAGGAATCATTAAGATCCTCTAAGGTCTTGCAAGGTCAAGAATGTAGGTTTCGTGTCACCCTTACACAGACGTGATACTGTAAACCGTCCCCTAGATTTTGAGATGCAGTCTCCTGCACATCATCAAAGTCTGGCATCAACTGGGATTGGAAAGAGTAATATTACTGAGTTTATGAGGGTTCGTCCCACTGCTTACGCAGGCTTTGTGGAATCTAATAGATTCCCGGAGGTCTTGCAAGGTCAAGAAATTTGCCCATTGATATCCCTAACACAAAAGGCTGATCTGAACCTCGGTGTTTGGGCGAAAACCAACCTTGGTTGCAATTCTTTGAACATGCATCAAGCACCAAAAACCAATTGTTATCCACTAGCATCGGAAGGTATTCGAAGTATGTATTTTCCTTATAGTGAATTTTACAAAACCGGTCAGGAGTCTATGATGAGCTCTTATCCATCTCTGCCTCTGCGAGGCAATGTCCCATTCAATGCTTCCTCGATCAAGACAGGGGTAGGGGTTATTGTGGACGGGGTCAGAAAACAAAATCCATTGAATGAGCATAAGCCGGTGGAGAATATTCCAAATCTTGCTCCCGAAAACAATTCAATGAACCAACAGGATGAATCCTTTAAAAAAACTGTTGCCGGATGTAAACTCTTTGGGTTCTCTTTAAATGCAGAGTCGGCTACTCCGAGCTCACAAAATTCTGGTAAGAGTTGTACGAAGGTAAGCTATATTTGGTCGAATTTTAATTTAACTTGACTTCCTGTTCCTCTCCTACCGACTTCCTCTTCACTGGCTGAAAGGTTCACAAGCAAGGCAGCTTGGTTGGAAGAGCTATTGATCTCTCAAAACTGTACGGATATGATGACTTGATGACTGAACTAGAACGCCTATTCGGTATGGAAGGTCTGTTAAGTGATCCGGATAAAGGGTGGCGGGTTTTGTACACCGATAGTGAGAACGATGTAATGGTGGTTGGGGATGACCCTTGGCAGTAAGTGTCACTTTTCAGCCTTTCAGCTTTCATGCAAGTAAATTACCTATGATTGAGTGTTTTGGTTCCCCCCCGCCCCCCCTTCCCTTTTGTTTTGCAGTGAATTCTGCGATGTTGTGTTGAAGATCCATATATACACCCAAGAAGAAGTGGAGAAGATGACAATAGGAATGGGAAGCGACGATACGCAAAGCTGTTTGGAACGGTGATAATGGAAGCATCAAAGTCTTCCTCGGTGGGGCAGCCGGGTATGAAGTTTGTTGTTTGCTTGTTTTAACGTCGTCGTTGTCCTCGTCCTTGTGTTTGCTGTGTGCTACAATAAATTAAATACGCTGAAGATTTCCATCTACCAAGTAATTGTCAAATTTGGGTTGTTACCAAAACTATATAATGTTTATGAGAAACAGAGATTACATCCAAGAATTGTTATGTATGGTGTCTACAAACTACACGCAAAATGTCTATCTTCAGTTTTGTAAACGCCACCACTTTTCAGTCTCTCTTACTGTTGCTTACAAAGCTCACGACCAATGACCATTCTTCTGATTTCACTAGTTCCTGCTCCGATTTCGTAGAGCTTGGCATCTCGAAGAAGACGTCCGGTTGTGTATTCGTTCACGTATCCGTTACCACCTAAACATTGTATTGCCTGCAAAACCGAATATGAACACGACATTTCAGTGAAGTGGTTAATCAAATGCTTTTGAATCGGATTAACAGGTAACAAGAATTTCAAAAATCTTTTAACCAATCACCGACTGAACTAACTTCGGTCGACGACCAATTAACCAAACTATTCCGGTTTGGTCATATAAACCGGCTTTACCCGAACAAATAGTATTACAAATCTGGAGATCTTAGTACCATCACTCTTGCATTTTAGGAGAACCGAAATAGAAACAAAGTTGTGATGTGAATAAAAGTTGGCAAATCTTTCACCTGCAAAGCAACTTGAGTGGCTCGTTCTGCAGCAGAAAGTATAACTCCAGCGCAGTCCTGAAATTTTGCATCAACAAAGTTATATATATTCATCTCCATGTAAGCATGTAAAGTGGAAAACACAGGCCATATGAAAGTCATCAAGAATTCATAGTAACTGCGACTCTCTGAAAGACCAAGAAAACCTTGCATTCAAACCCTTTTCCCACATATATATATATATATAGGACCTTGTTTTATTTAGTCCTTAGAAACAACCTGATGACGACAGTATAGACCTGGAACATGCTATATTGCAACTAATGATGATAATGACCAGGTTGGAAAATGTTCAAACGAGAATCAGCATAAACAATAGGCATAATGTTAAAGTTAATCCCCAACCTTTGTTTGAATAGTCGTTTTAGCCTCTGTTCTTTTTTTTTGGAGCACTTTAATCCTCAACGTTTCAATTTTTATCAAAATGACCCCTATTGGATGAAACCGTTAGTTGACTAACGATCAACGCATGTTGACATGTCACATGTCACATCACCAAAGGTGATAACGTGGCATGTGAATAACATTGACCCTTAGTCAACTAACAGCTTCATCCAACATGTGCTACTTTGACCAAAAATTGAATTGTTGGGGGCTAAAATGCTCCCCCAAAAAAATAATTAGAGTTAAAGTGACCAGTCAAGTAAACGTTGGAAGTTGATTTTAACATTGTGCCAAAAAAAAATACCAAGAAATCTTTTAAGATAGGAATAGGATAGAGGGAAAATAAAAGGAACCTAGGATCAACTCTCCCATTGTCGCAGTCCCTTGCAACAGAATAGACGTAGGACCTGAAAATGGAAGTTGTCAACTTCTGCCACATGAAAATCAAATTTAGAGAGACCATAAGTTTATATTGCAAAACTATACCTTGATGATTGCAGAGAAGTATACATGTCGGCAACTTTCCCCTGTAATTGCAATAAGAATCAAGTCCAATATTCTAAGACAAAGCATCCACAGAACAGTACCAGGGTAGCTTCTATTACAAACCTGTATAAACTGGAATTCCCCAATCGGACGACCAAACTGCGACCTCTCTCTTATGTAAGGAAGAACAACATCAAGACATGCCTGCATTATACCGACTGGCCCAGCAGACAAAACAAGTCTCTCCAAATCTAATCCTGACATTAGTACATAAACCCCTGAAACAAGCGAAAACCCGTGATTAGTATATAATACAAGAAGTGATTATATTTCCTCACAACTGTAGCAGAAACATGAGCAACAACATTACATAGCACTGGTGTAATCAAGAATAAAAACTAAGACTCCTCTTGCAATTTTTTTAACAAATATTGATATCTTTTAGAGCATATTTTCTTCAAAACAACAACAGAGTAGATGGATAATATGAAAAGTCCATTAGGTAATCCAATTAGGATGCATGTTGTCACTTTCATAAACTATCAGCTAATGGTCAATATTTCCTTCTTATACCCTGAAGAAGAAAGAAAAACTTTCAGAGATGCAAGACCTTTTCCTTCTTTTCCAAGAACATTTTCTTCTGGAACAAAGCAATTCTCAAAGACAAGCTCACATCTGCTCAGACCATCACCATCGTTAGTATGAAAGATAGGGGCATAATTAGAGCTTCAAAATATAAGGCTTCATTTACAGCAGTGCAAACATACGTATCACTTCCTCGCATCCCAAGTTTGTCCAATTTCTGAGCCGTGGAGTATCTGCACAGTGACAAAATAAAAAAGATTCATGAATAAATCTAGTATATTATTTTGCTATAAAAAGAGGGATGAGTACGAGAGAAAGATTTTATATATTTAAAGTTCATTAATACCAGCGAGCTATTGACCATTTAGAAAGGGGTGGCATAGGTTCTTATGTCTATATCAAAGAAATATTTATATGAGAGAAAATAAGTTGCATATTCAAGCACCCCAAAAGGTATAGTACCTAGGCTAATACATGTTATTATAGTCAAAATTGTTTATTTCTATCATACAGGACCCTAGTAAAGAGTTCATGTCTCGACTATCACTCAACAGCATACAAAATGTTCAACTTTCCCATCTTTTAAAATATAAAATAATCAGATGAATGTGATGCATGTACCCAGGCATTCCCTTCTCGATAATAAATGCTGTGATTCCTTTTGAACCAGCTGTTACGTTTGTCTTCGCATAAACAACCTAAAAAAGTCGATGAATAAGTATAAAAACAGAAATTCTTGCAAAAGGAAAGTTGTATATCGAAGCAGAGAGAATAACTTTATCCATGTTAGGCGTGGCTTTTACAATCAGATACTCTGGAAAGGGAAATTTACCATCTAAGGACTGTGTAGAAACTGTTTTCTATTCAATCAAATGGTTTATCTGCTGAATGCTACTGCATGCCACTTAAATAAGCATAAAACACTCGCTTGGTAACCACATAAGTAAAACACACAGAAACATTATAGCATAAAACCTTGTCCTCGGCATATCATGAAAAGAAATTTTTGTTTACACATGTCGTCTATATATTGGTTGGAAGAAATTCAAACAACAGTCTCCTGCCAATTGGACCAAAGGATGTTTCATACTGAATAGGAATGTAAGGTATAGTTCTCAGTCTCGTATCTCTTAATAGCAGAGTTAATAAAATTAGCAACACTAAATACATGATAAAGGCAATGGTAAAGAAGTAAACTTTATTACCTTGTATGGGTATCATTCACTAGCATGTCTATTTAATAACAAAATTAATGATTAAGTTTCAAAATCCACTCAGCCTACTAGGAAGTGATCATAAGTTATGAATGTGTGCTTCTCGTAGATATTCAAGAAAGTCTGGTATACTTATGAGGATGAGGGTTATTTGAACACCAACTTCTAGACATTTTGCACATCCTCAACCATTCTTCAACTCCTACACTGGTAGATTTGAAACCGCTAACTGTTTTAAAGGTTAACAGAAAGAAAATTAAACTAGCTTTAGCTCAACGGTATATTTGGAACTTGGAAGAAACAAGGACAGACAGACAAAACACTCATTGACAGGATAGATTCAACTAAAAGGTCAACTTTGGCAGCATCTATAGAGAACAATATAGATAAAGCCTCTTAATTTAGCTTAAAGAGAGAAAAATATAACAGATAGACACATTTCTCGAGGAATATATACTTAGCAAAAATAATAAAGTAAAACCAGGAAACGGAATTAACCACAGCCATGCCTAACAATGTAAAACCATTCTCAATAGGTATACCAATGTTTGAGCAGTTGGCCCATTAGTGCACCACATCTTGTTACCATTGATAAGATAACCCCCATCAACCCGATCAGCTTTGCACTTCATGCTAACAACATCAGAGCCAGCTGCAGAGATTGCAAAACAAATTAGCCAGTTCAAATAATTAAAAAATTGCAGCATGAGAAAGTTAATAAATGTAATACATAAGCTAAGAAAAAGTGTGTGCAAGTTACCATTGGGTTCACTCATAGCAAGGGCTCCGACATGCTCTCCACTAATGAGCTACAAGATGTGAGATGTGGGTATATCATAAGTGAGATGGAATCCAAAAGAACAAATAAAACAAGTTGGCAGAGGGCCTGACTTTCAACACCAAAGAGAGAATATGGCAATGCTACACATAATATTAATCCAAAGTAGACAAGGACTGTGATATCACCATATTCTATCAAATATAAGAACATAATTGGATTTTTTTTTTTTGGGGGGGGGGGGCAGAACAAACTAACAGCAACTGAGAATAACACATTACGAACAGATCCTAATCAAACTTCAGCTTCACAATAGAGCAATCCAAAAAAATCCCAGGGTATGCCAATTATGGCAATATGCAACAAAAAATTGCCCATATAGCATCACATAATTATGAATTAACACCAGTGTCGAAGACACGGGGAAAAAAACTAAACTCATTTGATAAAATATATCCCAAATAAGACAGTCTATAGGGAATCCATGAAAGTGGCACTTTGAAATAGAACCTTTGGCAGGTATTTCTCTTTCTGGGAAGGGCTTCCATTCCTCACCTACGTAACCATAGAAAAGGAAACCACCTTAAGCATGCTAGACGAAGTAGATTGTGATTGAACAACATACGAGTTAGGAACTTGGTTTACCAGCTGATTGATGCACAAATTAGAATGAGCACCATAGGAAAGACCAACCGACCCCGAAGCACGGCTTATTTCTTCCATCGCTATGCAGTGATACAAGTAACCAAGACCAAGTCCTCCATATTCCTCTACAAGGGAATAAAAAAGTGCTTTTCTTTACTCAAGTACTGATGAAAATGAATAGGAAGTTCGAGGCTAAAATTCTATGGAATCCACTCGAATATCACGCTTAGAGTCAAAGAGTGAAAAATGAGGTTGAATTGATAATAATAAACATATATTTACCTGGGGCAGTTATTCCATGGAGATTAAAGTCCCCCATGAGCTTCCATAAGTTAACCTCCTAGAGAAATGAATGAATGAATGAAGCAGCAAACAATATTCAAAGAAATGAACTTTTTTTACAAAAAGAATTATAAAAAAAGGAAATGAACTAAATTCGAACCTTGGGGAAAGAATTAGATTGGTCGATCTTGGAAGCATGAGGCGCAATATTTTCAAGCGCAAATTGCCTAACACTCTCTTTAAACTGTAATCATTAACCCATAACAAAAAAAGAATGAAAAAAAACTAATGAAATCCAATAATCATCTAAACGTCAAAAATAGTTTTTTTTTTTCGTTAGGAAAAAAAGTGAGAGAATAACCTGTAATTGAGTGTCATCGAATAATAAGGACGATGAGGAGGAAAAAGCACGTTGTCTTTCGTTTCTCAAAATTCTGCTGCAAAGAGAACTCGCTGCAATTATCCGCTGCATAATTTTTAGTTGAGAATTAAAAATTAAAATACAGAGAAATATAATCAATGAGGAGGAGAAGAAGATGAAGATGGAGGAAAAGCAAGCGTTATATATATGGGCTTGGGATGGAGGTTGGTAGATGTAACGCATGCACTGGATTAGGATTTACACTTGCATGACTAGGACTCGGCCCTATGTTTATCCTATTACTTGAGTTTATTTAATTTCAGTTGAGTTTTTAATCATAAACAAAAATATTTAACAAAAGTAGTATTTAAAGTTATGGATTTAAAATTTAAAAGTTTTGAGTTTAAAGGTTAAATTATTTAAGATTAATAGTAATTATAAATTGAGTCGGATCATATTTTTAATTTATTTGAATTTAATTTGTGTATAGCATTTTCTATTTGTCATCAGATTTGATCCTATGTTAGAGAAGTTTTATTCAATATGATTTTAGGTATATATATATATATATGAATGAGTCTTTCACACTTGACGATCATTGATGAACACTATCAACGATGAATACCATTAATTTAATTTATAAAAATTTAAAATTCTAAAAACGCATAAATTTAAAGATAAATTATTTAAAATAAAGAGTAAAATATACCGTGATTACCTAATTATTGCCCCTTTTCATTTTAACTATCCTTTTTGAAATTTTGTCGATCAGGTCATTCAATTGTTTAAATGCATCCAATTAAGCTACTTGAAGTTAATATTTAACGGGGAAGCTGATGTGCAGTTAAAATATTTGATATAATTACATATTTTGTCACCGTTACTTATATATTCTATGAATTTGGTCTTAATTTGAATAAATTAAAATAAATTTAACCCTCAAATCAAATGGTGCACAATTTGATTCACAATTATTTTAATAAATTAAAATAAATAGTTGAGTGATGAATTATGTAACTTACCCAATTTATAACAGTATAAACTAATGGAACCGTTGGTCAATGACGGAAAAAGTTGGTCAAAGGACCACATTGGGTTCTTTTTTCGAGTTAGAGGGCCATAATAATCCAAAAAATAGACTGATTTTTTTTGGAAAGTTTAAGAACCTCATGTGCCATTTTTCCTTAAGATTAATAATAACTATAAATTAAATCGGATCATATTTTTAATTTATTTAAATTTAATTTATGTATAACATTTTTTATTCATCATTAAATTTGATCCTAGGTCAGAGAAGTTTTATTCAATATGATTTTAGGTATATATATATATATATATTATGATTCGAAATGATATATATATATATATATATATATATATATATATAATTTATATTAACTAAAATAGAGATCCAATTTAAAAATATAAACATAATGGTATTTTAGTAATTATTTTTTAAATATATACAAATTAATTATACTATTATTCTTAGATTTGAATGATCGATATTTTTCACTCTAAATCTGATTATAATTCAACCTAACCTAAACCTAAATTGAAAAAAAACTATCAAATTGAATTGAATTAAAATCAATCGTTGAGAAACAACAAATTGGTCCCTATATGATTTGTAACATCCCAAAATTAGGGTTAGTTACTAAAATTGAAGTTTTGAAACTTTGGGGTCTGATTTTGAAAGATTGAAAAGTTCAGGGATTAAATTGAGAATATTTTGTAAAGGATTGTTCAGTAAATATTTAATGAAGTAAGGGTATAATGGTCATTTCATAAGAAATATTTTTATTTTTCCCTTTATAAAGATATAAAAACTTGGAGATGTGAGAAAAAGGAAAAGAAAATTCCGGAGAGTTTCAATTAGCTTTTTCTTCTTCCAGTGAGCTCAATTAAAAGGTGAGTTTCTTGCAAGTTGGTTATTCCTTAATTTTATGGTGGGGTTTGATTCTTGGAGGATTAAGAAAGCTTAGGGAACGCTTAAGGTGACTTAAAACCCAAAGATGAATAAGTTATGTAAGATTAAATATAAAGAGTTTTTAAGGGAATTATTGAGAAAGAGTTGATAAATAAGTTTTGAAGTGAAATTTGACTTGTCACCAGCTAAATTAATAAATATGAAGTGTTAGAAGTGAAATTAGAGCATGTTAGAAAATTTGTAGAATTCTTGATTTCAATATATAGGATGGAATTTTGAAGTTAAGGATGTGTTATATGAATATTAATTGATTAGAGTATATTTATTTAAGCTTAAAGGGTTAAAAGGAGGTTATGGTAGAAGAATTAAGTAAGTTTGGTAAGATTTTCGGGTTAAAGAAGTGTATTCTAGGTAGGAGGTATCGGTAATGTTCATCCAGTACCGATACTTCAAAGAGAAAATGAATGATAATTGGTTCTTGGGTATCGATACTAGTTGAATGAGTATCGATACCATAAGGCATAAATTCATATAATTGCTCATAGAGTATATATACCAAAGGAACAATAGAGATACTTGGGGTATCGATGCCATTAAGCAAGTATTGGTACCATTTTGAAATAAGGATGGCATAATCAAAATTGGGTATCGATACCTTGGAGGGGTATTGATACTAAAAGCATAGAGGTATCGGTACTGTGCTTCCTCTATGCTTGTAGTACCGATACTATTAAAGAAGAAATTAAGGAATCAGTGCTCTGTTTAGTTGATAATAGTAAGAATATTTTCAAGTAATTCGAATCCCGATATTTATTGGATTATGTATTCATGTAGATAACGATCGAGAGCAAAGTCCAGACAAGTCGACCAAGTAATAATCATCGAGAAAGAGATCAGTATTGACTAGTGAGGTCAGGTGAGTACATAATAGTATTAAATATGATTTGATGGGAAATTAGACTTGCGATAAGTCTGTTTCCTACATGTTGAAATATATGATTTCATGAGTAGAATAATAATTAGGATTCATATTGTGTGAATATGATTTGTATGCATTATATGTCATGTGAATATAAGAGGACATAACATAAATTATATGATATGAGATAAGTGAAGGCATGCATATATGATATATGTTATGAAATAAGATATATATGGTTATATGAGATATATGAGAAAAGGTACATGTGATATGTGACATGAGAAGTTGATATAAGCTATGCGAAAAGTGATCTACGGGACTATATGTATATGATATGTGATACAAGTTATGTGACAAATATAAATGACAATGCCTATGTTATATGTCATGAGAGCTAGAGGTATAGTTGGCATGCCAAGAGTCGAGGGTTCTACGCGATCCTTCGGGATATATATATGTAATCATTTAGAACATATATGAGGTTCTTCGAAAATTATAGTTGGTCCTTTGGAATATATATGTGATCCTTAAGGAGTGGTCATTCGGGACATATGTGTTATATGTGGTCCTTCGAGACATTTCTACGCTGTCCTTCGGGACAAAGTCTATGTGCCCCTAGTAGAATTTTATACGAGCTGTGGTGACATCATATGTACACAACCTCTATAGACTCACATATCTGTAGTTCTCACATGTGTACATGGGCTAATAAAAAGATAATATAAATAAACTTGGTATAATGATATGTTTGTTTCTTTGTGAAGTGATATATGTGATATATGATGTGTATACATGGTAAGTAAATGCTCATATGATATAAGAGATTAATGATAATGCTAAGAATGAAGATGATGATATACATGTATGTGTGTATTTGTTATATGAAATGATATATGCTTGTGTATGATATAATAGTATTAAGTGTTCATGCATTGTTAGGAATTAGAGTTTCCATTATAAGTTGTATATGCCTCACTAAGTCATAGACTTAGAGTGTGAATGTTTCACACGTAGGTTTCGAGAAGACTAAGGAGCAAAGAGGAGCAAGACAAGTCAATTTCTCCTTACCGAAGGTCAGATCAGAAAAGAAATGCTTAATATGTATTTTGCTTTAATGAATATATTTGGCATGTAATTAAGAGATTTGAATATTTTTTATATGCTCTGATATGTTTTATAAACCAATTGTTTTTAATTAATTTGAAATTTCTTTATTCTTTTATAAAAGTAAATGCTTTGAAAAGTCAATGTGAAACTTCAGATTCGTATCTGGGTCAGGTATGGGTTGGGGTGTTATATTTAATGGTATCAGAGTTAAGGTTTAGCCGATTCTAGGATTAAACCAAAGTCAAACGAGTTTTAAAATGTGTACATGCCAACATAAAGTGGAAATTTCTGATCTGATAGTGTAAGGAGTGTGTTATCTTGCTAATGGAATTAGATTGTTACGTTATAATAGAAGTATGATAATGAGAGTCGAAACAAAGTGAGAGGTGATAGACCTGATGGTGGTAGTAATTCACCTGCCCTGGCCAGATAGGATGAAGAGCGAACACCTCAGGGAGCGCCTTTGTAAAAGTTAAGGATTATTTTCAGAAGATTGAAAACACATTCGAATAATGTTAGAGGATCTCAACTATTCCAAACTGGAGAAGTTAGATGAAGTAGTTTAGTTACTATGCGGTTGAGTTAAAGTATAGTGAACATATGTTATCATGAGAATAATAGAAGATTCAACGATGTGGATATTGTTTCGGAAGAGTTTAAGAATGGGTACATCGATGATTAGTTTATAAGACAAAGGAAGTTGAAATGTTGAGTTTGAACAAAGAAAATTGCATGGTCTATGAGAAAGGATGCGACTTTGATAAGTTAAGTAAATTATTGATGGATTAATTTCGATTGGAAAGAATGTATATGAATGGCTCGATGAAGGTTTACGCTCTAGATTGGAAGAACTAGTGCTGACTAACAAAGTTATACGATAGTAAGTGTATTAGAGTTAAAGGATTAGAAGATGATGTTAGGATAAGCCAACCAAGTATGGTGTGGATTTGGATATGATTATGTATTTTGATTATAGAAATGTGAGGTAGTAAAGGAGATAAGGATTCGTATGTTTAAAGAAAATACAAGTACAAGAGATGATAAATAATGAGGTTCTGTATAAGTAAAGTTGACTATCAAAGTCATGAAATTGTGATAAAGTTTGATAATCAGAGATAAGTATAAGTGATATAAAAAGAGTATGAGAGTATGAAGGAAAAGATACAACCTATGTTATAAGGATATTTTGATTTATGGAAAAATAATGGAATAAGGAAATGAAAAGGATGGAGTTTAAAGGATCAAATATGATAAAAGTTATGTTGAGGTATAGATTATAAGTTGATTAGAAGTAAGAAAGGTTCTTAGATGATGTGAAAGATTGTTTGATTATGCAAAATGTATGTCTTAATCATTTATGATGAAGATTTAAGGTTATGTTTCTTGGTCAAGTAGATGTAGTCAGAGAAATAAAGAATGATTTATATGTTTAAGAAAGTTTAAGAGACAATCAAGTGATGATGGAATAAAAATTTGGTAATTATTGCAAGGCAATTAGAGATTTATGAAGAAATTGATTGATTTATGATTTTGAGTGATAAGAACGATGTTACTGTCTACATGATAAGTGACATGATATGGATGTATAAGGGAAAAAGGTAGTTGAAGAATTGAAGTAATGAAAACCAAGTTATTAAGATTAAATTGAAGAGGTAACATGAGAATATAAATAGGATATGTGTAGACAATATCTTCATCTATTAGTACAGTGAAAATTTTAGGATGAATTTTCTTAAAGGAGAGGAGATTTGTAACATCCCAAAATTAGGGTTAGTGATTAAAATAAAAGTTTTAAAACTTTAGGGTCTAATTTTAAAAGATTAAAAAGTTTAGGGACTAAATTGGAATATTTTGTGAATGATTGTTCAGTAAATATTTAATGAAGTAAGGGTATAATGGTCATTTAATAAGAAAGATTTTTATTTTTCCCTTTATAAGGATATAACCACGTGGAGATGTGGGAAAAAGGAAAAGAAAAATCTGGAGAGCTTCTGCTAGCTTCTTCTTCTTCCCATGAGCTCAATTAAAAGGTGAGTTTCTTGCAAGTTGATTATTCCTTAATTTTATGATGGGGTTTGATTCTTAGAGGATTAAGAAAGCTTAGGGAATGCTTAAGGTGACTTAAAACCCAAATATGAATAAGTTATGTAAGATTAAAGATAAAGAGTTTTTAAGGGAATTATTGAGAAAGAGTTGATAAATAAGCTTTGAAGTGAAATTTTACTTGTCACCAGCTAAATTAAGAAATATGAAGTGTTAGAAGTGAAATTAGAGCATGTTGGAAAATTTGTAGAATTCTTGATTTAAAGATATGATGAAATTTTGAAGTTAAGGATGTGTTATATGAATATTAATTGATTAGAGTATATGTATTTAAGCTTAAAAGGTTAAAAGGAGGTTATGGTAGAATAATTAAGTAAGTTTGGTCAGATTTTCGGGTTAAAGAAGTGTGTTATGGGCAGGAGGTATCAGTATTGTTCATTCAGTACCGATACTTCAAAGAGAAAATGAATGATAATTGGTGCTTGGGTATCAATACTGGTTGAATGAGTATCGATACCATAAGGCATAAATTCATATAATTGTTCATAGAGTATAGATACCAAAGGATCAATATCGATACTTGGGTATCGATACCATTAAGTAAGTATCGATACCATTTTGAAATAAGGATGACAGAATCGAAATTGGGTATCGATACCTTGGAGGGGTGTCAATACTACAAGCATAGAGGTATCGTACTTTGCTTGTAGTATCGATACTACTAAAGAAGAAATTAAGGAATGAGTGCTTTGTTTAGTTGATAATAGTAAGAATATTTTCAAGTAATTCGAATCCCAATATTTATTGGATTGTGTGTTCGTGTAAATAACGATCGAGAGCAAAGTCCGAACAAGTCGATAAAGTAATAATCATCGAGAAAGAGATCGATATTGACTAGTGAGGCCATATGAGTGCATAATAATATTAAATTTGATTTGATGGGAAATTAGACTTGCGATAAGTCTGTTTCCTACATGTTGAAATATATGATTTCATGAGAAGAATAATAATTAGGATTCATATTGTGTGTATGACTTGTATGCATTATATGTCATGTGAATATAAGAGGACAGAACATAAATTATATGATATGAGATAAGTGAAGGCATGCATATATGATATATGTTATGAAATAAGATATATATGGTTACATGAGATATATGAGAAAAGGTGCATGTGATATGTGACATGAGAAGTTGATATACGCTATAAGAAAAGTGATCTACGTGACTATATGTATATGATATGTGTTACAAGTTATGTGATAGATATAAATGACAATGCCCATGTTATGTGTCATAAGAGCTAGAGGTATAGTTAGCATGCCAAGAGTCGAGGGTTCTACGTGGTCCTTCGAGATATATATGTAGTCCTTTGGGATATATATGTAGTCCTTTGGAACATATATGAGGTTCTTCGTAACACATATTTGGTCATTTGAATATATATGTGATCTTTAAGGAGTGGTCATTCGGGACATATGTGTTATATGTGGTCTTTCGGGACATTTCTACGCGGTCCTTCGGGACAAAGTCTATGTGCCCCTAGTAGAATTTTATACGTGACATCATATCTGCACAACCTCTATAGACTCACAAATCTGTAGTTCTCACATGTGTACATGGGCTAATAAAAAGATAATATAAATAAACTTGATATAATGACATGTTTGTTTCTTTGTGAAGTGATATATGTGATATATGATGTGTATACATGGTATGTAAAGGCTTATATGATAAAAGAGATTAATGATAATGCTAAGAATGAAGATGATGATATACATGTATGTGTGTATTTGTTATATGAAAGGATATATGCTTGTGTATGATATAATAGTATTAAGTGTTCATGCATTGTTAGGAATTAGAGTTTCCATTATAAGTTGTATATGCCTCACTAAGTCATAGACTTAGCGTGTGAATATTTCACACGTAGGTTTCGAGAAGACTAAAGAGCAAAGAGGAGCAAGGCAGGTCAGTTTCTCCTTACCGATGGTCAGATCAAAAAGAAATGCTTAATATGTATTTTGTTTTAATAAATATATTTGGCATGTAATTAAGAGATTTGAATAGTTTTTATACGCTCTGATATATTTTGTAAAGCAATTGTTTTTAATTAATTTGGAATTTCTTCATTCTTTTGTAAAAGTAAATACTTTGAAAAGTCAATGTGACATATCAGATTTGTATCCGGGTCAAGTACAGATTGTGGTGTTACGTGATTAAACTCTGATACAATGGGCATAGATGATGTTTTAAACTTTATTGATTATGATCTACTTATGAGTTTGATCCCTGAATATTTTTATAAAATTTAAATTAATTATGTTTCTATTTCAATAAATGTGTGTAACATGCTTGTTTTGATCATTCGTATGAATCGGATAAAGGATATCACATTTCACTTTGCTTTTCAACGCAGACTTGTAAAACGACCTCCTTTACTCACAACGACATGATCCCTATAAAATCAAGTAAACTCCCACAAATCATCATAACAAACCGATCCACACGACCAAGCTACAAATAAAACTCCATCCAACACGCTATTTAAATATCCCCTCGTTGAAGTCACTTTCTTTCTGAACGGATGTTCAAAACTCTTTTTATAAAGGACAACTTTATATTATACTTAACATAATAACTATTTTTAAAGAATAATTGAGATAAAAGAAATACTTTAGTGGGGTATAGTAATTAAAAAAATACTAAAAATATTTGGGGAAAAAGGACTTAGACGTATAGAAGAACATCACGGCATCTCGATGATCATGACAATCCCATTCTTTAGTCTTTTGTGTGTGTGTGTATAAAATTTGAAAAAGTCTAAATGAAAATGGAAAATAATATTTCTACCAATTAAACGCTAATCGATTAATATTTCCATATTTTCATTCTCTTTCTTAGTAATTTTCTGTTTTTTTAGTGGTAATTGATAACTAATAACATCATTTTTAATCTTGATTAGTATTAAATTTTGGATTAAGATCTGAAATATCAATTTTAATACGTAGGTCGAATCTTATTTTTACGTATAAATGTCGATATTTGGTCTATTAATCGACTAATTTGAATAGATTATTGTAGAGATTTAATATGAGAACGACTCTCTCTGCCAAGTTGACTTCATTCACGAATGTCAGGATTTAAACCCGTAACCTCGCCTAAGGAATCTAGTGTCTTATCTCATCAGACCAATTGATTGTTAATATTATATAATATATAAGATGATATGAGTTGGAATATGTTTAAACACGTAATATTATCTTATCATTTAATTTATGAATGGGGTGTATAAAATAAACAAATAAATCATATAATTAGGTGACCTAAAAGATATTAACTTTATAGTTGAAAAGAACATGAAGTACATATTTTCTCCTCCTCTCTCAAACATGTAAAATATTCGTTTTTAGCCTTAACAAAGATATATTAAATCTCTAAGCTGACATGAATTCCCATAAGTATATCTTAATTTTCTTCATATTTTAACCCTAAAACTAACTTTATTAAATCTATCCTTAAACTTCTCCTTGGGCGAGAGTTTTCATGGGACTTTGTAAATTTAAACATTAAATCATGCCCAAAGTGGTTCCCATGATGACCCAAAGTTGTTGTTATCTTCCACGAGGCTTGGGTTGTTGTTGGTAATCAAAATGTCCATGGATTGCTGGGGATTTGGTTGAGGAGACGTCGATTGCGCCATCTCCATGCAAAGCATGGCGGCTAGATTTGCTTGTTGCAATTGCATGTTGGTCACTTCGGCTTGTGCTTTGGCTAGTTGTGCTTGGAGCTCGTTGATTTGTTTTTGCAGTTGGCAGATCGTCCCCGTGCAACCGTAAACCGGGTCTCGGATTCTCGCATTCGCCTCGTAAACCATGCTGCTTACTGCATCGGCCCTTTGAGACTCGGGGAGTTCCTTAGAAGAGGAAACTAATCAAGTTGGACACTATTTCATTGATATATCTAGAGATAGCAACGGCTTGGATGGGGTACAATTTTTAATTAATCTAACTTGATTTGAAAAGCATACACTTTCGACCTGAATTTGATTTAATTCAAAAAATATATATCCTTCACCCAAACCGGTTCGACTTGAGAAGTATACACGCTCTACCTGAACTTAACCCAACCCGGGAAGCATACACCCTTTACTCAAAGACAAAAATATGAATCCAACTAGATCCTATCCAACATAAATAAAAATAATAATAATTTTATTCAATAAAATATGAACCTAATTAAATGTTCAATAAAGAGAGCATTGTAGCAACTATCCCTAAATTTATAAATTAAAATCATATTGTTATCTCGGATCAGGTTGGGTCTGAGTATCTCAATCTAAATCTGAGTCCAAAAAAATTATATTATTATTTCTATTGATTCGAATCAAGTTAATATCATGTTAAAATATGATCCCTAAATATATATATGTTTGCGCCACATCTGTCAACGATTTAACACAAAGGTAACCTCCTAGCATTTTCACACTAGATGATGATAACAGTGAGTGTTGAATGGGAAACGGAGAACAGTGATTAAACCCCAAAAGAAGCAAACAAAACTACCTGCAAGAACTTGATGATGTTGCTAGCACCGAAAACGCGATGAGCAATGGTGAATTTGGCTGGTTCAGTCGGAGGAAAATAAGGTGCCAACACACATTGGTCAGCACACCTTCTCCTCAAGATCTTGCAGGCAGCGCAGGGGCTGATAACAACCGCCGGCGGTGGAAAAGGAGGAGACAACGATGACGGCGAAATTGAAGAATTCGGAGAAGTTGTAGTAGCGGTGGTGGTGGTGGTGGCAGTAAGAATTGGTTCACGGTGTTCCATCTTAAACATGTCTGTTTTAAGGCTTTGAAGGTGAGTTGTGGGGATAAATTAAGAGTTGGGTGATGACAATTAATGTTGTTGGAAGCTTTGTTAGAAAGGGTATTATTTATAGTGGAAATTAGGTAAATCAATGATGTCATGTCCCAAGAAATATGACGTAATTTAAGATTGCTATTTGGCTGCTTTACTGTGTTTTCATTAGAACAATTCATACTCTCGACCCAGTTTACTTTATTCGTAATCTCTAGATTGAACTCTTGACAATATGAATTTATTATTTCATCTCACTAAACAACTGATTGTTGGTATATATATATATATATATGTTTGTGTGTGTTTTTGTGTGTGTAAATCTAGAAATTTAAGAATGTGGTCTAAAATTTTAATATTTTTTTCTTAAAACATTAAGTATGTAAAATTTATTTATTTTTCTTAACACATTATGTAAAACTAATAAGTTTTATTCTAATTATGACTCTCATTCTAAGTTAGTCTATGACCTTTTGAATATTTTAAATTCATCCCTACATTTTTTTAGTAATTTTGGAGGATGTTATTGGAACGTTCAAAAGTTTCAGGACCAATTTATAACGAGGGTCACAGTTCGGAGATGAATTTAGAATGTTCCAAAGTTTTGGGATTAATTTAGAATGAGCGTCAATCATAGTTTGGGGATACGAAATATTTTGAAGTTTAAGGATTAATTTATAATTAAAGTTATAGCTTAGGGATGTGGGTAGTAATTTAACTCTAATATACAAATATATTTTTAATATAAAGATCACTTAATCACGGCGCTTTTGGTAAAACTATATATCTTTAGAAAAGTTTAGTATTATATATTAATATTGGCATTTATATATTTGGATAATCACTTACTACATCTAAAATTATAATTTTAATATCCATATTATCGAATGATTTGTTTATTTTATACTTTATATTTTTATTAAAATATAAATATATGATTAATAAATTATAATTATCATTCAAATATTTGTGATCATTTACAACCCTAAAAGATATTGTTTTGCAGTACAAAATTTATGTACCGGCCCGCCTAACTTTAGAGTAAATGATATTTTTTCTAGAAATAAAATAAAATTTTCCAAGTCATTCGTTAATTTCAAATGCTAGAAAAAAGGGTCTTATTTTGTAATCATATATATGCTTGTTTATTTAAAAATTTTGTATTTTTTCTAAAATAAGAAAAAATATTTAATATTTTTAATTTTTTAAAATTATAAACCAACTAAATAGTAATTTCACATTTTAATTATTAAAAAATTATAATTCAATTTAGTTGTTCCTAACATAGATACTTAATTTTACCCTTTAAATGCGCTTAAACACGTTATGTATTCTAGTTAGAGTCCGTTAGGTAATGTTTTATAAAAATGCTTTTAGTTAAAAAGTCTGTTTTGATCGTAAAATTAATGTCAAATGGATAAAAATGAAAAAAATTACGGTAGAAACGATAGTTTCAACCAACTGCAAAATTTAGGATATCTAGCCTTTTCATTTAACTTGGCGTTTGGAAGCAAATTATAATTTTACCCCTAGTAATGCATGGACTCCACTCAATTATTTTTCATTTTATTTTAATAATTTGATATAAATATTCTTAGAAAATAATTTATTACTTTTAATAATTTATTTTAATTATTTAAAAATAAACAAAATTCATGATTTATATTAAAATATTAATTGAGTTATATAAAATATAACCATTTTATATATACAAGGAGAGAGTGTAAATTACACTACACATCCCTAAAAACTTTTGAACATTCTAATCTTATCCTCCAATTATGACTTTTATTTTAAATTGATCCTAATTTTTTTAACATTCCTAATTCATCTCCATGCTATGAACCCCATTCTATTTTGGGCTCCAAACTATTTAATGTTCCAATTACATCCCTAAGTTTTGAATGATTTTGGGGAACATTAATGGGATGTTCAAAATTTTAGAGACTAATTTAGAATGAGTATCATAGTTTAGGGATGAATTTAGGTTATTCAAAAATTTAGAAATCAATTTATAGTTTGAAGATGAAACTAAAATATTCAATAGTATGAGTATTTTCAAGTCATCATCCATTTTGCACTTCTATAAAAAAAAAATCCTTTGACATGTGGGAGGAAAATCAAACTGAGAATTAGCAACTGCATTGCCAGATCATATAAATAAACTTTTTTAAAAATAATTTTCATTAGTATTTAAAAAATTATAAATAATTGAAATTTCCGAGCTTATTAATAGAAAACACAAAACACAAGGGGTCCATATAATAACTACTTCTTGTCCACGTAGCAAATTAAGTCATATACAAATGAGTTAAACCCAGACTCTCAGAATTGAAACTCAGTGAGCTTTCCCATTGCATTTTAGATCCAGGTAAAGCATATCGTGGGGCTCAGATATATTGTGTTCGGAATTTTTTTAATTTTTATTTTGGGTAAAGTACACATATGGTCCCGACTATAGGACATTACTTTATTGAGTCTCCCGACTATTAAAAGTTATAAAATGATTCTCATATGTTCCGAACTCATTCTTTTTTTTTTGTTAAAAAATTGACGACATTCTGAGCTAGACTTTAATCTACTAAGTGTGATCCCAAAATCACAAATGACTATCATATCCCAACCAACAAGTTAAAGTTCAATTTAAACTACCGTTAATGTTTTTTAACAAAAATGACAAGTTTGAAACATATGAATAGTCAGATAACTATTTTGTGATTTTTAATAGACATGAAACTCAATAAAGCAATGCCCTATAGTCAGATGACCATTTTATAACTTTTAATACATAGATACTCAATAAAACAATATCATAAATCGAGAGATCATTTGTGTACTTTACCATTTTAATTTTTAAAATTTAATTTTAATTATTTTTTATTAATCTAAGGATTATTATAAGGTACTCCAACGAATCTTAACTCATTTGACCGTAGATGCCCAAACACCCGAAACATACAATAATTTCAATTTGATTCTCTGCCTTTTTCATGATATTTATTAGTTTTTTATACATTTTCTTACAACTGAGAACCCACCTAATTTGACTTCAAAATTTTACAGCTAATAATTAGAAATACGAAGGTTATTTCAATGGAGCCGATATGTCTGAAGAAGAAGCAGGGATAAGATGAGCAATATTTAGGTGGGTAAATTAAAATGGTTTCCTAAACTAATTTTAATTTACAAAAAGACTCATAATCAATATTTTGTCTAAAGTTTAGGGGTTAAAATAAAAATTAAACCATTTTATTTATGAGTCATGTCATCAAACTAACGACATTCAAAGTCCAAGTGATCAAAACTTAATTAAATGATAACGTAAGTGACCAAAATTTATATTTTTTGAATTTGGTGAGAAAAATATACAAATATGAAAGGAAAGTGACCAAAACTTAATTTAAATATTGTCTACGTGAAAATGATGTAATTTTAATTTTATATATTTATTGTGTCACGTCAACAAATAATTAAAGGTTTACGACTGTTAACCTTTAATGATCATATCTTAAATTAAAACGAAACGAAAGTTATCAAATATTATGTTTTTTGAATTGAACGAGGAAAAGTTTGTAAAACTAAAAAAAAGCGACCAATTCTATAATTTACCCGTTCCTTTTTCTTGTAAGTGTATTAAATAATAACTTATAAGCATAATAGATGCCATCATTTTAAGACCAATTATGAAATTATTTTTTCTACTTGTTGTATATAAAATAATAATACCATATAAAATTATATATACTATAAGTGTGTTATATTTTTAAATTAATTAAGTGCATTTGTCGATCTTCATTGCTATGCAGGGGTGGACGTATGTGGGAGCCATTACACACCCATTATCTTAAGAAAAATATTAAATTTAGTTTAATTTGTTAATGAAAATAGAAAAGAAAAAGAAAACTTGTATACTCATTTTTTTAATTCTTTAAGATTTATATGTTAGAGTTTTAGATTTTAAGATTTAGGATTAAAATAGATAAAATATATAAAATAAATTTTACACAACTTGTGTAAATATATATAATAAGCCATATAGAAGAAGAATGGTTGGCAATAGGATATGAATCTAAGAATTGGTTGTGATTAAGAATTGCACTCAAGTTATACGGCATTGGTGCTTCCTTGAAAGAACATAAGCAGGGACAGGGTGGTTAAATAGTACAGCAGCCAAGGAATTAAATAGCGCAGGCAGCCCTTATCAAACACAAGGGATGCCCTGATCTTCCCGAAACTTGCGTAATTATTAATGCAAAGCTAAGGCATCTTTATTCTTTTAGACTTGACCAGGCAACTGTCATTTATTGGTCATAAACCTAAGTTTGGAGCCACCAAATTAATGTTCATGGTATGTATATCTTTAATGACCAACCAAAGGTAGTGGAAGTTGAACCAACTATCAATATTCACATTCCTATACGTATTTGGTATTCTTCCATGTACTCATGTTGAGTTGCGTTCTACTTTTGAAAGTAGTCGCATCATCTGTATATGTACTGTAATCCCATACGAGTTATATTGGGAGCAGACTTGTTAAATTCTTATCTGAATTGAAGAACAAAATTTGACTCTAATCAAATTCGAAACTTGTCCCGCACCACACGAAATTAGGGCAGCGGGGTCTTTGGTTTTAACCTAGTTTTCCCACTCAGACCGCTAGCAATATTTGTTCGCTGGGAACACTGACCAACAGCAACCTCCTTAAAATTCTTGCTTCCCCCCCCCCCCTCAATTTCAACGACTCAAAAGACTGCAGTTTGTGCAGAACAAAGTCAAATCCACATCAGTTGATGACTGGCGTTTGAAAAAAGATTTAAACTACGGTGATGTTTGTGTTTTTAATCGCGTCGTGTTGATCATAAATGATGATAATGAAATGCGTTGAACTTGTGGCGTACGGTAGGCTAAGTTTGTAGAGAACGCAATGGTGGTGTGGAAGAAGGAGCTTTGGAAATGTGAAGCCAAAATCAGGAAACTTCGAGTCTTGCGGTTACATGGCCGTTTTACACACCAAGGCTAAAAGTCCCGAGACACAAATGCATTAAAAATTCTGAGTTTTGCCATTTCTCTGTTAATCTAACATAATACTTTAAAGTTTAACCACTAATTGAGTGAGTCCCGAGTCAACAATTTTTACCATTCCATGGATTATTATTATTATTATTATTATTATTGAAGAATTTGCCAATTTCTCAGTCCGAAGAAAAGAAAAAGGGTGAGTGAGTGAGTCACAAATTTAAGCTGAGCAATCATCAAATCGAATGAAGGGGAAAAGACTTTGAAATTCCTAACGTGAACTCTGGTTTATGAGATTTAAGTCCCTAAAACCTATTTTCCTACAACCTTTGAAGAGCTGCCATAAACATGTAGCCAAACATTCTTTTGTCTTCCTTCTTACAAACAAAACATTAAATCCTAGAATATGTGTGTCGCGACCGTCTTTCGGTTGGGTCCCGAAATTGAGTTTCGATTTGGAAAAATGGATTAGGAGTTGCCACCGATCATTTTAAATTGATATTTAGGTAGTTCGGACACCATCTTACATGATCTGTGTTTTATCAGAAATATGTCGGGTTCGGGAGTGGGTTACGGTCAAGGAAGGATTAGCACCCTTGAACCGCCCTTTCAGTACCAATTAATTTGTTGGTTGTCTTAATTACGAAAATTGAAAAATTAAAATTAAAATTTAAAAACTCGATTCGAATTACTTACCTTTGATCGATTATAATTTCTCTAAAAAAAGGGTCAAAAAATATTAGACAGTAAATAATAAATAAATGTTAAATGAATCAAAAGAAAAAAAATGAATGAAATAAAAAAATAAAAAAATAAAAAAAGAAGTAAAAAAATAAATAAATAAATGAATAAATAAATACAAATAAAAAGTTAAATTTTAAAAATAATAAAATAAAAAAACTAAAAGATAAACATAAATAATACTAATTAAAAATAATGATAAAAAAATAATAAAATGAAAATTTAGAGGAGTAATCAATATACATGAAGTGACCAAATTGAAAGAAAAAAATGAGTACCATATATGAAAATATGTAACTCCTGGTTGACCGAGTGATAATTAGATCAAAAACTTTCCAAATGCACTAAAATCCTTAACTCACGCTTGTTTTCATCTTCCTCACCTCTGTTTCTTCTTCAACATGGCTCTCATTTTTTCGTTTCCTTCAATTTGATACTTAAAAAACGACGATATTCCCAATGGTGAACAACAAGTTTCACGGTGCCCGATGAAGACTTTAACGGTGGAGGACGACGATTTTATGGAGAAGGATGTGGTTAATACCAAAATGGCAAATACTTTTCCTTTCTTTGTATTCCTTTTCCGATCTTGATGCATGCAATGTATTTTCGAGTTTCTTCCTTTGAAGGTTTCGAATTTCCCGATTGGCTTGCACCCTTGTTTCGAATGTTTCCCCCCCTCTGTTTTTTTGCTTTTGCTTTCACCGCCTCCCTCTCTCGCTGTGTATTTCGTATCCATTTATAGCCTAGGACTTTGCTAATTTTAGAGAGTTTCCTTTGAACTCAAATGCTTGGTTTGTTAGTGATAGAGTCCTATTGAGACTAAAACTTGCTGACTTGGTGATGTTGGTGCCGTGAACTTCGGGGGGAGGTTAATGGGCGAAAAGTAGTGTCTACAGCTGCCCCTCTTTGCCCATAGTCGTGTAACGGGGATAGGGCAAAGATTAAAAGACACACTTTTCGTTCGGTGGAGTTGAAAATTGACTCTAATGTTTCAATAACTCCCTGTCGAATTGAGCTGCGGATGGCTCCTCCGTCGCAAAGTCGAGTCCATCTTGAAGTGATATAGAATTGAAATTGTAGTTTGGGATTTGAATCAGGATGTGGCTTCTCGTTGTAGTCCACTTCGGTCTTTTTCTCGGTTTAAAGACCTTGGTTTGAAAAATCGACTGGAAATTCTTTGGCTCCACAATGTGGTTGATAGACCCTCGAACTGTATGAAACCGAAATCGAAAGGTCTTCGTTGACAGATAGCTTTTCTCGATTTAAGCTATGCTGCCGAAAAATGGTTGTTTGTCACTAAGGCACGACTAACCCAGATCTTCTTCTCGGCTTGAAAACCTCGATTGCAGTTAGACAGTAGTGTGATTGAGGTGTCATCGAGCTGAATGGAATTAAACTCAAAAATTTTATTGATAGATAACCCTTCTTTCCTTGAGCTATGTTGTAAATGATGTGCCTTGAGCTGAGCGTACTCGAACTCGAAGGCCTTTTGGTCACAAATAACCCTTCTAACCTTGAGTTATGCTGTAAATGATGTGCCTTGGAGTTGAGCGTTTCTAGCCTTGAGTTATGTTGTAAATTATGTGCCCTCGAAGCTGAGTGTAATCAAACTCGAGGGTCTTTGGCAGATAGCACTTCTCGACTTAAGCTATGCTGCAAATAATGTGCCTTGGAGCTGAGCGTAGTTGAGCTCGAAGGTCTTTGGTTGGCACGATTCCCTTCGTTGTGAAGTTGAAACCGTGGATGACCCTTTCGTTGTGAAGTTGAACCTCGAATTGGATATCCTTTGTCGTAACGTTGAAATCCAATTAAAGTTGTACTGTTTCGAGTCCAATATCCTTCGTCGTGAAGTTGAAATTGGATCTGAAACTGGAAAGTTTATTGACAGACACTCATTCTTTGAGTTGGATATCATTCGTCGTGAAGTTGAAATCCAAATATGGAGATGGATGCTGCTTGTGTGCACGATTCCCTTCGTCTTGAAGATGAAACCGTGGATGGCCCCTCCGTCGTTAAGTTGAGCCTTGAATTGGATATCCTTCATCGTGAAGTTGAAATCCAAGTAAGTTGTATTGTTTCGAGTCCAATATCCTCCGCCGTGAAGTTGAAATTGGCTCTAAAACTGGGAAGCCCCTTCGTCGTGAAGTTGAGCCTCAGATGGCACGATATCCTCCGTCGTGGAGTTGAAATCGTGGATGTGTGGGTACGATATCCTCCATCGTGGAGTTGAAATCGTAGATGGCCCCTTCGTCGTGAAGTTGAGAATTGACTTGAATATCCTTCGTTGTGAAGTTGAAATCTAAGTATGTGTTGTTTCAAGTCCAATATCCTTCGCTGTGAAGTTGAAATTGGCTCTGAATGAAATTGGGAAGTTGTTTGTTGACAGGCAGCCGCCCCTTCACTGTGAAGTTGAGCTTGTGTTGTCTCGAGTCCAATATCCTTCGCTGTGAAGTTAAAATTGACTATGAATGAAACTGAAAAGTTGTTTGTTGACAATCAGTCACCCCTTCGTTGTGAAGTTGAGCTTGTGTTGTCTTGAGCCCAATATCCTTCGCTGTGAAGTTGAAATTAGCTCTGAAACTGGGAAGTTATTTGTTGACAACCAGTCGCCCCTTCGTTGTATAGTTGAGCTTGTGTTGTCTTAAGTCCAACTTCGCTGTGAAGTTGAAATTGACTCTGAATGAAACTGAAAAGTTGTTTGTTGAAAGTCAGTCACCCCTTCGCTGTGAAGTTGAGCTTGTGTTGTCTCGAGTCTAATATCCTTCGCTGTGAAGTTGAAATTGACTCTAAAAGCTGTAAAAAAATTATGTGTGCTAAAAATGATAAATATGATGCTCTTAAGTATGTCTAAGATGCATGCAACATGAATGAGTTATGTCTTTGCTCTTGGATTGGAGTCCCGTGTTTTGTCTGCCAATCTGGTCCTTGGAATCGATCGTGCCCCATTTACTTCTCGAGCTTTGGCTTTACAGACCTTTCATATTTGAGACTGTCCTGTTTGAAAATGTTTTTTCCTTTTTCTTGTTTTAGGAGGGAAAAGGATAAAATTCTGTAAAATATTGTTCACAATTGAATCAAATTATAAACGTGAGTTCAAATAATATCAAAGGAATCAATAACTCTTTTAATGCTTTTAGAGTTACAACTCTTTGAAAAATGTTCAAATGGATGAGTTGACCTAAGGTTTCAGCCATAAAAAGGTCTTTTTTTTTGTTATTGCAACATGCTTTTCTTTGGCTTGGCATTTTAATTGGATGCGGACAAAATGAGGCAACTAACATGATTAATTACTAGACCTTCTATTTCGATTCTCTGAAATCTTCCATTTGTTCAAGTTTTGTAAGCTTCTCTAACAAAGGTAGTGCAGAAATATCAGTCTAAATATGAAATTATTGAGTGCTCATGTGAAGCTGACTATAACAGGTGTTCCTTAACTCCCTTAGTCCATCATTACTAAAATTTTTTTGCTTAGAAATTTGATTTAATTTGTCGTTATCTGGCTAGTTGAATCCATAAAGCCGAGGCATTTAACCAATTGCTTTAGAGGAACAACTTAACATTATTATCACTTTTATCAGGTTAACTGAAGGGTTCATCTCATCACAAAGTCTTCAGCCTGACAATAACAGTGGAGCAAACATCGAGTTGCCAAGTGTCCGAACAATGTCATGGTTTGAACGTAATCTATTCATAAGGCCAGGGCTTTCAAGTTTCCTCTGTAACCAATTGCCTTAGTGGAATAGCTCAGCTTTACGGATTTAATTTCTTAAGATTGTCAAGAAGAACCTGTTATAGTCTAGGTGTTGTTGAAAGTAAAAAATTTCATCTTTAGAGTTAAATTTCAAGCAACTGACCTAAACTAGATTCACTTACTCGACTATTTCATCTGTAAAGATAATGATCATCATTGAACGTCTTAAACAAAAAATATAGTAATTGTCATATGCAAATGATGTCCTATGTTGTCCGCACCTTATGAAAGGAAAATGTTACATTGGTTAATTGCAAGAGCAAGTGTTTGAGTGTATATTTTGGGTAAGGTCAAAGTCCTTGTTTTAAATCATGTTACTTCATCAAAGATCTGTAACTTTGAACCATTAACAGTTTCTTAATTCAAATGATATTCAAAGAATTGCAAGTCTGCAAATGTGATTCATTGCTCGTCATCATTAAAGTAACATAAATTTATTCAAATGTTCTTACAAAAACTTGAGAAAAATGAAAAAAACAAACTCAAACAGAATGCCTCAAATCATGAAATGATCTGCCTCACTTGGATACCCCCGAGTGTTGAAGTTGATCCAATTCATGTTTTGTATTTTCTGTACGATTCTCTTGAATGTGGAGTAGTTCTTGATAGTGCGTCCTGGGACACCGCTATGATATTCGCAATGAGCGCTCTCATCATACTACCTGGGGTATAAGGGCTTGATGGATTTCTCTGGATATGGTGACACCACATGTGTGTCAAACAACTGTTGGTAAAGCTCCTTATATGTCATAGGATCGAAATGTTCTCATTTTTATTAGATATGTGAATGTAATAAAAAAGAAAAAAGTAATGTGAAATATGCAGGAATGCATGATGCATGCAATGTTCGAGGTATTGATCCAAAAAATATGTCTGTTATTAGAAATAATCCTTATTGGGGAAAAAAGTGTTTTATATTTTAAGAGACACAAATATCCTGACAGCTTCTGATATGTCGACTAGTCTTCTGCTTTCGTCTGTCACCGGTTGAATAACCTGTCGAATCGCTCTGGCTTCCCTGGATGAACTGTGCAAATGTTGAGTTGCTTTTTGTACTGGCCCAAGAAGTCTCAAATGACTGCATCTCTGGCATTTATCTTTTGTTGAACCTGTTCCCAACGAATACATCATTGGAGTCTTCAATTGATAAGAACTATGTGAAGTTCATTTGTTTGTTTCTTGAATTCGTCAGCAGGGGTCTCCAATTTCAGCTATCGTTTTGCCATTGTTGTCTTTGAAGGGACTCCCAAGATCAGTAACCTTCATCTTTCCCCTGCAACCTGTGCCAGTCAGTTCTTCAAAGATAGACTTTCATTGAGCTTGATGTAGACCCGGTTTATTCTGAGTCCTTTATAATGCAGCAGAGTGATGTACCATTCAATTGTGGACACCACGTCTTCTGGATTGAATGTGACACATACTCGCCTTGTAGAGTGTCCTCTGCATATTCATCTCTTGTATTACAACCCCTTTGTCCATTAATGCAGATTATTCATGTTTAACAAACACGTTTTTAGTAGATCAACACCTCTTTTAAATGATGCAAGTGATGAAAATAAAAGAAAATTAAACATAAATGAAAAGAGTTAGTGAGATAAATCAAAAAAAAATCCTACCCCACATGATATCTACCATATATGCTTTAATTCTTACCCGGACATGATCTCGATCCTGCATGCTAATTTCAAACAAATCCTAACCGCATATTTGTCTAGTTCGCATGCTTTGAACAGAAAATAAAACAAGAAACAAAGCAGCCTAGGGTTTGGAATGAGGTCTTGGGGTGGACTCTAATTCCCTGTACTCTCCCGGTTTAGGTTCTAAAAAGGTACTCGAGTTCTCCTTGTTGGTGCCCCATTGGGCTTGCCAGACCCTTAGTCCTAAGCACATCACAAGCTTGTGTGGACTAAGTTAAACTCGAGATGAAACATTCTCTTATGCCCATACGGAGAATAAATTCACACGAAGACATAAGGTATATGAATCCCGAAGGTTACTTGCTAGGCTCATTGCTTTCACCCCCACTTAAAAAGGGTTTGGAGCTCGGGTATAGAGTCAAAGATGAAAATTTTTCAAATCTGAAATCATTGAAAGAAAACATTAGTACAATTATTTATTTGAAAAAAAAAATCAAATGTAAATAATTGGAATCAAATAAATAAATAAATTAAAATTAAAATTTACTCTTTTCGCATAAAAAGACAACCAAAAATTAATTATGGCCTGACTCACTTACTTGTCCCCAACGGAGTTGCCAAGCTATCGCGGCCGTCTTTCGGTTGGGTCCCGGAATTGGGCTTCGACTTGGAAAATTGGATTAGGAGTCGCCACCGATCATTTTAAATTGATATTTAGGTAGTTCAGACACCATCTTATCTGATCTGCGTTTTACTAGAAATATGTCAGGTTCGGGAGTCGGTTACGGTCAAGGAATGATTAGCACTCTTGAACCGCCCTTTCGATACCAATTAATTTGTTGGTTGTCTTAATTGCAAAAATTGAAAATTTTAAATTTAAAAACCTATTCGAATTACTTACCTTTGATCGATTGTAATTTCTCTAAAAAAAGGTCGAAAAAAATATTAGACAACAAATAATATATAAATGTTAAATGAATCAAAAGAAAGAAAAAATGAATGAAATAAAAAATAAAAATAAAAATAAAAATAAAAATAAAAGAAGTAAATAAATAAAAAATAAATGAATGAATAAATAAATAAATAAAATAAAAAGTTAAATCTTAAAAATAATAAAATAAAAACAACTAAAAGATAAACATAAATAATACTGATTAAAAATAATGATAAAAAATAATAAAGTGAAAATTTAGAGGAGTAATCAATATACATGAAGTGACCAATTTGAAAGGAAAAACAATGAGTACCATATATGAAAATACGTAACTCTTGGATGACCTGAGTGATAATTAAACCAAAAACTTTCCAAATGCACTAAAATCCCTAACTCACGCATGTTTTCATCTTCCCCACCTCTGTTTCTTCTTCAGCATGACTCTCCTTTTTTCGTTTCCTTCAATCTGATACTTAAAAAAATGACGGTATTCCCAATGGTGAACAACAAGTTTCACGGTGGCCGATGAAGACTTTAACGGCGAAGGACGACGATTTTATGGAGAAGGATGCGGTTAATACCAAAATGGTAAAGACTTTCCTTTCTTTGTATTTCTTTTCCGATCTTGATGCATGCAATGTATTTTCGAGTTTATTCCTTCGAAGGCTTCAGATTTCCCGAATGGCTTGCACCCTTGTTTCGAATGTTCCCCCCTCTGTTTTTTTGCTTTTGCTTTCACCGCCCCCCCCTCGCTGTGTATTTCGTATCCATTTATAGCCTAGGACTTTGCTAATTTTAGAGAGTTTCCTTTGAACTCAAATGTTTGGTTTGTTAGTGATAGAGTCCTATTGAGACTAAAACTTGCTGACTTGGTGATGTTGGTGCTGTGAACTTTGGGGCAGGTTACTAAGCGAAAAGTAGTGTCTACAACGTGGAAGTACGGGTATTAATACCATGGACATGGAACTCGGATCTCATAGTTTTCGATTCAATTCATCTTATTAATTTATGTGTTTTTCTCTTAAAGGTTGAATTTGAGTTTGATCATTTTTTTAATGATTTGTTCGAGTCATATTTGGATTTTAAAAAAATTATCAATCTAACATGAGATGATAATATAACTGTCTCTTATATATTTAAAAATAATTATAATAATATCCATTTCTATAAACTAATATTTAATTCCTATCGTGAACTCTGGTTGATGAGATTCCTATTGTGAACTCTGGTTGATGAGATTCCTATTGTGAACTCTGGTTGATGAGATTAATCTTACCACCTTTGAAGAGCAGCTACAAGTATGCAGTCGAACATTCTTTTGTCTTCCTTCTTACAAACAAAATATTAAATCCTAGAATTTGAGTGCACGGGTCAAGTTTATTTATAATATTAATATTATCTACGATGCATGGATGGTTTAATATGAATCTTAAAATTAATTTCTACATATGATTAGTTCAAATTTAATTAGGGTAAATATATCACTTTTAATAAATATTATAACGTCTTACGAGCGACATTTGAAAGGAGCTCACTTCAAACAAGTCAATCTTTCCCTTAATGATATGTGTCTCAAATTAATCCGTTATAGAGTTATATCTTGCTTGACAATAGACATTTTTTTCGATTCATTAGCTAATCTCAAAGCAACCTATCAAAGTAAATAAGCCATATATTAGTCCACAAGCCATAATATAATCTCGGAGCTACAAATACACTTGGAAGGGAAATCCCGCGAGATGGATGATACAATATCTCTCTATGGTTTGTGGGTCCTATATTTGTGCTCTTGGTTTAGCAATGGGGTTACAATTTAGCATTCATTATAATTTAAATTTTAAATAAAAATAATTTATTAAATCATTTACTTTACCCTTTAATATTTATAAAAAAATTATAATTTTTCGATATAAGCCATTAGTTTTATTAAAAAAGAAATATCCAGAACTACATTAAAAATTTACAATCATAATCTTAAAATAAAAACATAATTATGATATTTTTCTATAACCATTGTCACAAGAAATTAATCACTTAAAATTACACAATGACCATATAAGAAAAATGTTAAAACTCTAATAAAAACTCGAACAAATGATAGATACGAACAAATATAATCACATCAACAAATGAACGAAAAAAGGAGATCAAATTACGGAAAGACCATCAAAAAATCACAAATCGGAGTTGAGCGTCATAAGAAAATATTCCACGAATGTAAATCACGTGTCCAAATCTAATACAAGGGTTCAAAGGGGGAAGATCATCATGATAATGAATAAGTGTCATCTTGATTAGTCGAGACGATCTCAAATCTAACCCTAAAAAAAGATAAACAAAAAAAGCGATCAAACAATCGACAACGAAGACCGAAAATGTACCAACATATATATAATTTTTAATATGAACTACATAATATATAAAAATTAAAATAACAATAGCATATTGTAAAATTTTAGATAGCAAAATGTCGGCCCATAATTCATATACAACTATTGTTCAATCACTTCAAATGCTGGAAAGGCCTTTAAATTTAGATGGATAATCCAATCATTATATCTTAGGTCCACCCATATATGTGATCTTTAGGGTCTATTTATTTCGCTGTAATTGATTTTCTGAAAATTGAATTATAGAAAATGAATTATTTATGGAAAACATCTTTCGGAAAATGTTTTCCAAGAAATGAATTACATTTTTGAAAAACATTTTACGATGTTTGGAAAGATGTTGTTTAAACCTTTTTCATTAATTGATGAATTTTTTAAAAATTATTTATTACAAATATTAAATACAATAAATAATATTATTTATCATAAAACTTAATATAATTATTTTTAAAATATTAAAATAATGTATTTGTTATTAAATATTATTTTTATAATTTTATTAATAAAATTATTAATATTGTTATATTTATTAAAATAAAAATATTATAAATTATATAATTATTTATTAAAGTAATTGTGTTATATTATATTTAAAAATATTAATTAGTATATTTTAAATATTTATTAAAATATTATTAGATTATTATATTAATATTAAATATATAATAATACTATTCATCATTAATAATTTAATAATATTATTTCTATGAAATTAATAAATAATAAAAATTTTATTAATAATTTATTATATATTAAAATAAAAATATAATATCTTATATTATTATAATATAATTGATTAATTTATTATAATATTAAAAATAATATTATATTATTAGAAATATTAATAAATATTTTAATAATTAATATTTTGATTAAAATGATATTAAAATATTTTATTAATATTAAATTCATAAAATAAAATTATTTTGAGTATTTATTCTTTCAAGTGAAAGTTCAAAAAATGACTTATAGAAAATTAAATCGTAAGTCGTTTTCCAGAAAACACAAAGGAAATTATGTTGATCAGGAAAATATTTTATGTTGACCAACTAGTTTTCCTCCAACCAAACATTGGAAAACATTTTTAATTACGTCACTTTCCTTAATTTTCTCCCAAACAAACGGACTCTTAATCTCACTTTCCTCCAATAACCAACCATGTAAGTACTCTTAACATTAAAGATATCATTGCCTTCAAGAGCCCAATAACAAACCCATTAATTAATTAATTTATTAAATATTATTTTTAAGTTTCTAACATTATTTTTATTAAAATAATTATTTTTATAAAAAAATAATTAATTGATTAGCGATCAACATATATAATTATTTTTAAAGGTAAAATTTGAATGATCCGTTTGTTCTATAACGTTGCTTTGTTAATTTCCTTAACTATTTACAAAAACAGCTCCCTCACAAGTGCTGCTTTGTTGAATGCTAGTTTAAATGTTTAAACTTATCAAAAAACAGAGCTGGACGTTAACATGCTCATAAAATATGATAAAATTTGATTTCATAACTATTTGAGATATATTTATGAATTGAGTCTCTGTCTATATTAAGTCGTCAAGTCAATACTTGAAACATTATGTCGTCGAGTCAGTGTTTGAAACCAATGATAGTGCAATAAATATCATTTAAATATAATTTTATCATATCCAAGTGCAAGTTAGAACATACGAATGTCGAACGATTATTTCGTAATTTTTAATAGTCGATGTATCATTTATGTTTTTAATACGCTAGAAAAGACATGAAAGCTTAAAAGACTCATCTTTCTAATGAGGGTACAACTTTTTTCCCTTAATTTATGGCCTACTTACATTCTTAGTAATTCTCTTTTCATCCAAAAACAAAACATTTCATTTTCACACTTAATTAGGCAAATATCTCATCTGATTAAGTTAACAATTGGCTTAATAATTCAATTACTCTGATTAATTAATTTATCTATGATTCAGATCAACAGGCATTTAAACATTAAGTGTATATATGTTATCGTGTGAATATTTAGAGGCTGCCTAAATCAATTACTATTAAATTGATAATGATTGTTACAATAATGCTGCATTAAGGAATTAATTAAAATATTCTGAAATTTGGAGTTGGAATTTTTGTAAATCAATCTTTGGTGGCGTTTGGTTCGCTGGAATGTTTATGAGGGAATTGAAATATGTGAAGGAATTAGAATATGTAGGAATTAGAATTTGAATCTGAAACATGTTTGGTTGGCAGGAAATTGATTGGAATCTAATTCCATATTCTATTTGGTTTGCAGACATGTAAAATGAATTTGATTTTAGTAATGTAAAATGACATAATTACCATTTTTTTCTTAATTTTAGTTGTTTTATAACTTACATGTAGCAATATATTATAAAAATTTTAAAAATATTAAAATTTCATTTTATTGATTGATTATTCATTTCAATAAATTATAAAAATCATACTAATAAACATCATAAGTTAAAATCATCCCAATTAGGGATGGCCATGGGTCGGATTTTTGTCCACCCGACCCCACCCGAGAACGAGAGAACCTCCACCTGAGACCCGACCCGACAAAAATAAAGTTTCACCCGACCCGACCCGACCCGACCCGAAATAATAAAAAAAATATTTTTATTCAATAAAAACAGTGACTTAATTGATAAAAATTATATAGAGGGGTATTATTGTAATTATTCCTAAATATATAAGGTAAAATTATATATATTTTTTGGGTCGGGTATTTTTCACCCTAAACTCGAACCCGACCTGAATATCACACTTAAAAAAACCCGACCCGACCCAAATATCACACTTAAAAAAAACCACCCGACCCGACCCGAATATCACACTTAAAAAACCCCGACCCGATCAAAATATGCTAATAAGTTACCAAAAGATTGATGAGGGTAGTATGGTCAAATTTCACATTTCTTCCTCGAAAGGATTTCAATTCCTTCATGAAATGAATGAAATTTATTTTCCCTCATTTGATGGAATTTACATTCCCTTAGGATTCTAATTCCCTTTGAAAACTTGAATCAAACATGGGAAAGTGATGTAATTGAATTCAAATTTCCCCTAATTCTAAAGGATTCCTGCTAACCAAACGCCACTTATAGTTTTAAAATAGGACAAATACAATACAAAACACACTTTCTCGCTATTTCTTACCTAATTTTCACATTTGTTTATAGTTATGCCTGTAAACGAACCGAAGACACACGAACGAATGTATGTTCATGTTCGTTCATTTAATAAATAAGCGAACCTAAACGAACACGAACATAAACGAATAATTTTTTTGTGTTCATGTTCGTTCATTAAGGAATATAGTTTGTCCATGTTCGTTCATTTAAATAATAAACGGACATAAACGAACACAAACGAACGAACATAAACGAACATAATAAATGAACATAAACGAACACAAAAAACAAACTTATTCGAACATAACAAATGAATGTAAAAAAAGTAAACAACAAGAATAACAACTTAAAATTTATTAATATAACATGCAACTTTAGAGTTAATTTGTTCGAATACGATAAAAACATACATAAATCATAAATAAGATATATAAACATAATAAAATCTTAAAGTTAATTTGTTCAACAAAACAATCTTCTTGAAATCCAAACAACTTCAATAATATTCGTAACATTTTCAACTTACTCTCTGTTCGAATATAAATGAACATAAATAAATAAACATAAATGAACATAAATGAACGAACAAACTCTTTGTTCATGTTCGTTCATTTAATTAAATAAACATAAAATCTTATTTATATTTATTTATTTAATAAATAAACGAACCGTACAATTTATAAACAGTTTACTTATCGTTAAATTCATTTACACGCCCATTAATTGCCACTTATCATCTTTTCGTTTTCCTCCGCTATTGAAAAAGCTCTTACCTGATACGGAAAACAAAACCGTAGACTAATAAACTACAGCAATGAAGCACTGACCCCTCGGGTTCCGCGCCGAAGAAAATTATCAAAGCAAACAAGACAACGCTCTACTAACCCCAGAAAGAAAAAAAGCACCCTTTTGATTTGAAGTTTTAATCATTAACAAAAGTTTTATTTTTCAACAAAGCTTTGAAATTTAACCTATTTCGGCATTTTCATGTTCAAGTTGTTACATTGCTACACTTGGCAATCTCTACTTTACAATTTAATCTTCTTGTTTTATTATTCTTCTTTGGGTTCCCGAGAAAATTCGTTGAAGGAAAAAGATAATTCCTTTTTTTTCTCTCTCGACATTTTTTTTGTTCCAAGTTCCAACTGAGGTTTTTGTTTGTGTTGTTTGTTCCTACGTTCTTTTGAGCCAAAGTTCCCAAATTTACTGTAAAAAATATCCATTTGAGGAATTAATCGGATGAGCACTTTAGTATGAGAATTAAACATTTCCGGTCGCATTATAGGGAACTTTTGCCCGTTCTTTTGGGTAATAATTTGCATTTAGTCTTTTTTTTTTCTTTGAAGTTGATGAAAAAAGTTCATCTTTTTGAGTTGAAAGTAACTTTTTTTTCGTTTCATATCCTTCTGTAGATCTTGTTAAAATGAGCTTTTCTTAGCTGAAAAGGAACTTTCCCAGAAAATATTTTCCTGAGAAACAAACGGGGTTAGTACTCAATATCATCTTTTTGGCACTGGATAAACAAAAAAGTTCGAGTGGCATTTGAAATCATTTTTTTTCTTCATGTTCTAAAATTTCAACTCCCACGCTTTGTTTTTGTTTTTTGTTTTTTTACATTTCATGTCCTCATTCACGGCAACAATGGAGGAAGAAAATTCACTTGCTAGATTACAACAATAACCCTTTCTTTAGTGTTAAGAGCCCATGAAAAAAGGGTACTTTCATGTAAATTTGCCTTCTACCATCCCCTTTAGCTGTAGGGTCCCCTTGTGACTATCATAATGTCCCATGGACCATAAACAAAAGTAAGTTTTTTTTGGTAGCATTGAATGCGGTAAAGATGAAGGGTAGCGATTGCTGTCTGGTTAATTAGTGGATAGCTCATGCTATATTTTTGCCTTTGTGGTTTCTTAAGGAGCACTTGCCATTCATATGAGCTCATTAAATTTTCTTTTTTTTTCACCCTACATTCACATTGAATTCTTCTGTATCAGCTCGTGATAATTTTCCGATTCGTTGCAGGCGGGGGGCAGGGAAGCATTGAAGTGGTGTAGGATAAATATAACTCACTTGTTTTCTTTTTTCCTTTAACTTTGTGTAGGGACAAGATTCTTTAAATTATGCAGACTCCGAAAGCAAGGTAACTTCTAAATTCATTGCCTTCATTACTGCTCATTCTTCACTTGTTAGAAGTTGCTTAGTGAGTTTCGTCAATGTGATTGTGTGGTTATTCTCGAAAATTAAGCAATGCATGTGTATAATGCAAATACAGGGATGATCTTCATTCGGAATTGTATCTACTAGATACTATTAAGGGCCGAATTGTCCGGTTACCGTCTTGAGGTGCAGTCTCTTTCTGCACGAAAGTGAATCTTTTGTTTGTTTCCTAACTTAAGGATAAAATAAGTCAATGGCCTTAATGGAACCAGCAGATGCTGCAAGTGATTCATTCTTCCAAAAGAAAACTTGTGGTTTATCATCTGTTTGAGACCATTGCCTAATCTGTTCCTTTGTGTAGTACATTATCGATAATCTGCTTGTTTCAGGAGCAAGAAAGAGTAGAATTTACTTTAGTACTTTTGTTTCGATTTAGGAAGGTAATGGGGTAAAAGATATATAATTGAAAATTGGAATAAGGGAAGTTTTGGTTTAAGTAATGATTTTTAACCTTTTGTTGAAAGGGTTGGTTGGCTATGTGCTGTTGAGCTCAATTGAATTATAAGAAGCTCTTAACTACTACAAATACAGTACCGAAAATTGCGAGGTCATGCTAAGGGATTCGTTCTGTTCTTGTATCCCGACTTCGACTATAAGAGATTTGTTCTGTTTTTGTATCCCAACTTTTGTATTTCTTCTCGAAGTTTCGAGTGTAATCGTGCTTTTTTCATCTATACCAAATGAAATCACGGTTAGCCATTGTTTAGCAGAAATGGGTCTTCGGAAGTGCCACAAAGGGTCTCACATCGAGTTGTTCGTCAACTCAAACCAACCACAGTAGAGACTGGTGCTGTATCTAGTCCTAAGTCAACTAGCAGAACTTCAAAAGAGAAGAGCCCTAAAGTTATTGATCGTCGGTCACCTAGAAGCCCGGCTTCCGAGGTATGCTAAGCAGAGAACATTATACAGGTTTTGGACACTGCTGATCCTTAGAAAGCTTTTAAATAAGTGTTTATTAAAGCCATTTTCTCTTCTTTTTTTATAGAAGCGTGTCAATTGATTACTTCATTGTCATTTGAATGATGATGGGTTTCTCTTTCACCGTTAAATGCCGATCCATTGTGAAGAAAACTAGTGGTTTGCATTGTTTATTGATATCTTGTGTCCAATAAACATTGTCGTTTTTGATTAACTGATCTTATTGTCTGTTCTTGCTTCAGAAGAAGCGCCCGAGCAGAATATCTGAATTGGAAGCACAAAATTCACAGCTTCAAGAAGAACTAAAGAAGGCAAAGGATCAACTAAGTTCATCTGAATCAACCAGGAAGCAAGTTGAGCAAGATGCTGAAGAGTCCAAGAAGCAACTGTTGGACTTGTCTGCGAAGGTCAAGGAGTCCCAAAAGCAGCTTCTCGAACTGTCTGGTTCCAAGGACACTCACGTAGATGAACTCCATACGGTCTCACAAGAACGGGATCAATCATGGCAGTTGGAGCTTGAAGCTATACAGAGGCAGCAGTCTCTTGACTCAGCTGCTTTGGTGTCAGCCGTGAATGAGATTCAACGACTTAAGGATCAGCTTGAAATGGTGGCTGAATCCGAGGCTGCACAGACCAAGCAAGCAGAATCAGCACATTCAGAGCTTCAGAGCTTGAAAGAAAAACTGGTTGAAACTCATTCTCTTGTGGAGAACATGAAAAACAGCTTAAGGATAGCCAGGAATCAGAAGCTCGGGCCCAATCAAGGGCGAATGAAACTCGGTTACAACTGGAAGCTGCAAAAGAGACTGTTGAAGCACTTAGGTCAGAAGGCATGAAAGCCGTTGAAGCTTACAACTCCATTGCTTTTGAATTAGACCAATCGAGGAAACGTGTTTGTTCACTTGAAGGACTTGTTAACAAACTGAAGGCAGCCATGACTGGTGCTGGTGGCAGTATCTCTATTGAGCCTGATGGTAACTGTATTGCTGTCGATCATCAAGCTGGAGAAAACAAGAAACCCGAGGAATCTTGCCAGCTTGAAGCAGAGATTTCTTCTTTGAAGTCTGAGGTGACACGTTTAAGATCTGCTCTCAAAACTGCCGAGACTAAATGCCATGCAGAAGAAACCCAAGGCACCATAGAGATAAAGAGTGCTCATGGACTGGTTGAGCAGATAAAATCTGAAGCAAGCTCGAGAGAGACCGAGCTGTTAGCTGAACTAGAGAAGGCAAACATTAGTATTACCGACTTGAAGGCAAATATGATGGATAAGGAAACTGAGTTGCAGTGTATCTCCGAGGAAAATGATGAGCTTCGCATGAAACTTGAGAAAACCATGTCACGCCAACGTGAATCCGAACTCGAAAAAGAGTTGAATCTATTGAACGAAACGATTGTTGATCTGAAGGCAAATATGATGGATAAGGAGACTGAGCTTCAAAATATATCAGAGGAGAATGAGATGCTGAGATTGGAAATCAATAAAAGGGATTCGGACAAAGGTAAAACAAATGAGCTAGACGAGGCAAGGGCTGCTGAGCGAGAAGCTATTATGAAGCTTGGACTTGCAATGGAGGAGGCTGATAAGAATAACAGGAGAGCTGCCAGGGTGGCTGAACAGCTCGAGGCTGCTCAGACTGCCAATTCTGAGATGGAAACAGAGCTGAGAACGTTAAAGGTGCAATCTAATCAGTGGCGCAAGGCCGCGGAAGCAGCTGCTTCAATGCTTTCGGCAGGCAACAATGGAAAGTTCATGGAGAGAACAGGTTCATTGGATATCAATTATGATCCAGTTAAGGGAAGGGTTGGCTTACCTTATACCGATGATTTGGATGATGAGTTGCTGAAGAAGAAACATGGGAACATGCTGAAGAAGATTGGGGTTTTGTGGAAGAAGCCACAGAAATAGGAGACCATGAGGCATGCCAAATATACATTCTATCAAAATTGCATTGGTTCCATGCTTACCTATCTCTTATTTTATCTCTAACTTTTCACCTTTTTTATACAGATTTTGGGTACCCGAACGAATGGCCTTCTGCTGCAGTGTAGTTTTCAGTTACGTCATGACGATGTCTGAACAGTGTAGTCTTCAGTTACATCATGATGATGTCCGAACAGGTGTGATACGATATTTTCTTTTCCTTTTATGTGGATATGTAAAATGTGAGTGCCACGTCCTCACCTTGCGCTTGTAGGATCAAACATTCTCTTCACAATGTAAGTTTTGATTTGGATTCTATGGTTTTTCTATTAAGCCGCCTGCCCAAGTATGAT
Organism: Hibiscus syriacus; assembly: GCF_006381635.1. Lineage (NCBI taxonomy): Eukaryota > Viridiplantae > Streptophyta > Magnoliopsida > Malvales > Malvaceae > Hibiscus > Hibiscus syriacus. The sequence goes on from NW_024061783.1 coordinate 3,957,317, forward strand.
GATCACTTCATCAGCTGCTAACTACGAGCATGAATGATCGTTTGTTTTTAAATTCCATTCACCTGCCATGGAATGAGGTGAACGATTTACTGTAAGACAGTGTCATTAACCAGACTCGGGTGCATTGAATATCGGTTCAGACACGAGTGCCCAATAAGTTTATCCATGAAAGCCAATGTGAATCAAACTTTTCTTGCTTAGGATAGCATTTGCAGGCGTCTCGGGTGTGTTTGTATTATTTGTTGGGTCATTGGCTAATTTTTGTGCATACTGTGGCGTATTAGTGTAAGAACATAGCAGAGCATTGTTTACCTGTTGAACTTCGTTGAAGATAAATGTAAGAATTAAGAAAAAAAACTGGTGGCTTCCATTTGGACAAAGAGGAAAAAAATAAAACGTTAGCGACATTGCACCATGTTTTCTATCATATATTGCTAATCACTTTTAATTGTACTTGGAAATACTCTGTCTATTACAATGGTATTCATATCCTATTTTGTTATCATGTTCACAATTGTCTAAATCTATATGAAAACAAGAGAGTAGATAGTCTGTTACCAAGATTTAAAAAAATCTCAAAATTTAAAAGGAAACTAATCCATCAGTCCTTGTTTGGTATAAGAAAGGAACTTACGGTTAAGTACATAATGCCATATGGTGAAATTGGTATTTGTCAGCACCTTCATGCCATGCAGTGGTTTTCTGGTCAGCTTGGCCATCTATCGACGCCTCTCTCATTGTAAAAAAATCACAACTTACGTAATAAGTGACAAATCTGCAATTCATAGATAGAATTCTGCATCAGAATTGTCAATCAAGTGTATATGCATAGGTGTGTCTATATACATAAATTAACTATGGGTATTACTCGGTAAAGTTCTCTAATGTAAACAAGAAAAAAGTTCCAACGATTCTAAGCCGAACCTAAAGGGAAAAGAGGAAGAGATTAACAACTAGCAACAACTACCATATTTGTCATGTAACCAAGAGAGCTGGGAAGAAACAGGCCAAGAGGGATGAGGTAAATCCGAGACCATCCGTAGGGTAAACAACTTGACTGTTGCTCCTTGATGACGGTGAAACTAGGAATCATTTCGAGAAGGCAGAAACAAACCATTCCAACAAGTGGTCCAAAATTAAAGTTTGACCAGTTCCCTTATGTTGCCCTCCCTAGTTTGTATATTATATATATAACCAACTAAGTCCCAAGAAGAGATTGAGAGCAAAAATAACCTTAAATTTGAACTACCATTATGCCCATCCAATTATAACAATAACAAAGACAACAGGATAGCATGTATTAGCCATCAGAAAATGAATACGAGTGTCTCTAATAATAAGTGTCATATTCTTGGAGATCAAACAGCAATCTTCCACAAGGCCATCCTTCAAAGGATAACGATTAGATAATCATTATTCATCCTAGAAATCATATGTTTATATTGAACTGTAAAAAATCAAACATCCACCATTATACAAAACAGCTCCAACTTCTAACATTCAAGAACGAAGAAAAAGGAGCAGGGAAAATGTTCAAAGCTCCAGTGCCTTGAGTCTTTTCTTATAGCTACCACCAAATTCAAATGATGATTCTTATTATAACAATGCAGACAAGAGACAATGGATTAGTGATTACTTCTCAGATTAGTCACACTTCAATAACAAAATATTCATGAACCAGAGCAGATTGACATGATAGAATGATTTCTTTCATAAATTCCAAGAAATAGAAAATTGTTTTAGTTCTATTAATCACTGATGGCATCAGTCCAAGCAACCTAATTTTTTTTCCCAGCATTTTATTAAAGCTCTGAAAATTAATTTGAAAAAGTTATACAAAATTCTAGAAAATGATAATGATCTCTAGCAACATTCTGCCACAAAATCATTGTAAAGAAAATGAAGTCTGTCATCGATCTAACCACTGATATTTGTTCAAATTTGAAAACTTACAATGATTCACAACGCATTCATAGCATGGTAGTATCCACTGGATGGCTCCCTAGGACTCGCAAGAAAGTTGCAAATTCCTGCCAAGGAAACATTCTGTTAGATATGTCACAACTTTGTTTAAAGGAGAAGAGGAAGGGGTTATCCATGGTTTGAATACTAGACTTGGTGCCAACTGTAGAATTGAAACATATTGATAGATATCTAACAACTAATTCTTTTGAATGGTTATGGAAGAGGCAGTGCAATATACCATTAAATGTCTAAGGGCATTCTGTGCTCTCTCTTCGGCCATGGATGCTTTGAAGTCCACATAGAAAAGGTAGTCAAAATATCTAATAGAGCAGATTGACACAATGAGGATGAAATCTTTTCAAGCAACCCACCAAATGGTTGGTAGCAGGATGTAAATAAAGATGTATATAATTTATCAAAATTAGTAAAAGCTATTTTGAACCAAAAAAAGGCAACATTTTACTAAAATTACTTTGAACCATTGTTGCTATCATCAGATGCTCTCAAAGGCTGGTTCCTTAAGGGACGGCTTTCAATCTGATCAAAGGTAACAAACAAATAAAGGATGTTAATACAACCTAGGAAAGAAAACCTTTCAAACGAAGTTTTTCAAGGCAACTTAAACATATAGAGAGAATTTATATAAATGTTTTTAAAAAAACTACCTTTGTAAGGTTTATCTGCCTAAGAGCAAACACAGCAAGTGCCTTGAAAAGAACACCGGGACCCTCCTCTAGTGAGAAAACTATGCTGGTCTGCAAATTAATTGTATTAACAGAACTTTATGAGCAATAATGATTCATAAATGCAGCATAGCAAAGGAACAACTATGATCAAGTACTTTGAATGCAAATGGTAATGTTGTTTGGAGGCTAACCTTGAATGGCTTCTCCATACCAGGAATAATGGGATCCCTAGCCAGCATGAGAAATCGAGTAACATTATCACAATCATCCTGTCAAAAGAGGAGGCATACAAGATGCAAAAGTTCTGACAAATCCAACATAAAACAACTACAAACAAATATAACTGACATAAACCTGAATATCTTCAGCAAGAATGTTCAGTCCATATATCTCTGCAGCCTTAGAACTTGCAACAGCTCCCGTATCTTTAGTTGTTGGGAAATAAACGAGAAACAAGTAATTTCCCTTTAACCAGATTAGTGAGAATGCGAAATAACGGAGTTCAGCCAATTGTGCCTACGTCTCCGGACTGCTGCAGATCTTTTACTAAGAGAGAAAATTTACATGTGTTTACAAAACACTTACTACTCACAAGAAAACTCTCTAGTATTGGGAGGAAGAAATGATTTTTGGGATGATTTTGAAGCTAAATGGGCTAGGGTATTTATAGTTGAAGCTTGAGGACTAATCTTGTAAATATCCTAAAGTGTGCAGTGGCTAAATGTGTAATTAACCATATTACAATTTAATTAAAAAATTAGGGCACCGAACGGTGCCCTCCTTTGTTGAAAATGTGAACCCCTTTTTTTCTTATTTTCAACCCCCTTATGTTGAAAAAAACATTAGGCTGTGTGGTGCCCCCCTTTGTTTTCCAGCTTTGATTTCCATCCTCCAAATTTGACTTGATTTACAGCCCCAACTTTTGACTTCCAACAATCTCTCACTTGAAGACTGATTTTAATCTGTCTTTACACCTCGATCAATGCAGCAGCATTTCTGGTCTTGTTACTCTAGCATGCCAACTGAAGCTGAACACAACTTCCGTTTGTCCGTAGTCACCGTCTTTGTTAACATGTCTGCCGGATTTTGAGCTCCACTGATCTTTTCAAGTTTCAAAATCCCATCTTCCAGAAGAGACCGGATAAAATGATATCGCAGTTGTATGTGCTTCGTTCTGGAATGAAAAGACGGATTCTTTGCTAGATGGATAGCACTTTGACTGTCGCAATACAAGACATTATTTTCTTGTTTCTTGCCTAACTCTTCCAAGAAACTTTAGAGCCAAACCATCTCCTTGCTGGCTTCCGTAACAGCGACATATTCTGCTTCAGTTGTGGAGAGAGCAACTATCTTCTATAGTTGAGAAACCCAACTCACTGTAGTTCCTCCTAGGGTATAGACGTACCCTGTAGTGCTTCTTCTGATGTTGACATTTCCGGCTAAGTCAGCATCTACATAGCCTGTCAGTATCGTATTTCCACCTTTGAAACAAAGTGATTTGTTTGTAGTACCCGTAGATATCTGAGGATCCATTTGACTGCTTCCCAGTGTACCTTGCCTGGATTATTCATGTACCTGCTAACTGCTCCCACTGCATGAGCAATATTTGGTCTAGTACAAACCATGACATACATTAGACTTCCAATTGCTGAGGCATACGACACCTTCACCATGTGTGCACGTTCTTCCTCCGTCTTTGGTGACTGTTCTTTGGAAAGTCTAAAATGAACACCTAAAGGTGTACTTACTGGTTTAGCATCTTGCATGTTGAACCTGTAGAGTACTTTGTTGATGTACTCAGCCTGTGATAACATCAAAGTCTCCGACTTTGTGTCTCTATTAATCCTCATCCCAATAATCTGCTTTGCAGCGCTCAGATCCTTTATAGCAAACTGCTTCGACAATTTTTGCTTCAAGTTTATAATCTCTTGCATGTCTGAACCTGCAACGAGCATGTCATCAACGTACAACAATAAAATAATGAAGCTATTATCAAACCTCTTGATGTAGCAACAATGATCTGCTTGGCATCTGGTAAAACCATTGCTACCCATGAAGTTGTCGAACTTCTTGTACCACTGTCTAGGAGCTTGTTTTAAACCATACAAGCTCTTCTTCAACCTGTATACCAGGTTTTTCTTGCCTGCCTTTATGAAGCCTTCTGGCTGCCTCATATAGATTTCTTCCTCCAAATCACCATGAAGGAAAGCTGTCTTTACATCTAACTGCTCAAGATGTAAATTCTCTTCTTTTTACTGAAAGCCTTTGACAACCAATCTTACTTTGTAGCGTTTGCTCCCATCGTGATCTTCTTTGATCCTGTAAATCCACTTGTTGTGGAGCGCTTTCTTGCCTGGTGGTAATTCAGCTAATTCCCATGTCTGATTTGACATAAGCGAGTCCATCTCATCTTTCATGGAAGACTCTCACTTGATTGAATCCTCCACTTGCATTGCTTCATCATAGCACTCTGGTTCACCATTGTCAATCAGCAACAAATAGTGCAAATAAGGAGAATACCGTTGGGTTAGTTTAGGAATTCTGGAGGAGCGTCTTAGTTCTGGTGTGACTGGTTCTTATTGAACTGCTTCAGGAGTGATCTGAACATCATTTCCAGAAATCTCCTCAAACTCAACAAATTCCTTTGTTTCAGCTTCGGTGTTGGAGCTACTTGATTCCATGGTTGACCTGTCTTTGTACATCAGATTCTCATTGAAAATGACATCTCTGCTTCTGATGATTTTCCGATTTTCATAGTCCCAAAACCGGTAACCGAAATCATCACCACCATAACCAACAAAGACGCATTTGTTGAACTTAGCATAAAGTTTACTTCTTTCAGCAGAATCTATGTGTATATAAGAAATACAACCACACTCTTAAGTGTGAAATGTTTATTTATTTTGCTCCAAACTTCCTCTGGTATTCTGCCATCCAAAGGAACTGAGGGCCCATGGTTGATCAGGTAAGCTGCAGTGTTGATAGCTTCAGCCCATAGAAATTTAGGCAATCCGGCATGTATCCTCATGCTTCTGGCACGTTCATTCAGAGTTCTATTCATGCGCTCTGCTACGCCATTCTGTTGCGGTGTCATGGGAACTGTTGTCTCCATCTTGATCCCATTTTTTGCGTAGAAATCTCTGAATCTACGATTTCTGTACTCTCCTCCATTGTCAGACCTCAACCGCTTGACTCTCAGACCAGTCTCATTTTCCACCATGACCTTCTATTTCTGAAGGTATCAAAGACTTATGATTTCTTCTTCAGAAAATAAACCCACACCTTCCTTGTAGAATCATCAATGAAGATGACATAATTTAATGAGCCTGCAAGAGATGGAACTGGAGATGGTCCCCATACATCAGTATGAACCAACTCTAGCTTTTCAGCCTTGGGTGTCTTACCAATCTTTGCAAAGCTGACTTTCTTTTGTTTGCCAAAGATGCAATCCTCGCATAGTTCGACATCTACATTCTTTAGATCTGGCAGCTTCCCTTTTGACAAAAGTGTCTTCATCCCTTTCTCGCTCATATGACCAAGCCTTTGGTGCCATAGGTTTGATTTTCCATCAGCATCTGTTACTGTAATGATATTCTCTAAATTTGAGTTTACATAGAGAGTACCGGTCTTCTTACCACGGGCAATGACGAGTGCTCCTTTGGTAATCTTCCATTCATAGCCTGAAAAGGTTGTGCTATATCCTTCTCCATCAAGCTGTCCTACAGAAATCAAATTTCTTTTGAGGCCAAGAATATTTCTCACTCCTTTCAGCGTCCAGGTGGTCTGGTTTGGAAACTTTAATCGGATGTATCATTTCCCGACGATCTTCAAGGTTTCATCATCAGCTAGATGAACCCTCCCAAAATCACCACTGACATAGTTCTCCATGATTTCTTGGCATGGGGTGGAGTGGAAAGATGCCCCTGAATCAATGATACATGATTCAATCAGACTGTTGACGCTTAGAATCATGACATCACCTGTCTCCTCTGTCATGTTGGCAGATTCCTGTGCGCCGGTATTTTTCTTCGGTGCTCGGCAATCTCTTTTAAAGTTACCCTTCTTGCCACAATTATAACAGGTATAATCTTTCTTTCCCGTTCTTGATTTTCCCGTTCTTGATTTTCCCCTTCTGGATTTGGATCTGTCACGATTTGAATTTCTTTCTGAAGTTCTCCATATGGACTCCATGTGCAAGGCTGAGGAGGTTGATGCTTCACCCGATTCTCTCCGTCGAATTTCTTCGCTCAATACCAGATCCCGAACATCGTCGAATTTCAATTTACTATTTCTCGACGAGCTGCTAACTACGATAACAGTAGCATTCCAACTGTCTGGTAGAGATGATAAGAGAATTAAATCTCGAACTTCATCATCGAATTCAATTTCCACAGAACTCAACTGGGTTGTGATTGTGTGAGTTCATTCAAGTGTTGAGCCACTGATGCCCATTCCGCCATCTGTAAATTGAATAATCGCCTCATCAAATGCACTTTGTTTGAGGCCGATGGCTTCTCATACATACTGGAGAGAGATGCCATAAGATCCGCCGTGGTTTTTTCCTTTGCTATGTTGAAAGCAACATTGCGGGACAACGTCAGTCGGATAACTCCGAGGGCTTGTCTGTCGAGAAGAGTTCAGTCTTCATTCTTCATGCCCTCTGATTGCTTTCCTGAGAGAGGTTAATATAGATTTTTCTGGTGCAGAAAATCTTCAATCTGCATTTTCCAAAAGCCAAAGTCTGCACCATCGAACTTCTCAATTTTCACCTTCCCTTCGAATGCAGCCATCGCTCCCACTCGAATCTGGCTTCATTTGGATCGTTTCTGACAATCTTTGCGAACCACCGTGTATTAGAACACATCCGTCGACAAATTCGTATCGCCGACAAAATTTTTACTATTCACGAAATTCACTATTCACGTGAACAATAATGAATAGTAACCTCCCAAAAAAATTGACAAAATTCACAACCAAAAGCTCTGATAACCAGTTGTTGGGAAATAAACAAGTAACAAGTAATTTCCCTATAACCAGATTAGTGAGAATGCGAAATAAAAAATGAAAAAATAATACCCGAAAAATTAATAACGGAGTTCAGCCAATTGTGCCTACGTCTCCGGGCTGCTGCAGATCTTTTACTAAGAGAGAAAATTTACATGTGTTTACAAAACACTCACTACTCACAAGAAAACTCTCTAGTATTGGGAGGAAAAAATGATTTTTGGGATGATTTTGAAGCTAAATGGGCTAGGGTATTTATAGTTGAAGCTTGAGGACTAATCTTGTCAATACCCTAAAGTGTGCATTGGCTAAATGTGCAATTAACCTTATTACAATTTAATTAAAAAATTAGGGCACCAAATGGTGCCCCCTTTGTTGAAAATATGATCCTTATTTTTCTTATTTTCAACCCCTTTATGTTGAAAAAACATTAGGCTATGCGATGCCCCCCTTTGTTTAATTTCCAGCTTTGATTTTCAGCTTCCAGCCTCCAAATTTGACTTACTTACAATCCCATCTTTTGACTTCCAACATTAGTTTCTCAAAAGCCACATGATATACATGTAAAAAAAATCATTAAACCAGTCAAAATTAAAAAGTATTTGTCCCCTGATAGTGGAAATTCATTCAAAAAAAAAATCATCTAATCTTAATTCCATTTAGTGTTTTAAAAGGCGCGAGGCGCTCCAAGACGATTAGCTACCCAAGAGCCTCAAATTTTGAGGTGCTTTGAGACGAGGGATTCACATACGTTAGGCACTTAATTTTACAAAACATTTATAAATATTTTATAATCATACCTCAAACACAAAATAGCTTAATAATTAAATTAATAAGAAAAAACACCAAATTTCAAGAATACTTTTAATCTCAATAATACTTTTAATAGACAATACTAAACATGACCCTAATATAATTTGAGACCTCAATTTTCTTAGCAGACAAATTTCAATTTAAAATAAATTAATACTATATTAACATTTACAATTAAATATCATCTTTATGTATAAAAAATGTTACCTTCAAGTAGAGGATGTATATTTTCGAATAAAATCGTATTGATAAAAAAATTGATCCAATTTAATTAGTTACCATTTTTAGAATATTTAATATTATTGTATCATTAAATGATTGAATTTAAAATATTAATTATTATAAAAAAGATAGGAAAATATATGTTTCAAAGAAATTGAAATAACAAAGTGTAAAAATTAGGTAAAATAATGCAGTTATATTGATGGCGATGATTACGATGAAAACATGTATTGAAAATGTCTAACACAGTTGGGGAATGGCGATGATCATCTCTCCACCAATGGCAGCCGCCTCCAACTCGCTTGTGTCTTTCATCCACGGCTCATTGAGTCGACCCGGAAGGCACTCCCAGCTTCTCCCTTCCCCTTCTCTTCCTTTGACCGGATCTCGTTCTCTATCTCTGAGCTCACTCGCATGAAGACAAAAAGCCCAATCTAAAATGGGTCATTGTACGTGAATCGCTAAAAGCATCCCCTCGTCGTCTCTCGCCGCCTGAATTGCCGCCTCATGTACTCGCCGCCGCCTTAGTGGTCGGAGGCTTTCTTCTAAACGTCTCGCCTCGCCTAGCGCCTCAGGCACGCTTTTTAAAACACTGATTCCATTCTTTGCTATTATACCCACACAAGAAAATAAAATGTATTTGATCAATTTTGGATCACCAATGAAGCCACCTGAACTGAACCAGATAAAGCAGTTCCTGCCTACCTACTATAGTCCTATATACTATTATGCTACCTTAGACAGTCAAAGAACTTAATACACTTGACTTAGAACACGCAGCTACAAAGCTTACATAATCTTTCATGTCATGGTAATTTCAGTTCTCAAATCAAGACTTACCTTTGCTGCAAGGGCTGTATCATCAACTGCTTCCCTACTCAACCCTATTTTCGTTAACGTGTACTCACATTGAGCTAGAGCCTGGAACATGATCAAGATAAAAACCATTAATATTAAAAAGAAGAGGGAACTTAGTCAACAAGAAGGTTAAATCTTACATCATACCTGAGGATGACTAAGAACCCTTTTCAAGTCCTCAACTCTAACAACATGATTGGCCAGTAAGCAATGACGGACTGCAAGCTTAACTTCCCCAAAAATGTGCAAGCTATGGCGAAGCAAGAGGTCATAATTCCGATGAATACTACCACCTAAGGAATTCTCGATCGGTAATACTGCTCTATCCACTAACCACTTTTCAACAGCCTAATTAAAAACAATAATCAAAATCGGTTCCTAATGAGCCTCATTTCTAACATGAAAAAAGAGAGAGAAAAAAAGAGTTCAAGTAATTACTTCAAAAGCAGCATCAAATTGATCACAGGGAACAGGTTCACAATTCAGATAGGCCTTCTCAGCAGCTGCTTCGCTGTAGGCACCGCGAACTCCCTTTCAAAATTCAATATAAATTAATCAAACAAGTTCATTGAAATATAATCAAATTTTATAACTCCATAATTAAAAAATATAACATATCTGCAAGTTAAAAAAATAATTATAGATAAATAATTGCCATCGTTAAGAAAACACCTGATATGCAACGCGAAGGCGAGGGCCATCAGAGATTGTATTAGATAATTGGGCTGAAGTAAGAGGTCCTGGAGAAAATAAAGTGAAATGTCAATTTTAATTAAACCAAATACAAACACTAAAAAGAAAAACGAAAAAACGGAGATTTTCATACTGGGTTGCGAAGGGGAGTCTTTTGAATCAACGTCGAACGGGGAATCCACGAAAAGTTTCTCCAATCCAACAGCCTTCGTGATCTTATTGCTTCCGTCGTTGATGTTGTTGCAGTCGTGGAGGGAAGCGAAAAGAGCGGCGAACCGACGGCGTTTCAAGGAAAACTGGGGAATTTAAAAGGGAGACGAAGTTTTCTGATCGGATACTGTCCCTTTTCTAGAGAGTAAGACAGCCGGCGACTGTATGATGGAAGTGGCCGTAGCCATTAATAAGTCAGCTTCGGATCCTGACAACAATGGCGGTGGCTAGATGTTGAAGCCTCAAATGTATCATGGAAAAAAGAACGAAGACATTTTATTGAGAAAAGAGAAAGGAGAAATATTTTAAGGATATTAACCGACTAAACTTTTACAATTCCATTGGGTATACATGTATACTTATTGAATATTTTAAGAGTTTTTTTTATTTAATTTGGTTTAAAAGAGATAAGTCTTATGCGTTAAGTTTTTATTATTATTTCAAGCAAAGCGATTAATTTGGTATTTTAGCGAATTCGTTGAAATAAAATGTTGTCAAAGTGATGTCTTTTGTATAGGTTAATTTATTTAAAATATCAAGATGATTATGTGTTCTTGTAATTCATGCGTTTATTAATTAGTCCAAAGGAAAGTTGATAATTGGCCGGATTTCAAGTGACACCTATGATAATAAATATGTAACAATTATAAGGTAATCTTTATGTGAGGATTACATTAGTCCAAATATTAGTCTTTTGTTCGACATAGTTTATTGCCAATATTTGATTACTATAACAAGAGTACCGTTTATTATTAGTATTACTGTCCAAAGACTTGGTATTAACGTAGTGTTTGGTATCTTGTGATGAAAATTAGTTATTATTTCGAATTTATTTTTTTTAACTTATGTGAGCTTGTCATTTATCTTGTTCCGTTAGTTTTTTGCTGCCACAGTTTCTGCTAACATCAACTATATTCTCATACTTAATGGGACAAATTTCAACGAATGAAAAAGGCACTTATTCGAAAGTGTCATGAGCGGTCTCCCGGAAAAATATGCAATTCCTCTCTTCCCATATGCTATAGATATAAGCACTCCAAGCAAGTTTTAGAATAACAACAAGAGTAAAGAAGAGACTTCCCTTTAAGATACAAAGTTACCCATCGAAGTTCATCTTCCCAGTTCAAGGTTTGTCTGCAAAGCCTCAGAATAGCCTCCTAGAGTTCCTTGTAAATCATGAGAGGATAATGACTAAGGTGACGTTTTTGTTATCTCCAATGGCTGGCTGGCCAGTCCCTTCCTTTCAGTTATTCTCCCCATTCATAGAGAAGGTTGGAATTGTCCCTAGTTATTTCCTTCTTGGTGTATCCTCCAAATGACAGCACTAGCTTAGCTAGTTGGCACCTTTATCTAAGGCGACATTATAAGAAGTGTAGAAATTCTTTTTCTGTGGCTCTATCCTGCTTTTGTGTATTGCTAATTTTGTTTTGTTTGTGCAAAAAATCTATTTAGGTGAACACTTCTTTGTGATGTTCATGACTTATTTCAATTTTTACAGAGGAGGAAACTGCTAATCATGCCTCATTGATGTCAACTTTATTTTGGATCTCTCTCTTTTTGAGGACATTAACTACAGTTTCTGATTACCAAATATTGTAGTCGCTTTAATTTCTCAAAGGTCTTAACAGGTGAAGCGTTGTGGAGAAATGACAAGAAAGCTACGGTTTTTCAAAGATCAAATTATTAAAGCTGGGATACTATCCTCAATACACACTGTGGTGGAGCCAGATGTGGAACTGGAGGAATTAGAGGTTCATTTTCTCTACTCCCGGTGCATAATTATTCCTTCCCCACTTTGACTTGCTTTGTGTTTTGTTCTGCTATTCCAGCAATAACATAAAGTGATAATCTATTGAATGCAATGATAGTTTAAGTATTACTGGTCTTTTATGGAATAAGGACTATCAAATTTGCTTTTGTTTCAATTTCAGATACAAGTTGCCGGGCATGAACAGGAGCTAATTGAAATGAACTCCAACAGTGAAACTTCGTCAAACATACAATGAGCTCCTGGAGTTCAAGAGAGTTATGCTAAAGGTGAACTTTTGGATTCATTTCTTCTTATTTGTTTATGTTTCTTTTGTAGTTATCAATGATTTATGTTACTCAGATTGGAGTGTGATCGTCAGATTCGAGTATGTTATAAATTTTTCATGTATTTGGAGGATACTTAGAAGGTCATATCCCTCTACCCATATTCATATATATGTCCAAAATGAGTTTTGAACACGGTACTTCAACAATAACAAAAAGGTGCCAGAGTAACATAGCATTATTACATTTGTTTAATGACTTTATCCCATCTTCACTGCTAAGAGTCATTTGAGGGTCTTGCTTTTTTTTTTCTCTCTCCATTAAATGGTCTAACCTTAAGTATTCCATCATTTGTTGAATCCCTAAAGCCATTGTGTGTCGGTGCATAGTTGTGGGCTTTATAACATTTTTGTATTCAATCCATTGTTTTACAAGCAATTAAGCACTTCAATGATCCTACGCGTGCCTTAATCATTCAAACATAACAGTAAACCACTAGATGAACCAGAAGGGAAGAAATTGAAAGAAAATAGTAAAGATAAAATGGGAAGTAACATATGAAATGAATACTATTATCTGTGGTATTGATATGTAACGTTGTCAAATATGTGTAAACTCTTTTCAGTTTACATTTTGAATGCTGCATTTATGTAAGGTTTCGATAACCAGATTTTTTTATTGACTATTGAATGCCTTCTGATACATATTTCTCAAATTCCAGGCAGGTAGTTTTCTTGTGTCTGGTAATAACCATGCAGTTGCCGAGGAAAGGGAATTAAGTGAGAATGTGCGCTCTGATCATAGTTATTTTGAGGCATCGTCATTAATTGAACAGGTATTTGTTGACCCTGTTATTAATTATTTTTTTCAAGTCTCTTTCTATGGTCCCCCATCTACTATATCATTATTGACCGTACAGGAAATGAGGACTGCAGACCAATCTGGGTTGAGATTCATCAGCAGGATTATTTGTAAATCCAGGGCTCTTAGATTTGAGAGGATGTTATTTCGTTCTACTAGAGGCAATATGCTTTTCAATCAGGCACTGGCTGGTGAAGAAATCACGGATCCTTTATCTGCTGACAAGGTTTCTTTTTCCTACACATAATCATCTACTATGTTGCTAAATCTTATTTCAACCATCTTTTCAGTTGGAATTTGTTACTGTTATTTGGTACATTCTTATTCTGGGTTGTCTACATCCAAAGAGGTTTATCGTATTTCTTTTGGCTATCTACATTGTCACAGTATTGATTTCAACTTCACAATTTTCCATTTCTAGTTATCTTTGCAGGTAGGGTCAGTATTTGTAGTTTTTTTTTCTCTGGAGAACAGGCAAGAGCAAAGATTTTGAAAATTTGTGAAGCATTTGGAGCTAGTTGCTATCCTGTTCCTGGTGACTTAAGTAAACAAAGACAAATAACTAGGGAAGTAAGTGCGGCATCGTGGAGGTTAAAAATTTTGTTTTTCCAGCTGAAAAGATGAAGCACAAGTATGCGTCTCACAACCAAGCCTTAAATGATTTCTTGATTCTTTGAGGAGACGATCCAACAGATATATGTATATTGATTCTTTTGTTCTGGAACATAAAAGAGCAACGGCAAACTTTAATATAATTTGGCTCTACCTTTTCACTTGCTTATCAATATCTCTCATCCTTGATTAGTTGGAATATAGAAATCTTTATTTTTCTGGTTAAAGTTTCGATTTTTTGTCACAGGTCTCGTCACGTCTTTAAGAATTGGAGGTCACAATGGATGCCGGTATTCGCCATCAAAATCAAGGGCGGAGTTAGAACATTTATTTTGGGATGTCAAATTTTAAAAAAATTATTTTGTGGTGTCAAAAAAAAAAAAATTTTGGGTGTCAAATTTTAAAAAATATATATTTTAAGGTGCTAAATTTATAAATTTCAAAAAAATTTGGGCTGTCATTTGAGACCCCTCGTATAGAGCTGGCTCCGCCAGTGATCAAAATAAAGCTCTGACTTCAATTGGATGCCATCTAACACAAATACACAATGGATGAGCATGGTAAGATATACTAGCGAATGCACATTGTCTTGTATATTTGTTTCCTCTGTTAAGGCAATGAACATCTTTTCGTGCAAAACTATTTAACTAGCATATGAAAATCCCATAAGTAGGATATATTTGATGCTGCAATATTATCAACTAAGACCCTTGTGATTTATTTTTGTTTTAAACTAGGTACGAAGGGAGAAAGCTGTATAGGGTACGTTGAATTTTGATGTTAAAAAGAAGAGAAAATCGCCTCAGTGACCAAAAATGCCTTATAATATACGATTTTAACCAACTTTTTTTGGATTTGCCAAAATGACCAACAAAATCGCAACGCGAAATAAAAATCGCAACGCGATCCCCAGAATCGCAAATCAGTTTCCAAAATCGCAACGCGATTCTTGACAATCGCAATGCGATAGTACAAATTCGCATTGCGATTTTCCAGAATCGCAACGCGAATATGAAAATCGCAACGCGAACACATAAATCGCAACGCGTATCCGTAAACCGCAACGTGTATCCGTAAATAGCAACGCGTATCCGTAAATCGCAATGCGTATCCGTATATCGCAACGCGTATCCGTAAATCGCAACGATAATCCGTAAATCGCAACGAGAATCTGTAAATCGCAACGATAATCCGTAAATCGCAACGAGAATCTGTAAATCACAACACTGAAATTTTGGGTATATAACTACGCAACAGCAGCAAATCATAAACTAAATCCCTAAATCGCAACTCATTCCATCTCCATCTATCACTCTCTCCGGCGACATCCGTTCCTATATCCAACGACATCCTTCCCAATCCGGCAACAGGTTTTAGTTTCGCAGCTCGTCTGTTTAGTAAATTAATTTACAACCATGAAATCATCTAATGTTGATCATGTTTGGATAGATTTGTGTTTTGGAGGGTCATGGGATAATGTTCATGGTGTTTTACAATATATGCCTTTACCCATGAATCTTCAACTAAAATTGTCTTTACAAAAGTTAACTTATGAAACTCTAATGCTACGTGTTTCAAATAAATTGAATTTAGAGCCCCTAAGTGGATTTAGGCTATCTTATCAGAGAAATGGTAAAGTTTATTTGTTAACCGACAATGAAGATGTTGAACGATTCATTGCTTACATTAGTGTTTCACAAGATGATGTTACATTGTATGTTGTTGAACCTAGAAGTAGTATTGTTGGGTCAGTAGCGGGTAGTAATCAACTAAGTTTTTCTCAAAACCCACAACCTTTCTCTAATCCAAATCCCAATCAACTTTCAGCACCAAATTCCAGTTTTCGTATTGACCAGTTAGACGATGATGAGCCAACAGAAAAAATTGTGAGTACTAGTCAGTATTCGAAATTTGGTCTTGGTCAATATCCAGACTTTGATATTGGTCAATACACGGATTTTGATGATGTTTCAGAAGAAGAAACAGACCCTGCGTGTAATGATTTTGATATTGGTCAATACCCGAATTTTGATGATGAAACAGCCGTTGTCGAAGAATGTATTGTTGATGATAATGAGGAGGAAGTTACGACTGTGAATGAACATGTTGAACATCCATTCTGTAATTCATATAATCCTGAAGAAGAAAAAGAAGAAGAAAAAGTCCCCGAAGAAAAGAAAATGCCACGGGCGTATAACTGGAATATGCCAGAATTACTTCAGATACCGGAAGAAGAGTTGGTAAAGAAAGCAGTTGATTGTTACACAAAAGTTATTCGTATCAAGAAAGATGATTGTTTTGATACAAAGGAAGACTTGAAGATAGCTTTGTATACGAAATGTGTGGAAGATGGCTATCAACTAAAAGTTAACAAATCAAGCAAAGATCGTTTCGAAACAAGGTGTATGATTGACAAAAACTGTACGTGGCGTATGATTGCAAAGAGAATAAAAGATTGCGAAATGTTTCAAGTTAGGACTTTTATTGATAAACATACATGTTCAAGAACCCAAGTTTTTCCTCACCATAGACAGGCAAACAAAAAGGTGTTGGGTGGTTTTCTGGCTGAGTTAATGTTTTTGAATGGCAGGGTATATCGGGGACATGAAATTATGACTGACATGAATGCTCAGTTCAAGATTAGTATATCATATTCTCAAGCTTGGAGAGCCAAATGTTATGCCTTGGAATTGTTGAGGGGGTCGCCAGAAGCATCGTTTGCCCAACTGCCGGCTTATTGTCACAATTTAAAGCTGAAAAATCCTGGGTCGGTAACTCATATCAAAACAGATAGAGATGGACACTTTGAGTTGTTGTTTATCGCCATTGGTGCTACGGTTAGTAAATCAATATAATTTTGTTGACTCATTTTTGTTAGTTACATGCATTTCACATTTAAATGATTATTTCTTGTGTATATTATTTTGTAGATTCGTTCGTTTATTACTTGCATGCGCCCAGTTATTATAGTTGACGGAGCACATTTGAAAGGTCGATACCTTGGAGTAAACTTATTAGCAGTAGCCATGGATGCTAACAATGGGATATTGCCAATAGCTTACGGGGTTGGCAAATCTGAAACCTCTGATTCATGGACATGGTTTATGGGGCATCTTAGGGATTGCATAGGTCCTATTAGCAATCTGACAATCATATCCGATAGGGCAAACTCAATTGACAACGCTGTTAGAAGGTGTTTCCCATATGCTTTTCATGGACTTTGTGGTGTTCATTTGTATAGAAATCTAAAATCAAGGTCTGCTGGTATAAAAAAGCACAAATGGACATACTGAAAGGCTGTAAAAGCTTATCGGGAAGTGGATTTCAATAAGCATATAAATTGTTTAAGACGTGTTTTGCCTCAGTGTGCTCAAACACTAGAAGATGTCGGGTTTGAAAGATGGTCAAGAGTACATCAACTTGGAGCAAGATATGGTTTCATGACGTCTAATAGTGCAGAATCAATCAACGCTCTAAGTCGTCATTCCCGGAAATTACCCATTACTATGTTAATGGAGTTTTTTCGAGCCTCTATTCAACAGTGGTACTACAAGAAAAGAAACCATGCATGTATTATTTCTTTGAATTCGTAACTTATCATATTTATATATTTACTAAGTATTGTTTATTTAAATTTACAGGAACATTGGAACATCGTGTTACACCATGGACTGAAAAAAAGATAACGAAACGTGTTGTGAAGTCAACGTCATGGAGAGTTGAACCATGTTCAAACACTTTGTTTCAAGTACTGGATAATAACTTAAATGGGCTAGTCGATCTAAATGCAAAGACGTGTAGTTGTATGAAATGGCAAACATCTGGTTATCCGTGTGGCCATGTTATAAAAGTTGCTCTTCATTTAAACCAAGATGATTCAAGCGCATACGCTATGGATTGCTACACTACAGAAGTTTATCGACAGACTTATGCCGAGATTGTCTACCCTATTCCACATCCTTCTGAGTGGGACATACCAGATGACTTACAAACAGTTTTGCCACCAGCCATGGACAGAAGGCTACCTGGCCGACCAAAAAGTCACGATCGTATACCGTCTAAGGGTGAAGAGAAGAAGAGATCGATATGTAGTCGGTGCAAGGAAAGTGGTCATACAAGGTTGACATGTGGATCACCAGTGCCATCAAAATCATCTTTTCCTCTACCAAAATATGGATCCTCATCAAAATCCAAAGCTCATATGGTGTCAAGCAAAAGGCAATCATCTTTAAAATCCCAATCACAATTGGCTTCACCTTTTGGGACTGTTAACTTAGGTGATTTTTAAATGCAAACGTTGTATTATGTGGATTTTATGTGTGAACTTTTAACATTTTCAGTTGAATTAATGACTCAGGCCAACCATTTTGAATTAACCAACTCTTGTTATTCAGTTGTTATCACTTATTAGGCATGCATTTGACTATCGCAACACGGAAATTACAATCGCAACACGGAAATTACAATCGCAACGAGAGAATCGCAATGCGAAATGAAAATCCCAACAAGAAAATCGCAATGCGGAAATGAAAATCGCAATGCGAAATGAAAATCGCAATGTGAAATGAAAATCGCAACGAGAGAATCGCAATGCGGAAATGAAAATCGCAATGCGAAATGAAAATCGCATTGCGATTCTCTCGTTGCGATTTTCATTTCCGCATTGCGATTTTCATTTCGCATTGCGATTCTCTCGTTGCGATTTTCATTTCGCATTGCGATTTTCATTTCAACATAATGCAGATTGAAATCAACAAAATCAACCATTACATTTCAATCAATTAAACAAGCACAAATAAGAATTATGTTCGCATCAATTACACAAATCAACTTTTACAAATCATCTTTTACAAATCAATTAAACAATCAAAAAATAAGCAATAATTCTTATTTCCAATCATCTACTATTGAATCAACTTTTACAAATCAATTAAACAATCAAAAAACAATCAATTAAACTATTGAATCAACTTTTGCAGCCATACATCATTTTCACGCAGTTCACTTCTGAGATTAACCTGCAGAAACCAAACATTTGCTCAAACAACACTTTCTACACATCTAAAACCTACAAACAACAAATTATTCTATTCTAGGTACTTAACCAAACATTTTCAAACCAAAAGTCTATAACTTACCAATTGTTTATGGACATTTTTATAACGCGGATGCAGGTAGGCAGCGTCTCGTATATATCGATTTAGCCATATAATGCTGAAACCACAAGCCTACTGCAGCTCTATCTCTATCGGTGGGAGGTAGATACTTGGTGCTTCCCGTCGTCAAACGCTCCAACGCCAAGCATACGAGAGGACCATAATCTCCTCTGGCTCCTCCCGTTTGTTGTGGCGCGGTCTCGTCTCTAATAACTGTAATATTGAGCTTCTTTGGCTTCTTGTTTCCAGAACGAGTCCAATAATTGATCGCATCCAAGAATTTAGCCAAATGAGAGCTCCATCCCTTAATAATATCTCTTAAATCAGCCAATGATATGTAATTTATCATGCTGTCATACACTATTGTCTTAAGGGATGGGAGCTGAAGCTCGACGAGAATCCAATGTTACGTTCCAAAACAGGGATAAACACCTGCAATCATAAGTAATAATTCATTCATTTGCGCACTTATTTCATAAAACCTTTAAACTCAATCTAAAATAAATACTAACCTTATCGACCTCCCACCATGCAGGATAAAGTTTAGCTTGTCCATTGCCCAAATCAAATGATTCATCTCGTGCATTCTTCAAGTGAACGGCGTTAAAAGACGTCGGCATAATTGTATATCGTATATTTTTATTTTTCTTAAGTTTCTTATTATTAGAAGACGTGTCACCCACGCATCGATATGCTGTTTTACAAAAAAAGACATATATTAGTGACTTACATAAATTTAAAAAAAAATTAATCAAATTGAAATATAAGAAAAATATAAGACTTACCCCCCCATCGAAATAGCCATTGTCTTCGACCCCTAATAATACGCCCCACCAAGACCGATCAAGCAACAAATAGATATCATCGGTGAGCTTGCATATGTCAGTGAAACACCCCTGGCTCCGCTCATGTAGATAAAAATCAACTGCGGTCTTAGCCCAAAGGGTGTTATCCATAATTGTGTCCGGTAGTTGTTTCCTCTCCTCTTCAGATACCGGTATGGTACTGGCCGGTAACTCATACGAGAGCCAACTTGAATCCATCATGTCCGGCACGTCAGAGGGTTTCTCAAGAAGCCTACATATGACGCCATGTGAATCGGGCTCTTGAATGGTGGGAGGGACCTCTTCAATGATGACAGTGGCCTCTTGAACGGTGGGAGGGGACTCTCGAGGAATGATAGGGGGGCCTCTTCAACGATAGGAGTGGACTCTTGAGGGATGACAGGCGAGTCGGGCTTCTTCTTGCGGTGTCTTCGCACTATTGGGGTGTACGGAGACTTAATAGCACGTGCACGCTGTCTGATGCGTGAACTCCGTCGTGCAAGCATAACCCGACGTAAAGCATCCACTCTATCGGGCCGCTAAATAATTAATACAAAAATCAGTAAATAAACAGACATGATATTTAAACAGTGAAAACAAAGACAAATATGTTTCAAACTTGCATTGTATTCACCCAAGTCATTATTCTATCATAGTTCACAAAATGCATCAGATAACAAAGAAAATATGTTTCAAACTAATACCCTGAAGTTAGTATTTGTCTTTGTTTTGTCTATTGGTTGAAGTAATGCAATCCATTCAAGTTTCAATTTGCAGAAGAAGAAATAGTTTACTTTCGCAACACGAAACTTAAAATCGCAACGCGAAATGAGAATCGCAACGAGAAACCAAAATCGCAACGCGAAACCAAAATCGCAACGCGAAATAAAAATCGCAACGACAGAATCGCAATGCGAAATGAAAATCGCAACGAGAGAATCGCAACGCGAAATGAAAATCGCAATGCGATTTTGGTTTCGCGTTGCGATTTTGTCGTTGCGATTTTGGTTTCGCGTTGCGATTCTGTCGTTGCGATTTTCATTTCGCGTTGCGATTCTCTCGTTGCGATTTTAAGTTTCGTGTTGCGAAAGTAAACTATTTCTTCTTCTGCAAATTGAAACTTGAATGGATTGCATTACTTCAACCAATAGACAAAACAAAGACAAATACTGACTTCAGGGTATTAGTTTAGCAGAATTGGCAGCAACCGAACAAATTTACTTTCAACCAAAAGACAAAACAAAGACAAATACTATTTCACAGTGTTAAAGAATACACAGTTTAGCAGAATTGGCAGCAACCGAACAAATTTACTTTCAACCAAAAGACAAAACAAAGACAAATACTATTCACAGTGTTAAAGAATACACAGTTTAGCAGAATTGGCAGCAACCGAACAAATTTACTTTCAACCAAAAGACAAAACAAAGACAAATACTATTTCACAGTGTTAAAGAATACACAGTTTAGCAGAATTGGCAGCAACCGAATAAATTTACTAAGCAATCTAAGTGAAATGGCTAATCTAAGTGAAATTACGAGTAAATTTATCATTAAGTTAAATATGGAAAATCTTAAACTTACCTCGTTGCGTAGAGTATGAACCTCATTCTGCAACGATACTATCATCTCACGTAGAGCGGCAACCTCACCACGTAAAGTTGACACCTCCATACGCCATGCACCATCGTTATCGCGTAGAGTACCGATCTCCTCACGCAAGGCATTGACCTCATCACGTAACTCATCCCGTGGAGGTGGAGAACAAGGAGATAAATGTCGTGGCCTCTTTACCGGTCGCCTATCATGAGGTGATGGTGGAGAAGAGGCTCGATGATGTGACGGGATAGGTAATGGCTCTCGTTCTAGAGGTGTATAGTCGGGTCGATCGGGTGATAGCTCTGGGTGAGGTGATGGCTCTCGAATTGGAGGAAGTGGATGCTGCTTATCATCCGTGCCATCAAAAAAACTCTGACTAGCTTGCCACCAATCAGTGGCAAGCTCTTCCTCCGTGGGTGTCAGTCTTTGTAATGGAATGTTGGCCTCCTAACAATATAAAAACTCAAACAAAGTTAAACGTCTACTATTAATAACTTGTTTATATATTATATGAAAGTATTTGTGTTAACTTACATTATTTATTGTCGCATATGGTATTAAGTCTTCCCAATCCAATAGATTTTTCCTCTTCCAGGAAATAGCCCTGGGAATATCATTTGACGTTTTTATTGCATATGTACGCATGCTGGGGAAAGCCTCGAATATCCAAATCTACAAACAATATAATAACAAAATTAGTAATTGTTAAATAATTAATTATAATTTTAGAAACATTATATAGAAATTCTTACCTTAAAGGCCCAAACAAAGCCTGACAAAGTGTATTTCGACCCATCGCCACGCAAACTTTTGCGGTCATCAAAGGCAGTAGACAACTTAGTCCAGGTAGCTTTCCATATACGAACCCCACGGAAACAGATTCCATGCATTCAGGTCCTCTACCAATATTATTAGCTCCCGAGGAATAGATTGTCTGGCCTCTCTGCCTAAAAAGCCGGCATACACAAGTAGTAGAAGGCATACTCGGACAACATCGACGTCATCCATCCGAGTGAAACCAGCTTTCTTATTAAACAATTTCTTCAGGTAGTCGACGTGTAGGTTCGGCTTCTCCATTGACTCATCTGGAAAAACCCGGGATAACCATGATGGGCGGGCGATATGACGAGTGTACCGGCCTACATCATCGTGTCTGAATCGTAGACCAGTGATTAAGCAGAACTCCTTCCGCCCAAAACAAGTATACGCTGGTGGAAAATGAAACCATATCTCTTCCTCACCACGTTGTATACTGTCGGGTAGATTTGATGTCATGGTCTGAAGCCACAAATGGGTCAAATTAGCATCTCCACCCGGATGCTGTACTCTCAGCCATGGCCCGAAGCAGGTTTCCTCAAACAATTGTCTTTGTGCAGGTGAAAGCTTCGAAGCAATTGTAGTGGCTAGGCTAACTTTATTCCTTAATGTCAATGAAGCCGAAAAAAATTTCTACAAAAACAATAAACATACCAAGTTAGATATACCAAAAACTACACTGTGAAGATATACCAAAAACAATAAACATAAAAAGTAGTAGTTTATTCTTGAAACTAAAATTTGCAACACTGTTTTGTCTTTTGGTTGAAATGAAAATCGCAACGAGAGAATGACTGTCGCAACGAGAGAAATGAAAATCGCAACGAGAGAATCGCAACGCGAAATGAAAATCGCAACGAGAGAATCGCAACGTGAAATGAAAATCGCAATGCGATTTTGGTTTCGCGTTGCGATTCTCTCGTTGCGATTTTCATTTCGCGTTGCGATTCTCTCGTTGCGATTTTCATTTTCTCGTTGCAGATAGTCATTTTCACGTTGCGATTTTCATTTATCTCGTTGCGACTCTTCTGCAAATTGAAACTTGAATGGATTGCATTACTTCAACCAAAAGACAGAACAAAGACAAAGACAAATACTAACTTGAAAATCGCAACGAGAGAATAGTAACGCGAAATGAAAATCGCAACGAGGGAATCGTAACGCGAAATGAAATCTAAGTGAAATGGTTAATCTATTATTGAAATTACCAGTAAACTTATCATCAGTTTCAATATGAAAAACCTACAATAATGCAAAAATTTCAAAATAAAAATAATTAAAAAAACTAACCCTCGGAGGTTGATTTTCCATTTCTGAATATTGTGAGGGATTTCTGACCGTGAATGGTTGTGAGGGATTTCGCCGGAGATGGGGACGGATTTCGCCGTAGAGAGTGAGAGATGGAGATGGGACTGAGTTGTGATTTTAGGTTTTAGGTTATGAGTTGCGATTACGGGATTTTGTCTTAATATTCGTTTTTGTAATTTGAAAATAAAATACGCGTAGCGATTATATTGGCGCTTTAAAAATCGCGTTGCGATTTACGGATACGCGTTGCGATTTTACGTATTGTCGTTGCGATTTACGGATACGCGTTGCGATATACGGATACGCATTGCGATTTACGGATACGCGTTGCGATTTACGGATACACGTTGCGATTTACGGATACGCGTTGCGATTTATGTGTTCACGTTGCGATTTTCATATTCGCGTTGCGATTCTGGAAAATCGCAATGCGAATTTGTACTATCGCATTGCGATTGTCAAGAATCGCGTTGCGATTTTGGAAACTGATTTGCGATTTTGGGGATCGCGTTGCGATTTTTATTTCGCGTTGCGATTTTGTTGGTCATTTTGGCAAATCCAAAAAAAATTGGTTAAAATCGTATATTATAAGGCATTTTTGGTCACTGAGGCGATTTTCTCTAAAAAGAAATGTCTTGTTGGGGATGTGCCCCATATTAGCAAAAGCTAAGGTATCTTTTATGCATCATCAGTTTAAATTCAATTTCTATGTAACTAACATTTGTCATTTCTTTTCTGATGAGTATTCAGAATCGTTAATATTTGCTTGTTATTTCTTTGATTTTGTGGATTTATTGTTACTGATTTGGTTGTGTTATGCCTATTTTCGTGCAAGTACTTACTTTCCAGAATTAGTGACAAAACGGGCGCATTCTGTAATTTTTTTATTATTTGGTCACAGCTGGAGACATGGGCACGACTCTGGGCACGACGCGATCTGACGTGACAGTTTCTAGAAGGTTCAGTAGCAACGATTTTTAGAAGACTTCCTCCGCACGCCTTCTGGAAGATGGACGAGTAGAGTTGCATCAGGAGACTAGTTTTAAGTTTAAATTTAAATTAAATAATTATCTTTAGGATTATTTTATTTTATTTTCTTTGTTTATTCTTAGGCTTTGAGAGGCTATAAATATCCACTTGGGGTAAGCCTAAACTCATCACTCAGATTACAATCTTCTTTTCTCTCTAGTTTTTATAAAAGCTTTCTCTTTTTACTTTTCAAGTTATTTTCATTTTTCTTTTAATTTTCAAGATTTGTTTTCAATATGATAAGTATGACTTTTGTCATGTTTAGCTAAATTTTTCATAAGCCGAGAGCTGACGCGATGACACAATTCCAACGGGAGAATTGAAACATGCCCTTAATATCTTCTAAATATCTCTCTCAATCTCTGCGGTTATTTTTCAAAATCAAAACAGTTTTCAAAATCAAAGATTGACTTTGGTCAAGAGGTTGTTGCGATTAAATGTGTGGGAGGAAGATTCGTCTTATAAAAAATAATTCGACTTCCTGGGAACACACTTGGCAAGATGGCTTCGCCAAAAGGGAATTGAGATCGGAATTGACGGTTATTGAAGCAACAATCTGAGTCGGTCGCCACGAACTTAAACGGTAATTGATCTACGGTAATTGATGTTGTTAGAATCAATTACCGAAACCAGAATCAAAGATTGTCTTAGGTATTCGATATACAAGATAGAGTCACGGGGATTGCCCTTGTAGACAAAGTAACCGACGTGAATCCCGGAGGAAAAATCTTATTCGATGATCTAAAGGAAATTGAGTCAAAGTAAGGCTTGAGGCTATTTTTACAGTATTCATTCACAATCTTTATTTTCTGATTTTTACTTTAATAACTTTTTATTTATTTAATCATTTTTATTACTATTTAAATCTCATTTCACCAAACCACCTCATTTTACTGTCTTTCGCCTGATTTAAAACCAATCAAACATAAATTTGTGATTTTCTAAGTCCCTGAGGATTCGACCCTTATTTCTCTATACTACGCATTTCATTATTGATTAATTGAGAAAAATGAATTATTTTGACATCGAAAACGACAATTGTCAAAATGGTGCCGTTGTCAGGGACTTCGCCAAAGTTACTAATTTTTTGTTTGCTTTTGATTTATGACCAGGACTAATCTGGGCACATTAGTGGAGTACGACTTTGAGATCGAAGCCAAAGCTAGGAGACTCCACGCAAAGACGCTTCGGGAAAGAATGAGACAACAAACAAATCCAGAAGAAGAATCAAACTCTGGAGAATTCGTTGATACATAACCAATTCCGATGATCGATCCCTACTATCCGGGAGTTAGTCGCGGCACCTACTGAACAAGTGCCTTTGTGCATTGATTTTCCCCAAGGCGAAACTCTGTACCAGTTGAAAACTAGCCTTATTCATCTCCTCCCTACATTCTATGGATTGCCAAACGAAGATCCACACAAACATCTCAAGGAATTTAATATGGTTTGTTCCAGCATGAGACCACAGGGAGTAATCGAGGACCAAATCAAACTTAGAGCTTTTCCTTTTTCCTTAGTCGATCGGCTAAGGAGTGGTTATTTTATCTTTCCCCTAATTTTGTAACTACATGGGCTTAAATGACTCGTTTTTTTCTTTACAGGTTTTTCCCTGCGACAAAAGTGAATGAACTACGAAGGAGAATACTTGGAATTAAGCAGCTTGATGGAGAGTCACTTTACGACTACTGGGAGGGGTTTAAGAAATTATGTTATAGCTGCCCACAATATGGGTTAACTGAACAAACAGTCCTTCAATACTTTTATGAAGGATTATCTCTCCTGGAAATGAAGATGATCGATGCTGCCAGCGGTGGAGCCTTGGTGAATATAGGCTAGGGATTTAATTTCCACAATGGCCGTAAATTCCCAATAGTTCCGCACAAATAATGAACCTCCTCGAAGGGTTCATGAGATAAGTTCATCTTCCTTAGAAAATAAGATAGATAAGTTAACAGAAGTTGTCAACTTTCTTGTTGCAGGAAAGACAAGACCAAACAGATTATGTGGAATATGCGCATTACATGATCATCCGACAAATAATTGTCCACTGATTTAAGATGGCGCAACAACTCAAGTCAATGCAGTCGGGAACTTTCCAGGACCTCCCCAAAGAGCATATAATCCCTACGATAATACATACAACCCAGGATGGAGGGATCATCCGAATTTTAGTTAGGCTCAAAACTCAAGACCGAATCAAGGTTATGAAGCGAGACCACCTCCACCACTATAACAGCCGCATAATACATCATTAAAGTTGATTGTCGAGAGGTTAGCACTTTCCCAGGAAAAATTTTAGATTCGTATTGAAGCCAACTTACAAGAGATAGACAAGCAAATGAGCCAACTAGCTCAAACCGTAGGCCGCTTGGAATCATGAGGTAAACTTCTATCCCAAACCGAGGTAAATCCAATGAAAAATATCAGCGTCGTCACTCTTCAGAGTGGTACAATAGTGGTGCCACCTATTCCAAAAGATGAAGAAATCCAAAAAGGGGAGAAGACTGGTGATTCAGGATCCTAGAAGAAGAATGATGAAGAACAAATGGATGATTCAACGTCATCTCCCTATGACGTGCCACCATCTTTTCCATCGAGGTTAGTTAAAAGAGATAAACAAGTTGAGGAAAATGAAATACTAGACGTATTTCGGAAGGTGCAAATCAATATACCTCTCCTTGAGGTTATCCGAAAGATTCCAAGATATGCCTGGTTTTTGAAGGATCTTTGTACAACAAAGAGGAAGCTTACCGGGAATGAGAAGGTAAATCTAGGCGAACATGTCTCAGTTGTATTCCAACAAAAGTTACCACCAAAATTAAAAGACCAAGGTATGTTCGCAATACCCTATAAAATTGGTAAAGTTGGGATAAAACGAGTCATGCGTGATCTTGGCGCTTCTATTAATGTAATGCCTCTCTCTGTTTATAATATGATTTCTAACGAGCCTTTGAAGGATACAAGGATATCAATTCAGCTTGCCGACAGATCTGTAATCTATCCGGAAGGACTCTTAGAGAATGTGCTAGTGGAGGTAAACAACTTAATATTTCCTGCTGATTTTTATGTAATTGACATGGAGAGTGATCACACCAAAACTTCGTCTGATATTCTATTGGGGTGTCCATTTCTAAGTACTACACACACAAAGATTGACGTAAGAAGCGGGACTTTAACCATGGAGTTTGATGGTGAGATTGTTAAATTTGATGTGTATAAGAAAATGAAACACCCAAACAAAGTGGAGAGCATAAATTATGTTGGTGTTATCAATCCTTTGGAAAATGAGTTTGTAGAAACTAATTTTTCTTTTGATCTATGCAGGGAGTTAGAAGATCATGATGAGGAAATCAGAAAGTTGAAAAAAATATTTTCAGATTGTGCCGATTTGATTCTTTCTAAGTCTAAAATTCTGCCTTCTGTTTTGCAGGCACCAAAAATTAAGTCGAAACCATCGAAGAATCGTTTGAGGAAATTAATATTTGGTAAAAAGATGTTTTAACGGGTATTCTTTTCGATAAGATTTTTAAATTGGGAAATATCCGAAGAAATCTTTATGAGAGTTTTCAAATTTCTCATAAGGAATTTCTTAGTTGGAAAAAACGAATGAAGTGGAAGTGTTTGTCACAGAACATGTAGTCTAAATCAGGTCGTCGAGCTAACGACGTTAAACAAAAGCTCTTCATGGGAGGCAACCCATTGTTTTTTTTAATTCTGTTACATTTTTTTAATTTTTGATTGAGCATGTTTTATTTAATTTTTATTATTATTTTGCAGGAACCAAATATTTTTAATCAAACTTAAAAGATGAAGATTTGCAAAAATTCTCATTCGAACAGTGCCAATTTCGAGCAGTTACTGACGCACAAAGAAGTGAAAAAATTACCCCAACTCGTGCGCACCGTTTCATTAAACGACGCACGTTAGAAAAACCCCTTAGAGGAGACCGGTGCACGTTAGCAAAACCCAAAAACTTTTCCCACATTTTTTTGTTATCTTTCTACCGCCTACCCACTCCCCAATCCTCTCTTCTCATTCCTTTTGACCGTGGACTCCACAATCCCTATCTCTATCACCTCTTTAATTTTAAACTCTCTTTTATTCTCATAAAAAATTAAATCAATTTGACTCAAACACTTCCCCCACACACAACATAAATAAAAAAATCCAAACCTCTTTTCCGCTTCATCTTCTTCAAAACAATTACTTACTCCCCCAAAAACACCATCGTCTCTTTTTTTCTTCATTGTCACTAGCCTTATAGAACCACAATGCCCTTGCTAACATGCTCACTCCACGATAGTGCGCACAAGGAACCAACAACACAATGATGTCGAGGCCAACATCAAACACTCCGACCACGTCGTATCATTCGGCGTTCGTACCCACCGTCTCTCTCTGTAGCGGATCTAGCATTGTTCATCATCCATCTTCGTCGCGCTCTCCATCACTGTCCTTCTAGTCCATGCCAACTATGGCACTACTTCCTCTCTTCCACAACTGTCGATGCATTCGACGGCATCGAAAAATACTCCGGAGGTAAATTCTTATCTTATTTCCATTCAACTATTACTAATGTACCATCCGATTTATGGTTTTACAGAGGATCTCAAAGTCGATTTTCCACCAACGACACAACCCGACCATGCTTCTAGTTCACAACATCAAACCTGAGCCGCCTACTTCTTCGCCTATCACTGTGGCTGTGGTCGACACTAAATTCGGGGAGTACTTTATTCATTCTCTTGCACTTTATTTTTACGTTTTGAGGCAAAACGCTTTAAGTGAGGGGGAGTAGAGTATAGGATTTAATTTCCCTTTGCTTATCTTTATGTTTTGATGATAATATGTATTGGTTGGATTTGTCGTAAATTTCATTGAATTTCTTTGTCTTGTTGAAAATTTTTGGAATGTTATGCTTGTTTGGGAACACATGATTGTTTATGTTAGGATGTTCTTGATAATGGATAGCATGAATTGTGATTAGTTGGTATTTTTTTATATTCCATGACTTTGTTGATTGCAATGTGATTAACCCAATGCATGAAAACAATTTGGTGAAATTTGAGCCTTTACGAGCGTATTATTTTCGCTCTCATTTTGTTAGATTGAATGTGTCGAATTTAGCATTGGTATTTTAGAACCTGCATGTTAAATACTGTCGAGATTACACATGAACATGATGCTTAAAGATGATTTGGGCACCTTAGTATTAACCATTCATTTTCTCCACTAAATTGCCTACCCATACATTTTCCCCTAGTTAACCACTTTTGAGCCTATTCCCGCTTCTTTGTTTTCACCATATTTATAAACCCAAACCTTTTATCGTATCACTATTTTCTACCATTTTCAGGGCAAGTGAACAATTATCCGATGTATGCTCAATAAAAAAGAGAAAAAAATGGCAACAGTTCGAAAAAAGAAAAAAAAAGGATGTTGTTCGAAAAAAAGAAAAAAAGACGAAAAAAACGAAGAGAAAAAAATACATTTCGAAAAGAAATTTGTTGTTTGATATGTTGTTTTTTTATCTTGTTGTGCTTAATGTTTTGATGAAATTGAGATTATTATTTGTTAGTTCATTGCCTTGAATATTTAGCCATCTATTTAGCCATCTATTTAGCCTTTTTCCCACCTTTACCCGAGTCTCGTTACAACCAATAAAAGACCCTTTGATTTATGCACCTTGTTCTTATTAGTAGTGGAGATTTGATTTACTTGCAGGCCTATGGTAATATCGTGTCAATTCTGACATTGAGCGTTTTTTTACCCCAAACACATTGAGTGATTTGAGTGAATCCCGATAAGGTGTTGAGTTATAACCATTTAAATTAATGAATGAATGGATATTACAATTGCACTTGACTTATTCCAATTGATGATGTTCAATTGATTGATTTCTTGACTTGAATAGTTATTGTGGTCTCTACCTTGCTTTCCTTGAATGTGAGACTTGACAAAGAATGATAAATAGTGTTTTTGACAAATTTGATTGTATCATACTTGAGGACAAACATGAGAAAAGTGAGGGAGAATTTGATGAGTTTTCAGAATCGTTAATATTTGCTCGTTATTTCTTCGATTTTGTGGATTTATTGCTGCTGATTTGGTTGTGTTATGCCTATTTTCGTGCAGGTCCTTACTTTCCAAAATTAGTGACAAAACGGGCGCATTCTGTAATTTTTTTTATTTGGTCACAGCTGGAGACATGGGCACGACGCGGTCTAACGTGGCAGTTTATAGAAAGTCGAGTCAGCGATGATTTCTAGAAGACTTCCTTCGCACGCCTTTTGAAAGATGGACGAGCAGAGTTGCATTAGTAGACTAATTTTAAGTTTGAATTTAAATTAAATAATTATCTTTAGGATTATTTTATTTTATTTTCTTTGTTTATCCTTAGGCTTTGAAAGGCTATAAATACCCACTTGGGGTAAGCCTAAACTCATCACTCATATTACAATTTTCTTTTCTCTCTAGTTTTTATAAAAGCTTTCTCTTGTTACTTTTCAAGTTCTTTTCATTTTTCTTTTATTTTTCAAGCTTTGTTTTCAATATGCTAAGTATGCCTTTTGTCATGCTTAGCTAAATTTTTCATAAGCCGAGAGCTGACGCGATGACTCAATTCCAACGAGAGAATTAAAACAGGCCCTTAATATCTTCGAAATATCTTTCTCAATCTCTGCTCTTATTTTTCAAAATCAAAACAGTTTTCAAAATCAAAGATTGACTTTGGTCAAGAGGTTGTTGTGATTAAACGTGTAGGAGAAAGATTCGGTTTATAGAAAACAATTCGACTTCCGGGGAACACACTTGGCGAGATGGCTTCGCCAAGAGGGAATTGAGATCGGAATTGACGGTTATTGAAGCAATAATTCGAGTCGGTCGCCACGAACTTAAACGGTAATTGATCTACGACAATTGATGTTATTAGAATCAATTACCGAAGCTGGAATCAAAGATTGCCTTGGGTATTCGGTATACAAGATAGAGTCACGGGGATTGCCTTTGTAGACAAAGTAACCGACGTGAATCCCGGAGGGAAAATCTTATTCGATGATCTAAAGAAAATTGAGTCAAAACAAGGCTTGAGGCTATTTTTACAGTATTCATTCACAATCTTTATTATCTTATTTTTACTTTAATAGCTTTTATTTATTTAATCGTTTTTATTACTATTTAAATCTCATTTCACCAAACCCCTCCCATTTTACTGTCTTTCGCTTGGTTTAAAACCAATCAAACATAAATTTGTGATTTTCTAAGTCCCTGAGGATTCGACCCTTATTTCTCTATACTACACATTTCCTTATTGATTAATTTAGAAAAAGGAATTATTTTGACATCGAAAACGACAGTTGTCATTTTCTCTCTTGATTTTCTGTTAGAGCTTTGTAGCCTTAGAATTGAGGAAATGGGTTTCTTTACCTTACAGATTCAAGAAGCACTGCACAGGGCAACAGTTAAAAGCAATTCGCAAGTTGGAATAATTTTCATGTGATGGATTCTGTAGAATCACCTCCTACATATTTCAGAACCAACCATTTCACAAGTGCATATCAGGAGATTGTTGATGCATATGGGCGAGTTCTAGCTTGATGCTTTGCTGCTTTAACTTATGGCCGGCATGATTTACACTGAAACTTCCAACAAAATTGTATAAGCTACTCATTTTAAATAGGATGATTGTTTGGTATTAGGAATCTTATTGTGTTCATCTATAACTTTCAACTATATGGGGGTTTATGTTTTAGATGGTAAATATAAGATGTTTTATCTTTATTGGGTGGTGGGGGTGTGGATGTCACCTTCTGTTCCTTGGCCAACATGGTTTACTTCCAAACATAAAGATAGTTGTTAAAAGATTTATCTAATGACACCATAATATGTCAAAGGTGAAGTGTCTCCTCTGGTGCAGGACTGCATCTTCATGCGTTCTTGATCAATTACATAAACTGTAATGTTTTCAGGATAAATTGTTTGTATGTTTCGAGTTGAATTTTTACTTGCTATCAGGATACTAACATGAGAACTTTTTGCAGTGTTGCTAGATATCAGGAGGCAAATCCTGCAGTTTACACCGTTATTACTTTTCCATTTCTTTTTGCGGCGATGTTTGGTGATTGGGGTCATGGAATATGCTTGTTATTAGGAGCATTGGTCCTCATAGCTCGAGAAAGCCAAATCAGCACTCAGGCATGTGTGCAAACATATCATCTTTAGAGTTGAAACTAACAGACTTTGTTTTATGTGCATAATACAGAAACTGCTATGGTTATGGTGGAAATCGAACAGGAAATTCTTCTTCTGTTGGTTTGCTTAGTTTATATATAAATGCTTTCAGTAATTTACATTTCTTGATAGGATAACATTTCATGCTTCTATGATTTTGCTGCAAAATGGTTATAGTGCTTGTGTCACTTGTAGGCTTGGCCAAAATCTATCTATAGCATGTATACTAATCTAATTCGTTCGTTTGATACCTTACAGAAACTTGGAAGCTTTATGGAGATGCTATTTGGAGGGCGCTATGTACTTTTAATGTAACTTTTTTCAATTTCTGTACAGCTTCCAAATAGCATTATTACCATTTTGCTATTCTGATAAATATCATCTTGTTCTTACCACAGATGATATTTCTTAACTCCCTTTTGGTTATCTTTCACTGCTCATTATAATCAAGTGGTGCACTGGTTCTCAAGCAGACCTTTATCATGTTATGATCTGTATGTTCTTGAGTCCCACTGATGATCTTGGTGATAATGAGTTGTTTTGGGGCCAGATATGACTTCAGGTGTGATTTTGTCTCTTCTGGTTTCTGTTGCATACTGTTATTTGCCATGTTGTTGTGTTTCAAGTCTTCACAGCGGCCTATTTTTGCTAAATTTGTGCAGATTGCGTTGCTAGTTTTGGTATTAGTTGCAGTTCCACGTATGCTTTTTACTAAACCTTTTATTTTGAAGAAGCTTCATTCTAAGGTACCTGTTGCTGATTTCTATCCTTTTTTTTTTTTTTTGGAAAATAACTAATTTTATTAAAGATTTATAAGTATAACCGTAAACATAAACTAAATTATAATTAGAACATTTTTATTTAATCATTTACACAAAAATTAGTCACCTAGATCACACAAACACCAAAAAAAAGAAAAGGTTAAAAAATCTAACCAAAAACTCAAAAAATAAATATACGAATAAATCTTACTGCATCAAAAAACGAACCACAAAAGGAATGAAGCTCCTAAAAGATCATCGACTAATCATAAATTAGAGTCGAGCGACATGAGAAAACTATTCACAAACGTAAAATGTGTATCCAAATCAATCTGAGAGCCCAAAGCAGGAAAGATCAACATGATAACAGATGAACGTCATCATTATGAGTCATGACGATGTCAAATACAACACTAGAAAAAAAAAAGATAAACGTAAATAATGGTCAAACGACTGAAAACTATTAAAAGGTAGAGACAAGTATATCATAAAGATAGAACACTGATCATTACAGGTATGACAAC
Source organism: Hibiscus syriacus (assembly GCF_006381635.1). Taxonomy (NCBI): domain Eukaryota; kingdom Viridiplantae; phylum Streptophyta; class Magnoliopsida; order Malvales; family Malvaceae; genus Hibiscus; species Hibiscus syriacus. The sequence continues at coordinate 3,991,524 of NW_024061783.1, forward strand.
ATTGTGACTCGATTAATTGGGGTAGCAGTTTTTGCCTTTGCAACTGCCTTCATCCTACTCGTGATGGAGACCTTCACGCCCTGCGACTTCACTGGGTAGAATTTTAGCATGGTGATGGATACAAGTTCAAACCCTTTGTCATTTGCGTTGATAGCAGATGATTAAACCCCTAATCCTGCTTTTTCCATTTTTTCCAATCTATTTTTTTTAATGGGGATTGATTTTCAAGTTTTAATTGATCTCCTCAACTATATATAAATGATTTTTTATAAATATATACAATATATATATATATATATATATCTTCATATTTTTCATATGTGATATACATATATTATACAAAATCGAGAGATTCGACTCAAACTTTGAAAACTAATTCATTAATTATTAAAAATTTTGAGTTATTCGTGTTAATATTCGAATCATTCAAATCATATCTTACAACTCGATTTAAACTTAACATTTTTAAAATTATGTCAAATTTATAAAATTACAATTTTAAATCAATTCAAATCAAACTTTTTCAATCAAAAAGAGTAAAAAAATTAATTTTTTGACTCTAATTTTACTCCACTTTACTCTCGGTAATGAAAATAAGATAAGACAGATGTATCAATTAATATAAAATATAATGATAATATGTACACTTCCTTTATCGTCCAATTGGTTTGTTTCACTGTATCGTTCACGTGAAATGTTTACTATTATTTGTTCCCACTCAACACTAAAATGACTGTTCTTCTTTGGTTTGTCTATTGTACGTAGGTATGTATTTGTATCCACTACCAGATAAAACCAGCATCTTATTATTATATTATATACATCAAAAGGAACGACGCCATTGTCAACTGTGAAATTCCTTTGTTATAAACAAACAGTAACCCCATAAACTAATCCAAAATCTCCACTAACCCAATGCACTCATTGAGGTTAAAGCAATGATAGTTGAAAACAGGGAAGAGCCAAAGCCTTGTCACTTTCTTTTTCTTCACTTCAAGACTAGGGTTTGAGATTCCAAAGAAAATGGCAGCTTCTTCTCAACTTAAGTACCCTCTCAAGACCCCATTTTCTCAACGCCCGATCGAAAAACAGGAACCCCGTTTTGTTAAACCCCGTCGTTTGAGCGTTATAGCTGCCCATCACCGCCTTCACGACCGGAAACTCCGGGTCGCCGTCATTGGTGGAGGTCCAGCTGGTTCCTTCGCCGCGGAAGCCTTGGCTTCTGGCGGAATCGAGACGTTCCTCTTTGAACGCAGCCCTTCCACCGCCATACCCTGCGGCGGCGTAATCCCTCTGTGCATGATCGATGAATTTTCCATTCCTATCCACCTCATTGACCGTCACGTCACCAAGATGAAAATCATCTCCCCCTCGAATCTCACCGTCGATTTCAGATCAAAATCCCTCCGGACATATGAATCCATCCCCATGCTCCGCCGTGAAGTCCTCGACTCATTCCTTCAGACCCAGGCCGAATCTGCCGGCGCCCGAATGATCCCTTCCCTCGTTACCCATCTCGAAATCCCTTTTTCCTCTTCTTCCCCTTACGTCATCCACCACACGATCAACAACTCTCGTCAAACCCTAGCCGACGATGCGATCATCGACGCCGACGAAGCCAACAGCAAAGTGGCTAAATCCATAAAAGCCGGTAACTACACCTGCACAATAGCATTCCAAGAGCGAATCAAATTACCGGACGACAAAATGGAGTATTACCAAAACCTCGTCGAAATGTACGTGGGAAATGACGTGTCACCCGATTTTTACGCGCAGGTATTCACCAAATACGACCACGTGGCAGTGGGTACCGGTACGGTGCGCGCGAAGCAGGATATCAAACTGTACCAGTGAGGCATCAAGCAAAGAGTTCAAACCAAGATTAATGGTGGAAAAGTGATCAAAGTGGAAGCCCACCCGATCCCCGAACATCCCCGGCCAACAAGAGTACGAGGTCGTGTGTCACTCATGGGGGATGCAGTTGGGTACGTCATAAAGTGTTCCGGTGAAGGGATATATTTCGTAGCCAAATCAGGGAGGATGTGCGGGGAGGCGATAGTAAGAGAATCAGACGGCAGAGAATCGATGATAAGCGAAGATGATTTGAAGAGAGAGTATTTGATGGAATGGGATAAAAAGTATTTGAGTACATTTAGGTTTCTGAATTTGTTGCAAAGGGTGTTTTATGGGAGTGATGAAGCAAGGGAGGCATTGGTCGAAGTTTGTGGGAGTGAGTATGTACAAAGGATGACTTTTGATAGTTACTTGTACAAGAAGTTAGCTCAGGGAGATCGATTTGAAGATGTTAAGATGGTTTTAAGTACTCTTGGGAGTTTGATGAGATGCAAGATTATTGGTAGGGATATGGAGGCTTTGAAGTTGTAAAATTGATGTTCAGATTTGTGACTTCCTTTATCTCTAAAGTTGGAACTTGATTTCTCTTTAGAAGTGAAATGTTGTCTGTAAAAAGCTGTGATGAATACAACATAATTCAAATGTTCTCTGTCTATGTTCGTGTTCGGATTTGTGACTTCTTTATCGAGTTCCTTTTGGTGATTGACCATTACTTTTGGGATTCATTTTAAAGATTGCAGGCTATGACATAAGAGTGGAGACTTAAAACTGGAATTGCATTTCGGAAGAGTGTCCAAGACCTTCAAGATGGGCAGCCATTGCCTTGTTCATCGGAGGCGGTCCGCACCTCAAAATCTGTATCGATGGAGTGGAAGATCATATCACTACATCCAACATTACATGAAGTTACACGGTAGGAAAAGAAAGTCGGGATGAATGAAAAATTTCCCTTAATATCTTCACTAGGGACAGGGCAGCGTGCTTGAATCATCTCCTTCGATATGAACCCAACAGGGTCGACACCGTCATTCCATCCATCCGGAGGCTGAACCATGATGTTAAAGCATACGAAAAACATGAGTTGCAAGTTAAATTACCTCATGCAAGTAGAGACTTCTAGGTTTTTTACACCCAGATGCATTGAAGATGATAAAAGCCGGTCATGAGGCAGATCTGCCACTCATATGTTATTCAATTAGAAGCCCCAAAATTGAAGTTGGTGAGGGAGAGCAAACTTAAACTTGTCCACAATATGACTCAGTTGAGTGCGTTTAACGAGTTTGAATTCTTGGGGATCTAGCCAAACTATGGAAACATCAAGCATTCATAAATCAGCTAACAGAGAAGGTATGAAAGTTATAGACAACAAACAATCCCAATAACACATGCAATGAAACATGAAAGCAAATTTGATAAAAGATCCCATTTTCAGTGTATGTATATATATAAGAGAAAATAACCTCAGTGACCAAAAATGCCTTATAATATACGAATTTAACCAACTTTTTTTGGATTTGCCAAAATGACCAACAAATTCGCAACGCGATCTCAAATTCGCAACGCGAATTCCAATTTCGCAACCCAGTTTCCAATTTCGCAACGCGAATATGTAAATCGCATTGCGATTTTCCAAATTCGCAACGCGATAGTCAAATTCGCACGCGATAGTCAAATTCGCAACACAAAAGTCAAATTCGCAACGCGAAAGTCAAATTCGCAACGCGAAAGTCAAATTCGCAACGCGAATTTAATTTCGCAATAGGTTTTAGTTTCGCAACACAAATGTTTTGGGTATATAACAACGCAGCAGCAACAACTCATAACCTAAATTCCTAAATCGTAACTCATTCCATCTCCATCTATCACTCTCTCCGACGACATCCGTTCCTATATCCAACGACATCCTTCCCCATCACTATTTGTTTTACATAATTTTATTTCTATATAATTTTTCAATGATTTATCTCCTAAATTATCAACTATCAACTTAATAAAGGTATGTTTTTCTCTAAGTTAGTCATGATATCTAGTTTATAGCTCGTTTGTTTAGTAAATTAATTTACAATTTTTAGAATGAAATCATCTAATGTTGATCATGTTTGGATAGATTTGTGTTTTGGAGGGTCATGGGAGAATTTTCATGGTGTTTTACAATATGTGCCTTTACCCATGAATCTTCAACTAAAACTGTCATTAAAAAAATTAACTTATGAAACTCTAATGTTACGTGTTGCAAAGAAATTGAATTTAGAGCCTCTAAGTGGATTTAGGCTATCTTATCTGAGAAAAGGTAAAGTTTATTTGTTAACCGACAATGAAGATGTTGAACGATTCATTGATTACATTAGTGTTTCGCAAGAAGATGATGTTACATTGTATGTTGTTGAACCTAGAAGTAATGAAGTTGGGTCAGTAGCGGGTAGTAATCAACTAAGTTCTTCAACCCAAAATTTAATGGTTCCACCACAATTTCATCACCAAGCAAATTTTGTTTCACCACATTTCCAATACCAAACACAATATCAAACACAATCTCAAAACCCACAAACTTTTCCTAATCCAAATCCCAATCAACTTTCAGCACCAAATTCCGATTTTCGTATTGACCAGTTAGACGATTATGAGCCAATAGAAAAAATTGTGAGTACTAGTCAGTATTCGAAATTTGATCTTGGTCAATACCCGGAATTTGATCTTTGTCAATACTCGGATTTTGATGATGTGATGGAAGAAGAAACAAACCATGCATGTAATGATTTTGATATTGGTCAATACCCGAATTTTGATGATGAAACAGCAACTGCCGAGGAAGATGTTGTTTATGATAATGAGGAGGAAGTTACGACTGTGAATGAACATGTTGAACATCCACTCTGTAATTCATATAACCCTGAAGAAGAAAAAGAAGAAGAAGAAGAAGAAGTCCCCGAAGAAAGGAAAAAGAATAAAATGCCACGGGAGTATAACTGGAATATGCCAGAATTACTTCAGATACTGGAAGAAGAGTTGGTAAAGATATCAGCTGATTGTTACACAAAAGTTATTCGTATCAAGAAAGATGATTGTTTTGATACAAAGGAAGACTTGAATATAACTTTGTATACGAAATGTGTGGAAGATGACTATCAACTAAGAGTTAACAAATCAAGAAAAGATTATTTAGAAACAAGGTGTATGATTGACAAAAATTGTACGTGGCGTATGATTGCAAAGAGGATAAAAGATTGTGAAATGTTTCAAGTTAGGACTTTTATTGATAAACATACATGTTCAAGAACCCAAGTTTTTCCTTACCATAGACAGGCAAACAAAAAGGTGTTAGGTGGTTTTCTGGCTGAGTTAATGTTTTTGAATAGAAGGGTATATCGGGGACATGAAATTATGACTGACATGAATGCTCGGTTCAAGATTAGTATCTCATATTCTCAAGCTTGGAGAGCCAAATGTTATGCCTTGGAATTGTTGGGGGGTCTCCATAAGCATCACCAGTGCAAGGAAATCAAAATCGCAATCAAAATCATCTTTTGCTCTACCAAAAAATGGATCCTCATCAAAATCCAAAGCTCATATGGTGCAATCACAATCATCTTTTCCTCTACCAAAAAATGGATCCTCATCAAAATCCAAAGTTCATATGGTGCCAAGCAAAAGGAAATCAAAATCGCAATCAAAATCGCAATCAAAATCAAAATCCTAATCACAACCGGCTTCACCTTTTGGGACTTATTAACTTAGGTGATTTTTAAATGCAAACATTATATTATGTGTATTTTATGTGTGAATGCATACATTTTCAGTTAGACATTCATTAGTAACTTGAGTTTGAACATTGCTATGATCTATTCAGTTGTTATAATGTTGGGATTTTCTCTTGTGTTTGATTGCTTGGATAGTTGTTCTCTTGTTTCTTCAATTGTCCTTAGCTTGTATTTATAGCTTGGAATGTATTTGATGTTGTATGTTGCGATCAACACGAAATTCAAATTCGCAATGCGAAATCACAAACCGAATTTGACTTTCGCGTTGTGAATTTGACTTTCGCGTTGCGAATTTACCTTCAACAGGTCTTTTTTACCTTCAACATAATGCAGATTGAAAATTAAATAACAAATCAATTAAACATTGTTGTGAGTACATTATTTGAACATTTTTATGGGTACATTATTTGGAAAAATAATGTTCCGGACTTCGTTAGAAATAACCATTTTTCATCGGATTAATTTCGTTTTTGTGGGTACATTATTTGAACATTGTTATGTATAAATTTGTTGTGTATGTATGTTTTGGTTTGATTATATTGTATGTATATTTTCATTCAGATGAGATGGGTTGTGTATAACAAAACAATCTATCTCTTCCATGTGAGTACTTTATTCCAACCATGTGACAAGTGTGACAACCCCATCAACTCACAACTCAGCTTTGAACTCAAATCAATATTGTCTTTTAGCTTGATGGTTCATAAAGTATATTACTTGAACAGTATGAATCAATTATGCAATTTACATGTTCAATTTAACACTGCATTTCAAATTCATTTCATATGTAATTGGAGTTTGAATTTAAATTTCAATTTGAGTTTGAATTTCAATATAAAATTCGGCTCCACTATAAATATTAGCCCAAGACAATATGCATGTTATAATTGATTATTTCTAATTTCCATTGTGTTTTTTCAACTTTAAACGCGAGGGAAATCCCGATCATCGTATTTTTTGGTCAACTTTAAAGCATCAGAAACGTTTCGGGCGTATGATCTGGGTGGTATACGAAAAATGCAACAAATGGCAACTAAAAATCCTGATAATTGAGGGCTACAACTTGTAATAATAACAAAAATAATAAGTTCGAAATGCTTCTGAGTACCACCCAAATCATAAGTCCGAAATGCTTCTGATGCTCATCAAAATCCAAAGCTCATATGGTGCCAAGCAAAAGGAAATCAAAATCTAAATCTCATATGGTGCCAAGCAAAAGGAAATCAAAATCTACAACTTGAGTTTGAACATTGATATGATCTGTTCAGTTGTTATCATATTGGGATTTTTCTATTGTGTTTGATTTTTTGGATAGCTGTTCTCTTGCTTCTTCAAGTGTCCTTAGCTTGTATTTATAGCTTGGAATTTGTTTGATGTTGTATATACCTTGTGTCGAAACGATTTTTTTCTTAAAGGTGAAAAGGTGAGATTTTGAAAACCACATTAATTTATCTCGTTCAATCGTTTTTTAAAAAAACAAATGTGATTTTAAAAAAAACTCTCGTTTCGAAAATTCTGGATTTTCTTTACGATCGAAAAAATACGGTTCAAAGAGTCGCCACCAATCTTTGATTAGGGTGTGATTGGGCACCCAAAACTATTTGTTATTTTAAATAAAAATTAATTTTAATTAAAACAACAAGTTAAGGTATGCGTTATCAAAATCCGAGTTCGGGAGTCGGTTATGTGCAGGGAAGGATTAGCACCCCCACAACGCCCTAAAACAGTACCTAGTCGATTAATTAATGTCTTTGCAATGAACTTTACAAAATCGAATTTAATTTGATTTTTGATCCCATAAAACAAAGATGTAAATTTAAAAACATTCAAAAGCATTCAAACAAATTAAATTAAAATTACCAAGTCGTTTTATAAAGATAAAGAATGTTCGATTATTTAAAAATATCGAGACCAAATCTTAAAGATATAACAACCTTTTCTCGATATATTTAAATAAACGAACATTTCCTTTTCTCTCGTTCCCAAATTTTAGGTGACGAATCAATTTTTTGGTTTCACTTTCGGGATACACTTTTATTTTAAAATCATTAAAAGCGGAATTCAAATCAGTTATGACTGCCCACTTAAAACAATTTTAAATTAAAAGGGTATTATCCTTAGTCCGATTATGTAATAGGTCGAGTTATGCACGTGTGGCTATCATGTAAATTATGCAAAAAAGTGGATGTCATGCCAAAATATTTAAATACCACAAATTATAACTTATATATATATATATATATATATATATATATTAATATGTAATGTGCGAAAGTGACTTAAAAAAACATATTAACTCTAAAATACAAATTTCACGAGATAACTATATTTAAGGACTAAACCATATTAAACAAAATTTTACTATTTTTAAATACAAACAAAGTAAGAATTAAAGTGTACATGTATATATTAAATGGTCAAATGTATAATGAAATAAATCAACCTTTAGGACATAAAAGAAACATGCAAAAGTATAGAACTCTAATGTCTAAATGACAAAAACAAAATAATCAACATTTGTGCCTAAAATTAAATAAACATGCAATACAAAGACCAAATTAAAACACAACAGATTAGATTTAAAGGATATAACACCAATTAACCAAAATTACGCTTCAAATGCATAAACAAGCAAAAAAAAACATAAAGTAATGACTAAAAATGAAAGTATTACAAATATGAAGATCAAATTATAATCTTGGAAACTTCGATTTAGTGACTAAAATTAAATGCACGCAACAATTAATAACTAAATTTAAAAACATAAAAGATTTTACTCTAGGACTAAAATATAACATGCGTAAAAGTACAAGTCAAAAGCATAAACAAGCAGAAACTAAATACATTACCAGTGAGGATGAAATTAAATTCGGGTAAAATATGGAGACAAAATCATAATTATGGAAACAACGATTTAAGGACTAAAATAAATACGATTAAAACTAAGAGACAATATTAAAATAACAATAAGGCTCGAAAATGCCTGATTTTGGGGACCGAAGTGGAATGCGCGAAGAATACTGGATCAGAAATAGAAACTAGGAAAGCATCAACTGAAACGACGACGTTTTAGCTAATTCTAAAATAAAATCTAACCTAAAGACGAAACCCTAATATCTAAACCCAACAAATTCCTCATTCTCTGCGCCGTTATCTCTATCACTCTCAACTCTTTAACTCTCATTCTTCCTCACTCATTCTCACGCAAACAGTTTACTAGAAAATGAGACAGGTTGTCGCTTCTCTTCCCTCTTCTTCTACGCTCGACTGCTCATCAAAGGGTCTACATTCACTCCGGTCACCTCCTAACGGCAAAGTTCACACCAAGATAAAAGATTTTCACACTCTCTCTTTGTTCTTACTCTTTTTATTTTACAAAAAAAAAATCCCAATTTAAACTAAACCTATAACCTACATGCAAGCCTCTCAACGCCTCGGCCTTGGACCCAACTCCGGCAACGTTACAACCTCGACGACTCATTTACATCGACTACATTCATACCCGAAGGTAAATCCAACCTCTCTTACTTTTATTTCGTTATTTCGAAACTAAAAGATCTAAGAAAAGGTTACATCTGTTTGTTTTCTTATTTTCTTGATTTTAAATATTTTTGTTTCTTTGGTTTTTCGATTAGGGGAATTAGAAATAAAAAATGATACCTAGCTTTCGATCTATACTTGGTTATTCCTATACATTGCTTTGAAAACGAGAAGGAAAAAAATATAAATAAATGCAGAAAATACTACGGTAAATAAGAACGAAGGAAAAGAAAAAAAAAACCTTGTAAGAATTGTATCTGGATGCTAGGAAAAATCCTCTGCTTTTATTGCCTCCTCGATTTTTTATACAATGGTCAGTAAGACTGTTGTTACAATGGTTAATTTTGCGATAGGTTCAGTAAAAACCCTGTAGGAAAAATGATTCCCCTCCAAAAATAGTATCTGGTTCCTCCCTGTTGCTCTCGTATTCTCTCCTCTTTTTTTATGTGTTTTTTTTTCTGTCCTTTTTTATGATAGTGTTCTCCGTTTCTGGAGGTTAATTGCCAATAAAAAACCGACTTACAGTTTAGTATCCCACCCACGATCAAAACTGCTTCTCTCCTTCCCGCTGGATATTTGTTTGTGTTTTGCAGGAACTCACGTGGACTGGAGGCTAGGATAACATGTTGTTTGGGTTGATTTGGGCTTTCCCTGGTCTAAATTTATATCGTGTACTAGATACGAAGCCTTCGGACAAAAACGAGCATCTACAGGTGCCCCTCTTTACTCATTATCGTGTAACGAGAATAGAGCAAAGATCAAAAAGATGATCGAGTTCTTCGGGTCATGAGAACTTCAAAAGATTAAACTATCCCACTGTTACTTTGGGATAAGTGATACTTGAAAAATCTTCTAATGACGAGTCCGTTCCCTATTCTTTCAGGGAGCATAAGACTCGAACAATCTTTAACAATTATGTCTGCTCCCTATTTATTCAGGGAGTATAAGACTCAAACAAGCTTCAACAAACGTGTCTGCTCCCTATTCGTTCAGGGAGTATAAGACTCGAATAATCTTCAACAAATGTGTTTGCTCCCTATTCATTCAGGGAGTATAAGACTCAAACAATCTTCAACAAACGTGTCTGCTCCCTATTCATTCAGGGAGTATAAGACTCGAATAATCTTCAACAAACGGGTCTGCTCCCTATTCCTTCAGAGAGTATAAGACTCGATCTTCAATATAAACGTGTCCGCTCCCTATTCTTTCAGAGAGTATAGGACTCGATCTTCATAAAATAAGTTTGCTTCACTACTCTTCCGTGAAGGCTTAAGATTGACTTGCTTCACTACTCTTCCGTGAAGGCTTAAGATTGACTTGCTTCGAAGGTCAAACCTTTAAATCAAACATTACCAATCATTAATATATGTTTGAAAAATATTATACTAAAAAATTTAGAATTTGAGAAAATTTCTGAAAATCCATCTACATCGTGAAAACTTGTCTGGAAGCCATTGGATATGCGGATCTGCTTTGGCTCAATCGTCATCTAAACATCATTCTTTTCAAGATTTCAAAACTAGTTATCCTCATCTTGATGTTTCCATATCTTCAATCTTCAACTATTCTTGGGAAACCTGTAGATATTTAAGCCATCATGCAATCATGAATTCCACGATCCTATTCATGCCTAAAATGTATGCAATTATGCAATTTAATGCGTGTTCTTCTTCAAATGAACTCCCTCTCATTTTGATCTCGATGGAACTCGGTTTCATCTTGGGTATAGAACATTTGACCAGTTTACCCCAGTTAACAATCTCAATTCCATATCTCTCGGCTTAACAGGACCTTGACTTCTTTCTTTTCTGGAAACCCACTGGTACCCATAACCAACTTCTTGATTAATGACAATCTCCTTGGGTTTTCTTATCATGGCTGAGATTTCTTATGAATTCCAAGATTTTAGTTTCCCGTAACCACACAAGCTTACATGTTTAAACCATTGTCAGCTTCAGAATACCTGCATTTTCCAAAACCTTTTGCACAATAATACAAAATGATCTCATGTACTTCAAGTTAAGCTATATGTTTTAACTTTTCAAAATAAGATGTTTGCAAAAGGGAAATTAACAAGAAAATACATCTCTTTATTTACAAAATGCAGAGAATTTTTAGGTAACTACACGGCAAACTTTTAACTGGGAAAAATAAAAGAACAAAAGAGTGGGCATCTTCAAATATCAATAATGAAAATGCTTTTGAAGTGGCACGCCGTTAAAATGACTCGAGTGTAGCTTATGTCGAAAGGATCTCCAAAATTGTGATGATGCTTAAGAGTGTGTAGCTACTTATAAACTCCAAAATCTCCCATCATTGGGTGCCCTAAACCAGTATTGAATCTCATGTGCATTCAATTTCTCTTCTGGTTGTTTCAATCAAGACTCATTAATCTTTAGTCTTAATCCTTATCGCCAACTGTCATTGTTACTACCCATATCAGGAGCTCTTTCCACATCCAAAATCAATTCAGAACCTTCACCATGCACGAATTCTGAATTTAAAACCCAAGCCGCCCTTTATGGGTTTTCAACTTGAGACCTCCTTTGGTTTCAAGACGCCATTTGCAGATTTTCATCTTGAACCCCCTTTTATTTCTTTTTTCATCATTTTTTCTTTTCTTTTTTCTTTCTCATTTTTTCTTCCATTTTTCATTTTTTCCATTTTTTTTCATTTATTCTTCAAGCGAAATATCTTTTAACAGCGTCAGAATTCACTGGTTAGGGTAATTCTGATCCGTCCATTTTGGTTAAGACTAGAGCTCCCCCAGAAAAGGCTTTCTTGACAACATAAGGTCCTTCCCAATTGGGCATCCATTTTCCTCGGAAATCCTTCTGAACAGGTAAAATCCTTTTAAGCACCAAATCTCCCTCATGGAATTCTCGAAGGCGAACTTTCTTACCATGTGACCGTATCATACATTTTTTGTACATATGACCATGAAAAATAGCTTTCAATCTCTTTTCTTCAATCAAATTCAACTGGTCATACCTAGCTTATACCCATTCTGCCTCATCGAGCTTCACCTCTGACAAAATCCGAAGTGAGGGAATTTCCACCTCAATAGGTAAGACAACTTCCATCCCATAAACAAAAGAAAATGGAGTTGCCCCAGTTGAAGTCTGTACTGAAGTTCGATAAGCAAACAGAACAAAGGGCAACTTCTCATGCCAATCCTTATAGGGCTCAGTCATCTTCTCTATGAGCCTTTTGATGTTCTTATTAGCCGCCTCTACTGCCCCATTCATATTTGGGCAATAAGTGGTGGAATTATGATGCTTTATTTTGAACTGTTTACAGACCGAGTCTATCATCTTATTTTTTAAATTCAACGCATTATTGGAGATAATCCCCTATGGTAAACCATATCTACAAATGATCTCATTTTTTAAGAATTTGTATATTGTAGACTGGGTAACATTTGCTTAAGAAGCTGCTTCTACCCACTTGGTGAAGTAATCTATGGCTACCAGAATGAAGCGATGACCATTTGAATCTTTGGGCGAAATTTTTCCAATAACATTCATGCCCCACATTGAGAATGGCCACGGAGCTGTCATTACATGCAATTGATGAGGAGGAGTATGTATCTTATCTCCATAAATCTGACATTTGTGACATTTTCAGGCATAATTGATACAATTTGTTTCCATAGTTGACCAATAATACCCAAATCTCATAATCTGCCTAGCCATAGCATGCCCATTAGCATGGGTACCACATATTCTCTCATGCACTTCTTCAAGAATCAACTTGGCTTCTTTCGTGTCAACATACCTTAACAAGACCTGATCCAGACTTTTCTTGTATAGAGTCTCACCATCAAGCATATACCCTGATGCCATTCTTCTAATGGTTCTCTTATCATTCTCAATGGCCTGTTCTGGATAACTCTGATACCTTATATATTGCAAGACATCATAATACCAGGGGTTTCCATCTTCTTTCTCTTCAATATTAAAATAATGGGCTGGATACTCATAAGCTTTCATTTCAATGAGCATCATATTTGAATGCTCGTTCATCTTAAATGCCAATGCCAGTGTGGCTAAGGCATCTGTCATTTGATTCTCTTCTCTAGGGAGGTAATTGAAAGTTACTTCTTCAAATTCTTCAACAAGTTCCATAACCAACTTACGGTATTCTACAAGCTTGGGATCTTTTGTCTCTCATTCTTCTCTGAGTTGGTAGATTACCAAAGCTGAATCCACATACACCTTGAGCATTTTTACTTTGCGTAAAACAATAACTCTAAGACCCAGAACACAAGCTTCATACTAGGCCATATTGTTTGTACAATCAAAATTAAGCCGACTGGTGAAAGGATAATGCTCTCCCTCTGGTGAGACCAAAATTGCCCCGATTCCATGTCCCATGGCATTTGAAGCACCATCAAAGTTCAACTTCCAAAATTTACTAGTGGATGCCACTACTTCTTCTACCGAAATAGCCATTAAATCTTCATATGGGAAATCAAAGCTCAACGGCTCATATTCTTTCGAAGCCCTACTTGCAATGAATTCTGATATAGCACTTCCTTTAATTGTCGTCTGGTTTACATAATGGATGTGAAATTCGGACAATAGGATCTGCCAACGAGTTATTCTTCCAGATAATGCAGGGCACACCCATTAGATATTTCAAGGGATCAAGCTTCGATATAAGCCAAGTAGTATGATACAACATATATTGCCTAAGCCTTCGGGTAGCCCATACTAAAGCGCAACACAACTTTTCAATGGGTGAGTATCTAGTCTCACATTCAGTGAACTTCTTGCTGAGATAATAAATAGCCCTTTCTTTCTTCTCAGTTTGGTCACGTTGCCCCAGCACACACCCCATTGAATTTTCATAAACCGACAAATACAGAATCAATGGTTTGCCTGAGATGGGTGGCGCCAAGATTGGAGTACTCGACAAATATCTTTTCACTGCTTCAAAATCTCTTTGACAATCCTCACTCCATTCTTATGAGTTATTCTTGCGAAGAAGGCGAAATATGGGATCACACTTTTCCGTCAGTTGTGAAATAAACCGAGCTATATAATTCAATCTCCCCAAAAATCCTCTGACTTCTTTTTGTGTTCGTGGGGCTGGCAAGTCTTGAATAGCTTTTACTTTATCTGGGTCTATTTCAATTCCTTTTTGGCTTACTACGAATCCCAACAACTTCCCAGATGTCACCCAAAAGTACATTTATTTGGGTTGAGTTTTAGTTGGCATCTTCTTAGTCTTTTAAAGAGTTTTCTCAAATTCCCAATATGTTCTTCCTCTGTCTTAGCTTTCACAATCATATCATCGACATAAACTTCTATTTCTTTATGCATCATATTGTGAAATAACGTCACCATGACCCTTTGATATGTTACCCCTGCGTTTTTCAATTCAAATGGCATTACTTTATAACAAAATGTTCCCACATGGTAACAAACATCTTTTTTTCCATATCTTCAGGGTTTATCTTAAATTGATTGTAGCCAGAGAAACCATCCATAAAATAGAACAAAGAATTTCCAGCAGTATTATCCACTAGAGTGTCTATATGTGGCAAGGGAAAATTATCCTTTGGACTAGCTCGGTTGAGATCTCTGTAGTCGACACACATTCGAACTTTTCCATCATTCTTCGGTACTGGGACGATATTCGCCACCCACTCAGGATATTTAGCCACTTTAAGAAACCCGACATCAAATTATTTCTTCACTTCCTCTTTAATCTTGAGCAGCATCTCAGGTCTCATTCTTCTCAGTTTTTGTTGTATCGGCCTACACTCAGGCTTTATTGGCAGTTTGTGAACAACCAGATCTGTATCTAAACCCGGCATATATTCGTATGACCAAGCAAACACATCCTTGTATTCTCGAAGTAATTCTATCAAATCTTGTCGACCTCCAACTGACAGAGTGGTACCAATCTTTACTTCTCTCTTATCATCATATGTCCCCAAATTAAAAATCTCAATAGACTCTTTATGAGGCAGAATCTGCTTATCTTCATTCTCCACCATTTTCAGCAATTCAGAAGGTAGTTCACATCCCTCATCATAATCACAATCCTCGATTTCCCCTTGACATATAGGCTTCTCGAAATCAATCTCCGGGTCAGAGTCATTAGCATTCATATTATTGATATCTGAGCTCCTGAAAAGATAATGAAAAAGAAGATATATATACATATATACATATGGGAGGATCTTTTCCCATATAAATAAATAGAAATAAATAAATAAATACATATATACAACAAAGAATGAATTGATGAAATGAATGGGAGAATATTTTCCATTTTGAACTAACAGAATGCATATTTTATTGAAAGTAAGAAAAAACAAACAGCTTAACCCTTTACATAAAATCACCTATTGCCCCAGGGTATGAACAACAGGGAGAAAGTTCCAGTGCATTACTCTGTAATAGATTTGTAAACTACAGGCAGTTCTTCCCTGGTCCAATTATTCAACACGAAGCCCGACGGCGCAGGATAAACACCCATAGCTCTCATTTCCTCAAACTCACCATCAGTTATAACATTAATGCCTAAATCTCCCAAGGCATACTCAACCATCATTTCATTATTCCTTGAATTCCCTTGAAACATATGTCCCCCAGATATGAAAATGCTGCTCAACGGCGGGAAGATCATGGGTTCCCAGCTAAGGTCTTCACCAGCCAATCTGGCCTTTCTCATTTCCTGACCCTTCTTAATTCCCCTCAGTTTATCCCTCAAAGTTGGCTGATACCCCAAACCAAATCGATCTCTTTTAATAACAGGGCATATTGGATTCACCAGTCCTTGTAACTGACTTCCTAACCCTTTTCCAACTTTTGCTCCTCTTCCAAGGGTCAGCTTGAGTCCCATTTTGGTACAATTTGACAGTCTAGGCTTTGGTATCTTCCTGCCTTCAGCCATAAACGTAGCATTGACAAACTCCAACGATCTGAAAGGACACTCGACCGCTTGCTCATCCACTTCAATGTACGGAGCAGTAGTAGAAACAGAAGCCATAATGTCCTCTTCAACATGAATACATACCAACCTTCCATCAATCACAAATTTCAGTCTCTGGTGTAATGTGGACGAAACTGCACCGGCCTGATGAATCCATGGCCTTCCTAACAAACAATTGTACGTAGGCATAATGTCCATTACGAGAAATTCAACTTCATAAGTTGCTGGACCAATAGTTAGAGGAACATCAATCTTGCCCAACACTTCTCTTTTAGTCCCATCGAAAGCTCGAACCACACTTTGACATGTTCTCATAAGCGTACTATCTAATGGAAGCTTCTTCAGAGTCACTAAGGGCATCACATTCAAAGCCGAACCATTATCAACCAAAACCTGGGACAACACATGCCCTTTACACTTAACTGTGATATGCAAAGCCTTCTGACTACCAATCATCCCAGAAGGGATCTCGTCCTCAGAAAAAGATAAAAAATTATCAGCTTGTATATTGGAAACTAACCGGTCCAACTTTTCAATGGGCAACTCTTTCGTAACAAAAGTCTGGTTCAAAACCTTTAACAGAGCATTCCTATGGGCCTCTGAACTCAAAAGTAATTATAAAACAGAAATACGGGCAGGCAACTTGTGTAACTGTTCAACAACACTGTACTCACTGTGCTTTAGAAACTTTAAAAATTCCACCGCTTCACTCTCGGTTACTGGTTCATTGATAATAGGCTCATCTTCTTTTATCTGAATATTAACCTTTTTCCCCTTATCAACCGTAACCTTCTTCTCAGACTCTTTAGGTGGATTAAGAGAATAACACCTACCACTTCTGGTAAAGTGTCCCACATCATCTACTTCCTCATTCTCTTTTGTTACATCTCCCATCTGGAAATCATATCTCCAAGGCACTTGTTTATTATCCCGATATGGGAATGGAGATGGAGGTGTAATAACCACTTTCGAAGCTACCTTTTCAGGCAATCGATTCTTGGGAGTAATGATTAGGGGACAACTGACATTGTATACCCCTTTAGACGATCCTTCTGAAGCGCAAACTTCTGCTCTCTCTTCTTCAGCAATCTCTTTAAAGAACACAATTTCTTTACTGTCCATCATGTATTATACCAAAGATAGGAAGTCAGGACATTGTTGAATACTGTGTCCTTTACTGTTATGATACTGACATACCTCTCCACTGTTAAACTGTTCAACCATCAAACTGGGCTTCAGCAATCCTACCTTAACCATCTGGCACCACACCCAACTCATGGGTGATACCACCTCACTAACATTCCTTACAATTCTCTTTCTTTTCTCTTCAGTAATTGCGTTAACTCCTGCCCCTGCATGGCTTGGCAACAGATTCTGAGCTATATTCGGCTGCTCACTGTCACCAAAGTTGATGACATTCCTCGTTCTCAAAGCTTGGACAACCTTCTTAAACGCATTACAATTCTCAATGGAATGTCCGGGATTCCCCGCATGGTACTCACACTGAGCACTAGAATCATACCATTTAGGAAAAAGAGGTTACATTGGTGTCACGTGATACGGTGAAACCACATGTCGATCATACAAAATCTGAAACAATTCCTTATAAGTCATCGGGATAGGGTCAAATTGAGGTCTCTCTCTCTTCTGGTCCCTTTCCCCTTGTCTATTGTTATTTTGTGTTGATGACCCTACTCCTTGAGGACGGGAAACAGTGATGTTATTAGAATTGTACTGCCTCACATTACTGACTTCGTTTTCCTTTTTCTTCGTTGGTGGCCTCTTACTAGACTCTTCTCCCTCGAGCTTTCCACTCTTAACCTCCATTTCAATCATTTCTCCCGCCATAACTACATCAACAAAACTTCGATAAGAATTACCGACAAGGTGTGAGAAAAAAGGAGCCCTTAAGGTATTGACAAAAAGCATATTTGTTTCCTCCTCTTCCAATGGTGGATGGACTTGCACCGCTACATCTCTCCATCTTTGAGCATATTGTCTAAAACTCTTGTTAGACTTCTTTTCCATTCTTTGCAACATCATCCTGTTGGGCCTAACATTTTTTACATGTTTGCATTGCTAAAGAAATGACATAGGCAAGTCTTTCTACGATTTAATATTAGCTCTACTCAGCTGGTTATACCACCGGATTGCCGAACCAGTTAAGCTTTCTTGAAAGCAGTGTATCAACAGTTGATCGTCCCCTATGTATCCAGTCATCTTCCTACAGAACATCATGATATGCGCAGAGGGACACCTGGTACCATCAAACTTCTCAAAGTCAGGAGCCTTGAACTTTGGAGGCAAGACCAGATCAGGAACTAGACTTAACTCCTTTGCGTCAAATCCATAAACACTTGTATCTTCCTTCATGGCTCTGACCTCTCTTTCTAACTGCTTCCATTTCTCTTCCAGCGGATTATTTTGGTTTTTCTTGGCTTCTTCATCAAGGTCCGGAACTTGATGATATTGATGTTCTTCCTAATACGAACTAGATCCAGGCTGTACGTTAATAGAAGCACCGACTGGATTAATATGCACCTTCCCGACATGAACATGAGTCCCTTGAACGTTCTGAGATTGCTCTGGGGTGAACCCTGGAGGATAAAGTGGGTCCTCAATTACACCTTCTGGCATAGGGTCTTTCCCATGTTCAGGATTTCTTCCTGCCAACATACTCGTAAACTTTGCAAACATCTCCTTTTGGGCATTGATCATATCTTCTTGCATTTTCTTGATATTATCTTGTAACTCCAACTGAGCCTTCTCAATTTGGGCAAGTTTGTCATCCATAACTTTCTTCCTGGTTCTGTAGGTATGCTTGGGATTTTCAAGTATTTCTCTGTCACAGAGTCCTTTTGTTGATCCTGGAACAACTCCTTAGAATAACTCTTTATATTATAACGACGTTCAATTACAAAGTTGGAACATATCACAAATAAATCTGTACCATCTCTCCTATTTGCTGTACATGTGCTAGCAACTCTATAATCTTCTGATTTTCTTCAGCCTCTGGATCCAGTTCTTCAGTCACATCAGCAGCTTCCTCAGATAAAATGACCAAATATTGAGCTATTCTTCGCGCGTGTCCTAGGTAACAAGCAATAAGGTCCTCTCTTTGCTTAACTCTCGCCTAAGCTCGCTCCCATCAAAAACGCCACTGTATATCCCCTTCATAAGGAACTATCGATAGCTCACTTGTTTGCCTCTGAAAATCTTGAACCATGGCTTCATGCTCACTCACTTGTTTTTTCAGACTTTCAACCTCCTCCTTGCTCGAGCTACCTTCCCTGTTTTGGTATCGTCATAATGTAGTCTCTAAACTTGAAATCTTCTCCTTCAACTTCTCATTCTGGGCTTGACTCTCTTGTAACAGTTGCTCTAAAGAATCATTTTCTTTCGATAAAATCTTAACTTGGTGTCTGCTTTGCTTGAGCTCTTATTGACTCTCTCCGGCTAATCTTTTGAGGCTTGCCACCTCTTGCCTCAATTTGACAGACTTACTCGAGCTAGAACCTGCATGAACTTTTACCATTCATTGATAAGTTGACCGAAGATCGTCAAAATCTAGCCGAAGTTGCTTCTCTACTTTTTCAATTCGATCTGCTCTACTCTTCTGAATGTCAATCTCCAATCCCTTTTGATACACTTTATCTTCCAACTTCTGCAAAGTCATTCTCCATTATCTCCGTTCTGCTTCGAAATCGCGCTTAGCTAACTCTAATGGAGATGGCACCACTCTCAACTGTTCCTCCACCGACTGAATATTTTCAGGATTCACTATCGGGATGTTGTCATTTACTCGACCGCTTCTCCACTACTCGTATTCTTGATATAACTCGAGATCATAAGTGAACAGATTCACAAGACGAGTTTGCTTCCAGGCCTCAGTAACCCCTTTAACTTTACCCTTATACTGATCTCTTTTGAATGCAAAATCGACCCTACCAAGTCCCATGTGGTTAGAATGAACTGCCTTGACCCATACTGTCTGGAAACTAGTTGCGGTGCATACCTAACAGAACCCCATATACCTGGTAAAAGAACCCAATCTCGCTCTCCACATTGGTAAAGTATAGCCGAAGAGACATTCCACGAAGCTCGCCACAAAATATCACCGTCTCTGATATCCTTGAAGATGACCATCCATTTTTCTTCGGTGAAGCCCCCAGGCCATTATTTAGAAAGAAAATCCTTCAAATGTGAAAACCCCTCTAGAAACACTCGTCTTGGTGCTCTTTCAACATGTTTGAAATGAATCAGAATCCACACTAGCAGCAAAGGCGCACATCCTATAAAGCGTCATTCTCCTTCGCGCCTATAAGAACTCAAAGACCGGAACGTCTCAGCTAAAATGGCTGGAACAGGATCCACGTGCTTGTCTAATCTTTCAAACAGGTCAACGACTGATACGTCTACATATCCTAACACCTTTGGAAAAATAATGAGCCCATAAATCCCTAAAGCACACAAGTCAAGCTTCTTTCTCTTATCAGGGTGATGAGCAATTACTTTTTTCAAAGCAGCTCAAGAGATGCACTCACTGTCTCCCTTCTTCTTAATGTTTCTGACTACCCAATCTTCACTCATTCCGGTCATCAATAGTAATTTCTTCTTAAACGAAGGAGTGACTGGCAGCTTGGTATATATTCTATCTATCTGGGACCTCGGACAACGGACCAAAGCTTGATACTCCTATATTGTTGGTGTCAGATCCACTCTACCAAATGTGAAGCAGCTATAAGCCAGATTCCAGAACTGTGCCAACGCTCTAAACAGATTTTGGCCAATAGAAACATCGAA
The DNA here is from genome assembly GCF_006381635.1 of Hibiscus syriacus. Lineage (NCBI taxonomy): Eukaryota > Viridiplantae > Streptophyta > Magnoliopsida > Malvales > Malvaceae > Hibiscus > Hibiscus syriacus. The sequence goes on from NW_024061783.1 coordinate 4,012,427, forward strand.
AAGATAAGGAATATCGCCATACAACTGATAAAACATCTCCTTGTCGGTTGCTTCCCATCTTCCCCATACCTCTTTTAGTTCACTCAGATCATTCTGACGTACGTTGATGTGAGTGTAACCAAATAACTCCGACACATATCCAGGCATCACGTTGTCCCCATTGGTCAGTTGGGACCGTTCCGACCACCTCAGAATATCTGCATTGTCTTCAACCTCTTTCTGAACCGTTCGTTCCATATTATTGGCCTTCTATATGGACATCGATCCAAAATCAACACCATGTAATGGACATTGCAATGCAAAACAGAAAAGAAATAAAGAAAAGACAACAAAAGATCAGTTAGTAAACATAAAGCAATTAAGTCGGGATAATAATTTGTTCAAGAATCCTACTCATATGCTGGCTACCCAATCATGCTTTATCAGATCCTACCCAACATGATATCTACCCCCATGCTTTGTTATTCACAAAAATAAATCCTAACTGCATGATATCTAATTCGCATGCTTATTCAAAAAATAAACCTAACTGCATGATATCTAGTTCTCATGCTTATTCAAAAAATAAACCTAACCGCATGATATCTAGTTCGCATGCATTTATTCGAAAAACCAAAATAAATAACTCAAAAAAAAGCTTTTCCTTGTATACCCTCCTCACAGGATTCTTAAGGTTCGGGTTTGGTTCAACCTAAGTTCAGGCTCTACGTTCACTATATGCCGGGTTAGGTTCTAAAGTAATATGTTCTCGACTTGTCTTTGTCGGTGCCCCCTTGGGCTGCCGAACCCTCAATCCTAGTCCATCACAGGCCTTAGGGGATCGAGTTCAATTTTGAGGGAACACACTTCCTTATGTCCATGCGGAGGTGATTACCATCACGAGGACCATAAGGCGTGAGCTCCAGGAGCGATCCACTATCCCATGTAGAGGTGAAAACCACACGAGGGCATAGTCTCTCACTCCTACTTAATTAGGACGGAGCGGGGTTTTAGCTCATGTCATGAAAATGCAATATGCAGTGTGTGAGGAAAAGCGAAAAAAAACAATAAAAACACTCAAAATTTCTTAAATTCACACAATTAATCTGAAATCATTAGCAAACAAATTAGTACAACTATTTAATTGTTAATCGAATTAAATTAAAAAAAATCAAAATACAAACAAAACTTATTAAAAACAAAACAAGGGATCAAAAACCAAATTAAAACGACTTTGTAATTTTCAATTGCAAAGACAATTAATTAATCGACTATCGGCCTGACTCTCTAAAAAAAAGTCCCTAGCAGAGTCGCCAAGCTGTCGAAACGATTTTTTTCTTAAAGGTGAAAAGGTGAGATTTTGAAAACCACATTAATTTATCTCGTTCAATCGATTTTTAAAAAAAACAAATGCGATTTTAAAAAAACTCTCGTTTTGAAAATTCTAGATTTTCTTTACGATCGAAAAAATACGGTTCAAATAGTCGCCACCAATCTTTGATTAGGGTGTGATTGGGCACCCAAAAATATTTGTTATTTTAAATAAAAATTAATTTTAATTAAAACAACAAGTTAAGGTCTGCGTTATCAAAATCCGAGTTCGGGAGTCGGTTACGTGCATGGAAGGATTAGCACCCCCACAACGCCCTAAAACGGTACCTAGTCGATTAATTAATATCTTTGCCATGAACTTTACAAATTCGAATTTAATTTGATTTTTGATCCTATAAAACAAAGATGTAAATTTAAAAACATTCAAAAGCATTCAAACAAATTAAATTAAAATTACCAAGTCATTTTAGAAAGATAAAGAATGTTCGATTATTTACAAATATCGAGACCAGATCTTAAAGATATAACAACCTTTTCTCGATATATTTAAATAAACAAACATTTCCTTTTCTCTCGTTCCCAAATTTTAGGTGACGAAACAATTTTTTGGTTTCACTTTCAGGATACACTTTTATTTTAAAATCATTAAAAGCAGATCTCAAATCAATTATGACTGCCCACTTAAAACAATTTTAAATTAAAAGGGTATTACCCTTAATCCGATTATGTAATAGGTCGAGTTATGCACGTGAGGCTATCATGTAAATTATGCAAAAAAGTGGATGTCATGCCAAAATATTTAAATACCACAAATTATAACTTATATATATATATTAATATGTAATGTACGAAAGTGACTTGAAAAAAAAACATATTAACTCCAAAATACAAATTTCACGAGATAACTATATTTAAGGACTAAATCATATTAAACAAAATTTTACTATTTTTAAATACAAACAAAGTAAGAATTAAAGTGCACATGTATATATTAAATGGTCAAATGTATGAAGAAATAAATCAACCTTTAGGACATAAAGAAACATGCAAAAATATAGAACTCTAATGTCTAAATGACAAAAACAAAATAATCAACATTTGTGCCTAAAATTAAATAAACATGCAATACAAAGACCAAATTAAAACACAACAGATTAGATTTAAAGGATAGAACACCAATTAACCAAAATTACGTGCCAAATGCATAAACAAGCAAAAAAATAACATAAACTAATGACTAAAAAGGAAAGGATTACAAATATGAAGATCAAATTATAATCTTGGAAACTTCGATTTAGTGACTAAAATTAAATGCACGCAACAATTAATAACTAAATTAAAAAACAGAAAAGATTTTACTCTAGGACTAAAATATAACATGCGTAAAAGTACAAGTCAAAAGCATAAACAAGCATAAACTAAATACATTACCAGTGAGGATGAAATTAAATTCGGGTAAAATATGGAGACAAAATCAGAATTATGGAAACAACGATTTAAGGACTAAAATAAATACGATTAAAACTAAGAGACAATATTAAAATAACAATAAAGCTAAAAAATGCCTGATTTTGGAGACCGAAATGGAATGCGCGAAGAATACTGGGTCAAATATAAAAACTAGGAAAGCATCAACTGAAACGACGGTGTTTTAGCTAATTCTAAAATAAAATCTAACCTAAAGACGAAACCCTAATATCTAAACCCAACAAATTCCTCATTCTCTGCGACGTTATCTCTATCACTCTCAACTCTCTAACTCTCCTTCTTCCTCACTCATTCTCACGCAAACAGCTTACCAGAAAAGGAGACCGGTTGTCGCTTCTCTTCCCTCTTCTTCTACGCTCAACTGCTCATCAAATGGTCTACATTCACTCCGGTCACCTCCTAACGTCGAAGTTCTCACCAAGATAAAAGATTTTCACACTCTCTCTTTGTTCTTACTCTTTTTATTTTACACAAAAAAAAAATCCCAATTTAAACTGAACCTATAACCTACATGCAAGCCTCTCAACGCCTCGACCTTGGACCCAACTCCGGCAACGTTACAACCTCGACGACTCATTTACATCGACTACATTTATACCCGAAGGTAAATCAACCTCTCTTACTTTTATTTCGTTATTTCGAAACTAAAAGATCTAAGAAAAGGTTCCATCTGTTTGTTTTCTTATTTTCTTGATTTTAAATATTTTTGTTTCTTTGGTTTTTCGATTAGGGGAATTAGAAATAAAAAATGATACCTAGATTTCGATCTATACTTGGTTATTCCTATACATTGCTTTGAAAACGAGAAGGAAAAAAAATATAAATAAATGCAGAAAATACTACGGTAAATAAGAACAAAGGAAAAGAAAAAAAAAACCTTGTAAGAATTGCATCTAGATGCTAGGAAAAATCCTCTGCTTTTATTGCCTCCTTGATTTTTTATACAATGGTCAGTAAGACTGTTGTTACAATGGTTAATTTTGCGATAGGTTCAGTAAAAACCCTGTAGGAAAAATGATTCCCCTCCAAAATAGTCTCTGGTTCCTCCCTGTTGCTCTCGTATTCTCTCATCTTTTTTATGTGTTTTTTTCTTTCCTTTTTGATGATAGTGTTCTCCGTTTCTGGAGGTTAATTGCCAATAAAAAATCGACTTACATTTTAGTATCCCACCCATGATCAAAACTGCTTCTCTCCTTCCCGCTGGATATTTATTTGTGTTTTGCAGGAACTCACGTGGACTGGAGGCTAGGATAACATGTTGTTTGGGCTGATTTGGGCTTTCCCTGGTCCAAATTTGTATCGTGTACTAGATACGAAGCCTCCGGACAAAAACGAGCATCTACACCTTGATATTGTATGTTGCGATCAACGCGAAAGTTAAATTCGCAAAACGAAAGTCAAATTCGCAACGCGAAAGTCAAATTCGCAAACCAAAAAATCATGTTGCGAATTTGACTATCGCAACGCTTATTTCGCGTTGCGAATTTGTACCTTCAACATGTCTTTTTTGCCTTCAAACATAATGAGCTTGAATTTTTTAGAAACAACAAATCAACTTTTACAAATCAATTAAACAAGCAAAAAAATAATTCTTATTTACAAATCAAATTAAACAAATCAACTTTTATAAATCATCTTTTACAAATCAAATTAATCAAAACATAAATCTTATTTCCTCATCAATTAAACAAATTAACTTTCAATATAAAATTCAATTAAACAAAGAAAAAAAAGTGTACCCCAGACTGTTGTTTATGCACAAATACATTTCACACAGCTCACTTCAGGATTAACCTGCAGAAACCAAACATTTGATCAAACAACACTTTCTATACATCTAAAACCAACAAACAACAAATTACTGAATTCTAGGCACTTAACCAAATATTTTCAAACCAATTAAAGAGTACATATAACAACACTTGCTCAAATTTACCAATTGTTTATGTACAACTTTCAGCACGCGAATGCAGGTAGGCAGCGTCTCGCATATATCGATCTGGCCATATAATATCGAAACCACAAGCCTACTGCAGCTCTATCTCTATCTGTAGGAGGTAGATACTGTATACTTCCTGTCGTCAAACATTCCAAGCACAAGCATATGAGAGGACCACAATCCCCTCTGGCTCCATGCGTTTGTTGTGGCGCAGTTTCGTCTCTGATCATTGTAATTTTGAACTTCTTTGGCTTCTTGTTTCCAGAATTTGTCCAATAATCAAGCGCATTCAAGTATTTAGCCAAATGATCGCTTCATCCCTTTGTAATAATATCTCTCAAATCAGACAATGGTATGTAATTCAACATGCTGTCATATACCATTGTCTTCAGGGATTGGAGCTGAAGCTCGACGAGAAGCCAATGACGACGTTCCAAAATAGGGATAAACACCTGCAATCATAAATAATTGCGCACATCAAATAAAATTTATGAAAACCTTTAAAATATTCAAAAAAATAAATACCAACCTTATCGACCTCCCACCATACATGATAAAGTTTAGCTTTTTCCATTAGCCAACTTATATGAAGCATCCCTCTGATCCTTCAAGCGAGCTGTGTGAAAAGACGTCGGCATAATAGTCCATTGAGTATTTTTTATTTTCTTCAATTTCCTTATTATTAGAAGACGTGACACCCATGCATCAATATGTTGTTTTATAAAAAATACATATATTAGTGAATTTATTAATAAATTTAAAAACAATTAATCAAAATGCAATATAAGAAGAATATAAGACTTATCACCCATTCGAGATAGCCATTATCTTCAACCCCTAATAAAATACCCCACCAAGACCGATCAAGAAACAAATGATATGCATCGTCGATTTGGCATAGGTCAGAATAACACCCCTTGCTCCGCTCATGTAGATAAAAATCAACTGCGATCAGTAATTATTTCTGGCAGTGTTTCCCTCTCCTCTTGAGGAATGGTACTGGCCGGTAACACATACGAAAGCTAACTCGCATCCATTATATCGGGTACGGGAGGGGGTTTATCAATATGTCGACATATGACGCCATGTGAATCGGGCTCTTGAACGACGAGCGAGACCACTTGAACGATGACAGTGGCCTCTTGAACGGTGGGAAGGGCTTCTTCGATGATGAGAGGGGCCTCTTGAACGATAGGAGACGCCTCTTAAATGATGATAGGTGCATCGGGCTTATTCTTACGGAGTCTTGGCACTAGTGGAGTGAACGGAGACGTAATGGCACGTGCACCACGTTTGATGCGTGAATCCCGTCGTGCAAGAAAAACCCGACATAAAGCATCTACCTTATCGAGCCGCTGAAAATAAATTAATATATAAATCATTAAATAAATAAATAAATAATGCCAAAAAAAGTTATTTGCATTTTTAGTATAATATTAAACAAATTTACCTCATTGCATAGAGTATTAACCTCATTCTACAACAATGAAACAATCTCGCGTAGAGTGGCAACCTCATCACGTAAGGTAGACACCTCATAGCGTAGCGCACCATTGTCATCGCGTAAAAAATCCACCTCACCACGTAAAGATCGAACCTCATCACGCCATGCACCATTATCTTCACGTAAAGTACAGACCTCATGACGCAAAGCACCGACCTCATCACGTAATTCTCCTAACTCATCCCGTGGAGGTGGAGAACAGAGAGATAAATGTAGTGGCCTCTTTGCCGGTCACCTATTATGAGGTGATGGTGGAGAAGAGACATGATGATGTGATGGTGGAGAAGATGCATGATGATGTGATGGAATAGGTGATGGTGGAGGTGGAGAAGAGGCTCGATCAGGTGATGGCTCCGGGTGTCGAGCTGTAGAATTGGCCCGATCATGTGATGGCTCTCGAGGTGGGGGTGCTCATCATCCGTCCCATCAAAAAACCGCTTACTAGCTTGCCACCAATCAGTGGCAAGCTCAGCCTCTGTGGGTGTCAACCTCTGTAATAGATAGTTGGCCACCTAACAATATAAAAGCTCAAATAAAGTTAAACTTGTACTAGTAATAACTTGTTTATATGGTATTATTTGTGTGTTAACTTACATTATTCATCGTCGTATATGGGAGTAACTCTTCCTAATCCAACATGCGGATCCTCTTCCAGGTAATAGCCCTAGGAATATCATTTGATCTTTTTATCGCATATGTCCGCATGCTGGGGAAAGCCTCAAATATCCAAATCTACAAACATATAATACACAAACATTAGTAATTGTTAAATAATAATTATAATTTTGGAAACATTATAATATAGAAATTCTTACCTTAAAGGCCCAAGTAAAGCCTGTCAAAGTGTATTTAGAACCATCGCCCCGTAAACTTTTTCGGTCCTCAAAGGCAGACGACAACTTCTTCCAGGTAGTTTTCCATAGATATGAACCCCACGGAAACAGGTTCCATGCATTTAGGTCCTCTACCAATAATATTAGGTCCTCAGAGATTGGTTGTCTGCCCTCTTTGCCTAAAAAGATGGCATGCAAAAGTAATAAATGGCATACTCAGATAACATCAAGGTCATCCATCCGAGTAAAACCATCTTTATCAAATAATCTCTTCAAGTCGTCGACGTATATACTCGGCTTCGACTTTGCCAGCTCAGGAAAAACCCGATATAACCATGATGGGCAGGTGATATGACTAGTGTACCGACCTATATCATCGTGTTCGAAGCGTAGACCAGTAATTAAGCAAAAATCCTCCCGCCCAAAACAAGTATACGCCGGTGCCGGAGGAAAATGAAACCATATCTCCTTATCACCACGTTGTACCCCCTCGGGTAGATCGTTGGTCATGGTCTGAAGAAACAAATGTGTCAACATAGCATCTCCACCCGTATGTTGCACTTTCAACCATGGCCGGAAGCAAGTATCCTCAAACAATTTTCTTTGTAGAGGTGTAAGCGTCGATGCAATTTTAGTGGCTAAGCTTAATTTATTCCTTAAGGTCAATGCATCCGAAAAAATATTTCTACAAAAACAATAAACATACCAAGTTAGATATACCAAAAACTAGAAATTATACACTATAAACAGACATGATATTAAACAGTGAAAACAAAGCCAAATATGTTTCAAACTAGCACGGTATTCACCCAAGTCATTATTCTTCATAGTTCACAAAATGCATCAGATAACATTCCAGAAGTAAGCACTTATATAAACATTTAAAAGGACAACATATAGGTTTAGTGTAGGTTCAAGGACAATATAAAGAATAGTAGTTTATTCTTGAAACTTAGATTAACAACACTGTGAAGTTAGTATTTGTCTTTGTTTTTTGGTTGAAGTAATGCAATTCATTCAAGTTTCAATTTGTAGAATAACAGAAGTTTCTGAACTTAAATTCGCAACGCGAAATGAAAATCGCAACCCGATTTTAGTTTCGCGTTGCGATTTTCATTTTCGCGTTTCGAATTTGGTGTTGCGATTTAGGGTTACTTCAACAAAAAGACAAAACAAAGACAAATACTAACTTCACAGGGTTAAAGACTAAACAGTTTAGCAGTATTGGCAGTAACCGAATGAATTTAACAATCTCAGTGAAATGGTTAATCTAATAATAATACAAAAATTTCAAAATAAAAAAAATTAAAAAACTAACCCTCGGTGGTTGATTTTCCATTTCTGACCGTGAATGGTTGTGAGGGTTGCTCTGAGAGATGGAGATAGACGGATTTCGTCGGAAATGGGGACGGATTTCATCGGAGATGGGGACGGATTTTGTGGGAGAGAGTGAGAGATGGAAATGGGACTGAGTTGTGCTTTAGGGTTTTAGGTTAGAGATGATTTGCGATAATATTGTTTACATTTGTGTTGTGAAATTAATAATGTGTTTCGCGTAAAAACATTTGACTTTCGCGTTGCGAATTTGACTATCGCGTTGCGAATTTGACTTCTGTATTGCGATTTACAAATTCGCGTTGCGAATTTGGAAACTGAGTTGCGAAATTGGAATTCGCGTTGCGAATTTTTTGGTCATTTTGGCAAATCCAAAAAAAGTTGGTTAAATTCATATATTATAAGGCATTTTTAGTCACTGGGGTATTTTCTCTATATATGAAGCGTGATGAATTCTCTTGATAAATAAAATATTAATATGTTACGATAATTTCTCCAACCACCAGCCCCAATTACCACTTTCCTCAATCGACAGCGTCCCCACTGGCTTAGATTCTCGCGCCTTATTTTCTTGGCAGCTAGCTAAAATGGTGGAGTGCGTGTGAACGTGAAGTGTTTGGATTTATGGGTCTCTAGAGTGGGAAAATTCCAGTAATGGTATTATTTTTAAAATTTGAAAGTTATATTTATCCGTTGAATTGAAGGGGTGTATTTAATAAGGGTAAATTATGTGTTTAGAACTTAAACTATTAGTTTTGATCTGTTTTATTATCTTAATTTTCATTTTTTTTCAAAACCATACTTTACATTTATTTTTTGTTTTATTTTATTACCCATCATTAAAATTCGAACGATGGACCATGAGAGAATGACGAATTGACCAACATAGTCTAGTTTTAGGCCCATCCAACGGTGTACTATAGAGATTAGATGATGAAGAAATTGAAGAGTTCATCGTCAATTTAGGGAGATTGAGGCGTTTCCTGAAAAATATCGAGGCCGGAATCGCTTTCATGAGGTAAAAAAGTTTGGACTTTATCGGTCGTCGAATGTGACAGTCAACTATTAAAAAAGGCTTAATATAAAAATAAGTATCTGAAATTTACCTCGAAAAACGTTTTGGTGTATAAAGAATTTTTCGCTAAAAATAGATATCTAACGTTTTTATCGGAACACTTTTAGATTCTTGCACCATAACGACAGTTAAATTTGACCGTTAAGTGACACATGTCAAGCCCTGATAATTTTGACAATTTATTTTAAAATTAAAAAAAGTAAAAATATTTTTTATTAAAAAAACCCGTGCTAGCAGTACCCCCTTCCATGGTCGCCGACCGGCCGACCAACGATGACTGCCACCGTCATCATCATTAGCACCGACGTCGACCCCCAATCAAACCTCCGTTGGCCTTTCGCCGTTTGTCATGGAAAAACGCTCAAAGGTTTGTCGGATTTTAAGCCATTGTTGTTGTTTTTCGTCGATTCTGGTTGATCCCAACATCCATAAGCCGCACTATCACCGCCATTCGAACCATCATGTAATTTTGCTCAAGACTCATCCTCGTCGTCGCTCCGTCGGTGCTCCTCCGGCGCTCAATCATGAAGATTAAAGATTTTAAAGTTTTAAAATTTTGGATATTAGGGATTTTAGAGATTTAGGGATTTGGGTAACGGTAAGGGCGAAGATTGATTGATGGGTGGCTGGCGACGGGTGGGTGATCGTTCAGCGATGACGATGGTGCTCGGAGATGGTCAGCGACGGTTGGCAAGGGGTTAAAATGAGAGATTTTAGTTTTTTAGAGTTTTTTTGTAATTTCATTAAAATTTTGTAAAAAAAATTAAGTTTTTTTAATTAAAAAATAATATTTTATAATAAAAAAATAAGTATAGATACTTAAAAGTGTAACTGAGAAATATTAGACACCAAATTTTAGCGAAAAAAAATCTTTAGACACCAACTGATTTTCGAGATAAAATTTAAGCACTTATTTTATATTAACCTAAAAAAAACATTTAATTTTGTGCAACTTAAATAAGCCATATTATCTAAAAGTTTTTGTCAGGTAATATTTTAATCAATTTAAATTTCTGGGTAAACTACATGAGTGACCACTCAACTGTTGTCTCCTTTCATTTTAATCACCGATGTTTTGATTTTATTAATCGGACCATCCAAATATTTAAATACTTTAATGAAATTACGTATCGTTAACTTTTAGCGAAAGTGTTAACGTGATAGATAACAAATTAATATTTACACATTCGATCTATAATACTTATATATTTTATAATTTAAATTTATTTAATTTAATTTAATTATTTTTTTATCAACGTTCGGTCGAAGAAAAAGCAAAATACAAAAAAGAAGCTCTATATAAAACAGGTGGAAAGACTTTAACTAAAGTCATGGGAATGGATTGCACACACCTTAACCACTAAGGTAATCTCATCATTTATGCTATATTTACACAGTAATTTATATATTTTATATTGTAGTTAATACAAAAAAATGGCCCATTGTCACAATCTTTTTCAGGCAGATCTTGTTGCGATTCATTCTTTGATGTATTCACTAACGCATTAAGTACTATCCTTTGTAGATACTCAGCCATCCGATGGGGACCCCTACACAAGAAACACTTCAAAGAAGGCCTCGATCTTTCTCCATTCTGTCGATGCCCATTGTTGGAAGAGACTCCATAGATTGTCTTGGTTTCTCATCACCCTAGTTATACCCATTGCTTGAAATACTTAGTGTTGGATCTCTGGACGATGATCTATTATCTACTCCCAAACTTGTGAACTAAGTTATCCTCTCCTTGAATAGGCCCTTCCTTTTAAGTGCAGAAGTAGCATAATCAGTAAGACGTTCAGCAATAGCCATGGCCTCAGAGACATCTTTCACGCATTGTCTTTAAATCTCTGCCCTAGCTCACAGTTTTAGCCCTTCAAGAAAATAGAACACCTTATCATTCTCAGCCATGTCCTATATAGCTGCATTACCCTGAAGTATTGTTCCATATCAAACAAGAAATTCTCCAGCTCTTTGGTATCTCTATTTCCCTTGTATTGTTGAGGTTCAGTTACCTTAACCCTCTGACTTCTCTCAACAACGCTTGCACCCGTTTTACCCACAGCCAGTTGAATCAAATTGATATGAACTCTGAGTTCCTCCAGCTCGTCCAACACAATTTGATAGTACCTTTTGCCTCATTCCTGAGTTCGTAACGTACCGGTGAGTTTAGCTTGAGTTGCTTCAATCGCTTTCTGAAACCATTCCAGCTTTTAGTGCCATCCCTTCGGCTTGTAGACGTTAAGTCTGTTCTGGGTCCCTGACCCACTGGAATGTGTCCCAATCATTATCAATATCCAACAAGTAACAGTGTAAAACAACAATAACGTGTAAAGCATCCCAGTGCTTAGAATAAAAATTATCACAATACAAAATATCTAACCACTTAAACAAATCTTACATTTGGTTAATAATTTGATAGATTTAATATAGATTTTAAAACACTAATTTATACTCCATTTTAAAAAATATATTTAAAATTTATATATTTTTAAATTAAATTTAATATTTTTATATTTATAATTTGAGGATTATATATATATAAATATATTCTGAAATTTAGCATTTTTAATTTAATTAATTATTTTATTTTATTCATACTAAAAAATAAAATGTACAAATTATTTATATTTTAATTTATTTTTTATTAAATTGTGTAGTTCAGAATCTATAATTTAATATTTTTCATATTTTTATTGAATTGTATCACCATCTAGTTGGATGAAAAAAATAATTAAATTTAATAATAAATTATAAAAAAAACTTTTTCAATCAAATGATGACAATTTGATTAAATGATTAAATTTATTGAATTAAACTAAAATTAAGATCAAAATAATAAACTATATAAATATTAAGAATCAAATATATAATTATACCAATTTTTCTAAGTTAACATTTCCGTTAAATATATATATTTAAATAATAAAATGATTTGATTGATGAAATAAAAATATTGATAATCAAAGTAAAATAAGATAATAATTAAGTGATCACTTAGTTTACTCTAAATTTCCAATATAGTAATTACAGATTCTTGTGGTCCTTGACGCGCACCCACGACACGGACTCCATTGATTAAGTATTAGTCTTTTACAGGCTTTACACCTCAGTCAACAATCCTCAAGCAACTCAGCTTGACTCAGCAGTTCATCTCCTTTCTCCTTTCTCCTTCTCCTTTCTCCTTTCTCCTTTCACCTAAAGCAGCTGCCCTCTCTTGGTCTATCGACGATCAAGCCATCCACTACTATCTACCATGGCCACCGGACCCAGCCCTCACATCTTGGTGTTCCCATACCCTGCTCAAGGCCACATGCTTGCCCTTCTAGACCTCACCCACCACTTGCTCCCGAGGCCTAACCATCAGCATTTTAGTCACCCCTAAAACCTCTCTTCCCTCTCCCTCTCCTCTCCTCTCACCCTTCTTCCATCATCCCTCTCGTTCTCCTTTCCCTTCTCATCCTCTCATCCCACCGGGTGTCGAACATGTTAAAGACCTTGGCAACACTGGAAACTTCCCCATCATGGCTGCTTTAGGCAAACTTCATGACCCTTTACTCAACTGGTTCGATTCTCACTCTAACCCTCCTGTTGCTATCATATCCGATTTCTTCCTTGGTTGGACTCAACCCTTGCGACCCGCTTACAGATCCCCATAATCGCTTTCTTCTCCATCTCTACTTTGCTGGTCTCCATCTTTGATTATCTTTGGAACAATGTTGAAAAAGTGAAGTCTTTGAGTGAAGTTGAGTTTGGTCATCTCCCCGGTCACCAATCTTCAAGCAGGAACATTTGCCATCCTTGTTCAAGCTCTATAACGATCGGATCCGGACTCAGAGTTTGTGAAAGATGGATGTATTGCAAATACGAAGAGTTGGGGTTATGTTTTGAATTCCTTGATGGTTTGGAAGCCGAGAATGTTCAATATTTGAAGACACATGTAGTCATGATCGTGTTTTCACCGTCGGACCATTGAGTTGACAGGCCTTGAAGTACAGGCCGGAGCAATTCTGGTTCTGAACAAAATAATCAGGTCTTGACTTGGCTCGATCAATGCCCTGATGGTTTCGGTTGTTTATGTTTGCTTGGGAGTCAGAAGCTATTGAGAAATGACCAAATGGAAGCCTTGGCTAACGGGCTTGAAAGAGTGGCACACGTTTTATCTGGGTGGTGAAACTGGGTACAATCCGACAACAGGAAGAAGGGTATGGAGTTGTTCCCAATGGATTCGAGGATCGGATTGCTGGTCAGGGGTTGGTGATAAAAGGGTGGGCACCCCAAGTATTGATACTGAATCACAAAGCGGTGGGTGGATTTCTGAGCCATTGTGGGTGGAACTCGGTTTCGGAAGCAATAGTGGGTGGAGTCATGCTATTGGCTTGGCCTATGGAAGCTGATCAGTATGTGAACACTAGACTCTTGGTGGATGATATCGGCGTGGGTGTTAGGGTATGCGGGGTGCAGACTCGGTTCCCGACTCTGATGAACTAGGCCAAGCCATAGCAGGCGATGGCTAAGGACGGAGGAATGAAGGTGAAGGCGAAGGATCTGAAAGAGAAGGCTCAGGAAGCAGCGAGTCATGGGGGCAGCTCCATGAAAGATTTGGATAGACTTGTGGAAGAATTGCGACAACTTGGTGGATCATAAATACTACTGTTTTATTGGGACGTCCACAGATGCACTGCTTGAACAAACAGAAAAAACCATCATTAAGAACATAAACTGAAGCAGGTATGCTTTAAAATGTGATAAATTAGACATGAGAAGAGTGCTAGATTCTGCATGAAAATCAGACAGGAATGCAAAATAATATACTGTCTTCCCTTGTGCAATTATATCAGAAGAGATGCTCAATTTTCTTGATGCAACATTATTATCCAATAGATTACATGTATGCATGCGAACCTGCATATCTATACTAATACATGTACATGCATATATTCTTTCGAAGGATATCTGATCCAGCAAAACTTTTCAAAACTCACAAACCTCTACTCCCAATCTACATATGGTGATGAGATATTCAAGCTTCCAAACCCATTAAGACATTACCTTCAAACATTGAATGAACCAGCAATCTTAAGATGATGAATAACAGAGCTCATCCCATACCATAGGGCCACTATAAAGCTAATGTGATCAAAACATGCATTCAAATATTTAGAATTAACCTTATTTTTCTCTATTTTCCAAATAATTTCAGACTTAATCAAAACCTCCTTGTTTCATTTAGAAAGAAAAGACTCGGTTAACACAATTTTTGTTTATTCAGAAACTACCATTATGAATAAAATTAGAGCATAGCTAAAGGGCAGAAAAGCACACTTAAAATTATAAAAACTTGAAACGAATCGAATACTCTTTGCAATATGAACAGCCTATCAAGTTGTTGGCAGCTGCAAAAGCTAATTGTTCTTGAACACTTGTAATGGAATTTTGTTGTTGCAGGCTTGCAAATATAGATTACTTTCCAAGCACCAGTCATCCTGTAACTGTAAGTCATCTAATTAAATGTAGTACAAATAGTTTCAATCCAGAATTAAATGAGAAAAAGATCGATTTGCAACATCCAAAAAACCGAAATTTCAATATCTTGAATCAATTGTATTTAATGAAAACAACAGAAGGCCGAAGCTCATTCACTTCAATCTCTTGCAAACGAACTATGTTGCTTCGACTTTCCATTTCTTTTCATTTCTATAGAAGAATATGTGTTTAACACCCATGTTCAACATATTTGGACATGGGACGGAGAGATACGAATCAAATACATGAATAAACCTAAAAAAATAATTGAACACACCTGCATCCAGAGTCAGTAACATAGGGGCATCTCGAGTCTAAGTAACACAGGGAACGAAACTGCAGCTTGTGGCATGGATTGCCTTCAGAAGTCATTTATGACTAGAATAAGTTCACTTGCTCTAAGTAGTTCCAAATCTTTTGATTTTTATTACATACATCCGACATGATATCAGCATGCCTCAAGTTGTATGAGAGACTATTAAATCAAAGGTCATATGAAGAAAGAGATTCATGGTCCTTCATCTTTGCAAGAACATATAGAATAGCATCATGAGCCATCTCAAATCTCAAATAAAAACTTTTTAACTGAAAAGCATTTGTGTAATCAGCATTTACGAAGTCATCTGATTATAACATAATTGCACTCAGATGCAAAAGCACCAACAATTGCAGCCACTAAGTACATATATCACCGATACAAACAATGCCATGAAATGCATGACAAATTTTCTATGAATAGAAACCAAATTAACATTAAAAAGGAGAGAGATTCGAACGAGAAAGGAATAATCAATTCAACACTCAAAACTAGAATCACTACCTTCCAACATTAGGGTATGCTCCCAACGAAAAATATCTCCTAAATGCCAGGACCTACAAATATTCATCGTGAAATCAAAGAATATCAATGTTAAATCAGGGCTTCAAAATTTTCAAACAATTTATAATTTTATCACCCTGTAACTGTTCCAAATCCGTTCCTAAAGTAACTTTACAACCCAATCTTTAAACCCAGAAAGCATCCCGAAATCAGTGTCTTTAGGAGGGCGGAAAAGAGAGGATTCTTCATTGGAAAAGAAGACCGAATGACGAATGTGAGGTCTTGCTAGGTAACTGAAGGGTTTTGCTAGAATTTAGTGATGGTTTTGAAGGAGATGTGGGGTGAAACGGGTTTAGATTTGAAATTAGAGGTTTTGGGTTTAAAAGCCGTTAGCTTCCCGTCAATTTTAAAGATTCCAATATAAAATGGAGGGTTATAAGATAGCTAAATGGGGAAGATGATCATCTTTTGTTAAGCGCATTGAAACGGCACCATTTCATTACAACTTTAGATTTGCGTCATCGTTAGCGTTGTAGTTAGGGATAGGCGTGTAAATGAGACGAGATAGATCGTGAGTTATTCTAGATCGATTCGGTCAAAAGCTTGATAAATACTTGGATCGAATGGACTCGACTCGAGTTCTTAACGAGTTGAAACGAGCTACTTGATACTCGACTCGAAAAGCTCGTTAGCAACTCGAAAATATAATATATTAAGATTTTATTTTTTTAAAAATAAATTATTAATAATATTAACATTTATGTGTTGATTTTTAAAAACAAATACAGTAAGACTCATGTATTTAAGGTTCGAGTTCGAGTTTGACGATTCAATATAGTTAAGTTTAAGAATTTTTTTTTTCATTTCGAGCCTTTTCGAGCTACTCACGAGCTTATTTAAGGATTTCGAGTTCGAATCGAGCTTAAAATTTTAAACTCGGAGTTTTCGAGTCGAGTTGAACTTCATTTCAGAGTTTTGGAGTCGAGTCGAGCTTAGCAATACTCGAGCTCGACTCGACTTATACTCCTAGTTAGGGATCAGCAATTCATAGTATCCGATGGATTATGATCTAATTGAATTAATTTTTATTTTTTAAATTAAGATTTGTGTAGAATCTTTTTAAAAGGTGAGATTGAATCAAATTTAAATTTAAGATGAGAAAGTCTTAATTCGATATGATATAATTATAATTATTTATTATATGTTTAAAAGTAATTATGATAATATTTAATTTTTATATTATTTTTAAAATAAATCTATTAATCCAATTAAAAAGAATTATATATATATATAATTCGGATTGGACTGATGTAAATTTGACTTAAAAATTGAGTCGAGTTTTAGATGGGATGATGCTCTTCTAAACCCGAATAAA
The DNA here is from genome assembly GCF_006381635.1 of Hibiscus syriacus. NCBI lineage: Eukaryota > Viridiplantae > Streptophyta > Magnoliopsida > Malvales > Malvaceae > Hibiscus > Hibiscus syriacus. The sequence goes on from NW_024061783.1 coordinate 4,029,630, forward strand.
ATTAATGCGAGCGAAAAAAACTCTATTTTAGGATTGGTCACAAATGGACTAAATACAAGGATATATGGGCTTGAGTAGATGAGCTTTTGTCCGGGACCCAAAATTAAAAGATCTACCTATAATTAAAGATAAATTATTTATTTAGTCATTTACTCATTATTTTATCGTTAAAAAATCAATAGTAATATTTAGATTTTATTTTTAAATTATTTATTCAATTTCACTTAATTAATCTTATTATTTTATTATTTTACAAGATGGAGATAACTGAAGTTGAGCTTTAACTCTCTTAAAAAAAGTATCATGTTTGTTTTGTGTGAGTAATTGGGTGTTCAATAATATTTTTGATATTTTATTCAAAATTCAATACATCTAGTAAATAATTTTTGCAGTGTAATAAAAATATAATTTATAAATAAGTTTTTTTATTTTCCCTTAAACTTACAATTCGATTTTTTTCAACAATTTTATTGGAAACCTAATTTTTACTCGATATTGAACTACCAAAATCTGAAAGGAAATATAATTAAAATTCGACTCAGCCTATTATGTAATCATTCGGTACCTAAGGAATGTGCGATGATCTTCAACATGTATAAAAAAAATGTTTTGTAGGATTAGACTACGGGCCCTTGTTTTGTTAACTTGTTCCCAATATTTAGTGTGACTAACATTGTAGAGTAGAAATACAGTCCATTAGTAGGTAACCCACGAATCTAGTAAATTGAAGTGGATAAGAACTTCGTGAAACTATTCCTCTTTTATAAAAGAATGAACTAGAGTGGTTTTGTCTTCTTTTCCATGTTTCCATATCAAGGTGGAGGATGCTTTGAAGACGGTTCATAAAGCTCCACAATTATAGTATTATCGTATAAAGAAGATATCATTATATCGAGAAGTAGTTCTATACAATTGACGATAAATATAAATTTATCATTAAAAAAATATAGGCTATTCAATGTCTAATAAAAAGAACCATCGACTAAAATCTCTTATTGCTCAGATTGCTCAGTTTCCACCATTTGTCTGCAAATTCAATCAAACGGGAATTCAGAGTTAGAGCTCCTTTCATTCGATGCTTTGATAAGACCCATACATAGTACAAGTAAGGAGGGTTAGCATGGAAGAAGAGGCTGTCAAGAAAGCCAGAAGACTGCCGGCTGCATGTGCACTTGGGCCTTGGGGAAAGGAAGCCGGCAATCATCCTTAGCTTTCAGGCCAGACTCTGCTCTTCAATCAAATTAAGACTCGTGTGCTCTCATGGATTGCCTAGTTCATTTCTGCACTTATTTATAGGCTATTTCAATGTTAGTTCTACGCCCATAAAGAATGCATGCATCGATTGCACGATAATTAGATGCCCAAAAATGGAACATATTCATTTCACTTGGGACCGCATCTTCGTATCAGGAAAAAGAGAGGAAATAATTTGGAGAGTCGGTGAAAGCTGGAAAGTTTTGATCGTGCCACATTGCTCCAGTAACTTGCTCAAATCCATTTGCAACTTCACTTTGCTTCCGTCTCTTTATTATGCATTTCGGTAAAACCCCCAAAAGGCATTATACAATATATGATTAACGTTTCTGTGTCACATGAATAAGTAGTCTAGATTTGGCAGCCAAGGATGCGTTGCCAACGGATTTAAGTTCGAGAGATGATTACCGATGCTGTGAGTATGATTGTTATGTTTGTTCATTCGAATTCTTCATTTTTAAAATGCATGTCGACGTTACTCATTGAGTTCTCAGTAGTAAGAAAGAATGTTGTTCTCCTCGAAAGTTCTGAGTTTAAGGAGCGCGAAAGTTCTGAGTTTAAGGAGCTGCTACAGGATGTGAGTGTTATCCATGACTAAAACAGATTATGTACAGAGATAAAAACTAAAATGCTGCTAAGATTCTGATAAATTTCTTTCTCACTAGTTTTCCTCGAAAACCTACTTGCACATTGCCCTTCGGAAACAAATTCTACCTAAAGCCTCGACCGGTCACATTAGCCCGGCCAGAAAACTATACCCAACAGACATGAACAGATTACAATGAAGGGGTTGAAATTTTTTAATTCCCAGAACTTAGATTAATGAGCATCTATTTTTTTCTGATTCAAAGTTCCTTCTTCCAACTCATTTGATAGACGATAATAATTGTCCTAAAAAGCTTATGCAACGTCGAAAGAAAGGTTTAAGTGTTGGTATGATAAGCTAGAAAGATAAAACAAAAGGAAAGAGGTGACTTGGTACTAACGTTATGAGTAAAATTCCGAAGCATGTAATAATCTCTGTGTTGGGTTAAGATCACTACACTAATTCAGATACGCTGGAGTTGTGCAAGAACTATGTACCCTCTTCATTCCTCCTCAGAAGAAGATGCAACAGCCTTTCCTTTACAATCTGATGACGCTGTGAGACCAACACCCGAGCTTTCCTCGGTTTTTGGCTTCTGCATCTGCAGTATTTGGAGCTGATGCTGCAGCATGTTTAGGAAAATAAGTTGAAAAACAAAAGCTATAAATGGGAACAGTGTGAGTTAATTTATGCTTTTTAGTGTTAAATGTTAACAGTATTTTGACTATAAAAGAAGAAGCTCCATACAAGGGAAAGAAACCAAAAAAAAATTTGAAGCTATCAAATCTTACTGCAACTAGATGGTTGCTATCGAGAAATTAGTCATGATGGATATCTCAAAATGTCATGCCATGATGAATTTCATGTAAGCCATGCACTCCAAGTCTCTCACTTGATCCCAAAATGTTACGGACATACATTATATAGTTTGCTAAGTATGTATAACCGTTGGAAGGGCACAAGAAATATGAGAGAATGATTTCTAAAATATTTAAACACAATTATATAGAGAAAGCAAGAATGGTAATAGTACACTACAAAAATAATACCTCAATCTGCTGCTGGATGATCTTCTTCTGAGCCTCCAACTTGGAATCTGAAATATTCTGATTACTACCTGACCCTTCTCCAGAGTTTCCATTGGCACCAGGTACTGGATAGGAACAAAAACACAGTGTGGGAATTGCGGAAAGGTTAAGTTTGCCTGTCCACTGGGAATGGCAAACTGTTGTTGTCCAATGGATGTGCTTTCCACCTTCATGGAATCGCCTAATGGAGCAGAAGCCCTGGGAAGTAACGCATTTCCTGGAGACCTGCATGTACCATGCACAAAATTGTAACATGGATTGCCATTTCTATTAGCAAACCTATCTGATTGAATTTACAGCCAGATCTTGTGAAAAGAAAAACAAGTGCATTGATATAAGAATTAGAAAGCATAGCAGATGTAAAAAAATAGAACACAAATTCAATATATTCTGATATCTGCATGTGTTTAAGTGCCCCCTTTCTCTAGGCAATAGACATGTCACTTCTCAACTCATGTAAAAGGTCTGAATGCAATTGATTACCTTTTTTTATTATATCTATATTTAAGATCTCTAAATTAAGTTGGTAAGTAACTAGAGGAGAAAAGTGTTGCCACTTCACACGCACAAGTTTTGTACAACCAGAAGCAAAAGAAATTAGGTCTCTCAATGGCACATCCCTATTTCTTTTCTCTGGTCCTCAGACTTAAAGAAATTCTTTGAAATTGCAATAATTGATAAATTGACGCAAAGTAATGGGCACATGGTAAAAAAATCCCAAGGAGAAAAGAGGCAAGATTATGAGGCTGATAAATAAGAAAACTGCAAATGTCATCGACAGATATGAAAAATTAAAAGCATAAAACTACCTACCAAACTAGAGTGTTTGCAGAAGGATAAACGTATGATTTTTCATATATTGATGCAGCAGCAGCAGCAGCCTGAAGCTGGCCTGATGGCGGGTCAAATTATCAGTGGCTACCTCAACACCAGGACCTTGTGTGGCAGAACTTGAGCTGGACCCTGTTCAACTTTAAACAGTTAGCCCTTTTTCAGACCATGAAGTCAGTTTTATTAACTGCAAAATTGTAAGATAAGCAATACCGCAACCAAAGTAATACTTAATATCCATCCAAAATTCTTTGCAACTCAAATCAGCTTACAAGCTTTTATGTGATGTATATATATGGCATAATACGTAGGTTAGGGAACAAGTTATCCCCCAAAAAAGGAACAAAACATGAATAACATTCAAGATAGGGCTGGGGAGGAAATGCCTTCAAGTAATGCAACACATACTAGTACACGTGTAACATCTGTGCAGATTCTGCATTTTCACACATTATTTAAGAGGAGCATGCTAAGCTAGCTCAAGTGCAGGTCAACAAGCATAGTAATATCAACTAAAAAACTGGATCTCGAACTAATAACAAATGGAAATTTTTTAAAGACCTCAAAGATAGCTTTGCCTGATACCTAGAAGAAAACAGTCAACTTTCAGAAATAGGGCAATTTATCATGCATGATTCCTATTATCTCAAAATCAAATAGCAGAATAATTGGCATACACCAGTGTAGATTTGTCAAGAAAAAGATGAGTTCATTTTATCATAGATGATGTTACAAAGAGATTACCTTGTTGACGAGCATCTGACCAGCTCCATGCTGCCCTCCAGATGAACTTGTTCCATTTTCAGATGGTACAACCAGTGCTCTGCAGGTAGGACAGTATGTTGCCTCTCTAGCCATGACCGAAGGCAGTGTACATGAAAAAGATGTCCACAGATTAACTCTTTGCCAAGGTCATCTCTTCACGACATATAATACAGGTTGCATCACTTCTGTTCATACAATCAGCACATCATTAAGAAATAAGAATCAAGAATAGAAACCTGCAACTGAAAGATTCTGTTTAAAAAAATCTATCCAACTCACGCAGCGAGTTCTTCAGGGGTTGCATCTGGGAATCTATCATTCATATTTGAAGTGATCTTTCTATAACGCAAGTAATCAGCAACCCGAATTTTGAAGTTCCTAAATGTCTCATAAAGCTCCCTATTAAGTGCAGAGGTACACCATAGTTCCTGCAGACACCAATCAAGATCAACAACCATACCATGAATTAATCTATAAGATACAATTAAAGAGATCTGAGACTTTGGTGAAGAAAAAAAGGATTGATTTTTAAGTTTTGTCCCTCTTTTATAGTACATTTATCTTTCTATGTCCATTCTTTAAGTATACATTATTCCTTAAAGATCTTGTAGTGCCCAACCAAGCTTTCCATTAAAAAATTATGCACAAGAAAAATATAACAAATATATGTGATCACGCAGGAAGTAAAATAAATAGCTTACATGAAAATCGCAGAAAGAAGCACAGATACATAGATAAGTGAAGCAAATCTCGGATGAGCTCCAAGTAAAAGGTATATACAGCCTTTTTCTCCCATTGTCCTTCCATAAGCATGTCACTACATAGAAAATATTTTACAAAAGTCGACACTGTTGTTGTTGCCAATATCATGTACCTACAACCCAAACAAGAAATAAGAATTCAGCAAAAACAGATAAACTGGAAATATGATGTTGCACACATAGCACTTGTAAGAAACAAGGGGGTAGGGTCAAGGTAATCAAATATTTATGTAAATTGCAGTAAAACAAATAATAGCAGCGTTTTAACGAGCATTTTCATCTAGCAACCTTAATAATTCGATTTGTGGTGGCCTTTACACTGTCAACTACATTTATCATTCTCACATAAGAGACATTTAAAGTGTTTCTTCCTGTCTCTTTATAGTCTAGCAGTCCTTACATAACATGCAGAATTTTCTAGTCCTTTGTAATCATGCTCCAAAAAATCAAGATTCCAATACATATTCCATCAGGACATTAAATCACAAAAGAAAAGTAGGACTTCAAACCATGAGCTCATCCCAGCCAATCCATTTAAAGAGATGAACCATAAAGCATGACAGGCACTAACAAATTTAGAAAATTTTCAACTGATAATTACAAAAAAAGAAAAGTTCTTAAATTAAAACATACTTACTCAAATGCAAAGAAGATGGAAACTGACGCTTGTCGAGTTTGGATCAGAAATTTGATTGAACTGTATAAAAACAGAGAATCTAGAAGAAGAAGAAAACCCAGAAAGAAACTATTCGAACATGAGCTAACTTTGGAACAGAAGGGGTTGTTTCAATGTACTCGACCTCTTCTGTGCCAACCAGTGCAAAGCCTTGATTAACAATAAAGCTGTAACCATTGCAAGAAATGAAACAGAGAATTCCTGCCGAAAGATGGTGATCGCAAAGAGGATCTCCATGACCTCTCTCCATGACTGCTCATTCAACCGCTCAACCTCAGCTTCACGAAGAGACCCAAGAAATACTAGTTTCGTTAATTGCCACAAGACACACATAACTACAAGGCCCATGTTGAGAAGCAACACCAAGCTGACCTTAGAGGTCGATAAATAAACCATAGCAGGATAAAACTGGCCTCTACTGTTGAATGCATGATATATAACTGCTAGTGTCGATACAAAACTAAGACCAGCATATGTTCGCAGCCTCATCATTTTGCTCTACCTGATCACAATAGAACAATATTCAATAGAGGAAAATTAAAAAAACTATATTTCTTAATCGAGTATCCTCACTCTTTTAAAACATTTAATTTGTAATAAAACATTGATATAAGCATAAGCACCGAGAACAAATTAATTTAAAAAAAAGAAGAGAAAAAATACCATAAAACTATAAACTCTATATCCAGACGAATGGAACTTTACTAATTCAAACATAATATGATGCTCAGTTATAATCCATTCTAATCAAACAAGAGTATAAAACGGAAATGAAAAAAAAAAATCAACTATTTTCCATGAAAATTCTTCCTTCAGCTGTCAAACAAATCAATACAGGCACTTCCAAAATCAATTATCTAATAAGAGGTAAAAAGAAAGCAAAGCATCTAATTTTAATGAAACAAAAATAAAAGGCTTAAACGCGCTGAGATCAAGTGAAGTTGTACAAACGAAAAAAAGAAGTAAAACTATCGCACGAATTTATATTTTCTGTATCCAAGAAATTCGTATTATTTTCCGTGAAATTCCTTTATCTCCAGCCAAACAATCAAATCCAGGAACTCGTTCAAACATAGCATCATGCTCAAAACATAATCCCTATTTCAATCAACACTAAACAAAAGGAAAAGAAATTCATATTATTTTCCGTGAAATTCCTATCTCCAGCCAAACAATAAAATCCAGGAACTTCACTCGTTCAAACATAGCATCATGCTCAAAACATAATCCCTATTTCAATCAACACAAAACAAAAGGAAAAGAAATTCATATTATTTTCCGTGAAATTCCTTTCTCTCCAGCCAAACAATCAAATCAAGGAACTTCAGTCGTTCAAACATAGCATCATGCTCAAAACATTATCCCTATTTCAATCAACACAAAACAAAAGGAAAAGAAATTCATATTATTTTCCGTGAAATTCCTTTCTCTCCAGCCAAACAATCAAATCCAGGAACTTCCGAAATCGATAATTCTCTGTCTAATAAGAGGCAATATGAGAAGAAGAAGAAGAAGAAAAAGAAGGTATCAATACCGAGTTGAGAGAAACTTCGGGAGGGGAAAGGGAACCGACAAGGAGAAAATAAGAGAAACCTTATTCGATCTTCTTTTCTCGAGGAGGGGAGATTTAACTGCGAGTTAAAAAAATTTATGAGTGCTTCACCAAATTTAAGACTGTTTCTGCTTGTTTAATTGGTTTATTTATGGATTTATCAATTATCCATATCGTTTGCAAACTTTTTTTTTTTTTTTATTTCCTATTTTTTCCTCATTTATTTGACACAAACGCTGTCATCTCCACCAATCAGTATAATCCACGTAGACTTTGATGGGCCGTTTCTTTTCCATATTTTATCAAATTTTAAAGTTGGGTCAAGACCTTTTGTCTGTAACCTATCTATTATTTAAACTATTTTCATATCTTGTTTTACTCATTCATTTATTGTTTAGATAAATTACGTAATTAGTACCTAAACTATTAATTTTAGTCTGTTTTAGTATTTAAATTTTTAATTTTTTCAAAATCATACCTAAGGTTTAATTTTTATTTTATTTTAGTACCCGCCGTTAAAAATTTAGTGTGTTTAGTACCTAAAATATCAATTTTGATCCGTTTTATTACCTAAACTTTCAATTTTTTCAAAAGTTAATATTAAAATTTGAATGGGATACTAAAATGAAACAAAAAATAAACTTTAGGCATGATTTTGAAAAAATTAAAAGTTTAGATGCTAAAACGAATCAAAACTGATAATTTATGTATCGAACTTATAATTTACCATTTTTTATAAAATCATATTTAATATTAAAATTTGTTTTTATTTTAATAGTTCGTTGTTAATTTTAGCTTAAATCATTTAATCAATTTTCTTAATGGTTATTTCATTGATTTTTTGGTTGAAACAGGTAAAAAGGGTCACCTAGCTGCCCGTTCTATCAGCAATTAACAACTCCTCAACTTATTTGGGTGAGTTTTCCAGAAAAATTGTGTCTTCCTGATACTTCCATATCTGCTTGGCGATGAAGTTTGCGACGCGGTTGGCCTCTCTAGTTATGTGCTTCAACTCGACTTCCCAATTTTCCTTTAAAAGTTTCTCTATGTGCTGCAATATGGTAAGTTTTATGTGCTCAACCGATTTGTTTTTGATAAGATTGATAGCTTCTTTGTTATCGAACTCCAAAACCACTTTTCTTTCTCCCCTAATCCAAGCCATATTTAAACCCTCGTGAATGCCCCAATGTTCTGCTTCCAAGATGGAGCAAGTCCCTATTCTTCTACCAAAACCCCATTGCTAATTTCCATTGTGATCTCTTGCAACTACCCCGCGCATAACTTCTCCAGTGCTCTGATTCTTGGTTCTGTCTGTATTTATTTTACAGTAATTTCTATTAGGCTTCTGCCATTTGTATCGGATGTCGTTCCTGCTTTGTGTGCTTCCAGATTTGTTAACTCTTGGGTTATGTATATCTTGAGACAACCTTATAGCTTGTTGAATAATAGATTCTCTTTCGATCATTTCTGGGTCGAAGATCACCTGATTTCTTCTTTTCCAAATGTACCAAATTACAAACCTGAAGAAAGATGGCGAGCTTTCTATTAATGGTGAAGGGGAGTGGGTTGTTTCCAGATTCTCGATGATCCACTCCTTGATATTGTTACTCAGAAATTTATCCAAATTCTGGGTATCAATCAGTTCTGCCCATATCAGCAAAGTTCTCGGGCAGAATCTCAGCATATGGTTTATGTATTAAGTCGTCAAAATTAATATTTAAATTTTGGTTATATTAAAAGCATAAACTGCATAAAAACATATTAAATTATTACAATTCAAGATTGAATAATTTACAATTCTATAATTATACACACATCAATTACCTAACATTCCATATATCATAATAACACATATAAATTCTATACATCAGGATATAACATATAAACTTTTAAATATGAAAATTAAATTGATAAAAAAAATATTAAAGATTAAATTATTTAATTAGAACTAAATTGATACCAAGTTACCGAAGATCTTAGACTAATCTCAACAATCCATTCTCCTTTGATTTGTCAATCTCAACAATGTCAAACTGACTTGTTACAAATTTTCATTCTATTTTAAATTAAATAAATCAATCATCTCTATCGTATACTTTTTACAACATAAATTTTATTACATTTCATATTTAATAAATTGTTCATCTATTTTTTTGTGAAAAATCATGGATAAGATGGGATTTTCAAGAGACTGAATCGACTTAATAAAGCGGTGTGTATCTGCAGTTTCTTGCTCAATAATCATAAATGGCATTGAAGGTGAACGTTTCAATCCGCAAAGAGGCTTATGTTCAGGGGACCCTTTTAGTCCTCACCTTTTTCTCATCTGCAGTGAAGGTTTTTCGGCACTCTTATGACAAGTTTTGATAATATAGAGCCTTAAAAAAGTACGAGTAAACATATGCACCCCTTCCATTACTCATTTTTTATTTGTAAATGACCGTTTAATCTTTAATTAAGCCACGAAAAAGGTGGCAGACAACATGAAAGAATTGCTACGATTATATGGGCACAACTCAGGTCAGAGAATAAATTTCGGCAAATCATGTTTGTTCTTCAACACAAACATCATTGAAGCAAATCGGATGGACGTTTGAGGTATCCTTGAGGCTTTGAACTCCTTAAACCCTAAAAATATTTGAGACTCCCAACTTTTGTAGATCGAAATAAAAGGACGTTTGAGCACTTTAAAGGAAAAATCATATCAAATACACACTTAGAGTATAAGAACCCTATCACAAGGAGAGAAGGAGGTTTTCATCAAATTCGTTCTTCAAACCTTCCCACCGTATACGATGAACTGCTTTCACATCCCGGAAAGCTTGTGTTATGACCTCGAAGGCATAATGGCTAAATTATGGTGACAAAAATCGGTTCATAAGCACATGATTCACTATTGTTCGTGAAAAGAGCTCAGTAAACTTAAAGATGATTTGTGACCGAGAAAAGTTTAATGTGGCTCTATTAGCAAAACAATGGTAGAGGCTAATACAAAATCCTTCTTCTCTAGTAAGTAGTGTTATATGGGAAAAATACTACCCTTTTTTCGACTTCCTCTATGCAAGCTTAAGTAGCCAACCATCATATATTTAGAGGAGCATCTGGAGTTCCCGAGGGTTATTGAAAAAATTTATCTGATAAAAGTAGGTAATGGGCACTATAGCTCAGTCTGAAATGACTTTTGGCTACCAAATTCACATCTCTCACGAATATCTTCTCTGAAATGAGCGATATAAAAATGATAACTCCGTAAAAGGCTAAATTTTGTGCCTTTTTACTTAGATTGTTGTTTGTTTTAAAGCCATTATCATAGCATTTAATTGCATTTAGGTCATAAGGTTGCATGTGGTGGAAAAGTTTTACTACATAAGTTTATTGCAAAAACTAATGTTGTTGAAGGGAAAGGTCTCATGTTTGTGGTGTTATGCAGGTAACGAAAGCTGACGAGAAGAAAATATTCAATGTAGCATTTTAGATTAGAGATCGAAGGACTGATGAAACTAATCGAGAGAAAATACTGTTACATCATTCTTATACAAAAATTCTAGGTGTAGAAAAGGACAAAATAGCAAAAATATCAAGCTACCATTTTGTCCAAGCCTCACGTGACTACACTGCACTGACGACACTTTTGGGACCACCTACCAACCTGCCTCATATTCACATTAATAGCACGAATCCTTGGGTATAAAGGGAATTTTTGGGCTCAAACCCCTAGAAAATTCCTTACTATAAATACATAAGGATACCATACATTTTAGAGGACTTTTGAGAGTGACTTAAGCAAGGGAGGCGACAACTCACAAACCTCCATTTTCTTATTCTTTCCTCATTTTTCGTGGTGTCCTCCATAGCCTAGCTTCGAAGGGGTAGCAGCTAGGACCTTGAGAGAGGCTAGCTCACTAAGGTGGTTCTTGGTAGTGGTTCTAAGAGTCACGACAGTAGCTCATTTGAGAGTTTCTCTTCTCCTTGTACTTTCATTTCTTTATTTTATATGGTTTTGTACTTAACGTTGAGGATTGATGAACTTAGCCCCACCATGAATTAATTTATTTGGCGTTGGGTTTGTTTTGAATAAATTTTTATTTTATGTTAATGAATGGTTTATGTATTTTTATGTTTAAATGTTGTTTTGCTCATTGTTTATATTTTAAATGCTAAGTCTTGTAAAATCTTTCGAGATATAGCCATTTTCTAAGTATAGATGCCTAATACCAAGAGAGTTAGGCTAGATCGACATGAGCAAGGGAGCTAAACCGGGATGGTGAGGTTCTAATCTGCCTAAGAGAAAAGGAGAGGGTTTCATCGACTAAAAGGGATATGATGTATTTGATAGACTAGTGTTGCAGTTCACGCTGAGAGGTATTGTCGTAGAATTTGTTTTATCATATCCCTTTATACCCTAGGGAATCACACCCTACACGTGAATATGAGGAAAACTGGCAGGTAGTCCCAAAAATATCAGCAGGGTAGTGCATTCACGTGAGCCTTGGACAACTGGCATCTAGATATTTTTTCTTTTTTGTCCTTTTTTGCGCCTAGCTTTGGTGTAAAGTTTTGCCACAGCAAAATTTTTTCTCCTTTGCTCCAAAATGGTATAGTGAAACTTTTCTCCTTGACTACTTTTCTTTCCTACACAACACCACCACCACAAGACCCTTCCCTTCAACAACATCATTTTTATCAATAAATTTAATATGCATTAAGATTTTTCCACTACATGAAATTATATGACCTAAATGCAACTAAATGCTTCTAAATGCTATCAAAATGACTTTTAGACAATTAATAGCTTAGGTAAAAGACCTTAGGTGGCGTTTAGTTCGCTGGAATCCCTTGGAATTAGGGGAATTAGAATCCAATTCCACCAGTTTCCCATGTTTGGTTCAAGTTTTCAAAGGGGGAATTGAAATCCAATTCCATCAAAGGAGTGAAAGTAAATTCCATCCATAACATGATGGAATTGAAATCCTTTAGAGGAGGGAATGTGAAATTTGACCATACTACCCTCATCAATCTTTTAGTATTCGGGTCGGATTTTTTTTAATATTTGGAATCGGGTCGGATTTTTTTTAAAAAAATCAGGTTCATGTCGGGTTTTTTAAGTTTGATATTTGGGTCGGGTCGGGTTTTTTTTTAAAATTTCAAGATCAAGTCGGATTTTTTTTTAAAAAATCGGGTTTGGGTCGAGTCGGGTCGGGTTTTTTTAAGTGTGATATTTGGGTCGGGTTCGGGTTTAAGGTGAAAAATATCCAACCCGACCCGAAAAAATATATAATTTACCTTATATATTAGGAATAATTTTTTTATTATTTCGGGTCGGGTCAGGTCGAGTTTCTAATTCATATATTCGGGTCGGGTCGGGTGAAACTTTATTTTGGTCGGGTCGGGTCTCGGGTGGAGGTTCTCGGGTCGGGTGAACCAAAAACCCGACTCATAGCCATCCTAATTGGGATGATTTTAACTTATGATGTTTATTAGTATGATTTTTATATTTTATTGAAATGAATAATCAATCAATAAAATGAAAATTTAATAATTTTTACTTTTTATAATATATTTCTACATGTAAGTTATAAAACAAACTAAAATTAGGCAAAAAAAAAACAAAAAGGGCAATTATGTCATTTTATATTATTGAAATCAAATTTATCTGACATGTCTGCGAACTAAATAGAATATGGAATTAGATTCCAATTCAATTTCCTGCCAACTAAACATGTTACAGATTTAGATTCCAATTCCTTCACAGATTCTAATTCCCTCAAAAATATTCGAGTGAACCAAACGACACCTTAAAATATAGTAATCATAACAGAAAATGAGAGACGATGTAGAGATGAAAATGTCAAATGCAACTCGAATTTTAAAATAGGGGAAAAAGAAAACCAACTAAAAATAGATATTTGAAAACCATCTTATAATCTAGTAATAAATAACTACATTTTTTAATTAATTATACCTACAATGTTTATTTATTTCAACAATTGGCAGCGACGCCGTTTCTTTCACTCATTTATCCTCCCAGACATTTTTCATTGGATTTTTTCCCCTCGACCCTCCTTAAGCCAAACCCCTATTTTCTCTCTGCCTCGCCCCTGCAGCATTTCCTCTCATTTTGATCTTCCCTTTCCTCTCCTCTCCTCTCTCTTACCCTTCTTTACCTATTTTACTTGTAGTATTATTATATATATTTATGCTTTCCTTTCAACTCCAGCAAGTCCACACCTCTTGGTCAAATCGGTAAGTTTTTCTTCATTTTCTAAGTTAGTATTCAGTGACCCAGATTTTATTGCTTCCGATATTTTTCTTAATTGATAGCTTATTGGAATTTATGATATTCATATTAAGGTTTACCTTGGAATTATTTGTGAATATTTTGAGTCCATTGAAGATCATGTTTAATGTTGCTTATCATTATTTGTTTTTTCTTTTGCACATATTTTTCATTGTTTGAATTGATTAAATCTTTTTTGGATTATGAATTGATCGTGTACATGGGTCATCATCAATAGAGGGTTTTGTTGTTCAAGAAGATGGAACTTTAGATGAGAAGGATTGGTTCGATAAGGTCAGTGCTGCTAGTCTCTGGTGAATATTTTTTGTAATGTGAAGTGTTAGTGCTTGCGTTCGGAGATTCGTTATTAAGTGGTCGAGTTCATACTTGATTTGGGATTTTAATGAAGTTAAATTGTGATTCTTTTTATATCAATTGGCATTTTTCAATAATTTCAAGCTCTTTATATTAGGTTAACTTTGATGTCTTATTTAATTGTATATACAGAGTACATTGGTTTATCAAATTTCATCTTTTCATTTCCGTGCTGGACACATGATCTTAGGCTGAAGTATATTGTGTTAGTCAGAAGAAAATGATGTCTGAAGATGCTGGACAGATGTTGGTCATTTATGACGATCCTTCATATCAGCGGTCTTTGTCTTTAGATGAAACAAGTAGCACAGAGGAATCACCTGAAGAAACCCGACTTTCTCTGGAAACCACTAATGATGTCATTCCGTATATTGGGCAAAGATTTGCAACTCATGATGCAGCATATGAATTTTATAGTGAATATGCAAAGCGATGTGGCTTTTCGATCCGTCGTCATCGCACAGAAGGAAAGGATGGGGTTGGAAAAGGGCTTACAAGACGTTATTTTGTCTGTCACCGTGCAGGAAATACACCTCTGAAGACCTTAAATGATAGTAAACCCCAAAGAAACAGAAAATCATCACGATGTGGATGCCAAGCTTACTTGCGGATAAGCAAAGTAACAGACTTAGGAGCTGCAGAATGGCGAGTCACGGGTTTTGTGAACCACCACAATCATGAACTTTTGGAACCAAATCAAGTTCGGTTCCTTCCTGCATATCGAACCATATCAGATGCAGATAAGAACAGGATCCTTATGTTTTTCAAAACTGGAATCTCAGTACAGCAAATGATGAGGCTGATGGAACTTGAGAAATGTGCGGAGCCAGGATATCTACCCTTTACCGAGAAGGATGTGAGAAATCTGCTTCAGTCATTCAGGAAATCAGATCAAGAAGATGAAAGCATAGATTTGTTAAGAATGTGTCGAAACAATAAGGAGAAGGACCCCTACTTCAAATTTGAGTATACACTTGATTCAAACAACAGGTTAGAAAACATTGCCTGGTCATATGCATCATCAGTCCGGTCATATGATATCTATGGTGATGCTATGGTGTTTGACACGACTCATCGTTTGACGGCATTCGACATGCCACTTGGAATATGGGTTGGAGTGAATAATTATGGCATGCCTTGCTTTTTTGGGTGCGTGCTTTTACGAGAAGAAAATTTGAGGTCATTTCATGGGCCTTAAAGGTAATAAATATATTGTTATATAGCTTTCTTCAGTCTGTCAGATTGCATAGCTTATGGTTCCCAGTTTTCTGCCAGGCAGGAAAAGAGGGAAGGGAAACAATAATTCCTTCAAATGAATTATTTAGTGTATGGGATAGACTAACAGAGAGCTGATAGGTTTACACAAGATGAAGACTTTTTTCATTCTTGTAATTGTAGAGGGTTACTTTCCTCTTTTGGGAGAGTGGAAAAAAATCTATAGTATACAAGGATTGGTGAGTTCATATGCTTCATCACAACTGCAAAATGTTAGGCCAATTTGAGCATGAACCTGCCTAATTTATACGCATTCAATTTTCATAAAATCAGGATTGGATGCAGGAACTTTCTGCAGTGACAAAGGGAGGATGGGGTGTAGGAACATTATTTTTAATGAAAATTTTCTTGTACAAAATATACACACACACACACATGATCTTTACCCTTATATTCTCGTGGCTCTCAAATTTGCTACTGTTCCTTCTTTGTCTTGCTCCCCTCCCCCAATTGTTTTCCCTTTCTTCCTTATGGTTTTTGTTAGGGGCTTGCTAAATTGGTGTCGTTCTATTGTTCTTTTATGTGAAAGGCATTCTTAGGTTTCATGAATGGGAAAGCACCGCAGACGATATTAACTGACCAAAATATGTGTCTCAAAGAAGCCATATCCATTGAAATGCCTATATCTAAACATGCACTCTGTATATGGATGATTGTGGCAAAATTTCCATCCTGGTTTAATGCTGTTTTGGGGGAACGCTACAACGAGTGGAAGGCTGAGTTTTATCGACTCTACAATTTAGAGTCAATTGAGGATTTTGAATTGGACTGGAGGGATATGGTCAACTCTTTTGGGTTACATACTAACAGACATATTGCCAACTTGTTTGCATTACGCTCGCTATGGGCTTTGCCATGCTTGAGAAGTCATTTTTTTGCTGGAATGACTACAACTGGCCACTCGAAGGCAATCAATTCTTTCATTCAAAGGTTTTTAAATGCACAGACTCGACTTGCACACTTTGTGGAACAAGTATGCTCTCTATCTATAATTTCCTTCAAACCCAATTGTGATATTTTATTGAATCTTGACTCATGATTCCTGAAGCACGTGCATCTAGAGTTTTCATTTAGCTGTTCCTCGAGGTATAGGAAAGAAGTTGATTGTTTTAGGAGATCAGAATGTCTATGGTAGTAAGTAGGCTTGTACAAACTTTTATTGGTCTAGTTGCCAGCCATTGCTTCTTTAATCAAGGTGGGAAGTTGGAGTTTTTACTTTTTAATGCTTCTCCTCTGTGTACGCTGAATCTGATTGACATGTAAAACTATTTCTCTTTGAAACATGGATAATGCCATCCAGTAAACTTAAAGCCTTCTTCATTATCACCTTAAGCTGAACCCGGCTTTAACCAAAGAAAGAAATTGTAGTAGAGAATTTTCAAGGTGTAGAAAAGCAATGAAATTTGTAAGAAGACCTTTTGGAATTTATGTCCGATTTGTCCTTTCTTTATTGTTACAGTTTATCTACATGATTAAACATTAAAAGTCTACATTAAGATAATAGAGACTAGATTAGATGCAGTTTGATCAACTTGCCTTCTATCTGAACTTATGCCCTATTCAGCGGTTAGGATTAAGATTTCTTTGTACCAAAGCCTGTCAAGTTTATTGAACCATGCTTTTATGAGTTGATGGGGTCAAATCTTCCCGGGCTAATGTTGGGTTTGGAAGACAATCTCTTCCAATTAACGTATAAACCTGAACCTCATTCTGCTAAATTAAATTTGATAATCTTGTCAATTGTCATCTCGCACCGTCATCATGGTGGTGTTGGAATTTGGCTTCTATTTGGGGTCAGCATTTATTTTGACACCTATTTTCCTTTTGTTGATCGTGGTACTTGTTTTTGCTTGTAATGCATCAAAAGTGTTATTGGCTCCCTTTTTTTTATATAACTTTATCAATCAGGTTGCTGTTGCTGTGGATTTTAAAGATCAAGCAGCAGAACAGCAGACAATGCAGCAAAACCTTCAAAATATTTGCCTAAAAACTGGAGCTCCTATGGAATCTCATGCTGCCTCTATCCTCACTCCGTTTGCTTTCTCGAAGCTTCAAGACCAACTTGTTTTAGCTGCTCACTATGCATCATTTCAGATGGATGATGGTTTTCTTGTAAGACATCATACAAAACACGAGGGAGGCCGAAAAGTGTATTGGGTTCCTCGAGAAGGCATTATAAGTTGCAGCTGCCATCAGTTTGAGTTCTCCGGAATTCTTTGCCGCCATGCCCTTCGAGTTCTCTCCACGGGAAATTGCTTTCAGATTCCAGACAGATATCTTCCTTTACGCTGGAGAAGGATCAACACATCACCCACAAAGCTTCTACAAGGTTCTTCTAGTGATCATGCAGAGCGGATTCAGTTGTTGCAGAGTAAGGTATCAACCCTTGTAGCCGAATCCGCCAAATCAAAGGAGAGGTTGGATATGGCTATGGAACAAGTCTCCATTCTTTTATCTCGCATAAGAGAGCTGCCGGTTACATCACAAGGTGTGTCTGATATTTCCCTTATTTGTAGAAATCTTTAAAAGAAACAGAACTCGAACAATTAGTGCAGAAGGCAAGATGAGAAATTTCGATTAAAAAGAACAAAAAAATCAGATTGAGGTTAGAAATGCAAGAGTTGATGAAGGATTCAGCATTTGCAAACTAATTTTGTAATTATGTAATGCAATCAAGGTATACAAGTTGCACTCCATAGGCATAGTTGTTACTTGTTCCTTTGTTTCCGCATTTGTTTTTCGTTGAATATATTATTCTTTATTGTAGCGCTTCGATTTAGGTTTTTGGGTTCGTGTTATTGATTTATGATTGAATCCTTTGCAGTAATAACTTATAAGCTGCGAATTTATTTGTGATTTTTGGATTTTTGGGTTCAGCTGCTGTAGTACCCTTATCCGTTTGTTTCTCTTTCTTCACAGTTCTCCTCATTATTTCAAATAGCTACAAAGTATCCAGTTCGAGTTGTGTATAGATTTCGGTTTATCTAGGTTCGAATCTGGTTTCTAGGAGAGTAGGATTACTTTTTCTTCTCTGGTTCTTTTTTTGACTGTTCTGTTGCAGAGTTGCTCTGTTACTGAGCAGAAAGCAAAGGAAAAGAGATAGCTCAAATTCATTGAAAAACATTAACTTTTGTGTGCGTTATAGTGCTTTTGAAAAAAGAGGGCCTTTTTTCACTTTTTTCCATTCTGTTTTGTGTAAAGTTTGATCCTTTAACTTAAAGATTCACTTTTTTCAATTCAAGAAGGATCGGTAAACTTGACACAATCACTTAATATTTCTTAATCTTGTTGTTGTTGGATCTGCTTTCTTTGACTTAGCTTCTTGCTGTTTTTTCTCTTGTTTTTATACTGATCTTTTTTTTACCAGCTTTGGGTTTGATGTTTTTCAATTAGTTGAGTAGGATTTCATTACTCTTATATCTAGTGTTACAATTTTAATCATTTTTTGCTTAGCTCGGATATTTATTAAACATTTTAAATTATAGTTTCTAGATATTGGCCTATAGTTAAATAAGATAATATTATTTTTTCTTAAAATCCTATTAAGTAACCAACTAGGATTTTTAGTACTCCTCAATTCTCTAGCGTTTTATTAGTGCATCTTTTGTCTTATTTGGATTCTTTTTTCATAGTTCCTCATAGCTTCGGTTACAGATGATTACTTGAGGTCATGTCATTCTTTTAGATCCCATGGGGCGTATAGGGGGAGGGCTCGACAGAGTGGTGACAAGGAGACTAGATTAAGAGTTTGCTCGCTGAATGTAGGCACATTAAATGCTAGGCTGCTGGAGCTGACCGGCGTACTTAATAATAGAAAAATAGATTTTGCATGTATTCAGGAGACTAGGTGGAAAGGGTCTCGCGCAAGAGAGTGTAATGGGTACAAGTTGTGGTATTCAGGCGTAGATAACGCTAGAAATGGGGTGGGTATCTTGGCATCCTCTAGGCACAAGGAAAATGTAGTTGAAGTTTGCAGATACCGGGATAGGATCATGATGATTAAGGTTATTATAGAAGAGGAAGTAGTGAATGTCCTTTCAGTGTACGCCCCACACGTTGGCCTAGGGGAGGGGGAGAAACGTTGCTTCTGGGATCAGTTAGATGATATACTTAGGAGCATTCCGGAGGACCAAAGAGTTTTCATAGGGGGAGACTTCAATGGCCATATAGGAAGTGCAACCGACGGGTATGACGGTGTTCATGGGGGTTTCGGTTATGGTAGCAGGAACGATGGGGGGCGTACGTTGCTTGATTTTGCTACTGCTCACGATTTGGTGATCACTAACTCCTTCTTTAATAAGAGAGATGCGAACTTGATTACGTTTCATAGCGGGGGACATTGTACCCAAATCGACTACATCTTGATTAGAAATCAGGAACGATGGGCTTGCATTGACTGTAAGGTGTTCCCTGAAGAGGCATGTGCATCACAACACAAATTGTTGGTTTTGGTGTATCGCGTACCCCACGGGCGGAGCACTCATAGGAGGGCTAAACTTGGTAAACCTAGGATCCTCTGGAAGAACTTACATGGAGCGACAACTGATGACTTTAGGAGTAAGGTTTTGTCTAATACAAGTTTTGAAACTACAAACTCAAAAAATGCAGATATGTTATGGAAAAATATGGCAAATTCCATCAGAGATGTTGGCAAAAATACCCTTGGGTTGTCGACGGGGAAGGCCAAGGAACATAAAGAATCGTGGTGGTGGAACGACGAAGTCCAAACTAAGGTGAAGACAAAACAAACTTGCTTCAAGGAGTTTCTACAATGCAATGACGACGAAGAAAGGTCGAGAGCTAAACAAAGATACCAGGAGGCAAAGCGGGAAGCCAAGAAAACGGTAGCTAAAGCAAAGGATAAGGCATACGAGGAAATGTACAAGAGATTAGACACCAAGGAAGGACAAAATGGCATCTTCAGACTTGCAAAATCTAGGGAGATTAGGAAAAAGGATCTAGGTAACATTAGGTTTATTAAGGACAACAATGGTGTTCTTTTAGCGAAAGATCACGATATTAAGAGGGTTTGGGGTAGTTACTTCTTTAACTTATTTAATGACGGTGCCTCTCCATGTAGAGATAGTATCGTTGATGGGTTAGCCGACTATCATACTACGGCCAATGACTGCCCTACAAGTAGGATTGGGTTTGAGGAAGTCAAAATGGCTCTTAGAAAGATGGGAAGGGACAAATCTGTCGGTCCTGATCAAATTCCTATCACTGTATGGTTGGCCCTAGGAGAAGAGGGAGTTAAGTGGTTGACCAACATCTTTAATATTATTCTAGAGACTGCCAAGATGCCAGATGAGTGGAGAGAGTCTACGGTGATACCAATCTATAAAAATAAAGGAGATCCCCAACGTTGTGGTAACTACAGAGGTATTAAACTCCTCAGCCATACCATGAAGCTATGGGAAAGGGTGATAGAGGCTAGGTTGAGACAAGTTACTAGGGTTTCGGAAAACCAATTTGGCTTTATGCCAGGCAGGTCTACCACGGAGGCGATTCATCTACTTCGACGGCTTATGGAGAAATATAGGGAAAAGTCTAGAGATCTTCACATGGCGTTCATTGACCTTGAGAAGGCTTATGATAGTGTCCCCCGCGATACGATCTGGAAGACTTTGGAAACGAGACGGATCCCAACTGCTTATATCCGGGCGATTCGTGATATGTACTGTAGATCTACTACTTACGTCAGGACTACAGTTGGCGACACCGAGGCATTCCCGGTGGAAATCGGACTCCACCAGGGGTCGGCTCTTAGCCCTTACATCTTCGCCTTAATCATGGACGACATCTATTGCACGACACCAGACGGTGTACCATGGTGTATGCTTTTCGCTGACGACATTGTCTTAGTTGCTGAAACAAAATCTGAGTTGAATAGCAGACTGGCTACCTGGAAGATTGCTTTGGAAGAAAAAGGTTTAAGGATCAATATTGAAAAGACAGAGTATTTATGTTCAAACTTCAATGGGAACCAAAACGATGAAGATGTAGAAGTATGCATAGAAGGACACGTTCTCCCCTCAAAGGATTGTTTCAAGTACCTATGGTCTATGATACATAAAGATGGGGGTGTAGATGATGACGTTACACACCGTATAAAGGCGGGATGGTTAAAGTGGAGGGCCGCTACTGGAGTTCTGTGTGACAAGAAGGTCCCTCTAAAACTTAAGGGAAAATTTTATAGAATGGCAATAAGACCAGCGCTGTTGTATGGATCAGAATGTTGGGCAACCAAGAAGGATCACGTAAGGAGGATTGAGGCCGCAGAAATGAGAATGCTTCGATGGACATGTGGTAAGACTCTGAGGGATATGACGACAAACTCTGCTATTAGGATGTCCTTGGGGGTGGTGTCTGTTTCCGAAAAATTGAGGGAGGGAAGACTACGGTGGTTTGGGCATGTCCTTAGGCGACTACCGTCGGATGCGGTAAGAAGGGTAGAGTCGATTACAGTCGACGGTGCCAGAAGGAAAGGACGACCAAGGCGAAAGTGGGAAGACTGCTTGAGATCTGATTTGAGGGATTTAGCCCTTACCGAAGACATGACCTCTGATAGGAAAATATGGAGGCTAAAGACTAGGGTAGTCGAGTAGTGTGGGTCACATCTATAGGGTGTATCACTTCTGTCTTCTTTTAATGTCTTTGTAGTATTTTCCATGACTTATACTTTTTATACGTTTCTGTTATTGGTATTTATGAAGGTTTAGAACTGGGCTTGCTAACGTTTACTTCTGTGTATCATTCTCTTCATGTTTCCTATTTTAAATTTAGCCGGATCTTATCTTATGTTTATGTCTATATGCAGAGATTCTTTCGCAGGGATAATTATGCAGGGATTAATTCCCGTTACAGACGCACATATGATTTTAATGACTGCATATGAATACTGTTTTAGCTATGTATTTATGTATTTATTTATACATGCATTGCATTTTATCTAAATTTTTAATTTTCTGACTGCCGGAGGCCTTCCACGGAAGTTACTCTCAACCTGGCGTTGGGGGTAGCCTACTACCCTACCTCCCCCTTACCCCATACATATGGGAATTGGGTTTTGTTGTTGTTGTTGTTGTTATAGAATTACTGTAGATAAATAATTTATTTATTTTTAAAAAACGAATCATGACGATAAATAATAAATATGCGGCCAACATATTAAGCAAGTAGAATTTAAGACTTTAATCTATACATTATAAATTAAAAGTTAAATGTTTTATATTTTCTTTATTTAAAAGTTTTTATTCAATTATTAATATTCTGAATATTTTTTTTTATAAAACTGACCATTTTTAATATATTTATTCTTTTGTCAAATTCAATCATATGCTACGTCATATGAGAGTAGCTTAACAATGAGAAATAGGTTTTTTCGAATTAAAAAGTAAAGGAAATTAAATTTTGTAAACTATGTTAGGTACCACCAAATTTTTAGACATCGAATCATTTATACCATTGAACTTTTGATTTTGTCAATTATAATATTGAACTTTGATTTTCGTTTTAATTGTACTAGTGAATCGTTAAATCATTAATGACACGATGACGTATTTGTCAACTGTTATTGTGGATAACGTTATTGACATAGACACCTCAACAAAACGACGTCGTTTTGATCTGACTATTAACGATTTGATGATGCAGTGGTATAATTGAAAAGGAAATCAAAGTTCAATGTTATAATTGAAAAAATTGAAAATTTAATGGTATAAACAATACAACATCTAAAGTTCGATAGTATCTGTGTAGTTTACCCTTAAATTTTTATTTACTTTAAGTGTGGGACTAAATCTCAAACAATATTAATGTACAGGGAGTGATTACATATTTTATCTTAAATATACTGATATGTCTAGAAAAGGAAAAAATCCTATAAACCTAAGTCCTCAAAAATTGAAGGAAAAAAGTTATTGTTAAAGAGACGATAAAGGAGAGGAGATGGCGACGGCGGTGGTGAAGAGCGCTTTGCAGGCGATCCGTGAGAGAGGTCTCCGTACTTTCTTGAGGGACCTCAAGGATGAAGGCTTCACGTTCGTAATCCCACTCTCTTCCCTTCTTTCCATTTCGATTTCTTCAAACTTCTCTTAATTATTCGATTCAAAGTGTGAATTACCCCCTTTTTACATTATTTTTCTATCTGTGATTCATTATTTTACTGATTATTCCTTGTTTTTCCTCCAGAAATGCTTCTTCGATGGAAACCTTCTGTACGTCAGATTCTCTTTTTTTTTACTTGGGACATTATAATTAAAAACTCGTTTCATTTGGAAAAAAGGGGGAATTAGGAGGTTGTTGAAATTGAAATTTTAGAAAATCTCTAAATAGAACATGTTGTATGCTACCAGAATATGATTTGAATTCGGCATTCCATTTCTTTTGTTTTGTTTTCTCGAGATTTGAATGCATAGAAAACATGAAACTTTAGCAAAACATGACTGTAAATCCGCTTGTTTTTTGGGGGGTGGGGAGGGGGAGAGAATGGATCTGGAAATATTATCCAGCTTCAATGAGATGTTTCTGATTTAATGATTCTAAAATCTACAACTTCCAAAGACATTCAGTGCCTGCTGGGCATGGATAAAGGGGGAAAAGATTGTGTAATTAGAAACTGATTCACAGATAAAAAATGTGAATAATTTTGAGATCTTAAGTGTTTAGAAATCTTAAGATTTAAACCCTAGCTCCCTTGGGTCTAATCCATTGACAGGAGGAAACAATTTTCCCCCTTTTTTTTATTTTTATTGGCTGTGTGGAAGTTTTGAGCATTGACTTGAATTCAAGTTAGGAAACGAGTGGTATCTGCAGTTTTAGTGATTTTTTGAATGGCATTAAAGAAAATTGCCACGGATTCTGCTGCCTTTTAACTAGGATAGTTTGCCTGCACAAAACACCCATTGCCTAACTTGAATTCAAGGGTCTGCCCTTAAATCTGCATGGCATTTTCCTGACAAAGCCAATAGTTTTCTAATTAATCTCTTTGATTTTCTGGTCTCTTATGTCATGTTTGTTTGTACAAGGCAAATTCAATAAGCATTGCTTGTGAGTTATAACCAGTGGGGCATGAATGTTGTATGCAATTTTTATGATAATTGCTTTCTTTACCTTTATGGTGGAAGATGAATAGTGTATAATTGTAAGGGAAGGCTATCTAGTCTAGATATCTTCTATCGGTTCCAGGAAGTTGTCAAACTGGTGTAGAAAATATTTGCAGTCCATTGTTTTTTTTTAAATGCATTTTTGGCCTTCTGTGAAGATTATGTTCTCTTAATATTTGATAGTTAGCCTGCTGCGAACTGTGTCATTTGTAATTATGAGGACAAGCTAGATAGGGGCTTTTGTTTTCTCATATAGTCTTGGCATGCATCTTTCCTATAGATTTGTTGCATTTTTTTCACTTTTCCTATTTTTACCATTTTTTTCTATATACTGTGTTTACAATAAAGGATTTTTCTTTTTTGCCTTATTCTTCCAGCTCAAATTTTAGAGTTCTGTATCACTTTTTCTTACAACTAAATAATGCATGAGTCTGAATTTAAGTTTGGATATACTCATCATTATTATCTATTTTGTCTGTGATAGTAATTTGACTGATTGATCCAGGCAAACCAAAATCCATGGCATAGGAGCAACACTTGTGGGTATTGATAAATTCGGCAATAAGTACTATGAGAAGCTTGGAGATACACAAATTGGTTAGATTTCCTCTCTTTTTATACGTACATGTTGAAACTGCCAGAAGGAAAATTGGATGATTTGAAGTCTGCATACTCGAGCATTTAAGTACTTAAAATGCACAAGATTTTCCCTTCGGCTGTATTATTAAGATTATTGGTATTTCCTTGTTTTACATGCATGCATATGGATGTATTTACTTATAACAATCAATTATGTGCAACAATAAACACTTCCCCTATGAGTGTAATTTGAAGATGGAAGTGTCTCTGATTTATGTTTATTACCTATGCATACCATTCATGGCATTTGTAGGAAGACACAGGTGGGTTGAATATGCGAAAAAGGATCGTTATGACGCTTCTCAGGTACCACCGGAATGGCATGGCTGGCTTCACTGCATAACTGATCACACCGGTGATGAGGCAAGTCCCGTTTTCACTATGTTGCCTTACACAATGTAAGATTGTGCGTAGTCCTTTTTAATATATATATATATATATATACACAAATATGTATTTGCAGCTTTTGATGCTAAAACCCAAGAGGTACGGGGCTGAGCACAAGGAAAACTTATCTAGCAAAGGTAGTGAGTTTGTCTACCATTCAAAAGGGCATGCGCTTAATCCGGGCCAGAGAGACTGGACAAGTTACCAGTCATGGCAACCAACCAAGACAGAGTAGTCTGAGAAACCAATCTCTTGAGTTTGCGAGTTCTGGGATGCTTGACTTTGTTTTTGATGAATAATATATTATATTCGTCTTAAAGAATAGCTCTTGTGCAGGCAAGAAACTGCAAGCTATCAACTGATATTTGGATGTTGTCAATAAATTTCAGATCATCTGATATTGTTGATTTCTAATCTGAATTGATGTTTTAGTTTATGTTCTAGAGCGAGGAGGGTACGATTGAAAAATATCAGACCGGAATGATCGGTTCAACCATACAAGTTAAACCGGAAAATTATAAAGTTGATTAGAACCAGTAAAAGCTGCAAAGCAAAAACTTGGAAATTTGTATTATTTATTTATTTTTAACAAAAAAATAGGTTTTTAAATTACATTTTTAGTTACTCTCATTTTTTTAATATATTTTTATCTTAACCTTTTATTTTATCTTTTATGTTTTCCCCTTAAATATTAATTTATTTATAAAGGTTGGGCCCATGAGCCCAAACCAAGAAATTTCCTAAATTTGGAGTGGGCGTAAAATAAAAGTAACAATCACTTTGACATAAGGGTAAGTTACGCTGTTCCATCCCTCAACTTTTATCATGTTTATACATTAGTTATCTAACTTTAAAATTTTCAATTTCATTAAAATTTCAAATTTCAAATTACTTATATCTTAATCACTCGAACGTTAAATGTAAAACAATAGCGTGATGAGGCATGTTATATATCGACGTGAATGTTACATGTTGTTCATCTGACTTTTTATTCTTTATTTTATCAGCTTTCCAATAAAAAACTCTTTTAGAGTTTCATCCTTATATCATGCCACCGTCGAAACAATCATTTTCCAACATATTTTTTGTCAACTGCAGGAGCAAAAAAACTCATCTCATCGTCATCTGTCATTCTATTTGTTTAAATTTCTTAAAGTGTCTATGTAATTTGTTAAATTCAATATTAAATCTGGGGGAAAATAACTCTAATCTATAATCTCCTCCATTTATTTAGTACGAAACCAGTATATATATTTCTCGTCTCCTCCTCCACTCTTTCACTTACAATTTGAAAAAAATGCTCTAATGTGAAAAAAATCAAAAGAACTAAAAAATAATAGGTTAAAACTCTTGTGAAAGACCTCATAAATATTTTCACAAATGAAAAGAAAATTTTGAGGGATTTTTTTAAATTTTAAAAATTATGGCATTTCCTAATGCTGTTAAATAATTAATGGCACAATAATTAAAATAGGATCAATTAAAATATTTTAGTAATGAAATTGAAAACTTTTAATATTAAATAACCAAAACAGAACCTTATCCAAAGTTGAGAGATGAGAATTATGATTTATGTTAAAATAAAGGGTAAATTGCACAAATAGTCACTAAACGTTTAGATATCTTGCATTTTGGTCACCAAACTTTTAAAACATGCAATACATTCATTAAACTTTTAGTTCATTTTCAATAAGGTCTCTGGCATTACCTCACGTTAGTTTTATCTGACGTGACATGTTACATTCCGTTAAATCTTCTCCTTCTCCTTCTCCATTGTAGTTACAGAAGTATTAATAGACTTCAACCCCACAATACATGCATGAACCTCAGGTAATGTGGAGAAAACATTGACTTGCAACCTTTGGGTCACATCCGTGTATAGTAATAGACTTTAACCCCGCAATGCATGCATGAACCTCGGGTAATGTGGAAAAATTATTGGTTTGTAATCTTTGAGTCACATCTGTATATTGTAATTCCATCACTCAATAACAAATTTGAAAGCATACACAGAATCAAGCAAAGAAAAGAGTTTATTTTACAGTGTTTTGTAATCAATCACTTGAAATGAAATAAATGAAGGTGAGGGCATTAGATGTGCATCAGCCTTCAGTACAATTAAAAATTAATTCTGAATATTCAGCAGATGTGTACCACAAACTCGTGAATATAAAAAGTTACTAGAAGTGATCATAAAAGGTAGTTGTATAAAAGGACCCATACTTGGAAACATGTATATGAGTATAAGATCCAAAATACAATGGTATCTGGGTTTCTGGACCACCATTCTGTGAACCAAATTGTTTACGGACAACACCATACTCTTTATAATACAAATTGCCCTTGATAAGGCAGTAGAAGCATCAGCTACAATTGCTTGACGGACATAGACCATCATACCATAAACCAGCTGGCGAGAAACATTATATTGTATGTAACCTTCCTTCTCTTGTAACATGTGAAACACTAGAGAGGAAAAAAGAAAAGAAAATTTCAGAACAGCTAACTTGTTAATCCATGAAAAGCTTCCTACAACCTAAAGAAGAGGAGTTTACGGGAGGTAACATCAGGGACCTTACTGAAAACGAATTAAAAGTTCATGGATGTATTGCAAATTTTAAAAGTATGTGACCAAAGTACAATATATCTAAAAGTTTGGTGACTATTTATGTAGTTTTCCCTAAAATAAAAGATTAAAAGTCTTTTAAAAATGGAGTAGGAAAAACAAACTAGTTTTAGGGTTTCGGTAGACAGAAAAAGAAAAGAATGGCGAAGTGTTTCAACGTAGTTCAGAAGCAGAAGAGAGCACAAAGAGCGGAGAGAAAAAGAGCAACCCATGGCGACCCTTCAACTAAGAAGCTTAAGAACAAATCTCAATCCCTCTCCATCTCCGGCAAGCGTAAACGCAAGCTTCTCAAAAAATGGCGGAGGGTATGATTCATGTGTTTCAATGGCTTACTATGGAAAAATCTTTTTTTTTCTTCCGTGTTTAATGTGCTCTTTGTCTTAATGGATTCTTTGAGTTCTATGTGGAAATAATCTTCTGGGTTATTTTTGGCAATGAATGATAGGATCAAAAAGAAGTTATAGAAAAGGGGTTGGTGACTATGGAAGATGTGGAGATGGTGGCTGCTGAAGGTATTTTCTTTTTCATTTTAGTGTTTGATTTCATGACTGTTCTGTTGTTCCAAAACTGCCATTATTCTTCTAAATTATCTTTTGAGTTAGGCGTTGATTGATAAACTGAATTTAACTACTTAAGCTTAAAAGCCATTCTGAAAGATGTTTGATTTATGTATCTTATAATTGCTATGCAATTAAGCAATTCAAAATTCTGATCCACAAAAGTATTTCATGGATCCTTAACATAATTTGGTGCTGTTCTTGAATAATTGCTAGCTAAATGATCCTGGAAATTGGGTTTTACACTTAAAAAGGAATCAATCTTAAGGTCGGTTTAATGGATGACCATCACCTCTGGTTTGCATTTTAAATTTCAATCTGTTTGCTAAATACAGGCACATCCCAAGACGCTACGAAAAAGGCACCTTCAAAATTCCACATGAAGAAGAATTTGAAGCTTAAGCGAAAAGGTTAGATAGCTTATCCTTTGAAATGCAGCATTCTCTCTTTGTATGCTACCCTGACTTTGGGTATTTGTTTCCAACATGGATATGCTCTGTCTATATGAATGTCATCCGACATATTTAAATGTATCTAAATCCTAAGCTTATAATCTTAAACCCTAAATAGGACATATGACATCGATTCAACTCTGCTTGTGGAATATTTTTTTTCCACTACCAGTGTATGGAATATATGTGTGTGAATTTTAGTTTTGGGTTGAGTTTTATTTTTCGAACAAATATTCATAGAACTTAATTCACTCATTGTAAATACAGGTAAAAAGAAGGGTTCTAAGCCTGCCATTGAAGCTTCAGTGGATTCTATGGTAGAATAAGTTTTGATGAAGGAATCCAACATCATCAACCTAATATTTATACTTTGGGGACTTGGTTTTGTACCATGTTGTGTTGGAATCTACTTGGCAACGATTTTTGATAGGCTTTTTGTGGCTTTATTTATATTTTTAGTTGTAGTTTCGCACCAATTGTTCTTACCAGTTAACAGTAATGAGCAAAAGATGTTGGATGTTACTGATTGAGCTTAAGTGTTTATTTATTTATTTATTTTATAATAGAAAAATAGCTATTTATTTAACTCTTAGGGAGTTTAGAAATTATGATTAATTGTAGTATTAACTCTTAAAGTTGGATTTGGCTCGGCTCATAATTATATTTGGTTTCGATTTATTTGAAATTTAGAATGTCAAGCTGAAATGCAATTACAAAATTTTAATATAAAAAGCTTTAAACGGACGTACCGATAAGAGAAGTACAATTATTTTGCACCCACAAGTTCTTTCGAACATTATACACGTGAATTAGGCATAATTAAATATTCCTCCCGTCCCACTAAAAGTTAATTTTTAAATTTTGATCAGGATTATTTTAAATAATTAAATTTTATAAAATATATATAAAAAAACTACTTAGCTTTAAAAATTTTAGAAGGTATTTTATCAATAACAAATTTTAAATAATAATAAGTAAATTTTAAAAAAGATTAACAAAAAAAAATTATCAGTAGAGAAATTTAATAGGCAAGAGGGAGTATAAAACGTGCGTGGTATATTTAATTAATAATTCTAGTTACTTTTCGTTATTTAAGGGAATACAATTATATCCGACATTAACTAATCCAGATCAGATCATACAAAGATTATTTATGAAAGCAACACTTCCAATTCAATTTTATCGATTTACAGCACTTGGTTTTAAAAGGTGCGTATAACGCCGAAAAAATTGGCCGCCTAGGTCAAGGCGAGGCGGCATACGAGAGGCACCATGAGGCGCGCGCCTCCGAGTATGGTGCCTGTGCGCTTTTGGAAGAAAACGTAGATTAGATCAAAGAAGAAGATAAGAGAATAGCGACAGAAGAACTATGGTGACGAACGGCTAGGGCAGACTCATTTTTTTCACTATCTTAACCCTAATACATAAAGTTAATCTATTAATCAATCAGCCCAAGCTCATTATAACATTTTCACATTTTGCCTACTTTTAATCAAAAGTAATTACTGTCGTATATGTCCTCTCACATTTTCTATTCTTTCTTTATACTAATAAAAATAAGATTTATTATAATAAACTAATGTAATAAATATTATGCTACTGCTTATGCCTATCGCCCTTCTTTATATAAAAAAATATCTAATATATAATTATTTTTACAATTATAATAATTTTTGTAATTGAAATATAATATAATTATCAGAGCAATGTTGCCTTAGGATTGGTGTTACTGGTTTTTGTTCTTTTGTTAATTTGTGTGGACAAATTATTGTTTCACCTTGTTGAAACATGCAACCATTAGTTTGTTATAGCGTAAGTGTGTAACCCTAATTATTTTGAAATGTTTTGGAAGATAAGGTTTTGTAAATGGTAGAAATAGGGTTTGACTCTTGAGGAGGGAATAAACAATAGTAAAGTAACATAGTGTGGGAAGGAAATTAAATGTTTTAGGAGTAAACCGGAGTTAACAGATGTGGATATGTTCTAAATTAATTTATAAAAAAATTTAACACATAAAAGTGCGCCTCGCATACAAAAGGCGTACACCTACGCCTAGGCTCCAGAAATTTTTTACGTCTGGGTGCACCTTGAGCCTTTAAAAACCAAGTTACAACGTCAATTTTTTAACTGCTGACTTTTGTTTGAGAAATGCATCATATCCGTTGGCATAAAATAAAATTTGCAGTCAAATGAAATTAAAATCTGAATCAAAATTGTACACCCACTAAATCAATTTTGTATATCACTCTCCCTCCACGAGTTCAGATATTAAATTCCAACTTAACACTCTAGCATTGCACCACAAGTACACTCTCCCTGAAGCTAAATCCAGTAATTTACAGAATATAGCAAAAGGGAATACAAATCTAATATAGCCCAGAGTTGTGTTCTTCCACAATAAATTTGTTTTCCGTACCTGGTATTATTAATTCAATCAAACATGTTGGGAAGGGGTCTCACAGCCATAAATGCATCCACCATCTGGAAGAAAGACAACAAAAGAGTTACCCGTCAGTTGTTGATCTTCAATTTGATGATTGAATTACTTTTCGGATGAGAAGATCGAGGATATATATCAATGGAGTTACTCGAGAGCCTTACCTCATCTGTTACTGCTGCCCGAGCCCTTCGATGTCTTTCTACTAGTTCAGTTAAAACTTCAGTGAGTCGCTTTTTCACCTCGCCTGTAAGCATGCGCCCCGCACCATACTCCTAGCAAATGATGAGGAGAAATATGAAATACCAAGAAATGACAAGAACCCGACAGTTACAGGAAAAGCATTGAAACTGATGAAGGCAGCAAGTTTACCTTCTTTATGTGCTCAAGTTCAGCATCGTCCTCGAGGAAAAAATTAAGATACTTAATTGGTATATCTACCTGAAACACAAACAAATCCAGTTTTTCAATAGCAGACTAACAACAAAACAAAGAAAAAAAGGAACATTAAAAATGAAGGAATCAAAGTGCTAATATCAATAGCTTCAGCAAAAATAAAAGACTAGTGTGTTTACGCAGATGCATATGCATTTGGATCTGTGCGACTGTCTGCGTTTTCAGGCAGCTAATATGCATCTAAATGAGGTCAGGATGTCTGATCACCATCCTTGAATGGTAATAACATTACAAAGAGAAACCTCACTGGTAACATGTGATGAGATAGTTAAAAGCTGAAGCACAAACTGGCAATAAAATTCAACTGATATGTCACAAGGGAACATCAAATTCATTACCTCAAGATTTGCCCCATATTGTCTGTGTTTTTCAATGGATTCTTGGCCACCAGTGAAAGCATGCTTGTTTACCTAAATACAAATGCAAATCACAGTATGTCGAGAAATCAATTGAAGCAAGTAATTTATTTGATCTTTCAACTTGCTGTAAGATTTCCTTCTAATGATCAGTTATAAAATATGTGCAACAAGTCACACTATATGGGAGTGCAGAATTTGCGATAACGCAGCTAAACTAAACCAAGAAACAAGCACAAGAAAAGCAGATCTAATATAAAGAATCAATAGATCCAGTTCCAACATATTAATCTGAAGTAAACAAGACCTGACAGAAATTGGATTGACAGTCTTGCAATAAGTTCTTGAGATAAAGTGAACGGAAATAATAAAATAATTAAAAGTTCATGCCTCAGTAAAATATTACTAAAACTTCTTTAATGAACCACGAGGGCGTTAAAAGTCTTGTGATATATCCATGAGGCTCATGATGCATCTATTTTAGTTCAACGAAAATTAGGTAAACTTCCTATCACAAAATGTTTGAAAGGTCTACCAGTTGCACTAACAAGATGGATAGGGTCAAACATGTAACATTTTATGTCAACATAATTAGAAACTAGCAAAGTAGAATGATGAAAAATTTCATGAACCTACCTTGTGTTTGATGTCCTTCGCAGAATCAGTCACGTAAATAGCAGAATTTGGATCACTAGCTGACATCTTCCCTGTTTCTCCCTGAGATTACATGTGCAAAAAATGATGAAGCTATTGTTTAAACTAGAGAATGATTACAAAGTATACGATTCTATAAATGCAAATATAGCACATTTTGGAATGAACATGACATCAAATTCAAAATTGATGTGTAAATTCATATGTGGTTACCCAATTTAAAGCACATTTGAAGTCAACCAAATGGCGAACAAAAATACTAGATGGTAGTGCGCTGACATATATTCTGTGATGATCCTCCTAGCAACAAAAACCTCTACCATATGCATACAGAACTTGAAACATAAATTTTTTTAAAGCAAATACAGAATCATAACGTAGAGTATATGCACTTTGTAAGCTTCCAGCCTCAAATGAAAAGTATACATAGTCAAATGTAAGCACATCAAGATTGCTTTATGAGTAAAATGAAACCATAGTAAGTATTTATTTGCTTAAAAGTTAAAATTGTACAATAACTTAACAAACCATTAAACTTGTATGAACTATCAAAGACAAAGAAGATAAGGCAAAATAAAGCAATTCAAACCAAATAGTTAGGCACAACATCAAACTTTGGCCACATATATGCAACATTGTTTATTAGCAAAGTTATGGGCTATAATATAATGTGCAAACATTATGTTACAGGAAATAACCTGATTGTCAATATCGGATCTTTACCAACAAACACAAACTTATGACGATTGACGAATTCTGTACATTATTATTCTAATAATGTTTCTATGCCTACACAAATACCTGGAGAGCAGGGAAGAACAGTGATTCAATCAATGCAGGCTTATGATACCCTATCCGAGGAGCAACATCTCGTGTCATTCTGAAATACGGATCCTGAGCAACAGCAACAAATTTAAAAAAAATGAAAAATATACCTGCAGACAAACAGAGCTAGAGAGAAAAATCCCAAGGGAAAGGATTGACGAGGTAATCATCAGTTTTACCAATTGTAAACAAATAATAATAATAATAATAAATTGACAAATTTCAGAATTGCTTTGACTTAAGGCTTCCTTTAAGTTGCAAAGCAACAAGGCCGAAAGACCCAACATCCAAACTAGCAGCAATTATAACCATTTCAGAAATGAAAGGAAGCATGAAAGAGCATTGTAGCATATTTTTAAAGTTTGCAAGCTATTGTGAGCAATAATGTGTGGAGTAATACATAAAACTAAGGATTAACATTCAGGAACCATGGTTAATCGCTTACAAAACCATATACTCCTTAATTATAATTAAGAGTTAATATGCTATCATTATATGACAAAACTAAGAAGAGTCTAACAAACACTGAACCTGGTCAATTGCACATGGAATTAGACAACGTAGATTATCCTTGCCAGAGAATAGATGTGGGAATGATGAAGGAAATGATGGAACAGCCTGCACCAACAAAATATAAGCACACTCATCAACACAGGCATATATTTGGCACAAAAAAAGGCTAAAAGAGACCAAATCAATTACTAGATTTCCTCGTAAGTGGACAGTAGCCAAAACTTGAAGAATATATAATCATGAACAACACCTAAGTTCACATCAACGCAAAAACAGTATAAAAGCATATTTTAGATAACATCACTTCAACCGTAGTCATCACAAACCCGGTAAATGCTAGGGCAAAGAAGCATACCTGCACAGGGGGAAAGCTAACTTTTCCAATATGATCCTCACCTGTGAATCCAAATATGCCAACAACCTAAATATCACCAGAAAGGACTATAGTTATTCAAACAATAAGGTCAAAGGCTCTTCCACTCACAAAGCAAAGAATACAAATAGCACCTTGTTGTAAGTAACACACTTGGCAACCTTGACCATATTTTTATAGAAGGCACTGCAAATCAAAACATTAACAAAATTATAATTAGCATCCAAAGACTAGTCCCAGAAAATGTTAAAAAGAAGCTTGAAAAATCCTCTGGTGTTTCCTAACCCTCCGACATAATCGAAGTCTGAGAATATGAAGGTCTTTGATATGTCAAAACCACAAGCAATGATATCTTTAGCGTTCTCACGAGCGAGTCTTTGGCTCTCCTCCACAGAAAGATTTTTCCACATGCATTTCTCATCATCAGTTAGTTGTATAACAAGAGGGACTTTGAAGGCATCTTGAAGGTATCTGCAAGAAACATCAAACATTGACCAAAATGTATAGAATTAAGTGCATGGCCAAAAATCAAACATAAAACAACATTTCTTTTCCTTCCAATTATCTCTTAAGACCACAAAAGCAATTAAACCTGATGCATTTAGGAGTAATTACAAGAACCTGTGAGCAAGCTTCCAATAACTTTTTCTCTATTTAAGAAATGGCAGAGGAAATAACAACAGAATTAATCTACAAGGACTAAACTCATAGAATTTAAGTAGCTACAGTAGAGCTATAAATTCAAAACTATTTCTATGTATAGATAATGTGAATCATTGTTCTTTTAACATATCAATTCATGAATTATGCCAAATTGCACAAATTTCAGTTCCTTTTGTTCATTTATGCCAACTAAGAAAAAGGAAAAAGGAGTTACTTAGTGAACATAAAAGGAATCAAATGGCCCAAATGCAAAGCTTCAGAAGAAGGTCCACGGCCGGTATACAAATAAAACTTCTCCCCTCGCTCATAGGCATCCAAAATGTCGTTGAAATCCCGATGCGCAAAGAATATTCCACGTCGGAGGAAGACGTGAGGAGGACGACAAGTGAGGCGTTGGACGCGGTCGACGAAGGATTGATCCAGCCTTTGGCAACCGAATTTGTCGATGAGCTTATCGTAATCAATCTTGCCGCCTTCTTTGGCCGACACTTCCCACGGATTCACCACTTGTTCCTCTTCTTGCTGCCGGTTCTTATCCTCTATCTTCTCCATTGTGGCTTCGTTATTGTCACTTAGAAGTGAAATGAATTTATGCTTTTGATATATACTAGGTTACGGCGACGGCTATATGAAACAGTGTTTTGTCCAATAGACGGCGTATCGGATCTGAAACTAAGTTTTCAAACTTCGGGTTTCATCCAATCGGTTTGCTACGGTTTTAGTTTTTTTTTTTTTAATTTTAGGGTAAAATATATAAATGATCCCCTAACTATATGGAAGTCTTTCTTTGAGTCCCCTAACTATTATAAATTACAAAATGATCTCTAAACTATAAGGCATAGGGTGAGCGAAATTCGATTTGAAAAAGCAAACATTTTTTTTTAATTTTGAGTTATTTGAGTCGAGTTATTCGATTCAAATCGAATTATCAATCCGATTTTTGAGTTCGAGTCGAGTTGAAATTTTGAAATTTCAAGTTACTCAAAAAAGTGAAAATTTGAGTAAGTATTACGATTTAGTCTCTGATTTCATTATTCATTTAATTCATCCTTTATTTTTTTAGTTTGTTTTTAACAAATTTGAACCACATGCTCCTAAGTTATCGTAAAATACATATGTACTTTCAATTCTTCTTTTCGATAACATATTTTTTATTTTCAATTTAGTCCCTCAAATTTTCATAATTTCTTTATTTCTTCAAATTATCCTTTATTTTAAGCACATTTTTTATCAAATTTGAACCACATGCTCATATACCACAATATAATACATATGTAACTTCAATTTTTACTTTTTTTACTAAAAATATACTCTCTTTTTATTTAGTCCCTTAACTTTGCATTTTACACAATTTGGTATTTTGACTACAATTGTTTGCAAATTTTTTCTTCCCATCAATTCCTTGACTCCTTTATACTCTCATCAATATTTTACCCTCAAAATACATTCTTTAAAATATAATATTATGAATATATATCATAATTTTAGATTGTATTTGATATATTAAATAACATTTTAATGTGAAAAGAATATATAAAATATCTATATCTTATATGGTTAGAGAAAGTAAAAAAAATGGAACAAATCCTTGCCATAATACTATAAATAATTATAATAAAATTAGTATAGAAACTCGATAACTCGACTCGAATTTCTTAAACTCGATTTGACTTCAATAAATTTCAAGTTAAGTTCTAGTTGTAAAATACGACCCGTCAACTCGAATAACTCAATTTTTTTTTGACTCGAATCGATCGAATGCTCACCCTTAATAGGGCTTCATTTTGTGAGTCCCTCTATTACTAAAAGTTACAAAATGGTCACTTAACTATTCATATGATCCAAACTCATCATTTTCTATTAAAAAAATTAATAGTCGTTGGACGTTAAAATGTTGATTGGAATATGATAAAACCATATTTTAATGATGTCTAATGGAACCATCATTGCTTTCAAGCACTGACTCGATGACATAATGTTTCAAGCACTAACTCAACGATATAATGTAAATAGAGAGTTGATCCATAAAATACAATTTTAAGGTCAAATTTTATCATATCCTAATCAACAAGTTAAAGTCCAACTTAGACAACCACCAATTTTTTAACGAAAAATGTTGAGTTTGGAACATATGAATAGTTAGATGACTATTTTATAACTTTTAATAGTCAAAGGACTTAACAACGTAGTTTTCTATACTCAGGGAGACCATTTAAAACTTTTAATAGTTGAAAGACTCAACAAAATAACGTCTTATAATTGGGGGATCATTTATGTACTTTACCTTTAATTTTAAATGTTTTATTATTCTTAATTAAAATGTATTTAATACTAAAATATATATTTTTCAAAATCTCATGAGTAAGGTTGGAGGAAATATTATACCAATAATACTCTTTTCTTTCTTATTTATTCAAATGATAGTAAAATATTTTTTAAAAAAATTAATATCTTTTAGTAGAGATGTGAAATTCTAACGATTGCATCAATAGAAATAAAAATAAAATAAATAGAAATAAAAAATTAAAAAAATATCAAAATAAACTATAAAATTTTTATTCAAAAATAGTAATGTACGTGGTACATGTTAAAGATACATACTCTTACAAATTGATCAAACAATGATGATAACAACGTGTGTGTATAAACATGTATTATCTTGGTATAATGCAATAAAATATTCCTAACGTTTGACAGTAGTCTCAAATATATCCGTATCATTTTTTTTGATACATTCATCCACTAAACGTTTAATTTTGGATAAAAAATCATCATTGGTGGATGGAAACCGTCAGTCAATTGACGGTCAACGTATGATGCTGACCAAGCATGTACACATAGACGTGGATGCTGTCGTGTCCATGTCAGAGCTCATTATGACGTGGCATTGCCACGTTAGAATTTTTAAAAATAAAATAAATATTTATTATGATTAATATTATTTATATTTAATTATTTATGACCAATCAGAGATTGACACGTGTCACTCTTTGATTGGTATTTGTTTAAAGGAACCCTTAAAAGAAGAATAACTTGGAAGAAGAATTGAACCCGAGTAATTATTGTGGAATAGCACGAGTTTTTTTCACTAAACCAAGCTTATTATTTGATTAAATAATGTACTAAATGCTATTTAATAGATACTTAATTTGAATTTAATGAAAAAAAATAAAATATGTGTTTATAATCTCACTTATACCTGATTATTCCCAAAACTCCTCTCAATCTACTTGATCAAGAACTCCCATCTTACACAATCATAAGCTTTGGAGGAGGATGAAATGCATTTTACTTTTGCAGAAAAACGTGTTGAATTGTCTACTAAATCTATTGTATGTAGTTCACCTGAGTCACTAGAAATTGTAACTAATGTGCGCAAGCTTCATGATGGAAGGCGTACTGCAGAGTCAGGTCATAGTACAGTGGCCAATAGCAGTGATAGTCCTATTACTCTACCTGGTGATAGTTCTGGTCCTGTAATGCCAGAGGCAGCAGATAGTGCTCCAAGTGTTGAACAAGAAGTAACAAATGCAGCTCTATGTGCTGAGCAAGGTGATGTTGCTAGCTCTCATATTGATGCTCCGGGGTTGCGTTCTTGTGATGCTTTTGCATCAGGTGTATGTGATATGTGTGGTGTGCCAATGAACATGCATCCAATGATGACTAGGAGTAAACGTGGAATTTTTAAGCCAAAGCTTATACTATCTCTCTTGTTGATGAAGTGCCAGTTGATGTTTATAAAGCACTTGAGTCTTCCAGCTGGAGAGCAGCTGTTCAGGCTGAATTTGATGCATTACAACGGAATAATACATGGTCACTTGTCAAGTTACCTAAAGGACGTGAGGTTGTTGGATGTATGTGGCTTTTTTGGATAAAAAATAATCCTGATGGTTCTGTTGAACGACACAAAGTTCGCATTGTTTCCAAGGGATATTCACAAGTTCCCGGCTATGATTTTAAAGAAACATATAGTCCTGTTATCAAATTTGCTACATTAAATGTAGTTCTTTCTATTGTTGTTGCAATGAATTGGCCTTTGAGGCATGTTGATGTTGCATTTTTGAACGGTGATCTCACTGAGGATGTGTTTATGCAACAACCTCCTGGGTTTGAGGAGTATGTTGTTGATGGTAGTCTACTTGTGTGAAAACTTAACAAGGCACTGTATGACCTTCGACAAGCGCCAAGAAATTGGCATGACAAGCTCAAAGTTAGTTTGATTCGGTTATGCTTTATTAAATCTTGAGATGATGTCTCTCTTTTTGTAAAGAATGCTAGAGGTTGCTATACATATATACTTGTTTATGTCGATGACATCATTATTACATGTGGCTCTCCTCGTGATATTGATGGTGTTGTTCAAGCTTTGCATAAGGATTTCTCTTTGAAGGATCTAAGAGAGTTGTCCTATTTTTTGGGTATTGAAGTTAAACGCAGTGAGGGTTCCTTGGTGCTTTCTTAGTGAAAATATATAGTTGAGCTTTTGGAGAGGACAAATTTGTTGAATGCTACGCCTTCAGTCACTCCAATGATAGGTGCTCCAAAGTTGACTCAGGAAGCTGGTGAGCTCTTAATAGATGCCCAAGAATATCGTAGCATTGTTGGTGTTTTTCTATATGTTTTTGATGCAAGACTCGATGTTGCTTTTAGTGTCAATAAGGCAGCTCAATATATGCATGCTTCGCGAGAGTTGCATTTGGCTACAGTGAAGAGGATACTTCGGTATTTGGCTGGGACATTAAACTATGGTCTCAC
Organism: Hibiscus syriacus; assembly: GCF_006381635.1. Taxonomy (NCBI): domain Eukaryota; kingdom Viridiplantae; phylum Streptophyta; class Magnoliopsida; order Malvales; family Malvaceae; genus Hibiscus; species Hibiscus syriacus. The sequence goes on from NW_024061783.1 coordinate 4,069,870, forward strand.
GTTCTTGTGCACCAGTACGTCGTTTGACGTTGTTGCTTTTGTTGATGCTGATTGGGGGCAGTCTCGATGATAGGTGGTATGTCTATGGGCATATAGTGTTTCTCAGTGCCTGTCCTATGGTTGGTGCTCGAGGAAGAAGAAAACTGTCTCCAGGTCTAAAATGGAAGCTGAATAGAATACAGGAGTGTAGCCGATGCTGCTGCAGAATTCACGTGGATAAGCTCATTACTATGTGAGCTAGGGGTTGAACGTCAGAATGCACCTGTCATTTGGTGTGATAATACAAGTGTTGTTGCTTTAAGCACAAATCCAGTCCATCATGCACAATCAAAACATATGTATATTAATGTTCATTTTGTTCGTGAAAAAGTTATAGCTAAGCAGCTTCAGGTGAATTATGTTCCAGCTAGCCATAAAGTAGCAGACGGGCTCACCAACTCACTGACAAAAGGAGCTTTTGAGATGTTTAGGGATCAACTGTGTTTTTTGCCTTGTTGATGCAGAAGGAAGAAGTCAAAGAAGTAGGGAGAATATTGGAATATGTAGCTTGACTAGTGTATGTGTGAGGTTGTTGAATACTGTTGCAAGTTGTTAGAGTGTTAGTTAGACATACGGTTAAGGCTGTTAGGGTTGTTGTTACAGTTGCAGCTAGCTGTTCAGTTAGAAGGTTGTTAGGGGTGTGCGTATATAAACTCTATCAATGTATCTGGAAAGTAAGCAATAATATCTTACTTAGTTTCTTCACTTTCTAATATCTTAACATCAAATGCCAAATGAAGTATCAGTTCTGTCCATATATTTGTAGGATTTCCAAAAACAATTACGTCAATGCCATCAAAGAGGAAATCAACAAAGTTGTCAAGCTCCAGGAAGAGCTTGATCTTGATGTTTTGGTGCATGGAGAGCCAAATGAGAGGTTTTAAGTTCTTTTGCACTAACAAAGATTTTAATTTATCATTGTTTTATGCAGTCGTGCTTTGTTAATGCAGAGAAACGACATGGTCGAGTACTTTGGTGAGCAATGTAACACCCCCAACCCGTATCCGACCCGGATACGAGTCCGAAGTGTCACATTGACTTTTCAAACATTTATTCGTATAAAATAGTGAGTAATTTAAAAACTTTGATAACATTTAACTTATTCAAAATGTTTACAAAATATATCAGAGTTCATACAATTTATATCTTTAGACTACATGCCAACTATACTCTATTTACAGTACCTATATTTTCTGATCTGACATTTGGTAAGGAAAACTGACCTTTCTTGCTCCGCATTATTCTTTACTCTTCTCGAAACCTACGTGTGAAACAATCACACGCTAAGTCGAAGACTTAGTGAGGCATAACAACTTATAATGCACTTTATAACATATATCAATACATGCATGTTCTGTTCTATCATGTTATACCAATTCCATGCATTCTTCGTATCATATAAAATCATATCAGATTAATTACAGTAAATACATACATACACATAATTCATCATTAACAGTTTATCATGTAATCACATACTTTTATGGTTAACCTTTTCAATCAAACACTATACACACACAACATCATATCATTTCTATAACATTTATCATACCACTAACATATATTTGTTCATATCTCTGGATTAGCCCATGTACATATGTGAGAACTATCGATATGTGAGTCTATAGAGGTTGTGCACTAATGCTGTCACCACAGCTCGTATAATTGCACCGAAGTGCCGCGTAGAATTGCACCGTAGTGCCATATAACAATGTCCATAAGGACCACATATTATTCCTTAAGAATCATATACATATACTAGGGATCAAGTATGTGTCTTTCAAGACTTCACACATGTTCCACAGAATATATATATATCCCGAAGGACCGCGTAGAATTGCACCGTAGTGCCATATAATAATGTCCATAAGGACCACATATTATTCCTTAAGAATCATATACATATACTAGGGATCAAGTATGTGTCTTTCAAGACTTCACACATGTTCCAAAGAATATACATATGTCCCGAAGGACCGCGTAGACCCTCGACTCTTGGTATGCCAACTATACCCCTAGCTCTCATGACACATAACATGGGCGTTATCATTTATTTCATTTCAAATATTCACATAAACTTGTAATTCACTTTCACATATCACGTATCACATAGCTTCTTTTCATATTATCACATAGTCACATAGTTCACTTACACGTAGATCATTTCCATATAATTCACATGTCACATATATCATGTTTTCATATAATTTCTATCATTTCTCACCCAATCACATTTATTCATGTAAATATACTTATCATATCTTGTTTACATAAGATCATATACTTCATATAACATATAGAAACACCTAGAACACTTTCACGTAGCTTATATCAATTTTCAGAGTCCTTTCATATTACCTGATGACATATATCATATATATATATAATAACAGATATCATATGATCTACCTTATTTCATTTCTTTGTATTCCCTTTTTCATATCAGCATACATTTAAATATTCTTATATGTCCTATCAATATCCTATAAACTTACTCATATTCTCATATATCATATTTTAATATAATTTGTATAGTAATACTCTATAATTGTATCATATAATGATTTTACCCAAGTACTCCTTTATAAAGTTTATATTACATGTTCAATTAGTCTCATGCTATCTTATAAATAATTTCCATTTATTTTATATCATTTTCCTTTTCCACTCACATAAACCATCTATTTATTTAGTTCAATTTCTCATGACTTCCACAATACTCTTTAATAAAACTTTGTAGCTCTTCACTATAATACATAAACTATAGTTTCCTTTAATTTATCAATCTTCCCTATATTACTTATGTATCCTTATTTATGCCTTCGAATTCATACTATTCTCTTAGAGTCTCCTAACATTTCTCGTATAATCACTTATACCATATCATATAACTTATACTTGATTATCTTATTCTCTCATGTTCATTTCATTTCTTATGACTCTATCATATAACTTATTCCATGTTCTTCCATTATTACATAATAAAGTCTTACATAAATCATATAGCATATACAAATCATATCATTATCTTTAGTCATGCATACATACAATCAATGTAATACAGATAATCACATATAATTATAACCACACATAATCATGTCCATGACTTCATGCATATTACTCTAGGAAATAGACTCATCGCAAGTCTTATTTCCATTAAACACTACATATCACTAGTATGCACTCACCTTGGCCTCACTAGTCAATTTCAATCTCTTATCTTTCCCTTGATCGATCTTACTTGCCAAATGTTCCGGAATTGCTTTACGCGCAGAATCTACATAAATGTACATTTTGAGGCAATCATTAGATACCTACACCTTGTAATTGGATACTAGCAACTTAAACGAACTTATTAAACCAATATTCACATTTTTCCTTTAGGGGGAATCGGTTCCCTACTAAGGGGGTATCGATTCCCTCATGACATTCTGGAAATTTTTGTTCGTTTGAAGGGGTATCGGTTCCCCTTGAATGGGTACCGATTCCCCTTGCCCAAAAATCATATTTTTAACTCGAAAATTACTTCATTTCCTCTCAAACACTTCATATATCATCCCCTTTTCATTCTTAACTCTAGTACACCTACTTAAACCAATCTATATTCATTTATTTCATCTTAAACCTCAAAATCCTATCTTCCATATGAGATTCGAGAATCATACCAAATTTTCAATGTGTTCTAATTCCAATTCTAACACTTCATACTTCTTAATTAGATTGATGACAAGTCAAATTCATCCATAAAACTTCAACAACCATATCATATCAAAATTTCATCTTAAAACTCATATTGCAAATTCCTTCATAATTCCTTTATCTTATTGTTTAAATCCCATATAAGCTTTCCTTAAGCTTATTTAATACCCAAAGAATCAAAACTAAGCTTAAAACTTAAGAATTAACCAACTGAAATTAAACTTACCTTTGCCATGTAGCATACGGGAAGAGAGGAGGAAGGAAATGACCCAACTCCATAACTTTCTTTTCTTTTCACCCTTCCCACGTTTATATCACCTTTAAAAGAAAGATAAAAATCTTTCTGGTCAAATGACCATTTAACCCTTAATTTCCTTTAATAATTACTAATTAACCTTCATCATATATATCCAATAATCATTGAACTATTTCATTCTTATACTTTAGTCACCAAATTCTGAAACTTTACAATTTGGTCACTAATCCGGTATTGCGGATGTTACAGATCTCCCCTCATTTTTAAGAAAATTCGACCTCGAATTTTCACTGGACATATTGATAGAAACATATATTCTAAAGTTCTCATGTTGCTTCATTTAATTAATCTTTCTTGTCATCATCAGAAACTTACTTTTCAATCCTTTAGTTTTCCAACTATCTTTTTCGTTTATACATTCATCTCATCACTCTATATCATAAATCCATCTATTTCTTCATAACTCTCTAATTACCTTATAACCATACCAAACTTGTATTTCGTCATCATTTGACCAAAACACAACTTAATCTTCTTCAATGTGATTAAACATATACTTTAAGAAGTCAAACAATATTTTCACATCACCTTGCACACTTGTCTTATTTCTATATCAAAATTGTCCTCTGTACTTCCATATTTATCGTATCTGATTCTTTTAAATCAATCCCTTTCATTTCTTTATTCCTTATTCCTTATACATAAATCATATATTTCCTTTCATGTTCACATACTCTTGTCTTATCACTTATACTCATCTTTATGTACCAATCTTCATTGCATCCTCATTACTCTGATAACCCATTTCTTATACATAACTTCATTCTTTATCATTTCTTATACTTGTATTTTCCTTCCTGAAGGTTCCATGCAAATACTTATCTCTGTTTCTATATCATAGATATCTGCTCAGAATATACAACTATATTCAAATTCACATCATAATCAATTAACTCCACTATATCTTTCCTCCAATCTTATAACTCTAGCACCTTTACTCTGACAGCTAGATAATAACTTTTGTTCAATATAGGGCACAAGCCATATTATACCAATCATATACATCATTTCCAATCTAAATTATCTCAAAATTCGCTTACTCAACTTATCAATTTCACCTCTATTCTCATACATCCTGAAATTTCTTTTGCTCAAACTCAACATTCTGACTTCCTATGTCCTATAATCTGATCATCGATATACACATTCTCAAACTCTTCTTATCAATCCTCAACTTTACTTAAATATACAAATTCTTACTTCCTTTTCCTTTACTATACCACATTACTATGATCCAAATATGCAACTATATCCAGATCCATTGCAGATCTGGTTATCATATCCTGACAATATCTTATAATCTTATAATTCCAGTACATTTTTATCACATACTCTAGTTAGCCAATACTAACTCTTTCCATCTTAACTGCAAACCCTTATCATAAACATACTCTTGTTTATGCGCAATACTATCACTTCGTTTCAAACTCATAAGCTCTGACTTTATACATCTTATACACTTGTCACTGATGCACTTATCCTTGAGTTCTTCTATACGTACTCATCACATCCTTAGATATTTTTAACCTTCTTATGGTGACACCTGTTCACCATATTCTATCTTATCCACATAATAACAAAACTACTCTATATCGTGTTTCTGATTCCAAACGATGAAAACTTTCTATCATTATTCAGATATGATTTCAGCTTTCTGAAATCAACTTTTGATCTTACTAGGCATTTCCTGAGGTGTCCGCTCTTCATCCTGCCTGGCTAGGGCAGGTGAATAGCTATTACAATCAGGAATATCACCTTTCACTTACTTCGAAATTATCACGATCAGATTTCTACTGTATTAAATTATTCTTATTCTATTAGCAAGACAACATATTCCTTACACTATCAGATCATAATTTTTTTTTTCACTCTATGTTGGCATGTACACCTTTTATGACACTTTGGACTTCGGTTTATGCCGAGAATCGGCTAAACCATGGCTCTGATACCATTAAATGTAACACCTCCAACCCGTATCCGACCCGGATACGAGTCCGAAGTGTCACATTGACTTTTCAAACATTTATTCGTATAAAATAATGAGTAATTTAAAAACTTTGATAACATTTAACTTATTCAAAACGTTTACAAAATATATCAGAGTTCATACAATTTATATCTTTAGATTACATGCCAACTACACTCTATATACAGTACCTATATTTTCTGATCTGACATTTGGTAAGGAAAACTGACCTGTCTTGCTCCGCATTACTCTTTACTCTTCTCGAAACCTACGTGTGAAACAATCACACGCTAAGTCGAAGACTTAGTGAGGCATAACAACTTATAATGCACTTTATAACATATATCAATACATGCATGTTCTGTTCTATCATGTTATACCAATTCCATGCATTCTTCGTATCATATAAAATCATATCAGATTAATTACAGTAAATACATACATACACATAATTCATCATTAACAGTTTATCATGTAATCACATACTTTTATGGTTAACCTTTTCAATCAAACACTATACACACACAACATCATATCATTTCTATAACATTTATCATACCACTAACATATATTTGTTCATATCTCTGGATTAGCCCATGTACATATGTGAGAACTATCGATATGTGAGTCTATAGAGGTTGTGCACTAATGCTGTCACCACAGCTCGTATAATTGCACCGAAGTGCCGCGTAGAATTGCACCGTAATGCCATATAACAATGTCCATAAAGACCACATATTATTCCTTTAGAATCATATACATATACTAGGGGATCAAGTATGTGTCTTTCAAGACTTCACACATGTTCCACATAATATATATATATCCCGAAGGACCGCGTAGAATTGCACCGTAGTGCCATATAATAATGTCCATAAGGACCACATATTATTCCTTAAGAATCATATACATATACTAGGGATCAAGTATGTGTCTTTCAAGATTTCACACATGTTCCAAAGAATATACATATTGTCCCGAAGGACCGCGTAGACCCTCGACTCTTGGCATGCCAACTATACCCCTAGCTCTCATGACACATAACATGGGCGTTATCATTTATTTCATTTCAAATATTCACATAAACTTGTAATTCACTTTCACATATCACGTATCACATAGCTTCTTTTCATATTATCACATAGTCACATAGTTCACTTACACGTAGATCATTTCCATATAATTCACATGTCACATATATCATATTTTCATATAATTTCTATCATTTCTCACCCAATCACATTTATTCATGTAAACATACTTATCATATCTTGTTTACATAAGATCATATACTTCATATAACATATAAAACACCTAGAACACTTTCACGTAGCTTATATCAATTTTCAGAGTCCTTTCATATTACCTGATGACATATATCATATATATATATAATAACAGATATCATATGATCTACCTTATTTCATTTCTTTGTATTCCCTTTTTCATATCAGCATACATTTAAATATTCTTATATGTCCTATCAATATCCTATAAACTTACTCATATTCTCATATATCATATTTTAATATAATTTGTATAGTAATACTCTATAATTGTATCATATAATGATTTTACCCAAGTACTCCTTTATAAAGTTTATATTACATGTTCAATTAGTCTCTTGCTATCTTATAAATAATTTCCATTTATTTTATATCATTTTCCTTTTCCACTCACATAAACCATCTATTTATTTAGTTCAATTTCTCATGACTTCCACAATACTCTTTAATAAAACTTTGTAGCTCTTCACTATAATACATAAACTATAGTTTCCTTTAATTTATCAATCTTCCCTATATTACTTATGTATCCTTATTTATGCCTTCGAATTCATACTATTCTCTTAGAGTCTCCTAACATTTCTCGTATAATCACTTATACCATATCATATAACTTATACTTGATTATCTTATTCTCTCATGTTCATTTCATTTCTTATGACTCTATCATATAACTTATTCCATGTTCTTCCATTATTACATAATAAAGTCTTACATAAATCATATAGCATATACAAATCATATCATTATCTTTAGTCATGCATACATACAATCAATGTAATACAGATAATCACATATAATTATAACCACACATAATCATGTCCATGACTTCATGCATATTACTCTAGGAAATAGACTCATCGTAAGTCTTATTTCCATTAAACACTACATATCACTAGTATGCACTCACCTTGGCCTCACTAGTCAATTTCAATCTCTTATCTTTCCCTTGATCGATCTTACTTGCCAAATGTTCCGGAATTGCTTTACGCGCAGAATCTACATAAATGTACATTTTGAGGCAATCATTAGATACCTACACCTTGTAATTGGATACTAGCAACTTAAACGAACTTATTAAACCAATATTCACATTTTTCCTTTAGGGGGAATCGGTTCCCTACTAAGGGGGTATCGATTCCCTCATGACATTCTGGAAATTTTGTTCGTTTGAAGGGGTATCGGTTCCCCTTGAATGGGTACCGATTCCCCTTGCCCAGAAATCATATTTTTAACTCGAAAATTACTTCATTTCCTCTCAAACACTTCATATATCATCCCCTTTTCATTCTTAACTCTAGTACACCTACTTAAACCAATCTATATTCATTTATTTCATCTTAAACCTCAAAATCCTATCTTCCATATGAGATTCAAGAATCATACCAAATTTTCAATGTGTTCTAATTCCAATTCTAACACTTCATACTTCTTAATTAGATTGATGACAAGTCAAATTCATCCATAAAACTTCAACAACCATAGCATATCAAAATTTCATCTTAAAACTCATATTGCAAATTCCTTCATAATTCCTTTATCTTGTTTAAATCCCATATAAGCTTTCCTTAAGCTTATTTAATACCCAAAGAATCAAAACTAAGCTTAAAACTCAAGAATTAACCAACTGAAATTAAACTTACCTTTGCCATGGAGCATACGGGAAGAGAGGAGGAAGGAAATGACCCAGCTCCAGAACTTTCTTTTCTTCTTACCCTTCCCACGTTTATATCACCTTTAAAAGAAAGATAAAAATCTTTCTGGTCAAATGACCATTTAACCCTTAATTTCCTTTAATAATTACTAATTAACCTTCATCATATATATCCAATAATCATTGAACTATTTCATTCTTATACTTTAGTCACCAAATTCTGAAACTTTACAATTTGGTCATTAACCCGGTATTGCGGATGTTACAAGCAATTATCTAGCTTTGTCTTTACTGTGAATGGGTGGGTTCAGTCATACGGATCCCGTTGTGTCAAGCCACCTATTATCTACGGTGATGTGAGCCGTCCCAAGGCCATGACTGTTTTCTGGTCTTCAATGGCTCAGAATATGACCAAAAGGCCTATGAAAGGAATGCTTACAGGCCCCGTTACAATTGTCAACTGGTCATTTATCAGAAACGACCAGCAAAGGTGAATAAATGGAAAAGTAGGCATATAATGCAGAATGTTATCCTATTCTTTACCCGGTACCCGTGTTTTTCAGGAGCGAAACGTCCTACCAGATAGCGTTGGCCATTAAAGACGAGGTCGAGGATCTCGAGAAGGCTGGCATTACTATTATCCAGATCGATGAAGCTGCTTTAAGAGAGGGTTTACCTCTTAGGAAATCTGAGCAGTCTTTCTATATAGAATGGGCTGTTCACTCCTTCAGGATTACAAACTGTGGGGTCAAAGACACTACTCAGGTTTCTAATTCCTGTCCTCCTTTCATTATCTGACATAAACTGCGTGATTTCTTAAGCCTTCACCATTTTATATACCATTGTTCTTTCTAGATGGTTTGTCAGTGACTTATAAGCCGTCGCTGCTCTGGGTTCGGCTGTAAATGTCGGATCTAGGTACTATATGAAAAATAAGAGCCGAACATAGAAATAAATTTAATGTACATAGAGGAAATGCTTGGATCCGTTCTGAACATATGATAATGCAAATATATGCTACAGATTCACACCATATGTGCTACTCAAATGTCAACGACATTATTCACTCGATCATAGACATGGGTGCGGGATGTGATCACTATCGAAAACTCGAGATCGGATGAAAAGCTTCTCTTGGTGTTCCACGAGGGTGTCAAATACGGAGCTGGAATTGGTCCTGGTGTATATGACATTCACTCTCCGAGGATCCCATAGACCGAAGAAGTTGCGGACCGTATTAAGAAGATACTTGCGGTGCTTGAGAGGAAGTTTGTGTGGGTGAATCCAGACTGTGGTCTGAAGACACGCGAATACTCCGAAGTCCAGCCAGCTCTTACTAACATGGTTGATGCTGCCAAGCTCATTCGTACCGAGTTGGCATGCGCTAAGTGAGTCTATTGCCGCTGAGGAATTAACTTTGATTCAGTCGATTAATTCGATTAAATCCTAATAATAAACAACCGTAGTTTGAACAGTACGGTTATTGAAGAAAAAACACTGACAAACCAATAAAAAGTAGTAAAAGGAACTGAAAAACCGAACCCTTGTTTTTCAATGAACTTTTAAACATTTTAAAGAAAAATATCCATTTTTGTGGATGGAATTAGAAGTTTGACGATAGGGACAATAATGCTAGTGCTCCTGCTACGTTTCCAACTTTTCATCTGATGCCTACCGAAATTCCACATTAATGGGTGAATATATTCTGAGCACAATACACTACGCCAACTCTAGAAACTCCTGCTCCTTTATTAATTAGCTATGGAGGTCTCAAATAAGATATCAACAATCTGTGTAGTTTGATGAATTCATATATCAAGTTTAAATTTCTAGACATTGTATCTCGTTTCATAAATATATATATTTCTAGGCATTATATCTCATTTTACAAATGAATGACCATATAATTATCAAATATTCGAAGTATGTAACTCGACACTTTTTTTTCCTATCGAACACACGCTCTCTTTGTTCAGTCGGTCGTCACCCTATCTTGTTGCCATTGTCTAGTTCCCCAGCCGTCGGCCATTTTTTCAAACTTGAAAATAATAAAATTTTGATCTTGATTTCAACTCTATTTCAGTTCCAGGGAGCTTCTCCATAAAAGAACTCTTTGAATAGTAAACAACTCGTGTTTACCGAATCTTAAATGAATCGTCGTCTAGATATATAGTCTCCCAACCTCTCAAGTCTGTAGTGATTTCATTTCTCAATTTTCCTCGAGACATTGTAAACCGTGATGCAAAATACATTAGAATCTTTCAGGTTGTTCCAGGTTCCCGCTCCAAGAACTCGAATGAAAACAGCATAAAAATACTAACGCTAAAACAGCACTACTGAACAAAAAACAGAGCAAACAAACAGAATACTAAGGTCCGGTCCACAAAATAATGTAAACGTAAAACAAATAACCATCCAACAAACGCCAATAACATAAAAAGAAAAAAATACATTGACGTCCTATTCATAAATGGAAATCTTAGCAAACACAATTGCCCTGTTCCCATTTTCTCCCCATTGTTTGGATCCTGGTGAGAGGCCCTTTACTTGGCCATCATCACTTTGACAAACTCCTCATAGTTGATCTGTCCATCACCATCAACATCGGCTTCACGGATCATCTCGTCAACTTCCTCATCTGTAAGCTTTTCACCAAGGTTTGTCATGACATGGCGAAGCTCGGCAGCAGATATAAAACCATTCTGATCCTTGTCAAACACCCTGAATGCCTCTTTAAGCTCCTCCTCTGAGTCGGTATCTTTCATCTTCCTAGCCATCAGGTTAAGGAATTCAGGAAAATCGATGGTCCCGTTTCCATCAGCATCAACTTCATTGATCATATCTTGGAGTTCCGCCTCAGTGGGGTTCTGACCAAGTGATCGCATCACAGTCCCCAACTCCTTGGTAGTAATGCAACCTGCAGCAATGATAAAATAAGACTACAATATTGGTTATCAAACAATCAACATGACTAAACACGCCAAAAACCAGCAAAGCATTATTGTAAAGCCTAAAGGGGAGAGAGTAAAAGAGGCACAGTGATACTTCAAGTTTAAATAGATAGTTTACGGCTTTCAAGATTTTTCTAATGCAATAAAATTTCGCCCATCATACATCATGATGACAAACAGTTAACCAAACAAGAACTATGGAGGATACGGAACATATTTCCAATGTTCCAAGAATACAGAAAATATGTACGCTAACTAACTACTTGTTCTAACAATCAAATACATCAAAAAGTTTGCTCATGGATCAGCTAAGAACATGTAATTGCAGAAAAACAATAGTGCATGTCTACAGATCATAAACTAATTCGATAACCTTCAAAGCAATGATCACAAACAAAATAATTTACTGTTTAGGATAACATATCACAATATTAATTGATTGAATCATCCATAGAAGGTCTTGAATTCTCATGACTTGCCAAAGCCATCCACATTGTGAATTTGTGATCCTAGATTCATAACAATCAAGTATACTAAGTACAACCATAATAGCTAATTTGCAGGGTGAAACAGTGCATCAATGCTTTGCAGCAACAAGCATGTAAACTAATAATAATATAATATTTCATTATAAGTTCAAAATGCGGAATCAATAAAAGGGAATCAAATCCAAAATCCAAGGAAGCTTTGCTAATCAGATTAAAAAACTTACACAAAGGGAATGAAACATTTAATCATGATTAAATAACAATTAAATCCAAACCAATAAATCCCAAGCATAAATTACGCAATACTCACCACATAAAAAGCCAATCTAGCCAGGTTATGTTTGCATCTAAAAGATCTAACACTAACAAGTCATACAATAAATTCAAAGAGAAGACCGAGAATAGTCAACAGTAATGAAAATGAAGAAAAAAATACCATAAAAATACGATCCAAATCCATCAAAATCAGAGAAATGAAATAGAAATTGACGATCAAGGTCGATAATGAATTCATAAATAGGAACCTAGATCCATCATTTCATTAAAATAACAAAAGAAAACGATTGTAAAATTAATGAAATTAAGAACCAGAAACAAAAACGACGCTAGGACATACAAAGCCGAGCTAATCGAATGAAGAAAATTATTAAACCGTGAGCAATAATTACAACATAAAAAATTAGAAGAAAAAAAAAGAGAGATGAGAGAAAGGACCATCTCCGTCCTTGTCGAACAGGCTAAAGGCCTCCTTGAATTCAGAGATCTGATCGTCGGTAAGCTGATCGGCCATTTTCTTATTCTCTTGAGCTTGTTAATTTTTTTTTCTCGGGAAGATCTGTTTGGATTGAGAGAAAGTAGCGGAGAAAAATGATGAGAATGTGGAAAATATAGAAGGGAATGCCAGTGCAATATATAGGGCCCTTAGTTGGGCCCAACACAAGTTAAGGCATCTGATTTTCTCTCCTCCTCGAGCATTTTGCTTGCCTTTTTTTTTAAATTAAAAAATATTATTAATAAAGAATTGTATTTTTCTTCTTTGAATACTTTTTCTTTTGCCCCCTCTCCTGTTAAAGAGTTCATGCATCTTCTCAACATCCAATGAAATTAATTTAGGGTTAATCCTACAAGAAGTCCTCGAACTGTTGAGAAAGATTATATTTAGTTTAAGTAGATTCTAAAATTATTTGATTTGTTGTAGATTAATGAACAACTTTAAAAGTTAAATCCTTATTTAAACATTTGACCATTAAAATAAAAATATATTTTAAAAATAAAAATCATAAAATATATGGATAAAATACATTATTAATCACTAATCTGTTATCTTTTTTTTTTAATTTTAATTATCAAATTATTTTTAAGAAACGTCACTAATGTTATTTTCTTCTTATTATTTTAGTTTAAAATCTCTGTCTCGACTATAATACTCAAGCAACATATATTTTATGAGGTTTTATTTAGCTCATAAGATGATATCATGTATCACCATAGTATTAATCAAATAAAATTATAAAAAAATAACATGTAGATTATTGACGAGGAGAAAAAATAATGTGATAAATCTAAAAAATTAATAATATAATATCAATAATATTATTAATTTTTTATTGGTCCTAATCAAAATGAAAAAGTTAATCAAAATAAAAAAATAATAAATCAGTGATTAATAATGTAATTTACCCTTCAATATAATACACTTATAATTATTTAAATCATATTGTTTCGAAAATATTAAAAACTCAAATCTGACCTATTTCGGTTCCAATTTAATAACTCTAATAAATCGAAATTAAATATTAAGTTTTGAGATATTATTTTTATGATTAGAATTTAATAAAAAAATCAAATATTGTTTATAACAAATAAAATAAAATTGATAGGAGGACGGTAATAAAAGAAGTATAGTTATTTCAACATCAGAATATTTTTATTAAAATGAAAACAATCTTAAGTTTTTTTTTTAGAGATTTTGATTCTCTCAATTTTAATTATGAAATTCTGTTATAACACCTAAAATGATATTTATTAATACCTGAAAATTATTTCATAATTAAAATTGAAAAATATTAATATTCTAAATAATTTTTAATTTTTTTTGAATATAAATGAAAATGTAGTGATAGCGTGTGCATTCTGCGTCTGCATTGTTGTAGGACGCGTAGCAGCCTAAGGATGTGGCCCTACTAAAACGTGTGGGCCCAAAGGTGGAAGAAAAAGAAGCAGTGTTTGGATCTAAGATCAATGACGGAATTTGGTGGTGATAAAGTTTTGAGACAACTTAAAATAATAAAAATTAAAATTTTCAAAATTTTTGAAGGCTTAGTTTAATTTAAAAAAAATTATGGTATGATTAAAATTTTTAAAATCTTGAGAGGTTTAATGAGAATTTTTAAAAATTATGAGAGGGATTTAATTAAAAATATTTAAAAAAATTTAAAGTTCGGGATGTCAATTTTTTTTAAAATTTTAAGGACCTAAATTATTATTTTTTAGATTTAGGGGTCATGGCCCTAGAAATCCAGCTTGTATTCCCCCGCTGTCTAATATCTTTAGGAGTAATTATCATCCTTTTAATCATTTATATCATTTGTACAAATAATTTAAAGTGTTATACAAACGCATATAATTATTGTATTTAAATCTCAATTAAAAATAAATATGTAATTAAATATTTTTGAAAGAGTAATTTAAGATATTATAAAATGCAATTCAATGTTTAATATATTAATATAATAACAAAAATAGAATCTTATAACTAAGAAATAAATAGTTTGAAATGATAAAATATTGTTAATTCATAAGTTTGAATCATTTAAAATGTACAATTTTAAAATGAAGATAAAGTGTGTGAGAACGGGATCATCGATGGCCGGAAACATATCGTTGACTGATCGGAGGTGATTAAGCTAACGTTAAACTACTTAAGTTTTGTTATTTATAAAACAGAGATGAAATAATAAAAAACTAAATGTTTAGCATCTAAACTATTATTTGTATTTTCTTTTGGTACCTAAACTTTATTATTTTTTAAAATTATACATAAGGCTTAATTTTAGTTTCAATTTGGTATCTCGTCGTTAAAAAATTAACAGAACTACTGACATGATATTTTTTTAATATTTTTTCCAATAATGATGTTTCATTATCTTATGGTAACACGTCAGTTTCACTCTTAAGGTTTTAACGATGGGTGCCAAATGTTAAATATGATTTTTGGAAAAGTTGATTTATGAGCAAGAGCACTCATTGAGCTGAAATTACTAGAACATAATAAGTTGGTTCATAAATTGATAACATTCTTCATTTAAACATATGTAATTTTCTGTAGTGTATGAAAAAGAAATTTTCTACAACCTTTTCTTCTTCTTCTTCTTAATCAATATATCAACAACTTTTGTTCTTAAATAATTGACCAACTATGCATGTCGACTGCTTTAACATTGTATTGAAATCTTTCTTCTTTTTTTTTTATCATTATCGTTGCATTTATCTTTCCTTAAATATTTGTCCAGATATATATATATATTTTCCAATCTGGGTTAAATACAATGCAATATCTATTCGAATATAACTCTCAACCATTTAACACTGAATGCTCACAACCCTAGTACGGAGGTCGTTTGGTTTGTGCCCCAGTTATATATGTATATCTACTCTTTCGGTAGAATATTGAAACAATTTTATGAGAAGAATGTTTTTTTATGATTATTGTTTTTGGTGTTCTTAAGCTCAACCTTAGAATAAAATGAATGATGGACTAAAATGAGAAAGATAACTCTTTGAGAAGGAATAAAATAGAGAAAGAGTGACAAAGAAATGCTGAAGAAGGACAATATGAAATCAGTATGTCCTTTGTCCCTCTTTGATTCATGTTCAATAAAATGCACATAAATGAGTTACAACACATATCTTGCATAAATGAATAAAACACCCACAAAGTCCTCGAACTTTTAAGTTCTCAATAAAAGCCACATTTTTTTTAATCTTACTTTGGACTCAAATCCTAATCTATCGAGTCCAATGTAGGTTCACCTAACCCAATTAAGGCACATCTAGGTTTTACATAATCTAGGTCATAAGAGTATTCACACTAAATTTTTAGATCGTTACTTATCGATGAAATTTTAATAATTTATATTTTTAAATTAATATATGTGACAATTTTCAAATACATATACTAGAATCAAATACTTAAGACTAAGATGAAGAACCGAATGAATGGATCTAAAATCAAGTTTTTTACACATTGATCGAGTCAACTCGATCGTTATCCTCTCCAAATCTCTTGTACAAACTTTTAGAAAGTCATTTGTTAAAATGACAATCATATCACTGTTGCATTCGCTCAATCCGATAGAAAGAAATATTATTATAATTATCTTTTAAAAAAATGGTTGTCCCTTTTTCCAATATATATATGGGGTAAGGGGGAGGTAAGATAGTAGGCTGCCCCCAATACCAGATTGAGAGCAGCTTCCGTAAGAGACCTCCGAATTATGAAATGCCCTCCATGGGACTCGATCCCACGACCTCAAGGTTAAGAACCTTGTACTTCCCTAAAACTAAAACGATTCGATCCGACGTTATACTCTGAAACATTTGAGTACTTGACCCAACGCAAATTCAAAATTTTCATAAACATCGATCTAATAAAATCGAATTAAATCAGAACTTATCAAAATCGGATCTCATGCTGTTCCTACGTTTGTGAAGTATAAATTAGGCCACGTTTTCAAGCTTTTATCGTTGGACTCAAACGGCAGAATAAAAAGAGAAGTTCTCCACAGCTTATTGTGCATGAAGTAATGTGTTAACCCAAATACAACTTATTACAACGCAACACGCATCAACCATGGCTAGGTCCGCACATGTGGTGAGGAAGAGTACATGTGAGAGAAGGAATCCCAAGGCTTTATTGATTTGGTTTAGTTGATTACTACAGCTGGTTATATGTAGGGTAATAGAAGATAGAAACAATGTTTCATTTTTTTCTTTTTTTTAATTAATCATTTATATATGATCTATCAACCGACTAATTCAGATCGGATATTACAGAGGTGAGAGTGACACTCCCAACTCAGTTTGCTTCATTCGCAAACATCAGGATTCAAACTCCTGGTATTGCTTAAGAAATCTAGTGCTTCATCCAAATAGACCAACTCGTTGTTGATAATGTTATATTTTTTTTCTTCTAATTCTCTCTTTTAGTCTTCTCTTTTAATTTTTCTCTTTTCTTAAATATCGTTGTAATTCTCCTTTCTTCAATGAACATCCAACTTAAATTTTTTCAATTTATGTCATTGAGCAATTAAGTGCAGGACATAATATTGATATCAATAAAGTAAGGTACGTGATTTGAATTTTGACATTTATAAATAATACAAATTGAGTTGAAAGGATTACCTTTATCGTTGTAATACCTAATATGAATTAACGAATTAATAAAATATTAGATAAAGTATTATAACTATAATAAAATAAATAATTATAATAATTCTAGGTCACTTCTTAATAATTGGACGGTTCAAAGATATATTTAAAAAAAATAATATTTTAAATATATTATTTTAATAAATAACTATAATAAAATAACTAAGATTTTTAAATTAAATATTTCTTTCCTAAAATAATAATTCTAGGTCATTTCTTAATAATATTTATTATTTTATATATTAATGCCGTTAATTATTAAAAAGTGATATCATTAATAATAAAAAAATGTTTTCAAATATTTCATAATCAATGTTAAGAGTGAAAAGAATTAATAAATAGTATTTCGGATAAAGTATACAAATGGTATCCGATTATGGTTATTGTTTTATTAAGTCCCATAATTATTAAAAATTACAAAATGATCCTCAAACTATAGAGTGTTGATTTGTTGAGTCTCTCGACTATTAAAAGTTATAAAATGGTCACTCGACTATTTATTATGTTCTAAAATCGTCATTTTTAATTAAAAAATTGGCGATCGTCTGAGTTGGATGTTAGCATGATCACTTAAATATGATAGTTATTTGAGATTTTAGGATAATATTTTATCATATCATAGTCAGTAGGTTAACGTTTAACTTAGAATGTCGTCAATTTTATAACTAAAAATGATGAGTTTGGAACATAATAAATAGTCGAGTGAATATTTTGTAACTTCTAATAGTCAATGGACTCAACAAAGCAATATTCTATAGTTGAAAGACCATTTTATAACTTTTAATAATCGATAGACTTAATTAAGCAATATCCTAAATAGGGGGACTATTTGTGTACTTTATCCTAAAATTTAAATGGTGAAAATTTAAATTTAAAATTTTGTTATAACTTTTGTTTGTAACTATAATTTTATTTAGTTTGATTAAAAAATTTGTGGTGCGACTTATTTAAAAATATTTTTTTAAGAGAAAAAGAGAGAATAAATCTAATTATAAATACAGGAATCTCGGGCAAAAGTTTTGGGATAATGTATCTCACTTTTTTAATTACTCATATAATGCACCCTGGGAATTATTTCCCAGGATAGGCCATTTTCTACAGTGAACTATGAAGACACATAGCAATCTCTGTGCCACCCTTGTAGACGTCAAGATTTCCAGGTGTCTTTGAGCCAAAACCCGGGGATGAAGACCTGGGGATTACTAGGCCTTCAAGCCACACCCCTGCAACAAAGCTGCTTCGGTGAAGGATGCTCTATGCACGTGAAGCCTAATAAGGGTAAAATCAAATCTCTGTGCAGCAACTCAACAAAGGTTGCTCCATGCACGTGCAGCATGCGGAGGGTGAAATCAAATCCATGAGCAGCAACTCAGCAAAGCATGCTGACTTTGCATATGTAGCATATGTAGGGAAAATTGAGCAACAAATTCTTCGGGGTTGTCTATTTATAATGAAAAATTATAGAGAATGAGTTAAGTGTTATTTTTCAATCTAAAAGGCATATAAATATGATGTTTAAAAGAGACATCACATTTATATAAATGAAGAAGAATATAGAAAGAAAAATACAAGTTACAATTGATGGGTTGAGGTATAGGTTTATGATATGTCTCAATCCAGTCACATGTATTGCAGTTCCACTTGAAGATGATGATGATATTAGAACTATGATTAAAATACATGACTCAACAAACATTTCAGTTATTGAGTTATTTGTTGAGGTGCATAAGATATTTGATGTTTCTAGTTCGTCAAGAAATGTGGTTGGAATTTCATCTCAAATGACTTTCGGAAGTGAGTTTGAGTGTCCGACATATAAGTCGATAAATAATTTTTATGGCGATGTTGGGAAATACAAATGAAGTCGATGGGACATTGACATCCACAGAGTATGGAGCAAGAAACATACATATTTCGGAATCGACTGTTGATATTGACGCTAAAAATCGTTAGGGAGAAACACATGATGATTCCAACGATGATGAAGAAACTGAAGAACCTAATTTGGTTAATGATGACACTATTTTCGATGGTGTTGAAGTTGATTTGGCGAATGATGAACATCCGACATCGTGTCAACCTACTCCTCACATGTGCGATATAGATTATGATGCGATGAAGGCACCTGAATTCCCAGATATGCCACATTTGGCTTCAGGCTACGTAACTGAATCATCCAAAAACTCGGGTAAATTATCTATTGGAAAGCAATTTAGAGGAAAAATGAAGCTACATTAACGATTAAAGAGTATGACATAAAAGGCCATGTAGATTACAAGGTTGCAAAGTCCAACCAAAAAACTTTATATGCAAAGTGTGTTTAATATGACTCCGAGTGTAAGTGGCTGATCAAAACGTTTAGGACACCCTTCTCATAACGTATGACGTTTATAGTAGGGTGGATTTATTACATCACAAGTGAGAACATTTTGTAGGGACGATGGAGACAGAAAGAATCACGGTCTTGTAAGGAACATACTAGACTAGTTTAGTAATTCCATCAGCAAGCATATTTGTTTCTCGGGGCACACAAATGATATTTGTCATCCAATAATGCTAATGTACCTGATGAGTGGATCACACCAGAGCATGGGAACTCTTTCAACCAATATTCTTGTGGAAATGAATAGCGTCGAATTTGTCAAATAAAAATAATTTTTAATTCTCAAATAAATAAATAAATAAAGTAATATAAAAATTAGGATCGATCCACAAGAGTTAAGGAAATTTGATAATGTTGTTTCTCGATTTGAATCAACTATAAGAAACTGAATTGGGGATTTAAAATTAATGAAAATAAATTAATAAAATAAATAAATAAATCTTGAATAGAAATATAAAAATGAGAAAATAAATAAAGTAGATAAAGTATAAAAATTCAATAAAGATAATATAACATCATGTTTTGCTTAGTCTAAATTTTGATCGATTATCGAAATAAAATTTTCCCTTCGTGATGTATATATGTTACAGTCAATAGGGCCCAATACCTGTAGCTAACTCTTATCTTCGGTTAATCAAAATTTTCAAGTCTATCTCTGAAATCCGATCTTTGTTAGCCTAACCACATCTATCGCCGTTAGAGACAAAATAACTTTAAATTTTGCAAAAGTCCGACTCGAGTTATAGTGTCTCACCGAGAATCAAACTCGAACTTGACTTCCCTTAACAGATCGTCGTTAACTTTGTCACAGAAAGCTGAATTGTGACCAACCGATCCAACTTCCAAACTTAAAGCAAAAACAGTCTTCAAATCAATGTGCAACTTTTGAGTTGAAGAAGTAATAACTTTTAAAAGATTGATTGATTGTCACTCGTAGTTTCTAAAGAATCAAGAATACGATCTGAAGGTATGAAGATCAAAATTCAATTCTCATGAATAGAATTGAGTTTTACAAAAACATTTGGCTAAGTAGAAGTTTAGCCAAGCATGGATTGGATAATGCTTAGCATTGTAAAAAGAAAATAATGAAAGAAGATAAAGAAATATAGAGATGAAAGAAAAGTAGAACTTCAATAAATAACTAAGGAAAATAAATTCCAATATGAGTTTCAACTGTTGAACCTAAAGGGTATTTATAACTCGAGAGTTATGAGTAAATAAAATAATTAATTCCTAAAATAATCAAACTAAAAATCCTAATAAGAGTTATAATAAAATAATTTATTCTTAAATAAAATAATAATGGAATAATCAAACTAAAAATCCTAAATTAAAAATGTTTATCACAAAAAAATATGTAAGTCTTCTGGTTGAATTATTCTTCATCTTCTAGATAACCTTGTTCTGAGTAAATTCCAAATTAAATATTCAAGGAAGTTAGGTTAATTAATTCAATGAAGCTTATGTCCAAAATAAACTCAAAATAAAGATAAATCGGTAATATTCAAGCGATAAATGAGAGGTAAATAATAATAAAAATGTGTAATATTAAACTCTCATCAAATCCCCCCTCACTTATTCAATGCTTGTTGTTAAGCATACATCAATTCTAATTTCCATCATTCACCAAAGATTAACTCGAAAGTTTATGTAAAATTCCAAGTACATACATGGATTGAAGAAGTTTGACAAGATAATAAAAAAAAGTGACAAGATAATCCAATAAACAATTAACCAAATGAACAAGAGATAGATATGCAGAGCTTTTGTTATTTGCTTGTGAGATAAAATCAAACCAAGATTAGTTTCCTCGTGATAAGAGATTGGCAGAGTGTGAGTTTTATTTTCCTCTCATTTTGTATCACTCACTCTTTTTTTTTCAAGCGTTTATTTTTCCTCTAATTTTTTTTATTTTTTTTTCAATTTTTATTTTTTTATGAAATTTCTTCCTTTCTGCACTTCTCTATATTTTTTTAACTCTGTAGTCTCGACTCGTCATCGAATATTTAAATTGGAAATGAGATGATAACCTAAGTACCTCACTCCGGTTCTCCAATACGATTACATTCAAACGGTTTACCACTCACAATCTTCTCACAAAGTTACAAACCTGGAGTTAACATCAATCACTAGCAAAACAAGCACAAACTCATATTTAAGTAATACTAACAATTATACCACAAGGTTAATTGCATCAACTCAAATAAATTATTCATGCAAAATAAGGTCAACTCAAGCTTGAAAACAATAGATCATGACAAAACTAACAAGTTAACCAAGACAATCAATAGTCATAAGAATCGAGATATACCATTAAACCAACATGAAAAAATAAGGTGAAATTCTCACTCTACCCTCTCACTTAAAGAGTATTGTCCCAATACGAAATAAATAAATGAAAAATGATAGAAATACTCCCCATGTCTAGCATCGATGGGTTGTCCAGTGGTATAGGAACATTAACCTTTATTCGAATTAACGTCACTCCATAATTTTGATCTCGATCAGAAAATACCTAGTGTACATAAAAATATAAAGAAAAATAAATAACCAAAAAATAAAAAAGTAAATAAAATAAAATAAAAGAATAATAAAATGGGTTGCCTCCCATTAGAGCATTTTTGTTTAACATCGTTAGCTCCATGACCTGATTTAGACTACAGGTTCCACAAAAGACACTTCCTCCACTTCATATCCTTTTTCCAACTAAGAAATTCGTTATGAGAAATTCTACGATCATAGAATTTTTCCTCCTATCATTCTCATAGGCTTTTCTTTGGATCATTTTCATCTTTGGAATTTTATCCAAAATAGATAAATTATCTCCTTCACCTAAAATGTGTTTTTCAAATGTTCTGAAATTGATTTTAATTCTAACTTTAGTGCCTGCAAAATAAATGGAAAAAATGTAGATTGAGTAGGCATCAAATTTAAATGTTTATTTAGCTCTTTATCAAACGATCATGAGTCCAGATTAAAAGCGACATCAACTTTTATTGCCTTATCAGTTTCAGTCTTAGAATTCCTGTACAACTCATCAAAAAATATTATGTTAAGAAGGTTCGATTATATTGACAAAGCTAACATTAGCCACAGATTTAGGATGCTTAATCGCCTTATAAATGTCAAATTTCACCACTTCACTGTCAAACTCCATGGTGAGAGTGTCTCTTCTAACATCAATTTTAGTGTTAGTCATGCTTAGGAATAGTCTTCCGAGTAGAATTTCATAAGAGTTATTGGAATGATCATCTTCCATATCAATTACGTAAAATCTGTTGGAAAAAATAAATCGTTTACCTTTACCAACACTTTTCAAGCACTCATTCAGGATACATCACAGATCTATCAATGAGATGGATTGTTATACCTGTTTCCTTCAAAGGTTCATCACTAAGTAAGTTATCGAAAGAGGCATAACATTTATTAAAGACCCAAATCACGCATAGCTCATTTTATACCTACCTTACCATTTTACAAGGAATAGCAAACATACCTTGATCCTTGTACTTAGTTGGAATTTTACGTTGAAAGACAACATAAATAATTTCACCTAAGTTAACCTTTTCATTCCTAGTAAGCTTTCTTTTATTTGTGCAAAAATCCTTAAAAAATCTAGCATACCGTGAAACCTTTTTGATAACATCAATGATGGGTATATTCATCTTGAACTTCTGAAATACATCAAGTATTTCCTTTTCCTCAGCTTCTTTATCACATTTAACTAGTCTCGATAGAAAAAAAAAGATGGAACGACATAGGGAGAAGGCATAGAAGATGACGTAGTAGCTTTTGACTATTTCTTCTTCTCTTGGGTCTTTATGCCAATTGCTTTTTGTGGCTCAGTTTCAACGATGGTGCCACTTTGAAGGGTAATGGCACTGACGTTTTGCATTGGATATGGCTCAGTTTGAGAAGGTAATTTCCTTGGTGATTCCAATCGTTCACAGCTTAAGCTAGTTGACTCATTTGCTTGTCGAGCTCTTGAAAATGTGTTTCATTCCTAACTTGACATTTCTCCTGGGATATCGTCAAACATTCAACAAGCGACTCTAAGGATGATTTTTGCGATTGATATTGTTGAGGTGGAGATGGTATCGGTTGATATGCTTGATTGGATCTCAGATCCTGCCCATAATTAAAATTCGGATAATCTCTTCACCTCGAATTATAGGTATTGGCATTAGGATTATAGGATCTTTGAGGAGGTCCCGAAAAATTTCTTACTACATCCGCATGAGCCATAGTATCTTCTTGAAGCATCAAACAATTATCTGTGGGGTGATCCGACATCGTGCAGATTTCACATAGCATTGTTGGTCCTATTTTAACTATAATGAGAGAATGAACCACATTAGTTAATTTATCAATTTTATCCTTTAGAGAATGAGTATTTATCTCGTGAACCCATAGTGAGAGTTCATTGGATGGGCGAAACAGTTGAGAGTTGGTAGCTATAGTAGAAATCAGATTTCTAACCGCGACGGGAGTCATGTTGACGAGAGCTCCTCTACTTTCTGCGTCAATCATATGCATCTCCATAGATAGTAAGCCTTCATAGAAGTACTGGAGAAGCGTTTTTTCGGTTAATATGTGTTACGGGAAGCTGGCGTAGAGCTTCTTGAATTGTTTTAAATAATCATATAGTGACTTGTTATATTGTTGAGAAACTCCTAAGATGCTTCTCCTTAATTCACTTACTTTTGCTGTAGGAAAGAACTTGTCAAGAAAAAGTCGAGTCATATCAGTCCACATAGTAACATAATTTGGTGGTAAATAAAAATAACCAATCCTTAGTCAAATCGGCTAAAGAAAATGGGAAAGCGTGAAGTTTAATATGATCCTCATATACTCCTTGTGGTTTTATGCTGGAGAGCAAGCCATGTGAAATTCGGTGAGATGCTTATGTAGATTTTCACTTGGTAATCCATGGAAGGTAGGTAGAAGATAAATTAACCCCGTCTTGAGCTCAAATGGTATTTCTCCATGAGGGAATGCAATGCATAACAATATTGGTTCGGAAGGTGTCGTAGCCAATTCTCGGATTGTCTATTGATCTATTGAAATTGGTTCTTTGAAGTCTTTTTCGGTGTCAAAGAAGGTTTTTACGTCAAAGGGTATCTCAAGATTAAGTTCAGACTGTTGTGATTGTTGTCGCCTTTCTTGTAGTGTCCGCGTGCATATTCTTTGGGATAGTGCTTCGATTTCAGGTACCCAGTCTGCTACTTCGCTTGGACTTTTCCCGGTCATAAATCAAAACAAGAAACAATATTAGTAAATTTGTCAAAGTACCCAGTAAAGACGCCAATTTGACAAGTGTTGAATTTACCAAATAAAAATAATTCTTAATTCTCAAATAAATAAATAAATAAAGTAGTATAGAGAAGTAGGATCAGTCCACATGGACTAAGGAAGTTTGCTAATGTTTTTTCACGGATTGAATCAACTAAAAAAAACTAAAATGGGGATTTAAAATTAATGAAAATAAATAAATAAATATTGAATAAAAATATAATAATGAGAAAATAAATAAAGTATAAGAATTCAATAAAGATGATATAGTCTCAGATTTTGCTTAGTCTCAATTTCAATTGATCGTCGAAATAAATTTTTCCCTTCGTAATGTATGTCGGTTACAATCAATAGAGCACAACCCCTACAGTTAAATCTTCTATTTGCTTAATCAAAATTTTGTAAGTCTATATTCGAATCCAATCTTTGTTAGTCTAGCCACGTCTATCGTCATTAGATCCAAAATAACTTTAAATTTTGGAAAAGCCCGATTCGAGTTATAGCGTCTCACCGAGAATCAAACTCGATCTTGATTTCCCTTAACGAATGATCGCTAAGTTTGTTCACATGAAGCCGAATTTCGACCAATCGATCCCATTTACAAACTTCAACCAAAACAGTCTTCAAATCAACCTGAACCTTTTGAGTTAAAGATATAATAACTTTTAAAAAAAATGATCAATTGCCACTCACAGTTTCCAGAGAATCAAGAATACGATATGAAGGTATGAAAATCAAGATTCAATTCTCACGAATAGAATAGAATTTTGCAAAAACCTTTGGCTAAGTAGAAGTTCAGCCAAGCATGAATTGGATCATGCTTAGCATTGTGAAAAGAAAATAATGAAAGAAAATAAAGAAAGATGGAGATGAAAGAAAAGTAGAACTTCAATAAATAACCAAGGAAAATAAATTTCAATATGAGTTTCAATTGTTGAACCAAAGGGGTATTTATAACCCGAGAGTTCTAAGCATATAAAATAACTAATTCCGAAAATAATCAAACTAAAAAATCCTAATAAGAATTCTAATAAAATAATTAATTCTTAAATAAAATAATAATGAAATAATCAAACTAAAAATCCTAATTTAAAAAGGTTTATCCAAAAATAAATAAATATTTAAGTCTTCTGGTTGAATTATTCTTCATCTTTTGGATAACTTTGTCCAATGTAAATTCCAAATTAAATATCCGAGGAAGTTATGTTTGTCTTCTATAAGATGTTGAATAGATTGTCGAAATCAACTAGTTTTTAGGCTAATTAATCCAATGTAGCTTCTATCCAAAATAAACTCAAAATAAAAATAAATCAATAATATCCAAACGATAAATGAGAGGTAAATAATAATAAAATATGTAACATTAAACTCTCATAAAAAAACCCATAACCCAGTTGCCAACAGAATCACGGATAACACAACCAATAGTAGCAGAACTCGAAACAGTGAAGACGACACCATCTACATTGAAGCAACACCAACCAATGGGAGGGTTTTGTCATTAGAAAGTCGCAGTTTGTTTCTCACGCACATGGCCAGTAAATTGATTACTACCATAAAGAAAACTTCGACCACGCGATACTATGATTGAGAACCAAGTGATAAAGGTGACAAGAAGTTGTAAAAACTTGATCGTTTCAATTTTTTCATATCTGCCAAGTGAAAGAAGAGAAAAGGAAGCACCAAGGAACATCAAACTCCCTCACAATAATGACATCCAGAACATTTGATCTAAGCCATGTTTCAATGTCATTTGAAAAAAACTCAGTCATGCGCGTTGGGGGGGACAACGTGATTCCAAAGCGAACGAGCATGGGGACAGACTCGAAGAACATGCATAGTAGATTCTTGAAGATCGTTACATCTACTACATGATGGATCGCCAGTAAAAGAGCGTTTAGCTCTCTCACAATTTATCATGAGTTTTTGTCGAAAAGTAATCCAATGGAAGAGACATATGCGTTAAGGAACTTGAAGATGCCAGAAGTATTGTCAAACTGGAAAACAAACATCCCAACTTGGTTCAACAAGGGAACAATAAGCCGAGTTGATACTAAATTAATGCTTCAGACCCATCTCCACATGCAAGAATCGTCCATATCAGAGCTGATGGGAGGTCAGATAACAATGATATGAGGGAGAGCATCACATGTTAGCACAATACCAAGAGCCTCAGTGTGCCATAGACCTTCAGTAAACAGTAGTAATAAAATCGATAATACAAATATGCTGATTAATAATTGAAGGTTGAAGGGTTTGACGTCACAAAAGACCAAGATACGGTACTTATATGTCATCCTAAAATTGCACTGTCAAACTGTTTTCAACCGATCAACCAAAGTTTTGTCGCATATCAACCCACACAGAATTGAGTGCACTCCTCAACGTGGAGCAGTTCACACGTTGGATAGTTAAATGACATAATTCCGTTATTATATTTTTTGTGGATAAGAGTGATCCAAAGGGAACCAAACCGAGTAACCAAAAGCATAATCAATTTTCATAATGAAAGCCACATTCTACTCATAAGTTCTGAAAAAAACCAAGTCTCCCTATCTAATGGTTGGCACAAAGAATCTCATTTAACAAGCGAAACTTTTCGAGCATTAGTAGTTGATTCCCAAATAAAACGTCGGATAATAAATTCGATGTCACTTTAAACTTTTTGGGAAAAAGACGAGTCTGCATGAAATAGATGGGATGGCGGCCAAGACGTATTTCATAAGGGTGATATACTCAGCAAACAAGAGAGAGCGAGTTGACCAACCATTAAGTTTATCCCTCATCTTTTTCAAAATTAAATCATAATATGAATATCGAGTACGTTTATGGATGAATGGAAAACTAAGATACTTCGCCAAAGAATCAACAATTGAAAAATCAAGTGTCCCAATGGAATCTCGCAAAGCATGTAGAACATCGGAACAAGAACAATTGAGATTTTCTTTTACTAGCTTGATGTCCCGATGTCTCACCAAAAACTGTAAGAATATAATTTATTATTTTAGCCTGAGCTTCAATAGCCTGGGCATATAAAATAAGGTCATTTGTAAAAAAGATGTGGGAGACACTTGTGTTATTCCTTGAAAGACGATAGGGAGTCTATGTATTTGGATCAACGGTTCGGGAAATGCAATGCCCAAGCCTCTCCATAGCTAAGACAAATAAGAGGGGAGGGGTCTCCTTGCCGAACCCATCACTCAGGCTTAAAAGCCTAAGGGTATGAGTCATTCTCATTAGGGGTGTGCAAATCCGGGTACCCGGAACTTCCGGGTCGACGATTTCTCGGCCCATGTCCCAACCCGTATGTTACGGGTACCCGATAATCGGGTACTCGGATTTTGCGGATACCCGGGAATCGGGTACCCGATACCCGGTTTTTAATTTTTTATTTTCAAATTATTAATTTAAAAAAATATATACACAAATTTAAATATTCGAAACTTCGAATTACATACTCTAATATCCGAACATAAAATTTAAAAGTTCGAAATACAAAATATAATAATCCATAATATAAATAATTCATTATATTTTATATAATTATATATAAAAAAATAAAAAAAATAAAAACTAACCGGGTACTCGGGTAACCGGGTACCCGGAAAAATTAGATTTTGTGACCCGGGCCCGACCCGGGAAATGTCGGGCCTGGTATTCGACCCGGCCGGGTAATGTTTTTTAGAGAATTACCCGGTTTTTTTAGATCCGGGTCGGCGGGTCAACGGATCGGGTCAACCGGGTCGGGTAATTTTGCACACCCCTAATTCTCATACATACACCACAAGGCTCACATCAAAGGAAGATGAACTATCTCTTCCAATTGATCCACACAACCAAGCCTTGGAAAAGAAGACCAAAACAACAGTAGACTTGAGATGACCTTTTGAATAAGATCTGGGTGTTATTTGGTCAATATGTCTTCTGGAGATACAACCAGTTGTCTCTTAGCTTTCCTACGGTACTTGAAACGCATCAATTCGATGTCAGGAACTCAAGATACATCCATTTAGTGAAGACAGTTGACACACATCGTTTTCGCGTCAAAATAATTCCTTCATCTCAAATAATAAATAAAGGAAATTAAACGTAGTAAAAGAGAAGTATAGTCGATCCCACAAGGACTAAGAAAACTTCCTGATTTATGCTTGTTTAATCTTTGAGCCAATAAGAAAGTTGAATAATGTTTAAGTAAAGGTGTGGATTTGTTGATGAAAGGGGTAAAATAAAATAAAAGTAAGAAAACAAAGAGATTATAAAGAAGGTTAAAAAGAAATAGATTCAATATGGTATAAGTCATCCTTAGGCTTTTGATTTGACTCAATTTCCTCGGATCATTGAAAATAGATTTTACTTCGGGATTCACGTCGGGTTACTTGTCTACAAGGACCAATCCTTGTGACTATGCTTTGTATACCGAATACCCAAGTGCAATCCGTGATATCGTTTTTGGGAAATTGACCTAATCAATAACAATGTTGTAGATAAAAAAATGTATAAGTTCGTAAAAGACCGACTTGAACTATGTTGTTTCAATAATAATTGATTTCGATCTCAGGTTCCTCTTAGAAAACAATTTTGCTAAGTGTGTTCCCAAGAAGTCAAACGTGCTTTCATTAAGTTGATCCTTCCTCCCGCACATTTAACTATTACAACATCCTACCAATGTCAAAGAAACTGAGAGAAATATCCGAAGTTGTTTAAGTGCTTTTCAATTCTCACTTTGGAATTGAGTCATCGCTTTAGCCCTCGTCTTGAAAGAAAATTAGCTAAGTATGACATAAATCATACTTAGCATTAAAAAGAAAACTTTAAATAAAAATATAGAAAAACGAAAGTAAAAGAAAAACAACTTTATAAAACTAAAGATGAAACAAAAGGATTTGAGAGATGAGTGATGATAGATGATAGATGATTTTTTAGGCTTACCCCAATGGGGTATAGTCTCTGAAAAACCCTAAAATTACATTAAAAATCATAAAAGATAATTCTTGAAATTAAATCCTAAAAAATAAAGATAAATCTTGAATTTAAATTCGAATTTGCGGTTGAGTCTTCTGCTTCCACGAAATTGATGACTGGACCTTCTAGAAGATGCTGACTGGATTCCAAGTCAGCGCTTTCACGTCCAGTTTCATGCCCACTAGGTCGCTCATGATTCTGGAAAAATAAAAAAGGGTGCAGAACTTCGTCTTTTAAGCATATTTTCTAGAAGTCATTGTTCTGCACGGAAATCATGAAAAAATGTCCAAATCAATAATAATTATGAACAATCAATGAGTACTTAAACACAAAATATAGCACAAAATAAACATTAGTTAAATTTTCCCTCACTTATCCAATGCTTGTCCTCAAGTATTTCTCAATTAACATGCCAAAATTATAAGTTGTCGTTCTCCAATTTAAATCATACTCTAATCATCCCAATGAACAAAAATCAAAGCAATTAATTGAAACTAAAAAACAATCAAGCAAGTGGCATAACTAGAAAATAAGTTCAAGTAAAACAAGACATTGTAATAACTCACTAATCTCATGATACAGAACTCGATACCCTAATAAAAGATTCAGTCATTCCGCTCAAAGTGTTTAAGGAAAAAGAAATGCTCAAGCCAAAACAAGTTAAAGCATTACCATAAGATTGTAATTAAATTCAATCTCTATTACTTAAAAATGAATATGATGTAAAAGTTAAGAAGCCTTTAAACTTGGTTGTAACGTGACTAAGGTATGGTTAGGATAAAGGCAAAAAATCAGGTTTAAGTTTTAGGACTCAAGTGTGTTGTTTTTTTCTCTGTTGCATTGTGTTTTTCTGTACAGTTCAAACCATAACTGATTTTTCTGCACTGTTCGAACTAAACTGCACTATTTTTCTGCACTGTTCGAACAATGCAATTTTTGCATCTTATTTTTTACCACTGCTTCATTTTTTCTTTTTTTCTTTTTTTGAAGAAACAATCTTATCTTTTCTTCAAAACAGGTGATAAGAGAGGGTAAAAATAAAAATGGTTTCAGTCAAATTTGGCTATCTAAGAGAAAAATAAAGAAAAGGTAGGGTGTTTATTTGGGAAGAGAAAAAGGTTTAATAATAATTCCTCTATCATACTAAAGATATTAAATTCATGCATGTAGTCTCGACAAGCATTACATCACAAGTTCTAGAATGCTAAGACCAGTTTGGCGCACACAAAGAAACAAAGAGCAAGAATGAAAAGGATATGCTCATTAGGCTCAAATCTCACAAGAATAGGTTCAATGTATCAAGTCTAGCATCAATTCAACCAATAAACCAAGGAATATAAAAAATTTCATGAAAAATTCAGTAATTATGCCAACTAACCATCATGCATCCGATGTTCAATTAAAAGCAAGATGAAAAATTCATTGAAAAAATTAAAACAATCAAGTAAACTAAAGAATAGGCAACAAACAATTCCAACATATCAAAATCAAAATAACTCATATTCAACCATCCAATAAGCAAGGTGAAATTCAACATGTTATCCTTCTTCTCACCCTCACTTAATCCGTTTTATCTCAAAACGCAATTCAAATTTAAAGCAAAAGAGAGGGAATATGAATACTCCCCGATCTAGTGACGGTCGCGGCCGCAACGAGATGAGCTCGGGCGAAGGTATGATAGAGTCTTAGCAAGATTGATCTCGATGAAAGCGAAGCGACCTTGTAAACCTTGCATATCCTCTCACAAATATTGTTTGTTTCCGCGTGACTCTTCTCACACCTAGAACAACTTTTCGCCATTCTCTCACTTTTGGTTCGAACAATTCTTGATTCAAGTAGGAATAACAGGGTACCTACAAAATTAAACATTAAAATTAACAATGTTGAAAATAATAAATAAAATTACCAAACAAAGTAAAATTGAAAACAAATTAAACTAGAAATGATTAAATTAAAATATGGGTTACCTCCTATGAGCGTTATTTTAACGTCGTTAGCTCGACAACTTGATTTAGACTATAAGTTCAAAAAGAAATGTTTCCTCCACTTCATACTTTTTTCAATGAAGAAATTTTTTATGAGCAAATCTATGATCATAAAGTTCCTTTATTTGTCCTTGTAGCTTCAAACAATCTTATAAGCATTTCTTCGGATCTTTTTCAACTTGGAAAGCTTAAAATTATCTCCTTCATCCAAAAAGGCTTTCTTCAAATGTCCCAGAAGCGATATTAGTTTAAATTCTGATGCATGCAAAATAGAAAGTAAAAATTTAGTTTTTGTTGGAGTTAAGCGCAAATCTGAATCAACAAATGATATTTTTCAGCTCCCTTGATTTGTTATCTTTCACCTCTAATTCCATGCACAAATCATCATAAAAGTTAGATTCTATAAATTCATCAATAGTAGCTTCAATATAATAAATAAAATTTAAACTCACAATATTATCATATTTTCGCATCATTTTATACACGTCAAATTATATGACCTCACCATCAAACTCCATTATTAATATACCGCTTCTCACATCGATCTTTGTACGTGCGGTACTTAGGAAGGGTCAGCCTAAAAGTACTTTGGAACAGGTATTTGTCCTATCATTTTCCATGTTGATGACATAGAAATAGGTAAAAAGATGAGAACATCGACCTTCACTTAGACATTATCAAGCACTCCCTCCAGGTAGGTAACATAACGATCAACCAACTAGATAGTTACTCTTGTTTACTTCAAAGGTTCGTTAGTAATCATTTTATGAACAAACAGTGGCATAAGGTTAATTAAATCTCCTAAGTCACACATTGCACGTTTAATTAAAACATTTTCTAGTTTACAAGGTATAACGAACATACCTTGATCCTTTATCTTTGGTGGAAGCTTTCGCTGAAATACTATGGAGACATGTTCTCCCAGATTTACTTTCTTGAGACCAATTAATCTTCTCTTTGTGGTATAAAGCTTCTTTAAAAATTGGCAATACCTCAGCACTTGTCTAATTACTTCAAGGAGAGGTATGTTGACTTGTACTTTTTGGAACACTTCTAGGATTTCCTTTTCTTCGGCTCTTTTATCACACCTCATCAATCTCGATGGGAAGGGTGGTGCGATTTCAAGAGAAGAAGGATAAGGAAGTGATGATGAAGATGCACATTGGATGTAGGAAGGTGGCGCTTCCTTCCTCTTTTTGGAATGTGCGACATTCTCTTCTAGGACTTCAGTTGTGATAACGGTTCCACTTCAGAGGGTGATAGCACTAACATTCTCTCTCGGATTTGACTTTGTTTGAGAAGGTAGTCTTCCCTACGACTCTAGTCTCTCCACGGTTTGAGCCAATTGACTGATTTTCTTATCCAACTCTTGAAGATGTGCTTCAGTTCGACTTTGAAATTTTTTTTCTGGGAAGTAACTAATTTCTCTTGGGAAGTAACCAATTTCTCTTGGGAAATTTCCAGCTTCTCCATTATCATCTCTAATAATGTCTTTTGCAATTTTTATTGTGGAAGGTGGCCTCGGATGATATATCAGCTTCTAGTTCTGTGCATAACTGAAGTTCGAATGGTCTCACCATCCTAGATTGTATGTATATCTATACGGGTTGTATGGTCTCTAGGGAGGTCCTGAAAAGCTCCTCACGGTGTTTACTTGTGCATTACCTCCCTCTTGTAACATCGAGCAGTAGTCCGTCGAATGATCCAACATCGTGCATATCCCACATGCTCTTATTACTTCATATTTTCTTGCAATAAGCAAATTAACTACTTCAGATAATTTATTTAATTTATTTTCAATGGAAAATGTACTTATCTCGTGAACCCATCGGCTAGGTTCACTTGAAAATTGTTGAGAGTTAGTTGCCATGGTTGAAATCAACTCTCTCGCTGTTAATAGAGTCATATTGACTAATGCTTCTCCACTGGCGGCATCTATCATTTTCATTTCTAAAGGTAACAGTCCTTCATAAAACTATTGAAGTAGTGTTTGTTCGGTTAATCTATGTTGCGGACAACTTACGCAAAGCTTATTAAATTGCTCTCAATAATCAAAAAGATTTTCTTCATTCTTTTTTCGGATTGAACCTTCGTAACTCACTTGCTTTGGCTGCTGGGAACTATTTGTCAAGAAAAATTCGACTCATGTCATACCATGAATTCACTTGATTTGAAGGTAAATAAAATAAATATTCCTTATCCAAATCAGCTAATGAAAAGGGGAAAGCTCTAAGTTTTATTTGGTCTTCGGAAACTCCTTGTGGTTTCATGCTAGAGCAAACCATGTGGAATTCCGTCAAGTGTTTGTGCGGATTTTCATTGGGAAGACCATGAAAGTTGGAAAGAGATGAATATGTATTGTTTTCAATTGGAACGAAGTTTCACCTTGAGGAAAGGTTATACACAATGACGTTTGAGTGGTAGGAGCTGCAGCTAGCTCCCGGATCGTTTGTTTTGCTTCTTCCACCATCAAGTTTTGTTTTTCATTATTTATCTCGATATGCATGTCAATTTTAGAATCTGTCTCTAGATCTGGATTTGTTTCTAAAATCTACTCTTATTTTTCTTGTCTTTTCCTTTTCTCTTGAAGCGTTTGTGTGTGGATTCTCCAAGCTTGTGCTTCGATCTCTGGGTCAAAATCTATTAATTCTTCCGGGTTCTTCCTGGTTATAAATTGAAAACAAAAGAAATAAATAAATCAATAACTTGCCATTAGTTTCTGACAACGACGCCAATTAGACACGTGTCATTTTTGCGTCAAAATAATTCATTCTTATAAAAAAATAAAGGAAATTAAATGTAATAAAAGAGAATTAAGGGCCGAACCCACAAGGACTAAGGAAACTTCCTGATTTATGCTTGTTTAATCTATGAGCCAAGAAGAGAGTTGAATAATGTTTAAGTAAAGGTGGAGATTTGTGGATGAAAGGAGTAAAATAAAATAAAGTAAGAAAACAAAGAGATTATAAAGAAGGTTAAAAATAAATAAATTCAATGGTATAAGTCAGCCTTATGCTTTTGTTTTGACTCAGATTCCTCGGATCATCGAAAAAGGTTTTTACTTCAAGATTCACATCAATTACTTTTCTACAAGGACCAATCCTTGTGACTATGATGTGTATACTGAATACCCAAGTGCAATCCTTGATATCAATTTTGGGAAATTGACCTAATTAACAATAATGTTGTAGATAAAAAATGTTTAAGTTCATAAACGAACGACTCAGACTATGTTGTTTCAATAATAACTTATTCCGATCTCATATTCCTCTTAGAATACAATTTTGCTAAGCCTGTTCCCAGGAAGTCGAACGTTCTTTCAATAAGTTGATCCTTCCTCCCACACATTTAGCCATAACAACATCCTGACCAATATCAATATTTGGTTTTGAAATTGTTTTGATTTTGAAAATAAGCTCAAAGAAACTGAGAGACATATCCAAATTTGTTTTAGTGATTTTTAATTCTCATGTTGAAATTGAGTCATCGCTTTAGCCCTCAGCTTAAAAGAAAATTAGCTAAGCATGAAAGAAGTCATACTTTGCAATAAAAAGAAAACTTTAAAGAAAAAATAAAGAAAAATGAAAGTAAAAGAAAAACAACTTTATAAAATTAAAGAAGAAACAAAAGGATTCAAGAGATGAGAGATGATTTTTCATGCTTACCCCGATGGAGTATTTATAGTCTCTGAAAAATCCTAAAAGATAATTCTTGAAATTAATTCCTAAAAAATAAAGATAAATCTCAAATTTAAATTCAAATTTGCGGCTAGTCTTCTACTTCCATGAAAATGTTGACTGGACCTTCTAAAAGATGTTGATTGGATTCCACATCAACACTTTCATGCACACTAGGTCGCCTATGATTCTTGACAAATAGAAAAGGTTGCAGAACTTTGTCTTTTAAGCACATTTTCCATAAGTCATCTTTTTGCATAGAAATTATGTAAAAATGCCCAAATTAGTAATAATGAACAATCAATGAGTATTTAAACACAAAATATAGCACAAAATAAACACTAGTCAACAGTGCATGCAAAAATTCATATACGCTATTAATACTGGATTTTGTAAATATTACAAATTATCAATAATTTTATTGATTATTTGTAATATAATTTAACATAAGATGATACATTATCTTTTAAGGATTAGATTTATTATTTTATTAGGAATTATGATAGAATCAAAACATTATATTTAGTTTATTATTATTTGATTTGATAGTTACTTAGATTCATAGAACTCCTAACCCTATATAAATGAGGCTTCATTCACCATTGTAAAGCATATATATTTGATTAATAATATGAGAGTTTGTTTTTGCAAGTGTTGATTGTCTTGTGTCTTGGGAGCATTCTTCATTATTAAGTTCTACAAGTTCTTCGTGAGGGAGATCTTCACACTCTGGTTGTCTTCTCATTTTGATTAAGAGGCCTGGTTAGACCCAATTATCAAGTTTGCCTAGTCAATTACGGTTAAGAGGGTTTGTAGAACATTTATCCTTCATCGTTATCAATGTTATCATCATCCCACGACAACTACATCACCACATCCAAAGCTTATACATATCATGGAGAATTATTCAATTCAAGTTCTTTCATCATTTTATTTATTAATTTATAATTCTTTTACATCTCTATTATATTTTTAATCTTCATCTTCTTGTTTGATTTCTAGCAACATTTTTCTTAATTTAAAATCCTAGATTGTGACAAAACCCTATTCTTCTTTCATCTTGTTCTTTGATTGAATCTAAATCCCTATACTTGATTCCTCGACTTTGAGCAACGTTCATCATCCCACTGTCATCCCCTATCACATCCCATTAGATATTCATGAAAGATGTAGTAAGACAATTCATAATAACTCCAATGAGGTTTGAAAGAGATTTTCGCACATAGAATAATTTCCTCAATGAAATCCGAGCGTATATGAATGAACGATTTCTTGATTAATGATAGTATTCTCAATAATCGACATCTCATGAACAAAATTGGTTTGAGTCGGTTTAACCAAGATGAGCATAGTAAGCTTCAAGCGTCGGAAAATAATCTTGGTGAAAAGCTTGTAGACGACTGTACATAGACTGATAGGATGAAAAT
Organism: Hibiscus syriacus; assembly: GCF_006381635.1. NCBI lineage: Eukaryota > Viridiplantae > Streptophyta > Magnoliopsida > Malvales > Malvaceae > Hibiscus > Hibiscus syriacus. The sequence continues at coordinate 4,107,425 of NW_024061783.1, forward strand.
TAGAGAAGGTCATCGAAACTTCAATTTTTGGGACGAGAATAAGGATTACTTTATTAAGATCAAGGTCAAACTCGGCTCCATCAAAAACCTCACGTGTGATATTACATATGGCTGCCACCAACAACATGCCATTGCTTTTGAAAAAAACTCAAATGCAATCTGTCGTGTCCTGGAGCCTTCAAAGGTGTCGTATCACAAAGGGTTTCATAAATTTCAATGTCAATTGGGATGCCATTATTTTTTTTACATTTTAAATTTTAAATATTAAAGAGTGTAGGAATTAAATTTAACTATAAGATGAATTTTACAGTTCAAACTATAAAATTTAAGGAACTTAAGAATTAGTGATATAATTTCACTATTTTTCTAACTTGCAAATAAATGGATAAAAAGAGTAGCATTTCACGAATGTTAAACGAATATGTTCGTAAATATTAGACGAATATATTTACGAATATTAAATAAACAAATATAAACATCATCAAAAATAAATAAACAAATAAATAAAAATATAATATTAAAATTTTAAACTAACATAAATTAAACATAAACACAACTTTATTCAAGTTAACCAGAAACATCTTCGTCTTAAAAGTCGTGGATTTATAAATAAAAAAAACAACGAACTCAAATATTTGAAAGATACATCACAGTTTTATTGATACCTTTCCTGAAAGCGAATTGAGATTTGAGAAGTCGAAATCTGGAACAGTAACATCATTAAAAGGCGAACCACTTTCCTGGTTTTGTTATTGTAGGTAATTAAATATTACATGGAATCCATGTCGATTATGTTCCTGGTTCCTGGTTTTGTCTGGTCACGAACCTGTCTACGTAAAACTTAACGTGTTGACGTGTTGTTGGTTGTCAAAAGCACGGTTGCAGCCTCAATGACAGGTTTTGTGGCTTTGTGCTGCATCATCACATTCTTGTGTTGCTAGGTTGACATAGATTGGTAACGGGTTGGGACTTGGGACGGCTGAATTTTTGTGAATTCGATATGATTCAAAAATTATATATTTTTTATTTAAATTAAATTTGATTCGAATATATATATATATATATATATATATATATATATTTAATTTTGATTAAATTCATATTTTTAAAGTATAAATTCGAACAGATTCAGTATAAGATAAAGATTTAATTAAAAAATAAAATAAAAAGAATATTATAGTAATTATCTATAAATTTATATGAAAAAATTATATCATGTTAGAATTTTTTATACTCTAACCAAATTTAACCATATTTATTCTGAGTTTTTCTAATAAAATTCGATCTTATTAAATTAAGTTGAATAAAAATTCATCAATTTCGAGTTGAATAATCAACCCTAAGTTGGTAAAGGTGGTTACAGGGGGCATTTGTTTTCTGGATAGATGTTTGTTCTTTCACACGTTGCAACCTGTTAACTATGAAAGAAACGCATAAAGAATAACAGCAGAAAGTGAAAACAACTTCAATATATTGATCATATCAAGTACACAAGTTAAGCAGCTATTTAAAGTCTCTAAAGAGATAGCAAGAGAGAGGATCTAGCTGCTGCAAAGTTGGTTACAACCAATTACAACCAACTAACCACCTAACCTTTTACACTTAACTACTTAACTGAATATGGTTTAACATTCACCCTACTTCTTACAAACTTCTTTAAGCTCAAAAACACACAGCTTGTTCCTGAACAACTCAAACTTGATCAAAGGAAGTGGTTTTGTTAGGATATCTGCAACTTGATTATTAGTTGGAACATAGTTGATTTGAACTTCAAGTGCTGCCACCTTTTCTCGCACAAAGTGTAAGTCTAGGTCGATTTGCTTGCTTTTTGCATGTAATATGGGGTTTGCAGCCATAGCTACTGCACTGGTATTATCACACCACACCTTAGGCTCTTCAGGCAGTGCAATCTTCATTTCATGCAACACAACCTTTATCTATACAACTTCAGAAGTGGCATCTGCAAGACTCTTGTACTCAGCTTCTATAGTGGATCTGGATATTGCACGTTGTTTTTTTGAACTCCATGCCAGCAGATGATTTCCATTGTAGACACAGTACCCCGAAATTGACCTTCTATCATCAGCATCTCTACCCCAATCAGAATCTAAAAAAGCATTAAGCATCATCAATTTTTGTGCTTGAGCTGAAAACCAAAGCCCAATTTCTAGTGTTCCTCGCAAATACCTTAAGATACGCTTGACAGCAAGACAATGTACCTCAGTGGGCTCTTGCGAAAACTGTGCAGTTTTGTTAACTGCAAACAAAATGTCTGGCTTCGTATGAAAAATATACTGCAGTTCCCCAACTACACTCCTATACTGTTGTGGACTGTTTAATACTTCCCCATCATTCTTACTAAGCTTGGATGTTGTTGCCATGGGAGTGGAGGTTGAATTCACATCCATCATTTGATTATTTTGCAGCAACTCAATGACAAATTTCTTTTGACTAAGAAATAAGCCACTATCTGACCTATGCACTTATATAACAAGAAAATACTTAAGCTGCCCAAGATCCTTTAAAGAGAACTTCTCATGCAATGCATGCATTATTTGGTCAATTTCCAGCTGAGAACTCCCTGTGATGAGAATGTCATCCACATACACAACCATGTATACCACTCCATGTTCCCCTTGGCGAATAAACAATGAAGAATCTGCCCTTGAAGAATTGAACCCCAAGTTAAGTGAGAATTCTCTTAACTTAAGAAACCAGTTCCTTGGAGCTTGTCTTAACCCATACAATGCCTTTTTTAACTTGCACACCAAGACAGTTTCATCAGTGGATTGTTCTTCAAAGCCAGGAATATGTTGCATGTAGACATCCTCACTTAAGTCACATTTTAGAAAGGCATTATTCACATCCACCTGCCTTATTTGCCATTGACATGAAACAACCAATGAGACCAATATGTTTACTATAAAAAATTGAACCACAGGACTAAATGTATCTATAAAATCATAACCTGGTATCTGAGAGTACCCCTTGGTAACCAACCTAGCTTTCAACCTTTCTACTGATCCATCAACATTTTTCTTCACCTTGAAGAGCTATTTGCAACCAATGGCTTTTCTTCCAGCTGGCAGCTCCACAATATCCCATGTGTTATTATTGAGAAGTGCATTGTACTCAGCCATAACAATCATCCTACAATCATCATCTTTGAGTGCAGCTTGAATATCTCCAGGCCTATATTTGCATTAAATAGAGAAATTTTTGGCTTAAAGATCCCATGCTTGCTTCGAGTAATCATAGAATGAGTATTGCTCATTATAATACCCTGAGCATTTTCGTAATTTTGAATTTGCTCACCAGAAGCAGACTATTCAGGATCAGAAGAGGCATTACCAGCAGATTCAAGACTAGGAGAAGCACCATCAGCCTCACCAGTAGATTCAAGATCATGAGAACTGAAAGCATTACCAGGTACACTATTTGTTGTTTGCTCTACAGATTTCACATCTGGTTCATTTCTTGTGGCTGTAGGTTGACCAGTATTACTTGCCTCTAGAGTTTGATCAGTATTGACACTTGATCTTTGCACAGTCCTAGCATGTTTTTGTTGACTGAAAACAACTGGTATGGCTCTCGATCGAACCAACTCATTAGTATCTCTACTATAGGATGCTGCTTTGTGAGCAAAAGGAAAGACATTCTCATTAAACACCATACTCCTTGATACATGATTTCTTGAGCTTAACACCAAGTCGATGTGAGATAGCCTCCAATAATCGAAACTCTCATCCGTTGTATGTTTGTAATGCAAGAATAGTTATCTTAAATTGATTTGAGACTAAAGCAGCAAACATTTTGAATGATACAACAACTTCACTTTTATTTCTTAACAGATATACCCAACTATTCCTTGAATACATATCTACAAAGCTCACAAAATATCTAAAACAACTAGAAATAATAGGAGCAGGACCCCATACATTAACTTCTACTAACTCAAATGGTTGTTTGTACACGGTTTGTGACACAGAAAAAGACTGAACTTTACTTTTTCCCATCTGACAGGCTGCACATATTTCAATTATGTCTACATTTAGTCTTTTATTAAGAGTTGCCATCACCACCTCAGCTGTAGGATGACCTAGCCTTTTATGTCACAACCAATACTTATTAGTATCTTTGATGACAGTGATGTGAATTGTTGTTGTTTCTTACAGAGTTTGGCAGTCAAAACTATACAATCCTCCATCAAGCTTTCCTTCAACCATCATGACTCTTGTGCTTTCATCCTTAATATAACAAACACTTTCATGAAACTCAAAATAAATTGAATTATCTTGAGTAAATTTTGAAACCGATAAGAGATTCTTATTAATTTTTGAAACATATAACATCTAATCAAGCAAAAAATCTCTAGAGGCAGTTTTTAAAACGTTTATACCAATATGAGTAATTGGAACTATGGAACCATCTCCTAGATGAACCTTACCACTGTTTATGTAAGCTTGCCTGATTGAGATAGTAGAGGTGGAACCAGTCACATGATGTGTGGCTCCTGAATCAGGGAACCATTTTGCATAGGTCAAAGGACCATCAACCATTAATGCAATAACTTGTACATTACTACTTGGCTCGATGACAGATGAGCCTTCATCTCCTGTACTTGCATTTACAAAAGGACTATAGTGACAGTCAGATGCATGAGGAAAGCATGAACAAACGTTTGTATGTATTTCATTAGTCGAAGAACTTTGTTAAGTAGTTACACCTTTAAAGTTCTGATCAAACATATGTTAGTACATGTCAACTAGATGACATATCTTCCCACAAAGTTGACATTGCTGCTTAGGTATCCCCTTGTACTTGTTACCTGTAGTATTGTTAGGTTTAGAAGCCCCACGATTCTTGTAGTACTGAGCATCAGAGACTTGATTGGTACCATAGCATGTGAAATTTACCCCTATAGGAAACCTCGACGAGTCATCAAGACGTGACTCAACATCAATAAGAACCGATACCACATTGTCGAGGGAAAACGGCTCTATGCTCACAGTGATCGTAGCAACAGTTGGCTCATATTCAACTAGTAGACCATTAAGAATGGTGGCAATATGATCAGTATCTGAGATAGGACTACCACACGTGGCTAAAAGATCACATATTTCTTTAATAGCCATGGTGTAGTCTCTCATAGACTGAGAGCCTTTCTTCATTGACCTAAGTCGACAATGCAAAACCATAATTTTTATAGTAGACAACTTGGAATACAGCCTGGTGATGACATTCCAGACTGCAGCTGTGGATTTAGCACCAACCAACTGAGGTATAATGTTGGTACTAACAGTAGAAAGAAGCCAAAAAGCCAACGAGCTATCTTGCTTGATATAACACAAATAAGCTGGATTGATAACCTGCTCACCAGCATCGTTAAGAACCAGCTTCACCGGAACCACCATGGTTTCATCAAGAAAGCCTTCTAGTCCAAGCCCTCGGATCTTGAGAATCACTTGTTGCTTCCATAAGAGATAGTTCGAATATGTTAAGCACACGTTGATTCTTTTATTAGCAAAGGTATGCGAGGTAGCATCTATAAACTGCTCATCCTCAACCATTTCTGACATCGACGCAACTTGAACCATGATCGATCTCGAAGAAGCAAGAGAACCAAGACGCAATAGGTAAGAAAGAAGAGAGAAAGAAAGGAGAAACGCACAGGGAAACCGTTTCAAGATCTATTGGCAAATGGTACCATGTTAACTACGAAAGAAACGCATAAAGAACAACAGCAGAAAGTGAAAACAACTTCAATGTATTGATCATATCAAGTACACAAGTTAAGCAGCTATTTAAAGTCTCTAAAGAGATAGCAAGAGATAGGATCTAACTGCTGCAAAGTTGGTTACAACCGATTACAACCAACTGACCACCTAACCTTTTACACTTAACTACTTAACTGAATATGGTTTAACACAGCCTTCATTCATTTCATCTGCAAATGTGAAATATTATTATTTCTACGCATAAGCAAAAATCATAATAGTGAGGCAGTTATGTCGGCTGGTTTATTTTTTAGGATATTAAAGTATGATGTGAGTAAGATTTATTAAGAAAACAATACATTTCCTACGAGACCTTGCAGTGGAGGATGCACTCATGACTTTAGAGTGTACACGTATCTATCTTGAAATTTGGATTATTTTAGGTTATTTATTTTTTTGATAATGTTCATTCTAAAATTTTATTGTGTCCACCTTAAAATCTGAATTTTCTTCAATTAGTGAATCATTTTATTGATAGTTTCCACCCTGAAATTTTATTTATTCTTACCTTATTCAAAAAATTTATATTGTTATCATATATGTGCCCACTCTCTAAAATATTTCTTGATCTGCTACTGAGGCCTTGGTTTATAACTTTTGAGTATTTAAAATTTTTATATATGTCAGTTTTCACTTTTGATTTTATTTTATTTAAAATTTTATCATGTGAGTGTATTTAAATTTTAGGTAAACTATACATTTAGTGCTTAAATTATTAGTTTTGATCCGTTTTAATACTTAAATTTTTAATTCTTTAAAATCATACTTAAATTTTAGTTTTTGTTTCATATTAGTACATTGTTCAAAATTTAACGTTAAGTTTTGCAAAAATGAAAGTTTAAGTATTAAAACGGACCAAAAATGATAGTTTAGGTAATAAATGCGTTAAGTTTTTAACAACGGGTACTAAATAAAACAAAATTAAACGTTAGTTATGCGTTTGAAAAAAATTAATGTTTAAGTATTAAGACGAACCAAAACTAATAATTTAAGTACTAAATACGTAGTTTACACTTAAATTTATTTTAATTTAAGTCTAGATAAATCATTATTATCAGTTAATTCATTTATGTTTTGTAATTATTGATTATTGATTGGGTTAATTATAGTTGTACAACTATATGCTTATAACTAGCATTAATTTCATCAACCCTTCAAATCAAATAATATTAATTAAAATATATTTGTTGCATTTGAATAACTATTTTTCAATCTAAAATTATTTTAAATTTAATTATAAATATATATAATATAATTATTAATATCTAATTTATTAATGATTATTTCATATAAAACAATAAAAATGTTCATTATGGAATGATTCTCCTAACGTATTTTATTTTACTTATAACCTTAAAATTTGAATTTTTAACTTTATATAAAAAAAGCTTAAAAGTTCATCCTATCAAATAAAAGTTAATATAATAATCTATAATAAAAATATTTTTCAATATTAAAAGAATAGTTTATGACATAAATTGAGTCGAATTAAATAAAAAGTAAACTTCAAAAAGAAAATAACAATAATTTCGAACCATAACTTGATTCATAAGTAGATGTACCTTAAACTTCAATTATTTTTATCAAACAATATGTAAGCATAAAATATTATTTTACTAGTGTTTTATATAGAAAACATGCATAAAAATTTGATTTTTTTTTTGTACATGAAAAAGTTTTAGTCATAAGTGGTTCTTTTAGTCTAGGGTCAGAGCATACTTAAGACCCAATTGTGATTTATATAAAAATTTACAAATTGCCCATAAAAAATGACGGTGGTAGGATAAATTTGATTATTATGGGTAGTATGAATTATAAATTTAAGGGGCCGTTTAGATGGGGAATGTGGGATTCCCCCGGGAATAGAATCCACATTCTCTCGTTTGGTTTAGCCGGGAATGTTATTCTCGGTAATGTTTTATTACCAATAGTGGATTTTTGGGGTATATTACCGGGAATGTCATTACCTCTCTTTCCTTAGGTATTGTAACATTATCTGCGTTTTGGACTAAAATGCCCTTAACTTTTTTTTTCTCAAAAATATCCTTTTTCTGTCATTGAATAATAAAAATTCTACGAAGGTTAAATTACAAATTTATCCTTAAACTATTTTAGATTTACAAAAAATTCTATAATTAAAATTTTATATGAAGTTCAGTGGTTAAAATAAAATTTTACCCTTTCATTAAATCTTTTTTATATTTTTAGTTTTGTAAAAAAAATGTTATATGAATTTTATGAATTTAAATTTTTAAAAAAAAATATATAAATATTTTCCAACTTGTAATATTATACAAATATATAATAAGGATAATTTGGTCAAATATACATTCTAATAATCTTTTATTCATTTAACCAAACACGGTAATCTTACATTCCTGCTAAACCAACCAAACACAAAATACAACATTCTCAGTAATCATATTCCCTGGTAATCTTTTATTCTCACTAGTAATCTTACATTCTGTGAACCAAACGCACCTAAATGTATAATCGTATAACCCGCACCATCCACATTTGTATTTAAAATTTTACTCTTAGGATAAACATATATATTTCAAGTGGACTAATTTGATAATCATTAACATTATTTAATAAAAAATAAAATTAGAAAGAACACCAATTTTAGTCGCCTATATCCGAGGATATAATCAAAATACTAATTCAAGGAAATAAAATATAATTAATAATAAAAATTAAGAAAAGTGAAATTAAATTATAATTTAAAGGTCTAAATAAATATTTGACTTATATAAAGGATACATTTTTTTAATTTTTATTATTTTTAATAATATTAAATGAGTAAAAATAGATTATTAAAACTAATAATAAAAAATGAAAAAAAATAATTGAAAAGAAAAAAACAACAGTATGATTTCAACAATATTTATATGTTATTTTACGCGTAAATGAATCTATAAATAAGATACGTTAAATTTATAAAAATAAAATAATTTCCAATAATTTAGAAACCTGTTGAAATAGAAGTTTAAGCTAATTCAAACACTGAGAAAAAGAACCGGAATTTAACCCAAAACCCTGACTTTAAATCCCATAGATTCACAATAAAACAAAGTTATCTGTTTGATGTTTATCCAACAAATCCAATCTTCACCAACTTCAAAACAAACTTGAAAACCTTAAACACAAAAGGTTTATTTAATAGCAAATATATTTGACATGTACCAAGATCATCACAACAACAGTAATCTGTTGTTTTTCGATTCGTGGACGCCGCCGCCGCCGCCGACGGCGAGGAGGGAGTGGACGTTTGCCGAGGATAAGGCTTTTGAGTTGTGTTTGGTGGAGTTTCCGGAGGGAACTCCTGATCGGTGGCATATAATCGCCGCCAAGATTCCGGGAAAGTCACCTGAAGAAATCAAACAACATTTTGATATTCTTGTTCGTGATGTTTATGAGATTGATGCCGGTCGAGTTCCGGTTCCGAATTACAGAGACGACTGGTTGGTGTTCGATTCGGAGTCCAATTCAAATCATCAAATTGATTTCGAATTAAAATCAAAACAGCAGGGAAACTGTGAACGAAAGAAGGGAACTCCTTGGACATTACTGGAACATAAGTATGTTCATTTTCACATTTATTTCGTTTTTTGACGTATATACGTACACGTTACACGAACATAAATATATTCATGTACACTATTGCTCACATTGATAACTGACTTCATTATTTTGAGTTACATATTAAATTACATGTTGAACTCCATGACTATTGTATGATACATTTTAATGTATGCTAGGTTATTTTTGTTTGGTCTGAGAAAATATGGCAAGGGTGATTGGCGAAGTATAGCAAGAAATGTGGTGATTACTCGGTCGTCGGCTCAGGTCGCTAGCCACGCCCAAAAGTATTATCTCCGATTGTATTCGGGGAAAAAGGCGAGAAAAAGATCGAGCATCCACGACATTACGATGATAGATTACGATGTGATGAATGCAATTGTCGAACGTCGAATGGAACATGGCTTCGGGTCCGGTTAGTACTGTTCAACAGGCGCCTCCTTCAAGCCATTTAGTAGGAAACTATGGCTATCCGAAGCAAGGATAAACGCTCCAAAACTATGTATATAAACGAGTTTGTTACACTCGATGATTTTGATTCATTATGATGCCGTAAGGATTTAAGTCGTTTATTACGATCTTTGTTTTAGAAAGAAGATTTTGAAATTTTGAAATTTTATGAATATTTCATTTGGATAACGATGACGGTTTGAATGTTGTAAATACTTTCTTCGTTTTGTACCTGTGCAGTTTGAAGCTCCATCTACAGCAAGGTTTACATGTCACATGAATGTTCAATGCAAACTTATCTCAACTCGAGAACTTAACTATAAATAAAGATGGGTATAAAATTTTATGTCTAAAGTGATGAGTAATAGTGTAGCAATGAGGTAAGCTCATCTATGGGTTCGATTTTTCTTTCCTATGTATATTTAATTGAGTGACGGATCTAACTTAAATAAAATTATCTCATCTTTATTTTCTTATATTCTATCTCCTCGTGAAAACATAATACTTAATTAACGATGGTTATGTGGTCAATCTATCGTGATTATGACTGGTACAGTCCATTTTATACCATTAACCCCCACTAACTTTTCTGTCAGTAAACTTTGAACATCGAAAAGCATTGTTGGTGAATCCGAAAACGTCTGAGTGTTTTTCTTACCAAGTTGTTTAGGTTTGGGTCAATATCTGGTCGCCCGGTTGCTTCTGTGACGGGCTGTTGCCGTGTGAAATGGCATTAAGGGGGCTGTTGATCTTGGAAAGATGGTTGATTTTCTTGGTTTCATGGACTATGGGGAGGGATGTTGAGTTATTGAAGTAGAGCCATGTGCACTTAAATTTAATTAGTTAATTAGATTTATCATTATTATCATTATTATTGAAAATTACGTTATTATTAATTTGAATTTACTATAAACTGGTTAAATGTAAGGGTAAATAACGTTAATAGTTACTAATGTTTGGGTAAGTATTCGTTTTCATTAATGATGTTTGAAAAGTCACAAATCGGTCATTAACGTTATCGTTTGTTACAAAATGATCACTCAATGTTAACAACTGTTATTGTGGGTGACATAAAACTAATGTGACACGTTAATCTTATTTTTTGGCACTGTTCGACCATTATTTTAACCTACTGTTCTCTTCCATCTCCACCCTCTCATCTTCATATTTTTTTTAACTCAAAATCTACCATTTTTTGATGAATGGGGGCTTTCTTGCACAAACAAGGAATGGAACTAAACAAAGCCCTTGGCTTTGACTATTTACTATGGAATTAGCTGATTTTTCCTCTTTGTTCTGAGTTGGGTTTGTTTTAATTCGTCAGTTCAGTTGTTTACAATTCCATTGTTAAATTTCTCGTAATCTTAGATTTTAACTGTTTTTCTGATGTTTGGCTAGAAAATATTTTCCTGGAAAATTCAGCTATGAGTGCAGCCGCCAACATTTTATGTTTTCACTACAACAAAACTAACTTTTTGTGGCCTTTTTTTTACCTATAGCGGCGTTTTTAAGCGCCGCAAAAAACACCTACGGCGTTATGACAAACACCGCAAAAAGCGCTACTGAAAATAGCGTCGTTAAAGTTCACGGCGTTTTTTAACGAAAAACGCCGCAATAGGTAACGATATATAGAGGTGTTTGTTCAACAAATGTCGCAATAGGTTATGATATTTAGCGGCGTTTGTTTTAACACACTATAATATATTTTGAGATTTCGCGGCGTTTTTAGGATACAAACGTCGCTAAAGCTCTTGTATATAGCGGCATTTTCAGTATATAAACGCCGCTAAGTGTCAGGTATATAGCGGCGTTTTTAGAATACAAACGCCGCTAAATGTCTGGTATATAGCGGCTTTTTTAGAATACAAACGCCGTTAAATATCTGGTATATAGCGTCGTTTTTAGGATGTAAACGCCGCTAAAGGTCTGGTATATAGCGGCGTTTGTATTCGAAAAACGCCACTAAAGGTTGATATATAACGGCGTTTGTTAAAAAAATGCTTTAATTGGTGTTAATAATTTACATCATTTTTTTTGATACAAATGCCGCTAAATGTATGATATATTGCGGTGTTTTTTGTTACAAACGCCGCTAAATAACACATAACATAACAAATTAAAAAATATTGTCGACTACCCCAAATTTGTTTTTTCAACCTATTCCATTATCCAACAAACATGACAACAATAACATCAAACTCTATATCCATAATAATCAACATCAAATCCAATATAATAAATAAAAATTTTCATTAATGTAATATAAGTTTAGTTAAACACTGTTCAATAACATTAACAGAATGCTGATAACATAAATGAGACCATGATGGTGCATTTTGAGGTTGATTTTTCTGTATCATATGCATCATATCATTGAGTTGTTTTTCAAATTCTTCACATCTCTGCTCATATGTTGCTTCTCTTTGAGCTGTCGCTGCTTCCCTTGCTTCATTTTTCGCTTTCAAGTTAGCCATTTGTTGATCCATCTCAGCCAACTTTTGTTTTAAACGACTAACTTCTATTTGGGAAGATTGAGACTGCGATGTCGTGTACTGTGATGAACTGGATCTAAAAAATTTGGTGGGAGTAACAAATGATCCTTGACAACACACCCGATCATATCTTTCTGGACCCAAAATGTCATTAATAGCTTGATTTTCAATGTCATCATCATTAAGAAGACCTTGACTCGAACCAGTCGTATAATACTCCGCCATTTTCTCCCTCAATTTATCCTAGTTATAAGGTGAATAATTAATTAAAATAAAAAATGTCATGGTACAAATTTAAATAAAGTCAGGTAAATTTAAAACATCTACCCAATAAACGTACCATAATTTCTGCAGCTTCAGCAGTCATAGGAGTGTCATCCTTCTTCGTATTTGTCATGTCGAATAATTGGATGCGACCAACTTTATAACCGGATGTATTTTCCTACAATGTATCATAATATAATTACTATGAGTTAGTATGTACATGGAATACAAAAAACAATGTCAATAATCTATAATACCTCCTCATTAGCTATACAAGCAAAACTCTTCGATCCAGCCGTGTGCGTAAACTTTTGATGTTGTCTGTTAGCAACACCAACATGCTCTCGGTCCTACAATGTCAGACAACCACTTTTAATGACAATTTATAATTCCTTACAATTATTTCTGAAAAATACATCATACCTGTCCTTTTTTTGAACTCCAAAATCTGATTGTATCTTCCCATTAGTACCTGAGCATTCCAAGTGGGACTGTTTGCAGCTTCTCTTCAAGGATGAGATCATTCTTGAAGTATTTCTTCTTTAAGGAGCTCTTGTGGTCCCTCCATCTATTCCCTAACGCTTGCTTCACATAATCGTCAGAGATCTCTAAAGAAAATTTCTCCTATACAGCAAATAAGTGTGCACCGTAAGTATACATTAGTATTGAATTTCTATAGAGTATATACTAATAATGACATTATTACCTTAACAAAATCCAATGCCTGATTTTTGTTACTATTAGGCATTTCGCGCCATGACTCATAATTGATCAGTAATAGATTCGCATTACGTCCAACTATGCCTAAGTAACCTGTGAGAAGACGCGCTTCTGGGCCAATAGGTTGACCGACATCGTTTCTTGAAACTTTGGCACGATGCCCAGGAGGAAGTTGATATAATTCCTTCAAAGTTGTACGTCCTCGAGTCTTGCGCGTTCTAGCATTTTCAACTATATAAGAAATTATTAAATGTCAGTTTTAAAAATGAACAATGTATTAAATAAAGTTTCGAAGATTACCTTGAATTTATACTTATTCTTCAACAGTTTCAGGAACTTCGGAAGACTCAAGTGCATTTGATTCATCGTTATTTCTTTCTTCATGGTCTTCAAACGCTCGAACGACCCGCAAATCAGTTATTTTTCTCCTCGGCATGATATCTGTAATAAGAAAACATGTGTAATAAAAAAATGAATTAATTAATGAATATATTGAAAGACAACATCTTAAAGGTTATAACATTATAAATAAATAAATAAATGAAGATATAAAATCGTACGACATTCTTATGTAATGTCAATTGTCATAAATATATTCATCAACGTCCTCCCGAACCATTAAAATTGTGTTGTATTTATGATATTTTCATCTAAGTTTTGTGGTAGTAGAGGTAAACATTCTGATCTTGTTTCAATTTCATCTTTACTTTCATCCCCGATGTCTATTAAGTCTATGGGAGTATTTTGGAGCACAACATGTCAACCGTCATCCATTGGATCGTGACAATAAAATACTTGTTTCACTTGAGAAGAAAATACATATGGTTCATCCATCAAACGTTGACCCGTATGAATTAATCGAGAGAAATTCACCATTGTAAACCCAAATTTATCTTATTTTATGCATCTGTTTACATCAACCCAGTCACACCAAAACAGCACAACCTTTCGGTTTCCATAATAATCTAACTCAATAATGTCCGTAAGATTTCCATAATAATCGACCTCTCCCTCTTGCGGATTATTATCCCTGACACTAGCATAACTTGTAGTTGACAAAGTAACTACGACTCCACAATTTTGTGTCCTCCTTAATCTTTCACGAGATTTCGTGTGGAACCTGAACCCATTAATGAGGAAGGCATTATATCTTTTAACTATTCTATTCGGACCTTGAGAAAGCCATTTAACATCTTTACTAATTTCTCTCCCACTCCAAACCTATTACACATGAATGGTGAATTAATTTGCATTGATTTCGATATAAAAAGCAAGACATTTATTATTTATAAGTATGTGGAATGATTTAGTTGCTTACCGTCTGGCCTAACCATTCATGGAAAGTTTCTGTGAATAACTTATGTATCTCTCGCTGTTGTAATCTTCGGGAGCGTGCACGAGATCTCAACACCTCTTTAAACTCACTATAAAGTATATTATGTTGTTAAAAAATGATTTAGCATAAAAAAGAGATTTCATTAGGATTGGGTTCGAAAGACTTACGTGCGAAAGGGATCTATTGAATCGGGATGGAAAATAACATATCGGTGAGCTTGAACCCAAGACGTGTCATCTAAGTGTGCAATTTCAACTTTCCCTAATGGTTGACCATAACTTCCAAACAAATAATGTTGAGGTAAGCCGTTAGTACTTAACACATCATTTCAATTTGGTCTATTCCATATTGTTTCAACATCTTCCAAATATCTAGAGCAAAATGTCATGCATTCATCTGCCAAATACCCTTCAACAATTGATCATTCCGGATAACGCTTATTACGACAGTAAGACTTCAACTTGCCCAAGAACCTATACACAAAACAACATAGTACGTAAATACATTTTATTAAAATGTATAATCAGTAGTAATTTGAAAAGTACCATTCAATTAACACATCTCTATAGGGTACATCCATCGATAGAAAACTGGTCCACCAACTCTTGCTTCGTGAGGAAGATGAATTAGCAGATGCACCATAATTTTGAAGAATGAAGGTGGAAATATCTTCTCCAAGTGGCATAAAGTCAAGGCGACTCGATCTTGTAGTTTATCAAGGTCTTCAACCATTAGAACTTTCCCACAGATGGCTTTCATTATATTAGAAAGTTTAATGATACAAGACGTCACCTTACTCGACATGCAACCGCGAACAGCTACTGGCAGTAAATCTTGCATTAATATGTGATAATCATGTGACTTTAAACCATAAAGTCTTCGATCTTTAACACTGACACATCGAGAAATGTTTGATGCATACCCATCTGGGACCTTTACATCCTTCAACACCATGCAAAACACTTCTTTTTCTTTCTTCGAAAGAGAAAAAATAGAAGGCGGCAAGAAATATCTTTCATTCGGATGTAATTGCGGATGAAGATCATGTTGAATTCCCATGTCCACTAAGTCAAGCCGACTCTTAAGATTATCTTTAGATTTTCTGACATTATTCATAATGGTCCCGATAATATTCTCACAAACATTCTTCTCAATATGCATTACATCAAGATTATGTCTCAGAATCTGCTTCTTCCAATAAGGCAACTCGAAGAATATACTTCTCTTTTTCCACAAGTCTACCTCATTTGGATCATCTTTTTCATCAGACTCATCATCACTCTGTTGGTCAACTTCAACCTCTTCATTGACCTGCTTTGCCTTTTTCTTTGATCGTGTACTACTTGGTTGATTCATCTTTCCATAAGTAAAATTGATATTTTTCAACATTCTCAATATTTCAGACCCAGGTGTTTGGTTAGGAGCATTTTGAAACTCTTCATCACCATCAAACATATTCTTTTGACATCTAAATCTATGATTATCAGGTAACCACCAATGATGTCCCATATAAGAGAACTTCTTTCCATTAACCAACCACTTCGAACATGACAAGGACAAGCATAATGACCTTTGGTACTCCAACCAGATAAATTTGCATAAGATGGAAAATCATTAATTGTCCATAATAAAGTCGCGCGTAAATTAAAGTTCTCTTTTGTCAACACATCGTACGTTTCGACCCCTTCCCATAACTGTTTCAACTCAGCAATTAACGGCTGCATGTAAATATCAATATCATTTCCGGGGCCTTTCTCTTCAGGGATTATCATGGATAAGATGAAATATGATTGTTTCATGCAAATCCAGGGAGGCAAATTGTATGGAACAAGTACAACAGGCCAAGTACTATACAAAGTACTCATTATTTTGAATGGATTAAAGCCATCAGTTGCAAGACCGAGCCTGACATTTCGAGGATCTCTGGAAAAACTTAGATACTTGTTGTCAAATGACTTCCAAGCTAAAGAATCTGTAGGATGCCGTAATACTCCATCATCGGTTCTGCCATCATGATGCCACCTTGTAACATCCTCAATACCGGGTTAGTGATCAAATTGTAAAGTTTCAGAATTTGATGACTAAAGTAGAAGAATGAAATAGTTCAATGATTATTTGAATATATATTGAAGGTTATTTAGTAATTATTAAAGGAAATTAAGGGTTAAATGGTCATTTGACCAGAAAGATTTTTATATTTCTTTTTAAGGTAATATAAACGTGGGAATTTGGAGAAACATCCAGAGTTCTCTTCTCCTTTCTTCTTCTTCATACGTGGGAGAGCAAGGCAAAGGTAAGTTTAATTTCAGTTGGTTAATTCTTGAGTTTTAAGCTTAGTTTTGATTCTTTGGGTATTAAATAAGCTTAAGGAAAGCTTATATGGGATTTAAACAATAAGATAAAGGAATTATGAAGGAATTTGCAATATGAGTTTTAAGATGAAATTTTGATATGGTATGGTTGTTGAAGTTTTATGGATGAATTTGACTTGTCATCAATCTAATTAAGAAGTATGAAGTGTTAGAATTGGAATTAGAACACATTGAAAATTGGGTATGATTTTTGAATCTCATATGGAAGATAGGATTTTGAGGTTTAAGATGAAATAAATGAATATAGATTGGTTTAAGTATGTGTACTAGAGTTAAGAATGAAAAGGGGATGATATATGAAGTGTTTGAGTGGAAATGAAGTAATTTTCGGGATGAAAATATGATTTCTGGGCAAGGGGAATCAGTACCCATTCAAGGGGAACCGATACCCCTTCAAACGAACAACATTTCCAGAATGTCATTAGGGAATCGATACCCCCTTAGTAGGGAACCGATTCCCCCTAAAGGAAAAATGTACATATTGGTTTAATAAGTTCGTTTAAGTTGCTAGTATCCAATTACAAGGTGTAGGTATCTAATGATTGTCTTAAAATGTATAATTATGTAGATTCAGAGCCTAACCAAGTTCCGGAATCATTGACAAGTAAGATCGATCAAGGGGAAAGATAAGAGATTGGAATTGACTAGTGAGGCCAGGTGAGTGCATATTAGTATTATATGATGTTAAATGGAAATAAGACTTGCGACAAGTCTATTTCCATAGTAAAATGCATGAATTCATAAATAGAAGTATATATGTGTATGATTTATATGTGTTGACATGTTATTGTATATATGTATTATATGGTTGATGTGAATGTGTGATATGTTATGATGATATAAACCATATGATATGATAATAAACTATGAATATGTGATTATGAATAGGTAGAAAGGAAACAAATGATGATATAAGAATCCATTATAAGATTTATGATATGAAAATATGATAGTGAGCTATGTGAAAGAACTATGAGATATATGAGTTATATGTAAAATATATGCGAACAAGATATGACATCTATATTTATATGAAACAATGCAAGGTGATATGAGCTGTGTGAGATATGAATATAAGATCATATGAGAAGTGAAAATAATTACATGAAAATAGACTAAGTGATTACATGTATATGTGAAAGAAGCTATATGATAAGATCTATGTGATTACATGCAACATATGATATTAGATATATGTTTAGACATACATGTGGTATGTGACAGAAAAGAAGGAACATGTGATTATGAGATCAATGATTACACGTACATGTGATACGTGACTGAAAAGAAAAGATATGTGTTTATAAGAGAAAGCATATGAATAAGTAATGTGAACTGTTATAAATGATAATGCCCATGTTATATGATATGAGAGCTAGGGGTATAGTTGGCATGCCAAGGGTCGAGGGTTTACCTATGTTCTTCGGGACATATGGACTGTTTACCTATGTTCTTCGGGACATATGGACTGTTTACCTATGTTCTTCGGGACATATGGACTGTTTACCTATGTTCTTCGGGACATATGGACTGTTTACCTAGGTTCTTCGGAATCTATGGACTGGTCCTTCGGGACATTGATCGAGCTGTGGTGACAGCATATGTGTGCACAACCTCAATGTACTCACATACCTTAAGTTCTCACTAGTGTACATGGGCTAATAAAGTGATTAAACAAGCATACTGAATGTGATATGTATACGATGGGTTTATAAGTGGTTTGAAATGTGTTACGTGAACCATATGATGTTGTGTGTGTATAGTGTTTGATTGAAAAGATTAACAATAAAAGTATGTGATTACATGATAAACTGTTAATGATGAATTATGTGTATGTATGTATTTACTATAATTAATCTAATATGATTTTATATGATACGAAGAATGCATGAAATTGGTATAACATGATAGAACAGAACATGCATGTATTGATATATGTTATGAAGTGCATTATAAGTCGTTATGCCTCACTAAGTCTTCGACTTAGCGTGTGATTGTTTCACACGTAGGTTTCGAGAAGAGTAAAGAGTAATGCGGAGCAAGACAGGTCAGTTTTCCTTACCAAATGTCAGATCAGAAAATATATGTACTGTATATAGAGTGTAGTTGGCATGTAGTCTAAAGACATAAATTGTATGAACTCTGATATATATTTTGTAAACGTTTTGAATAAGTTAAATGTTATCAAAGTTTTTAAATTACTCACTATTTTATACGAATAAATGTTTGAAAAGTCAATGTGACACTTCGGACTCGTATCCGGATCAGATACGGGTTGGGGGTGTTACATTTAATGGTATCAGAGCTAAGGTTTAGCCGATTCTCGGCATAAACCGAAGTCTAAAGTGTCATAAAAGGTGTACATGCCAACATAGATTGAAAAATTTCTGATCTGATAGTGTAATGAATATGTTGTCTTGCTAATAAAATAAGAATAGTTTAATATAGTAGAAAATCCGATCGTGATAATTTCGAAGTAAGTGAAAGGTAATATTCCTGATTGTGATAGCTATTCACCTGCCCTGGCCAGGTAGGATGAAGAGCGGACACCTCAGGAAATGCCTAGTAAGATCAAAAGTTGATTTCAGAAAGCTGAAATCATATCTGAATAATGATAGAAAGTTTTCATCGTTTGGAATCGGAAACACAATATAGAGTAGTTTTGTTATTATGTGGATAAGATCGAATAGTGTGAACAGGTGTCACCATAAGAATGTTAAAAAGATCTAATGACGTGATGAGTACGTATAGAAGAACTCAAGGATAAGTGCATCAGTGACAAGTGTATAAGATGTATAAAGTCAGAGCTTATGAGTTTGAAACGAAGTGATAGTATTGCGCATGAACAAGATTATGTTTATGATAAGGGTTTGCAGTTAAGATGGAAAGAGTTAGCATTGGCTAACTAGAGTATGTGATAAAAATGTACTGGAATTATAAGATTTTAAGATATTGTCAGGATATGATAACCAAATCCGCAATGGATCTGGATACAGTTGCATATTTGGATCATAGTAATGTGGTATAGTAAAGGAAAAGGAAGTAAGAATTTGTATACTTAAGTAAAGCTGAGGATTGATAAGAAGAGTTTGAGAATATGTATATCGATGATCAGATTATAGGACACAGGAAGTCAGAATGTTGAGTTTGAGTAAAAGAAATTTCAGGATGTATGAGAATAGAGGTGAAATTGATAAGTTGAGTAAGCGAATGTTGAGATAATTTAGATTGGAAAGAATGTATATGATTGGTATAATAGGGCTTGTGCCCTAGACTGAACAAAAGTTATTATCTAGCTGTCAGAGTAAAGGTGCTAGAGTTATAAGATTGGAGGAAAGATATAGTGGAGTTAATTAATTATGATGTGAATTTGAATATAGTTGTATATTCTGAGCAGATAGCTATGATGTAGAAACTGAGATAAGTATTTGCATGGAACCTTCAGAAAGGAAAATACAAGTATAAGAAATGATAAAGAATGAAGTTATGTATAAGAAATGGGTTATCAGAGTAATGAGGATGCAATGAAGATTGGTACATAAAGATGAGTATAAGTGATAAGACAAGAGTATGTGAATATGAAAGGAAATATATGATTTATGTATAAGGAATAAGGAGTAAAGAAATGAAAGGGATTGATTTAAAAGAATCAGATACGATAAATATGGAAGTACAGAGGACAGTTTTGATATAGAGTGATGAGATGAATGTTACTGTCAACGTGATGAGTGACATTATATGGAATTTTAGAAAGGTCAAAGGAAAAATGCATAATCGAATGAGAGAAAAGACAACAATGGATTGGTATTACTGGTTATTGTTTATATGATAAACAACAGAAGATGAGTGTATAAACGAAAAAGATAGTTGGAAAACTAAAGGATTGAAAAGTAAGTTTCTGATGATGACAAGAAAGAATAAGTCAGGGAAGCAACATAAGAACATTCGAAGATATGTTCTTACTAAGATGTTCAGTGAAAATTCGAGGACGAATTTTCTTATAAGGAGGGGAGATTTGTAACATCCTCAATACCGGGTTAGTGATCAAATTGTAAAGTTTCAGAATTTGATGACTAAAGTAGAAGAATGAAATAGTTCAATGATTATTTGAATATATATTGAAGGTTATTTAGTAATTATTAAAGGAAATTAAGGGTTAAATGGTCATTTGACCAGAAAGATTTTTATATTTCTTTTTAAGGTAATATAAACGTGGGAATTTGGAGAAACATCCAGAGTTCCCTTCTCCTTTCTTCTTCTTCATACGTGGGAGAGCAAGGCAAAGGTAAGTTTAATTTCAGTTGGTTAATTCTTGAGTTTTAAGCTTAGTTTTGATTCTTTGGGTATTAAATAAGCTTAAGGAAAGCTTATATGGGATTTAAACAATAAGATAAAGGAATTATGAAGGAATTTGCAATATGAGTTTTAAGATGAAATTTTGATATGGTATGGTTGTTGAAGTTTTATGGATGAATTTGACTTGTCATGAATCTAATTAAGAAGTATGAAGTGTTAGAATTGGAATTAGAACACATTGAAAATTGGGTATGATTTTTGAATCTCATATGGAAGATAGGATTTTGAGGTTTAAGATGAAATAAATGAATATAGATTGGTTTAAGTATGTGTACTAGAGTTAAGAATGAAAAGGGGATGATATATGAAGTGTTTGAGTGGAAATGAAGTAATTTTCGGGATGAAAATATGATTTCTGGGCAAGGGGAATCGGTACCCATTCAAGGGGAACCGATACCCCTTCAAACGAACAACATTTCCAGATGTCATTAGGGAATCGATACCCCCTTAGTAGGGAACCGATTCCCCCTAAAGGAAAAATGTGCATATTGGTTTAATAAGTTCGTTTAAGTTGCTAGTATCCAATTACAAGGTGTAGGTATCTAATGATTGTCTTAAAATGTATAATTATGTAGATTCAGAGCCTAACCAAGTTCCGGAATCATTGACAAGTAAGATCGATCAAGGGGAAAGATAAGAGATTGGAATTGACTAGTGAGGCCAGGTGAGTGCATATTAGTATTATATGATGTTAAATGGAAATAAGACTTGCGACAAGTCTATTTCCATAGTAAAATGCATGAATTCATAAATAGAAGTATATATGTGTATGATTTATATGTGTTGACATGTTATTGTATATATGTATTATATGGTTGATGTGAATGTGTGATATGTTATGATGATATAAACCATATGATATGATAATAAACTATATGAATATGTGATTATGAATAGGTAGAAAGGAAACAAATGATTATATAAGAATTCATTATAAGATTTATGATATGAAAATATGATAGTGAGCTATGTGAAAGAACTATGAGATATATGAGTTATATGTAAAATATGCGAACAAGATATGACATCTATGTTTATATGAAATAATGCAAGGTGATATGAGCTGTGTGAGATATGAATATAAGATCATATGAGAAGTGAAAATAATTACATGAAAATAGACTAAGTGATTACATGTATATGTGAAAGAAGCTATATGATAAGATCTATGTGATTACATGCAACATATGATATTAGATATATGTTTACACATACATGTGGTATGTGACAGAAAAGAAGGAACATGTGATTATGAGATCAATGATTACACGTACATGTGATACGTGACTGAAAAGAAAAGATATGTGTTTATAAGAGAAAGCATATGAATAAGTAATGTGAACTGTTATAAATGATAATGCCCATGTTATATGATATGAGAGCTAGGGGTATAGTTGGCATGCCAAGGGTCGAGGGTTTACCTATGTTCTTCGGGACATATGGACTGTTTACCTATGTTCTTCGGGACATATGGACTGTTTACCTATGTTCTTCGGGACATATGGACTGTTTACCTATGTTCTTCGGGACATATGGACTATTTACCTAGGTTCTTCGGAATCTATGGACTGGTCCTTCAGGACATTGATCGAGCTGTGGTGACAGCATATGTGTGCACAACCTCAATGTACTCACATACCTTAAGTTCTCACTAGTGTACATGGGCTAATAAAGTGATTAAACAAGCATACTGAATGTGATATGTATACGATGGGTTTATAAGTGGTTTGAAATGTGTTACGTGAACCATATGATGTTGTGTGTATAGTGTTTGATTGAAAAGGTTAACAATAAAAGTATGTGATTACATGATAAACTGTTAATGATGAATTATGTGTATGTATGTATTTACTGTAATTAATCTGATATGATTTTATATGATACGAAGAATGCATGGAATTGGTATAACATGATAGAACATAACATGCATGTATTGATATATGTTATGAAGTGCATTATAAGTCGTTATGCCTCACTAAGTCTTCGACTTAGCGTGTGATTGTTTCACACGTAGGTTTCGAGAAGAGTAAAGAGTAATGCGGAGCAAGACAGGTCAGTTTTCCTTACCAAATGTCAGATCAGAAAATATATGTACTGTATATAGAGTGTAGTTGGCATGTAGTCTAAAGACATAAATTGTATGAACTCTGATATATATTTTGTAAACGTTTTGAATAAGTTAAATGTTATCAAAGTTTTTAAATTACTCACTATTTTATACGAATAAATGTTTGAAAAGTCAATGTGACACTTCGGACTCGTATCCGGATCGGATACGGGTTGGGGGTGTTACACACCTCATAGAGTCAGCAGTCTTGGAGGACATAAACAATCTTTGTAGCCTAGGTATTATAGGGAAATATCGCAGAATCTTGACTGGTTTCTTTCTTGATAGTGCTTGAGCTTCATCCTCAATAACATTTTCTGCCTCCCTAGTCATCCATCGATATTTTCCGCATACATGACAAGATTCCTGGTTTTTTCGATCACCCCAATACAACATGCAATCATTCGGACAACTATGAATGTTTTCATATCCAAGACCCAAATCTTTTATCATTGTTTTCATATATTTGCATGATTGATGGATTTTTGCAAAAGGAAACACTTCTCCTAGTAACTCCAACAATTGCGTAAAGGAGTTTCCAGTCCACCCTCCCATGCATTTTAAGTGGAAAAGACGAACGCAGAACGAAAGCTTTGAAAACTTTGATCCCTCATAAATTTGTTCATTCATTTCATTCAGTAACTTGTAAAACTTTGCCGTTTCTCCATTTGGCTCTTCATCACATCCAATTCTTCCCGTCTCAATGAAATCATTAACAACATCCTGACAATAATTTTCTGTAACATATGGCTGCTGATTGTGCATATTAAATGCATCTCGTAGCATCCCTTCCATGTCATCTTCTCTAAAAGTTGGATGGGGAGAATAAGAATGATAAGTTGAATAACTCATGGAAGCAGATCTATCTGATACAAACTCTCCATGAAAGATCCATTTTCTATACCCCCGAACAAATCCAAAAACAACTAGATGCTCGTACACAACTTCACGAATGTGCCAATTAATGTTCACACAATTCTTACAAGGGCAAAGAATCATATTTTCTTGGCTTGCATTGAGAAAAGCTAAATTTAGAAAGTTTTGGACTCCATTTTGATATTAGACGCTTACTCTTGAGAAATCCATCCAACTCTTATCCATTTCGTATTTCTGGGGTTTCAATTTCAAATGTTAATTGCTAATAATATAGATAAATTTAGAACCTAAACAGAAGCATTAAATTATCATATTTAGTGCATAATAATATTTGCATAGTATAGAACTAATCACTCCTAAATTATACAACTTTTAAATTGATAAAATTTTATGGGAGCAAGTGTATCTCAGTTAATTTATAAAAATTATAACGAGAATTATATACAAAGGCATACTATAGAACTAAATACTTACACTTATGTTTTATCGAAATGTAGCATTTACATCTAAACAAACCCATGTTTCATTGTTACAGAGAGAGCCATTAAGAACTTAGAACGAAATATAAACCCAATTTTAAATGTACGAAAGGTTGAAAAAATAAAGAAAAAGAATAACACAAAAGGACAACCGACTTAAGGCGTAGTCAACAATTTCTTAGTGAAATGAATAATATTTCTCAGTGAAATGCATCATTGTTAGAAGTTAGAATTCCAAGGACAACCCACTTAAGACCTAGTCAACTATGTGACACCAAGAATAATTTAGTACACTTGAGTTGACAATCTTTAAGCAACATAAAAATACTTTACTTAATGAATATTATGGACAAACCTAGAAAATGTTGATTATGATGCTATTTCAATGAACCAGAACCAAAACCAGAACCAAAAATGTTTGGTGATCCACAACTAACCTTAGAGAGGTTTTCCTGAGAGAGCATAAATAGTTACATTTAAGCTTAATTCTAAAGTAAAGGCCAGAATTAAACATTGCATGCCACTTCGTATTTATCTATCATGAACTTGAGAATTCGAATCAGAACCACTTAATATATTAATCTGAATCAGAATAATATATGCATGCCACTTATACCTGTGCAACTCGATCAAACTCCAACAGCAACAGTGATTTTCGAGGTTCAGGAACTTTCAGGAACAAGATTGCTTTAATTCTTAGACCATAAAATAAAAGAGACAAACTAAAGGGACCTACAGAAGATACATATTTCATTTAGACAAAGTAAAAAAGGGAAATATGTAAACAAGATTGATGTTTTAAAAAGATCTGTTCGCTCCAAATAAACTATTCTAAGTTCAAGTAAGAATACATTTAGTAACTCCAAATATACCCCTTCCCACAACAGTGTTAAGATCTATAAAACTTTTTACTTACATTTTGAGCAAACAAAGCTTATCATGCAACAAAAAAATCTTTGTTAACAATAATGCAACAATAAAATAATTAGACTTTCCAGTTTTCCATGAAACATTAGCTTATTAGCAGCAAAATCCGAAAAGAATAAGGATGTGTTATGTGGAGGGTGGGTGAACAATCTACAATTTTGCATACGTTAGTCATATTAAGTTTATACAATGGGCCCTTAATAAGCTGGAAATAAAAGATAATGAACATAGTAAAAACCCTAATACATATGGCAAAAGACCATGTATTTATTTGCATTAATTTCGATACATAAGCTGAAAATTAAAAACCACCGAGTTTTGTAGGGGAAATTCAAGATACAAAAGCAAAATTCACTAATCACCAAGTTTACCACATCGAGAAAAAAATAAAAGAAAGACTATGGTTTTTAGAAGGTCAAACGAAAGGTTAAACAAACTATGATAAGAACTAGGTCACAACAAAGATATTAAACCAAATAAAATTCAAAATTGGAATCACGTACTAAAAAGAGAAGGGTTAGAAGAAGCAGTTCCAACTTAATCTTCAAGAAGCTCCAAACGACGTTGTAAACTGTCGAGCTTCTCGTTCAATTTGCTCTTCGTCGTAGCCTTTGAAAATAAAAGAGAAATTATAAAAAAAATTGTTTTAAAAAATGCTAACATAATATTATTCTATATTTAAGATTCTTATTAACACAATGCATACATGCCTATAGTGCTAACCCAGCTTCGGAAATTGAGTCATCACCACGTGCTCAAATTCTAACAAGTCTTGTTTTACAGGAAGTTGGCTCGCCTATCAAGCACATAAAAGTTTTCAGAGATCTGAAACACTATAAATTGATTGAATACTATCTAAAAATGGCATAATTCTCAGTAGCAAAATGCACCAAATGCCGATGACCATGAAGGTGCAACCGGAAGAACGAAAGCTCCCAAACAGATAACATACAATAAATTCCAAGTTGTGTTACAGTTACTCCCTCAAAAAGCTATTGAGACTTAGAATACCAATTAAACTATGAGGTACAAGTAGAAAGAAAAAGTGTTAAATTACCAGCCAATCAATGTGCAAAGATCATAGTATTAAGATATACAAACCGGAAATGAGGAGCTTGATCCTCATTGTTTAGACCAACATAACTAATAAAATGTTACTGGCTTATTTAAAAGGAGAAAAGACTGTAAAGAAAGGTTGACTCCAAAACTAATTCATTTTACTTGTTCATTTCAAAACAGTGATCCACTTTTTATCAATAATGCTTAGGTCTAAGCAAATAATCTAAAGAATTCTAAAAGATCTAATAGGCAGGCAATGGCATAATATATCTAGAAATAATAAAAATAAACATAAGATATTAATTTGAAGCATGACACCAGAAGTGGGTATAATATATCTAGTATCATGTGTCAATTCATGAGTACAATACAGTTAACAAATCACAATTTATCCCAAGTCATTATTATGCCATTAACAACCTCCTAGATAGTAAATTAAGATTTTAGAATCCAAGAAATACCTGACATAATCCTTTCCATTGAACCATGAACAGTTCCTTTCAATAATTCAACCTGTAACCACAATGCGTCAGATTTTCTCATATAAAGAAGCAAAAGACATGCTGAAAAAACCCATTTCCATTGTTCACATTGCCACTTTTAGTACTGACAATTTAGTAAGTCGAATGTGACGGGGAAAATCAACAATTACGGGACTGAAATTTTTGAAAATAAGGGCAGATTTCTTATATTTGCAAATGGGATTTTTGGAGTATTGTAGGAAAACCATTACAATTGAAGTACAGAAGAGAAGAACAGAAGAGAAGAAGTTGCTTACCGAAAAGGGTCTAATCGTACGCTGGAAGTGCGCTGAATATCGGCAGCGGTCCGGGCCTTGGAGTTTTCGGTGTCCCGAGGCTAAGAGGAAAAGGGCGACAAAAATTAAGGAATCAACACACGAATTAAGAGGGCAAACGAATGAAGAGAAATAAAGCCTAACCTGGGTATGGCGAAATGCGACGACGCCGGAGACGAAGAAGGCACGGCGCAGTGAAAGAGATGGTTGCTGGTGTTTTGTGGGTAAATTGTAATGGGCAAATCGTAGACAAAAACAAGAAGAAAAAATGGCTAGGGATTCAGGAGTTTTAAAACTGACTTTGCGGCGTTTAACAATACAAACGCCACTGATGTGTAAAAATAATTGCGGCGTTTACAGAAAAACGCCACTATATATAAATTTTTTGCAGCTTTTTTTAAAAAACGCCACTAATGTATGACCCTTTTGCGGCGTTTATTGTAAAATGCCATTAAAGTCTGACCCATTTGCAGCGTTTGTTACCAAAACATCGCTAAAGTTATAATTTTTGGCAGCGTTTATCAAACAATGCCACTATATGTGAACCCTATTACGGCATTTGAGCTAAACGCCGCTATATTACTACTCTATTGTGGCGTTTTTTTTACAACAAATGTCTCTATATGATTAAAGTTAGTTTCTATAAAAACGCCTCTAATGCTCTACTGCATAGTGGCGTTTTAAAAAACTTAACAACAATCATACATTTTAATTAACAACAATCATACATTTTAATTAAGCCAGAAGTTATGCATAACAAAGCTTAACAACATAATAAATTAAATTTGATAAACATTAAATTAAATATATGGTTGAACATATTGCGGCGTTTGTTGTAAAAATAAGTTATCATGTAGTTTTATCTAATTACCAACAACCATACATTTTAATTAAGACATAAGTTATATATAAAAAATACTTAACAACAAAATACATTAAAATTTAGAAACATTAAAGTTATGCATAAAAAGTCTTCACCATATTGTTAACTAGAATTTAATTGTGCTTCTTTGTGGGGAAAAGATGTAGGAATGTTGTTTTCCTTGTTTGACGATGCATCGTTAAGTTTTTCCTCCGTGTAAACTATATATGGAGAAACTCTTCATCCATTTCACCAAATAAATCCCCTACATCCGGTTCACCAAGAAGACTCCTTACGCGTTGCACTGCTTCACTTGAAACAGATATCGACCTTCCACCTACAATATGAAACTTGATTGGAGGTGGCTTTGGAACTGAAGCAAACATTAAATAAATTTAAATAGAAGATAGAAGCGTTTACTTGGAGTATCAGTAGAGCCAACGCCGTCTTCATTGAGGATAGATATTGCTTTTGCAATTGAAGATTCTTTCAATGCCACTGAGTTACCAATTTCGGTTCTAAACATCGGGTATTTATCCACTCCTCTAACATCGTTCTCAATAAGCTTTGAACATCCTACATGCGTGCGATCTATGAAATTTTAGAGTACAAAATAAAAATATAGTGGCATAAAATTTCAGCGATTAATTATTACCTTCACTTAGGAGATCGGCCATGGAAGGGTATTTTGCAATAGGAGGGTCTTTCGGGTCATCATCGAGTTTCGATGGCAAGTTCGGATTGATAGCCTCCCAATGATAATTTGATCCATTGTCAGAGCAAAGACGCCACGTGGACATTCTGACTATATTTTCTCTTACTGAATGCAACACCTGCTCTTCGTATAGATATTCATGTTTTCAGAAGCTATTATTTTCCTATTCGAAAGCAAAAAAACACTTCTCCCAAGCAGTAAACCAGTAAAACAATATGTATAGATATTCTTTTCCTATTCGAAAGCTATTATATTTCTCCATTATGTTAGCTTTCTGGGTTTTCCCCATTTTCAGAATACCAACAAAAAATAAATGAAAAAGTTCACTAGTGAGAGAATGGATCAAACCGTGCAATCGTGAGATAATTGTTCGCTAGTGATAGGGCAAATTTGGTCGCCGGGACATACAGAAGACGACGTCGGCTGGAATCGTGCGAGGGTCGTTGTTGTACCAGAGAAATCCCTTTTAGGGAAGTAGCGTTGAAATGATTTTAGGGATTAGGCAGTAGAAAAGTGTGGAGCATATATTGACTCTTTTGCATCATTTTTTAAACAAACGCCACTATAGTACATGTTTTTACGGCGTTTTATAAAATGCCACGATAAACAACATATTGCGGCGTTTATAGGATAAACGCCGCTAAATTATTACTCTATTACGGTGTTTTTTACACAAATGCCACTATAAACAATACTATTGCGGCGTTTGTTTAATAAACGCCGCTAAATTACTAATCTATACCATCGTTTATTGAACAAACGCCACTATAAATAACACTATCGCGACGTTTGTACAAAAACGCCGCTACATTACCACTCTATTGCGGCGTTTGTTGAAAAACGCGACTATAAACAACTCTATTGCGACGTTTGAGCTATAAACGCCGCTAAATTACCACTCTATTGCGGCGTTTGTTTAAAAAACACCGTTAAAGTATGATTTTGTGGCGTTTGTATTGTAAACGCCGCGACATGCTTAAAGTTTGTGGCGTTTTCCCTTAAAATGTCGTTAAAAACGCCGCTACATAACACTTTTGTTGTAGTGTTTTGTCTGCTGCTTTGGATGAATGCATTGATTTCTATACTTCTTAACACTATTCTGCCACATATGCACATCTATGTTATCTATATTTGATTTTTTTAATTATTTGAGATTCATTTTTATGCATACATTAGATGCCAATAATTTAAGAAAAATGGAGAGTTAAGGACAACATAGATGCAAATTAATACAAATCATCATTTTCTTAATATTTTTCCATTTACAAGGTGTTTCTATGGTGTGGTAGCTGATTTTGTTTCAACATTTGGTGGAGGTTTATGTCGACTTAATGTTTTGGTAACATCTTTATAGATCAATGACGATGAGGCTAAAGGGTGGATGAGAGCGAGAACTTGACCCTTGAGGTAGTGAGGTACTCCTTAATTCAACAAGAGGACATCATAATATTTAGCCGTCTAGAGAGAGCTCAATATTGTCATAATGAGAATACATATGACCCTGATGCCTTTTTAATGGAGGGGTTCCATGGCTCTTTGTGTCGAGTACATGCTTCGAGAAACCAAAAAGCTTCATGCTCAGGTATGTCATACTCAATAAGCATAGAGAGAAAGGGAATAGGTGTAGCAAAATCCAAATTTCATAATATTCTAATTTCACAGAATTTCATATAGAGATTTTGGATAGTTTACGGTGAGGTGAGGAGGGACCTTGAAGGTGCAGGAAACGAAGCCAGGCTCCACCCGATCTACACGGATGCCACGTACGACAAAATCTTCGTAGAAACTTCCCTCGAAACCAACTCTATGAGGGTGAATAGTGAGCCATGAAACGCTCTCTGCTGCTTCTTTGTTTAGCTCCAAGAACCTCTTGGCTTTGTTTAGTTCCATTCCTTGTTTGTGCAAGAAAGGCCCCCATTCATTCATCCAAAAATGGTAGATTTTGAGTTACCAAAAAGTACGAAGATGAGAGAGTGGAGATGAAAGAGAAGGGTATGTCAAAATAATGGTCAAACAGTGTCAAAAATCATATTAACGTGCCACATCATCTTTTCACCACTCAAAGTAACGATGTTAACGTCGAGTGATCATTTTGTAACAAACGATAACGTTAGTGACCGATTTATGACATTTCAAACATCAATAATAAAAATGAATACTTACCTAAACATTAGTGACCATAGGTATAGTTTACCCTAAATGTAAACACCAACCGACTTATTTGTTTCTCAGCCCACTTGAGGGTACATTGGCATTTGATTTCCAGAACGGCTATATTCCCATGAATCCTACCTTTACACATTTTACATAATCTTTTGTTTTCTTCTAAAAATAAAGTAAATAATTATTCCATGCTTTAATCATCATTTTGTCCTCCTCCCAATAACCAATAACAATTTGATAAGATTAATTTTTTTAATAATATATTTTTATAATCATTTTTAACGTGATTTTTGGACGTCGGTGGCTCAAACATCTAAAATGCTTGTAACTAGTAACCACGTTCAATTCAAATTTCAACAAACTTAACCTCCACTTTAAAGATTCTAAACGAGTTGTTGACATGATGCAAATGTTAAGTTGAGTTAGCTAGGGAAGCTGTGAGGAAAAGACTTGTCTTATTGAAGAATGGTGAGGCTTCTGATAAGCCATTGTTACCCCTTCCGAAGAAAGCAACTAAGATACTGGTTACCGGAACTCATGCTGATACCTTGGGCTATCAATGCGGCGGGTGGACCATTACATGGCAGGGTCTTAGTGGCAATGATCTCACAGCCGGTATGTTTTTTACTCTCGAACAACATATTAGGTTTCAACAAATAAAATGACCCGAAAATCGTTTTGGTTTCAGTATTGCCTCAGACCTTGTCATTGTTATTGACTACTCTTAACTCAAGGGGTTTGCTAAAATCGAAATAGATCCTTGGTTTCGCTTTGTTGAATGAAACTTGCTTGAACAGGTACAACTATCCTCCAGGCTGTTAAAAATACGGTTGATCGGAGTACTCAAGTTCTTTACAGTCAGAACCCTGATGCACAGTTTGTCAAATCCGGTAAATTCTCTCATGCCATTGTTGTTGTGGGAGAACCGCCGTATGCCGAAACGAATGGTGACAGCCTGAATCTTACAATATCCCAGCCTGGTCCCGACACCATTTACAATGTTTGTGGAGCTATGAAATGTGTAGTTGATGTCATCTCGGGCAGGCCGGTTGTCATGCAGCCATACGTCTCGTCGATTGATGCACTTGTAGCCGCTTGGCTTCCGGGGACCGAGGGCCAAGGTGTTGCTGATGTTCTGTTCGGCAACTATGGGTTCACCGGGAAGCAGGGTCGTGGCAGGGTTTTCGAGGGCCCTGTACAAATTCGTATAAAGGGGCCCCTATTTTCTTGATATATTCAATTTCGGGCAATAATAGTGGCGTTTTCTTGACAAAATCCGTAATAAATCCATCTATAATGGCGTTTTATCAATAAAGCCGCAATAATAGTGGCGTTTTTTTTTTTGAAAAAACGTCGCAATAGGTCCATCTATAGTGGCGTTTATTGGTAAAACGCCACTATATATATATATTTTTTGGGGCCCATTTTTTGGGAGGTCTGCGCGGTCGCGTAGTTTGCGCCCCCAGCCACGGCCCTGCCGGGAAGCTGGCGAGGACATGGTTCAAGACCGTAGACCAGCTCCCCATGAACATCGGTGATCCACATTATGACCCTCTCTTCCCATTTGGCTTTGGTTTGACTACTAAACCTACCGGGAAGTACTAATGTCACCTTAGAGATTGTGTTTGACCTTCCCCCCTATTTTTTACATGGCAGAAACTTATTAGATTATTTTCCTTCTGCATTATTTAGAGATGACCATTTAACTTAAGCCTTTTTTTATCAATATTCGGAGTTATTTTTATTTTCTTAAAATATCCATATTTTAAAATCCTACTTAATTCATATTCAAACAACGGAGAAATTAAAAGATTAATGTTTATTTTGTTAATGGAGAAACTAAAACTCAATTATTTTTTACTAAAAGGGTTACAATTTACAGGAATCAGGAGTATTAAAATAAACACGAATCAATTGATATTGTTGATAAAGTAATTGTTGTTATTTATTGAGTATTGGATTCGAAGATTAGGAATACCAACGATTGTTAAATGTCAAATAGTAGAGAGATACTTACCTGAAAACTAAAAAAAATGGATGTGAGCCTATTTTTATTTTGACCACCATTTTTGAATTTTTGTCAGGACATCCAACTATTTAAATATATTCAATCAAGTCACTTGTCGTTAACATTTAACAGATGTGTTGATGTGGTTAATAAAATTGTTATAATTATATATTTGGTCACTCATAGTTATATATTCTATCAATTTTATCCTCAAATTGGTAGAAACTTAATGTACTAAATTAAAATAAATTTAATTCTTCAATCGGATGGTGACACATGACATTGTCTGGGTGAATGAAAATTAAATGCACTGAAGAGGAGACCATGAGATTCAAACTTAGGTTGTGTGGACGACAAAGGAGAACATCAACCACGGACAAGGCTAATTATTTGACTTGAAGAAGACTACATGTGGTATAGTTAGTAGGTTACTAGTATAGTTTACCCTAAAAATAATTAAAATAAGATTAACGCAATGTCCAATGTTGCATAAATTAAAAGTTTAAGGATCTATTTGGATCTAGGAAATATAGGTCATTTTCACTTTTTTAGAAAATAGAAAACATCGAAGAAAATGGGCTTGGTTGTAAAATTAGAAAATGATTTTTGAAAATGAAAATAAAACTAAATGAAAATACGAAAACATAAAAAAAATTCAATATTTTCATTAAAATTATTTTTAAAATATAAAAAATATAAAAATCAAGATCTAGATTTCTAACTTCACTTACATAGGTTCAAATCCTTCTAACAACAATTTTTTGAGTTAATAGTATCAAAAACCCTCATACTTTTACCAAAATCAATGTGGTTCCTTATTTTTTAATAATTTATTATGTGCTATTTTTATATTTAATATATTAAATATCGTAATAATTATTTATATTTTATATTTTGAAGTTAAATATTTTTTTATAAAAAAATAAATAAGACTTCAAATTTTCTAAATAAATCAATTAGGCACTCGAACTTAGCTAAAATATCAATTAAGCTCATCAACCACATCATCGTCCATTATGTACTGTCATAACAACATTGTAAATTGTCATGTTAGAGCCGTAACGATCAAGTTTGATTACATTGGTTAAAGGGTCATATTATTTTTTCTTAGTTTAAGAATTACATTGAGTGAAAACAATTTATGGGCTACATTAGTTTTTCTCCAAAAGTTTGAGGGTCTCCAATACAACTAAACATATTATTTGCTTTAATGACAATTTTGTTTGCTCTTGCTTGCAACAATACTTTTGTATATTTTTTTAAATTTAGTTGATGTTCAATATGTTTAATATTACATTCTTATTATAAACTAAAATAATTTTTTTGTTATAAATATCTTATCAATTTTATTATTTTATATTTATATAATTCACATGTTAAATTTATATAATGAAAATTTTAATAGTTATATTTTAATTTAAATATTTAATAACTAATTGTTCATCTTTATTTTAGAAAATTAGATTTCAAATAAATTTTCACTATTTTATTTATGAATTCAAATTTTCATTTATATTAACTAAACATGTTTTCTAATTTTCATAAAACTGAAACTGAAAATTATTTTTTAAAGAAAACAGAAACAGAAAGTACTTTTTTAAAATTAAATGGACCTTAATGTTTTACGATTTAACTATTCTTTCAAAGTAATTTGACTGGAGTTAAATTGATATATATTAAGGGTCTGTTTGTTTTATAGAAAATAAATATCAAAAAATTATTTCCATAAAATAAATTACATTTCCTATAAAACATTCTATGGAAATCATTTTACGATGTTAGTATGATGTTGTATAAATCATTTTCCGTTGTTTAATAATTTTTTTAGAAACTATTTATTATAGATATCAATATAATAAATAATATTATTTATTAAAAATATTATTATTATTAAAATATTAGAATATTTTATTTAATATTATTTATGTCAATATTATTAATAAAATATTATGTCTATATTTTGAATAAAAATATTAAGATTATTGTATTTTATTAAAAAAATAAAATTATTATAAATTATAATTATTTCTTAAAATAAAAATAATATATTAATTATATCAAATACTTATTAAAATAATATTATTAAAAATTTAAACTTATAATTTTAAAATAATATTATTATATAATTTTAAAAATTATTAATAAATATATTCTAAATATTCAATAGTTAAATAATATTATTTCTATAATATTAATAAGTATTAATTTTATTCGTATTTCATTATATTACTAAGATACAAGTATAATACTTTATATTATCATAAAATTAAAAATATTATATTATATTATGAAAAGTATCAATAAATATAAATTGATAATTAATTTATTCATTAAAAATATGTTAAAATAGTATATTAATATTAAATATATAAATTAATAATATTTTGAGTACTTTTTGAAGTGAAAATTTTAAAAAAATTATTTATGAAAAATTAAACAGTAAGTAATTTCCAGAAATATAAAGAAAATTCTATTGATTATGAAAATGAACTACATTGGCTATCTAATTTCTGTCAATCAAACACTGAAAAAAAAAAAATATTTTTTGAAAAATCAATTACAAGAAAATAAATATCCTAAAATTGATTTCTTTCAGCACAAATTTCAAACTTAGTTTTTAGGCCAATTCCAAATCTACACACCGTAAGTCTAAACCTGAATCAGCCCAAAACTAAATCCAAATATGCTTATTTTTTAGACTCGAATCGATCCAAATTCTAACTTATTCAAACCCTACTTGGCAATCTCATATGTCCAAACCTTCCCTTATTGTTCTTACTTTGGGACGATTATATCCGAAGCCTATGGAACATTATCAACTTATTACTACGATTGGATCATTATTTTATCTTACCAAGTAGATCGACCATTATGTTTAGTGTTTGCTTATGTGCTAGATTTCAATCATGTCATAAGGAATCACATTTACAAGCCATTAAGGGTATATTTAGATACCTTAGAGACACTCCTAGTACAAGAATTTGGTATCCTAGAGACTCTAACTTTATCTTGAATGCCTTCTCGGATGCATATTCTGGAGGTTGTAAATTAGATATAAAAAGCACCTTCAATACTTGCCAATTCCTATGAAATATGTTGATTTCATGGTTTTCAAAGAAACACATTATCAACCAATGAAGTGGAATACATTTCGGCCGATAGTTATTGTGTTCAAGTTTTATGGATGAAACAACAACTAATAGATTATGGAATTGATAGGTACTATCCTTATCAAGTGTGACAATACTAGTGTTATTTGTGTCACCAAAATCCCATCCAACATTCTAAAACTAAGCATATTAAATTAGACATCATTTTATTAAAGTTCATGTCTCCAAGGAAGATATAGTTATAGAGTATGTAGACACTTTGTATCAAGTTGTGGATATCTTTACAAAACCTTTAGATAAGAAAGATTTTGGGCACTTAGGAAAGAATTAGGTTTAACAACCTACATTGATTTTGTGTTTAAATATTTTATGTATTTTTGTATTTTTGAAAAAACATGCTAAATTACTTCTTTGATGCCTATTATACAATTAGTTAGGGGGAGTTTAGGATTTTTCATTAAAATTGATGAAGCGTTCAAATTATGCTTGAATGTGTATTTTTTTGCTTAAACGTGTTTTTATATCTATTTAGAGTTACTGATAGCATTATTGATGCCCTAAAGTATGCATTATGACTTCTACACTTTTGGTGCACTTTAACAAGAGATTCATGCAACTTTAGCATTCATAGGTGTTTTTGTTGTTAAACCTTGTATGAATGAATGAATGTTTGTATCTTGGTCATAATTTTATGTCTCATATGGCCAGATGTGTTGTATGTGCTTAATTTGTGATAAAATTACTTCTTAGGACTTATTTGTCAAATTTTTTGTACCATTTCGTGCATTTAGTATCGCTACTGTTCTTACAGCACCGATATAATTCTTCATTAGTATCGAAATTGTTCATCAAGTACCGATACTATTCCTATAGCATCGTGATGGGTATCGATACTCTGTATCGATACCAACTTTTTTGGCGTGAGAGTATTGATATTCGGGGTTATATTTACGTTTTAAAGGTCAAAATTCCCATTTTTTTCATTTTATCAAACCCTAAAACATACTACTCCATAAACCCCTCGCCCCTCTCTAAAATTCTTCAAAATCTATTGTTTTTGGGTCGATTTCCGCCAATTTTCACGTCTTTATCATGTCTTCATCATTAAACCATGTTGCATTCATCCACTTCCATCTCATTTTCGTGATTCAAGGTAAAATCCTTAAAAACCTTATTTTTCGAATTTTCTTCATTTATATGTTAAATTAACACTAAATAATTGATGGAATTTAGTTTTAAGTGATTTTACATACTAATTAGTTCATATATATTTATGATTTCATTCGAATTTCATTTTTTAAAACCCTAGATTTTCGAAATTGGGATATTTTGTTCATATTAAGTTATTTTTATTATTATCTTATAATATACTTATATTATTGTCATATATATATATATATATATATTATTTTTTGAATTAAAAAAGGGGACAAATTTTGAAATAAACATATATATATTTGTACATATTCCCACTGTTTTTGTTTACTCATATATACATATTTTTTACATACCTATTATTTACTCTTTCTTTATAAACATAAAGATAATTGTATTATACTTTTTATTATTTATATATAATTGGCTTTCATTTTCTTTTTAAATTATATACCTTGAATACTACGGACTCGTTTTGAGTTTTGGGATCGATGTTAGCATACATATATTGTCTTCTTTTGCAGGTTATCCTATCTTGATTTTATCCCAAAAATATCAAAACGACCTCGAACTTCCTGAGCTCGTCCTCCTCCCCAAGCACCTCCTCCTCAAAACCCACCTTTAAATCCTATTCCTAACCCTGTTCAAAATCCAAATAAACTCACTATCCAAAACTCTTGCTTTAATGAACCCGTTCGCCAAAACCTTTGGCATAGGTACACAACACTTTAAGAAATTACCCCTTAGAACGAGCATATGCCTTCCCTTCCCTCCATGAATGAACTCAATTTTAATACCTTATGTTTCTCAAATCTTAGAAAGTAGACAACACTTTAAGATCAAACTTGTTATCTTTCAATAGCTTTCGTATTTTCTATTCCAATTTGTTTGTGTCCTGATATAATCCAAAGTTGCACCATTAATATTCGGTCTTATCTCATGGGGTAATACATTCACGTCGATGTCATTTCCATAGCCTGAGACTTAGGTCTAGAGGTTATATTGATAACAAGAAAGATCATGTTAATTCCCATTATGCGGTTAGTAATAGTGTTAATACCTTAAACATTCATGAGCGATTCATCATTTTATTATCTCTTGGTGGTTTCGACAATACGGAGATAAGTTTTCTTCCCTTCGTGTCGTAGACCTTTGGTGGATCCACTGGTTCCAAAATAACGAACAAATCAGTTTTTCGAAATAGTCTTGGCGAGCTTATCGCCACCATAAATAATTTCAATCTAAAAAATTTAATATCTTAGTTTATGGTTATCTTCTAACCATATCTTTGTCTAAGCCGATATCAATGTCGATCTAGATCCCATTATTCCCTTATCCTCCTACATCAATCTTAAATCTCTTTGCAAATCGAGATGGGAGAAATTTGGGACAACTTGGACAGAAAAAATAGAAGCAAGTGGTTGACTCTTCCTCTAGTGCACCTCAGCCTCAAGACGATGATGTAATACGCGATGTTAGTGATATGATGAACTCCGTTTCTGTCGATCCCCCTCAAGTCGATGGTGAGAATGCAAGTGCGATTCCTCCTTACTTTCGGATTTTTATTGAGACGATGGGCATGCGGTTTGCTACCATAGTCTCACTTCACATCTTAAGGACTTAGGTTTGAAATTGTTGCTTGACATTTGTCATTGGAGGCGATGCATATGGACTCCAGATGTGATGTTCTTGTTAGGATGATCCGCTTTTCGATACTTTGATTCATTTCGCGCTCCGTTTTCAGATCGTTATCCTCAACCGTCGGATGCCTGATCGCTTTTACATGTTGACTACTTGTTATTTCTGTTTCGTCTTGCATTTAGACATTATGGATATTTTTCAGATTTGGATATTATGTCTTCATACTTTGATTTTTGTGGGGATTTGGATATTTGGTTATCTTTGGATTTGGTATTTTGTGCTCTTGGATGTTTTATTTGACATTCATGTTATTGGATGCTTATTATGGTTTATGATATTTAGATATTATTTTGTTGACTAACATCTTTTGGCATATTTGATATTCATAGCTTGTATTTTATATTCTTTAAGATTTTTGATTTAACAAAAATGGGAGAAATGCTAGAGTATTTATTTTAAAGAAAATATTTAAAACCCGTACCCGATTTGGATACGAATCTGAAGTGTCACATTGACTTTTCAAATCATTAACTCTAAAAAGTAGTGGAAAATTTAAACTTTTATTGTATTAAAATGGTGGAACCCTGAATTAAAAATAATAAAAAAACTCACATTCACGTTTAAATAAATATACTTATAATTTACATAAATACAAAAAGTATAAGTTTGCAAAATAGATCATAGTATTTTAATTTAAAACGTATAGTACATGCCAACAAAATTACCAAAATAAAAAACCTACGTTCAAATTGATCTGATCTGACCCTCTTCAAGAGTATGATGTCCTCTTCTAGCTTTAATCTTCTGCTTTCTTCGAACCTACGTGTGGAACAATCACACGATAAGTTGATGACTTAGTGAGGAAAGTATGAGTCAAATAAAACTTTGTAAACTAAATTTTTATTCATTTCATAGAAACATTTCATAAGGGATTCAAATTACTTTACTTAACAAGAATGTATACTTTTATACATGGTTCAATTTATATAACTTTGTTTTCAATAGCCCAATGTATATTATTGAGAACTCTAGGTATTTGAGTACATTGAGGTTGTGCACTAATGATGTCACCACAACTCACATAATTTGCACCGAAGTGCCACATATTTGTCCCGAAGGACAACATAGTTTTATCCCGAAGGACCACATAGGATTGTCCCGAATGACCACATAAGTTTGTCCTGAAAGACCACATAGAACCCTCGACTCTTGGCATGCCAACTATACCTCTAATTCTCTTACATATACCTTGGGATTTTTAACCACATAATTATTTATCATTTCATTATTCAGAGTATGTCTTGTTCATAAAAGCACTTTCACATCGAGCATTTTCGTATACGTGTATTCACATATCACAATTTCATAATCATGTACGTATAAACATCAAAACATAGCTTAAGAAATATAGCTTGAATTAAACATTGTAAAAATATAACATAAAAGAAATAGAAAGGTTTTCGATCGAAAACTCTGAGGTTAGCTTATCGCAAGTCGTCCTCATATCAAATATTAAATAAGTAATTGCACTCACCTTTGC
The DNA here is from genome assembly GCF_006381635.1 of Hibiscus syriacus. Classification (NCBI taxonomy): domain Eukaryota; kingdom Viridiplantae; phylum Streptophyta; class Magnoliopsida; order Malvales; family Malvaceae; genus Hibiscus; species Hibiscus syriacus. Next base: position 4,148,212 of record NW_024061783.1, read on the forward strand.
CTCACGTAAGTTCTAGCAAAAATCCTTATCACTCTTGATTGATAACTTATAACGTCGAATCGTCCAGAATTTGTCTTCGTTAAATGTCTACACAATTATACAATCAAAATGAATATCGAAGTTTATATTGCTATTAACCAATCATTAATAACTTAAGCTGAAAGAAGCACCTAATTCACTATTTCAGGCGCACTAGTATTGATACCCCTCCTATAGTACCGATCCTTCCCTTCTATGGTATTGATACCCACTTCGTTCCTGATACCATTTTGGCATTCTGGAATTTCATACTTGATAATAGTATCGATACCTTATTCTTGGTATCGATACTCTCATTTCAATATCGATACCTTCATCAATCATTATCGATATTGTTCCTCGAATTTAAACTATTTTTGCCTTGAAGTATCAGTACTATTCTTCCAATACTGATACCCTTGCCCAGAAATTACCTATTTCATTTAAAAAATTAACCAAAACTCACCCAAATCTCCCACTTTTATCTCTTTTCATGCCTTTTAACTCAACTACACTTAGCAAAACCAACTTATATCACTTTAACACTCCTAAACATCCAAAATCCCAATAAAACACTTGAGACTAAAAATCATATCATATTTTCAATAATGTTCTAAATCATTTCTAATACTTCAAATCCCTTAATTAGACCTTTAAAAAGTCAAAGATGCCTTTAGAATTTGAATTACTACTCAATCTCATCAAATCTCCTAACAACCCATTTTACAATTTCATCATTAATTAACTCATCTTTTAGTTTTAATCCACCAGAAACTTTTCTTAAGCTTATATATCACCCAAAGAATAAGAATCAACTTAAAAATTCAAAGAACAAACAACTTGAAATCAACTCACCTTTGAAATGAAGCTCACGACAAATAGGAAGAAGATAACAATGGTTTCCAGATTTTTCTTTCTATTTCCTTCTCCCACGTGTTTTATATCCCTTAAAAGGGAATATAAAACTCCTTTCCTTTGAAAAGACTATATAATGCCATTCCAATATTCCAACTTTGATATCAAATCCTAAACAAAATTTCCAAAATTAATCGTTGAACTTTTCACTTTATTTCAATTAAACCACTAAATTTAAATTCTTGCATTTTCGTCATTGCACAAAAGATGGGGAAATTGTCTACATATCCTCCTCACGTTCCCATGTTGCTTCTACTTTATGATTTCTTCAGAGAACTTTGACTAATTGAATCGTCTTGTTCTTTAGTTGCTTGATTTCATATGCTAAAATTTGTACTAGTTTTTCCTCGTAGGTCAGGTCATATTGAACTTCTATCTCATCCGGTGTTATTATGTGCGAAGGATCTGATCGATATCTCCTGAGCATAGAACGTGAAAGACATTGTGGATCTTTTCCATCTTTGGTGGCAATGCTAAGTATATGCTACTGATCTCACTCTCTTAACGATCTCGTATGTGCCAATAAATCTAGGGCTAAGTTTTCCTTTTCGTCCAAAATGTAATACTTTCTTCCAATGAGAGACTTTCAAGAATACTTTATCTCCAATGTTGAACTCAATCTCTTTTCTCTTTAAATCCGCGTATGACTTCTATCCGCTGCCACTTTGAGATTATACTGAATCACTTGAACTTGCTCTTCTATCTTCTTAATCAAATCAGGACCAAGAACATCCCGATCCTTAAGCTCGTACAATTCAGTGGTGTACGACACATTCTCCCGTATAAACCTCATAAGGAGTCATCCTAATGCTTGACTGGTAGTTGTTATTGTAGGCAAACTCTGCAAGAGGCAAATACTTTTCCCAATATCCTTTAAACTTGATAACACATGCCCTTAACATATCTTCCAAGATTTGGATAATCCGCTCAGACTGTCCATCTGTCTGAGGGTGAAAGGTTGTACTAAAGTTTAATTATGTCCCTAAATCTCCATGAAAAGTCTTCTAAAATCTTGAAGTGAATCATAGATCTCGATCGGAAACTATCGAAATTGGTACACCATGAAGTCGAACAATTTCCTTGATATAAAATTCAGCATACTTGTCCAAAAAGAAGTCAGTTCGGATGAAAATGAAATGTGCTGACTTGGTCAAACGATCAACTATCACCCAAATTGAATCTTTTTTATTTTGAGTCAAAGGTAACCTTGTTACAAATCCATTGTAATATTTCCCATTTCCACTGAGGAATGGAGATTGGTTGCCGCAATCCCGAATGAACCTGATGTTCAACTTTTACTTGCTGACATGTTAAACACTTGGACACAAAATCTGTAATCTTCATTTTCATTCCTGGCCACCGATAACTTTTGATCCATGCACATCTTGTTTCCTCCTGGTGCATAGTCAAAGACTATAATGAGCTTCTGACAACAAGTCATTCTTCAACTCCTCATCATTTAGAATAACAAGTCTTCCACGATAATATAGATTACCATCAAGCTTAACTTTAAAATCCTTATTCTCTTGATTTTCACTTGCTCCAATCTTTTCAAATACTTGTAATCTTTACTTTGAACATCTTTAATTCAAGTAATGTTGGCTTAAGATTTAACTCCGCGAGTAATATACCATCACCACTTAATGACAATCTCACATCTAAGGCTTGCAAAGCTGAGAACGTCTTCCGACTCAGATCATCAGCTACTACATTTACTTTCTCGGGATGGAAATCAATTACCACATCATTATCCTTGAGAAGCTTAAATTATCTTCGATGTTTCAAGTTTAGCTTTTTCTAAGTCATCAAATACTTCAAACTCTTATTGTATATGTAGATGTAGCAACACTCACCATATAAGTAGTGACACCATATCTTCAGAGTAAATACGACTGCAGTAAACTCCAAGTCATGCGTCGGATAATTTCTCATGCGGTTTCAATTGCCTCAATGCATATGCCACCACTTTATTTTTTTTGCATTAATACACATCCCAAGCCATTATGGGATGATTCATTAAAAATCACATAATCCTTGCCAGATTCTAGTTGGACCAATACCAGAGCTTCCATCAAATTCTCTTCAATGCTTCAAAACTTTTTTGAAATTCAGGGGTCCAAACAAAAGACATATTTTTTCTTAACAACTTGGTTAAAGGAAAAGATATCATCGAGAAGTTCTTAACGAACCTCCGATAATAATGCAAGACCTAGGAAACTCCAAACTTCCGACATATTCTTCAAGATTTCCCAATCTAAAACAACTTTTACCTTCTGATGATCCACCCAAATCCCCTCTACAGAAACCACATGTCCTAGAAACGTTATTTCTGATAGCCAAAACTCACATTTAGATAGTTTAGCATAAAGTCTCTTATCTCGCAGTGTTTGAAGAATCACCCGCAGATAAGCGTCATGCTCCTTATTTGTCTTTGAATATACCAAGATATCTTCAATGAAAACGACTACAAACTGATCGAGATAGGGCTGAAACACTCTATTCATGAGGTCCATAAACGCAAGAAGTATATTCGTTAACCTAAACGACATAACTACAAATTCATAATACCACCGCGTCCTAAAAGTTGTCTTTGCAATATCTTTCTCTTGAATCTTCAACTGATGAAACCAGAATGCAAATCAATCTTGGAAAACACCGAAACTCCCTTTAGTTGATCAAACAAATCGTCGATTATTAGAAGATGATACTTATTCTTTATGGTCACTTTATTGAGTTATCGATAATCAATGTAGGGACGTATCAAACCATCTTTCTTCTTTACAAATAGTATCATCGCACCCTAAGGTGAAACACTGGGTCTGATGAATCCTTTATCTAAAAGATCTTGTAACTAAGACTTTAACTCACTCAGTTCTTTCGGAGCCATTCGGTAAGAGGCTATCGAAATTGGTGTTGATTCTGGCAAAATCTCAATTTGAAACTCTATATCCCTATCAGGAGGTAATCCTGATAACTCCTCAGGAAATACTTCTGGAAACTCTCGGACAGTCGGAATGTCTTCCAATCTTCTTCCACTAGCTCGAGTATCAATCATATTAGCAATGAAAGCTTGACATCCTTGTAACATTAATTTCTTAGCCGATACCACCGATATAACATTTGTTAATGGATTGAATCTCTCACTAACTACACTAACATCCAATCCATCGAGACTTCTCAACACAACTCACTTTAATTGACAATCCACATTGGCATGTTAATGATACAACCAATCTATTCCTAAGATAATCTCAAACTCGTCAAAGGGTAATTCCATTAGATTAGCAGGGAATTCAATTCCCTGAATCTTTATAGGACACCCTCGACAAATTTGTTTCACTTGAGCACTATGCCCTAATGGGTTAGTCAATATCACCTCACTACTAATAGGTTATAACTGAATTTTTAAATCTTTTACCACTTTACTACTAACATAAGAGTAATTCGATCCTGGATCAATCAAAACTAAAACAGGTTTACCATCTAACTGAAAAAGTACCTGCAATGATTTCAGGATCATCACAATATTCACTGGTATTAAGGTTGTAAACTCGAGCAGTAGAGCGCACTTCAGGTTGAGTGGTCGACTCAGACTGATTTTTTCCTTGACCTCGTCCTCTACCTTTCAGAGGTATAGTAGCGGATCTCTCTGTTTGTGCAAGCTCTCCGGACAACATTGGGTAATCCTGAATAAAATGTCTTGTATCCCCACACTTGAAACATGCTCCAGAGACTCTACGACATACGCCATTATACTATTTACCACAATTCTGACACTGATTTGACTTTTCCACTCCATATTCCACTGATTGAGTTCATCTTGCTCTTCCAAAATTGAATTCTCTACCTGAGGATGCAAACTGACTCCGATCTAGTCTGAGGTCGAAAACTCAAACCTCGACTTTCCTTCGATTATGATGCACTTGACGAGGCACTGTCTCTCTTATTCCATTGAGTCTTTTGCTCCTAAAATCTCTTATTTTGAGCTCGCTCCAGGGCTTTAGCTCGATTTACTACCTCTTGGAATAAAGAAATGTTTAATGCTAACAACAACTCTTTCAATCGAAGACATAAACCTTCAACAAACCAATCACATGAGTCTTTTTTATAAGTACCAACTCCGATGCAAATATGCTCAACTTGTTGAACTCACACTCATACTTATACATAGTACGATTCCCTTGTTTTAAACTCATAAATTCTTGTTTCATTTGATGGATAAACTGATCCCCAATGTATTTATTCTTAAACTCTTCCAGAAAGAACGACCATGTTACTCAGTCCCTTGTAGCTCGTATTGTCACATTTTTCCACCATATTCTTACTTGTCCTCGAAGTAATGAAACTACCCCATCCAACTTCTCCATTTCAGAACAATGGAGACTCTCTAACATAATCCTAATATCGATAAGCCACTGATCAGTAGCAACAAGACTTCCTCAGCTTCTCCTTTAAATTCAGGTGCTCCCAGACTTCTAAGTTCCTTAGCCACATTCATCTTAGGAGATGAGGCAGCACACGATTGGAAACGCGTCAGAATCGCGTCAAACGTCTGAAAAAAGGTCATTTGATCTTGTACTAGCACTCCATGAGGTGTATGTTCCTCACCTTGCCTACTTAAGGCATGTGAGTTACTGTTACCTTCATTCATATCTCCCGCTTCACTTCAGGAGCTCTCAAAGTCCGAAATCTAATAAGATCAAATTATTATTTTATTAGTAAGGACAATATACTAATTACCTTATTAGATCAGAGACACTTAACTTTTAGTTGTCATGTAACCTTTTAAAAAATGACTTCATTTTGAACTTAAAATCAATTAAATCATAGCTCTAATACCATTAAATGTAACATCCCCAACTCGTACCCGATTTGGATATGAATCTGAAGTGTCACATTGACTTTTCAAATCATTAACTCTTAAAAGTAGTGAACAATTTAAACTTTTATTTGTATTAAAATGGTGGAACCCTTGAATTAAAGTAAATAATAAAAACTCACATTCACAATTAAATAAAATAATAATAATTTACATAAATACAAAAGTATAAGTTTACACAATATATAGAGCATTTCAATTTATAACTTATAGTACATGCCAACAAATTACCAAAATAAAGAACCTACATTAATTAATCTGATTTGACCCTCCTCAAGAGTATGATGTCCTCTTCTAGCTTTAATCTTCTGCTTTCTTTGAACCTACGTGTGAAACAATCATACGTTAAGTCGATGACTTAGTGAGGCAAGTATGAGTCAAATAAAATTTTGTAAACTAAATTTTTATTCATTTCATAAAAACATTTCTTAAGGGATTCAAATTGATTTACTTAACAAGAATGTATACTTTTATACATGGTTCAATTTATATAACTTTGTTTTCAATAGCCCAATGTATATTATTGAGAACTCTAGGTATTTGAGTACATTGAGGTTGTGCATTAATGCTGTCACCATAACTCACATAATTTGCACCGAAGTGCCACATGTTTGTCTCGAAGGACCACATAGTTTTGTCCCGAATGACCATATAGGTTTGTCCCGAATGACCATATAGAACCCTCGACTCTTGGCATATCAACTATACCTCTAATTCTCTTACATATGCCTTGGGCTTTTTAACCACAAAATTATTTATCATTTCATTATTCAGAGCGTGTCTTGTTCACATAAGCACTTTCACACCGAGCATTTTCGTATACGCATATTCACATATCACAATTTCATAATCATGTACGTATAAACATCAAAACATAGCTTAAGAAATATATCTTGAATAAAATATTGTAAAAATATAACATAAATGAAATATAAAGGTTTTCGATCGAAAAATATGAGGTTGGTTTATCGCAAGCCATCCTCATATCGAATATTAAATAAGTAAATTGCATTCACCTTTGCCTCACGTAAGTTCTAGCAAAAATCCTTATTACTCTTGATCAATAACTTATAACGTCGAATCGTCCAGAATTTGTCTTCGTTCAATGTCTACACAATAATACAATCGAAATAAATATCGAAGTTCATATTGTTATTAACCAATCATTAATAACTTAAGCTGAAAGAAACACCTAATTCACCATTTCAGGCGCACTAGTATCGGTACCCCTCCTACAGTACCAATACTTCCCTTTTATGGTATCGATACCCACTTCGGTACCGATACCATTTTGGCATTCTGAATTTCATTCTTGATAATAGTATCGATACCTTACTCTTGGTATCGATACTCCTATTTCAATATCGATACCTTCATCAATCAGTATCGATACTGTTCCTCGAATTCAAACTATTTTTGCCTTGAAGTATCAGTACTATTCTTCCAATACTGATACCCTTGCCCAAAACTTACGTATTTCATTTCAAAAATTAACCAAAACTCACCAAAATCTCCCACTTTTATCTCATTTCATGCCTTTTAACTCAACTACACTTAGCAAAACCAACTTATATCACTTTAACACTCCTAAACATCCAAAATCCCACTAAAACACTTAAGACTAAAAATCATATCATATTTTCAATCATGTTCTAAATCATTTCTAATACTTCAAATCCCTTAATTAGACATTTGACGAGTCAAATATGCCTTTAGAATTTGAATTACTACTCAATCTCATCAAATCTCCTAACATCCTAATTTACAATTTCATCACTAATTCACTCATCTTTTAGTTTTAATCCACCAGAAGCTTTTCTTAAGCTTATATATCACCCAAAGGACAATAATCAACTAAAATATTCAAGGATCAAAACAACTTGAAATCAACTCACCTTTGAAATGGAACTCACGGTAAAGAGGAAGAAGATAACAATGGTTTCCAGATTTTTCTCTCTTTCATTCTCCCTGTTTTATATATCCCTTAAAAGGGAATATAAACTCATTTCCTTTGAAAAGACCATATTGTCCTTCCAATATTCCAACTTTGATATCAAATCCTAAATAAAATTTCCAAAATTAATCCTTGAAATTTTCACTTTATTTCAATTAAACCACTCAATTTAAATTCTTACATTTTCGTCAATGACCCGATGTTTGGGGTGTTATAGGTTTTGTTATATCAAAAGGGGAAATTGTTGAACCATGGTTTGATATTTTGATATACCAAAAATAAATATTTTAAAGAAATTTTAAGATTATCAAAACTTCATTTTTACTTTTTACTATTTTGAAAATTCAAGTCATATACTAGAATTAATTTTTAAACATTTTTACAAAGGGTTTGAGATTTTAATCGAGTCCAAAATTAATTGTTAACCCTACAGTACCGATATTGTTCATGTGGTACCGATACAAATTGCCTAAAATTACATTGTGGTATCGATACTCTGATAGGAGTACTGATACTCTCTTTAGAATTTTGACAAATACAAATTCCAGTAGACTATTTTGGTATGGATACTCTTTGAGTATCGATGTTGGTATCGATACTCTAATTGGCGTATCGACCCCTCTCACCAACGACTAGAATTTTGTATTTAATACATGCAATATAGATACTCCAAGCCCGAGTATCGGTACTCAAGGCGTCTGGGCATCATTTATTACGGGAAATTTCATCCCAACAGCTCTATTAACTCCCGCAATAACCCAAACGACTAGAATTGAATGAAAGGGTATAAAAATAAGATTTCAAGTCATATGTGAAGACAAGAGATCATAGAGAAACCAAAAAAAATCACAATGAGCCAAAATCAAAGTCAACAGTCTTGAATATTCCTTTTGTTTTTATAGAACACTTTTGTACTCATTTGTTTCTATTTCTTAAGTGCTCTTATTTGTTCTTGAATTGTGCAAATACATTCCTAGTGAGGTTTTCTAAGTTTGTAATTTGTAATTTTTCTTTGAGAGTGTGTCTTGAGAATTTGGGGTATAATTCTTGAGGGAGTTATAAGGTTACACGTTGTCCTCAAAGGTTGATACAGATTAGTAAATTTGTGAAAATCCTTAGTGTGGATAGTTAATGTAGTGGTATAGATTTTGGTTTAGAAAGTCTAACTACTCTAAAATTCTTGTGTTCAATTTTTCATTTTTCCCTTAAGCTTCCACCAAAATTTTTTTTTACCAATACACCCCACTATTGACTATTTAATCCTCATGATCAACTCAACACATATTTTAATCACTAAGACTAGTTTATGGGTTTGACTTTAGGTAACATTTAAAAAGTAAGAATTAACTTAATTCTAAAGCAAATAGTTATGTTTAATATTTTTAAGTATAAAATAAAGGAAAACAAATCAAATGATCTCGGTGGTAAAGAAATTATTATTATTCCTTGTATTTATTTTATATTAATAAAAATATGAAATAAAGGATATTGTTTCAATGATATCATACTTTAAAACTATTATATTTTAAATTAATATAATAATAATAGTAATAAAAAATTATTTAACTAAGTCTTTAAATAGAGAAATATGGGTGGAGCTATTTTCATTAGAACAAATAGCATTAGAGAAAAGTATATCAGTCATATGTATGTATAATTTAATTAATTAGATTTAAATTTAATTAGTTATTAATAAAGTTAAATTTTAAATTTAAATTAATAGATCCAAATTTTATAAAAAAATATGTGTATCTGGATGATTAATTGAGTCTAATTAATTATAAAAAAATTTAAAAAAATTTAAAAGTTAATTTTTACAGTTAAAGTTAATTAAAAAGATTTGGTTATTATCACCTAGTAGTTAAATAAAATTTATAAGCAGCTCACCCCCATGTCCTATCAGATTTGTCTTTCATTAGGTCCGAAAACTTTTATTTTCTAACATAAATCCAAAAACAGGGAAATAATAAATTAATAATAAACCCGAAATATATGATTTTCCCTCTTCACCAGAAAAAGGGAAAAAAAGAAACTCCAGTTGTTTTGTTTGCTTCTTCCCTTGTTTTTTTCTTTTTTGCAAAATCCGCCATTCTTTTTCCTCCTCTCTGTTCTCTCAAAATACATAGAGAAAGCAATAATAATAACAATGAATATATTTTCTCTCTTCATTTTTAAATCTCTTTCTTTCTTCCTTGCTTTTCTCTTTTTGAAAACGATGGATCTTCCTTCCGAGGATTACTCCGATTCCACTCTCCGGGTTGACTCAGACAACAACGAAGGCGCCAGCAACGATGAACAGCGAGTTTACTTTGTGCCCTTCAGGTCAGTTTCCTTTCTAACAAAACATTTCTTGAATCTGAAAATACCCCAATGAAGGAAAAAAAGGGTTTTCTTTTATTGAGTTTTGGGTTATTATTAATGGAGTAATCTCTGGTAATGTGATTTGGAATCTTAATGAACATTTACCTTATATGCTTTTATTTGATGGGTTACTTTCTTAGTAACCAAAAAGGTGATGTTTTTTATTCTTTTATTTAGTTTTCATTCAATTGGGCTTTTGTTAGATTTTATAAGCATTTGCTTGGATTTCTTTCTACGAACTGTTTTAAGTGAGATATCCAACTTTTGAAATTTTTAGTGTTTTGTATTTTAAGATTTGGTTCAAGGAGTTGATTCATTTTTCATTTTTCTCTTAAAGGTGGTGGAAAGATGCACAGGATTCATCTTCCGGCGAATCTGATTTGAAGAGGGTTATTTTGTATACGGCAACCCCGGGAAGCTCTTACGCCGGTCCCATGAAGTTGATCAACAACATATTCAATTCAGATCTTGCTTTCAATTTAAGAAAGGAGGAGGATTCTTTGCACAATGTTGAAAATGGAGAGGTTGGTGTTTCAGGAAGGGACTATGCATTGGTTCCCGGTGATATGTGGTTGCAAGCTCTTAAAGGGTGAGTGCTTTAAGATTGGGTTTTCTGTGTCATATCATCAGACACTGTTGCCATCAGTGTTAAATAGTTTGAATGGGTAGTTAACTTATCCGCTGTTCTTTCAATGCTTTTTTGATTTTATGCCGCAGCCCAACTGCATTCAAGATTTTATGCAGTGGATGTTAATTGGATCAGTAAGAGTAAAGGGGAAGAGTCAAACTTGTATGAGACAAGTGAATCAAAGTGAAGTTTGATTTTGCTCCAGTTGTTTGCATTATTGGAAACTGGAAAGTGATAATTTTAGTATATTATAGTTTTTAATCCAAGCCTACCTTATAAAAAATCCTTAATTTCTCTGTTAAGTGTAGTTTCTGCATTAAGTGAACTATTTGTTTCCTATTTGAATCATTGGGATGTCTCCAATTCTCCTGAAAATAACAGCAGAATAAGTCTATGAAAAACTAGGCTGACAATTCTCAACATGGAGGATTACTATACTTTGAGATCCTTGCACCAATATATTTTTTACTACAATTCGTGCTTTCTGTAAACTGTATGGCACTATTTGTGGCCTCTTCAAATGAATTTATTCGTGCTTTCTGAGAATTGTATGGCGCTATTTGTGACCTTTTAAAATGAATTTAGCTTATGATATGCTTTCTGAACTTTCTTCTGTTCACCGCACACTTCATGAATTAGGGAGCCAACTATTAGGGACTGAAATGTTTATGAAAAGTTTATTTCTGCTGAAAACTGTAACTGTGCACATTCCTGTTAGGTTTTAAGATTGCTCCTTCATTTTAGCAAAATCAAACTTGTCCAACTTCATTTATAAAAGATTATGACCTCGTTTATTATGAATGGTTTGTTTAATCCAATTGCAACAAATGCACAGTCAATTTCATTCTTAAAAGTTTTAGTGATCCAAAAAGATTGACCGTTTATAATCATCTTTTATGCATCATTTCTTTTTTTTTTTTTTGGTTCCTTTGGTTTGGCGATATTTACATAGCTTATTCTTCTGTATCCGCTTTGCTTTTTATACACCTGGTATTTACCACTGATTGTATGAACTTTAGAATGAAAAGCAGTGTTTGTTTGAGTTACTAAAATATGTTACCCAATTTTCTATTCGGGGGTTTGAAGAATCAAATTCTATGTGGCCCTTAGAAACTAAAAAGAGCTTTCTAATATCTCTCAAATTATACCATTTTCCGTTTCATGTAGGCATAGTGATGCTAAGATCGCAGCAAAAGGTGGTAAAAGCTTTTCAGCTGCTGAAGATGACATGGCAGATGTGTATCCGTTGAAGCTAAGACTTTCTATTCCACAAGAAACAAATTCATTGGGAGTAAAAATTAGCAAAAAGGTAAGTTCATTTAACCCATTTTCCCATCTGTGAATATGTGTCTCATTAGGCTATCCAAAGATTCTATAATATCTAATTTCTAGGTTTAATGTTTACACCAATCCACATGTTATCTGTAAAATTTCAATTGAGCATGATGGCATATCATTAAAGGTCTGATCATTTTTCACTCTGGAGAGGTGCTTAATTAATTCTTTCCTGTTTGTTATAAAAACCATTATTTAAAAAATAATTAGTTCCATAGAACATGTTCTTACATCTCTGAATCATTATCCCTTACCTCTCGTCCATGTTATCAGATGTCCTTGGTTCTGTGTACCAACTTTATGTTTCACTTTTTACAGGACAATGCAGTGGAACTATTCAGAAGAGCCGGCAAAATCTTTAGTATAGATTCTGAGATGGTAATTTTCCTTTTTATTACAGAGGATCTTTTTCCCCTTTATTTGCTTTTTCAATGAGATTGATACCTATGTTACTCTGTTCCACAGTTTCGCATTTGGGATTTCTCTGGGCAGATAGCTCTATATTTTATGAATGAAAGGGATGGCTTTCTCAAAGATTCTCAACGCCAATCAGATCAAGAGGTAAGAGGTATTTTTTTGTGTTTTCAATGTGATACTGGTTTGCACCTACTTATTTGTTTGATTCTATCCACTCTCCCTCCAAGATGCGCCCCTTAGTTTTTTAAAACCAGTTTTCTTAACTATTGTGCTTCTCTGCATTCCTTGTTTAAATAATTTCATAAGTTGGTGTAAAATAACCACTCAATCATATAGAATCTTTGACTGAATACACTATTTTCATGTGTCCTATTTCTACCACTCAATCAGTTTTCTGTGTTTCTTTACACTTACGAGGGTATTCTAGCTCTACCATTTGTTCTGCTTCCGCTTTCCCAGTGACTGATTCTTTTTATGATGCAATTTTAACCTTTTGTCATGCATTAACTATTTCTACCATATATGGTTATTTTTTTCTTTGATTTCTTTATTATGCTGGAATTTCTAGAAATCATGTTGCATCAGATTTGAGCCCATCAAAGAGAAATTATGTGGCAGTAAGTCATCTTATGTATCCTCAAAAAGGAATTTTATATACATGAGGTACTTTTACCTCAACTCAAAATTTAAAGACAGTAGAATGAATCTTAAGAAAATGCCAGCTGTGATTAGGAAGCACTGTGTGGCAGGGTGCGAACCAAATTTGAAGCAAGGGGCAAATTGTTTTTCCTCTTCATGTTAAAATTCTGCTCTCTTACTGCTGTCTTCTTGATCTTAATTGGAATATCATATAAATTACTTTTCTTACAAATCATTTTCTAGTTTTAATGTATGCCAATAATGTTTTGTTACTTTTGTTTCTGTAGATTCTCCTGGAGTTGCAAGTCTATGGCTTGTCAGATTCCATGAAATGTAGAGAAGGAAGAAAAGACGAAATGTTAGGACAACATCCTTTAAATTGCTCTTCTGGTGCTCCAGTTTTGTTAAATGGCAATTCAAACTCCAATTTTGTTGGCACTGGCGCTTCAATATTCTGTGGAAGATCCGGAGAAGCTGGTTCTTTGGGACTGACTGGATTACAAAATCTTGGAAACACTTGTTTCATGAACAGTGCCATTCAGTGCTTGGCTCATACACCAAAGGTGGTTGACTATTTTCTTGGAGATTATACTAGAGAAATAAATCCTGACAATCCTTTGGGAATGAATGTAAGTTATATTTACTTCAATTCTTTTCCTTTTATATTTGATTATATTTTTTCATAGGTTTCAGAATAGTATGGTGTTTGAAAGTTTGAACTAAAGCATGGAAAATTTTCAGGGTGAGATAGCTTCAGTCTTTGGGGATCTATTGAGGAAGTTATGGGCCCCTGGAGCAACGCCGGTGCCACCAAGAACATTTAAGTCAAAACTGGCTCGATTTGCTCCTCAGTTCAGTGGCTTCAGTCAGCATGATTCTCAAGTCGGTGAACATTTTCTTGATCTCAATAGTTGAGTTTTGTTTTTCCTTTTGTGGGTCATTGTAATATTATCAAATTCCATGTTTTTTCTTTTTTAATTTGATGTGCCTTTTATCTTAGGAACTTCTTGCATTTTTGTTGGATGGACTTCATGAGGATCTCAATCGTGTTAAAAGTAAGCCTTATGTTGAAGTGAAGGATAGTGAGGGTCGAAAAGATGAGGAAGTAGCTGATGAATATTGGCAAAATCACCTTGCTCGCAATGATTCTATCATTGTCGATGTGTGCCAGGTAAATTTATTTTTCCCATGATATGACTTGGTTCCGAGTACTCATTGAAAATTTTGTTTGACTTGTATGGTTCTTACAGCAATCACTTTCATTTGCCCTTGGTCTCTATGTAATTTACATTCTGTTGAACTCCTAATGATATTGGTTATGACGAAAAGATTTGACATGTAATAGTAGTAGTTAGCTTTAGTTCCGAAAAAGGAAAATAGTGGATAGCATCAATTTCCTTTTGTTTTCAAGTAAGAGTGACATATCGGTAGGGATAGTTTAGCACCCATTTTGGAAGATTCGATATTCATTTTTGTTCTAATGTGTTCTTCTAGAAGGATAGTAACATGACTTGTAGATTGAATGAATTATTCGATTATTGCTTTATAGCATTTTTTATTTTGTTTAGTTAATGAAATACATCAGGCAAGTTGGATCTATTTTGTTTACAATCTTCAGTAACACTTTGTATTTTAGCATAGAAGTATGTGGTGTTTGCATGTATTTGTTGACAAGTTCATTATTCCACTTTATTCAATGCAGGGTCAGTTTAAATCAACTTTAATTTGTCCAGAATGCAGAAAGGTCTCTGTAACGTTTGATCCGTTCATGTACCTGTCACTACCTCTACCATCAACAACATTGCGAACAATGACTGTAACTGTCATCAGCACTGATGGGAGCTTTCCACCATCTCCATTTACAGTTACTGTCCCGAAGAGTGGGAAATTTGAAGATCTTATCCAGGCTCTAAGTGTTGCATGTTCTTTGGGGGCTGATGAAACCCTCCTGGTGGCAGAGGTTTATTGCATTCTTTGCGGCATCTGCATCTGTTGGATTAGTTACTATGTTGTCTTAATGCTTATAAATATTCAATAAATATGTAAGCATTAACTTATATTGCAGATATACAACCACCAAATTATTCGTATTCTTGAAGAGCTTGCTGATTCTTTATCCTTGATTAGAGACGATGACACATTGGTTGCTTATCAATTAAATAAAGACATCGAGAAAGCTCCTTTAGTTGTGTTTATGCATCAGCAGATGGAAGAGTAAGTTTGTTTAATTCCTAGCTTGACTGTTTCAGTTCTTGGCATCCCATTCCCACCCTCTTCATGATTTAGATTTGATTTTCATATGTTTGCATCTTCTGTTTTACTTCTTATTGAAAGAATATTCTTTGAGATCATGTAAATTGAAACTAAGAAATTTGGAGTACATGTGACTACCAAATATTTCTATCCCTAGTCTATATTTTGTATTTATGAGTGCTTGTTAAGGAAATACGTCAGTCAAGTATCCTATAGTTGCATCTTTGGATGGCCACTTTGAATGATTGCATCTCCTTGCGGTTGTATCAAGTTTAATGGATTTATAAAGTTTATTTACTGGTCGTTTGTTGTGGATTTGATAAAAATGAATCATTTCATCTAATCTGGACCTTGTTGTTTGCATCATAAGGACATGCATTTCAAGATTACTTTATGGGTCCTATGGGTAAGGCACTACAAGTCAAACACAATCCAAACTTGAATTTAATAGCAGAAAGTGACTGTGCGTGTGTATGTAGTGTAAGTGATGATGTTTGTGTGTGATATAAAGTATTTTGTAAGTGCTAGTTTACATATCAACAACTTAGGAAAGAAAGATGGTAGATTTACTTGATCGTTAAAGGCCGTCACATGGTGTTTTACCTTCTAAAGATATAAAATACTCATGTGAACTTTACCGTTTTTCCTGTTTCTTGTTTGTTTTCTTCGACTTGAAAAAATTATCTTTGTTGTCCACTCACCTACATCTGTATGACAATTACTATGGGTTTGTCTTGCGAATATCTGTTACTTTTGGTAGGTGTATCTATAACCTAAGGTTTTTGTCATTTCATATTTTCAGGCAGTGCATACTTGGGAAACTGACTTCAAATTGGAAGACATTCGGAATTCCTCTTGTAGCAAGGCTTTCTAATGTTGTCACTGGATCTGACATCTATGGTCTATATCTGAAACTACTAAATTCATTTCAGACACAGACTGAAGAAGTCGTAGATGGCCGTGATAACTCTGAGATCACTGCAGTTGAAGACATTTCTCCAAAAGAGCAAGATGCATCATCTCCACTTTCAAATGGATTTGAAAAGCCCCCTGATGCAAATGGTCCTTTAGAGGCTGAGTTCCAATTTCACTTAACAGACGAAAAGGGAATAGTCAAGGAATCTGAGATACTTATGGGTGAAGCAATAACAGCTGCTGGAATGTCCAGGAGATTAAATGTGCTTGCATCCTGGCCAGAAAAATATGTTAAAAAGTATGATGCACAGCTTATTAGCACTTTACCGCAGATCTTTAAGTCCTGCTTTTTCACTAAGAAACCTCAAGAATCTGTTTCTCTTTATAAATGTCTTCAAGCATTCTTAATGGAGGAGCCGCTTGGACCAGAAGACATGTGGTCAGTGTTTACATTTTTCTCTCTTATAACTTTGCTTAAGAAATGTTTGAATCTTAAAAAAAAAAAAAAAAATTTTGTTCGTTATTTCAGAGGATTAACTTTTATCAGCAAATTGAATTTTATTTTGCAGATTATTTTTATACTTGCATTGTTTCCTTTGCTTTGCTTTCCCTTGTGATAGAAAATGTTGTCTGCAGATGTTTCTTATTTGAAGATGCCATGCCCTTTATGAACTAATTGCTCATCCTTACTATTCCGTTTATTAAGAAGTCCCTTGATTTGGCTCTAAGTTGCTGCATTTCTTTGCAGATTAAAAGAAGAAAAAAAAGTGTGTCGGGTAGTTTATCATGCGTGAGAGATAATTATAATTTTTCGTATATATTTGCTTCTAGATTATCACTAATCCCTCCAAACATCATCAATTAAGTTGTTTATAAGAGTACTTAGAAACGCCTGTATATGTGGATGTCTGTACACCCCCCTCCCCAACACACACATAATTTTCTGTTATCGAACTTTTCTTGCACGTCCTTTTGCTTGTTGTTGTCTATCTAATGCCCGATCTTGTTTAATGTCTCATTTTAGGTACTGTCCAGGCTGCAAAGAGCACCGTCAAGCGAGTAAAAAGTTGGATCTTTGGAGACTGCCTGAGATTTTGGTTATTCATTTAAAAAGATTCTCGTATAATCGATTCTTGAAAAACAAGCTGGAGACATTTGTTGACTTCCCCATTGAGGATCTTGATTTGTTCAATTATATCGGCCCTAGGAATGACGAGTTATTGAATCGTTACATGCTTTATGCTGTTAGTAACCACTATGGAAGCATGGGAGGTGGTCATTATACTGCATTTGTCCATGTAAGTGATGACCTAACCATGATTTAGTTTTTGTTTCCATAGAAAAACTAACAACACGGGTTTTTATTGACCTTCTAAATTAAAAAGAATAATCTTGTTTTATCACAATTGCATGGTGGCACAGCTAGAAGAACTCTAAATTTTGTTTTTCTTATGTAGCGTGGGGGTGGACAATGGTACGAGTTCGATGATAGCCATGTTTATCCCATCGGCCCGGAGAAGATAAAGACATCCGCTGCTTATCTTCTTTTCTACAGAAGAGTCGTAGACTGAAAACATCTGGGCCATTGTTTACAGATGAAACCTTTTAAAGCAAGAATTCTTCATCGGTGGATATATCGAATTCTCAAAAGAGTAAGGATTCTTGTTTCATCTTCGGCTTAAGTTGATAGTTTTTAGTATTACAAAGGAAGGGGAGAATTATAAGTTGATGCCATTGATGACTGTACCATAGTAGCAAGCAAGGAATGAGAGGTGAGAGTGCTTGAAGAAGGGGAAGGGGAATTTTTGTTTCTTCTTTTATACCTATAATCATTTGTGAAATGAAGAGTTTATCCTTATTATTTTTATTTTTTAACCCATGAAAGTGGAGCTTTTGTTAATTGTTATTAATGTACAATGATTGATTGATAGCTTGAAGAAGGGGAAGGGAAAAGCCTTGAATTTTGATGTCATTCGAATCTCTTTTTTTTAATAGTCTGGGTTAATTATAATATAGTATCTATTTAGAATTTTTCATAGTCTATTGACAATGCATATATCATGCAGACACAGTTGTTTGAACCCGATCCTCTAAAGAGAATCTTAAATTTGTTCGATGTTTACGTAAATTGTTCGGGTTAAACTCGAGTTTTAGATGTAAAGGTGGACCATTTCCATAGTTGTGTAAGATGTGACTAGACTTCCTTGATAGTTGTAGTACCATGGTACCCATGGCACTAGATGTCCAGGACCACTATCCCTTGTGAAGCCAGGTCAGGTCCCTATCCCTGCCCTTGTGGTTCTCATTTTCTCACTACTTTAGCCCAATTTCCATTTTCCTTTTGACATTCAAGTCCCTTTCTATCTTTGATCCCTCCATTGTCCTTTCAATGGATAGCATCAGCTTCTATCATCAGAAAAATCGATTTATAAATCAAAACGATATGATATGAATATTGTTTTTGTTTTACCTTAAAGTCGATATGGTACCAATATTGTTTTATTTACCTTGAAGTTGATATACACATTTCGGTTACAGGTGATAACCTTGTCATTAAAGAGTTGAATAAAATTAAGACCTGAGGGGCATCATTTAACAGTCACATTTAAATTTTATTTTTTTAATATTAATTTGATTGTATTATTATTGTTGTAATATTTTAAAAATTTATAGATAACTTGAATATTACATAAAAATATATATTAAAATTCAATTAATTTAATATAAAACTAGCTACTGATGATGATGACCTTCGACTTTATTATTTCCATAATGGCTTTCACTTTTCTCCAGCAAAAAAAATTGAAATTAATTTAATTCTTTAATTAATACATGCATATATATATATACTGATTTAAGATGGATTGATATGAGAAGAGGGTTTATCAGATGATATAAGAAATGAAGACGATGCATGAATAATAATATACTAGTGTTTATGATGTTTGGCAACCGAGAAAAAAGAAAAAGAAAAGTATCTGAAAACTGACAGACTCATCATCAAGATTCTATTTTCTCAATCTTCATGCTTTGCATGGAAAGAAGCAGCAACAAACCCTTTTTCTTCTTTTTTCCATTTGATTTTGGTCCCGAACCTGATTAACTCGACATGACAACCCAATCCACATACCTTTTCCCTAATTTAGGGAAAAGGAGTTATATTTTTGAATTAACAAAATCCCGACCAAACTCAACCTCATTTAGGGAGCAATTTATGAATTAAATCCAATATAAAACATAAAATATAGAAAGAAAACCCAACATATACTTCCAAGGTGGGTGATTTGACATTACAGATTCTGTTCAGACAGACCAATCCCATTTCAGTTAATTTACGCCCCCACACCCTTCTTTTGTTTTGTTTTTTGTGTTTTCCTTTTGCCAAACTATATGAAGTTGCTGTAGCACAATGCTGGTGTACAACATTCACATGTAGGATGGCCATGGGACTCGAAGCCCACGGTTTCGATCCGACCTGATTTGAACAGGTCGAATATTTTTTAAAAAAATCAGGTTTGGATCGGGTCGGTTTCGGGTTTAGGGTAAAAAATATTCGACCCGAAAAATATATGATTTTACCTTATATTTTTAGGAATAATTATAATAATATCCCTATATATTTTTTTCAATTAAGTATATTTTTATTGAATAAAAATATTTTTTTATTATTTCGGATCGGGTTCTAAATTATATATCGGGTCGGGTAAACCTTGTTTTTGAACAATCAGATGAGTCTATAACGTACGTCACACCAAAATACATCATTAATTGAATTGTCCTTATCAAGTAACTATTGAAAGGGTGAATTATACATTTAATATTTATACTATCATTTTTATTTCATTTTAGTACCTAAACTTTATTTTTTTTAAAACTATTAACGACAATTGAACCAAGGCCTCTTACATGACATGAAATGCAAAGCAGTCAATCATTGAATTATGCTAATCATTTAAGTTAATTTCACCGCATTTTGTATTTAACTTATATAATAGTATCACCATAAAATCAATATTTTATGATTATAAAATTCAAATATGTGACACTTTAAATTAATAATCAAAAACTTAATCATTAAACTATAATGTGAATATATTTTTTATTATATCACACTTAATACTTACTTATATCATTATTAAAAATTTAAAATAATTTTTCACTTTGTTTGAAAATAAAAAATAATTAAATAATTATTTATATATATTTATAAAAATTAAATTAAATTATTCTAAAAATTATATTTATAATATTATAAAATATTTATTTAATTTTTAAAATGATATTATTTTTTATTTGAAATAATATTAATTTGTTATTTGAAATAATATTATTTTAAATTATTTATTTAATTTTAAATAATATTATACAAAAACAAAGTGATAGTGGGATACTAAACATATAATTTACCATAAATTTTTATTTTTTAAAAATTAAAAATTTAATTTAAAAATAATATTATTTCAAATAAATAATTAATATGATTTTAAAAATTAAATAAATATATTTATAATATATTTTTTTATATGATTTCATATAATTTTTATAAAAACATATAACTTATTTAATTTTTTTACTTTGAAATAAAGTGAAAATTAATCTTTTAATTTAATAATGATATAAGTAAGTATTAAGTTCAATATAAAATTTACACTATAGTCGAGTGGCTAAGATTTCTGTCATTAATTTAAAATGTCTCATTTGAATCTTATAATCATAAAAAATATTGATTTTGTGGTAATATTGTTATATAAGTTAAATACAAAATATGGTGATTTTTTTCAAATGACTAGCTTAGTTCAATGGTTGAGTTATTTGTTTATCATTTAAAAAACCCAAATTCAATTCATACTAGGATCAAGAATAATTTTTATATTTTTATCCCCATAGGTGGTGACACCTGTCATCCCCTAATTGGTTGAACAAAATTACTTAAAATATGTTGATGAATAGAAAAAAAATGTGATGTGGTAGTTAAAAAAATAACATGTCATGCTATATATGAATTGTTTTTAATGATTTTTTTAATTTAAGCTTAGATATTAAAACGAAACAAACGTGATAATTTAAGTACAAAACGTGTAATTTATCCTTTTAATATTTACTTAATAAGGACAATTTAACTAGTTATATATTTCGGTGTGTTGCTTTAGTATTGTGTTGTGGTGTGCAACGTGTGTTGTAGAATTTTAATTGAACAACCCGATTTTTAATTGCATTTGGTGAATTAGAAGACAAATCTAAGGTTTCAAATAAAAATATACTGGTATATCTTGTTAGATATTAATTTAAATAAATTAGAAATTAGGATATATTTTATTGTAATTATACTAGTCGAAGATGATTTGATGATGAAATTTATTTAGTTAAGAATTTTTTATAATTAAATATTTAGCTCTATAAATAGATAAAATATTTTAACCTTTAGAATTATGAGAGAATTATTTTAGAGAGTTGTGATCTTCTTGTAGTCTATGTATTTCTTGGGGCTTGTGTTACATAGATAGCTTTGTAATGACATTGGGAGAGTATTTTGAGATATATCGAATTTTGTATAAATATCGGAGTTTTAAGATACTTGGAATATTATGTATCTATACTCTTTGTAATCTCTAGGTTCATGGTGTATTTCTCTCTCTATCTGTAAATATAAATAAAGTTGAATCACATTAAATCTAGTCTCTTGCATATATATCTTAATTTATATCAATATCGTTTTAGTTATTTTTTTTACTTATAAATTCATAACATATGTGGCGGGGATTGCAGCATACAATTCATGATTTTATTCTAAATGTTTAAGAATTTCTCTCATGACAAGATTACCATGTTTATCTTCTACCTTAAACACAAGGGAAAAGACACTCATGGCAAAAGATGATTACAAAATTTAGCCAGAATTTTTCACCATAAGAAATTGCAACATAGTATTGCCTGCAAATAATGTCATGATATGTGAGTTCAACGTATATATAAATGCAATCACTGGAAAAATGAAAAGAACTGGAAAACAAACAATAGCAAGGTTAGGCCTTTCCTAGCAATATAGTTTAGGAGAGCTTCATCCAAATCTCAATTCCTTTTTGTAATTAAAACACATATTATATATGTATTTATGTATATAATATTATTGATGAAGAAGACGACCGGCTTCTACTGGTAAAGTTGGCATTGTGTGTTCAGTAGTAACGGTTAGACTTTTGAGCAGCCTGATCTGCAAATGACTGCTCCACTTTTGCTTGATTGTTTAGCCCAAAGTGAATGTGTGGAAAATGTGCCCACTGCAAATGCATTCTTCTTCTTAGTTACACCATTTACCAACTAGACTGTTAAAACCATTACTGCAACTTTTCATATATATATATATATATATATATATATATATGCCAAGCCAAGTACATAACCATTATCCATATTCATAAATAGAGAATACATAACAATAAAATGTGAAGGAAAAAGAACAGCAATGATCAATAATTTTGAGCAAAACTAGCGGATATATAGATATTAACATAGAATATAAAGCTAGAGTAAATTAAAAAGTGAAAAAAATATTTGAAATTATAGTAATATGAAAGTATATTATAAAATAAAATAACTAATGAGATCATATAAAATTGTAATATTATCCTAACTTAAATTTGCAGAAGCTAAAGAATAACTTACATTTTTTGCTGCAGTGCTGAAAGCTTCCCTATGGCTGATATCTGGGTTACTAGCCTTAATCCTTTGGATTTCCTCCCTAAATATAGAATATGAACCAACAAAGGAAAATTTGTGTGAGAAAGATGGTTTTTGATCCATTATTCTCATAAACAGTCGTATTATTTTATGTTATATGTGAACTTATGATATTTTAGAGGACGAAAGTAAATTTTATTAAAAATACAAAAAAAATAATACTTAAAATATATTTGAAGTTAAAATTTTCAGGACTATGGCCATCACTTATTATCCATATATATAATCAAAGTAGCCATGAAAGTTTGGTTTAAACTTACTTAATGAACCTGTTATACGCAGAAGGAACACGTTGTCTCTTCTCAGGGGCTGCATTATTTCATCACACAAAGAGATCATCAAATCTGATCATAATCAAGCTTAATTAAACAAAACTCTGGGTATAAGGGCTACACATCTCCATGCAATGGTTCAGGGTTCTTCCATCAAACTTCAGAGATTGTTTATAATCCAAAATAATAGAAAAGAAAAGAAGTTTTGTACTGGCATAGGCAACATCAGCATTTGTGGCATGTGAAATTTGACAGTGTAGGCTCTAGTAGTACCTGGGTTCTCAATAGTGGTCCATTTTCATGCAAATGTAAGCATAAGAATTCTTTGTGATAAAGATATAATTTAACGTATGCTGCTGTAGGGGCAACTTTTGATATGCTTTTAGGGTGCGGTGTAGGAAACTGTTACTAATTAATGAGGAGTTAAAACTTGCCATGTAATGTCACCATCTTATAGGGGCCACGATTGGAAAGGAGATATCAGATAAGTTGCTTAAGCTGTTGAGGTATATATATACATACATGTATATGTAATTATGTATGTATGGATGTGTGTTGTATGTATGTATGCACGTATATTAGAGAGAGGGACTGACGGCGAATAGGAGGCATTCTTTGTGCTTCTTGTTCTGCTGACTCAAATGCAGAAAACTGCTTGCTGCACTTTGAAGAAGATCCATGGTCCTTATTTGGATGATCTTCATCAATGTTTATGGTCTGCTGTTTCTGCAACTCCACTCAAAACAAAGCAAAAACAAGTAAATCATCCAAACAATCCCACAAAATTTTTGTTCATAGCGCTTTTCAAAAAAAAAAAAACTACAAGAGCAGTAAATTTTTAGCACAATATTAGAGTATAATATCTGCTGAAAAGGGTAAGGTATCCATAAAAAATAGTTTGCTTTGGAATCTTTGATCACTCTGTGTTTGAATACCTGAGCATTTTGAATAGGAACTGTTTGAAGTGAAGTTCCCATATTTACAGACAGCAGATTGGCACAATGCCCACATCGAACAGTCACAATTTTGAACAAACTGTTGTATGGAACACTAACCTGCAAAATGTTACCATTCTGGAAATGTTATAATCACCTGCAAGCTTAATAAAGTAGTGAGAGTGAGAACTGATCAGAAGCGGCTATGAATATGTATATGTATTTATAGATTGGAGAATGTTTTACTTCATAGTACAATCTTATCAAACCCTAAGAAGAAACCAAAGTCCCAAGCTTAAATATCCTTTGAGATTTCATAATACCAAAGAACATGATGTAGTAATCCATAGATGGGGAAGATAAATAAGTGATAGCATTAGTATCAGATGCCAAAATAGATCAATAAGTTCAGAAATTTAGGTTCCAAGAACTCAGTCATTTGTTCAGCTCACATAGGGCAATAACTACAAGTACAAAGGACTTGTTTGTTGTTACTTTTCTGCCCCCAATATTATGTATTTTCCTTTCGGTGCGCCTGCTTTTTCTGCCTGGCACTTGAAGCTAGATGATAAAAGGAAAAAGAAAAGAAAACCCAGAGTGGAAGAGAGAGATGAAAACGACGTGACCGGAACGGAAATCATAAAAGTCATGAGCTATCAAAGATGGCCATCGAATAAAGAAGAAGAAAAGAAAAAAAAATTATCATGAACGGTGGATTGATTTACTGATTTCGTGTGCAGTGTTCCTGTGAATGTGATTTTGTTTGTTTCCCGGGAGAATGTTATTATGAAAGGAGGGTTTGAAAAGAAAGAGACGAAAAGCAGCACTTGATTTTCCTCTCCTCAACTTCTTTTTGATATTACATCGAATACATATCTATCACAAAAGGAAAATATCTTTAAAAAAACTATGATTTCTAGTTTCAGATGAAGGAATTAAGCATTTAAGAAAGGGTTTGTTGATGCAATAGCTCTAGTAGAAGAAGATCAGGTTACTGGTAGTACAACAATCGGGATTTTTCTATCGGGAAGAAACTAAAACAAGTGGCAGGCATGCATTTGGAATACCATGACTTTGAAAGGTAGGGAAAAGGAAAGAATCTCCACCATTGTTGACTTGGAGCTTGACCTGGAAGAACCCTAAAATAATGATCTCAATTGTAGATAGCTACATCTGAAAAAAAAAATAAACTTTCGGGTTGAAACTCACTTGGCCAAGCTTCTTCTTGCTTATTTATGAGGGATCAATCTTTTGAAGGGATTCAAAATCAGAAATTCCCAGTTTTTTATTTATGTAGTATCTCGTGCTTGTATCAGACAAAACCAGGCTGAAAATCTTCATAAAATATGAGATAAAGAATGAGAATTTTGAGCTACTTTACAAGCTAAATCAAGAAAATCTCATGATCCATGGAAATATGGTAGGCATCTTTTAATTCTGGTGTGAATTCCCAATTTGTTCTTCAAGAAAAAGAAGCCAAATGGGTTTCAGAAAAGCAGACATGGCCAAATCAGCTCTCTTTTTTGCAACAAAAGAAGAAGGAAGAAGAAGAATAAGATAAAGGAGAGAACTGAGGGTTGTACCGCTAAAATGGTGCTGCAGAAGTTGCAGTGAACATAACAAACACGTTCAGATGCCGAATCCAGTGACATTTTTGTTCCAACTTGTTCTCTCTCTCTCTCTCTCCTTTTTAAATACTATATACCCCACTACAAGGCTAGAACAAAAGCCTAAAGAAACTGGGAAAAGAAAATAGGGAGGATCAAAGGGATGAAGAGAAGTGGAACGACAGAGAAGAAGAAAATTGTTGATTTTTTTTCTTCTTCTTTGGCTACAAATATATATATGGAATTATGATGAATTGTGAGAGACAAATGTATAAAAAAAAATCTGACAGGACTTGTCTGGTCGGATGAGGGAGATAGAAACACTGCAGTGGAGAAAGAGAGTGTGGGGGATGGAAAGTGGGCTTTGTTTTTCCTCATTATTATCATTATTATCATTATTTCTTTCTTTTTTTTTACAAAATGCGATTAGAGTTTTTTATGATATTATTAATTATAATTTTAATGAAATTAATTTAATTATTTTTAATTAAATTTATACTTGATAATCAAGGATTTTATAAATATAATATACACACCCACATCTTATTTAATTAAATAAGTATTTTCAGCACACAGTTTTACAAATTCTTTTTTATCATCTAAATGTAAATTTATACCCAGTAAAATTATAATTTGTTTCCAAACGCAAAGAATAAACTGAAAAAGCTAGAAATCATAGTTTTTGCGGTTGGTTTAAAACCATCGTTTCCACCGCAATTTTTTTTCATTTTTTACCCGACTAGCATTGATTTTACGGTCAAAACGAGCTTTTTACCTAAAAGATCTTTTAGAAAGCCACGCTAAACGAGCCCTTAATCTCTCTTAGGGTCAATTTGGAAGAGTTTTTGAAAAGTGACTTTTAAAAGTGTGGTAGAAAAGAATTTTTAAAAGCGTTGTTTAAAAGTGCAATTTAAAAATTTAACTGTTTGATATTGTTGTTAAAAAATGTGTTTGAAAAAATAAAATATCCTTTATAGACATTAAATTTAAAATATATAATTTAAATTATTTTTGCACTTTATTAATATTGTGATATATAAAATATATCATTTAAACTATATTAAAAATATAAAAAATATTTTAAGATAATTCATTAATAATATTATTAAAAATGAAATATTTTATTAAGAAAAATATATTGTCAATACTTTTTAACACCTGGATATAAAATATTCTATTAATATTTTAATATATAAACCATGAATTTTATTTATTTATTTAATAAATTATTAAGTAATGAATTATTTTTTAAGATTAATATTAAAGTATCAAAATAAATTATAAATACATAATTGAGTTCATGTATTAATAAGGGAAAAATATAATTTGGTCTCAAACACAAAGTTGAAAATGAAAAAGCTACAAATTCTAGCTTTTGCGGTTAGTTTAAAATCACAGTTCACACCATATTTTTTTTACATGTTTAACATTGATTTTGCAGTCAAAACGGGCTTTCTAGGTAAAAGTGTGTTTAAAAAGCTACGCCAAACGGGGACTTAAGGTGATTAAACATAAATATAACTATAATCAATATATACAAGAATTATACTAGAATTATAATAAGATACTTTCATATAAAAATTTAGATCAATACATAATAAATAATAAATTATGTGGTATAAGTTTTTGTATAGAAGTCATTACTTTTATTAAAAAATGAAATATTCTGATTTACAATAAAGATTTATAATCATAATCGTAAATTAAGCACATAATTAAAATATTTTTTTTCTAAAACTATTGAAAAAAATTAGAAACTTAAGATCACATAAGAACCAAATAAGGAAATATTAAGAAACTCAACCAAAACTTGAACAATGATAGATACCAATAGATTTGATCGCGTTGACAAACAAATCAAACTATTGAAAGATCACCGTCAGAACCACAAGCCAAGCCAAGCGATGTGAAAAAAAAACTATCAACGAATGCGAATCAAGTATCTAAATCCAATCCGAGGGTCCAAAGTATGGAATATCGGTATAATAACATATAAATGTCATCTTGATCAGTCGCGGTGATCTCTAATCAACCCTTAAAAAGATAAGTGAATAACAATGGTCGAACGACTAAAAACGTGTCAAAAAGACGGAGAAAAGCTTTCCATAAAGACAGATGAACATGTGTCATAAAGACATACTTGTTGAAAATTAAAAATAAGAGAAAAATAAAGATGTGATATAAAAAAATAAAAAGACAATGAAAAATATTGACAGTTGACACCCAATATTAAAGTTGGTGCCACCGTCAATAAACAAATATAAAAAGAAGTATGAATGACACACCACAAAGGAGAGAAACAAGAAAAACCAAGGTGTGAAGGAATTATATACTTATCCAATAACTCTGAAAATATGTAAAATTGAACGACGTAATAGTGTGGTATAATTGAATTAGAAATCAAACCAAAATAAATCTTAACCTGAACAAAAACATGTAGATAAAACTCACAAATATGAAACGTTATTTTATGAACTGTTTCCGACACCTAATCTATAATCATCATCAATTCAACCCACCTACTTATCATGTGTGAACTTCCACTCTTTTTCCTTCGTGTAATCTCTTTTATGAATGGTTATTTGAAAGTTATGATTTAAATACATGATAATATGAAAAATGATGAACTGGGAAATTTTAATAAATAAAAACATTAAATAATATACTAAGAAAGAAATTATGAAATATTTTTTTCATATAACGTAAGACGTAAATTAACATTTAAATAAATTAAAATTATAAAAATCGAACTCAGTGAGTGTGTGCGTGGATTATGATCGAGGGAATGAGTGGATGGGAGTAACCCTATCCTTGGTGTCTGTAGCGGAAGAGGGGGGCGAGATATTTATGCTTTGGAATGTTTTTGGGATGCGAGTTTTAAAGCAATACATACCGCAAGTGGACCTCACGCGCGCCTCTAATCCCTAATACTCCACCATCAACGTCTTTATAAAATAGGGTCAAATACACAAATCAATCACCGATTATATTATATTATTTTGTTAAATTCTTCTACTATTAAAAATTATAAAATAATATTTTAATTATATGGAGTTATTTTGTTAAGTCCATTTTTTAAACTCGTCAGTTTTTATTAAAAATTAATGACAGACTGAGTTGGATGTTAACTTGTTAACAAGATATGATAGTCGTTTGAGATATTGAGAAGTCATGTTTTATCATATCATAGTAACATGTTAACGTACAACGCAAACTGTCATTAATTTTTTAACAGAAAACAGAGTTTTGAATATATGAATAGTTATGTAATTATTTTACAACTTTTAATAGTTAAGACTGAACAAAATAAAATCTTATAATCAAAGGATCATTTCGTAACTTTAATAGTCGGAGGACTCAACAAAGCAGTACATTATACTCGGAGACCATTTATGTACTTTATCCTATAAAATATTACAACCTTTAACGTATTTATAAATAAAATATTAAAAATAATTTCTTTATATAACTTTATTATTTTTAAAAAAAATATAGGTAAGGATTAGGAAGGTTTAAATAAAAATCTTTCACCATTTCATAAAGGATCTAAAGTACTACATTGAGTCACTAAAACGATCGCTAAATTTAAAATTTATTTAAAAATTATCATAAAAGTCAAATTTTATTTTAAAATATCGAAAATAAATCAAAAGCATGAGTTTAGAATATTTATACAAAATCGGAACTCTAATTATAATAAAATGTAAATCGCAATAATACAAACTGAAATATAAAAAGTAAGTTCCTATGAATACATATGGTCAGTTTGAATAAGAGTGCTCGAAGTCTCAATTTGACGACACTCCTCTAACATTAACATAAATTAATAATCTAAACACACACACAAAAAAACAATACAAAAAACAATTCGAACATTAGATTTTATAAACTTAATTATATACATCTACTGTACTATAATTCATACAACTCAAATTACTCACACAAAGAGTATATAATACCACTAAGCTATACGTAGATGTTGTAGGATCAGTATTGGATATCCAAATAGTGTCGCGTTACTAAGACTAAATATTTAATAGATACTCTAAGTGTTCGTATTGTTATTCAGAACACCATTAAGGCTGTATAGATATTCTTAATATTGAGCTTTTCAGTAACACATTTACAATAATATTTATTATATTTTATAGTAGGATTATTTTAATAAATGATATTGAGTAATTACCTTTAAAAAAATTGAATTTGTTTTCTCCATTTCAAATCAGCTGATTGATAATGCTATTGAGTAATTTTTAGATATCGGCATGTGAAATTGTTGAAACATATTGGAGATAGTTGTGGTCAAGTCTTGGACCCCATTGGTCCAAAGATTGAGAAAATGATGTATCCACACCTAATTTAAACTTTAACCCTAAGAATGAATGGTCCAAATACCTCAACCACAAGGCCTTAAAGCATTAATTATTGTTTGTACTAAGCGACTTTTCATGAGGAAAGATTGTTTCTGCAAATAATTCATTTCGTTGAAAAACATAATTCTTTTTGCTTAAGATATAAATTATATCTCTCCATCAAGATTTAGATACCATAGAACCTCAAGCAAAAGTTGATATTAGCATTAACTTGGATGAAACTAAATAAAAAAAATCAGGGTTTTTGAGGGTTTTACAAAATGTTTTTAGTTTTCTGAAAGTCAAAAACACACTTGGTTAATTAAAAATAAAGAAGTGTTTTAAGAAATATATATATATTTTTAAAATTAATCAATGGTCTCTAATTTATTAATTGGCTAATCAAGATTATGTTTTGTATAGGCTCGTTATGGGAGCGATCCTTCCAATCTAATTTTTTCATTCACAATCGTCAGATGAATCCTTACTTAAGGAACACAATATTACCTCATCCATTAAACTAATTAGTTGTTAATAGGAATAAAAATATTAAAAATGTATTCGGTATCTAATTTTTAAGAATAAATAATTAAATTAACACATACTTATTAGAAAAATATTATAATAATGAATTAAATTAAATTAAATTAAAAATTAACTATATATTTAGTCATCTATCTATTCTCAAAAAATATACTTTTTTTAACATAGGAGAGGAATTAAAATTATAATTTTACAATATAACTTCTGATTTTCTAATTTTCCAAGACATTCGATCAAGGGAATCTAATGAATAATCATTCGTATGTTATAAGTTATAATGAAGACTAATGTTGACTATAAATTTTAAAATTGTTCCATGTTTAAAGATACGATTCATTTAAATCTATTAAGTAATCTCGATTATAAAAAACATTATTTTTAATTAATGATTTGTGTTCAAACAATTATATTTATATATATATATATATATATATATATATATTATCAATAAATTAAAAATTTCTGCTAATATATTATCTTGTAATCACTTAAATTATTAAAAAGAAAAATTATAAGCTCACCTAAATCTTGTTTCAGTGTTTAATTTTCAGAGTACATAATAGCCCACGTAACCTGTTCAAGTAAATGCAAAGATACAATAGATAAGGCCCAGGCATATCTATATTACTGGATCATATATTGCTGCCCATTTTAAATCTGTCCTATATAGAATTGTTACAACTAATATTTTAAGGTGTTGATAATTTTTTTATAATCATCGGTATTCGATCTATTTATCAATTAATTTGAATTGGATACTGTAGAGGTAAGGAAGAATCTCCGTCAAAATTCAAAGTACTGACACTGTTTAGTGGCAAATTAGAGTTGACATATATATATTAATAACATAAAATTTTCATAGGGGGCGAGCACAAATAAATTTTCAGGATCGCATCATCAATAAAATAAATAACTAATCGAAAGAAATATAGTAACCAAAGATCATATAAAATATACAATAAATCAGATATTAGATAAACAATATTCAGAAAATCAGGTATTGTGTCGTAAAAATATTCAGTATCATCGGAAATCTAAATCAATTCAGATAAATAGTTTAAAACACTAATGTAACATCATTAGGAAACACACATGTACAAGTTTGAGTAATCTAAAAAGGAAGCCTACCCAAGCCTGCTGATCACGATCAGCGACAGCGCTAGATCCTACAAATCGGGAAATCTATATCGAAATCCTAATATGAATAATAATAACCTCCATTTAAACAATTTACAGAAACATACGAGTAACTCTCGAAGAACATTGATCGAGCGAGTCTGACGGATGGGAAGCACCGGATCTATTGACCATTGGTTTGGGGAAACACGAGTACCTTCATAAAAATATATACTCGAATCGATTCCATAATCAAATCTTAAATAAATAAGCAAAAAATGCTAAAAAATACTAAGTATTTTTGGATTAATAGCTCGATTCAGGGCTTTTTTGTCAGAATTTGGCAAAACATATTGTAAAATCGGACTCAAGATATCGCAAAAGTCAAGATGAAGGTTTTCAAAAAAAGTCAATGACAGTCAACGGTTGACTGGCTCGATTCGGGTTGGACTGAGTCAGGTCAGGCAGGCGGGTCGGGTTAGGTCGCTTCTAGAAGCCAACCAGGTGGACCTTCCTCACGCCAGTAGATGCGTGTGGGCGCGAGGGCGGGGCCTTCAGGGGTTGGAAAAATTACGAAAAATTCCTATATGCATTTTAAGAGGTTTTGAGACACTTGCCAAGCTTGATTCACAGCGGTGAACGGTAGTGAACGTCGAAGAGCTTGATTTCGCAACATCGGAAACTTGATCTTCCTCACCCCTCACACACCGGCGGCAACGGAGACAAAATGGACACAAGTGACACAGGATGATGCAAGGAACACGATGGTGCGAGAAGTATCGAAAACGGAACATGGATCAACGATAAAACGTCGATTAAATATTTCCTACTAAAAGAGGAAATGTTGAGAGAGAGGAGAAGGGTTTCTGGAAAGTTTCTGATTTTTGGACTTTTAAACCCAGATTTGAAAAAAGATATAATTACACTATAGGTCCTCTAGTTTTAATTGCTTTATTAATTTTGATCTAAATTTAATCAAAATTTTCACTATAATCTCTGAATTTAATTAAAATTTTATTTTAGTCAATTTTTTTTTAAAAAAATTAGACCCTAATTTAGGGTGACATGAAACTGTTAGGGAAGCGGCAAACATTGCGTTAGCAGGCGGTGCTATTGTAGCGATATCAACTGCAGGTCTTGCCTGGAAATACTCAAGGAGTTTACATGGTACTCTAATCCTTATTCTCTATGGTCATATTTTAAGCTATGAAACAATGAAGATCAAAATCCCAGCTCCCTTGAGAATTGTAGCATGTGGGAGTGTGTTTCTTTTGTGGGTTGCATTATTAAGCTGATATATATATATATATATATAGCTATATTTGAATTCGTGCTTGACATGCAGTCAAAGAAGTTTATGAGGCAATGTTAAGTGCATAAACCGTCTCACTATTCTGAACGATTCATCTTTCTTGCAATCCTATATCAAACCGATTATGAATTATATGACAGAAATTCGTGTATGGTTCGGACTAGCCAGACAACGAAATCTATGAGGCAATGTTAAGTGCATAAACTATGACTTTGACACTCACACTATACAGATTGAATCATCAATCGTTTTTGTTTTCTGTATTCTCCTTGTTGTAAAGTTTCTTAGTAGTTTGTTATCTTGTTGTCTTCTTAAGTCCTAGTGGCTATATTGCTTGAACTCTTCACTTTTCTTCAAATACTATATCTGAAACTTGTGTCCAACATATGAATATGGAGATCTGACTTTCTAGGGTCCTTCAAATACTTGAAAGAACCTAGAAAAAATATAATCATACCCGTATTTGAAACTCACGCCTCGAGTCCAAGTAGCATAGCTTAGTGGTATCTTTCTTTGCCGGTATGGAACTACAATTATTAGGTGATTACCCAACTTTCTGCATGGCTTGTGGTTTCCCTTCTAATCATAAATAGTAAACTCATTAAATATCAGTGGAGAAACAAAAGGATTGAGGGAGAAAATACAATTTAGCCTGGTATTTTTTATACAATAATAAAAGAAAACATTTTTAAGAGACGCATTTGTGCGTTAAGCCATTGATGAGATCTTTCAAGCTTACAACTTCTTCGTTGATTACAAGTCGGAATAACACTTGATATGGGATTATGATCCAAGTGGAAGTTATTTTAAAGAATCTCACCCCCTATTTTTTTCGCAGGTGCCGGACTGTCTTTCGCAGCGGGAGCTATCTTTGGTTGGACATTCCGGCAGGAAATCGCTAATCACTGGTATCAACTCTATAGGTTGGACACGATGAGTGCACAAGTCAAATTTATGGACTGGTGGGAAAAGAAATGCCAGAGGCGGTCTTGAACTCGGCATCGGCATCGTGTTTGGTAGTAGGCACCAAGACTTTGAACCCATTTGCTTAATAATGGCGTTATGTTGAAAATGTAATGCTTGATTTTGATGCGTTGGCCTTTTGTCAGAGACTTGGCATTTGTGTTTCAAGGGTTTCCAGTCAATTTTTTCTCCTCTGAGAAGCATATTGGCATGTCCTAATAAGTTGCTAATCTCCTTTTTTGACAAAGTTACTAGTGAACATGCAAATCTGTTTTCCTCCATTTTCCCACCAACCAAACACATCAACAAATCAATGAAACACTAGAGTTGGATTTGCTTTACACAGGCAGAGAGAAGAAAGTACCTGAAGATGAGCCCGGTGCTGACGTGGATTTTACACTGTCGTCGATTACTTCACCTATCATTTTGTTCTGTCATGCAGCATAGTCAATTATGGAGTATGCAATAACACATTCATGATTTCATCGTTAAGCATTGATAAATATGGAGTCTAAAACATATTCACAATTGAGGTGCTTCGAAATATAATATGAATAAAGAAAATTGATGGAAAAAGTTGAATGTGATAACATCAAATTGAATAAAGAACTCAAACAAGTAGGATCCTTTTTCGCATATTTTTGTTTGGATCTTATTTTGAAAGTGAAAACGCCTACTCGAAGCTTCTCAAGAAAAGTGTGAGAAAACGAATTTGAATTTCTGAACCGGAACAAAAGGGATCCGATTTTTTTATTGGATTTTAATTCCTTGCTAACGTTAAGTCGTACGTGTACGACCCTATTTCTGAAGGTTCCCTCCAGAACCCGGTTCCGGTAAATCGGGCCGCCAACTTCTCCTCCGAATCAGATTCATCGGTTCCCATGGACCCGTTATCCTCGTTATCACCAATTTGATTCCCTTTCACCATCCGGTCCAACTCGGGGAGGAATATCGGATTAGTGATTAAATTGTAAAATTTTAGAATCTGGTAATTAAAGTAGAATAGTTGAATAGTTCAATGATTTATTTAAAAATATTTCCTGAAAGTTGTTAGTAATTATCAAAGGAAATAAAGGGTAATATGGTCATTTGGCTTGGAAATGATAAGATAATGATTATATGTATGGGGATAAGGATAAGGAGATATTTTCTCTACTTCTTATCTTCTTTCTTCTTCTCCAACGTGAAGCACCCAAGCAAAGGTAAGTTTTTTTATTTGTTGATTATTTGTTGATTTTAAGTATGGGTTTTGATCCTTAAGTGATACTTAAGCTTGAGGAAAGCTTAAATTGTCTTAAAATCAAAAGATAAAGAAGTTATAAAAGATTAAAGTGAATGGATTTTTAAGTGAATTTCTAGAAAAGAGTTGATAAGTTGAATTTGAAACTAAATTTGATTTGTCATCAACTTAATTAAGAGATATGAAGTGATAGAATTGGATTTAGAGTATATTGAAAATTTGGTATGATTATTGATTTTCATATGAAAGATGAAATTTTGAGGTTAAGGATGTATTTAATGAGTAGAAATTAGTTTAAGTATATGTACTTGAGTTAAGAACAAAAAAAGGAATGAAACATGAATAATTTAATGAAAATTTGTGGAATTTTCGGGTGAAACCAGTTTATTATTGACAGGTGCATCGATACACTATGAATGTGTACCGATGCACTAAGACCAATTTTAAAGGTGCATCGATACACACCGGCAGGAATCGATGCATGAAAATTTCGAAGCTATTTTGGGTATCGATGCACCCATAGTACATCGGTACACTCCTAAAGGCAAAGTTGAAGTTTGGTTTATTAAATTAGCCTAAGTTATTAATACCAAGTTATAAAGTTTAGGCTTTTGATAATCGTCTCGGAATTTATGTTTATGTAGATATCGAGCCTAAACGAGTTCCGGAACAAGTGACAAGTAAGATTGATCGAGAGAAAAGGCAAGGAGATCCAAGTGAGTGCATCTTATTTGAATATGAGATTATATGGAAATTGGACTTGCGATAAGTCTATTTCCTCTAAGTCTAGTTCATGAAGTCATAAACATAAATATGCGAATGACATGAAATGTATGTATGCTTGATTATATGAGTTGATATGTTCTGGTATGTGCTATGTGTTTTATGTGAGTATAAAAGATAAGTCATGTGATAAGATTTATGTGATGTATGGAAATGAAAATATATGAATATGAAGAGTTATAAGAGAACAAATATAAATTATATGATAATGAAATATAAGATTATGTGAATATATGGTTATAAGATAAAATGTGTAATAATAGGAGAATATGATGAAAGTGAATTCCTGAGAACAATAAGAACTAGGTAAACATTTTGTAAAGGTTATATGAATAATAGAGATATGAATTAGACAAGTACATAGTGGTATAATCAATTATGAGAATTAGTGCATTAGAGTTATATGACTTATGGAGAATTGAAGAAAACTAGATAAGATTGAATTATAGAATGAACTGAGAATAATATATCACTTAGGAAACTTGAATATAAAGTGATGATATGCACATATAGTATAAGATATATGTTTATAAATATGACATAGGTTATGTGTTATATGATAAATATGAACATATGAAAACAAGAGATAAAATAAGTGACTTTGTGATAGAAGCTATATGACCATGAATGATGTAAATAGGAATAATTTAAGTACTATGTAACTATGAGTATTTGATTATGTATCTGTGTGATGTGATATATGAGGTAATATGAAATATTATACGACTATATGAATATATGAAAAAGAATATAGGTATATGTGAATTATATGGAAATGAACTACGTGACTGGATGTGATCATATGAATATTGATAATGAGCTATGAGATTATGTGTATATGTGAGAAGAAGAATATGAATATATGAATGTATGGCTTTGGGAAGACATAATAATAAGATAAAAGCAAGGTAACAAGAAATGTGAAATGACATGAAAAGTTGATATAAGTTATGCAAAAGTGATCTACGTGACTATATGTATATGTGATCCAAGTTATGTGACATAAGCTACGTGCTATGTGAAAGTGAACTACGTGTTATGTGAAATGATAAGTATAAAGATAATGCCCATGTTATGTGTCATGAGAGCTAGAGGTATAGTTGGTATGCCAAGAGTAGAGGGTTTACGCGGTCCTTCGGGACAATTCTACGTGGTCCTTCGGGACATATATGTATTCTTTAGAACATGTATGAGGTCTTTTGAGACACCTACTTGATCTTTGGTATATGTATATGATTCTTAAGGAATTTCTATGTGGTCCTTATGGACAATCTTATATGACACTACGGTGCATTTCTACGTGGCACTTCGGTGCAAATTCTACGTGGCACTTCGATGCAATTTATACGAGCTATGGTGACAGCATTTGTGCACAACCTCAATGTACTCACATACCTTAAGTTCTCAAAAGTATACATGGTCTAATAAAGCAATAATATAAATATATTGTATGTGATATGTGTATGTGTAACATGTTATGAGGAATGGATTACAAGGATTATATGATGCTATGCATGATTCTTTGCGAATGATAATATATGTGCGGGTGAATAATTGTTGCATGATAGAATATAAGTTGTGTGTGTATTGTTTAATTAAGAATGACTAAGAGATATAAATGATAATGGAATGAGGTCAGGATGGAAATGATGAGTGATATATATGAATATATTTAATTATATGAGATGTTATATGGTTTTGTATGATATGATAGTATTAATTGTACATGCATTGTTATAAGTAAGAGTTTACATTATATATGTTTATATATCTCACTAAGTCAACGACTTAGCGTGTGATTGTTTCACACGTAGGTTCCGAGAAGATGAAGATTCAATAAAAGTTATGTAAGACAGGTCAGTTTCTCTTTTCCAAAGATCAGATCAGAAAAGAAATGAATAGTTTATATTTTGTAATACTGATTGTGGTCGGCATGTAAATAAAGGCTTGAATCCGATATGTTATAATAGATTTTATAAAATCATATGATTGAGTTTTGTAATGTTTTAAACATATATATATGTAAATGGTAACTTTATACCGATAAAAGCTTAAATTTTTATGAGCTTTATATAAATTGAGTGGAAGTTACTGTAGCAGTAATGTAGCAGCGCACCGATACAATGTATAACTGTTCACGGTATTATTCATTACTGTTCATGATACTATTCATACAATATAGTACTATTCATAAAAATTCTTTCCTTAAATTTGTTATAATGAAACATAATTTAATGGTATATTATCGTATTTTCTTAATATAAGTCCAAATGTTTTATTATTTTATAAGAATATTATTTTAAAAAATCAATATGACATCTTAGATTCGTATATAGGTCATGTACGGGTTGAGGTGTTACACGGGATCCTCCATCGGCGTTGTAAGATGCGAGATTTGGTTCTTATGGTTTCGTCTCTTCCTTGCGCAAGCCTTCTCGCAGTCCGGTGGGAACCTTGTATAGGCCCAGAAAAAGCATCTCCATCATGGTAAGCGGGACGCAGCAAGCCACCGCCGCGGATCCGCCGACCATTCCCCCGTAATTCTTCCCTTTCCTCGCCGTCTTCGGCGGTGAACGTGACAATTGCTTAAGAGTCATGTTTAACCAATGACGTGTTTAGTATCTCTCTCCCTTCTTCCAGGAAAGAAACTAAAGAGAACGAAGACGGTGATTTCGAAACGAAGAGTGTATGGGGAAATGGGATGCTGAATTCATTTCGAAGTTTATTTTAAATGAAGATAACATGAGAAAGTGAAAGGGAATTCCGAAGAACCGAGGAAGACAAAATTGAAAGAAAAAAAAAAGTGTGCGAAATATCCATCCAGCTAATAAATAGAAGAGAATTCTTTTGACCAAGCGCTTGATTTTCCAGGAAAATATAAATAAAATTTAACGGTGAATTTTGATTCTTTTTTTTAAGATACAATAAGCATTTTAAAATTTTTAGAAAATTAATATGATCTAATTTTTTTTGAAATAAATTTTGTATTTATTATCACTTTCAAATTAAAAAGGAAATTATTATTATATTATAATTGAGTGTATTGTTATTATATTAAAAATATAATATTATTAAATTATTAATAAATATGTTTAAAATAATTATATAATTTACTATTTTAAATAATAAACATTACTAAAATATTATATTGATAATTTTTTTTTGAATATAAAAATATAAAATAATATTTTTTATATATTTTTATGGTTTAAAATGAAAAATTAAAAAAATCCATTTTAAAAAAATTAGATCGTAAAACATTTTATAGAAAAAAAATTAGATAAAAAAATATTTTAAGTCAATCAAATACTAAAAAAATATGAAAAACATGCATTTTTCTTTTGTAAGTTATGACATGCATTTTTTATGAGTTTCTTTTTCCTTTTGTTTTTTTTTATTTGAGTCTCTTGTTCGTCGATAATTCTAATTTTCTTTCTTTCAATTAAATGTAATCACTTCACTAATTGCTTAAATAAAATAATTACTATGAAACTTAAAAATCTTCTTAGCTGGTGCTATTATTCATTGTTCATCATCATTATTTATAGTAATTTATCACTGCTTGCATATTTTCTGGTGATATTGATATTAACTTCTGTTTTCTGTTTGGATTAATTGTAATTTATCATTTTAGTTTTATGCTAAATGATTTAATACCTGTACAACCAATTTCTTCTGAAAAAACCGAGTATTTGCATTATTCTTAATCAATCAAATAATGAAACATCAAGATACTATTTGCATATTTTACCCTTAAATTAAATAAAAAAGGATTATTAAAGATAGCAAACTCGGGCTTATTAGCTATTCTTTTCCCAATTTAATAGCAAAAACGTAGTTCATACAGTACAAAATCTTCTTTCTACTAAACTTTCAATACTCTTAGGAACATGAATACTTTCGGAATCCTCCAACTTTTTTTCTCCATCATCACTGCTGAGCACATTGCACCCTTTGAGCACCACCAGGCATATCCTCGTCTTCATCATAAGCTTCCTGCGCTGCTGCTTCCTCCTCATCTCCTCTTCAAAGTTAACATCATATAGAGTGGTCTCCTCGCACTCGTCTAACTCCATATCGGTCAGCTGACATGTCGGTTTCGGTGGCAGAATAGCCTCGAGTGCCTTAACCTGATCGGCGCTAAGAGAATCAGGGAATTCGACAGTGAAGTGAATGTACATCTTGCCCTTCATGAATGGCCTCTGGTATAATGGCATTCCCTCATCATTGATTGCCTTGAAGGAATCTGAAAAACAAGTTTCACAAGTTACTAATCAAGCAATATGTAGAAGAAAGCGTTGACAATGAATCTACAAATTTCATATCACTTACCAGGCTTCACAACCTCCCCAGGGTTCGACTTGATTAGAAGCTGTCTCCCATCGAGATGGGTGATTACAAACTGGAAGCCACACAAAGCCTCGGTAAGAGACAATGTGTGCTCCACGAAAAGATCTTCGCCCTTTCTCTTGAACTTTGGGTGGTCCTTCTGCTGAAGAACAAAGACTATGTCCCCGGTAACGGTATCAGGCTGCAAAACACACCGAACACAAACAGATTAATCAAGAAACCAAGTGCATACACTAAATTGTACTTCTATTTACATTCATCACAATACATACCGCCTCGTCAGCTTCGCCTGGGAATGTAACCTTCTGTCCATTCTGCATACCCTTCTCTACAAAGACTTCCAAAACTTTCTTCTCCTGCACAACCTTATCACCCTTGCACTGAGGGCAGCGATCCTTTTCATTGATCGTTTCACCGGTACCCTTACACTCGTTGCAAGGGTGTTGCATTTGCTGGATCATGGAAGGACCAAGGTGCCTAATTGAAACCTTCATACCAGAACCCTGGCAACCGGGGCACTGCATTGAAGCTCCAGATTTCGAGCCCTTGCTGTCATGAATAAATAACACGTTATAAGCGTACTCAACCAGAAATTCACAAAACGATATGAACAACCAAAACATGAACTCACCCATTGCATTTCGAGCATATTACATTGCGGGAAAGAGAGAGTTTCTTCGAAGTTCCAAGGTAGAGGTCCTCTAGTGAGACTTTAAGAGGATGAACTACATCCTCTCCCCTTCTCTGTCTTCTTCCTCGACTGCTACCACCTAATCATCAACAATAACACCATGATTCAACATTATCCCAATTACCCTAAATTTAGTTTCAACAAAGATTCTCAAATCCCTTTCATCAGGTTCATTAAGCAATCAAATAATCTTACGTTATCTAAAATAACATGATCACATAACAAATTTTGATTGCAATGGATAATGAATCGAAAATCATCCAACAAATTAACTACGATTTTGAATCCAATTAAATCGCTTACCGCCAAACGGGCTACCGCCAAAGAAGGAGGAGAAGATGTCAAACGGGTCATGGGCGCCGGCTCCGCCGACCATTCCTTCCTTGAGTGCATCCTCGCCGTACTGATCATAAATCTCACGTTTCTCAGGATCGCTCAATACCTCATAAGCTTGAGCCAACTCTTTAAACTAACCAATCAAACAAAACCCCAGAAAAAAAAAGAGAAATTAGCAATAAAATCATTCCACCAATATTCAATAAAAAACCCGAAAATTCTAAAATAAACACAAATACTATACTTTTTCAGGATCACCGCCTTTGTCTGGATGGTTTTTGATGGCGGCTTTCTTATATGCCTTCTTCAAATCATCCTGGGATGCGTCCTTCGAAACACCCAGAATCTCATAGTACCTGGTGTTATTACTCTTCTTAGGTGCTCTTCCAAACATCTTTGATCTTTCTAGTTTTAACCTCTAATTCAAATTTTTTTTCCTTGGAGAAAGGGGAAGGTCCGGAAATAGCAAAAAGAGAAAAGAATCGATGAAATGGCTTGAAGAAAACGAATAGGGAGTTGGGGACAATTTATAAGAAAGGGATATTGATATTAGGGTAAATAAAGAAGGCTCTAGAATTATCTACCCTCTCTGATTCTTTCTTTGCCTTTGCGAAGAAGGGGGAGAAAAAATAAAATAAATAATAACATATGTAATTCTAGGGCGTTTTTACCCAAAAATTACATAAATAATCAATAATTATCTGTTCTCTTCAGATATTATTAATCTAGCACCTCTTTTGACAAAACGATAA
The DNA here is from genome assembly GCF_006381635.1 of Hibiscus syriacus. Taxonomy (NCBI): domain Eukaryota; kingdom Viridiplantae; phylum Streptophyta; class Magnoliopsida; order Malvales; family Malvaceae; genus Hibiscus; species Hibiscus syriacus. Next base: position 4,190,516 of record NW_024061783.1, read on the forward strand.
TAAAACGCGTTTTAGGATATACACCTTTCAAACGTGAATGAAAAACATAAATCATGAAACGCATCTTCCTGGGATTCTGTTCGAGCTGTTGTCATGGTGAAAACGAAGAATTTGACACATGGCTTAAATTACCACATGTTCCCCTCCCCCTCCCTCATCCTATAAATACATTCTCATATAACACTCAAACCACATTAAAAAAAATTTATTCTCATCTTTATTAATTCTTGTATCAAGCTTTAAGTAAGTTTTGCTATCGTTTTTAGAAACTATAATTTTTTTATTATATTATAATCATTTAATAGTTTATTATTTAATTTACTAATTTTCTTATTAATTTTTATAATTATAAAATGGAAGGTGGGTTGCTGATTTTAGATGGGAATTATATCTCAGATCATTTTGCTGATACGATAACAATTTTAAATTGTGTTATTTTAATTATTGTGGATGTTTTATTTATTTTTTTAGTATTAGTTTATATTTTAATTTGTATATTATTTATTTAATTAGGGGAATGATTGTATATTAGATCCATTTATTCGTAACACTAAGTTAGAGATATCGAGTTGTGTCTGGCCGTATTTAGCTGAGGCTGAATTCAGTTACATAGAAAAATATGAAGGGCACTGTAACTTGAATCCAACTTTATTTCTGCATTGATTGAGAGGTGGAGACCAGAGACACCCACATTTTATCTTCTGTGTGGGGGGTGCACTATTACGCCGGAGGATGTTTCCATATATTTGGGGCTTTTGGTAGATGGAGATGTTATTTCTGGTATGGCAGATGGTAATTGGCATTTCTTATGTGATGAGTGTCTTGGAGGTATCCCTCCTAATTTCATCGGTGGTCGAATATCGTTATCATGGTTGGCTACAAATTTTAAACATTTAAGTGAAGACTGTTCCGAGGAACAGACTAAAATATTTTCTCGGACTTGAATATTACAACTCATATGAGGGATGTTGATGCCCGATAAATCTCATAACCAAGTTCATTGTATGTGGTTGCGTCACCTTGAAGATTTTCACGTTGCCGACGGACTTAGTTGGGGCTCCGCAATTTTGATATCTCTCTATAGAGAAATGTGTCAGACAACTGATTATTGAAAAAATGCTATCGGCAAATGTCTCTTTCTTCTCCAATCATGAGTGTGGTATCACATGCCTTTTTTTATGCTCAGTCGTGAATAACACGATAGTCTTTCCATTATTGTTGAGGTAATTTCAATATTGAGTTCGTATATATATGATTTTTGTAGTATATGATGAAATATTTTTGTTGAATTATATTTTGATATAACAATTTATGGCAAAATATTTTTGGACTTGAATTGAATTTATTCAAAGTTTTAAAAGATTTCAAAAATAATTCAAAGTCCATTTAAAAGATGAATTGAGCAAAAATTACAAGTAGTACTGATATTGTTTTTTGCAGTATCGATACCACATGAATGGGTATCGATACCATATATGTAGTATCGATACCTTAGGCAAATGTAGTGTCGATACCATCAAGGTAGTACCGATACTACCTTGAAGGCTTAAAACATCGAATGCAAAATGGGTACCGATACCATGCAAGGGTATCGATACCATAGTACAAAGTAGTACCGATACCCCTTAGGCAGTATCGATACTACAAGGCTCCGACGGCTAGCAACGGCTAGTTAAATTTGAAATTAACAAAGGTAGTACCGATACCCTATGAAGGAGTACCGATACTTCCTATTCTGGACAACCTTATTTTGCAGAAAATTAATCCCCAACGGTTAGATACGACTTCAAACTCATTTCAAGCTATAAAAACAAGCTGATGACACTTAAAGAAGAGAGAGAACAACTATCAAAGCAATCAAACACAAGAGAAGAGTTTTTCAATCTTATTTCATCTTTCTCTTGTAAATATTATGTTCTTGTGAGCTTAATTCTTGTAAAACCTACCTTAGAGAGGTTTTCTTGTTTATATTTTCTTTCATTGTAAAGGGGTTTTGGTTCTAGCTGAGCTTGCTAAAAGCTAGGGAAAAGGTTCTAGTTTAGCCCGTGAAAAACTAGGGAGTTGTAAAGGTTATCTCTTTGTCCTTGTAACACCCTGACCCGTACTCGACCCAGATACGAATCCGAGGTATTACATTTGACTTTTCAAATGTACAAAATTCACAAATAGGCATAATTTTAAAAATTATTGTCCAATCAAGGATAAAGAAAATATTACCATTCCAAATATAAAATCATTTCACATAAAATTATAATAATTTACATAGATAACCCAAAAGTAAGAGTTTACAAAATACAAAAGAGAAAATAACCTCAGTGACAAAAAATCCTAAATAATATACGATTTTGACCAACTTTTTTTGGATTTGCGAAAATGACCAACAAAATCGCAATGCGATCTCTAATTCGCATTGCGATCTCCACTATCGCAAATTCGCGTTGCATTTCTCGTTGCGATAGTTGAAAATCGCGTTGCGATTTTCCATTTCGCGTTGCGATAGTTGAAAATCGCGTTGCGATTTTCCATTTCGCGTTGCGATTTTCTATTTCACGTTGCGATAGTTGAAAATCACATTGCGATTTTCCATTTCGCGTTGCGATAGTCTACAGTTGTCGTTGCGATTTTCCAAATTCGTTGTGATAGTTAAAAAAAAGATTTTGTTTCTTGAGAATTTTCTCTAAAAAGATAGTATCCGCTCGGACATGTCGAAGACACGTATTACCACGACCACGACCACGACCACGACCATGACCCGACCCGAGACGAACGGAGGCGACGACGCGCGAGAGTCCCCTTGTTCTCTATCACTCAACAAGAAAGTGGGAAAGCCAAGCCTTAAATACCATTCCCAATAGTGTTTCCAATACTATGTGGGATTGAGCATTACCAACACTTGTTTCCAATACTATGTGATTATTCAGGAAACAATTAACAATCATGCACCTTAAAACAACAGAATCAGCAACCAATTGCATTAGTATTATACGATTAAATATGTCATAATTAAAAGTCAATCTACAATCAATCACGATTATTACAATTTTAAGCAAAACATTCAAAAATAATATCACTATTTAAGGCTCAATCCCACATAGTATTGGGAACAAGTGTTGGTAATGCTCAAATCCCACATAGTATTGGAAACACTATTGGGAATGGTATTTAAGGCTTGGCTTTCCCACTTTCTTGTTGAGTGATAGAGAACAAGGGGGACTCTCGTGCGCCGCCGCCGCCGTCCGTCTCGTCTCGGGTCGTGGTCGTGGTAATACGTGTCTTCGACACGTCTGCGCGGATACTATCTTTTTAGAGAAAATTCTTAAGAAACAAAATCTTTTTTTTTAACTATCACAACGAATTTGGAAAATCGCAACGACAACTGTAGACTATCGCAACGAATTTGGAAAATCGCAACGAATTTGGAAAATCGCAACGACAACTGCGAATTTGGAAAATCGCAACGACAACTGTAGACTATCGCAACGCGAAATGCAACGCGAATTTGCGATAGTGGAGATCGCAATGCGAATTAGAGATCGCATTGCGATTTTGTTGGTCATTTTTGCAAATCCAAAAAAAGTTGGTCAAAATCGTATATTATCTGGGATTTTTGGTCACTGAGGATATTTTCTCAATACAAAATTATACAAGTTTATAAAATCGATCAGAGCATTTCAAATTAAACGTACAATACATGCCAACAGTTTACAAAATAAGCAACAACCTACATTTAATTTGTACTGATCTAATCTTCATAAACGTATGCTATCCTTAACCCTAAATCACTAATCAGCTTTCTTTAAACCTACACGTGAGAGAAAACACGCTAAGTCGATGACTTAGTGAGGCAATACTAATAGTGCTAACTTATTAACAGAAGTCTTATTTGTTTTATTCAATCGTTTTTCGATGAGCTTCTTAATTTCTATATCAAAGATATACTTATGAATAATTATATTTTGTATGTCTTTGTTCCAAGTGCCCAAGGTATACTACTGAGAAATCTAGGTATTTGAGTACTATGAGGTTGTGCACTAATGATGTCACCACAGCTCGTAATTTGGACCGAAGTGTCACATAATTATCCCGAATAACCACATAACTTGCACCGAAGTGCCACATAGGGTTGCACCGAAGTGCCACATATTTGTCCCGGATGACCACATAATTATCCCGAATGACCACATGGACTCTTGACTCTTGGCATGCCAACTATACCTCAAATCCTCATACATATACATTGGGCTTATAATCACATAATTAGGTTCAATCCTTATTCAAAGTGTTTCTTATTCACATAGCTTTTTATGGCATAAAGTATATTCACATTTCACTGATTCGAAGTTCATATTCACTTGTCAAGGTTCATAACACATAGTTTGTAAAAATGGAAATTTCATAAAACATTGAAATAGATCATAAAATAAATATAAAGTTTTCGATCGAAAATAATGAGGTTGGCTTATCGCAAGCCTTCCTCAATTCTATTACGAAAAAAGAAAGTTATACTCACCTTTGCCTCACTAAAGTCTAATCCAAATATTTTCAAGTTGATATTCGAAATGACAAGTTGACCAGAAATTCACTTGCGTTCAGTCACTACACAAACAATCTAGAATCAATATCAGTCTCATCTCAATAATATCGAATCATAATAACTTGATATACAAGAACCCTATATTTTATTTCATACTTGGGGGGTATCGGTACCTACACATGTACCGATACCGAAATTGCATTCAAATTTGCAAGGGTATCGATACACTCCTCAGTGTACTGATACACAAATGGAAATCGATATTTTGAGGGTATCGATACAATCCTCAATGTACCGATTCACCCCGTTCTAAATACGCATGTTCAACTCATGAGGTATCGGTAATTCTCCTAAGAGTACTGATTCACTAGGTCCATAATGGTCATTATCAACCCGAAAATCACCTAAAATCCACCCAAAAACTTTCTTAAACATATACTCTGAGTTTATAAACTCACATTTATACCTTCAAACCAACTTGTACATATTTATAACTCTCAAACATCCCAAATTCTAATTTAAACACTTGAATCTTCAAATCATACTCAACATTCAAACATGTTATTACCCAATTCTAACACTCCTAATCTTTTAATTAGTCTATTGACAAGTCAAAAATCTTACTCAAACTTCAAAAACTCATCCATAACAAAATTTCATCTAAAACCCCATTTTACAAATCCTTCTCTAAAATACTCATCTTGTTGTTTTAATGCCATATAAGCTTTCCTTTAGCTTATATAACATCCAAACTTCCATAACCAAATTAAAAATTAAAGAAACTACAACTTTCATACTCTTACCTTGTATGGAGAGGTGCACGGCAAAGAGGAGAAGGAAAGAAAAAAGAAAAAGCTTCCAGAATACCATTCCACGTGTATAACACCTAATTATATAAGATAATTATCATTTATCAAGAAAAGTCCATTTTGCCTTTATAAAACATCCATATTTCTTATAATACCCAACACCAAATTCCTCCATAAATCATTGAATTATCACATTATTCTAATTCAACCACTGAATTTAAAAGCTCTTACATTTTGGTCCCTGACCCGATAATTGGTTTGTTACAGTCCTATAAAAAGAAAGAACAAATTAGTGAATTTGTTGGAAAATACTTGGTAAAGAGCTAAGGTAATGGATGTAGACTTGGTTGAGAAGTCGAACCACTATAAATCGCTATGCAATTTTCTATCTTTCAATCTCCTTACTCCCTAAACACAAAAACTGACTCGATCCCTCTTGGCGAACCCTTTCGGTTATCGATTCGGGCTTCAGTAAAATCCTAACAATTTTTTTACATTGAATAGGTGGTTATGTACAAGGAAAAATCTTCGTGATATTCTAGATGAATTGGAAGAAATTCGGCTACTCATTGATCGGAAGGTTGGTACAGAGGTATGTATTTAAATTTTATTATTTACCTTTAATTATTGTTATATAATTAGAATATTATTTTGATAAGAATTATATATATTTGTTTTAGTTTGAATGGGCTCCTTATTCTACTCAAGGAATGAGGCTTTGCATCCACCTAACTTGAGTGACTCATTAGATGTATGGATGGTGATTGTCCCTTTGATATATTATGCTATTGTCGATTGGCATCTTATTGATCGCGTGCTTCGCCAATTTGGTTTTGTATAACACATTCCGAAGCACCTAAGAATCTTGACAATATGCATAACGTTGATAGGCGGGGCAAAAATGATGTCAACTGGATGCTGAAGCATAGCGAGTGGATAATGATCTGGGAGGATCGACGTAGACGCATTTCCCCTAGAGAGCCAATTTATGTGGATCATTATTTGGTTGTGGGTGATAATTATGAGTGGTTCAATACGAACAGGAAGAATTCTTACTTTTCGAGGAAGCATAAGGCAAGAGCATTTATTGGCGTCGAGAAAAGAGTCCACCGTCACAATATCATTGTCCCTCGACCCGTGGATGAAGAGCAGATGCTTTCGACTTGTCTTCAGTTGTAGCATCAAAACCATCACAGTAACTATCGTTTACACCGATTTACATTCCCAACCTTCTACTATACATGAGTACACCACAGCCATTTCAGATGGCACCGCTTCAATTTCAGATGGCACCGCAGTCATTTCAGATGCCACCACAGTCGGTTCAGATGCCACCATAACCGGTTAAGATGCCACCACCGTGGGGTTTTATGACACCTCCTGGTGGATATTATATTGGCATGTTTATAGATCCAATGTGGGCTTCATATGCTGCTTATTTGACGGGTGGTGATTCACCATAAACACAGACACCTCCGGTTCAATATGGATCACAATCATCGATGTCGATGTTTTCGCAGTTTTTACGGTTTCTATGAGTGGTGAGATGGTTAGTCATACACCTCAAGGGTCCTTATTCTATGAAGGTGTTACATTGTCATTCGTCCATCATCAACTAAATGTATCTACCACTGTTGCTGCTGATGATGATAAGAGTGATGAGGAAGAGCAAGTTATATGAAGAAACCCTTATCAAAATAGACAGTTGCCGCCCTGTAGAACACATTCAAGACGCAGACATCGGCAGACTTGTTTTGTTTATAATGTTTTCATCTAATTTTCTTTGTTTATCAAAAAATATATTGAATTATGGACTTCTTATTTATTTTGTTTCTTAATGTTGTTATTATTTAATTATTTGAATTGTAACATTTGTATTTAATGTTTCTATTTAATTGTTTTTACTATTTAGTTTGTAATGTTTTTATTTATTTTCACTTGAGTAGCCTATTACTTGTTGATGCTCAAATGACATTAATTGAAAGTAAACGAAAATGAAATAACACAAACTGAGATTTCATAAACTACAACTATAATGTGATGCTCAACGGTTATGTAATAATAAAAGAGATGAATATTTTTTCTATTGTGACCTAGGTTTCTATAATGTTCTTATCTTTTGTTTTCTTTGGACGTCTCTCGAATATCCATATCAAAATGAATTCGAGTGGATTTTGGACGACCTACCTCCCTTAATAAGGACGAATCTGGTAAAATTTGAAGCCAATTTTGAACCTCATCTAGGTCTTTCTCATTACCTATCAGGGGAACTCAAATTCACATACCTTAAATATGGTTGTAAGTCGGTATACGGATCCACAAAATGGTTATAGTCTTGACGGGTATAAGACAAAGCTGCTATGACATGAGAGCATGTATACTTCAGAGCTTGATAAAATCCACAGTCACACCACCTATCTTGTAGATTAACTCTGAACGAGTTAGCTTCAATCTCTTGAAGAGGTCGTGGCATTTCTGTGACAAATTAAAATATTCAATGTTAAAATTTGGTAATTAAAAGATTGAAAGTCTTATATATGCAAAAACGAATTAAAAATAAATAATGTATGAATTAAAATATAAATTAATTAAAAAAATTTAAAATATTCACAATAATTTAAAATAACCCAATTTAATATTGTTACCGTATCGGTAAAATGTCTTGAGATATGATCTCTTAAATTTATCAAAATGAAAAGAGGCTATACTTAATGGGTCTCTAGTATAGTTTAGCCTTAAATTTATTGAATTTAATTAAAATTAAGATCAAATTGACATCTTATGTAAGTAACAATGACCAAATATGTAATTATACCAAAAATATTAACTAAGACATCATTTTCTCGGTTAAATTTTAATTGCCACATCACCTCCATCGTTAAAAGTTAACGGTCAATGGCTTGATTGAAACATTTAAATAGTTGAATGGTATGTTTGATCAAATTAAAACATCGATGGTTAAAATGATTCTTAACTATAATTGAGTGGTCACTTTTATATATATGCTACATTAAAGCAAAACACATACCAAGTAACCTTGTCGAAATACGAGTGCAGTGATATTTCCTCCACTCTCAACTTTTATCTCCGACATTGCCACCACTTTATTGTTTTACCTTCATTATTTTTTTTCATAAGAATTCATATTCTTAATGAAACCCAAACAAATGGAAGATAAATGTAGTGGAAATTTGTCGACACCGTTTTCGCCTTGGCGGGGAAAACTCGTACCTACTTAAGGGTTTTTTCTTTGAAAATGTTTTGAAATGTGAGGAGTCGCCACCATTCATTTAAGGTGTGATTGGAACACCATAAAAATCGGGTGATTTTAATAAAACATTTTATTTTTATCAAAATACCAAGTTTTAGGGTCTGCGAAAATCCAAAAATCAGGTTCAGGAGTCGATTGTGTGGGGAAGGATTAGCACCCCACAAGTGCCCAAAAATTGGTACCTAGTTGATTACCCTATATTTAGAATCGAAAATTTTGAGTTCAAACTTTATTTAATTTAAAAATCATTACGGATGCAAAGTTTGAAAAGTGTATTCGTTTATTAAAGCCAATAGCATTCGCCCCTAGCATGAATGCGGGAGATCAACTATTGTGCCCAATAACCGGACATTGCCTCAATTTTAGAAAATCATGATGCAGTCTTGAAAAAGATGTCGACCTATTTCGGGAATCACCAGTAGTCACCCCCTGAGCATACTTGCAAGAGATATACTATTGACTCCCTAATGAGTGAACATTGCCTTATGTTTTAAAACAATATGCAATCAAACAATTTATAATTAATCCTAATAAAACTAATGATATATTAAGGTTTTCTCTATCTTAAAGTGTCAAATTATGAAAATTAAAGAACCTAGGGGCATAAACCTAAATTGTAGGTTTTAATATTAATCATATTTGATTTTAATCAATTATCGAATCAAATAATTGAGATGGTCCCTTGAGCATTTGAGCGAGGGCCAACTCAAAATATTCCCTAAATTAAAAGGTCTAAATTGAAATGTATCTAAAATAGAGGTTCTACTATTACCTTAAATTAATTTTAATCAATATTGTAATTTGAATAATTAAATTGGAACCTCAAGCAAAACGATGACCAAATTAAGAATTCTCTTAATTTAATGACTAAATATGAATCAAATAATTAAAAGATCATGGACTAAATCTAAAAAGGTGATCGATCAAGGACTAAATTAAAAGTATACAAATATTAAATACAATTAAAATATAAAGGACTAAAATTAAAGTACTAAAAAAGGTAAAAATAAATAATAAGTAAATAAAATAGTAAATTAAAGTAATGAAATTAAAGGACTGAAATTAAAGAAACAAAAAGTAAAGGGCAGAAATTTAAATGTGCATAAAATTAAATAACAAAAATAAAAGAATAATAAAAAATGTTAGTTTTAATTTTTTACATTTAACCCGGACCTTAAATAATGCGAGTCGTACCCAGGGACGAGTCGTCGCAAGGCAGTACGATATTTCGAACATAAAATAAATAAATAAAAAAGTTAGCAATTAGTAATTAGTGGTTAGAAAAGTTAGCGGTTAGTGGTTAGCGTTAGAAATGTTAGCAGAATCTGGATCGTAATAAGGTGGATCATACCCAGATCAAGTCACCATAAGGTCGTATAATAATCGAACATAAAATAAAATACATAAATAAAAAGTTAGAGGTTAGATGTTAACAGAGTCCGGACTATAATAATGTGGATCATACCCCGAATCGGATCACCACAAGGTCGTATCAAATATCAGTGATAAATAAATGTCAGTGGTTAATATGCAATAAAATAAAAATTAATAGTTAACTTAAAATAGATAACAAAGCAAAATAGTGATCAAATTAAAAATTAGTAAAATCAGCAAGTATATTCAAAATAAATAAATATAAAAAGTGATCAGAGTGCAAAAGGGACTAAAAAACAGAGGACTTAAAGGTTATTTTTCCCTGATGGTGACCAAAACGTGAAACCCGCTGAAACTGGGAAGACTCGAGCGTAATTTGACTACAACAATGGTGACTAAAAGGTAAGAACAAGCTAAAGGTCTAGAGACTTTAGCGTAATTTACTCAAAAATGAAACTAGTTTTATTTCTGTCTCACGAACAAACCCTTTTCAGGGCTCTGAACCGAACGCCGACCACCGGGCCGGTAACCATCCTACTCTAACCAGCAACTCCGACCATGACCGAAGGAGGGCCGATCAAAGGAGTTAAACGACCGGACTCTCCCCCTTTTCTTACTCTCTCTACGTTCTTTCCTTTCTTTCTTCCACCCCCTTCCACGTTGCCGAGAGGCATAAAACCAACCCAACACCGGCGCCGGCCACAACACCCCGACCAACGACGATGCTCGACGCTGGCGATGGCCGACACTCTCCACTCCTCTTCCTCTCAAAAGAAAACCAAGCCCCTTTTTTCTTAAAAAAACAGCAAGGAAAACCAAGTAAAAAAAGGAGACTACCTCTGATTTCTTTCCAATATTTTTGGGGGGCCAAAATCCTCCCCGTTTTACAAGTCAAAGTTGGGTTTTATAACCCCAACTACTATAATATTATATCATTTTTTAATAATAAAATATAAAAATGGTGGTTACAAAATTTCTTTGATTCCTTTATGTGGAGAGCCTCGGTTAAAGGTGTGAAAATTACTAGTCCCAAAAGGAAATTAGGAGGCACTGTCCTACAGCCTGTAACAATGGTTGAACAAAAATTGGTCATGAGGTTTGTGACCAATTTCTTTCTGGAGTGTTGGTATCAATTGCGACACCTGCTTGGAGTGTGAACTTATATGCTCATATATATATATATATTGCATAACTCATTATTTTCCGAACTAGCATGTTATTATGGTAGAAGGAAAAGAAGAAGAGGATACATGCTATTTAAAAAAAAAAATTAGTTGTCACACAATACTTTCTTTAATGAATCAATGGATATTGACTGATTAACTTAAACCGAACAGATCGATAACGTAAAATATCAAGTGCACTTAATTAAAAAACGATGACCAAAATCAAATGAGATTATTGCCGAAGTTTATCCCCTATTAATTATTATACAAATCACTTTATTTTCTTAATTAACCTTGAAAATACTCTATTTCTCCGATTAATTTTCTCATCCTTTCCCCCTAATTTAGCCTTTCTTTGTGTTCATCGTTTTTCCACCAAACATTTTTCATTTTTTTTTCTCGAATTATCTTTCCCCCAATATTCCAAAACATGACTTCACAAAATTGCATTTGATTGCAACATTTATTATTTTTTTCATCATTTCTTTCAAATCTTCGTCATTTTTGATCAAATTTCTCTTTTTTTTAAAAAAAAATTAAATTTAATCTTACATAAAAAAAAAAAACAAATTTTAAGAGAATGAAAAGGAGTACTCTTAGCATACCTAAAATTCATAACCTAAAGAAATACCAAAAAACGAAAATGAAAAATTTAACCCACGAGCACTTGTCACGCCCCCAGAACTTCGACGCCTCACACCGTCGGAATATCATAGTCAAGGTCTGACGGGTCGTGCGGCCTTAGACGCTTTAGACGCTCCTCGGTCTTAATCGGCGACTAAGTAAGCCTTACCCAAGCTAAGTGAGTGTGCAAACTCACAAAGGTTGGAACCAAGCCCTCAAGGCTTCGGATTGCGGAAGCTTTAGAATGCCGACAAGGTCGGACTATCGTGTGGAAGTGCTAACACGAAGGTGGCTACTCTTGGCCACCGAGCTAGGCAACAAGAACAAAGAAACTAAGAACTCAGAAAGAATAGAGCAAATGCCTCAGAGCTTTATTACTCTCTCACAAAGAGAAGAATGGAATTGGGTGATTGGGTGATTACAAATGAGGAGAGCTCTCTATTTAGTTGAGCTTCCTCTCAATCAATGGCCTAGATCATTTTACATCAACGGCTATGATTTGCCCAATTAATGACAAATCCCCTAAATCAAGGAATTACAACCAAATCCTTCCTAATTACATCCATTAGTAGGATTCTTTCCTTGGATAGGTGTTCACACTGGATATGGCAAGAGGCAACAGAAAAAAAAATGTGTTTGTTAATAAATTTTCTCAACTTAAACCATAAAGAGAATCTTGATTTCATGGATCTTGGACATTATTAAGATAAATGTCATTTTTAACGTTTATTTAGAGTACGTATAGATACCATAATGTATTTGTACGAAAATATAATTAATATATTAAAATTTATATAGTAACGTATTCATTAAATGATTTCAGTGGTAAAATAAATGATATTCTTCGAAAAGATTTTGAGCTCGAGTAACTACGTCTACAAGGTGTATGTACGTTGTTAATATGTTAAGAAAATTCTGAACATGTATTACCTTATAATCAACTTAGATTATTCATAAAAATTATATAATAGTATCTAATATCTTGTACATGTTTGATCATGTTTATCCGGTTAAATATAATTATATATCTTTAAGTAGTATCTATTCAAAATATTTATTAGTTATTGATAGTGTATATACCCTATAAAATATAATTACTCGAACTTCATATCTCTAAAAAATAATTTGTCCTCTAATGTATGAGACACTTAATGAATTTGAAATTAAAAATTAAACATCTATTTAAACAATAAAAAATAAGATAAATTATGTATTTAATATATAAATTATTAGTTTTGGTCCATTTTGGTACCTAAATTTTAATTTTTTTAAAATCATACCTAATGTTTAATTTTGTTTCATTTTAGTACACTGTCATTAAAAAATTTATACGTTTAGTACCTAAACTATTAGTTTTAGTCCGTTTTAATACCTAAAATTTCAATTTTTTTAAAGTTTAACATTAATTTTTTAATAAGACACTAAAAGGAAACAATAAATAATTACGTATGATTTTTAAAAAAATAAAAATTTAAATACTAAAAAAATCAAATTAATAATTTAGATTCTAAGCGCATAATTTATCTTAAAAATATTTTACTTTTAGTTTATCTAAACCTAAGAAGAAGAAAATAAAAAGAAAATGGTATGCTGCAGGGTAGTTAGTAAAAAGAAAATGGTATGATGCAGGGTAGTTAGTAGTGGCGTTACAAATTTTAGAATTTTAGAGAGCGAGCGAGGGGACACACGTCCCTTCCCGTGATGACCTCCCTTCGTTGCCACGCTTGAAAACGACTATACCAATAAGTAATAATTGTAAAACGACGCCGTCCCTCCGACAGTTTTAGTTGTTTTTTAACTTTTACCCCCACACACGCACTCACACTCCCTCACTCCCACGCCCCCTTCCACGGCGCGCTTTAGCCGATTATAGTCCTCACAAATTCAATCAAATAAAGAAAGAAAAAAATATGAGAATCCCATTTCTTCTGTATGCTGATTCCTTCGTTTAATTTGAAAAAAAAATTGGTAGAGAGAAGGAAAAAAGTAACTAGGATTTTGACTCTGTTGACTGATTGATTGAGTGGTAGATCATCGTCAATCCAACGCCTTAAAAAGGTAATGTCACTTCATTTTCAGCTTTTTACTTTTGGAGTGCAAAAATGCTGACATAGTTTACTGGCTTTTGAGTTTCTAGCTCGGCGGTGCAAATTTGCGAGATGTGTTGCTTTATCGAGCCTAATTGGGAGTAGTTATTGTAATTTACAATAATTTAGACTTTAATGTGGACCGTTTTCAATGGAAGGACTTGAAAAGGGTTATCCATCAATGAACGAAAATGGAAATAAATTATGGGTTTCCCCGTTTTATTTAATTTTTACATGGAAAGTATGAATTCTGTTGTTCTTATTTTATTTTTGCTAGCTTTTTGATGATGATTTGCAAGGGAGTGTGAGAAGTGGGAAGATTGATGGGAGTTTATGTTTGCTTCACTTTGCATTAACAAAGTGACGATCCTTTTGAATTAGCTGAGGTTCTTCTTTTTGAACTCAAGGTCGAAACTTCAAAGCTTGGTTGACAATGTCTTCATTTTATAACCACTTCTCTGTGACCATTTTTTTGTACTATATTCTACTTTTTCGATGCTTCTACTTTGTAGAATTTCGGAAATTAGGGTTCAAATTGAGTGTTAACATAGAATTCAGGCTTGTCATGTGTTTGGGCAGCACAGAAATCTGTCAAATATATTATGGAGTTTTAGTTATCTCATAAGTCAAATTGACAATTCAATTGTACCGACCGCCCATTGAACGCTGGGTTAGCCATGTTGTCTTTGATGCTTTTGTGATTTATATATTCAATAATTTTTTGTTTATTGACAATCCGGTTCTTTCATTGTGTGAGGAATTTCACCTTTAATAGCTCACGAAAGGATTGTCCCTTTCTTCTACTTCTGTTGTGATCTAATTTTTTAAGCGATATCCTTTCTTTTGTGGTGATAAGGGAGTTCCCTTGAAATTAATGCCAAATTTGACCAGTCTGTTTCTTATAGATCATACTGATCATATTGTGATTTTTTTTTTGTAATATCTCAACAATTTTTACATTGATTCTTGGATGTGTATCATATCAGCTAGATGCTTACACATTGGATCAGATAGATAGGAAGAGCATTGTTTGCCTTATTGCTCAGCATTCTTTATGGTTTCTTTTCCTCTATAGTTTGTGAAGTATCGTACCATTGATTGCATCTATAGGATTTATTTTCAATCAATTTTAGGAACCATCAAGCGGAAGGAGGAAAAGAGTACATCAATTTATTAAAGTTTAATCTGTTACATAAAACTTAAGAACACTCCACCAAGATACAAAAGACATAAAACACTCCTGAAACACCTTTTCTCTAAAGCATACAAACCAACTAAAGCCACGTCAACAATCACCCAATTCCCTCTTTCGCTAGCTTGTCAGCCTCACAATTATAACTCCTAGGAATCCACCTGACAATAGCCTGCTTTAGAGAAACAGAAGTCACAATTTCCTTAACTAAATTAGACAGAAACAGAGGGACAGAAACTTGGCTATTGATCCAATCCACTGCTAGCTTTGAGTCGCTTTCGATAATTAGCCTACCCTTCGAAACCCATTCTGAAGAAACAAAAATGTCAATGCCTTTTTGATAGCTTTCAATTCTGCTAGAATGGGGGTGGTAGGACCGACATTTTCTGAAATAAAAAAGAATAACCCGATTCCAATCCCTGAGAATTCCTCATTCCAGCCATCATCCCAACACAACAAACAGCCCCATCCTCATTCATCTTAAAAAAGTCCACCGGAGGAGGATTCCAGCAGTACACCATGCTGTTCGGAACCTTAGAAGCAGAAAATTTGTCAGCCAAAGAAGGATCACCAATTAATGAGTCTACCCGAATGGAGCATAGGGGATACTTTGCTATAAACCATTTGGCTAATCTTAAACGAACAGTGAAAAACAATAAAATTCTGTCCAATTTTCCTTTCTCAAAGATAATCTCATTTCTTAGCTTCCAAATTGACCAAAAAACAGCCCCTGGAATAAACTTCCATATAGCAGAATTAGGCCTCAAATCAGCCCACAAACTGAGCAGGTTGGGAGGGTCTTGTGGTAGAGCTAACTGAATACCCCAGTACCCTATAAGCTTAGTCCACAGTTCCCAAGAAACATGGCAAAAAATAAATAAGTGCTGAATGTAGAAAGAAACATGGTTTGATAACCACTTATAGCAGGATGTTTTCCTTACAACTTTACTGTAAAGCTACATAGTTTCATTGATAGGGACAGAAGTGTGCGTTTGCTTCTCATTGATTGTATAATTTCAATAACAAAGATCAACTACCAAAATGTTTAGCAACAATTGAGAAAAAAATACCTGGGCCATTACATAATAAAGGTTGCTATTTGTGATTTTGGCCTCATGAAAATAGCAGTTCTGATTTGTCTATGGTAGTGAAGTCATCAAAGTTGTGTGTTTTAGAGTATTCTTTATGCCTTTTGTGTGTTTGTATACATATACATGTATATTATTTGGGCACATTAAGAAGTTAGCACTTAAATAAGATTGATCTGAAGTATAACACCATTTTTTAGTTAATATTTTTGGTCTTTGGTTGTTATAGAGGTCAGCTACTAGCAAATTTCGTCACCGAAGAAAGCATTCTGTGGAGTTTGACACAGATAAACTTCAAGAAGAGTTGGATCAGAATGCTCTGCCAATAGCCAGAGATGCTAATACTCGTGCAAATGATGATTCCGCTGGCTCCCACTCTCGTTCACTTCAAGTTGTTGATGCTGCTGTTAATGGACTTGCTATGGAAGAATGGGCTGCCACAAGGATACAAACAGCTTTTCGTGGGTTTCTGGTATTAATTCCACTTTTCATCTCTTAGCCATGTCGAATGAGAATTAAAATACTCTTTATGTCCCAAGTTGTTTGGGATGGTTTGACTTTTATAAAGTTCAAGACAGTAGTTGTGATTTTGATTTGACCTTTATTTTTTTAAAAATGGCTGCGTTTTTTCTTGGTCATACATTAAAAGAATGTCCTTAACATGTTGAAAATATCTTTTGTTTTCGGTAATGGATAACCTGGGAATTTCAAAAATGAAGTTAACGACAAAAAAATGAGCTGGATGGTGTTGCTTTCTTTGGGATCTATAGTGAATGCATTTTAGCAAGCACTCATTTTTACACATGTATTCTGCATCCTGTATGTGCATTTGTTTGTGGATGTGGTTTGTTTATGCTTATATGGATAAGGTGGAACAGTAAATCACTGATGCATAGTCTAACGCTGTTCGTGTTATAATTCTTCATTTTGATCAAACCATAAAATCTTATACAGTTTGAAGGCTATTTTTTTAATAAAAATAAAATTTATTGCATCTCTTCCTAACTGCTTAAAATACGAGTTTATTATTAACAAGAAAGGCCCAGCTTGTAATGATTTACCTGCCACCTGAACTGTAATTAAATAAGTAATTTAACTTCATTATTCTTCTGACTGATAGAATTGAAATGTATTTTACTTAAATGTCAGGCTAGAAGAGCTTTGCGAGCCTTAAAAGGATTAGTAAGGCTGCAGGCCCTTGTTAGGGGTCATGCTGTAAGAAAACAAGCTGCTATGACTTTTCGCTGCATGCAAGCTTTGGTGAGAGTTCAGGCTCGTGTAAGAGCAAGGCGTGTTCGACTGGCATTAGAAAGTGAAACTGCCCAACAGAAACTTCAGCAACAACTTGCAAATGAAGCTTGTGTTAAAGAAGTAGAGGTGAGGAACATTAAATCTTAGTTCATTATTCATCTCAGACTACAACTATTTATTCAGTGGCACACATGAAATAGAGTTGAATTCATGCATGCATGCAGGCTTGCTTCTTCTTGTTGTTGTGTGTGTACATGTGTCTGTATTCATTCATTATCTTCGAGATTTAAATTTTAGGATCTTGATGTGGCATCATATTCTAATAGTGTGTCAACCTGATGAATTACTTCACTTGTGTGAGTCAAATCTCCTTTAGAATGCAAGTGACTACAGACAACAATTTGCATCTTGTTAATCGGCACAAGAATGATAATAAAATTTCAATTCTAGAATTCATACCTAGTTCAGACTTTAGAATGAGGTTCATAATTTGAGGCATAGATGTTGGTAGTTAGCTGAATGCTTCATATGACTGATTAAATGCAGGAAAGGTGGTGCGATAGTATAGGATCTGTTGAAGAAATTCAAGCCAAGTTACTAAAGAGACAGGAGGCTGCAGCTAAACGTGAGAGAGCCATGGCATATGCTCTGGCTCATCAGGTAAGATATTATAACAATACTGTTATTCATTAAGCCGCAAATTTTGCATTCCAATGACACTTTTATTATTTGTGGAATGAATAGCTTACCCCTCAAATCAGTGCTCAGATTGCACTAGGGAGAAAGAGTTTTTGATGTTGCAATACATCTCTATTAAATTAACGTGCTCAAGCATGCTTTTTATTGTAGTTGGCGCTTGGAGTTTTTGATTAGTCTTCGAACCTTCAAAAAAGATTCTTGACTGTCTTTCGTACTTTTTTTATGTGACCATGTTGCAAAAAAATTGATATCAGTATATTTCTGTTCCAAAAATTTGCTCTCCTATTACCACCATATCTGATATGACTATGGTTTCTTTATTCAATATTTTCTTGTGATTTCTTCAGTTTTGTGCATTTATTCAAGATCTCGTCCCTAAGAATAAGTTCATTGGAATGATAAAGAGAGAGCTCAGTAGAAAGAGGTAAAGGTTGGGGACACTTAGGTTGTCTTATTTTTTGCTACTTTTGCAACTTAGGTTTTGTTGTTTACTGATGGAAACATGATAATTTGCTATAAAGTAAAAGCAAATAAATAAACAACTTGATATCGCTTAAGCAGTTCTCGAGTTCAAGTCATTGTGTATGCGAAAAATCCCCACTGGGATACTCACCCACCAAAGCCAGGTGTGAGACTTGAACTCGGTTCGGTCCAGATTAGTCAAGGCAAAGCCTTGGGAACCGGGAGGGCAACAAAAAAAAAGCAAATAATAAACAGGAACATTCTATTAATCCACACTTAAAAAGCAAATGGCAATTAAAAAGAATCCATATTTTGTAGTAAAATCACGCATTTTTTATCTAAATATTTAATATATATTGACTTTGTAGAACTATGTTTCGAATAACAAATTTAAGGCTAAATGTTTTTGGACTTTAATTGAATTTATTCAAAGTTTTTCAAAAGGTTTCAAAAATATTCAAAGTCCATTAAATTCGAATTTGAGCAAAATGCAAATGGTATCGATGTCCCACAGGGTAGTATCGATAACCCCTATGAAGGCTCAAATTACACAATGCAAAATGGGTACCGATACCGTGCAAGGTATCGATACCATAGTGCAAAGTAGTACCAATACCCTTGGGCAGTATACTACAAGGTTCCAACGGCTATTAAATTTGAATTTAAAAAAAATAAACAACTTGATATCGCTTAAGCAGTTCTCGAGTTCAAGTCATTGTGTATGCGAAAAATCCCCACTGGGATACTCACCCACCAAAGCCAGGTGTGAGACTTGAACTCGGTTCGGTCCAGATTAGTCAAGGCAAAGCCTTGGGAACCGGGAGGGCAACAAAAAAAAAGCAAATAATAAACAGGAACATTCTATTTAATCCACAATTACTAAAAAAGCAAATGGCAATTAAAAAGAATCCATATTTTGTAGTAAAATCACGCATTTTTTATCTATAAATATTTAATATATATTGACTTTGTAGAACTATGTTTCGATATAACAAATTTAAGGCTAAATGTTTTTGGACTTTAATTGAATTTATTCAAAGTTTTCAAAAGATTTCAAAAATAATTCAAAGTCCATTAAATTCGAATTTGAGCAAAAATGCAAATGAGTATCGATGTCCCACAGGGTAGTATCGATAACCCCTATGAAGGCTCAAATTACAGAATGCAAAATGGGTACCGATACCGTGCAAGGGTATCGATACCATAGTGCAAAGTAGTACCGATACCCCTTGGGCAGTATCGATACTACAAGGTTCCAACGGCTAGTTAAATTTGAATTTAAAAAAGGTAGTACCGATACCTCATATAGGGGTACCGATACCTCATATTCTGGATAGCTTATTTTTGCAGAAAAATCATCCGCAAACGGCTCCAAAACATTCCCAACGACTATATACGACTTCAAATTCATTTCAATCTATAAAAACAAGCCGAAGATACTTGAAGAAAAAAAGAGAACACCTATCCAAACATTCAAACACAAGAGAAGAAGTTTTTCATTCTTATTTTTATTCTCTCTTGTAAATATTGTTCTAGTTGTTTACTTCTTTTATCCTTTTGTAAACGGGAAAGATTCTAGTTAATCCCGTGAAAAGCTAGGGAAATGTTCTAGTTAAGCCTGCTAAAAACTAGGGAGTTTGTAAAGGTTATCTCTTTGTCTTGTAAAAAGAAATAACAAATTAGTGAATTTGTTGGAAAATCCTTGGTGAGGAGTTAAGGTAGTAGATGTAGACTTGGTTGAGAAGTCGAACCACTATAAATCGCTGTGTAATTTTCTATCTTTCAATCTCCTTACTCTCTAAACAAAAAACCGACCTGACCCTTCTTAGAAACCCTTCGGTTATCGATTCGAGCTTCCTCAAAATCCCAACAATTGGTATCAGAGCTTAACTAGTTAGAAGGTTTAACCACCTTCAGACGATCCTCGAAGAAGATTTACCAATTTCTGAAACAACCAAGAAGATGGCTTCCACCTTCGGTTCGTTCAACATGGAAGACTCTCTACCAACCGATAAGCCTCCATACTTCAATGGAGTCAACTACCGTCATTGGAAGAAATTAATGAATTTATTTATCTAAGCCAATGATCTTGATGCATGGGAGATGATCGAGAGCGGATACTCTTCTCCAAAGAAGAAGGAGAAGAAGTAGAGTGACCAAGAACGAAAGAAAGCTCAACAAAATGCCAACGCCATGCACATGGTGTTTTGTGCATTTGGTCCTGAAATCTATGAATGAGTTTCTTCGTGTTCAAGTGTCAAGGAGCTTTGGAATAAGCTCGAGGAAATCCATGAAAACAAGAAAGAAGAATCAACAAAAGTGGTGTCTTTAATGGCTCGTTAAGAGCCCGAGGTAACTTAAGCTCAAATAAATTAAATTCTTATTCTTTTGATGAGTTACAAGATGCTTATAATAAGTTGTATTTGGGATTTGAGACAATGAATTCCAAATATTATAAATTAATTTCAAAACTTAAAATTGAAAATAAGTTGATTTTGAAAGCAAAAGTTGATTTTGAAAATCAAAATGAAATTTTGAAAAATAATTTAGAACTTTCAAAAGTCAAAATCAATGATTTAGAAAAAGAAAATTTTGATTTAAAAGTTAAGCTTGAAAGCTTAACAAAAGAAAAAGAATTAATTTTTAAAAATAACTTATTATGTTTAAAAATGACAAAATGCTCACATTGTCATTTTCATGATCATTTGGAACATATTTGTACCATAAAGAAAAGAAAATCTTTTAAAATTAGACAAGTATGGGTTCCAAAGGGGACAAAGGGCATTAAAACTAACGCCCAAGGATCCAAAGCAATTCGGATACCAAAATCGAAATAAATGTCTCTTGTAGGTGTGTGGGAGCAATGATGATGAAGATGAAGATATCAAGATGCTCTAGCCACACTTTTGAAAATGAATGGATAACCTCTAAGCTTAATGCTTTTGATTTTAGTTATTTGGTTGCTCATTTAAGTTTAAACGTGCATGAGTTTTGATTTTAAATGATTATGTATTGTTTTTAATCTCATTTATGTTGAAAAATGTTTTATGATTAACATTTTAAAATTTTAAAATTTTTTTGTGGAGGAAGAAAGGATTGAAGGGTTGTGTGTTGAAGGTGGATTTCAAGAAGGCCTACGATACGGTAGATTGGGATATTTTATTTAAAGTTATGGTTAGAATGGGATTCGGATTAAAATGGTGTGGCTGGATTCGGAAATGTGTGTCAACTGCCTCAGTTTCAGTGCTAGTTAATGGGGTTCCTACGGATGAATTTCCTATGGCTAGAGGTCTTAGACAAGGGTGCTCCTTGTCCCCATTGCTGTTTAATTTCATTGGCGAGTTACTTAATCTACTGATTCGGAAAGCAGTATCTTCGGGCCTGTTCAGTGGTTTGATTGTTGGCAAGGATGATACAGCTCTTAATTTGTCACATTTGCAATTCGCAGATGATCTCATTATCTTCTGTATGGCTTCGAAGACATAGATTCTAAATGTCAAGAGGGTCTTACGGGTCTTTGAAGTCATTTCAGGACTGCAATTAAACCTCACTAAGTGTAGATTATTTGGGATTAATATAAGTGGGCTAATACTATTGGTTGTGTACTGGGACATTTTCCTTCGGAATATTTGGGATTACCGCTTGGTGCTAAGAGAAATTCTATAGCGTTGTGGGATCCGATAGTGCAGAAATTTAACAAGAAGCTAGCAAGCTGGAAGGCGAGGACTCTGTCTGTGGCAGGAAGATTAGTGTTATTGAAGGCTGTTTTATGCTCATTACCCACCTATTTCATGTCCCTGTTTAAAATACCCTCTTCCGTGATTGTTAAGCTAAACTCCATTATGACTAGTTTTCTATGGGGAGGAGGGGCAGAGGTTAAAAAAATCCATTGGATAAACTGGTCGACAATATGCTCTGCAAAAAGTGCGGGTGGTCTAGGAGTTCTAGATCTTAATTACATGAATAGAGCACTCCTAGGAAAGTGGTCTTGGAGGTTTGCGAATGATAGAGGGTCAGTGTGGAAAAAGGTTATTTGCAGTAAGTATAATCTGGACCCTAGTTTGTTGATTTTCAAGGAAAAACTACCTGCTTTTTCTTCTTGGATTTGGAAATCGATAGTCAATAATCATTTCAAAGATGACTAGTTCGGAGCTAAATTTCGAAGTCTGTTAGATGTTCGAGTGGGCAGTGGGGACATAATTAGTTTCTGGTCTGATAACTGGGCGACTGTTTCCCCTCTAAAGAGGTCTTCCCCAGATTATTTGTTCTGTCTGTAAATAAAAATGGGAAGTTAAAAGAGTTTGGTGAGTTCAAGTCCTCAGTTTGGTGTTGGCATGTTCAATTGAGGAGTTTGAGTGACTGGGAACTGATTCAATTCTGCGATCTGATGACCTTAATTCACAATATATCTCTGTCCAAGGATCTATCTGATGGGTGGGTTTGGAGAGGAAACGGGGATGGGATCTATTCTGTTAAGACCAATGTTAAAGCTTGCAGTCCTGTTTTGTCAGTTGATTCTTTTTGGTTGAGATTCATTTGGAGGGGTTTTGTGCCTCCCAGAGTGGAGGTATTTTTGTGGCAGGTTGTGCATCATAGACTGCCAGTAAAACAGGAACTACAAAGGAGAGGAGTTTCAGCTGTTATAGATGTGTCATGTCCCCTATGTAAAAAAGAGGTTGAATCCTCTTTGCATTTATTTTTTACTTGCCTTGTGGCATGGGCATTGTGGATGAAATTTTTGAAATTGTGGGGTGTTAGTTCGGTTTTGCAGGCCAATGCTCAAAGTTTTCTGCTAGCTTGGGAGCATTTGGTCCCTAATTCTAGAATTTGGTCATATATTCCGGGTGTGGTGCTATGGACTATATGGAAATATAGGAATGACATTGTGTTTGATGGGGGTAGGCTCGATCAGATCGATATGTTTTTTATGGCAAGATGTAGGCTGGCGACATGGTTCACAACGAATTCCAAGGATGTCTCTATTCTAAAAGACTCTCTCATCTCTGATCCTACTATTGGGGATTCTTGCTCTAATTCAAGGTGTTCGATCATTGAAATTGTGTCTTGGTCTCATCCTCCAAAGGGTTTTTAAACTTAATGTGGATGCAGCAGTGAATGGTGATTGGAGGAAGAGTGGTGTTGGGGGAATTCTTAGAGATGAGGATGGCTCAGTGATGGGCTCTTTTCAAGAGCCTTCTGGTCCAGGTCCTCTGACGCTGATTGAGTTGTTGGCAGTTAAGAGGGGCCTAATTTTTTTTGAGCCGTTTCATTAGCAGATGAAGGAACGTTTATTGATTGAATCTGATAGTAAATTTGCAGTAGAGTGGGTCAAGAATTTTGATCTCTGTCCCGGTGTATACTCTAATTTAGTAAAAGATATTGTTACTAAGTTAAGGGAGTTGAATGGTATTATTAGATGGGTTGCTAGGTTAGCCAATGTTGAGGCTGATAGTTTAGCCAAAGCTGGTATTGGTTAGTTTTACATTTGTGATTTGCTTTTGTAGTCTTTGGCTTGGATTATGTAAAGGGAGTGTTTATGTGTTGTTGTTAAACATTATGTATATTGTGGTTTTTAATGAATCCTAAGGCACTCTTTTCCTCCTTCCGCTGATTGAGAAGCACTTAGTGTTCCATTAATCATGAAGGGGGTTTTTAACGAGGCCTACATTCCTATAAAAAAAAATATTTTTTAATTTTTAGTTCATCATAAAGAATTTTGGTTAAAATTTGTTTTAAATGTAAATGATATCTCTCTAATAATTAATATCAATTTTTCAAATGTTTTGATTTTATAACTTTTAATTTTTGACCTAAATTTAAATGATTATGCATGTGTTTTAAATGAAAAATATATCTCTCTAAAAATTGATATCAAAATTTTCAAATGCATAACATTTTTGTAAAGCTTTATGCATATGTACTTAATTTTAACAATTTGTATTGCATAAAGTATTTTAGACTTGGATATATTGAATTTCATGTGCTACTATGTTTGTTATTCTTTGTTGAAATTCAATTTTTGTTTAAGTGTCAAGATTTTAAAGTTAAATTTTGTTTGAAATGCACTTATTGAGAGGGAGCTTTGATTTTTCAAATGATTTTTTAAATGTCAAATTTACCACTTACTCTCCAATGTTATTTTAGAACTTTAAAGATTGAATTAGTTTTGATATAATAAAAAGGGGGAGATGTATGATTTGAAAAATTCAATTTCTTAATGAAAAATGGGAGTTTAACATTTTCATATATTTTCCAACAATTGATATATTTTTAACAATTGGTACCTTTTTGTAAACAATTGGTATTTTTTTATTAAACATTTTATTAAGGGGGAGTTTTACCTAAATCGATTTTTCAAATATTTTGTTATATCAAAAAGGGAGAGATTGTAGAATTATGTTTCGATATTAACAAATTTAAGGTAAAATGTTTTTGTACTTTAATTAAATTTATTCAAAATTTTCAAAAGGTTTTAAAAATAATTCAAAGTTCATTAAATTCGGATTTGAGCAAAAAAGCAAATTGGTATCGATACCCCATAGGGTAGTATTGGTACCCCTATGAAGGCTCAAATTACAAAATGCAAAATGGGTACCGATACCGTGCAAGTGCAAAGTAGTACCAATACCCGTTAGACAGTATCGATACTACAAGGCTCCAACGGCTAGTTAAATTTGAATTTAACAAAGGTAGTACCGATACCTCCTGTTCTAGACAACATATTTTTGCAGAAAAATCATCCCCAAACGGCTCCAAAAAATCCCCAACGGCTAGATACGACTTCAAACTCATTTCAAGCTATAAAAACATGTTGAGGACACTTAAAGAAAAAAATAGAACACCTATCCAAGCATTCAAACACAAGAGAAGAAGTTTTTCATTCTTATTTTTATTCTCTTGTAAATATTATTCTAGTGAACTTAATTCTTGTAAACACCTACCTTTGAGAGGTTTATTTATTTACTTCTTTTATCCTTTTGTAAAGGGGAAAGGTTCTAGCTAATCCCGTGAAAAGCTAGAGAAAGGTTTTAGTTAAGACTGTTAAAAACTAGAGAGTTTGTAAAGGTTATCTCTTTGTCCTGTAAAAAGAAAGAACAAATTAGTGAATTTGTTGGAAAATCCTTGGTGAGGAGCTAAGGTAGTGGATGTAGACTTGGTTGAGAAGTCGAATCACTATAAATCGCTGTGCAATTTTTTATCTTTTAATCTCCTTACTCTCTAAACACAAAAACCGACCCGACCCGACCCTTCTTGGTGAACCCCTTCGGTTGTCGATTCGAGCTTCCGCAAAATCCCAACAAACTTCATCAACATTATTGTTTGATTCTTCTTTATAATCACATTTGATTCTTGGCCCACATTCCCATGCTAAAGTGGGAAAACCTGTTCTCTCTGAGCATCATTTTCATGTTTAAGTTATCCTGGATTTTCTGTTTTGTTAATGTTCTTGAGGGTTGAACATCTGCTGTTCAAAAATTCTGTTTTGCTTTTGGTTAATTTTGTTACCTGGTCAATATGTCCTCTCTCAAGCCTTTGATATTAGCATCAACCTCAGAGTTTATGTTGGATGCCAAAATCTTGTATAAAACTGCTCAACTCCTTCTAATCACCTGTTTCTTTGATTGTCAGATTGTACTGTTCTCTTAGAATCATGTCAATGGCTGATCTCATTTTAGCTAGTGTTAAGAGTTGTGACCTGTTTGTGCAGTGGCAAGCAGGATCAAGACAGCAGTCTATGCCTGGTGGGTTTGAACCAGATAAAAGCAGCTGGGGTTGGAACTGGCTGGAAAGGTGGATGGCTGTACGTCCATGGGAGAATCGCTTTCTCGACATTAATCTTCGAGATGGAATGATGATATGCAAGGATGATTCTGTAGAAGGAAACAATGGTGCCGATTCTCAGACAAAACCTGCTATCAAGAAGCCAGCTGCATCAAATCTTCATGTGAACCTGTCAAATCTAAAGACAGGTCCATCGAATTCTGGAGGGAGTGATTCTCCGACTGGTAAGTCGGCAAATGTGCTGGAAGCAGTTAATGCATTGTCTTCCAAGCCAAAATCCAAACCAGTCCTTGAAGATTTGGTTGAAGCTGGCACAAAACCTGTTATTACTTCAAGATCACGAAGCAATCCTAAAGAGAGATCTATAAAATCAGATAAACAGCCAAAGAAGAGATTGTCTCTACCTAACAGTGGTAAGTTCCAAAAGAAATAGGTATATTCTCCTTGATGTAACCCTCTACTGGAGAATATAGTGGGGTGGTAATTAGTCGTGCTATTTTGTTGCCCATGGTGAATGCATGATAATTTTCAACCGTCTCTTGCACTTGTGCATTTTGCTAATTTCTTGTTTCAATGGTTTGATTTGAGCAGGGGGAGGTAATGGAACTGAAACCAGAAAGCCTAGCAGAACTGCTGCAAAAGCGACACCAGGCTCTCACAAGCCAATAAAGAACAGGTCCAAGTCCAACGGACAAGGGGACTTGAATCCTGCATAAAATACGGCACATGCTTTTGATATTTAAGGAAGCATCTGTGAAGACAAACCTGTTGGGTTGCCATCCACCCAGGTCTTGTTTCGAGTATGTATATGTGTATCAAATTACAGCGCAAGAAGCAATGGCTTTATTTTCCTGTCATTAAATTGAGTGGCTCCACCGTGGTGGGGAGGGGAGTTGAGACTGGTTTGGCTTGCCTTGGTCTGTTATGGGAATAAGCCAATAATATGTTGATTTTATTTGTTACTGTTGTAATGAGCTGTGATTAAATGTAACAAAATCACTTCCGATTTGCGTGAATCAACTAAAACTGAGTTAAAGTCCGGTTTGAAAATTTTCCAGTTTTTACAAGAATTGCATCATCTGTCTTGTTAAGCAAATTGCATATTGTGATATATGGAATTTAATCGACATGAAGTGAAATCTACTAATGAATAAAATAAAACGGCAACAGTGTTTGGGTGCATTAAAAATGTATGTGGTAAAATTAAGATTTGGAAAAGATATTACCGAGTAAGTATGAGCTAAAGGACACACGACCAGTTCCTTTTTGTGCAAAGAATTTCTACCTCTACACCTTTTAATTCCTTTTTTCCTAAGTTCAAACCCTCTACTTTAACAATCAATGGCATTATATAATCTTTTCCCTGAGAAATTGCAAGTACAGTACTCGCAAAATGTGAAAGGACGAGGGCTTTGAACATTGTTTTTCCATGAATGGCAAACTGCGTCGGTGATGGAAGATGATCAATATGTAGACGGTGTCGGGCACACCGTCAGCACCAGCCTCAGTGCATAACCCAACCCTTTATCATTCTCCTTGAAATTATCGCAACAATGAAAAAAGAAGAGCAAGAATTTGGCAGCTTGTATATGGTTTTAAGCAATTCAAGAAGCAAGATTTGTGACGCCAAAGTATAGGGTCTTCTGTTGGAAGGCATTGATCGCATAATCAACCTGAAAATGACCAAGTGGAGACTTGAACCGAAGACCGTATCCGACGCCAACTCCAGCTCCTGGTTTCCCTTGTCTCAATGCTGGATTTCCTGAAACTCGTTTATCAAACCGTTAATAAGTAGCAGTTCTGCTTCACTGGTGAATTAGTGATATGTGACAGCTTCTATAACATAAAATACTACAAAAAAGATTAAGGTTCCATTCTTTTCACACTCTTATTTCTTAGAATTACAACTAACCAATTCAATTCTTGGAAATTTCAATTGCATGGCATTTTCGAGACTATCTACACTCGACTTGTCTCATAAAATAAACAATGGCAATGGCAATGGCAATGGTATGGTTGCTCCTAGAGTTGCAAGAAAGTTAAAAAGAGTAACAATAAGCAGATATAGGCTACGTTCACACACCTAAGACATATAATAAGCGATTCAATGCTAGTCGCTAGATGATAATTGTTCATGATGTGCATCTCGAAGTGCAATCAAAACAGATCAGAGAAATAAAAGACTGGGATGCTTTTGATGCACCGAAAGAACTATTCAAGAGAAGAATATGAAGAGGTCAGCAGGCACCAACAGCCCGGCTTCCTGTACTCCTAGTAGGGGTTTCAGGGTGGTCATAGTCGTATGATAAATACAAAAATGAAGCAGATGCTTCATAAGCTTAGAAAGCCAAATCATGCTATTTTAAAAGTTATACAAGATGCAATTAGTTGAGAATTAACAAAAGGTTGGAAGCATAAGATTTGATTATCATTTACATACAACTTTGTAAGCAAGTAGCTGAATAAGACTCACCAGGTACAAGCCGACCCGAGCCCAAATCAGTTCCACAGTCCAGGAAAACAGAACCTTCCAACATCTTGTTCTGATTGCAGCCAAAAAAATGTCAAGACACATGCAAATACATAACCAACACTTCATGTACTTCAACATAACTTTACATATAAACATTAGAATGCAATCCTCTCTATATAAAAATAAAGCAAATAGTAATTACATACAAAAGGAATTGTCACTTCAGTATTAGCAACCAAACACGATCTTCCAGATCCAACAGCACCTTCACCATACCCTCGCACGCTACCTAGACCGCCAATTGCAAATGCTTGATATGGAGCCATATCTCCTACAATCGAACCACCTGTCAAGCTGTCAGAGAAAAGGTAAGAATTGAGCAAATTTAAAACTATGTAACAAGTACTATAGAGCAGGCGCGAATCATGCACTTTTCGAAGTCAATCCATGAAATCCAATCAATTTTCTCTGCACCAATGGCAGAGGGAAAAGGGGGGAAACTGCAACATACTTGCCTTGTCAAGAGAAAAGCTGGTCCAAGTTTGATGCCCTTTGACGCAACAAACTTGAAACGGTTGAAGATTAACCACTTGGATAGAACTGGAATCCCTTGCTCTATTTGCATGGTAAACTGAAACAAGTAAAATTTTCCAGTTAGTGCCCTTATTCAAGATACATTAGAGATGTATTTCAGTAAGCTGCAGTAGACATGAATAAATTACACGCGAAAAACTGCGATCAGTTGCCTTCGCATATTGAGATTCTTGCTTTAAGACTACCATACTGTCATGAGCATTGCCACTGCACAAGATTTAAATTACTGTCAACAATCAGTTCATCATATTGTTGAGAATTGGAAAAAAATTCATCTTTACCTGCAAGTGATGGGAAACCCGTCAAGATCTCTGGTAATGGAGCGGCCATCATCACTCAACAAGCGAACATTCTGTAGGGTGAAAGTCTTATAATTAACAAAATTTCCTCGAAAGAGAACTGATGATTATGAGGTACTAAGTAATGAGTATTGACTGTAGCAAGCTTTTCCCAAACCTCAAATTTTATGCTTGTCGTACTGCTCCATTTAGAACTTGCAGGTTCATTTAGATCCAATCCAACTGACAGTCGAGACAAATTCACACCTCCACTCCCTGAACGAGAGAAATTGGCCACAGGTACACCATGGACTCCAATCTCAGGTGAAAGTGAGTGCTGGAACAAATTATTATAAATAAGAACTATATCCATACTCCAACCTCACAATTCGGTTTTGTTAAATAGAAATCAACAGCAGCCCTAATAATCATGTAATTTTTTTCCTTTTGTTTCTTTCTTATCCACAAAAGCAATGAGAAAAGCAACTAAACAACTTCAACAACATACCTGCATGACAAAACATTGTTGAGCAACCCATTGCGGTCGAGGCCTCCGATAAGCTACCAAGATATTCGAATCATATAACCCCTTATCCCATGATACATCAAGCTTCTCACTTCCACCAAATAAATTTGGGTGTTTGATGCAAAGACTGCAACAAATACATTTAACCAATTACTATCTCTACAGATTCAATTCGAGCCCCAATTCACTATCCCATATAAGGTAAAAGATAGAAACAACAAATATCAATTTCACCATAAAGAAACGCAGAAATTGTAGTCATATATTCTTCATCCACATTTTAGCAACAACCAAAGATGTTATCTTTGTTAATAGTAATGAAGCAAGAGAAAAAAGACAATACCTGCCAATTACTAGGGAAAGTGGACTGCTGGTATTCCTATAAGAAAATAAAGCTGAACATCTTAATCAATCACTGAAACCTTATTAATTAAAATCTCATAAAAATTGAAGCGTGAAGTAAGAACCTTAAAGAAGGAAGCATCATAGAAGCACATATCTTGTGAGTGAAATCAACATTAACATCAATCTTGGCTGTCATTACAAACAAACAAAAAAATAAAAAATTTATAGAACTATAAAAAAAATCAAAAGTTGTCATTTTTAATAAAGAATGAAGCAGTAAATGTGACTGCCACTTTAATCCAAAAAATCAGAAGGGAAAAAGAACTGACCTTTGCCTGCATGGATGCTCTTCTGAGCCCCCATATAGATGGAGATGAAAAAAACATTAAGCAAAGGAAAAAGGTTTTTTTGGATAAATGGGTATGACTATCAGCTAGACAAAGATTGCATTTTGGGTGAAAGGAAACTAATTTATAGAAAACATCAAAGACGTAAGGAGGAAAAAGAAGAAGAAAAACAAGGGTCTTGTGTGTGTGATGTTTCCTTTGAAAAAGGGAAAAGAAGCCTTATTTTGTATTTCTGGGAGAGTATTTTATCCGATTTTCTCAACCCAAAGGCTGAAGCTTGAAGTTTGTTATCTCCTTTGCTTCTTCTTTGGTATTACTTGCACGTGGGGTCTGTGTATTGGATTTTGTCCTCTCTTTTCACAATATTTTTCTCATTGGGGATTCTTTGTTATTTATTTATTTTTTAAAGTCTTTTCAATTTAATTTAGTCTTTTTTGGTGAAATTATTACATCAATAAATAAATATATAGCCCATGAGGTAACTTTGAATATGTTCCAAATTATTATTAATGCTCTGTTTTATTATTATTTAAATAATAAATTATATTAAATATCATCAAAATTTGAAGTGTTATATCATTTATATTATTAAATTTATCAATTATAATATTTATTATTTTTTGTTTGAATTATATTATTAGTCCATTTCAATGAGGCCGTTTATATTTATCAATTATATTATTTTGAGTATAAATTTATTAAATATTGCTATTTTCTAGTAATTTAATAGTTAAATTGTGTTATACACATTTAAATGGTGTTTTTATTTTTATTTATATTATATTTAATATTATTTTTAACTATATTTTTAAAATATTTAGCACAATTTAAATGGATCAAGATAATATAAACCTAATTCGAGTTTGCTATTTATTTTTTTATATAAGAGTTTGGCTTGTAAGCTTATGATAATGAAGTTGTCGTATAATATCAAACGTAGTCGAAGTTTGCGTTTTTCTCGAAAAATCACCGGTAACTGGTATATTTATTGATCTAATACCGGTCAGACTATATTTTCCGATCTTATACCCTTAGCAGTAAAGTGCGCCTCTTGTATCGCGTTATATGCTGATTTGGCGCCACGTGGAGTAAGGCGTACCCTCTGAGCACGCCTTATGCTGACATGGATACACGTGTGTAAAGCGCGGCCCCTAGGGCGCGCCTTACGCCACGTAGGGGTATAGCACGGGGCAGGGGCCGCGCCTTACGCCACGTAGGGGTATAGCACGGGGCAGGGGCCGTGCCTTACCTTTAATTCTGATTTATATATAGCGCGGGACAGGGTCGCGCCATACCTTTAACTGATATAATTATATAAGGCGCGGTGCAGGTACCGCGCCTTGTAACTTTTCTCTGCTATAAATACCCTTCTCCCCGATTAAGTTCCTCACATCTCTCCTCTCAACTTAATACAACAATTCCGTCAACGAGTCAATAATTCTGACAATTTTCTCATATTTTATTCATAAGTTTGTTCGATTTTTCGTTATAAGGTAATTTTGTGATAAATTTTTATTATATTTATTGTTTATTATGATTATTTGAAAAAAATATTATACTAATTGTTGTCAATTAATTTATGTGTTTGTAAAATTAGAAAGCGGGAATATATGTCGAAATAGTTTTGAAGTACAAGTAATAATATAAAATTATATTATTTAAATTATTTACGTTTATGTGTAAAAATTTTATTCTGTTATATTTTCGTTCATATATTATTTATTTAATCAACATTGTTTCAGTTGTTTTTTTTTGCATATATAATATTGCCGTACTTTTAAACTCAAAGAATGGCGCGACTTTCAGCTATTGTTTATTATGATGGTGAAATTCGAGAAGATGAAACCGACATTATTTTCGTATCAAATGAGCGTGTTAAAATATCATTGAAGAGAAACATAACTCTTGAGAAGCTGATAACGAAGATTTCGAGGAAGATTCATGTTGGAAGTAGTAGAAGAATGTCGTCGTTGCAGTATAGATTTCCAACATCATTGTTGCCATTAACTTATACAACGTTCGAACTTTTGAACAATTATGATGTTAAAATGATGGTTGAAGCTCAAAGTAATTATTCAGACACCGATATTGAGATGTATGCAAATTTTATTCAAGTGTGTGTAACATCCGCAATACCGGGTTAGTGACCAAATTGTAAAGTTTCAGAATTTGGTGACTAAAGTAAAAGAATGAAATAGTTCAATGATTATTGGATATATATGATGAAGGTTATTTAGTAATTATTAAAGGAAATAAAGGGCAAAAGGGTCAATTGACCAAGAAATGAATTAAAAATGGGATTGGTAGGATAAGTACACGTGGAAAGGGAGAAAATTCTCCAGAGTTCTCTTCTCCTTTCTTCTTCTTCATCACGTGGAAGCCAAGAGCAAATGTAAGTTTGATTTAGCTGTTGATTTCTTGAAAGTTTTAAGTTGGATTTGAGTCTTTGGGGGTTATATAAGCTTAAGGAAAACTTATAAGTTTAAAACACCAAAGAGAGAGAATTAGAAAGGAATTTCTATTAAGGGTTTATAAATGAACTTTTATTATAAAAAGGTTTTTGAAGTTCCAATGATGAATTTGACTTGTCAAGGGTTTAATTAAGAAGTTAGAAACAATAGAATTGATTTTGGAACATGTTAGAAATTTAGTGTAATTCTTTAATTATATATGGAGAATAGGATTTTGATGTTAAGGAGGTGATTAATAAATAGAAATGAGTTTGTGTATGTGTATGTGGGTTGAGAACATGATAGGGGATGAAAGATGAAGCATTTGAGTGGATTTGAGTAGATTTTCGGGATTAAAATTGAATTCTGAGCTATGTGCGTCGATGCACATTCAAGGTGCACCGATGCATCAAGGGTAAATCTCTAGAAATTGTTCAGTGTGTATCGATGCACAGGGAGTGCATCGATGCACCCATTAAAATGGAAACATCGATTGCGATTGGTGCATCGATGCATAAGGAGTGCATCGATGCATCCCCTAAATACAAACATCGAATGAGATTTATGCACCGATGCATAGATAGTGCATCGATGCACCCGTCTAGGGATGCATCAATACATGGGGTAATGCATCGATGCATGCTTCTATTAAAAGTTGAAAATAACTTTCTTTTTATCCTTTGGAGTGATAGTTTAGAATATATCAATTGGATACTGATATGTATCAATGTATGATTATGTAGATATCGAACACGAACAAGTTCCGGAACGATCATCAAGTTAAGATTCGATCGAAAGAAAGGAAAAATCACAATTGGATTGGAACTTAGTGAGGCTCAGGTGAGTGCATATGCATTAATATATGATGTGTGTGGAAAAGACTCGCGATGAGTCTACTTCCAACATTTGATTACATGATTTTATGAATATTAATATAGGTGATATGATTATTATTTATGCATGAATATAGTCATAAGTGTTATATGTGAACATGTGAATTATATGAAAAGTGATATGAATTATATGAAAAGAAGCTATATGTTTACATGTATATGTGAAAGAAACTATGAGCTTATATGAACAGGTGATATGAAAATGTATATGTGAAATGATATAAGTGAAAATGCCCATGTTATGTGTAAAGAGAGCTAGAGGTATAGTTGGCATGCCAAGAGTCGAGGGTTCTACGTGGTCCTTCGGGATATATATATATTCTTTGGAACATTTACAGTGTCTTGTGAGACATATATGTGATCCATTGAAATATGTATATGGTTCTTAAGGAGTGGTCCTTCGGGACAAATACAGTACATAGGTCATTCGGGACAAAATTCATAGTCCATAGTGGACCCCATACGAGCTGTGATGACAGCATAGTGCACAACCTCAATAGACTCACATATCTATAGTTCTCACAGATGTACATGGGCTAACAAAGAGATAAAAATAAACATAGATATTAAGTGTAAAGTATATGCTTTTGTGATATGAATTGTATTATATGATTGATATGATGATGTGTATATGTGTACATTTGATTACATGAAATGCTATATTGTTTTGTGTGATAGCATGATATGATATGCTCATGCATGATTAAGTAGTTAAAGTTACTTTAATGTGTTTAATGCCTCACTAAGTCATAGACTTAGCATGTGAGTGTTTTACACGTAGGTTCTGGAAAGCAAGAAGAGAAGTTTAGAGGAGCAAGACAGGTCAGCATTTTCCTTACAACGTTTCAGATCAGAAAATAAATAATTTAAATGTGTTTGGTTAATCTGAACATAGTTGGCATGTACTAATTGATTGAGCTAAATATGCTCTGATCAATTTTGGTTATTTTGGTCAATTTATATAAATAAACAGTTTTTATTTTAAATGAAAGTTTTTAAATTTTCTTTGAATTCTGTCAAGAGTCAAAGTTTGAAAAATCAATGTGACACCCCAGACTCGTATTCGGGTCGGATACGGGTTGAGGGTGTTACATTTAATGGTATCAGAGCTATGGTTTAGCCGATTCTCGGCATAAACTAAAGTCCAAAGTGTCATAAAATGTGTACATTCCAACACAGAGTATAAAAAAATATCTAATCTAATAGTATAAGGAGTATGTTGTCTTGCTAAAAGAATAAGATTAGTTTAATATAGTAGAAATCTGATTATGAGAATTTCAAAGAAAGCGAGGGGGTAAATCTGATGGTTGTAGCAATTCACCTGTCCTAGCCAAGCAGGAGGAAGAGCGGACACCTCAGGAAGTTCCTCATAATATCAAAAGTTGATTTCAGAAAGTTGAAATCATATTAGAATAGTGAAATTGTTTTAAATCAGAAAAGTGATAAGGATTAGTTTTGTTAGTATGTGGATAAGATAGAACATGGTGAACAAGTGTCACCATAAAAACGTTAAAAAGATCGAATGACGTGGAGAGTACTTATAGAAGAACTCAAGGATAAGTGCATTAGTGACAAGTGTATAAGATGTATAAAGTCAAAGCTTATGAGTTGAAACGAAGTGATAGTATTGAGCATAAACAAGAGTATGTTTATGATAAGAGTTTGCAGTTAAGATGGAAAGAGTTAGCGTTGGCTAACTAGAGCACGTGATAAAAATATACTGGAATTATAAGATTATAAGATATTGTCAGGATATGATAACCAAATATGAAATGGATTTGGATACAGTTATATATGAAGATTGATAAGAAGAGTTTGAGAATGTGTATATCGATGATCAGATTATAAGACACAAGAAGTCAGAATGTTGAGTTTGAGCAAAAGAAATTTCAGGATGTATGAGAATAGAGGTAAAATTGATAAGTTGAGTAAGCGAATTTTGAGATAATTTCGATTGGAAAGGATGTATATGATTGGTAGAATAGGGCTTGTGCCCTAGATTGAACAGAATTTATTATCTAGCTGTCAGATTAAAGGTGCTAGAGTTATAAGATTGGAGGAAAGATAAAGTTGAGTTAATCAAATATGATATGAATCTAGATGTGGTTATGTATTTTGATCATACAGATATGATGTAGGTAAAGAGATAAGCATTGGTATGTTTTAAAAAGTGGTTTTAAAGAAGAAAATACAAATACAAGAGATGATAAAGAATAAAGTTTGTATAAGAAATAGGGATATCAAAGTTATGAGGATGCAATGAAGATTATTACACAGAGATGAGTATAGGTGATAAGACAAGAGTATGTGAACATGAATGGAAAGACATGATTTGTGTATAAGGAATAAATAAAGGAAGAATGGAATAAAGAAATGAAAGGGATTGAGTTAAAGGATCAGATACGATAAAGGTTATATGGAATGTAGATGATAATTTTGATATAGAAGTAAGAAAAGTGTGCAAGGTGATGTGAATAGATTCTTCAAAAGTGTATGTTGAATCATATTTAAAGAAGATTTAAGGTCGTGTTTTTGGTTAAATGATGATGGAAAATGAATTTGGTTATTATTATAAGGTAGTTAGAGATGGATTTAGGTTGTTGATTGATAAAAATGGATTGAAGTTACTGGTTGCTGTTTAAATGATAAGTGACATGATATGATATATATATAATATATAAAGGAAAAGGTAAGAAAAGCTAAACGATTGAAAAGTAAGTTTCTGATGATGACAAGAAAGATTAATTAAATGAAGCGACATGAGAACTTTAGAAGATATGTTTCTATCAAGATGTCCAGTGAAAATTCGAGGATAAATTTTCTTAAAAAGAAGGGGAGATTTGTAACATCCGCAATACCGGGTTAGTGACCAAATTGTAAAGTTTCAGAATTTGGTGACTAAAGTAGAAGAATGAAATAGTTCAATGATTATTGGATATATGATGAAGGTTATTTAGTAATTATTAAAGGAATAAAGGGAAAAATGGTCAATTGACCAAGAAATGAATTAAAAATGGGATTGGTAGGATAAATACACGTGGAAAGGGAGAGAATTCTCCAGAGTTCGCTTCTCCTTTCTTCTTCTTCTTCACGTGAAAGCCAAGAGCAAAGGTAAGTTTGATTTAGCTGTTGATTTCTTGAAAGTTTTAAGTTGGATTTGAGTCTTTGGGGGTTATATAAGCTTAAGGAAAGCTTATATAAGTTTAAAACACCAAAGAGAGAGAATTAGAAAGGAATTTCTATTAAAGGTTTATAAATGAACTTTTATTATAAAAAGGTTTTTGAAGTTCCAAGGATGAATTTGACTTGTTAAGGGTTTAATTAAGAAGTTAGAAGCAATAGAATTGATTTTGGAACATGTTAGAAATTTAGTGTAATTCTTTAATTACATATGGAGAATAGGATTTTGATGTTAAGGAGGTGATTAATGAATAGAAATGAGTTTGTATATGTGTATGTGAGTTGAGAACATGATAGGGGATGAAGCATTTGAGTGGATTTGAGTAGATTTTCGGGATTAAAATTGAATTCTGAGCTATGTGCATCGATGAACATTTAAGGTGCACCGATGCATCAAGGGTAAATCTCTAGAAATTGTTCAGTGTGTATCGATGCACAGGGAGTGCATCGATGCACCCATTAAAATGGAAACATCGAATGCGATTGGTGAATCGATGCATAAAGAGTGCATCAATGCATCCCCTAAATACAAACATCGAATGGATTTATGCACCGATGCATAGATAGTGCATCGATGCACCCGTCTAGGGATGCATCGATACATGGGGTAATGCCTCGATGCATGCTTCTATTAAAAGTTGAAAATAGCTTTCTTTTTATCCTTTGGAGTGATAGTTTAGAATATATCAATTGGATACTGATATGTATCAATGTATGATTATGTAGATATCGAACATAAACAAGTTCCAGAACGATCATCAAGTTAAGATTCGATCGAAAGAAAGGAAAAATCACAAGTGGATTGAAACTTAGTGAGGCACAGGTGAGTGCATATGCATTAGTATATGATGTGTGTGGAAAAGACTCGCGATGAGTCTACTTCCAACATTTGATTACAAGATTTTATGAATATTAATATGGGTGATATTATTATTATTTATGCATGAATATAGTCATAAGTGTTATATGTGAACATGTGAATTATATGAAAAGTGATATGAATTATATGAAAAGAAGCTATATGTTTACATGTATATGTGAAAGAAGCTATGAGCATATATGAACAGGTGATATGAAAATGTATATGTGAAATGATATAAGTGAAAATGCCCATGTTATGTGTAAAGAGAGCTAGAGGTATAGTTGGCATGCCAAGAGTCGAGGGTTCTACGTGGTCCTTCGGGACATATATGTATTCTTTGGAACATTTACAGGGTCTTGTGAGACATATATGTGATCCATTGAAATATGTATATGGTTATTAAGGAGTGGTCCTTCGGGACAAATATAGTACATAGGTCCTTCGGGACAAAATTTCATAGCCCCTAGTGGGACCCCATATGAGCTGTGGTGACATCATAGTGCACAACCTCAATAGACTCACATATCTACAGTTCTCATAGATGTACATGGGCTAACAAATAGATAAAAATAAACATAGATATTACATATAAAGTATATGCTTTTGTGATATGAATTGTATTATGATTGATATGATGTGTATATGTGTACATTTGATTACATGAAATGCTATATTGTTTTGTGTGATAGCATGATATGATATGTTCATGCATGATTAAGTAGTTAAAGTTACTTTAATGTGTTTAATGCCTCACTAAGTCATAGACTTAGCGTGTGAGTGTTTCACACGTAGGTTCTGGAAAGCAGGAAGAGAAGCTTAGAGGAGCAAGACATGTCAGCATTTTCCTTACAACGTTTCAGATCAGAAAATAAATAATTTAAATGTGTTTGGTTAATCTGAACATAGTTGGCGTGTACTAATTGATTGAGCTGAATATACTCTGATCGATTTTGGTTATTTTGGTCAATTTATGTAAATAAACAGTTTTTATTTTAAATGAAAGTTTTTAAATTTTCTTTGAATTCTGTCAAGAGTCAAAGTTTGAAAAGTCAATGTGACACCCCAGACTCGTATTCGGGTCGGATACGGGTTGAGGGTCAATCATTAAGCTCCCACTATGGGCTGGCTGAACAAGTTGACAGCCCGACGACAGTAATGTGTAATGATTTTAATGCCATAATGGGGATACATTCATCCGTAACTCCTTACGATATGTACCGAGGTGGGTCGACGAACAATCTGTATAGAGATACCATCGACGCAACCATCTGTGCAGTTTCCATTTGACATGATGGCTTCAAGCTCTAGGGGGAGGCATTCGACTGCGAGCTTTTTCGATCTCAATGTCGATATGCCTTCTAGTTAAAGGGGAAGACGTGCAAGTAGTAGGTTCTTCGACCTAAATGTAGAGCGCATGGAGGAACCATCATCTCCACCAGAAGAATCGCTTCATGAGATTGGTGCGGATGGTGCTGAGACTGGACTATTCATTCACCCAGAATCACCACAATTCAACTCCGATGATGATGAAGTTCCAGGAAATGTGGCACAAACTGACCCTCCTGCACACATGTATGAAGCTGATTATGGTGCAATGTACGAGTTAGAATTTGTGGATATGCCTCATATCGGTGACTATGGATATTACTCATCAATAAATAATGGTGAGTTATCTTTAGGCATGGAGTTTTCAAGAAAAGAAGAAGTAGTGATGGCTATAAAAAATTATAATATACGTAATTCTGTTCAATCCAGAGTCAACCGATCCACGACCGAAAAATATGTATGCTACTGTGCCCGAAATGAAAACGGATGTAATTGGATAGTTCGCGTATCGAAAAGGAAGAGGAAAAACAACATATGGGAACTAACAATATACAACGGTCCTCACACATGTTGTGCTGGAGGGGTTAACCAAGATTATCCCAACTTGGACTCTGAAGTGATATGTCAAGCCATCATGCCCATGGTAAAAGCAAGTTCTCATATAGCTATTGTTGTGTTGATTTTAGCTATACAATCGCAGTATGGGTACACTGTCTCCTATAAAAAAGCTTGGTTGGCAAAACAAAATGCCATTGTCAAACTTCACGGTGAATGGGATGCATCTTACAATGAACTTCCAGGCTGGTTTAGGCTGGTGCGGATGTTGAATCCTAAGATAATTGTGGACTTTAAAACCTCCTATGCATACCATAATTATCGAGTTCTCCACGATCGATGTCAATTCTACCGGGTTTTTTGGACTTACCCACAGTGCGTTAATGCTGTCAAATACTGCAAGCCTGTGGTCCAGATCGACGGGACTTTCTTGTATGGAAAATACAAGCAAGTTTTATTATTGGCAGTTGTCCAAGATGGCAATCGCAACATTCTTCCAGTTGCTTTTGCTCTTGTCGAAAGAGAAGATACAAATTCTTGGGCTTTTTTCCTCCGAAATTTACGTGCACGTATTATCACGAGGGAAAACATCTGTGTCATTTCAAATCGCGGAGCTGGGATCAAAGCAGCAATGGAGTCTTTGGGTCCAATGTGGCAACCACCCTTGGTCCAACATAGGTATTGTCTCTGACACATTGCTGCGAACTACCATAAAAGGTACAAGAAGAATTATGAGCGTCAATTAATTGTGCGCAGGGGTAAGTGAAACTGATGTAGTTTGTTTTCTTTCGATCGTTTTAATTTTGCAAAGAAAGCAAGTTAGTAAGTTATATATTTTTTTTGATCAGGTTACGAACTACTTCCTCGAACGTTTGAATCAATGCTTCAAGATTTGCGGCGAAGAACGAGGAATGATACGATTACATTAGCCTCATCGATAAAGAAATGTGGACGAACGCATATGATGATGGATATCGATATGAACACATGACGACCAACTTGGCAGAGGTAATCAATTCAACTTTAAAGGGTGCACGTCACTTACCAGTAACGACTTTGGTAAAGACTACATATTTTCGTTTGGGGGTGCTTTTTGTGAAGCTTGGGGGACAAACTCAAACCTGGATGCAAGGCAGTCATGTCTATCACCCTAGATTAGATGCAGATCTACAGAAAAAATATTATGCATCAAATGGAATGTCTGTAACAAGCTTCTCTAGAAGGCATGAAATGTTTCGTGTCACAGAGTTGCCGTGACCTCTTCAAGGGATTGAAGTTGTGTCGTTAAGAGTAAATCTAAGGGACAGAACATGCGACCGCGGGTTTTTTCAAGCTCTTAAGTATCCATGCTCTCATGTGATAGCAGCTTGCTCGCATACACGTCAAGACTATAACCATTTTGTGGATCCCCTATACTTACTATCTGAAGTTTTTAAGGTATACGAGTTTGAGTTTCCCCCCATAGGTAATGACAAAGACCCTGATGAAGTTTAAGATTGGCTTTCGATTGTACCAAATCCGAGTTTATTGAGGGAGCGTGGTCATCCAAAATCAATCGAATTCATTGCGATATGGATATTCGAGAAAGATCTAGACAAGACAGAAGATGTGGGCATTGTAGAAACCCAGGACACACTAGAAAAACATGTCCACTTATGTTTCCATCAAGTAACAATTGATGAGGAAATGATGTATTTGTTTATCAAATAATAATTCTTGTACTTTAATTTGCATTTACTTCAAGTTAATGTCATTCGATAATCGCTGATGAAGATTAAAAAAACAATACAATAATACGAGATTAGACGTTTGCGTTATATGTGATTATAATAAAAGAGATAATAAGTGACAAACTTAAGAAAGTTATCGAACACAATCATTAAATTTTATCAAACTGATAACAATTTGGTATTTTAAAATAATTTTAAATACAACAAACTTACAATAAGTATTAAATGGTAAATGATAACCAAATTACAAAAACTGATATTAAATGATAATAAACAAAATTAATTGAAATACATTAAAAAAAGTTCAACAAATTTAACAAAATAAAGTAAGTATTAAATGAGAAATAATAAAAATTTACAATTAAAAATTCTAATAAACTAAATACAAATATAATAAAAAAACAAAATCTATCGATGCCTACGACGTGAATGTGTTTCGCAGGGCGGTGGCTGTCGGTCTCGAGGAGGATTTCTTCGTATCACTGGTTGTGACTCCTCGCTGTCATCATCATCACCATTATCGTCGTCGTCGTCGTCCTGAGTAGGTACATAAGGAGCTGATGACGATGAAGCATCTCAATAGAATAAGGACCCTGGAGGTGTATGACTGACTATCCCACCGGCCTACGAAAACTGGGAAAACTCATAAAACCCAGATATCGCTGAGTGTGAAAATTGTACAGGAGGTGTCTGTGCTGCGGCCATGGGTGATGAGGCTGAACCCGCTAAATATCTAGCATATGAACCCCAAGTTGGATATGCAAACATAGACCCATAATAGCCTCTAGGAGGGGTCATATGTGACGGCGACGAAGGCCGGTTCATAAAACCAGGTGATGGTGGCGACGACGGCATCAGGTAAGGGAATTGCGGCGGCGGCATCTGGTAATGGAAAGGCGGTGGCAACATCATATATGGCTGCGGTGGGTGCTGTGAAGGTCTTGCTGGAGCAGCTGAGGATTAACCAGAAGCACCTGCTCTCCGTCCACGAGTCGGGGGACGATGGTGCTGTGTCGGTGAATGTCTCTGTCGACGTCACGGAAAGGTCTACCCTCATGCATCCTCAGTGTCTAAACGATTTTCCTTAAAGGTGAGATTTTGATAACCACATTAATTTTTAATTTACCTCTTTCAACTGATTTTTAATTTAAAAACAAATGCGATTTAAAAACCTCTCGTTTCAAAATTTTTGGATTTCCTTTACGATCGAAAAAATACGGTTTAAAGAGTCGCCACCAATCTTTGATTAGGGTGTGATTGGGCACCCAAAAATGTTTGTCATTTTAAATAAAAATTAATTTTAATTAAAACAACAAATTAAGGTATGCGTTACCAAAATCCGAGTTCGGGAGTCGGTTACGTGCAGGGAAGAATTAACACCCCCATAACGCCCTAAAACGACACCTTATCGATTAATTAATGTCTTTGCAATGAACTTTACAAATTCGAATTTAATTTGATTTTTGATCCCATAAAACAAAGATGTAAATTTAAAAACATTCAAAAGCACTCAAATAAATTAAATCAAAATTACCGAGTCATTTTAGAAAGATAAAGAATGTTCGATTATTTACAAATATCGAGACCAGATCTTAAAAGCTATAACAACCTTTTCTCAATAAATTTAAATTAACGAACATTTCCTTTTCTTTCGTTCCCAAATTTTAGGCGACGAATCAATTTTTTTGATTTCACTTTCGGGATACACTTTTAATTTAAAATGGTCATAACGACCCTCTAATCAGTTAAGACAAGCCACTCAAGACAATTTTAAATTAAAAGGATATTACCCTTAGTCTGATTATGTAATAGGCCGAGTTATGCACGTGAGGCTATCATGCAAATTATGCAAAAAGTGGATGTCATGCCAAAATTAATTAAACTAAATTAAAAATATCATACAACGTGACATACAAAAATTATGCATATATATTTTTAATTATAATATATCGTATATATAGGTAGAATATAGAAAGCCATGCATACAACACGAATTCATGAAATATAGACTTACACACACGCATATATATATATATATATATATATAATGAAGAAATTTTAAAATAATCTAACACAAAGGTTCTAAGTTAATGGAATTCACAGATAATTATTCAACTCACTACACGCATATTAAGGCTAAACACTACCGTTTTAATGAATTTATATATAGGGTAAAAAAACTAAACCTGATATCAATTACCCAGCTCTCTCTCTCGCCTCACACTCAAACTCCCTCTCACATAACCCATGGCTTCTCCTCGGCTTCTCACTGCTTCAGTCGAACCCAAAACCAAGCCTCCTATTCAACGCTAAACTCAACCCGTCGATGATGACATGGTTCTCTAAAGTTAAGGTAAGTTCTATTTTCCTTTTTATTCTATTTTTAAAATTCTCAAGACCTCACTTCTACTCTTATGAATGGTCCACAAAAACAGCTGCTTGCCGACGCCCAACTAACTGTCCTAAGGTATCTCCAATACGAGTAAAAAATGAGACCGAGCATGGTATATAAACTAACTCATCTTCTCTATCACTGCCTGGGTTTCAAAGAAAACTACTTGTGGTTTAAAAGAAAATAAAGAAATTTAGGAAAATTTTAATGTTTGTACTGCTTCATATGGATTCTGTTTTTTGAAAGGGTATTGCTTAATTTCCTCTAATTGTAAAATAACATGAACACACAAAAAAAAAATAAAAAAAATATATATATATAGAAAAAACGAAAATGACACCCAAGAAAAGTACCTCGAAATTCCTCATATTTTATTGCTTTCTCTGGTTTTGAATTATGAGGTTACACTGTTGTCTCTCTTTGTATTCCTCTATAATGTGGAATTGTTGATGACTAATAGAGTTTTGATTAGTAATTTCTAACTGTTGCTTTCTTTGTTTCTGGTCTTTAATCTCCGGTTCTTCTGGTTCTCTCGGTTAATTGTTGATGTCTCTCCACTGGTTCCCTATTTTCTTTCTGTTGATCCTCTTTCTTGGCTTTGTTTCGTGATCCGCATTTTTCTGGTGGTTAATTGCTTATTAAAAACTGACCCCACCTTCTTTACAGTTTCTTCCTGATGAATTA
Source organism: Hibiscus syriacus (assembly GCF_006381635.1). NCBI lineage: Eukaryota > Viridiplantae > Streptophyta > Magnoliopsida > Malvales > Malvaceae > Hibiscus > Hibiscus syriacus. The sequence goes on from NW_024061783.1 coordinate 4,235,490, forward strand.
AGAAAACTGACTAGATAACTGCTTTTAGTTTTCTAGGGAGTATTCACGTGGGCTTGAGTTGGGCCTTCAATTGCTCAGCTTCAGGTCTGCTCCGATCTAGCCCCGGATAAAAATAAGCATCTACAGCTGCCCCTCTTTGCTCATTATCGTGCAACGAGAATAGAACAAAGATCAAAAGATGATCGAGTTTATCCGGTTATGAAAACTTCAAAAGATTAAATCATTCCACTGTTACTTCGAGATAAGTGATACTTGAAAAATCTTCGAATGATGTGTCCGCTCCCTCTTGTTCAGGGATTAAGGAACTCGAACAATCTTCTAAAAATGGGTTCGCTCCCTATTGCTTCAGGGAGTAGAACTCGAACAATCTTCTATTTACGGGTTCGCTCCCTCTTGCTTCAGGGAGTAAAACTCGAACAATCTTCTGCTTACGGGTTCACTCCCTCTTTCTTCAAGAAGTAGAACTCGAACAATCTTCTGCCTACGGGTTCTCTCCCTCTTGCTTCAGGGAGTAGAACTCGAACAATCTTCTGCCTATGGGTTCGCTCCCTCTTGCTTCAGGGAGTATAACTCGAACAATCTTCTGGTGTGATTCTGCTTCACTATTCTTCCATGAAGGCTCAACTTTGAAGGTTAAACCTGAAAATCAAACATTACCACTTATTAATGTATGCTTGAAGATTTGAAAAACATTATACTCGAAAAAATTTAAAATTTAAGAGAATCTTTGAGAATCTATTTCTCTTGAGGGAGCTTGTCTCGCAACAACTAGATATGAGAATCTTCTTGGACTCGGCTGCCATCTGAACCTCTCTCTTCCTAGGACATTGAATTGGTTAATGACTCCTCGTGCTCATTTTCTTTTAATCAATTGATCCGCTTCTTTGTACTCGAGAACCTTCAATTTCCTCCCACATCTGATGATCTGATGGCTTGCTTCAACGCTCTTCCGAGAAGGCTTAAAATGGCCCAAATGACTTATCACCTTGGTGTGAAAAAATCCTACCCGAAAGACTTATGGATGACCCGAAGGATTTAATCATCATGCTCGAAAGACTTACTGATGGTCCGAATGATTTAATCATCATGCTCGTAAGACTTACTGATGACCCGAAGGATTTAATCATCATGCTCGAAAGACTTACTGATGGCCCGAAGGATTTAATCATCATGCTCGAAAGACTTACTGATGACCCGAAGGATTTAATCATCATGCTCGAAAGACTTACTGATGGCCCGAAGGATTTAATCATCATGCTCGAAAGACTTACTGATGACCCGAAGGATTTAATCATCATTCTCGAAAGACTTACTGATGGCCTGAAGGATTTAATCATCATGCTCAAAAGACTTACTGATGGCCCGAAGGATTTAATCATCATGCTCGAAAGATTAAATCATCATGCTCGAAAGACTTATTGATGGCCCGAAGGATTTCATCATCATGCTCGAAAGACTTACTGATGGCCCGAAGGACTTCATCATCATGCTCAAAAGACTTACTGATTGCACTTACTGATGGGTTTGCTTCACTACTCTTCGATGAAGGCTTACAAATTACCTGAAAGACTTAATCATCATGCTCGAAGCCTTACTGATGGCCCAAAGGACTTAAATTGTTTACTAGGTAAGAAACCTTTCTTATTTTCAAAATCTCAAATTTCATATTTTAATGAGAAATCTTTCTCATTTCACTTCATAAAATGACTTAATGGTCGATCCACATGCCCCGCTTCAAAGCAATGTTTCCTCTATGGATTGACCCCTGAGTTCCTCAGGTTCTATCTCTCTAAATATAATTCCATGTATTTGAGTTTAACTTCTACCTTTCAATTGTCGGGATTTTAACATCATGCATCTTCTCTTTTCACTGGAGGATATGTCAAAACCATGTGTTTATGCATGAAACACGAATGCAATTAAATGTATTAGTGTAATGCTTTTTCTTTTATGCAAATGATGTTCTCATGAATGCATAAATGTCGATTCTATCTTTATTTGACTCAAAAGTAATGAGCTCGGTCTTCTTTTATTTGATCATTCATTTTCAGGGTCTGTTTTAGATACCCGTGCAAAATCTCATAATTTTCAAATTGTATTTTTGACGAACCATCTGATCTTCTTTTATCTTCTTGTCTTCTCTTTTTTTTTCTGTATTCTCTTTTTTTCTGTCTTCATTTTGGAGAAATTGTTTTCTCTCTCAACTTCTTGCTATGGTCAGAAATATGATTGTGTTTCCCCATTCCCGTCCTTGGCTTAATTACGCTTTCTGAGCTGTTCTTCCTGAACTTTACCATTGATTGATACTCAGATGGTTTGTTTTACAAGGTAAGCTCTGCTCAAATTCACAGTCTGCCCCTGACACTTCAAGTTGTGAGACCAATTCTCAATATCTTCTTGATCTGAATCTTGCCATCCTAACATGATCTGGGTTTTTGATCATGCCCCAAAGTGGGTACCCTTGGGTCTCTTCGTGCCCAAAATATCCTAACTTGGATGTTCTCATTCTAGTGTCACTTCACAGCAGTATTGCCAAGTATCTTGAGGGCTTCTCTTCATGTTGTCACAAACACTTAAGAAGTGATCAATTCTTCTAACAGAATGCCTTACATTTAATATGAGTTGGGATATGTGTGCCCCTCTTCCAATAAGACGATCATCTTATTCTTGAATGGTCACTGACAACGTCACAAGAAAATATTACAAGTTATATTCTTCAGTCATTCTAATCCCTCAGACCATTTACTTTCAATACTGTGAAATGCTTCACTATTCTGGCATCATTTATTTTTTCTATAACATAGGCAGAATAAGCCTTTCAAGCTTCAAGGATCTTTCACACTTGAAACTGTCCTGTTTGAAAATGTTTTTCCCCTTTATCTTATTATAAGGATCAAAGAACAAAAGAATTTTATAAAACATTACCCCTTATTTCAGGCTCACAATCAAATAAAATCATAAACATGAGTTCAAAAAATATCAAAAGAATCAATAGCTCTTTTAATGTTTTGAGATTTATAGCTCTTTGACAAGTGTCAAAATTGATGTGTTGCTTTTTATTTATAATGTTTCTTCCACCAAAATTTCATTTCCCTCTCGATCATCGTGAACATTTTAACATGTACCTCCTTCTGGCTTGGTATTTTAATCAGATACGGACAAAATGATACAACTAACATAATCAATTACTAGACTTTCTAGAACACTTCTATATCAGTTCTCTGAAATCTTCCATTTGTTCAAGCTTCGTAGACTCCTCTAACCAAGGCAGTGCATAAATATCGATCTAAAAATGAAATTTCTGAGTGCTCGTGTAAAATTGACTATAACAGGTGTTACTTAACTCCCTTAGTCCATTTTTACCGAAACTCCTTATTCATAAAATTGATTTAATTTACCATTGTCTGGCTAGCTGAAATCAGTTTTATTGTAATTTGCCTTTATCGGGCTAGCTGAAGGGTTCATCTCATCACAAAATCTTTGACTCGACAATCACAGTGGAGCATACACCAAATTGCCAAGTACCCGATCAGAGTCATGGTTTGAATATAATATATTCACAAAGCCAGAGCTTTCGAGTTTCCTCTATAACCAATTGCCTTAGTTGAATAGCTCAGCTTTATTGTATACATATAATATAATCACCTTTATCAGGGTAGCTGAATTCTATCAATAAAGTAGGGGTGTTTAACCAATTGCTCTAGAGGGACAGCTCAAGCTTTATTGTATACATATAATATTATAATCTGGGTATACAGATCCAATTTCCTAAGCTTGTCAAGAAGAACCTGTCATAGTCTAGGTGTTGTTGAAAGTTAGAAAATCTCATCGTTAGAGTTCAATTTCCAAGCAACTGACCTAAACTAGATTCACCTACTCGACTATTCCATCTGTAAAGATCATAATCATCATTGAACGTTATCAACAAAAGTGTGGTCTATTCAGTTTCGTGACATCATACACAAAAGATGCCCCACGTTGTCCGCTCCTATACATACCTGAATACAAAGCCTCTTGTTCATTCCCTTATAAAAGGAGAAGGTTATATCCTGCAAGAAAATGTATGGTGTTCGATTGTATATTCTGGGGGTAAGGTCCAGGTCTTTGTTTTATCAGTTTTCAATCATGTCACTTTGTCAAAGAACAATAACTCTGACCATTTACAGAGTTTTTAATTCAGTTGATATTCAAAGAATTTCAAGTTGCAAATCGATTCAATGCTCACCATCATCAAAGTAACATGAATTTATTTAAACATCATTATAAAAAAACTGAGAAAGGATGAAAAACAAGTTCAAACATGATGTTGTAGATGGAATAAAGCTTCATGATAGAATGAAATGATCTCTTCCTACCTAGGATGCCCCATTACTCATCTAACGTAGCAACACCTGACCCAAACGGATGCTACATTATGTGCTCTGATGCTCCACTTGAGCTCGTCATCCACCGTTTCACCAATTCTTGTGTCAATGTCCCATTTTCCACAAGCATCTCTATCTCCTTTAATAGCGGCCTACAATTCCCTGTAGAATGCCCTAATACCCCCAAGGGGAAATCACAGACACTATCTTGATCATAGCTGTGAGCAGAAGGGTCTGGTTACACTTTCACTGGCCTCGGTATGAGGTATTGACCTTCAATCAAATGAGGATACAGATCTAAAATAGGAGTTTGGAACACTTTCAAAGCATTTTTCGATCTTGGGACTTTTTTTGGACGTCTCGAGTAACCTGCTACCCCTTTTCGTTTGAAGTTGTGGGAGCTATGGATGTGCCATTCATTTACCTCATCAGCCTTTTCCTTTTGATCAGTTGAACATTTGGAAGTGTCTTTTAAGTTTCCTTTGTTGATTGCATCTTTAATTATCTCTCCAGCCATCATAAGATCCTTGAAGCCCTTCGTCGAATTTCCCAGCATTAACTCAAAGAAAGGAGTTGGAAAAGAATCGTGAAACATATATGATATTTCTTCTTCTAACAAAGAAGGTTGAACTTGTACTGCCATTCCTCTCCATCTTAGGGCATATTCTTTAAAGCTCTCAGTAGCTTTCATTCTTATCCTTTGAATGTCATGACGTTTTGGGGCTAAGCCTTTAACATATTGATATTGTCTCAGAAAAACATCAGCTAGGTTAACCCATGTCTTGATCTGTTCTTTGTTCAAACGGTTATACCATACTATAGCTGGCCCAACAAGACTATCATGGAAGTAATGAATCAACAGATTGTCATTATTTAGGTACCCTTCCATCTTTCTACAAAACATCTTCAGATGAATTATGGGACAACTAGTGCCATCATATTTCTCAAAATTAGGCACCTTAAATTCATATGGGATGACCAAATCAGGGACCAAACTGAGTTCTCTAGCTTCTAACTCCTTGTGAGGGGCATTAACAAACTTCATATTTTCAATGGCTTCATTCAACCACCTGAATTTGTCTTTAAATTGCTCAAAATTTACGAGGCTCATCCCTAGGTCTGAGTTAGATGCTTCAGGGCAAATTATCACTCTTGAGGTACCAGTCTGATGAGATTGATTTCCTTTATCCTTTATTTTCTCTTTACCAGCAGCCTGTGGTACCAGTACCTGGATCATTTGATTCGATACGCCTTGCAAAGAACCCAATGCTTGATTCCTCGTACCTTGTTGTGACCCGACTAATTGCTCTTGCAACTGATATTGTGATTCCTTATGAGATTGCTCCATTGTTTCCATTTACTTATTCATGACGATGGGGAAGTAGTATGAATGGATGATCTTGTTATTACTGTCACATAACCTTCCATAAATTATTTCCGTGTTTCTATAATTAATGCATGTAAAATGCTTAAATAAATACATGTAATGCAAATGCAAATGCCAAATGCAAATACAAAAGGTGTCATTCCAGAGTGACCATCTTAAAATAACTTTCATTGAACACAAAGGTCTCGGTACATCAAATAAACTTTACATATAATGGACAGCTTTCACTCCGAACTTTTCTATCTCCTTCAAAAGACAATTTAGTTTCCACTCATGCTCGGGGGTCGAGTTTTCAATCTTCTTCAATTCTCTTGTAAAGCCATCTAATTCAACCCATTTCTGAGCCACATTGCTTGCTTGGGTCATAGTTTCTCTCATGACATTGTCTATTTTCTCTATCTTGAGTGCCGATTCTCGGAGCTGTAGACACTGTTGTTGAATCTTCCTTGTAAGAAAGTCATTGTGGTTATGAAGCTCTTGTATAAGATCACTACAATCATCCACAATCTTCATCAACTTCTTATTCTTGGCTCTAACGGCTTCTAACTCAGCGTCATTCTCTCACTTGTGGCGTTGATATGACATTTCCATATTGACAATGGACCTATTCAACATATGATTTTCAGCCTGATATCTTCCCAAATTATCAACAACTATATTGCGTCTTTTTTCTGCAATTTGTAAATCATGAGAAAACTTCTCGGCTTGACCTTCTTACACCTTACAATTCTTTCTCAATTGTTCAACATCATTTTTAAGTTTAGTGACCCATGATATCCACTCCTCTGGGATATTTCCTATGTCGGTAAATTTAAAAGCTTGACTGATCATTTGGAAAACATTCTGCATGGCTTCCATCTCTCTACTCAATTTATCATTTTCACTCCTTAAATGGTGAATTTGAACTTCGTACTTTGGCAAACAATCTTCTTGGTTTTCATCACTGATACTCTTACCTTTGGTCACTTTTGGTTCGAACCTAACATGATAATCTGTTACCAAAATAGGTTGTCCTTTCAATTCAAACTCTAATACTCCATGATCTAGTAGAAGTTGGACTCGATGTTTGAAGGTAGAACAATTTTCAATAGAATGTCCTTGAATCCCAGCATGATATTCACAACGAACGTTGACGTCATACCAACTTGGATATAGAGGCTGTAAAGGTTTCACATAATGCGGGGCCACTTCTTGGGCTTCTAACAGTTCATCATACAATTCCTTATATGATATTGGGATGGAATCATCCCAATGAGAGCCACCTCTCAACTTGGATTGAATTGGAGTTTCCAGTTTTATTTCCCCTGATGTTGGGAGTAGACTATCAAACACCAACGAATTCTGACTGCATGGCTTCTTTTCATCCTTCTGAACTTCTATAGTGGCCACTATTTCCTTGGTATTTCAAACAACTTGTTGATACGAAAAATAATTGTGCGTGATTTCTCATACTGACTAGAATCAACAGGTTCTAAAGTATTCACTTGCGTATTTGACACCTGGAGATTGTTTTCATTGAGTTCTTTCTTTTCTTTCGTAAAAGTCTCTCTTCCTTTGGACAAAACATCTATTATATCCATAAACTTGGACATCTGCTCTTTTATCTCTCTTATCTCATTATGCTCTTCGTCAGACATATGGTCTTTATGTGCTCAACTCTCCACAATTTTTGAATCTTTCTCAGAATGCCATTTCTTGACTGTTTTATAGTCTATTTGATCACGAAACCCCTTGTCCATCATGAAAACCTTTTACTATGATAACCACTCACAAATCAACACCTTTTGAATATGTCATGATCATGCAATGCAGACAAAGAGAAAAACAACACAAAAACAAGTTAGTACAAATGAGATAACAAAATGACAAAAAACAACAATAAAAAAATAAATTAATACTAATAAGAATGCAAATGCAAATGCAAATGCACAAGGTGTTAATTCCAAAAGTGACCACCATAGAACAACTTTCATTTAGACAACAAGAATTCAGTACACCATGTAGTCAAAATATAAATGTGATTCTTCATTTCTTCATTTCCTTGAGATGTACTCTTCATGAAATCTAATATTGCGCCCAAAGTTGTCGGTGTACTTTATCACCTTTGATGATGCCAGATGTCTTTAAATTGAATCTTGAGGTCTCTATTTTTACTTTCAATACGAAGTGATCTTCATGTCTTTGTGAAGGGTCTTCTTGTCCTTGGTATAATTGTATCTATCTTTTGAGAGAATATCTTGACCTTCACTCCTTTAAAAGAAGTCTTCAATCAGCTTCAGATTTCTTCATTCATCGGATGTCCTTCTTCATTGATCATTTGAACATCTTTTGATCTCCCGATTTTGACTACATGGTTGAGAATTTCTTGTCTCAATATGTCCAGCCTTCATATTAGTCAATCACTTACGAATTAACACCTTGTGATGACATGAAGATGCGAATGCAATAAAATCAAAATAAAATAGACATAGAACAAAAATGGGTTAGTGCACATAATATCAATAATAAATATCATAATCATTAAATAAAACCTACCCTCACATGGTGGCTACCCAATCATGTTTTAGTAGATTCTACCCAACATGATATCTACCCCATGCTTTGTTATTCAAAAAGAAATCCTAACCGTATGATATTTAATTCGTATTTGTTCGAAAAATAAACCTAACCACATGATATCTAGTTCGTATGCATTTATTCGAAAAATGAAAATAAATGACTCAAAAAAGCTTTTCCTTGTGTACCCTCTTCACGGGATTCTTAAGGTTCGGGTTTGGCTCAACCTAAGTTCAGGCTCTATGTTCACTATATGTTGGGTTCAGTTCTAAAGTAATAGGTTCTCGAATTGTCCTTGCCGATGCCCCATTGGGCTATCGAACCCTTAATCTTGTCCCATCACAGGCTTTAGGGGATCGAGTTCAATTTCAAGAGAACACACCTCCTTATGTCCGTGCGGAGGTGAAAACCACACGAGGGCATAGTCTCTCACTCCTACTTAATTTGGACAGAGCGGGGTTTTAGCTCATGTCATGAAAATGTAACTATGCAGTGTGTGAGGAAAAGCGAAAAAAAAACACACAATAAAGACACTCAAAATTTCCTAAATTCACACAATTAATCTGAAACCATTAGCAAACAAATCAGTACAACTATTTATTAGTAAATTAAATTAAACATCAAAATGCAAACAAAAATTCATTTAAAACCAAACAAGGGATCATAAACCAAATTAGAACGAATTTATAACCTTCAATTGCAAATACACTTAATTAATCGACTATCGACCTGACTCTCTAAAAAAACTCCCCAACATAGTCGCCAAGCTGTCGAAACGATTTTTCCTTAAAGGTGAGATTTTGAAAACCACATTAATTTTTAATTTACCTCTTTCAACTGATTTTTAATTTAAAAACAAATGCGATTTAAAAACCTCTCGTTTCGAAAAATTTTGGATTTCCTTTACGATCGAAAAAATACGATTCAAAGAGTAGCCACCAATCTTTGATTAGGGTGTGATTGGGCACTCAAAAATGTTTGTCATTTTAAATAAAAATTAATTTTAATTAAAACAACAAATTAAGGTATGTGTTACCAAAATCCGAGTTCGGGAGTCGGTTACATACAGGGAAGGATTAGCACCCCACAACGCCCTAAAACGGTATCTTGTCGATTAATTAATGTCTTTGCAATTAACTTTACAAATTCGAATTTAATTTGATTTTTGATCCCATACAAAGATGTAAATTTAAAAACATTCAAAAGCACTCAAATAAATTAAATCAAAATTACCGAGTCATTTTAGAAAGATAAAGAATGTTCGATTATTTACAAATATAGAGACCAGATCTTAAAAGCTATAACAACCTTTTCTCGATAAATTTAAATTAACGAACATTTCCTTTTCTTTCGTTCCCAAATTTTAGGTGACGAATCAATTTTTTTGTTTCACTTTCGGGATACACTTTTAATTTAAAATGGTCATAACGACCCTCTAATCAGTTAAGACAGACCACTCAAGACAATTTTAAATTAAAAGGATATTACCCTTAGTCTGATTATGTAATAGGTCGAGTTATGCACGTGAGGCTATCATGCAAATTATGCAAAAAGTGGATGTCATGCCAAAATTAATTAAAATAAATTAAAAATATCATACAACGTGACATACAAAAATTATGCATATATATTTTTAATTATAATATATCGTATATATAGGTAGAATATAGAAAGCCATGCATACAACACGAATTCATGAAATATAGACTTACACACACGCATATATATATATATATATAATATGTGAAGAAATTTTAAAATAATCTAACACAAAGGTTCAAAGTTAATGGAATTCACAGATAATTATTCAACTCACTACACGCATATTAAGGCTAAACACTGCCGTTTTAATGAATTTATATGTAGGGTAAAAAAACTAAACCTGATATCAATTACCCAGCTCTCTCTCTCTCGCCTCACACTCAAACTCCCTCTCACATAACCCATGGCTTATCCTCGACTTCTCACTGCTTCAGTCGAACCCAAAACAGAGCCTCTCATTCAACGCTAAACTCAACCCGTCGACGATGACATGGTGCTCTAAAGTTAAGATAAGTTCTCTTTTCCTTTTTATTCTATTTTTAAAATTCTCAAGACCTCACTTCTACTCTTACGAATGGTCCACGAAAACAGCTGCTCGCCGATGTCTAACTAACTGTCCTAAGGTATCTCCTATACGAGTAAAAAACGAGACCGAGCAAGGTATATAAACTAACTCATCTTCTTTATCACTGCCTGGGTTTCAAAGAAAACTACTTGTGGTTCAAAAGAAAATAAAGAAATTTAGGAAAATTTTAATGTTTGCACTGCTTCACATGGATTCTGTTTTTTGAAAGGGTATTGCTTAATTTCCTCTAATTGTAAAATAACATGAACACACAAAAAAAAGAAAATATATATATAGAAAAACCGAAAATGACACCCAAGAAAAGTACCTCGAAATTCCTCGTATTTTATTGATTTCTCTGGTTTTGAATTATGAGGTTACAATATTGTCTCTCTTTGTATTCCTCTATAATGTGGAATTGTTGATGACTAATAGAGTTTTGATTGGTAATCTCTAACTGTTGCTTTTTTTGTTTCTGGTCATTAATCTCCGGTTCTTCTGTTTCTCTCGGTTAATTGTTGATGTCTCTCCACTGGTTCCCTCTTTTCTTTCTGTTGATCCTCTTTCTTGGCTTTGTTTCATGATCCCCCTGTTTCTGGTGGTTAATTGCTTATTAAAAACTGGCCCCCACCTTCTTTACAGTTTCTTCCTGATAAATTAAGAAAACTGGCCCGATAACTGCTTTTAGTTTTCTAATGAGTATTCACGTGGGCTTGAGTTGGGCCTTCAATTTCTCAGCTTCGGGTCTGCTCCGATCTAGCCCCAGATAAAAATGAGTATCTACACTTGGGAAGCAGAAACAGTTTCCCGTTACTGTTGAACCACTTGTAATAACCGTCAGCAACCATCAAGAGGTCAAGTAAAATGGGCTCTTTACGGGGAAGACACCGATGTCGATCCTCCCACAACACGACCCACTCATGATGCCTCACCAGCCAATCTGTATCTGTCTTGTCTCGTCTATCTGTGCTGTGCAACTCGTCCATATTGCGAGGTACTTCCGGAATTGGTTGAAAATAACCAAATTGTCGGAGCACGCCAAAACTGCCGAGCCCCAACTGAGTGATCAGGCCAGATGAAAGTCGCCAAGGTGTCGCAACCAGATGCAATGAACTTGGTTACGCGATTTATCTGGCATCAACAACCCTCCTATCAGTTGCAGTATGCATGCCCGTGCATACATTTTAACTTCATCCTCAGACGCGTCCTTGCTCAAATCATGAAAATTGGCATCTAACCAATTTAACGGTATCCGACCACCGTTAAAATTTTCCGGGTCACGTCCTAGATTATCCCAACACAAAGCAGTCCAGATCCATGTGTGATCCCCGATATCACATCTCCATCCACCGGAAGCCCCAGGTGCATAGAAACATCCTCAAGTGTAATCGTGCACTCTCCGTACGTAAGATGAAATGTGTGGGTCTCCGGCCTCCACCGCTCTACTAAGGCAGAAATCAGTCTGGCTCTATCTTACAGTGACCCTGATATCTACCTATGTAACCGAATCCAACCTCTACTAAATACGACAAGACACGGCTAGGTATCACTAACTTAAGATTCCTAATAAAAGGATCTAATACACGGTCTTTCTCCTAAAATTAAATAATTACAAAAATTAATTCTTAATCTAATAATCATGCATTAAATAAATCAACAAATTATTACTAATAATTTAAATTAAATTAAAACGTTAAAATGTTACCGTATAAGCAAAGTGTCGAGATATATGATTTGCATCCAAGCGAAGTATATCGTCTGCCATTTTATATCTGCAAAAAAATTAAATAAGTAAAATATTAAATAAATTAAATATAAAATATTAAAATATAATAAAATATACCTTAGAAGATATTATAAGAGTATTTGAGAGAAGTTGAGAGAATTTAGAGTGATGAAAGTGATTGATGATGGAGGTATTTATGGGGAGGTTTGGGGGGGGGTATTGAAGTCGGGGTAGTTGTGTAATTGCACGTAAGGCGCGCGCCTTCCTGACGCGTGTCAGATTCACAGGGAAGGCGCGGCCCCTGCCCCGCGCCTTAGGTGTAATTACACACCTACCCCGCGCTTTATCCATGTGTATCCATGTCAGCATAAGGCGCGCTTCTGGTGGGGCACCTTACCCCACGTGGCGCCAAATCAGCATATAGCGCGGTGCAGGGGGCGCGCTTTACTGCTAAGGGTGTTAGTTCGGGAAATATAGTTTGATCGGTGTTAGATCGGTAAATATACCGGTCACCGATGATTTTTCGAGAAAAACACCGTCGAAGTTAGCTCGAAAAGAATGCGTTGGAACTTAAAATTATTCTTTGCAATTTTTTAAAATTTTTACCATCTAAGAGTGAATTTAAACTTAAAATAATTTTCAAAAAATAATTTAAATAATTATTCTAATTACAAAAGATAAATTAAACTCTTATAAGATATTATGATGAAATATAATATATTTATTTATGTAAAATTATTTTTAAACTATCGTTTAACATATGAGTTTTCTAGGAAAAAAATCTTAGCCGCTTTTTTCTCTTCCTTTTTTTTATTCTTTACAATTTGTGTCAATTTTATTGATCAATCCAACTTTTTTTTTCTTTAATTTTGTTTAACTGATGGCGACACTGGTTTTGATGTTGGTTGTTGCCTGCCGGTTATTTTTTATAGTTTTTTAGTTTTTTAATAAGAATAATTATGTCTTTGAGACATGTTTCTCTGTCTTAATGATACGTTTATCTATGTCTTTGTGGCACGTTTTTCTTTTCTTTTGGTAGCTTATGGTTTTTTGTCGTTATTTTTGTTTATTTTTTTCTCAAGGTTGGATTTGACATCATCACGACTAATCAAGATGATGTTTATTTGTTATCATGATGATCTTCCCTGCTTTGGACCCTCGAATTGATTTGGATACGCGTTTTGCGTTCGTGGACAGTTTTTTCACGTCGCTTGACTCTGATTTGCGATTTATTGGTGGGTTTTAGTAGCTTCATCCCCTTTTTGTGATTCGTTTGCCGATACAGTCAGATTTGTTCGTATCTTTATTTTGTTCGAGCTTTTTGGTTAGGTTTTTTAAACTTTTCCTTATTTGGTCATTGTGTGACCTAAGTGTCTAGTTTTTATGTCAATAGTTATAGGAAAGTATCCTAATTATAATTTTGTTTACGTTATACTTATAAATCTTTATTGTAATTCTGAATATTTTCTATTTTTAATAAAACTAGCGGCTTTTTGTCAAAAAGTATTGTTTAACATATTAATTATATTAATAATATAATAAATATATCTTTGTAAAATTTAAATAGTGTAATGAAAATAATCTATAAATTTACATACAAATACTTTCATTTAATATTACAAATTTAACTTATTAAAAAATATATCACAAAACCCAATTTGATAAAATTTGTTTCCGAATGATATTTTTTTTCTACAATACGTAAATGATCATCGACTATAAGATGTTGCTTTATTAAATCTCTTGACTATTAAAAGTTATAAAATGATCACAGTTATAAGATGTTTCTTTTTTTAGTCACTCGACTATTAAAAATTACAAAATGATCATCTGACTACAAACTCGTCCTTTTCCGTTAAGAAATTGAAGGCAATATAAGTTGGGCGTTAACATAAAATATGATATTTAAATTTCAAACAGTTATCATATCTCAGTCAACATGTTAGCATCCAACTCAGACAAAGTTTTTTAACGAAAAATGACGATTTTGGAACATAATGAATATTCATGTGATTATTTTATAATTTTTATGTAACATCCCAAACACCGGGTTAATGACCAAATTGTAAAACTTCAGAATTTAGTGACTAAAGTAGATAAACTAAAAAGTTCATGGACTTATATGGAAAATTTTGTGCAGGATTGAATAGCAAAGAATGATGATTGGAAGGGTAAAATGGTCATTTGACCAATAAATGAATTAAAAATCTGATATGGTGAGGATATATACACGTGGAGATTTGAAAGGAAAAGGAAAAGGAAATATACATAGAACTTTTCTTTTTCTTCTTATTTTTCTTCTTTTTCTTTCAGCCGTGAGTTAACATAACAAAGGTGGGTTTTCTTGTGAGTTGATTATTCGTTGAATTTAAGTTTGGTTTATGATCCTTAGATGATACTTAAGCTTAAGGAAAGCTTAAGTTGTCTTAAAACTATAAGATGAAGGAGTTAGAAAGGATTAAAGATAAGGGGTCTCTAAATGAAATTTTGGGAGAGAGGTAGTAATTAGATTTTGAGACTAGAATTAACTTGGCATCAACTAAATTAAGAATTATGAAGTATGAGAATTGAAATTAGAATATGTTGGAAAATTGGTAGAATTATTGATTTCAAAATATAGGATGAGATTTTGAAAATAATGATGGTTTAGATGGATATAAGTTGATTTGAGTTAGGGTAGTTGAGTTTAATGGCATGATAGGGGCTTAAAATGGAAGGTTTAGATTGGTATTGGTGAAATTTCAAGTTTTAAAAGTGATTTTTGGGCTATAGGTATCGGTACTGATTCATCCAGTACTAATACTTCAAGGGTAAAAGATTGATATTTGGTATAGGGGTATTGATACTGGTTAAGTCAAAATTTGACAAGTTATAGGGGTATCGATACAAAATGAGTAGTATGATACCCAGGGTATCGATACCATTTTGGAAATAAGGATCACATAATCGAAAATGGGTATCGATGCCCAGTATTGATACCATACAGTGGTACCGATACTACTCAAATTGGAAAATTGTTAAAAGTCTTTCTTTTAGCTTTAGTTATTAAGAATCGAATTATGATCCTTAGAATTTTGATATGAATATTCAATATATGATTGTGTAGATATCGAGCATAAACAAGTTCCAAAACGACTGAAGAGTTAGACTCGATTAAGATGGATAAGTCATAAAAGTTGAATTTGATTCAGTGAGGCTAAGGTGAGTGCATATTATAGTATAGAAGTTGTTTTATGGAAATATGACTTATGATAAGTCTATTTCCTATGTTTAACTTTCATGGTCCAAAAATTATGAACATGCATATATTATGATCATTATAAACACATGCATAAGTGTTATATGTTATTATTGTTTTGATACATGCTATATGATCCATGTGAACATAAGCTATATGATATAAATTGATGAATATTTTTACACATGATATGTGGTATGAGATAAGACATATGTGATTATAAGAGAAATGATATGAATACATGAATATATATGATGAATTAGTGATTATATGGAACATATAAATATTTAAGCCCATGTGATGTGATATGAGAGCTATAGGTATAGTTGGCATGCCAAGAGTCAAGGGTTATATGAGGTCCTTCGGGACATAAGAGTTCCTTTGGGACATACATGACGTCCTTCGGGACAAATTTCACATGCTACTCAGTGGACCCTTATACGAGCTATGGTGACAGCATATGTGCATAACTTAAATGTACTCGCATACCTTAAGTTCTCAGTAATGTACATGGGCCTATAAAAGATATAAAAAATGTTTTATGTTATTATATGCTATCATGTTATTATTGTTAAGATGGATCATATGTGACATGATTAAATAATGCTATAATAGTTACAAATGTATTTGAAATAATTAGATTGCATGTTCATAATTTTAGTAAATGCATTATTATATTTTTATGCCTCACTAAGTCTGTGACTTAGCGTGTAAGTGTTTTACACGTAGGTACTGAGAAGCAAGAGGATCAAACCTAGGATCTGCAGAACATTATACCTTCACTCGAAGATCAGATCAGAAGTACTTTGCACAATATGTTTTTCTATGTAATAGCTATGTTGGCCTGTAAACAAAGTCGTGAAGTATGTATGCTCTGATTGATTTTATAATGTTTTGAACATACTTATGTAAATTGTTAACTTTAAGTTGATGAAAGTTTAAATTTTCTATGATTTTTATAAGTGTAACGATTTTGAAATGTCCATGTGACTTCAGATTTGTATCCGGATTAGGTACGGGTTGGAGGTGTTACATTTTCATAGTTGAGAAACTTAATAAAACAATATCTTATAATTTTTAATAGACAAGTCGACATAGTGACGTTCTATAGCTGGGACGTTTTTTATACTTGACCCTATGTTTTTAAATTTTGTACTGGAATTGAACATGGGATTAATGGATAAAGGGTCAATTCTTAACCATTTGAAATCATTTAAGGTATTTATTAATCGAACCCACCTGAACTGGATTTTGAGGTTGGGTTGGATTGGCCATTGGGCTAAAAATCTCAACCCTTTTATGGAGCTTGTTTAGTCTCCGTCGGCTCCAAGCCACCCCCTTACAACTGCCATCGAAGAACCCGACTTGTTCAATCTTCTCAACTCCCACCAAAATCAGCAAGGCACTTTGTATTTCCCCCGGGAGAATTTCATCTGATTCAAAGCTAAGGAAAGATGGGGAAGAATGAGAAGTCAGGGTTAGGGAGAACCCTGGTGAAGCATCACAATTCAATGATACAACAAACCAAAGAGAAGGGGAGGTTTTATAAGAGCCAGAATAAGAAGGTATTGGAATCTGTAACCGAAGTTAGCAACATCGATGCTGTCATCGAGCAGACCGAGTAAGCAGACCAGCTCTTCTCTATCCACCACCCCACCCCTAACCTCCTCATCAATTTGTAAGCTTTTACCTAAGCCTTTTATGTTCATATCACATTGGTCTGATGTGTAGGTGCAAATAATTGAACTTGTTTTGTTTGATTTGGTGAAAGTTTGGGTTTTATGTAAATTTCTGTTGTTTTGAATTAATTGGTTGGCTGTGTTTTGGGGTTTTGTTGATTATTTTGTTATGGTCTTAAGGTCAATTTTGATTGTAACAACATATTGAGTGCGTTTCATGGTGTTTTAGTAACATATTGGGAATTGAGATTCATGGTTGATTGTAACCTCCTCATTTCTATGTTTTGTTTTTGTTGGTTATGGTCTTAAGGTTTGTATTTCGATTTTAGTAACATATTGAGAATTGAGATTCATGGTTAATTGTATGCCTGTTGCAAGGATTTTCAGAGACTCGGATGTTATTTAATTTGTTGTTCAAAAGCCTATATTTTATAGGCTAGTATAACTTTTGCACTAAGATCACTAGAAAAGTGTCCATTTGAATTAGTAATCATGTTACTTTGTCTATTGAGAGTTTTCTTTAGTCCTATTAGTTCCTTCATCCCGCCTTTCTTTTTTTCTTGAAATTAAATAAATGAATAAAGGATTAAATTTAATGTATTGGCATAAGGAGATTGTTGCAGGTAAGTATCTATATCATGTTTAAGTTGAATGTGTGGATCTTTTGAGAGCATTTTGTTTATAATGAGTTATTCCTGATTCTTCTTCTTTAAGCTTTACAAACCTATTGCTTTTGATGCACGTGCTCAGTGGTTTATCTGACGTCCTTTTTTTACTAGGGATGCTAGCTCAAGCATCAGTGATATGACACCTGAAGAAAGAAGAGAACAGCTGAAGAAAGAGGAGGCACTGCACGCGAGCAGTCTCCGATTTCCACGAAGGCATGTTTTATTGTTTACCAAAACTTAAAACCTAGTTTCATTTGTGTGATTAGAATCTAAAAAGATTTTCCTTTCACATAGGCCACCATGGAATGCAGCAATGTCTGTTGAAGAGTTAGATGCAAACGAGAAACAAGTTTTCTTAGTTCGGCGCCGGAGCTTAGCAAGGTGAGGTGATGAGTAATATGAACATAATCTTCTCTTCCATCGTTTAAAAAGGGAGCAATGAAAAGTATGTGATAAATACTGTCAGAAGTAAATATTTAATTGAACTACGACAACTTGATTAATATTGTCATTGAGATATCCTAGGATAGGTCCAAATTCAGTGTTCAACCGGGTCAGACAAAGTGAATAATAAATATACTAGCCAATAGCAAACCAAGTGGAAACACTTTTTTTCATCATCTCTATGCAATTTGGTGTTGTACATTCGAAAGTGTTCCGATGATGGTTATTTTTGAACAATAGCTTAATGGTCCTTGCCCCACTACTTTTCTATAGATGATATCGATTGACTCATGTCTGAAGAGAAGTGTAGCTTGAATAAGCTTGTTCGCATATGTGAACATTTTTAGTATAGGATAGACTCATCATGCTTTATACTTATATTTACATATATAAGCATATAGAGAGTTGGATTAATTGTGTTTTTGTGTCCTTGTATTTGTTGT
The DNA here is from genome assembly GCF_006381635.1 of Hibiscus syriacus. Taxonomy (NCBI): domain Eukaryota; kingdom Viridiplantae; phylum Streptophyta; class Magnoliopsida; order Malvales; family Malvaceae; genus Hibiscus; species Hibiscus syriacus. Next base: position 4,254,102 of record NW_024061783.1, read on the forward strand.
AGACTTGAGGAGAATGAGAAGCTTGTTCTCACACCATTTGAGAAGAACTTGGATATCTGGAGGCAGCTTTGGCGGGTTCTTGAACGCAGTGATCTGGTAAGATTTTATCTCTTGTAATATAGAATTGTACATGTTATTACATGCATGATGAAAAGTTGTAGGTTCTATGTTGCTCAGACTCTTCATTTTTCTTTGAAGTAATTGTGTCTAGCACTCGTGTTCAACACACGGATATAGTAATATGACCACTGAGGATCCTCCCAATACATGGAAAACCTTAGAAATGTCTAACGTAACCCATTTTAGTTACATTCCTATATCCGACTCTTGACACTTGAGTCCAAGTAACCTAGAGTAGGATGATTTTCTTAAAGCAGTGGTTTCTAAGGCATGCACCAGGGGAGAGATGCTAGGTGCAAAAGGATTAGGAAAACCTTACCTGATGAAGCAAATCACTGGTTTCTAAAATAAGAAGCACTATCAGTCAGTCATCACGTCCTAGTTCTTATATCCAACTAAAAGTCACCCTGGAACACCATTATTCTCTTATCTCAATATCATTAAATGACAAGAACGGAAAATTAAGAAGCAATTGATACTCAGGCCAAGGACCTTCGGAAAAAAATATGTGCATTGACATTAGGTATATGTCCTTCTCAAAAGGGAATGAGGTGAGAGGTGAGAGGTGAGAGGTGAGAAGAGAGGGAGGGGGAAAGGTTAGCATAGAGTGAGCCCCCCCTGGAATTACTATTTAAACTTTCTTATTTGAAAATGATGTGAAATCCCATCTTTTTTCCCCTAAGTTGCTCATGGCTCTCTTCCATACTTATCCTTGTGACTTTTCAAGCTATGATATATCTCTTACTGACATGCTGACCGCATTATATTCTCTCATCTTGTGATGGTTGTTGATGCAAGGGACCCTCTTTTTTACCGCTGTCCTGATCTTGAGGTAATATACTTTTTTTCTTGAGCTGAATATGTATTCTAAAGCCGCTAGAGGTAGGCGGAGATTTCGCAAATTTGAGGTCTGGTGATAAATTAATGAACAATCTAATATAAATTTATTTATTTGTTAAAGAGTAGGTGGAAGAGAATTTATTAATATGGTACGGCGTCTTGATGCTAGAATGGCAACTCTCGAAATTTTGAATGATAAAAGAAATTAAGAGTCAATTGAAATGGTATCTAATTCAATTTGACTATACTTGGAAAGTAGATGTGAAAAGTTATCATTTATCCAAAAAAATGTAGAATGCCGATCATGTTGTATTCCCTTTTCGTACTTTTCCTTCTTTTTATTTTGATTTTTCTACTACTTGGATGATGATTGCAATGGGTTTCTGACAAATTTGTTTCAATGAAGGAATATGCTAAGGAGATCGACAAGCATAAGAGAACATTGCTTCTTGTAAACAAGGCAGATCTTCTGCCAGTTTCTATTAGGTTAATTTCAACTGTTTCATTTTCTCATCTGCTCTGGTTCGATTTTTCCACTGCTGATGGTGCTTATTGCTTCTGTTCTATCTATGTATGGAAAAATGGGCGAAATATTTTTGATCTCATAAGATTCTCTTTATATTCTGGTCTGCTAAAGCTGCTACTGCTGAATTAGAAGGGAAACTGCTTACCGACCAATGGAAAACGCAAAATAGCATGCAAAAGAGTAATGATCCCGAAACAAAAATATACGGTAGAGATGAGCTCTTGGCTTGTTTACAGTTTGAGGCAGAAGAAATAGTCAAGATAAGGAAATCAGGCTCTAGTACCTCCAGGTCTTCTGATATTCAATCTCCTAGAGGCATGCTGAAGGAACTTAAGCACCAGAAAGTGTGATGGTGGGATTTGTGGGGTATCCTGATGTTGGGAAAAGTTCAACTATAAATGCTTTGGTCGGCCAGAAACGTATAGGCGTCACCTCAACTCTGGGGAAGACGAAGCATTTCCAGACATTAATAATTTCCGATGAGCTGACTCTATGTGATTGCCCCGGATTGGTCTTTCCATCCTTCTCAAGCTCGAGATATAAGATGATTGCTTCAGTTGTGTTGCCAATTGACCGGATGACGGAGCACAGAGAGTTCTGTGCAAGTTGTTGCTAATAGGGTCAAAAGGCACATTATCGAGGATGTATACAAGACCCAAGCCATATGAACTGCAGTCTCGGCCGCCTCAGGCCTCGGAGTTTTTGAGAGCTTGCTGTGCTTCACGTGGGTATGTTGCCTCTAGTGGATTACCTGATGAAACTAGGGCAGCCCGCCAAATTTTAAAGGATTACATTGATGGAAAGCTGCCTCACTATGAAATACCACCTGGTATATCTGATGAAGATGGAGGGGAAGATGATGGGAAGCCGAGCTCAACTGAAGTTCACGATTCAGATCCATCTGACGTTGAAGAATCGTTGGAAAATGGAATAGAAACTACACTTTTGTCGGAGCATGTACTAGATGATCTTAGCGCAATTTGACTTGGCTAATGGACCTGCTTCGAAGAAGGCAACGGTTAAGAAGTCAAATGCATCCCATAGGCACCACAAAAAGCCCCAACGGAAGAAGGATCGGTCATGGAGAGTTGGGAATGATAATGACGATGGAATGCCGGTAGTCCGAGCTTTCCAGAAGCCGGTGAATTTGGGTTCTGTTAATGGTCATTTAGGCATCATTTGATGTACTGGGATGTATCAGTGCCTTTCCTTGCTCAACTGTATGCTTCCTCTCCCATGGATATTATAAAGCTGGCCTTTTCTCTTATTAAAAAATCCGAATACGTTTATAGGTTTTCAATTCCATTTTATCAGATCAAAAGGAAAATATTTATTAATTTAATATGATTATAAAATAATATTTATTCAGTACCATTGTTTCACGTGGACAGTGAACACTATCAATTTTCAGAATTTTATTAATCACTAATCATATACAAACGTAACTACTTGAACTTCGAATATAAAAAGAGAATAATACTCAGTTTTTTTAATTAATGAGTATTTTGATTTTAAGTTTTCACTAATTATTTTGTCTTGCACCACATACTGCAAACTTCAATTGTTTAATCAAAATACTTAACTGTTGGTTTCAAGTCAATAGTTTACATTTAATAGTTTTATGATGTTATATAATTGAACTATTATTATTTTAGAGATAAAATTATGGGTAAATTACACCATAAGCCATTCCAATATTTTAAATTTACAATTTGATCATCTTAATTCAAAACTCACGATCAAGCCATCCAATTATTTGTCTGTAACAAGCAAGTCATTGTGCCGTTAAATTTCAGACAAACATTAACTTGTATTTATATTTTGATCATACAATTATATATACACTTAAATTTTAATCACTCAGCTTCGTCAATATTTTTTGAATTATCTTTTTTAATTTCTTATAAATCGATGTAATTTCAATTATATTTTAAATAGTTTAGAGTGGTTATAAGGTATTATATATTTATATTTTTCTTAGTATATGATAACGTATATATACTCAATAGACGCAAGTACTTGAACTCAAACCTTTTAATAAAAATAAAATTCTCTTCTACTATTGAAACAATTCAAAAGATTCACTTAAGCAAAATTTTAAGAAATTTGATCAAGTGAATATAGTATTAATAATAACATGCTTAAGACTTCCCAAATTTTACAGTGAATATAGTATTCATAACTGTAATCTATAGTATTTTATTTAGGGTAAATTATATTATTAACGATCTAACTGTTTAACTCTTTTACTTTTATTATTGATCTTTTAATTTTGTCAATCATACCACCTAATTATTTAATTGTTGTCAATCAAGCCACTTAACAGAAGTACTGATGTGACAGTTAATTAAATTGACATAATTATATATTTATCCTTCAATAGTTATGCATTCTATCAATTTGATTCTAATTTTTATCCATTTGATTCTAATTTTAATTTTATTTATTATATTTAATTCTCTAACAAGAGATTAAATAAATAACGAAGAAATAAGGGCGAAGAGGGTGGGACAAGCCTCGAAAATGCATCCTTGGGTTGAAATTCAATGCCCAAATCATTGAGCTATATCTACTGCGTGGTTTGATTTTGCAACATTTAATATATAACACATTTTAAGCAATGACAGAAAAAAGAAAAAATAATTTTAATTTTAACTTAAGTAATAAATTTAATTTTATAAAATAATTATATAAATAAAACTGAATTTAAGTTTTTATAAAATAATTTCATATATTTTTTAATAAAAATAAATTGTGTTAAAATATATAAAATTGTTACTAAAAATTAAAATTGTTACTTAAGTTAAAAAAATTAATTTAATGATTATATATATATATATATTTAATTTTATAAAAAAAATTATATTTTTAAATAATTTCGAGTTAATATATATATATATATATATATATAAGATTATTAATAAATTTTAAAATTATGATTTAAATGAAAAATATTTAATTTAATATTATATATATAAATTATTGTTTAAATATTTGAATTTTTTAAATAATTATTTGTATTTTTAATAAAAATAAATTTAAGTTAAAAAATTAATTTAATAATTATATATAAAAATTATCGTTAACTTTACCGAATAATTTCATATATAATTTTAATAAAAAAATTTATTTAAATATATATTTATATTATATATATATATATATATATATATATATGAAATTATTAATAAAAATGTTACAATTATTACTTCTTTCTTTTATGCCATTTATCATAATTGTTATATATTGAATGTTGCATCAAATAATAAGGATAATGAGATTAATTCAGTAGTCTGGGTGTGGTTATTTAATCCAATAAATACAGGTTCGAGTCTCAAACTCTCTTTTTTTGCCTTCCTTCTTCTACTATTAAATTAAAGTAAAATATAAAAATATTAAAGATTAAATAAATAATTATGTCAATTTTATTTACCGACATATCATCATTTGACGGTATAATTTACTTTTTATTTATAACATTAAACTAATAAAAGTAAATTATATCTATCATCATTGAACTTTAATATATATTCTATTTCACTCGCTATACTTTAAATCCGTTCAATTTCCTCACTAAATTTAACACAATTAGCAATTTTTTATCATTCAATCGTTTTCTCACTAAACAACGTTATAAATGAACTATTATATAGATACAAAATGACGTCGTTTTGGCAAAAAAATATATTCTAAAATGGAGTCATTTTAACGCCATTAATATATTAACGGTTGAGTGACAAAAAAATTAATTGTATTAAACTTAGTGAGAAAATTGAATGAATTTAAAGTATAATGAGTTAAATATGAGAGAGATTAAATTTTAGTGATGATCGGTGTAATTGACCCAACTAATAATTAGTAAAATAATATAATATAAAGCGAGAATAAAAATACAATATCTTGCGAAAGCCAGCCTAATCCCATATGTTTTTGTCAGACCAAGCGGAGCGGATGCTTTTCCCACGCGCCTTTTGTCAGCTCCAATTTGGACGCATGGGAAACTACTCTATGTGCCTTGAGAGGTAGCGCCGAGCAGGGATTGCTTAGTCTCTTTAGTATGTTATTTTACCGATGATAAAATAAAATGGGAACGAGTTTCTTTAACTTAATGCATATTTTTACCTGGCAAAAATGCTTGAATAATGTTTGAAGAATTTTTATTTCCTCAAGTAGTGTGCTCGTTAAATTATTTCCTTAAATAAGATGAGTTCTACAATGATGTAGGTTTCACGGGTGGATAACGGTGATATAGTTTTGCAAGGGAGGGAAAATGTGTTGAAGAGCATGGTAATCCCAGGGTCTTCAACTTCAAGACGCTTGAAGATGCGTAGAAATCTTGGCGTCTTTAACAAGTCGCAGAGATTACACGGCGTCTTCACTGTGTACTGTAGCAAATGACCTATTTGGGAAAATAATTTGGCGGGTGCACTACTTGAGGAAATAAAAATCTATTATTCAAGCATTTTTTCCATTTTTACCTATCCCATATATAGAACGAGGAGTGAATACGAGTAGCCGTCTCTTAAAGATTTAAAATTATTATATATTTTAAAAAATTTATATATTTTTTTATTAAAAATTTATATACTTTTTTATTAAAAAATTATTTTCATCTCTCTTTAAATTTTAGAAGTTTAAGTTTGCCCTCTCTAATCATTTTTTTTGGTTTCATTATTTTTATTATAAATAAAGAGGCCCCCATAAGTTAAAAAAATATGTATTACAAGGCCTAAAATATGAGCCCAATAAAAAAAAAACCTAACCCGGTAGGCCCAAAAACCTAAGCATTGTAAGGTTTCCTTAAACCCTAGTCCCACATCCTCTTCCATCCAACCGTTAGATCAGATCTGATCCAACGATCCAAATTTAAGGATGAATAAGGTTTTACCCTTAACTCATCTGTCTTCATAGCGTCGTGTGATCACAACCGTTAGATCTAATTTGATCCGACGGTCCACGATGTCCCTCATCGTTTTCCCATGCGCATCTGGTGATGTCGCCGCCGTCAAAATTTCTGCCAACCACCTCAGAGAAGAGCAAAGCAGGTATCGGGATAATTTTCTTTTTACCACGTCCTTTGATGATATCACCGTCGTCGGAAAAATGCGTCCTCGACATGGTCTCCTCCTCGAACAAAGCACCCGAAGCCAACAAAGGAAAAAACAAACCAAAATAAAAAACCAAGCAAGTAACCCAAGAAAGCACGAAAATAGAAACCATTTTCGGTTTAAAAACATGAACGGAAGAAATAGAATGGGAGGGGATTTTTTTTTCCGAAAACCAAAGAATAAATAGAAGAGATTCGAGGAACGAGAGAAATTCTTTAAAAAAGAAGCCAAAAATCAACAAAAGAAAAACTGATGAGATTTTGAATGAGATAGGAGACTTACCGTCGTACGTTAGAGCCTCCAAACGTTGCCAGAATTTCAACAGTAAATGCTTATATCTAGGCTGTATGAGGGAGATTTAGGGAAAACTAGCCTAGGATTTGAGTTCGTAGAGAAGGGAGGTACATTTTTATACCCTTTGGGTTTTACGACCACTGTCAGCGATGGCGGGTTGCGATGGCCAGAGCTCAGTTGCGGTGGTCGGGGGTCTCGTGCTTCCTCCGACAAGGGAAAGAGAGGGAAAGCTTGAGAGAAAAGAATTTCCCCCTTTGGTAAAAAATAAGAAAGTGAATAAATGAGGGAAAATTACCATTTTTGGCCTGATTTTGGGCTTAAATACTTGCGTCAAAATGACGCCGTTCTGGGCGGGTGTTTCGGTGTTTTAGCACATGGGCTAATAATTTCTACAACCCTGTCTATTTTGTAAAATTTCATTTTGGTTACTAATTCGAGGCTATTTTGTCTTTATTTCAAATTTATTTGTCATCATCTTGCTAGTTTCCATATTTATATTTAGTGTTCATTTTTGGTTTATTCATGATCATACCCCTGTACATTTTTCGTGTTTTTACACTTAAGTTATTGTTCTAATTATAAATTTTCATGCTCAATTTTAGCTATTATTCAATTTAGTCACTATTTGAAATTTGTATGTTTAATTTCAATCAAATCCTTGTATTATGTTGTTGACTTCAATTTAGTTCCTAGATTAATTATCTTAGTAATTAGGTCTAATATTAATTTAATTTAATAAATTTGTTGTCATGATTTGTAATTCATTAACTAGCATTTTACTTAAATTTGCATTACTTACCTAAATACTAATTAATTTATTAATTTTAGTATATTTATATTTATTTTGTATGCTTGTTAATTATTTCTTATTTACATTTTATTTTGATGCTTTTAATTTATTTTTCCAAGTTTATTTTTTTAATTTATTAGATTTTAGGGTTCACTTTTAGTTTAATTTATTTTTAATATAGTCCTTAAACTTTAGAACTTTTAAAGTTAGTTCTTAAAATTTTATATATGTATGTTTGTGTATAGTTTTCTTTATTTATTTGTTTGTTACATTTCTAGCCCTTATTTTTAAATATATATATATATATATATATATATATATATATATATATATATATATATATCATTTTATATATTTTGACTTATATATTACATCTTTTAGAATTAATATTTTGAAAATTACAATATGCTCTATTTATGTGTCAAATTTCTTATGTATACTCGTATCAATTTTCAATAACACACTTTTTGTAGAATGGTCGTGAAAAGTGCAATCCGTAGAGTAGCACGATTGAATACGACATTCGAATGAAAAGTGAACTTGAAACAATCGAGTCCACCTTGATAAAAAAATGAATAAATTCCTCAATGTTTGATAAAACGATCACACTTTAAATTTCGATCTGAATCTAAAAATTTCACCATGATGACAACATATAAGCGATCTAGAACTAATTATGGGCACTATGGGGTGTTAATCTTCTCTACGTTTAACTGAATCGCAAGCCCTGAAAAATAAATCTTTGGTTAACGTAGACTAATTTTTATCTTTTAAATGATTTTTCTTAATATTATTTTAAAATATGTTTTTAGGTATTCGACATACCTAACCCAAAGGTTGATGGTGACTCCCATCATCACTTCATAAAATTTGGTATTAAATTTTATTTTATTAAAAAAATGGTGTTAACATCTTGGCGACTCCGCTGTGGATAAATTAGAGAGTCAAGCGAATAATCGTTTATATATTGTCGTAGTGGTATAAATTATGGATTAGAGTCTAGAATTATTTTTTTGACCCTTTCATTGAACATTGAACAATTTATTTTTTAGTCTTTATGCAAATAGTTGTACAAATGTTTGACTTAATGGTTGCAGATTTAGTAAAATTTTCATATCGAAAATGATTCCATCTTTGTTTTATTTTTGTCAAAGGTTTGTGAGTTCTTTCTCACACACATCATGTGCACTGACATGACATAAGCTTTATACCCGAGCTTCATCCCAATTAAGTAGGGATGAACACTATGCTTTCGTGGTGAATTTATTTCCACCTATGAGCTATAATAATTTACCTGTGGATACATGCCTTATACCTCTGTGGGAATTTATTTCCTCGTATGGGTATAGGGAAGTGGATCTCTTGAATTAAACTTATTCCGCTTGAAGCTTGTAATGGGTGAGGATCGAGGGTTTGATAGCTCAATGGGGTACCGACATCAAGGAAAATTCAAGTGTGTTGATATGTAATTGAATATCTAAGTGAAAATGTTTCAAATGGAGAAAGAAGATTTCAATCAAGTAGTCGCATACACAAACATGTACCAACGAGAGAGATAAAGGAGGAACCTCACTTGAAGAATTAGACGTAAGAGTTGATGGAAAGAATGACATCCAAAATTAGAGGGTACCGGAGAGACATCATCCAAGATGAGTTATACTTTTAATAGAGCCTTCACATAAGCCCATGGGAATAGAGCACTTGAGAGATTGAGTTTCTAAGGATGAAGTACCAAGATAAAGCCTCAATTTACTTTACACCAAGCGCCCAAGCAAATGCATGTCTGTAAAATGGACTACCTTGTAAAGTGAAGACTTCAATCTCTAATGAAACGTTTTCTATGATATTCATCAGTGGGATCAATACCGTTGGCATTTGCACTTGCATTTACATTTTCATTCTCATATTTGCATCTTTGCATTTTATCCATTTGCACTTGCATTTATTAAAGTATTATAACATTTATTCAATAAAAAACCAAATAATAAGAAGAGGTTTACGATCCCAGTGATCCTCGCCCCTACTAGTAGCAAGAATACTTCATACCCCCTACAATACGAGGACGAATAAGGGAATGAAAGACGGACTAGCGAAAGTTGAGATAGGGCAGAATGAACTACAAGAAGATATAAGAAGCCGATTGGCCAAAATTGAGATTGATATTGCTAGCTCTCAACTAGATTTGTTGAATAAGATGGAGATGTTTAAGAAACACATTACCACTAGAAAGAGTGTTACTAAAAATATCATGCATCATTTGGGTTATACACCTATTCATATTACTGTGGATACCCCTGTACACCAGGAATCTCAGTCTTAAACATTCTTCGCCACTAATAACCCACCAAAATATCAGGCTGAAACTTCGCTCCACACTAGCTATCTTATTGCATTTGGGATGATGTCAAGAGAGTTTCATGCTGAAAATGAGGTCCCTGATCTAAATGAATTAGCTAATAAGAAAAAACTCACTCAGTAGCAGTAGGTGAAGAATTTGGGTGAGAGGATAAAACATATGGAAATGGCTAAGTCATTTTATGGAATTGATGCCAAAGAGTTGTCCCCGAATTGGTCCTTCCACAAAAGTTCCAAGCTCCTAACTTTGAGAAATATGATGGGACCACCTGTCCTTCGTCCTATATCACCATGCTATGTAGGAGAATGACTGGCTACTTAGAGAAGGAGAAGCTGCTGATCCACTATTTTCAAAACAACTTAACTTGGCATGCTTCTAGATGGTATAATTAGCTAAGTCGTACTCAAATTTGTTCTTGGAAAGACTTAGCTCAGATCTTCTTAGGTCAATACAATCATATGGCTAATATGACCCCTGATTGAACAACATTTCAAAATACGGAGATGAAGTGCAATGAGAGTTTTCGATAATATGCCCAACGATAGAGGGACGTTGCATCCCAAGTGCATCCACCAGTGACTGAAAGGGAGTGCATCATTGTTAACTCTGTAAAAATGGTATATTTCATGTATTTTTACTAAAGTTATTGAATGTTTTTAAGCCCATTTAGTTACATTTAGTTGCATATAGCTTATTCATTTTTATATGGTGGATTTTATTGTCTTATTTCATGAATTGGTGAAATTGGTGCTACTTGAGATTGGTTTGTTTTAATGTACTGATGTGCAGGTAACTTAAGGTGAACTACCTCGAGAGGACGATTATGCTGCAACAAAAGGAACAATATTTCTGGGTGCACTAGCAGACAAACGAGGAAGATATTTATTGGTAACAACCCACATATGACACATTGCTAGTTGTGCCCTACACGTGAAGGGTATATTCCCTTAAGAATTAGGGCACAAAATCCTATGAGCCCCCACTATATAAATAAAAGGACACCACATTTATGGTTGAATGAAAAGTGTGAGATAAGAAAGATAAAATCTAGAAGCGACTATTCTTCATTCTTGTCTTCTTCATCGTGATGGCCTCCATTGTTGGGACTTCAAGGGGATGAAAGTTGGCCTTTGAGAGAAGCATGAACACTTGAGGTGGTTCATGACAGTCTACGATAGCTTTTGGCTTGGGATTATTCTTTCACCATTATTGATTGTTACTTCTTATATCTTAGATTTGAAATGGTTTATATTAAACGAATGATATTGGATTATTTCACCCAAACATGAACTAACTTAAGTTGGCTTGGGTTTATTTTGGATGACTATGTTTTTTTATTTAATGAATTTTATAATATTTCCTGTCTATATGCATGTTTTTTTCATTGTTTTATTGTTTAGATTTATAAGAGCGTTTGAGAGTTAGCCTTTATCTATGTTTGATGCTTGATATCGAGAGAGTTAAGCTTAGATATATATGAACGAAGGAGTATAGCTTATTCAATATTATATACTAAAGTTCACACTGAGAGGTATTGCCTTAGCATATTCACTGTTAGGTTCCTTACTAGAGATAACTTAGAAACAACTTAGAAAACTCTGTCGAGTATTGTATTAACTGGAAATCATTAATATTCATTAAGGGTAAGATGTAAGATTCTAAGTTAAACCTAGCCTTTTAATCTTATTGAGAGTTTCATACGTGTGAGGTCAGATCGTTGTCTTATCTTGTTCACCATTTCTCATCACAAAATTTTGTTAGATCATTTCTTATTTTACTTTTTGCTATAACATTTAACCTATCTCATCTTTACCAAAGCAGTTCTAACAATTGTTCATACCATTTTATATTCATTAGTTTATATTTTAGGTGCTTAAACTTTACGTGAATTTCCCTCCAATCCCTATGGAGACAATACTCACTCATCACTTTATTACTCGTTCGACGTGTATACTTGCACGATTTGCGTTTTAATTTTAGTAAACTCACATACACAACAAGTTTTTGACGTCGTTGATGGGGATTGTCAATTGGTGATTTTGAATTTAGTTTTTGCACTGTTCACTTTTTATTTTATTTTTGTACATATTTAATTGTATGGCCGATAGAAGATCTGAGGAACCATTATTTTCTTTGATACCTGAAAATGAACAATATTTTCATCAAAGAAGGTGTATTCAAATAGCCATGTACGGGGTTATAAACCGAGGAGGTCAGTAGGTCGAGGATCTGAAAAATCCTGATGTTGCATCAAATCTTAATGCGAGATTCATCACTCATCCACGAGTCATTAGAGATCATCTAGCTATTATCTTGGACGACCTCAATCCAGGAATTGTAGATCCAAAAATTTAGGCAAACCACTTCGAACTCAAACCAGTGATGTTCAACATGTTGAACTCAATTAGAAAGTTTGGTGGAGCACCACATAAAGATGCTAGACAGCACGTTTGAGCATTCTTGGAAGTATGTGACTCGTTTAGATAGAAAAGAGTTCACGAAGATATGTTGAAGTTTAAATTATTTCCTTACTCTTTGCGTGATCGAGCTAGAACATGGTTGAATAGAGTTCTACCCAGTTTGATGGAATCATGGGAAAATTTATGTAAGATATTTTTGCTATGGAATAATCCACCCATCATGAACACCAAACTAAGGAACAATTTTGCTTCATTTCATCAAATGGATGACAAATCCATGAACGGATGTTAGAATAGATACAAAGGACTACTTCGTAAATGGATAAATCATGGGTTTCATTTATGGAAACAATTGGTTATGTTATATAATGGAGTCAATGCCCCAAAATGAATGATGATGGATGCTTCAGCAAATGGCACTATGCCAGTTAAGTTACCAGATGAGGCATTTGACATTCTTGATCGAATTGCAATTAATGATTATAAATTCCGTTATTTGAGGCTTGTAATGGGAAAGAAAATGTAGGGGACATATGAGTTGGATGCTAAAGACTCGATTTCAGCAATCCACATTTGAATTATTTATTGAATTACAATTAATAATTATCAGGTCCCTTCTTTGTGGCTCAAATCGACAACATACTCTAAATGAAATCCCAGGTTTTTAGCAAAATATGTCGTGGCACAATGCCAATAAGGGGACATCATCCTCTTCAACTTTAAATTCTTTATAGACTAATTTATATGAATTTATGGCTTCTATGAAAGCTCGAATGCAGGATCATACAATATCCATAAAGAACCATGATGTTTTAATACAAAGCCAAGGTGTCTCATTGAGGGATCTAGAAACTCAAGTTTGTCAGATTACCCAAGAATTGCATGTATTCCCTCATGACAGTTTACCGAGTGACACTGAAGTCACTAAGACCCAAGGCAAAGAACAATATAGTGCACTCACATTTAGGAGTGGAACGTAGCTTAAATAATGAGACAAATCTGGGGGAAGACATTAGAATATTCTAGTCCCAAGATTATTCATGCTAAAACTAAGTTACAATGACACAATCCAATTGAAAAGAATACAAAGCATAGATCAACAATTACCGAGGGAACTAAGACGAATACTACAATAAAACATTAACCCCCTCCACTAGAATAGCAAATCAGACCCCCACCACCCTTCCCTCAGAGGTTGAAGAAGCAAAATTAGGATTTGCAGTTCAAGAAATTTGTTAATGTTCTCCACCAACTATATATAAATGTCCCATTCTTAGGCCATTAAGGAAATGCCTATCTATGCAAAGTTTCTTTAAGACATTCTGACCAAGAAGAGGAAGGTTGAGAGGCTCGAGACTGTTGCTACGACAAAAGAGTATTGCTCTATGTTGAACAAATTATCGTCGAGGTAAAAAGACCCTGGCAGTTTCATCATTCCATGCACTATAGATGATAGCTACGAGGGAAGAGCTTTGTGTGATCTCAGCTCTAGTGTAAATCTGATGCCCGAGTTCATATTCTTGAAGCTGGGTATGGGGAATGCAAGGCTAACCACCATCATCTTACAATTACCTTATCAGTCACATGTTCGACTGGAAGGAATAATAAAAGATGTAATGGTGAAAGTGGATAAATCCTTGTTCCCAATATATTTTCTTATTCTTAACTGTGAAGGGATGATAACACACCCATTATTTTTGGCCGACCATTCTTAGCAACCGAATTTTTTTTAATAGATTGTGAAAAGGGTTATCAAAATGTCATTATGCAAGTGGGTGATCAAAATGTCACTGTTAATGTGTTTAATACACTCAAGTTTATTGATGACCATAAGAATGCCAAGTTGTTATTGACATGGATTATGCGGTGGAAGAAGAAGCAGAAGAATTTTGTTACGATAATTTCCTGCAAACTGAGGATTATAGAAGACTTAATGACAATAAAGACACGGAGCTCAAGGAATTTCTTTGGGAGGTGCAGCAGTATAACCTAGTCGTAGCTAGACCAAGTACTCATATTGAACCCTAGATTTTGCTCAATTCACTCCTCCTAAACCATCCCTTAAGAGGGCTCCTATATTAGAACTAAAGCCTTTATCATCTCACCTTAAGTATGTATATTTGGGTAGTAATAAAACATTACTTGTGATAATCTCTGCTAGTCTTAACCCTAAGCAAGTAAACAATTTGATTGGTGTTTTATCACATAACAAGAAAGCTTTAGGTTAGACGATAACTGATTTAAAGGGCATAACTCTACCATTTGCATGCATAAGACTTTCTCAAAGAATGCCACAACAATTAGGTTGAGTCATGAAGAAAGTAGTTATAAAGGAAATAATCAAGTAGCTTGATGCTGGAGTGATATACCTTATTTCTAACAGTTCGTGGGTCAGTTCGGTATAAGGCGTTCCCAAGAAATGAGGCATGATCGTAGTAAGCAACAAATATAATGAACTATTGCCTACAAGGTCCATCACAAGTTTGGGAATATGTATGGATTATCACAAGCTTAACAAAGCCCCCAAGAAAGACCATTTTCCTTCCCATTCATTGACTAAATGTTAGATCGATTAGTGGACAAGTCCTTCTAATTTTTTCCTCTATGGATATTTAGGGTATAATCAAATTACAATAGCGCCCAAAGACCAATAAAAAAACAAAATTCACCTGCCCTTATAGCACTTATGCATTTTGAAGAATACCCTTTGTCCTGTGCAATACCCCCGCCACCTTTCAATGATGTATGCTCGTAATTTTCTTGGATATGGTCGAGGAATTTCTAAAGATTTTATGGACAAATTCTCTGTATCTGGCGATGACTTTGATTTATGCCTGGCAATTTAGCAAAAGTGCTAAAAAGGTGCGAAGAAGCTTTCTTGATGCTCAATTGGGAAAAATGCCATTTTATGGTGACCAAGGGAACGATTTTAGGACACAAAATCTCCAAGCACGGGATAGAGTTGGAAAAGGCAAAGGTATAAGTGATTGAAAAATTACCCCCTCTCATCACTTTGAAAGGCATTAAAAGCTTTTTGGGACACGCGAGCTTTATAGACGATTATAAAAGATTTCTCGAAGATATCCAAGCCTCTATGCATTTTTCTGCAACAAAATCAACCATTTATTTTTATGAAATTTACTTCAACACATTTAAGGAACTCAATGATAGACTTCTTACAACCCCCATCGTGGTTATCTCTGATTGGACTATACTTTTCGAGCTGATGTGTGATGCGAGTGACTATGCAGTGAGAGCAGTTCTTGGCCAGGGACGAGGTAAAATTTGCATGTCATTTATTACACTAGCCTTAATCTAAATGATTCACAAATTAATTACACAACCACTTAAAAAGAGTTGCTTGCTGTGGTATTTTCCTTTGTTAAGTTTAGGACATATTTGATAGGTACTAAGGTTACAGTTCATACTAATCATTTAACCATTAAATACCTAGTGACTAAGAAGGATACGAAACCTAGACTTAGTAGTTGGATACTTATTTTACAAGAGTTCAATTTAGAGGTGATGGATAGAAAAGAAACTGAGAATCAGGTAGCTGACAACCTTTCTAGGTTAGAGAATGAGGATGTATGTGATGTAACTTTAGAAATTAAGGCACTTCTATCACTATTCAGATATGATTTCAACTTTTTGAAATCAACATTTGACCTTACAAGGCACTTCCTGAGGTGTCCGCTCTTCATCCTTCCTGGCCAGGGTAGGTGAATAGCTACAACAAACAGGAATATCACCTTTCACTTTATTTCAGAATTATCATAATCATACTTCTATTATAACTTAGTAATCTAATTCTATTTGCAAGACAACACACTCCTTACACTATCAGATCAGAAATTTTCACTTTATGTTGGCATGTACATATTTTAAAACTCATTTGACTTCGATTTAAGCCTAGAATCGCCTAAACCTTAGCTCTGATACCATTACATGTAACACCCTCAACCCGTATCCAACCCGTATACGAGTCTTAGGTGTCACATTGACTTTTCAAACTTTGACTCTTGACACAATTCAAAGAAAATTCAAAACTTTCATTAAAATAAAAGTTGTTTATTTACATAAATTTACCAAAATAACCAAAAATCGATCAGAGCCTATACAACTCACTCAATTAGTACATGCCAACTATATTCATATTAACCATACACATTTAAATCATCTATTTTCTGATCTGAAACTTTGTAAGGAAAATGCTGCCCTGTCTTGCTCCTCTTAGCTCTTTACTCTTCTCACTTATGTAACCTACATGTGAAACAATCACACGCTAAGTCGTTGACTTAGTGAGGCATAAAACATATAATAAACTCTAACTCGTAATCATGCTTGAACAATTTCTACTAACATATCACACACCAGCTTCACACCCACATATACATATAATAATTCATACTATGCACCTTTCATATTTATATTCTCTTGTTTATATGATCAATTAAGCTCATATCATATATATTATAGCATATACAATAATCACTAACACATATATTTCATATCATATAATTCATATCACAAAACACATATATACATCACATACATTACATTCAATGTTATCTCTTGTTAGCCCATGTGCACCTATGAGAATTGTAGATATGTGAGTCTATTGAGGTTGTGCACCACTATGCTATCACCACAGCTCATATAAATGTCCCGAAGGACCTATTCAGAGGTCACAAAGACCCCGGTAACTATCCAGAGGTCATAAAGAACCTCGGCAACTGTCCATAGGTCCCAAAGAACCTAGGTAAACTGTCATATATTCCTTAGAACATAGGTATACTGTCCATATGTTCCATAGAACATAGGTAAACCCTCGACTCTTGGCATGCCAACTATACCCCTAGCTCTCATATCATATAACATGGGTATTATCATCTATAACATTTCATATCACTTGTTCTTTCTCTTCTATCACATACCACATGCATGTGTAACCATATATTTGATATCATATCATATGTATCACATATTGCATAGTCATGTAATCATATAGATCATGTCATATAGCTTATATCATTTCTCATATTCCTATATATATATAGTTCACTTTCACATATTACAATTTCCTTTTCTCCTATTTTTTATATCATGTCTCTTATAACCACAAATGTCTGTCTTATTTCATATCCTATAATTCTTTAGCTTATATCTTATATCACATGTTACACCTATGACTATATTCATGCATAAATAATAATCATATCACCCATATTAACATTCATAAAATCATGTAATCAAATATTGGGAGTAGACTCATCACGAGTCTTTTCCCCACACATCATATACTAATGCATATGCACTCACCTTGGCCTTACTAAGTTTGATCCACTTTTATGATTTCTTTTCTTTCGATCGAATCTTAACTTTATAATCGTTTCGGAACTTGTTCATGTTCGATACTATATAATCATATATTTATACTATCAGTATCCCATTAATATACTATAATCTATAATTTCTTAGACTGAAAGAAAGATTTATTCCATTTCCCATTGAAGTGCATCGGTGCATTCTACAGTGCATCGATGCATTCTTTAACAGGTGCATCGATGCACTACCATGCATCGATACACAATTTACATTCGATGTTTCCATTTTAAGGGGATGCATCGATGCACTCCTCATACATCGATGCACCAACTGTACTCGATGTTTATTTATTTGAGAGTGCATCGATGCACATTGAAGATGCATCGATGCACACAATCCAGAAATTACATTTTGAGCCCGAAAATGTCTTGTTTAACCCTAAATTCTACTTATTAATCCCTCCTTATACCTTAAAACTTATCCATACATATTTAAACCTTCTTATAATACTATAACACTTCACCATATCTTATAATTCACCATAATTCTTGAATCAAAGAATTTCATCAAATTTTTCATGTGTTTTAAATTCAATTCTATCACCTCTAACTTCTTAATTACTCCATTGACAAGTCAAATTCATCCTTAGAACTTCAAAAACCTCTTTAAATCAAGAATCATTTCTCAACCCTTAATCAAATTTCCTTTCAAATTTTCTTTGCTTAATGTTTAAGCTTATATAAGCTTACCTTAAGCTTATATAATACCCAAATACTCCATCCCAACTTATAAATTCAAGAAATTAATCAACTGAAGCAAACTTACCTTATAGACTTGAGATTGAACCCACGAGAAGAAGAAAGAAAGCTTCCAGATATCTCTATTCCCATGTGTTATCTCCTTAAATAATTGAGATAAAATATCATTCAAACTAATTTACCATAATACCCTTATAATCCTTTCATATTTACTATTTAATCCAATACTGAAATATCCTTATTAAATCCTTAAACTTTTCAATTTTCCTAAATTGATCCCCAAATTTCAAAAATTCTCATTTTAGTCACTAACCCAGATTGGGATGTTACAAATCTCCCTCCTTTAAAGAAAATTCGTCCTCGAATTTCATTATACCCATTGATAAGAACATATCTGCTAATGTTCTCATGTTGCTCCCTCCACTTTAATCCTTACGCAATTGCAATTAATGATTTACCTTCACTTTCCAAATAACTCAATCCATTTCGATCAATCTTTATCATATCTGATCCTTTAAACTCAATCCTTTTCATTCTTTATTCATTCAGAATCAAAATCTTCTTATACACAAATCGTATATTTCCTTTCATGTTCACATATTCTTTTTCCTATCACTTATACTCATCTCTGATTACCGATCAATATCACATATTCCTCAGCGATATCTTACTCAACTTTTCGAACTCATACTCTTACTCATACACAGTACTACTCCCTTGTTCCAACTTAAATGTTATGACTTCCTTTAACTTATAAACTAATCGTCGATATACTCATTCTTAAATTTTTGTATTACTCTGTAATTTCCCTTAAACATACGAATCCTTGTCTCTTTCACTATATCACATAATCTTGTTAGCCAATGCTAACTCTTACCATTTAAAATGCAACCTCTAATCATATCCACACTGAAACCATTTATCTTATAAACTGATCACTAATTCACTTATTCTTGAACTTTTCTACAAATTCTAATTACATCGTTAGATCTTTTAACTTTCTTATTGTGACACTTGTTCACCATATTCTATCTTATTCGTGTAATAACAAAATTATTCTATATCACTTTTTTGGTTCAAAACAGTAAAGACCTTCTATCACTATTCCGATATGATTTCAACTTTTTGAAATCAACATTTGACCTTACAATGCACTTCCTAAGGTGTCCGCTCTTCATCCTGCCTGGCCAGGACAGGTGAATAGCTACAACAATCAGGAATATCACCTTTCACTTTATTTCATAATTATCATAATCATACTTCTATTATAACTTAGTAATTTAATTCTATAGCAAGACAACACACTCCTTACACTATCAGATCATAAATTTTCACTTTATGTTGGCATGTACACCTTTTTAAAACTCATTTGACTTCGGTTTAAGCCTAGAATCTTCTAAACCTTAGCTCTGATACCATTAAATGTAACACCCTCAACCCGTATCTGACCCGAATACGAGTCTCAAGTGTCACATTGACTTTTCAAACTTTGACTCTTAACACAATTCAAAGAAAATTCAAAACTTTCATTAAAATAAAAGTTGTT
Source organism: Hibiscus syriacus (assembly GCF_006381635.1). NCBI lineage: Eukaryota > Viridiplantae > Streptophyta > Magnoliopsida > Malvales > Malvaceae > Hibiscus > Hibiscus syriacus. The sequence continues at coordinate 4,274,188 of NW_024061783.1, forward strand.
TATTTACATAAATTTACCAAAATAACCAAAAATCGATCAGATCCTATACAACTCACTCAATTAGTACATGCCAACTATATTCAGATTAACCATACACATTTAAATCATCTATTTTCTGATCTGAAACTTTGTAAGGAAAATGCTGCCCTGTCTTGCTCCTCTTAGCTCTTTACTCTTCTTACTTCTAACCTACGTGTGAAACAATCACATGCTAAGTCGTTGACTTAGTGAGGCATAAAACATATAATAAACTCTAACTCGTAATCATGCTTGAACAATTTCTACTAACATATCACATACCAGCATCACACCCACATATACATATAATAATTCCTACTATGCACCTTTCATATTTCTATTCTCTTGTTTATATGATCAATTAAGCTCATATCATATATCTTATAGCATATACAATAATCTCTAACACACATATATCATATAATTCATATCACAAAACACATATATACATCACATACATTACATTCAATGTTATCTCTTGTTAGCCCATGTGCACCTGTGAGAACTGTAGATATGTGAGTCTATTGAGGTTGTGCACTACTATGCTGTCACCACAGCTCATATAAATGTCCCGAAGGACCTATCCAAAGGTCACAAAGACCCCGGTAACTATCCAGAGGTCATAAAGAACCTCGGCAACTGTCTATAGGTCCCAAAGAACCTAGGTAAACTGTCCATATATTCCTTAGAACATATTTATAATGTCCATATGTCTCGAAAAACATAGGTAAAAATATCCATATGTTTCGTAGAACATAGGTAAACCCTCGACTCTTGGCATGCCAACTATACCCCTAGCTCTCATTTCACATAACATGGGCATTATCATCTATAACATTTCATATCACTTGTTCTTTCTCTTCTATTACATACCACATGTATGTGTAACCATATATTTCATATCATATCACATGTATCACATATTGCATATTCATATAATCATATAGATCATGTCATATAGCTTATATCATTTCTCATATTCCTATATATATATATATAGTTCACTTTCACATATTACAATTTTCTTTTCTCCTATTTTTCATATCATGTTTCTTATAACCACATATGTATGTCTTATCTCATATCCTATAATTCTTTAGCTTATATCTTATATCACATGTTACACCTATGACTATATTCATGCATAAATAATAATCATATCACCCATATTAACATTCATAAAATCATGTAATCAAATATTGGAAGTAGACTCATCGCGAGTCTTTTCCCCATACATCATATACTAATGCATATGCACTCACATTGGCCTCACTAAGTTCGATCCCCTTTTATGATTTATTTTCTTTCGATTGAATCTTAACTTGATAATCGTTCCGGAACTTGTTCATGTTTGATATCTACATAATCATATATTTATACTATCAGTATCCCATTAATATACTATATCTATAATTTCTTAAACTGAAAGAAAGATTTATTCCATTTCCCATTGAAGTGCATCGGTGCATTCTTTAACAGTGCATCGATGCATTCTTTAACAGGTGCATCGATGCACTACCATGCATCGATACACAATTTACATTCGATGTTTCCATTTTAAGGGGATGCATCAATGCACTCCTCATGCATCGATGCACCAACTGTACTCGATGTTTATTTATTTGAGAGTGCATCGATGCACATTGAAGATGCATCGATGCACACAACCCAGAAATTATATTTTGAGCCTGAAAATGTCTTGTTTAACCCCAAATTCTACTTATTAATCCCTCCTTATACCTTAAAACTTATCCATACATATTTAAACCTTCTTATAATACTATAACACTTCACCATATCTTATAATTCACAATAATTCTTGAATCAAAGAATTTCATCAAATTTTTCATGTGTTTTAAATTCAATTATATTACCTCTAACTTCTTAATTACTCCCTTGACAAGTCAAATCCATCCTTAGAACTTCAAAAACCTCTTTAAATCAAGAATTCATTTCTTAACCCTTAATCAAAATTCCTTTCAAATTTTCTTTGCTTAATGTTTTAAGCTTATATAAGCTTACCTTAAGCTTATATAATAGCCAAATACTCCATCCCAACTTATAAATTCAAGAAATTAATCAACTGAAGCAAACTTACCTTATATACTTGAGCTTGAACCCACGAGAAGAAGAAAGCAAGAAGAAGAAAGAAAGCTTCCAGATATCTCTATTCCCACGTGTTATCTCCTTAAATAAGGGAGATAAAATATCTTTCAAAGTAAGTTACCATAATACCCTTATAATCCTTTCATATATACTATTTAATCCAATACTGAAATATCCTTATTAAATCCTTAAACTTTTCAATTTTCCTAAATTGATCCCCAAATTTCAAAAATTATCTTTTTAGTCACTAACCCAGATTTGGGATGTTACATTATTTGTCATTACAATTCTATGGTATGTTGATATTGTGAATTTTCTTGTTTGTGGAATTTTGCCTCCTGATTTGAATAACTAGGGTACAAAGAAATACAAGCATGATGTGCAGTTTTGCTATTGGGATGAGCCCTATTTATTCGAACAATGCACCGATCAAATGATTCAAAAATGTGTTTATGAGGAGGTGCAAATAAACATCTTGTTCCACTGTCACACAACCCCATATGAAGGATATTTTGGAGGTATGAGGACTGTTGTAAAGTTCTTTCAATCAGGATTCTACTGGCCCATGTTGTTCAAAGACGCATAAGAATATTTCAAGAAGTGCGACAAATGTTAAAGGACAGGGAATATCTCTAAAAGACATGGAATACCTCTGTAAAATATATTATAAGTGAAGTTATTTGATGTATGGGCATTGACTTCATGAGCCCATTCACTTCTTCCTTTGGAGATTCTATATCCTACTTACGGTGGAATGATTCCAAGATGGTCTTAAAGTTCCTTCGCAAGAATATTTTTACAAGATTTGAAGCCCCTCGAGCTATTATAAGAGAAGAAGGAACCCACTTCGATAACAAGCTCATTGCCAAGGCATTACAGTGATACAGTGTGAGGCACAAAATTGCAATAATATATCACCCTCAGACCAATGGTCAAGCTAAAATCTCTAATCGCGAGATTAAACAAATATTGGAGAATGTAGTGAACCCAAAACAAAAAGATTAGTCTCATAAGCTGACGAGACACAATGAGCATATCAAATAACCTTCAAAACGCCCCTAGGAATATCTTTGTTCAAACTAGTTTTTGAAAGGCTTGCCATCTCCCGGTAGAACTTGAACATAAGGCATATTGGCCCATTAAGAAGCTAAATATGGATGCTCAACTGGTTGAAGAAAAATGATTACTTGAACTGAATACGATGGATGAGTTTTGAGCTCAAGCCTATGAAAATGCTAGGTTGTACAAAGAAAAAATGAAGAAGTTGTATGATAAACATCTTTTACCGCAACAATTTCATGAGAACAACAAGTTCTCATCTAAACTCAAGACTGAAGTTATTTCATGGGAAACTTAAGTCACGATGGTCGGGTCCCTTCCAAGTTCACAAGGTCTACCCGTATGGAGCTATTGATATAAGAAACCTCGACGATGACACAATCTTTAAGGTCAACAATCAATAATTGAAGACTTACAATGGTACCCCTATCATGTGAGACAAATCCTCTTTATTCCTTCAAGATTATGAGAGTTTGATTGCATTAACCCTTTTATTTCCTTTTATTAATTTTTCGTAGTATTTTTTAGTTTTGTTTAGTACATAAATACATTTAATTTATTTTCCTTAAATTTTAGTCATTCCTCTTATGTTAATTATTTTTCCAGTGTTTTTTTTAAAGTCTTTGTCGTTGCTGCAGGTGTAGAACTGATACGAGAAAAGAGATCTATCTAATTTTGGGTTATAGGGTTTTGGCTTTACCTTAAATAAGAAGGTTGAAAAGTACTCCCATTTTCCCAGATCTTTTGGGCAGCGTGATGGCTAAAAAGAATGGATTTTGTCCTTTTGATTCTAAAAAAATCCATTGCATTTATTACCTTAACCTTTTCTCTCTCATTTTTTCTTACTTTTCATTAACTCCCATCACATCTTTTCTCTTCCCCAAAACTTGCAACTTTCACGCCCATTAATTAACCTCTCACTTTTTATTTATCTTCTCACAACCTTCTTCATCTTCTTTGCATCTCTTTCATGAAAACTTCTTTCTCTTGTAGTTCTCTCATCTTTTTCACAACCCTAAGGCCATATTCAACCTTCTTTGTGCACTTTTCCCACAATGCCACGCTGCAAGAATGTTACAGGGGAAACAAGCAGTTCCTCAGCCCCCAAAACATACTGATAAATTTTTTTGTTAATGATGTGGCTCAAATAACTCAAAGAGTGGAAGATTTCCCCCAAGAAAGGACTGATTTTTCCCTCATTAGATAAAGAAGGATTCGATAATGAAGTCATGTATGTTGTCGCCAAGCAAAACTAGAAAACATTTGGTACTCACCCTGGAAAATTTTGGCTTCATTGTCATGGAGTTCTACGCTCATTTAACCAGCCCCACATAGTCAAGTGTGTTTATAAGAGGAGAAATGTTCAAGTTCATAGCCACAACAATTAACATATTTTTATTGCTTGAAGGACGTCATTGATCTACACATCTCTTTCGCTTATATAGAAACTCCGAAAACCTATAAGGAAATTCTGGAAAATTTATGTTTTGTTGGATCGAAGTGGGACATCACCCCATTCACTAACAAGATGACGATTAAGCAGGAAAAATTGAAGCATAACACAAGGCTGTGGAACCATTTTTTGAAATCGGGTTTAATGCCAACCTCTCACCAGACCACTATTTTACTACAGTGAATGCTGATGTTGCATTCCATTATGATGGGCATACCCATTGATGTTGACAAGATTATCATTGATGAAATCTAAGGTTGTTTAAAAATAAAATCGAGCCTTTTAATTTTTCCTAGTCTCATCACTGTTTATCGCAGGTCCAAGGAGGTGTACGAAGACAACACTGACGAGATCCTACCCAGGAAGAAAGGATTGACCCTTAAGAAGATCTTAAGCCTGAAGGGATTCAATCAAGAATTTCCAACATAAACATTGGAAGGAGAGCCAAAACTTTTGCTGTAACACAATTGGCCTCAGTTTTGGCCTCAACACAAACTACGAGGGGGAATGGATGAACTCAATCAGAACCTATGAACCTTCTTACTTACGTCAAGAAGAGGTATACGATGTTGAACAAATATTTTCAAGAAATGTTTATGCAAGTAACTGCTGACTTCCCTCCATTCCTAGACACTTTTCTGCACTAGTGAAAGCACTTCCACGCCCAAGTGAAGTTCCACCCCTCCAAAAGACACAGTGCAACACAGTGCCATCGCTGAAGCATTCGCACATCAACCTCCACCACAGCAAGACAAAGGCAAAGCCCCCATGTGCACTCTAACATCACAAGCGATCGAAGAAGAACCTATCACAGTGGACAACGATGATGATGAAACTATTAACACCAACCCTAATCCTACACCTATCGCACCTCCCGAGGATACTCCAAGGACTAAGCATTGTATGAAATGAACTACATGAAGAATATGGAACTCCCACTGGGCCTGCTTCTAAATGGTATAATCAGATAAGTCGTACTCAAATTTGTTCTTGAAAATACTTAGATCATACCTTATTAGGTCAATACAAACATATGGTTGATATAGACCCTGATTGAACAACACTACAAAATATGGAGATAAAGTGCAATGAGAGATTTTGATATATATCCAACGATATAGGGATGTTGCATCCCAAGTGCATCTACCAGTAACTGAAAGGGAGTGCATCATTGTTAACCCTGTAAAAAGGGTATATTTCATGCTTTTTTACTAAAGTTATTGAATGTTATTAAGCCAATTTAGTTACATTTAGTTGCATATAGCTTATTCATTTGCATATGGTGAATTTTATTATCTTATTTCATGAATTGGTGAAATTAGTCCTACTTGATAAAGGTTTGTTTGATGTGGTGATGTGCAGGTAACTTAAGGTAAACTGCCTGGAGAGGATGATTTTGTTGCAAGAAAATGAGCAATATTTCTGGGTGCACTAGAAGATAAACGAGAAAGATATTTATTGGTAATAACCCACATGTGACACCTTACCAGTTGTGCCTCATACGTGAAGGGTATATTCCTTTAAGAATTAGGGCACAAAACCTAGGATCCCCCACTATATAAAAAAAGACACCACATTTATGGTAGAATGGAAATTGTAAAACAAGAAGAAAAAAAAGCTAGAAATGATCATTCTTCCTTCTTCTCTTCTTCATCGTGGTGGCCTCCATTGCTGGGACTTTAAGGGGATAAAGCTTGTTGGCCTTTGAGATAAACATCATTGCTTGAGGTGGTTCACGGTAATCCATGATAGTTTTTGGCTTGGGAGTCTTCTTTCGCCTTTGTTGCATGTTACTTCTTCCATCTTAGTTTCGAAATGGGTAGTATTAAATGAATGGAATTGGATTGTTTTCACCCAGCCATGAACTAACTTAAGTTGGATTGGGTTATTTTAGATGATTATGTTTTGATTTAATGAATGTTATTGTATTTCCAGTCTATATGCATGCTTTGTTCATTGTTTTATTGCTTAGATTTATAAGAGATTTCAAGAGTTAGCATTTATCTATGTTTGATGCTTGATATGGAAAGAGTTAAGCTGATTGGTTTCTACTTCTCATGAAAAGATAATCAAAGGGCTTGGAATTATGAAGAGCGGAGAAAACGGGGCACTTTGCATACGAGGTTGCAAAACTGATTGGTTTCTACTTCTATTGATGACGTTCAATGATGACCATAGTCTTTTCATATAGAATGGTGGAGTAGATAAATTTAGTTTAGGTGAGTTTCTTGAAAATTGAGCTCTAAGGATGAAATTTCCTAACTTTCACTAACACCCAAACTATAACATTTCTTCTTGACAAACTTAAGAAATCTTAAAATTGAAAAACTTAGAGAAATAATGAAAGTCAATTTTAACTTTGTTGGGAGAACTTCGCTGAAAGTATTAAGTTGTTAATCTTCAGAGGTAATGTCTGAAGCAACTATGGAGGTAATGTCCAAGCTTTATGAAGTGAGTTCCATTCGAATTGTCAAGTCAAAGACTTTCTAACACTTGTTTTTAAGGAAAAAACTTTCTAACACTTGAATTCTCTAATTAGGGTTATTCCACTAAAGTAATGGGCTACATCAAGAGCCCTAACTTTATGAATAGGATTACATTCAGATCATGACACTAGTCTTTATGTGTCGAGATGAATCTCCTAGCAAAATCAAAGTGAATACAAGAACACCAAACTTAACGAAGTATTGTTTAAAGAAATGTAGTAAGGTCTAAAGTAAATGTGAATTGAGAATAGTTCCAATGAAAGGTGGACTAAGGGAGTTGAGAAACATTTGTTATATTCAACTTCACACAAGCACTCAAGAATTTTATCTTTAGACCGATATTTTCACATTACCACTGCTGAAGGAGTCTATTAAGCTTGAACAAATGGAATATTTCATAGAACTAAAATAGAAGTGTTCTAAAAGGTCTAGCAATTGAATATGACAATTGTAAAATTTTATCTGTATCTGACTAGAATGCCAAGCTAAGAAAGAGGGGCACGTCACAATGTCTACATGGACAGAGAAAACTTATTGACTAAAACCTTAGAAAAATATAAAGTCAACTTGAAATCAACCCATCAATCTTGACACTTGTCAAAGGATTAAAACTTTGAAAACTTAAAGAGCAGTTAATTCGTTCGATATTCAGTGAACTCATGTTTTGTTATTTGCTTCAATTGTGAGCCTAAGAAGGTGCATTATTTTGTTTATTCAACAAAATTTTCAAAGGTAGGAAAAATATCTTTCAAACAAGATAGCTTCGCTGGAATGGTATCTATAAACCTGGCATAGGTCGCTCAGACTTAGAAGCTCAGAACTAGAAACGAGGATAAAAAAATGAAATGTTGAAGGACAATATTGTTAGGGGAATGAGGAAAAACTTTTCACGAGATGAAGAATCGACAAAAACAAAGACTCAACAAAAAGAAATAAGAAAAGATTCACAAGACAGTTGAGCTCGCACTACTAAAATGACATCATGCATGCATATTTAGGCATTTGCAAAAATAGGAGCATACACATTCATTTTTCATCAAGTTTTGAATGCTTGAAAGGAATTCAAGAAGTAAATAAAGATTTCATTTCGTACAAAAAAATATGATCACAGCAAAGATTCAACCCACCTTGTCACTGTTAAAAAAAGTGGACGTCAGCAAAGAACTAACGATCTTCAGTTACTTTAAATACATATAATGATAGACCAAACATTTCCAATTTAAGAGTTCATAATGAGAAGAACTCGTTCGATGAGGAGAAGAAGTTCCTAATGAGAAGAACTTGTTCAACCTTCGTTTGATTCTATCACATAAGGAGTTGGATCAACATCATCTCGCTCGAGATAGTTTCCCTTTAAACTCAGACTTTAGTATCATTTCACTTGAGGTTTAAATCCATCACATAAGGAGTTGGATCAACATTACCACTTCGATCGATTCTATCACATAAGGAGTTAGATCATCATCATCATTTCCTTCGATTCCATCACATAAGGAGTTGGATTAGTATGTTCTCGCTCAAGATAGTTTCCTTGAAACTCAAACTTCAGTATCATTTCACTTGATGTCTAAATCAATCACATAAGGAGTTGAATCATCATTATCACTTCACTTGATTCCATCACATAAGGAGTTGGATCAGCATCATTTCATAGAGATAGTTCAAAACCATCACAAAAAGAGGTGGATCAATATTTATAATAAGGAGTTCATAATGAGAAGATCTTGTTCAACCTTAATTCATCCATCGTAGAAGGAGGTGGGTTGACATTCCCAACAAAGAGTTCGTAATTAAAAGAACTCGAAGCTCAAGAAGCGTAGTGATACCAAAAATGTGCTCTATATCTTTATTCTAGTCCAATTCCACAATAATGAGCAAAGAGGGGTAGTTGTAATCACCATTTTTTATTTTATTTTTATTATTATTATTACAATAAATAAACCCATATAAATTAAATAATATGTATTACAAGGCCTAAAATATGAGTCCAATACCAAAAAAATTCTAACACGATAGGCCCAAAAAACTAAGCATTATAGGGTTTCCTCAAACCCTAGTCCTACCATCGCTTCTATTCAGCCGTTGGATCAGATCTGGTCCAACGGTTCAGATATGAGGATGACTAGGGTTTTACCCTTACCTGATATGTCTTCCTAGCATCGTGTGATCATATTCGTTGGATCTGATTTGATCCAACGGTCCCCGATGCCCCTCGTTATTTCCCTATGCGTATCTAATGACATCGCCACCACCGAGATTTCTGATGACTTTCGTAGATAAGAGTGAAGCAGGTATCGAGGTAATTTTCCTTTTACCAAGTCTTTTGATGAGATCATTGCCGCTAGCAAAATGCGTCCTCGACGTGGTCTCTTTCTCGAACAAATCACCCAAAGCCAACAAAGGAAAAAAACAAACCAAAGTCAAAAACCAAACTTGTAACCCAAGAAAGCAAGAAAATGGAAACCATTTTTGGTTTAAAAACATGAACGAAAGTAATAGAATGAGAGGGGATTTTTTCGAAAACCAAAGAAAAGAGAGAAGAGATTCAGGGAACGAGAGAGATTCTTTAAAAAAAAGCCAAAAATCAACAAAAGAAAAATAGATGAGATTTTGATTGAGAGAAAAGACTTACCGTCATACTTCAGAGCCTGGCATGAGGGAGTTTTAGGGAAAACTAACTTAGGATTTGGGTTCAGAGAGAAGGGAGGTAAATTTTGGTACTCTTTGGTTGGAGCTCACTTGTGGTGGTCGGGAGTCTTGTGCTTCCTCTGGCGAGGGGAAGAGATGAACAACTTGAGAGAAAAGAATCAAGTCCTTGTATTATATTGTTAACTTTAATTTAGTCCCTAAATTAATTATCTTAGTAATTAAGTCTAATATTAATTTAATTTAATAAATTTGTTGTTACAATTTGTAATTTATTAACTAGTTTTACTTATATTTGCATCACTTACCTTAATACTCGTTAATTTATTAATTTTAGTATATTATATTTATTTATATGCTTGTTAATTATATCTTATTTACATTTTATTTTGATACTTTTAATTTAATTTTATTTATTTTTCTAAGTTTCTTTTTTAATTTATTAGATTTTAGGGTTCACTTTTAGTTTAATTTATTTTTAATATAGTCCTTAAACTTTAGAACTTTTTAAAGTTAGTCATTGAAATTTTATATATGCATGTTTGTGTATAGTTTTCTTTATTTATTTGTTTGTTCTATTTCTAACCCTTATTTTTAAATATATATATTTATTTCATTTTATATATTTTGACTTATATATAACATCTTCTAGAATTAATATTTTGAAAATTACAGTATGCTCTATTTATGTGCCAATTTTTTTTATGTATACTCGTATCAATTATCAAGAACATATTTTTGTAGAATGGGTGTGAAAAGTGCAATCTGTAGAGGTAGCATGATTTAATACAACATTTGAATAAAAAGTGAACTTGAAACAATCAAGTACACCTTGATAAAAAAACGAATAATTCATCAATGTTTGATAATAGGATCACACTTCAAATTTCGACTCGAATCCATAAATTTCACCACAATGAAAACATATAAGAGATTTGGTACCAATTTTGGGCGCCATGGGGGTGTTAATCCTTCCCATACGTAACTGACTCCCAAGCATTTAAAAATGAATCGTTGGTTAACACAAACTAATTTTTATCTTTAAAATAATTTTTCTTAAAATCATTTTAAAAGAAGCTTTTAGGTATTCGACCTACCTAACCCAAAGGTCAATGGTGACTACGATAATCATTTCATAAAATTCGATACTAAATTTTATTTTGTTAAAAAAATGGTGTTAACACCCCCTAACATAAAATCATGGATCATACATCGCTCATCATATTTCCTAATAATACATATATATATATATATATATATGAAATTTAAATTTAGAATTTTTTAGTAGTCTAGAATGATTATAATATAATATTTTTATAATTTTTTTAAACATTGATAATTTTACACATCATACGAATACAATTGTTTAAACTCAAAACTTCTAAAGAGAATATGTAACCCCTTAGACCTGGCCTGGGAGTTACGACCGATTCTAGGTAGTCACAGATTGTATACAGAAGAAATATACAATGGTATAAAAGTGAGGAGAGATCGGTCCTCCTGATGCCGAGTCTACTAGCCTACTATCTCGTACTATCTGAAAAATTAAATAATGAGATAAAGTGCCCAATGTGCTCCTTGTGGTGTATAAAAGCATACAAATAAAAATACTTTAGTAAAAGTTATGTATAAAATAGGTTTTGAAAATATAAACACTACCCTGATCTGAACACCAGAATGTGTAGGTTCCCTTAAACCACACACCCACCTACACACCGGTAAGGACCTTATACTGATAACATAAAATGAGGTAAGATTTACCCTGTGGAAAAAGTAGAGGAGCCTGCGGTAAGGACTTACCCTGTGCAAAAGTAGAGGAGCTTGTAGTAAGGATTTACCCTGTGCAAAAAACAGAGGAGCCTGCAGCAAGGTCTTACAAGTCATAGACTAAGCCTGAAATACTTCATCCAAGTTTACTCTCAATAATAGTAAATATACATGTATTTGAGTGAAAATAGTAGTTTAATTTATTAAAACATTAAAATATGATATATTCCAAAATCAGATACATAAATAAAGTAACCAGAGATCATGTCAGAAATATACGATAAACCAAATATCATGCAGTCAAAGTATTTAATATAATCAGAATTTTAAAACAATTTACATAGATAGCTCAAAACAATACTGTAACACCAATAGGAACAAACATGTATCGGTCTGAGAAGTCAGATACGATAGCCTACTATCGGGTTTGCCTATCATGATTGACGATAGCGCTAGATCTTACGAGTTAGACAAATTATATTAAAATCCTAACAAAATGAATAATAAACTTTAATTCAATTATTTACATAAACTTAGGAGTAGCTCTCGAAGAACGTAGACCGTATGGATATGCTGGATGAAACGCATCAGACCTAGTCAACCATCGGTCAGAAGAATCACGAGTACCTTCATTAAAATATAATCCCATATTAATTTCATAATTGATTCCCAAATAAAAATGCTAAAAATACTAAATTAGTTTTGGTTTAATGGGATCGATTTGAGGCTTTTGGGTCGAAATTTGGTGAAACATACTGCAAAATCGAACTTGGGATGTCGAAAAACATCAAGGGAGAGATTTAAAAAAAAGTTAAAGCCGACCAATGGTCAAAGTCACAATGACAACAGTTAGTAATCAACAGTCAATGGTCAACGGCTTAGCTCGGCTCTGCTTGACTCGGTCTGGTTCAATCGGTTCAGTTTGGTTTGATTGGGTCAGTTTGATTCGATTTAGTTGGGCTTGGTTTGGGCCAGACGGGTACACGAGTTGGATACAGATTGGGTTGACTCGCTTCTAGAAGCCGACCTGGGAGGTGGACAAGCCCCACGTGCAGCGGTGGTGCATGAGGGTGTGTGCGGTGGCTTCCGATGACGTAAAGATTACAAAAAAAAATCTAAAATTATTTTAAGCATTTGAGACACTTACCTAGCTCGGTTCACAATGGTGAACGACAGAGAGCTCGATTCGGTAATATCAAAAATTTGTTATCCTTAACCCTTCCACACACCGGTGACGTTGATGATAAGGTGACCACCATTGGAATCGAAACGATACAATGAGCACGATGATATGAAATGTGTCGAAAACATAGTAGTGATCGACGATAAAACATCGTTTAAAGTTTTTCGAAAAAAGTTTCTTAAAAAGGAAAGCATGAAGAGAGAGAAAGCTGTGAATTCGGAAATGGAAAATTTCATAATCGGGGAAGCATTTAAACCACCCAAAAAGGAAAATAGAAAAATCATTCCATTAGTCCTACAACTTTTGTAACTTTTAGATTTGGATCCAAATTTAATTAAAATTTCATTTTGATCTCTGAATTTCACTGAAATTTTAATTTAGTCTCCATAATAAAATTAAGAAAATTTTTAACCCCAAAATTTATGATTTATTACTTCTAACCAATCATTAGACATGGCATTCTTTAAAAACGCCCTTAAACTTGATGTTATATACTTATTTGGTGTATGAACTTTTTCCGAACTTATTTAATACCTGAAGTTTTTATTCTAACCTACTTGGTACTTCAACATAAAAATTGTTATGATTCCCTGAATTTTGTTGTTGTAATTATTAACCTAAAATTTAACCCTATTAATTTTTTATCATATCATCTCCAACTAATCAATGAAGTCGTATGTCCTTAAAAATTAACTCCTATTCAAATTTTATTTTTTTAAATAAAAATATTTTATCTAGTTAATAATTTTACAACTCATTTTCGAGTAATCCTAAAGTTCTCATCTTCCAAACCTTCTCTGTAAATGATTATTCATCTTTAAATTCTCATATTCCAACAAGTCTCTCAAGTTGAAAAAAAAATAAACAAAATCTCTTCATTATTTTCTTTTAAATTAAAAAAATCTCAATTTAAGATAATTATTCAAAAGTAAAAGACTAAAGATAGATTTTCGTTTGTAAAAAAAGTTAAAAAGAAAGAAGATTTGAAATTATACAAAATGAATTGTAAAACCAGCAACCTAATAATACAATTTTTTTATCATTCAAAAGTGATTATAAAGTAGTATTTATTTATATCAACATGAGTTGTTTTAAGTGATAAGCATCTTAATATCGTTTAAGCAAGGTCTTGAGTTCGAGTTATTGTATATACATAAAATCCTTGTTGGGAGACTCACCCACAAAATCAAGTGTGCGACGAGGGTCAGTACAAATTACTCAAGGCGAAACCTTGAAACATGAAGGGCAACCAAAAAAATAATATTTATTTATAATATTTCTTAATTATTGATAGTGTGTATACACACCTTACAAACGTAATTGTTCAAACATATAATTTTAAAAAATATTTTTTAATCATTAAAGTTAACAAATAGTATATTAGTAATGTGTTGATATAAGGAAGGAGACAAGGGGTAATGATGAATTTATAGAGAGGGATGAATCACTCATAACTATTGTCATTATGGAGGGTTATTGTCCTAGGTAGAGTTAATACTGGACTTGATAATGCATCAAGTGTTTTTCATGGAAAAAGTAAATAGGCGACGTCCACCTGTCAAGCATGCAAGTACTGAGACGATAACCTTTTGAGAAAATGTTATTTGAAAGAAAATGTTTTCCTTTTTATTTTCCTAAAATTATTTATTTTTACTTATTATAAAATCGATCGTTGCGAAGTCATAGCAGTGAGAATCTAATATATAGGAGTTTATTAAAATTCAAATAAAAATAAATACCCCTAATTTCGTTATTTTCAGTGTGGAAACCAGACAATTTTACTCAAAAGTCACCATAATAGTTAAATATTATCTGTCAGACATTCTTTCTCTAAATATTATAATATATCACCTTTTTCTTACAAAGCGCGGTTCATGAGGCGCGCCTTCACAGGGTTTTGTCCGAGCTGGCCCATGGTAGAAAAGAGCGGATCATAATTTGCTCCTTCGTGGGGTTATATTCGAGCTGGCTCCACGGTGAGAACGTGCAAATCATGAAGCGTGCCTTTATTAGAAATCATACATGTGGCGGAAGGCGCGTATCATAATTTGTGTCTTGCATTTAAATCTCAATCGTCCCGCCTTCAATACCACCCAACCCCTCGTCCTCCTCCCCTATAAATACCCCCATTCAACACATACCACACAAAAAAACCCTATTTATTTCTTATATATATCGTTCTATCAAGTTTTAAGTAAGTATAGTTATCGTTTTTAGAAGCTAAATTTTTTATTATATTATAATTATTTAATAGTTTATTATTTTATTATATTTCATTGTACTAATTTTTTTATTACTTTTGTAGTTATAAAACGGAAGGCGGGTTGCTGCGTTTAGATGAAAATCATATATTGAGTCATTTTGCCGATACGGTAATAATTTTAAATTATGCTATGTTATTTATTGTGAATGTTTTATTCATTTATTTTTTTAGTATTACTTTATATTTTAATTTGTATACTATTTATTTAATTAGGTGAATAACCGTATATTAGATTTATTTATTCGTAACGCTAAATTAGAGATACCAAGTCGTGTCTGGTTGTATTTAGCTGAGGCTGGATTCGGTTACATAGCGAAATATGAAGGGCACTATAACCTTGAATTCAACCTTATTTCTGCAACCTTATTTCTGCATTGATTGAGAGGTGGAGACCAGATACACACACATTGCATCTTTCGTGTGGGGAGTGCACTATTATGCTGGAGGATGTTTCCTTACATTTGGGTAGATGGGGATGCTATTTCTGGTGTGGCGGATGGTGATTTGTATTCCTTGTGCGAGGAGTATCTTGGAGGTATCTCGCCTAATTTTAACGGTGGTCGAATACCGTCATCATGGTTGGCTAGAAATTTTCGACGGTTGAGCGACGACTGTTCCGAGAAACACGCTCAAATATTGCAACTCATGGAAGGGATCTTGATGCCCGATAAATCTCGCAACCAAGTCATTATATATGACATTTTTTAAAAGTAACGAAAATGAAACAACACAAACTGAGGCTTTATAAACAACAATTATATCGTCACAACATCAATTGTTACGTGATGATAAAAAAGATGAACATTTTTTCCTATTATGGCCTAGGTTTCTACAATGCCTACATCTTTTGTTTTCTTTGGATGTCTCTTGAATATCTATATCACAATGAATTTGAGTGAATTTTAGACAACATGTCTCCCTTAATAAGGACGGATATGGTACAATCAAAAGCTAATTCTGAACCTCATTTGGGTCTTTCTCATTACCTATAGGGGAACTCAAATTCTTATACTTTAAATACTTTTGAAAGTCGGTATACGGGATCCACAAAATGGTTATAGTCTTGACGGGTATAAGAGTAAGATGCTATGACAAGGGAGCATGGATACTTCAGAGCTTGAAAAAACCCACAATCACACCACCTGTCTTGTAGATTAACTCTGAATAAGTTAGCTTCAATCCCTTGAAGAGGTTGTGGCATTTCTGTGACACAAAATAATTCATGGGTTAGAGAGAAAGCTTCTTACAGACATTCTATTGATGCAACAATTATTTTTTGTAGATCTACAACTAATTTTGGGTGATAAGTATAGTCGTTTTGCATTCAAGTAAGAGCTTGTCCCCCGAGGTTTGCAATAAGTCATTTTAACCAAAGTTATTACTAGTAAATAGCGCCCCTTTAAAATTGAATTGATAGCCTTAGCCAAGTTGGTCGTCATGTGTCCATATCGATATCCACCATCGTATACATTTTTACACATTTCTTTGTTGATGAGGTTAATGTAGTTGTATCCTTGCTTATTTTTCCTCGTAAATCTTGAAGCATGAACTCAAACATTTGAGGTAATAGTTCGTAACCTGAGCATCAAATGTAATACTTACTGTTAAGTTCCCATAAAAAATGAAAATGATTGAGAAATGAAATTAGACATTGTGACATACCCATGCATATAAGTAATTGACGCTCATCATTATTCTTGAACTTTCCATGATAATTTGCAACAATATATTGGATACACTACTGATGTTGGACATAAGGTGACTGTCACATAGGACCTAAAGACTCCATTGTTGCTTTGATCCCATCTCTACGATCTGAAATGACACATATTTTTCCATCGTGACCACGTGTAAGCATAAGTTTTTTAGGAAAAAAACCCAAGAATATGTATATTCTTCTTCAACAAGGGAAAAACAACTGGAAGAATATTGTGATTACCATCTTGGACAACTGTCAATAATAAAATTTGCTTGTATTTTCTATACAAGAATGACCCATCAATTTGAACCACGGGCTTGCAGTATTTCACAACATTAATGCATTGCGGGTAAGTCCAAAAAAGCCAGTAGAATTGACATCAATCATGAAGTACTCGATCATTGTGGTATACACGACAAGTTTCAAAGTCTACTATTGTCCCAAGATTCAATATACACACTACCCTAAACCAACTTGGTAGTTCGTTGTAAGATGAATCTCACGTGCCGTGAAGTTTTTAAATGGTATTCTACTTTGATTTTCATGCTTTCCTATAGGAGACGGTGTAGCCATATTGAGACTTTGTAGCTGAAATCAACACCACAATAGCTATATGGGAGCTTACTTTGACCATGGGCATGATGGATTGACATATAATGTCGGAGTCCAAGTTGGGAAGGTCTTGGTTGATCCCTCTAGCACAACATGTATGAGGACATTTGTATATTTTTAGTTCTCATATGTTATTTTCCTCTTCCTCTTCTATACACAAACCATTCAGTTCCATCCGTTATCACGTTGGACACAATAGCAGACGTACTTTGCGATGGTGGATCGGCCAACACTGGAGTGAATAGAATTACGAATGTTGTAATTCTTAATTGCAATCATCAATTCTTCTTTAGATGAAAAATTCATTTTGATATATAACTTACCATCATTGATTGATGAGTTAAATCCGTAGTCACAACATTAGGCATATCCACAAATTATGGCCCATACATTGCACCATGGTTAGCTTGATACATGTGTGTTGGAGGTTTCGTGTGTACCATATTTTTGAGAACTTCATCTACATCATCATCAGAGTCCATGTTGAATTGCGGTGATTATGGCTCAATAAATAGTCCAATCTCAGCACTATCTGCACCTGAATCATGAAGAGGTTCTTCTGGTGAAGATGAGAGTTCCTCTGAAATGCTGATATTTAAGTCGAACAAGCTGGTAGTTGAATGCCTTACTCTTGAACTTGAAAATCATCGTGTTGTATGAGTTTTGAACTGAGTATTGTGTCGCAGACATCTCCATATTGAGTCGAAGAAGCTCGTAATTGAATGTCTCCCCTTGGAACTTGTAGGCATCATGTGAAATGAGTACTGGATAGATTGTTGTGTCGAGGGAATCTCTATATTCAGGTCAAAGAAATTGCCAGATGAATGTCTTCCCCTTGAATTGGAAGTGATGTTGCAATATGGATTATTTGTAGAGCCACCTAAGTGGAGATCGTAACAAGTTGCTAATGAATGTCTCCCCATTGAACTTGATGGGATGGTACCAGGATGTGAATTTTCCATTAACGAGTTAAAATCATTACACATTACTTGAGTTGGGCTGTCAACTTGATCAGCTTATTGAGCCAGCTCATAGTGGGAGAATAATGACATACCATGAACCGCAGACACTTCAACAAATGTGGCATACATTTGTGTATTGGTGTCTGAATTTTGATTCTAATATCAACCATCATAGTAACATCATCATCGTTGGAGAGTTAGAACGCTGTATAAGTTAAAAGAAATAATGCAGTTGGAAATTTGTACTGAAGTGAGGACAATCTTCTAGTACTTCCAACATAAACCTTCTTTGAAATTTTAGTGATCAACTCCTCAAGAGTGATGTTTCTCTTAAAGGATATTCTGACTGAATGATTTGATGAGAAAAAAAGCCAGTTTCATCTTCCCAATTTTCTTTATTATAGTAAACAATAGTTGAAATACGCCTCATTTTGAGAGTTTGAAAAATTAAGAGTCTTATATATACAAAAAAACTGAAATACACTTAATTAAATAAATAGTATATGAATTAAAATATAAACTAATGCTAAAAAATTCACAATAATTTAAATAACATAATTTAATGTTGTTATCGCATCGACCAAATGTCTCGAGATATGATCTCGCATTTCATTTTACAGCCGTAAAAATAATACAAAAAAATTAGTACAAAAAATTTGGTCAAATAATTAAATATAAAATAAATATAATATAATAAAAAATAATTTTACCTTCTAAAAACTATAACAAAATCTATTTAGCTTGATAGAAGGAATAATGTGAAAGTAATTTTGGTGTAATTTGATGTTTGCATTCGGGAGTATTTATAGGGGAGGGGGATGGGTGATCGAGAGAGTTGGATTAGGTAATAATGAATTTTGCAATAATTCGTGAATAATGGAAGGCGCGCCTCATGATCCACGCCTTCCCTGCACGTGTCAGATTTCATCGCGAAGGTGCGCTTCATAATCTGTGCCTTCCAACGTGGCGCCAGCTCAGACAGAACCTCGCGAAGGCATACTTCATGACCCGTGCTTTTTCATCGTGGTGCCAGCTCTGACAAAACCCTACGAAAACATGCCTCATGATCTGCGCTTTGTCAGAAAGAGTGCTAGATTGGTAATATTTAGAGAAGGAGTGTCTGACAGGTAATATTTCACTATTAGGGTGTTATTTTGGTAAAATTGCATGGAAACCCTACTTCCACATGCTGTCTATCTACCTTGCGCGTGACAATCAGGGAGTAAACATTGCGTCTGGTTTTGGAATTCCTCGCACAATAATGGGCAAGGGGATCGCATCCTTGCAAATAGGAACCGATCTTCACAGTTAATATTAAACCCCTTTACGGTCCCCCTTCCACCGTCGTTCTCCTCTCGAAGACGACGCCCTACTCCACTCATTTCATACGTCCCTGTACCAACTGCTCCGGTATCAAAAAAGGAAAATAATTAAATAAAAGATAACTTTATTTTTACAGAAAAAAACAGAGACAGAGAGCCTGGTTTATAAGACACAAACACATCTGTAGAGAGAAAAAATGAGTTCATTCTTTTGCCTCTCTTTTTGTTGTTAGAAAAGCTTTGAGATTATCACTGCTGTTTCTTTTCTTTTCTTTTTTTTTCTTTTATCAATTTCCCCTCTCTTTCCTGGAAATTAAAGTAATATTTTCCTAGAAAGCGATAGTGGAATTTTTCGACGAGGTGGTGTTAATTCAGGATCTGAGCTAGGGTTTCCGAAAATGTTGATCGGAAATTCAACTTTGCTTTGATTTTAGGTGGCTGATTCTGATTTGCCTCGATTGAGGGTTTTGTAACTTTGAATTGTTTTAGTTTTTTTCTTCATCTTCCAGTATTCATCAAACACTTCCGGTGGGAAGACCGTTGATTTCACGAGGGAGCCGGTGGTATTTATGCTAGCGAGCGAGTAAAAGCCTTTGGGAACTAGGGCTTTCTCTTCGCGGGGTTACAATTGCCCGTCTTTGGCATACTACTTCGTTGACATTCTTCTATTAAGTAGCAGTAAGTGCTATTAGAGAAGTAGTAGTAAGTAAGTTAGCAGTAAAATTCCAAGCTCAAGCTTACACTTTAAATGAAAGAGCTTTAGCATTAAGGAAAGATACGTTACCTACTTTATCTACGATTTGTTGAACCTAGGGCTTAATTTGGAAACGGTAAAGAAATGGATGTAGATTCGTCGATGGTGTAAAAGACCGGCCACGATCAGAATCGCGACGGAGCTTCTCTGTCTTCGTCGCCTATGGAGAGGGAGGAACAGTAACAAAATCAGCAAGTAGAGAACCAGGCTTCACCACCAGCATCCGTCGGATCTGAGCCCTCTTCGACGCAACAGACTGCATCTACCCCACCCGCTATTTAAGGGCAGCTGCAGACGCCGGTGGCTGGGCCAAGGTGGGCGCCCTTTTCGGTGGTTAATGGGATTATGGAGAAGAAAGAAGACGGGTCAGGCCCTAGGTGTGGGCATATCCTAACGGCTGTGTCAGCTGTGGGGGAAGAAGGTACGCCTGGGTATATTGGGCCCAGGTTGATTCTATTTGGTGGCGCTACGGCCCTGGAAGAGAATTCTGCTGCTTCTGGGACTCCATCGTCGGCCGAAAGTGCTGGCATCAGTAAGTTATTTTTATTTTCAATTTCATTTTGATTTGATGATGTTAATGTAAGAAACCCTTAAAAAAATTATTGTGGTAAATGCATAGAAATTTGCTATAACCTACAGGTGTCCATATCTGTATTGAGAACATTAAGCAAATTTACGTTAGTATTCTTTAAACCCAACAATTATTGATTAAGGCCATCTCCAGCCCTATCTCTACTCTACTCTACACATCTCTATCTCTACTCTAAAGATGAAACAATAATTCAGCTCTAGCACTATCTCTACTTTACCACCAACTCTACTTTATTCACAATATTTAACTATTAATATGTTTATTTATCTAATTTCAATGTATTTTTATCTATCTTACAATTTAATCTACTTGAATTTATTATATTATGTTTAATTTTTATTTTATTTTGTAGAAATTACAATAAAAAACATAAAAGATAGAATATGAGAAAATAATGTAACAAAGAAAAGGAAAAGAAAAAAAAATAACAAAAGAAAGTAAAAAAAACAAAAACAAAAAATCATAAAAATAACAAAAAAATAATAATAATATGTAGCGCATCTACAGTGCAACTCTAGATGTAGAGTATCATTGTAGCTTTTCTCTACTCTAGCGTTGAAAGTAGAGATGAATTGAAGTTGAAATTCATTTTCAAAGTGGAGATTTTCTGTACTCTAACGATGCACTGGAGATGTCTAAGCAGTTCATATTTGGCGAGAAGCCCTAATTTAATGCAAGGGTAACTTACTTCCAGTTGCTGTCCCTATTTATTGAATTGACAAGAAAACAACTACTGTAAAGGGATAAAGAGGTGGCACTGCAA
This sequence comes from Hibiscus syriacus, assembly GCF_006381635.1. Taxonomy (NCBI): domain Eukaryota; kingdom Viridiplantae; phylum Streptophyta; class Magnoliopsida; order Malvales; family Malvaceae; genus Hibiscus; species Hibiscus syriacus. Next base: position 4,295,873 of record NW_024061783.1, read on the forward strand.
GTAGAAGGCTGGTTTTGGGGTTTAGGGTATGTAGCTTGGAATCGTGGAGGTGGCATATGAACCTTAGATTCTCTGGGTTTTGTACAATTCAAAATGCATATGATTTTTTTCCGTAAGGAATGCTAGAAGACTAGAAGTGAATATATTCCCTTGCTTCTTGAATTTTGTATGAAATTGAGTTTTATATTTATTATGGTGCTATGGTACATGAATTCAATTTTTGTATGCTCCCCCACCCTCCTTTTTCCTGCCATGCCAGCTCCCAAGACCCTTTAAAGATGTTTTCTGGTCCTAATTTGGACTCTGATATTTCTTAGATATCTTACCTTATTTCTAAGTTAAAAACTAGCAACATGGTTGATTCAGCTTACAGTTTTAAATATCCTTGTTTTGCTTCCAATTGCAAATAATATCAGCTTTATTCAAAAAACAATATGCCTATATCTTCCTGCTGTTATAATTTTTGTTCCTATTTTTTTCTTTTGAAATATTCATGCTGCTTCTATTTATAATTCATGCTCCTATTACTAAGTAAACGTAATTCTTTCTTTTCAAATAATCATGATCTAGTGCATCCACCTAGGGTTATCGGAGTTCAACACATAGACTTCATTTTCTATTTTTAGAATGTATAAAAATCGCTGATGTTTCGATATGTTTTCAAGTAACAATGACTGATTAGGACCTTTGTTTGACTTGATACGAATTCTGGTTCCCTTGCAAATCTGTTTGTAGCATATGGCATATCAAGGATAGTTGTTGTTGCCCCTTTGCCTCTCTTAACAAATAATTCTTAAGAATTTTTCTCTTTTGTGTTGGATAACAGTCATGCTCTAAACTTCTTTTTGTTTGAATTAAATTTCAGGACTAGCAGGTGCCACTGCTGATGTGCATTGTTATGATGTGTTAACTAATAAATGATCTAGGTAAGCCTAGGACTGAGGGTTCATTGCTGCCATTTTGCGCTCCTGATATCTACTTGACTCATTATGTAATTAATCTCACAGGATCACGCCCTTTGGAGAGCCACCTACGCCAAGGGCAGCCCATGTCGCAACTGCTGTGGGAACCATGATCGTTATTCAGGTTAGAGCACTGTAATTAATCATAATTTTATCTTTTTCTCTGTTTACAATTGTTATTAAATAGTGGAGTTTCTTCCCTCTACACTTAGTAATTCCTCACAGAAGCTTTTATTTTGATTTAGGGTGGAATTGGTCCGGCTGGTTTGTCCGCTGAGGATCTTCACGTTCTTGACTTCACACAGCAGCGACCACGGTGGCATAGGTTTGGCCTTGAAGGATGCTTGTTAGACCTTATTTATACTGTTAAAGCTGGTTACTTATGACTTGTGTACTTCAGGGTCGTTGTTCAAGGCCCTGGACCAGGGCCTCGTTATGGACATGTGATGGCTTTGGTGGGGCAAAGGTATCTCATGGCTATTGGTGGAAATGATGGTAAGTAGTTTGTTATTCTGTTTTTCTTGCGTGCATTTTCTTAAAATTATCATGGAAGTTTCTTTTTGTTTTTATTTTAGATTTTCAAATGGATTTTTTTGAACAATGTGCATCATTAGGAAAACGACCTTTGGCTGATGTATGGGCCCTAGATACTGCTGCCAAGCCTTACGAATGGCGTAAATTTGAACCTGAAGGGGAAGGTCCACCTCCATGCATGTAATCTCTCTCTCTCTCTCTCTCTCACACACACATATGCAAACACAAAACTGACGTGGTAGTGTGCCAAAACAACCTTAGATTTTTTGGTCTGTTCTATTTTTATAATTTTGGGTCTCTTAGAAGCAGTATGCAATACATGAAACAAAGTGATACCATGTTTATTGCTAGGTGATTGCAGACTAATTCCTTGTTGACAATTTCTGTTTAAATTGGTATGCGACTGCAAGTGCTCGATCGGATGGTCTCCGGCTCCTCTGTGGAGGGAGGGATGCTAACAGTGTGGTAAGTTGAGAAGTCTGCACTGCGTGGTGTCTAGATTTAAATGTATAACCTAATATATATGATTCTCTAAACACTACGGCATAAGATTACATAATCTTTGGACTGCCATTTATTATTGCTATGGGGCAGATTTCCTTGTTCATTTCGGGTAAAGTTTCTATACATCTTTGCAAATGCTCTCACTAATTTTAAATATATATTTTGTGTAGATAGGGAGAAATATATTCTAATGAATTCTGATTTCGGAATAATTTGAAAATAATAGCAACGTAGACATTTTAAAGATTGATATGAGATGCTTGTAAATGGTGTCATCATTGTCTTTTTTGTACCATTAGATTTTCTCAACCTGTTCGCTCTTCATGTTTTCTTTTTTCTCAGCCATTGGCAAGTGCATACGGACTTGCTAAACACAGGGATGGTCGATGGGAATGTGCAATTGCTCCAGGTGTCTCACCATCACCAAGATATCAACATGCTGCTGTGAGTTTTTCTTTTGTTCCTTGTGCTCATTTTTCAATAATTAGTTCAACCCATTTCTTCAAGTTAGATGTATTACGTATACATGCTATGTTTATAGGTCTTTGTCAATGCCAGGCTCCATGTTTCTGGTGGGGCACTTGGCGGTGGACGCATGGTTGAAGACTCTTCAAGTGTTGCAGGTGCTTGGTCGTTTTTTCCGTTTTTTGACTTCTTTATTACATGATGTAATATGCTGGTGGCTTTTACTGGTAAACACCAAATATTAGTTTGTAAAATCTTAAGGTTTAAACTATATCGCTCAGACTCTTCTGTTTTTATTGAAGTAGTCATGTTTGAAACTCCTATATGGCATATGGATATGGGGATATGACCTCCAAATACTTGGAAAAACATAGAAACATCTAACCATACCCATGTTGGATGCATACCCATATTTGACACTTGCACCCAAGTCCAAATAACATAGGGTTTAAAAGTAGTTTTTTGGGGTCAAATCTGTTATGAACTTCCCCAAATGCTGGTTGCTCTTTCTTCTAGTATAAAAAGATGAAAGGTAGTACATAAAGTAGGGAACAACCATCGTAGCACTCAAAGCTCTCCCGTGTCCACCCTCTCTGATCTCAGTTTTCTTCAATTGTGTACCTGGAGTTTTCCTGCTGTTCCTTTAGTTCTGTCTCTATCTTCCACTTTCTGTGAGAACTGAGAAGTTGCATGAGTTCATTAACATTTTTCATATTATGACTAACAAACCAAAATTATAATTGCTGTTTGATATCTAAATAATCTTTTATCTGAAAGTTGCAAGATTTATTTTTTGCTTGAAGGCTTTATTATCTGAAATCAGGCACTATAAATTTCTGGGAGTTTGTTAAATTTATAGCAAAAAGCAGGCATGCTTAATGTTTTTAGTTTGTTGTATCATAGGAATATGGTAACTGATATGATATTGATATTACATGTTATCAAAGAATTTTTTGTTAAATTGCTGTTTTAGTATTCGACAAATACGAAGGGTTTTTTTTTAATGAGACCTCCAACTATTATAAAAAAGATGTTATCAAAGAAGCGCTATTTTTATAAATCTACTAGTTTCTAACTTATTCCCATTTCTGATAGTGTTGGATACTGCTGCGGGAGTGTGGTGTGATACAAAATCTGTTGTTACTAGTCCAAGGACAGGCAGGTACAGTGCAGATGCTGCTGGTGGAGATGCCTCAGTTGAGTTGACAAGGCTTTGCAGGCATGCTGCTACAGCTGTTGGTGACTTAATATTTATATATGGTGGTTTACGTGGTGGTAAGATAGCCTTTTGTTCTAGAACATGTATTCAAAATCTTGTTCTAGTCTCGGCATGGAGTTGTCAGATAAAAATTAGATTTATATGATATTATATATTGTATACGTATTTGAAATTGTAGTCTTGACGAGGCCTTTCTTCTAACCCACTTTGTGAGATTGAATTCTGGATGTCTGAAATTGTTGAAGAATGATTTTTTTTTTTGGTTCTTTGTGCATTGTCCCAACTTGAAATGCATTCTTCTCTTTTCAGATATATAACATTAAGTTGTAAGAGAGGCTACAAAAGTTTTAAATTTCACTCCATCTTATGTGTTGGAAATTAGAGAAGTTTGTTTCTTTAAAATGTTTGTTTTCGTGAAAACTGAGTTCTTTCCACATATCATGGAGTTTGAGCTGCAGCTATGTATTGGTGCTTAGTGCTTTTATTCGTAAGAGAATCTGTATTTGGTAATTCTAGTAGTGCAGTAATATGTGTTATTTATGCTGTAGGGGTGTTGCTTGATGACTTGCTTGTTGCTGAAGACATGGCTGCTGCCGAGACAACAACAGCAGCTTCACATGCTGCAGCTGCTGCTTCTGATGTGCATGCAGGGCAGTTACCTGGAAGATATGGATCTGGTGGTGAAAGAGAAAAGCAAACAATGCCTGAAGCAGCTCCTGATGGAGCAGTTGTGCTGGGAACTCCAGTTGCTCCCCCTGTAAATGGGGATATGTATACTGACATAAGTACTAAGAATGCCGCGCATCAAGGATCCAGGTAAGATAGAACTGTAATTGTATTTATTTATTGGTTATCAAATGCTTAAGCCTCCTCAACTAATCCAAGGAGCTGCTACAATGTGGTTTATCTTGTAGAAGAATGAGCAAAGGCGTTGAGTATTTGGTTGAGGCTGCAGCTGCTGAAGCTGAGGCTATTAGTGCCACACTGGCTGCTGCCAAGGCACGACAAGTTAATGGAGAAGCTGAACTTCCCTATAGGGATCGAGGGGCAGATGCTATATCTAGTGGAAAACAGATGTCTACCTTGATTAAAATGCCTTATTCTGCTGGGTCAAATGATGTTGCTCCAGCTGGAGTTCGGCTTCACCATAGAGCTGTCAGTATCAGATAGTTTGAATGACATGATACTGTTTTTAAGTCAATATTTGATATTGTTTGTTATCTATGTCTTTGTTACTAATGTTTCCTTTATTCGATAGGTTGTTGCAGCTGCAGAGACTGGTGGAGCTTTAGGTGGGATGGTCAGACAGCTTTCTATTGATCAATTTGAAAACGAGGGCAGGCGGGTTGGCTATGGTACTCCTGAGAGTGCAACTGCAGCAAGGACACTATTAGATAGGCAGATGTCGATCAACAGTGTCCCAAAAAAGGTACTAATATCCTTTTTTGTGTGTCATAAAGCAAGACCTGTGTGTTTAGAGGTAATTGCTGATGTGTCTACAAATAAAAAAAGAAGAGTTGAATAGCAGTAGCAGGATCTTTCAATTTGAAAGGTTTACTTTATAGTTTAAGATATTGTTGTAGCATTTACTTCATTGCCATGAGATTAATTTTAGTTTATCTGTGCTAAGATGAATCTTTTCTTTTTATGACACTTGATAAATTTAGGAGAGTAATATATTTTTGAACTCTCAATAGAAGGTGATAGAGTTCTACCTTATTCTATCCTTTTGGGTTCACATTTAATACCCTCATATGTATATATGCTCTTTATTGTTCGTTAGGTTATTATTTCCCTTGATATGTGTTGATTTACAGAAGGATCGATACAATCAAAGCAGTGAAAGAAATCTCATTGGCATCTTTCTCTGCTTAAATTCTGATATAGAAGGAAAGGGAAAGAAAAAGCTTGTTTTCCTAGTGATTATTTGTCGGCTAGATTTCATTACCATGCCTTTAATGCATTATAAAATCTTATCTTTGTTTTGCAATCCTCATGAATGCATGCCAGTATTAAAAACTAGATTATCAATTTTATATAGCGGCTTGGAGAGAATTCCTCTGTGAGATTTCTCTTGTCCGATTTGAGAAAATCCATTTTTTCTTGAATATGCCAGTTTAATAATGTGACTGATAATTCTTATACATTGAAACCTCAGTTTTGTTTCAGTTGATTATGAGATACTGTTGAATGATAGTTCTGATAGGATTTTATTAGAAGTATTCAATTAGTCTTGCATCTGTATTCCTGTTTTATCTGTCAAAATGCTTCCTTGCTAAATATAATGAAGAGTCTATGTCATTTTGTCCAGGTCATAGCACATCTTTTGAAGCCTCGTGGTTGGAAACCTCCAGTTCGTCGACAGTTTTTCTTAGATTGCAATGAAATGGCAGATCTCTGTGAGAGTGCTGAAAGAATATTTGCTGATGAACCAACTGTTTTACAGCTGAAAGCTCCTATTAAGATTTTTGGTGATCTACATGGACAATTTGGGGACCTTATGCGCCTTTTTGATGAATATGGTGCACCTTCAACAGCTGGAGACATTGCGTAAGTCTGGTTAAATTCCTGTTTCCTGAAGGCTCTTTACTGGAAATGTTTAAAATTTAAATTAACTAGGCTTTCAACTGACCTTTTTTAATATCTATTAACTACTGTTGTCTCTCTCTCACGTGTAACCTCCATGTGCTGTATTGCATCTCATTTTTAATCTTGACATTTATTTACTCGATATTGGTTTGGTTTAAATTACTATCAGATATATCGATTATCTCTTCTTAGGAGATTATGTGGACCGGGGTCAACACAGCTTGGAGACCATTACTCTTCTGCTTGCATTGAAAGTAAATTTGGAAATTTCATGCTTTGATCATCTTCTCATGATCACTTTTACATCCTGTTGAAGTTTGTGATGAGCCTAGATTTTCATGTAATTATGTTATGTTTCAGGTTGAGTATCCCCATAATGTCCATTAATTCGGGGGAATCATGAAGCTGCAGATATTAATGCACATTTTGGTTTCCGGATCGAGTGGATTGAGCGCATGGTATTGTTTCACATTGTGTTTGAAAGATGTTAGTCATGTTTTTTATAGTGTTTCTGTCACAATTCTGATGGCTTGCCACAGGGTGAGAGAGATGGAATATGGGCATGGCATCGCATAAACCGTTTATTCAATTGGCTTCCTCTGGCAGCTCTAATTGAAAAAAAAAATCATTTGTATGCATGGTGGCATTGGTCGGTCTATAAATCATGTGGAACAGATTGAGAATCTACAGCGTCCAATTACAATGGAAGCAGGCTCGATTGTTCTTATGGATTTATTATGGTCAGAGCATGTTACTATTTTGTTTAAGTCCTCAAATATAATATTTATTGCTTTAATTTACTGATTTATTTTACTGGCTTTATATTCTAGGTCTGATCCAACGGAAAATGATAGTGTGGAAGGGTTGCGGCCAAACGCCAGAGGTCCAGGGTTGGTTACTTTTGGGGTGAGTGTGCTACTTTAGAACCTTTTTTTCTTAAAACTACAACATTTTAAGTTCTTTCTAGCTGTGCATTTTTCATTGGTTTCAACATTTGTGGAGGTACTTGCTTGGCAATTTGCTTGCATATTGTGGTACCTGGTTGATCTCCATATTGCTCCCATGAACCTGCTTCGCTTTCAATTTTCATCTCTCACTTTCTCACACGCATACACTCGGGAACAAACTGCTTCAAGGGGATGGCGCTCTCTTTAAGATACCCTTGAAAGTCGAAAGTTTTTTACTTAAAATATTGTTTATATTGCTTGTGTTCCCTTTCCCTCTTGTGCAAGTCATTCCTGAGCGAAACTGTATTTTCTTATTACTTCAATGATGATTTTGCGTTTTATGCTTATATAAATGGTTCTTGCAGCCTGACCGTGTTATGGAATTCTGCAATAACAATGATCTTCAGTTAATTGTTCGTGCTCATGAGTGTGTTATGGATGGCTTTGAACGTTTTGCTCAGGGACATTTAATCACTCTTTTCTCGGCAACCAACTACTCTGGCGTGTCCCTGATCCTTGCTTTAGTATACATGCAATTTGTCAGGTTCGGACTATTTAGCCTTTAAGTTTTGTTTCATGCTTGAATTTTCAGGCACTGCAAATAATGCTGGCGCAATCTTAGTTTTGGGTAGAGATCTAGTGGTAGTCCCGAAACTTATTCATCCTTTACCCCCAGCAATGTCATCGCCAGAAGCATCACTGGAACGTCATCCAGAAGATACATGGATGCAGGTGCCTCCACTTTCTCCTTGTCATTTCTGTATCCTTTTACTTACTACGTGCATAGCTTCTTATACTGTTGCTTATTTCTTTTAACCCATGGGATCAGGAGTTGAATGCTAACAGACCTCCGACACCTACTAGAGGTCGTCCTCCAGAGGAAAACGGTCGAGGTTCTCTCGCTTGGATATAATACATCCTTCCAATTGTTTCTAAATACTCATGCTAACACATGATTATTCTGCTGTTCTGTATAAGAGCAAGATGCCAAATACAAGCATTTCCAAACTTGTAATATCTCCCGTAACGAAGTTTGAAGGCTTTGACTTTGGTTTTTCGCCGGTTTTCAGCACACGGTAGGCCTTGAGAGTATGAAAATGCAAAGTTCCGTTCTTGATAGTATGATAGATACAAGATAGAGAATGTGGGCGGCAGCGTAGGTTTCGTTTTTGGTAGTGTTGAACGTGCAAAATTCAGGTGTAAATTGAGGCACAGCCAAGTATCAGTTGGGTGGTTTCTTCAAATGGGTAGAGTATTTTTCACATTTAGTTTTTTCTTTAATATTATATTTTATATCCCTTTTTTAAGGGCTGATATATTTTTGCGCCGCGCCCTTTGATGTTGGTTATATGTGATGATGAGAGATAATATTAAAAAAGAGAGTATGCTGGCGTTGGTTGTATCAAGAGGTGTTGATTGGTGTGAAATTCTTTTTATGCTTTGTACAATAATGTAATGTTTGTGGGAAGACGACCAACTGTTGCTCAACTATGGAAGTTTGCAGATGATTTTGTTGGGCCAACCATGACTCATGCTCGAGAGATGAAAACAGTCCACCAATTCCTTAATTATATTAGCCACAAATAGGCAAGAGAATCATACAAAATCTCTACTATATATATCTCTCCTCGGGTATTTTTTTTTCTTGGGATTTTAACTACTACACAATCACCCTCCTCAGAGTGGATGTGGAAAAAACTAGTTAGGAGAGAACAAAAATAATAATAAAAGTAATATTATAGGGATGGATTTTGATCATCAGGAAGTCGCAATGCAATGTGGTGGCCAGAAGAGAAGTGACCTCCTATGTTCCTTGTACCGTTTCAACAATGGAACAAACTCATCACCTTTTATCTTCCCTTTCATTGCTTGTGACTGTTGATCAAGTGCCGCTGCCGCTTGTCCCTTTGACATGCCCTGATTCGGCCTCCTCCTGTAGCACTCATAAGCATTCAATGATACAACTGTGCCTGCTCCTGCCACCGCCGAAATTGGCCTGGACACCGGAGGATGTGGTGGCAATGACTGTGGTGGGGCTGTTGGCTTTACTTTTCCCTCCTTTTCGTCTCCGAATTTGACTATTCCATTGATATCTTTAGGCCATGTTGGGTTCCTATTTGCTGACCACATCGGCTTGTTCATCATTACGGCTAACCTGTGCACATTGATTGCTTCACTAGACAGTTTAGGAGCCTCCTTAATTTCAGAAAACCTATCTTGGCTTTCCTCCCCTTCTTCATCGATGTCTATTTCACTTTCTTTTACTCCAAAGCTTTCAAACTCTTCTTCCAACTCTTCCACTTCCATTACTTCTTTTTCAGCACTATTGGTATTGGCAAAAGTGAGGACAAGGCGACCGTCTTGGCGTTGAGCAAGAAAGTTGTTCAAACAAGGCGTTGAAACAGCTTCAATGACCAATCTTCCATTATCACGACGAGTCTTCAACCGCCTCGATGCTCCGTCTTTGGCCGGAAGGGATGAGATTGGCGGAGGAAATGACGGGTTTGACGTTTTCTTGCCAACATCGTAGTTATGTTTCGCAATTATTGCTTCCTTTTCCCCATGGAAACAAGGCATAACCATCGGTGCCACCGGTTCTTGTTTTTGGTACAATAGTTGTTGATCCTCTCGTTTATCTTCCTCCATATCATCGGTTTCCGAAGAAAACCCATCGAAGCCGGTCTCGGAACCAAGGCTCTCGGTGCAAATTTCAAGGCTCTTCTTGCTTAAACAGCTACCTGATCGCTTCACGAGAGGGTGAATATAAGGCGGGGAAGAGTTCGAAGCCTCTTCCACGGCCTTTTGTGACACGATCGAGCTCCATACATCCAACTGGCCTTGATTTTCAACTTCCTCCTTCTTCTTTCGTTGAATTGAAGCCCAGACATCGGGTTGACTCGGCGCTTCATTATCGTCTTCCCCTTCTTCAAACGATGAAGAAACAGGGAATTCGTGGGATGAAGGACTCTTTTTCAGGGGAGACAACATGAACCCTAGTTGTGTCAACGACATATCGGTCGACAAAGTTCTTCTAAGCGAAGTAGCTTTGGCAGCCTGTGTGTCGGAATCCGATACGAGAATGGAGACTATGCCTTGCTTCTTGGTATCCATGGCGTCTTCAGGTGTTGCAAAGTAATTACACAAATTTATCTGTCAAAAGTTGAAAGAAACAAAACAAAAGAGCTTAGGAAATAGGTATAGCTAAACAACAAATAACAAGTTACAAAGAAACATGCATGCATGCATGTTGCTTATAAGGTACATGTCGATAATCATAGTAATAAGAAGAAGAGAAAAATAGATTAGAAATGAATTTACCTTATTGTTAATAACAGAAAATATGTAGTAGCAGCAATAGCATCCAGCAGAGGTTAGACCTCTGCGGGAATGCTTTTGCTTGATTTTTTTTATGTAAATCAGAAAATGCTTGATTTTTTTTTATGTAAATCAGAAAATGGAAATGGGTTTCATTGATGATGGAGCAATGCAGTTGGGGGGTATTTGTAAGGAGGCTTTGGAATCATGTCCATTGGTCCCCATCCTCCACTGCTTTCCCCGTTTTTTCACTTACATAAAAGTTGGTGATTTAAAAATTAAAAAACAAAGAGAGTAAGAATATAGTGTTAAAAGTGGTGTTACCAGGGAGGGTGGGACAGAATCATAATATTAACTCTCGAGACCTAAAGTATAATTTATGGGTAAACTACATGTTTAATATTTAAACTATTAACTATCATCAAGCTCAATTGGTATTAAACTTGGGGTCGTGGGATCGAGTCCCACGGAGGGCATTTCATAATTCGGAGGTCTCATACGGAAGTTGCTAAGCCTACTATCATACCTCCCCCTTATCCCATTACATATGGGAATAAGGGTCAGCTAATTTTTTTTTAATTTCGGTTCGTTTTAGCATCTAAACTTTTAAAATTTTAAAACTTAATGTTGAGTTTTTAATGAGGTATTAAACTGAAACAATAATTAAATTTTAATTATGATTTAAAAAAATTAAAAGTGTAAATATTAAAACATACCAAAACTAATAATTGAGGTACTAAACATGTAATGTACCCAAAATTCATTTAATCTTAGACCGATATGAGTTTTTTCTTCTTCTTTTGAATAGTATAAAAGTGATTATGAGATGATATTTATTCATATTTTAATTTATTATTATATACATATTATATGTATACACAATTGCAACTTAAAATTTAAAATATTTATTTTTTTAACATTTAAACAACTCAACTCAACGAATTAGGATTTAATTTTTTTTGAACAATAGTACTTAAAAGTGATGTTTGAGATTGAGTGTTTAGACAGCTAAGAGTAAGTTAAGAATGATTAAACATTATAAGGAATAGGAGTCTGAACATGCTTGGCCCGACAGCTTTTGTTAAACCGAATTATCAAACCGAACCGGATTATGGAAGCGACCCGAGTCTAATCAACACAAGAGACAACCTTCCTTCCTCTCCCTCTTTTTGGGTAAATCACGCCTTAATATTTAAACTATTAGTTTTTGTGCATTTTAGTATATGCTTTAGTATTTGAACTATTAGTTTTTATCCATTTTAGTATATAAACTTTCAATTTTTCAAAATCATATTTAATGTTTAGTTTTTGTTTCATTTTAGTACCCCAGTCGTTAAAAGCTTAACGGACAGGTTAACTAGGCATAGCTTTGATGGACGGCCAATCGATCTGAATGGTAGACCAAAAGAGAATGAAGAATCGACCAACATAGTATAGTTTCAGGCCCATCAGTCGGTTTACGACAGAGATTGGAGAATGAAGAAGTCGAAGAGTTTATCGTTGATTTGAGGAGATTGAGGCATTTTCTGGTGAAACAAAGGCCGAAATCACGTTCATGGAGTTGAAAAGGTGTGTGTTGAAAAGTTTAGGCTTCACTGACCGACATATGCGATGGTCGGCGAGTTCTTCCGTTAAGTTTTTAAAGGTGGGGTGTTAAAATTAAGCAAAAATTAAACGTTAGGTATGATTTTAAAAAATTTAAAAATTTAAATACTAAAATAGACTAAACTGATAGTTTATGTACTAAATATGTAATTTACCCTTTTTTAATAAAAAAATTAAATCCATGTGATTTTAAAAAAATCAACTCAAATCAATCTCATATGTAATTTTTTTATTAATATATGATAAGTACAAGACAATACTTGTTAAAAATAACTCTCAACTTTTTTATATTAAATACTCATACCTTTGACATTTGTGGTACTCGACACGAATCCTCAAGAATAACAATAATTTCTTTAAACAGATAAAAATAATTTTATAATTATTAATTATTTAAAAGGTTCTATTTTTTTCTTAATTAAATTATTACTCCATTGCCTTATTATATCAAATTTAATAGTAGGCAGATGAAAATATATCGGAGTCGAGTCAGAATGGAATCCAGAATGATCGTGCAATCATCAGGTTGGTCATCAAATTTTGCAATGAAGTCTACTGACGTGGACTAATTACTAGTTAGTTTCGTCTTTATTTAATTAATACATAATTATCGGGGTTAATTATTGTTAGACCTTTAACAAATAGCTAACATGACACGATAAATTTATAAAATTAAAAAAGTAAATTACAGAGATAGTCACTAATGTTTGAATAATTATCATTTTACCCATTGAATATTAAAAAATAATAAATTAGTCACTAAAACATCAAATAGGTTTTTGAATAATGATTTTATATCTAATTTATTTTAAAAACTTTATAATTTTTTGTTTATCATTCAAAATATTCGATTGCTTCATATCCAATGCTACACATGATAACTCATGCATAAAGCTATGACATAAGAAGCTAGGTCATATAAGTGAGATCGATTGCAAGTTCTAGCTTAAAAAGAGCTTCTTATGAATGCTTCAAATTTGATAAAAAAAAATTGGTGCATCTATCTTGGCATACCTCAAGACAAGTCTTGTTTATCGATTATGAGAATGGGGATAGAATTTTAATTCCTAATCTTAAATTTTAAATAAGATATATGATAATATTTATGCTCTGTTGTGAAATTAATTTTATCATTATATGAGTAATAATTCAGATTAAATTAATCTTTTTAAAAATAATCCGCATAGAATTTAAAATGGATTAGTTTATCCTAAAAATGGATTAGTACCTAAACTATCAGTTTGGTCTGTTTTAGTACTTAGACTTTTATTTTTTTTTTTGAAACTTAACTTTAAGTTTTTAATGAGTACTAAAATGAAATAAAAACTAAACCTATATATGATTTAAAAAAAATGAAAGTTTAAATACTAAATGCGTAGTTTATCCTAATTTCTAACCATTTTGTGTGGGTGTCAAAAAATTGAAATGAAAAAGAGAAGGGACTCTAGCAAGAGGTTTCAATGTCATAGCTAAGCCTTTGAAAGCTCAAACTTCCCTAAGAGCCAATCTAACGCTTATGATATTAGAAAATTTCAATAATTCTATTCAATTATATGTACGAGATGTTAACGAATTTTAAGGTTTATGGCTACAAAGCTTCACACGAATTTTAAGGTTTTATATTAGTAAAATTTACGTTCTACGAGTACCTTTGAACATCATTAACGAAAAATATTGTTATGCATTATTAATTTAATTTAAAAAAATTCTAAAGGACTCCAATATAATTATAAATTAATAAAAAATATAAAGATAAACTATTTAAACGAGGAAAAAATTAGGATTTTTTAATTTAAGGGTTGGTCTTTGATCCGATTGTTGTTAAAAATATTATGAAAAATAATGTAATTAATTTTATATTAAATAATTTATCTTTAAATTTTTAACTAATTTATAATTATACGTTGAATCCTTTAGAATTTTAAAATTTTATAAATTAAATTAATGATGCTCAACAATGATCATCATTAGTGGTGCTCAACGATACTCGTCAAACATGACAGACTCATCTTTTATATTATTATAATCTTAGTATATGTTATATATTTATAGGATCCTTACTTGAATGTAAATAAATATAATATGCAAGAAATATTATTTAATATGAATTCTTAATTTTTTTTGGATATGTAAAATTGTATTCATCTAAAAGAAAGCAACAAAGCTCCTACAAGAAACATTACAACCAGCTAGATTAGCCCCCAATCTATGCACAATGTCTATTTACACCATCCATCTTATTCATGCGACATCTATACAACTTAATCCTAACAACTCCTTTATAACATTTACAATTGTATCAGCCGAACGAATCAATCCTCTAAAAAGCCTATGATTACGTTCTTCCCATATGAAGTAAACAAAACCAGTCCAAGCTAATTTAAGAACATGAACTAAGAGAGACTTACCCTTCAAAATCAATATCATCCAACGAAGAGTGTCATCCCAACAATTTTGCTACTGCTATTGCAGCCCACAATAGTGCATAACAGCACCCCATACCTCCCTCGAACAGGAGAATTCCAAGAAGATATGGCTTCGAGATTCCATCCCAGCACCACATAAACCATAAACATTGTCAGTCACCTTACCAAACCGAGCAAGTCTATCTTTTGTAGGCAATCTGTCAAGTATTGCCATCCAAGAAACTAAAGAAAATTTTGGGACATGAGCTGGAAACCATATAAGTCGATGCCAACTAACCTTATCCCTCCTTACCCCAATATTATCCCAAATCCAGCCACCTTTAATTTGTAACTAATTAGCATAAGTACTGAACAATCTCCTAGCCTCCACACGCAACTTAATCAATTTACTAAGGATCCAGTTGAAATGAGGCTTACATTCAACACTCCAATGATCCAAAAATTTAAAACAATAGTCCTTAATCCATGCAATCCACAATGACCCTTCACCAGCTAAAATATTTTTAACAAGCATAAGGCAACAAGCTTTACTCCAATCAGCCAGATTCCTTAATCCCATACCACCCTCAAATTTTAAGGAACATACCTGATTCCAGCTCACCCTAGCTCTTTTAGTCGAGCTACGTTGCCCTTAAAAAAACGCATGCAAAGTCTTTCAATGTCTCTAATAACACCCTTAGACAGGATAAGTTGCCTACTCTAATAATTAAAGATGCTAAAATGAAAAGTCTTCACAAGTTGCAACCTCCCACCAAAACTCAGTTTCCTACCGGACTACTGTCTAAGTTTGTCTTTAATCCTCACCAGCAGAGCTGAGCAATCCTTCCCCGTAAGCTTTCGGGTCACCAAGGGCACCCCAAGGTACCTGACAGGAAGTTATCCAACTCTAAACCCAATAGCTCTTTGAATCTGATCCAGTTCACCCTCATACAATCCACAAGCAAAGAGTTCAGTCTTTAAAGCATTCAATCTAAGTCCAGAGAGTTCATAGAATTTGTCTAAGGTACTTACAACTCCCAACACAAAATCCAGAGATCCATGGCAAAACATAAGCAAGTTATCAGCAAAATCAAATATGAATTCTTAATTATTAAAAATTAAAAAAATATTTTTTGTACGAGTTGAATGTTGGACATGAGAGTTTCTAAATCCATCACAAATATCTTTTTTTTTCCTTCAATTTATTTTTTACACCAAATGAATCACACCATAAACTTTTGAGACTGGATTAAAATAAAATTTGAGTTCAAAACTCTAACTATAATATGAAACTAGAATATTATTTTTATTAATATATATTTAACTGTTAAGATTTTTTATATCAAATAAATAATTATATTTTCATTTTACTCAATACTATATATATAATCTAAAAAGAAAAAATATGACCAGACAAATTGTTAAAATATTATTTATAAAAGAAATTCAGTATTGTGCAAAAGGATTTTTAATTTTACACTTATATAAATGAATTGATATGATATCTCTATAAAGTCAATAGAAAATATTAATTACATAAATGTTGATTTATTTTTGGACAAAGTACACAAATGATCCCCAACTATAGTATAATGTTTATTAGGTCTCTTGACTATTAAAAGTTATAAAATGGTCCTAATCATAGTATAATGCTTTATTGAATCTCTTGACTATTAAACGTTACAAAATGGTCCCCCGATCATAGGAAGTTGTTTTGTTGAGTCTTTCGACTATTAAAAGTTATAAAATGGCCACTCAACTATTCATTATTTTCCAAATCTGACACCAGTCTGAGCTATATGTTAACCTGCTGACTGAGATATGAAAATCTTATCTCATAATCTCATACGACTATCATATTTCAATCAACATGTTTAAGTCCAACTCAGACGAGCTTTATTTTTTTAACGAAAAATGACAAGTTTGGAACATAATGAATAATCGAGTGACCATTTTGGACTTTTAATAGTGAGAGACTCAATAAAGTAACTACATATAGTTGGGGGACCATTTTGTAACTTTACTAGTCAAGGGACTCGATCAAGCAATATCCTATAGTCGAAGGATCATTTGTATATTTTACCTTTTATTTTTACATTCAAATAACTTTTCAAAAACATTAAATGAAATTGAATTTAGAACCTTAAATAACTCTGTAATCATTAGATGTGCGACGCGTATCAATATGAATTAATCATGATGAAGTCTTGAAATTAGGAGGACAAAAAAATTTCTACAACCTCTGTGGTGTCGATAGCATTACTTTTTTGAGATTCAAAATTGTTTATTTTTCAAATAAAATAGAATTAATAAAACGAAAACTAAGTAAAAAACGATTTTTAATGGAAAATTGTTTTTTTTTTTCGTTTGGAATCTTGAAAATTAGTAGGAAACTTTCGTATACGAGAACATGGCACTAGCCATTAGCAATACTTTTGTTAATAAAAAATGCTGTTGAAAGGGAGACCATGCATTATGGAAAGGTGAGCATGAGGTTCTGTCCACCCAATAGCAGTATACGTTTATCTTGAAATTTGAAATTGTTTAGATAATAGTTTAATATAATAATTATGTTCATCAAAAATTTTTATTTAAATTTACCTCGTATAAAAGTTTATATTTCAATCCTTCACTGTCACCCAACATAAGCTTTAACAAGTTTTTACAATTTAGTTTAATTATTAGTTTGTTTCTTTTGGTCCCTTTCACATTTAATCTTTGATCAATATTTAAATAGTTTAATATAACACTCGTCTTGGGAGGGCATGAATCTCTTGAGAACACAGTATAAAATCCAGCTCATATTATTCCTGGTGATTATAGGATGATGTGTTTACAAGGCGGTTTGGTGCAAAGCAATGGAGCATGGATTGAAATCTTTGGTTCCAAAAGCTTATTCAGATTTGGTCCTAAAGTGAAGGGTGAGAAGGGGACAAAAGAAAAGAGAACCCTTTAATGCAAAGGCTAGATTTCCGATCACAACTTAATTAAAAAGTGTTTGGTCAAAGGGAAAAAAAGGGTAAGAGCCTTACTCCATTAAGGAGGAGACCTACCCTACCCTACCCCAAATGAATGCTCCTAATCATTTTTGGGAGTTTGAGTTATATATAGGAAATGTGATTGTAAATTCTACATTTCCTGTCTTAATTTGTTTAAAATAATTTAGTTATATCAGTGGTGTAAATGACTTTAACCAATTTGATTGGAAGAACTTTATCTACCTTAATAGTTACTTTTTTTATTAGTTGGAGTAAATATAATGTAGTTTTTGTTTGAAAGACTCTCAATCATTTGACAATGAACGCTCATGTATATCTGCAAATATCGTACTTAAACCCGAGATTTCAAAGAATGACAACAATCCTTTAACTACCGAGCTCACTTAGTTCATGCTAATAAAGGCAAACTACACTCAAGGTCACTAGACAATTAGTAACATTATTGTCGTCACGTTTTCGCCTGGGACATTGAAAAATAG
The DNA here is from genome assembly GCF_006381635.1 of Hibiscus syriacus. Taxonomy (NCBI): domain Eukaryota; kingdom Viridiplantae; phylum Streptophyta; class Magnoliopsida; order Malvales; family Malvaceae; genus Hibiscus; species Hibiscus syriacus. The sequence continues at coordinate 4,313,896 of NW_024061783.1, forward strand.
AGTTACGACAAGGAATGTCAATTTTTAAAATTGAACTAAGTCATAAAAAATTAGAGTCATCATCGACCTTTTGGTTAGGTATGCCGAATACCTAGAAAACGTCTTAAAAATGAATTTTAGAAAAAATCATTTAAATACAAAAATTGGTCTGTGTTTAACCAGAGATTCATTTTTAAGGATTCGGGAGTCGATTACGCGTGAGGAAGGGTAAGCACCCCCACAGCACCCAAGATTGTACCCCTCTATTATACGTTGTCAAAAATGATGAAATTTTACAAATTTGAACTCTAAATTTAAATTATGATCCTTATCATTTCTATGATTATTTAGACTGAGTGAATTCATTTTTAAAATGTTTGATTCAATGAAAGATTTAATTCACTCGTTTTTATTGAAAAACGATGTCATATTACTACGTGAATTAACTAAAATTGAAATCCAGTCATTTTGGACTTAATTTTGTTAACCCACGATGCGAGATAACATTGTCTTAATCGTTTAGAAAATAAGAAATCGAATACATGGCCCATGGATACATTAGTAGATGGCATATACAAGGTGGATGAAATAAAGCATTAACAAAATAAAATAATAAAACTAAACAAGGATGAACAAATGATTAAACAATAACAAATAAATAGAAACCTAAAATAAGTGAAAAGGAAACATTTATACTTGATAAGGTAATTATGTAAAAATAACACATATAATATATCTATCAGTTATTAAAAAAATTAAAATGAATGGAAATATATAAATAATAACATTAAAAACATTTTATTCGAATAGCCATCAGAAGGGCACCTCAGATATTTGGGGATCTTCCATATATTAGTTGAATAATAACAAACTTTAAAGATATTAAAGCATTAAACAAACATTTATATTTAAAAATACATAAATAATAAAATAAATGTTATCTTTAATAATAATAATATACACATATGACAATTATCATAAAAAGCAAATTTGGTGATATACAAGTGCATGTGTCGATAAAAAGGCATCATTAAAAAAATATAATTTTATATAATATTATATATTATATATTTACATAGAGATATGAGATAATAATAATAATAATAATAATAATAGTAATAATAATAATAATATAAAAAATGAACAAATAACAAATACAATGGCCAACTAGGTGATTATACATTTTAGTTTAGGGCTAATTTGAAACAAATTAAAGTTATAATGTCTAAACATGAAAATAGTCGATAAAATTATAAAAGGGGACTAAAATGTGACACACGTAAAACTTAGAGGCTAGGAACATAAATAACCCATAGTAAACTATATTAATTAGAGCAGTGACAAAAATGAAAGCATGGCAACATCAAAGGACTAAAAAATATAATTAATCCATATGTTTCATGACCAAAATAATAAATTACAAACGAAAAAGGATTGAAAGAGTAGTTACTCCAAAAACCCAAAACGCGTGGTTCCTAGATGGTAAAACGACGTCGTTTTAAATCGAGTATAAATACCCCTTTTAGCCCTTCTTTTTCATTCTTTTCTCATTCTTTTTTTAGAGATAGAAGATCTCTCTTCTCTCTAAATTGTGGCCGCATTTTTAGGATTTTTGGAAGCTCGATTTGACAACCGGAACGATTTGCAAAGAGGGGTCAGAACGGTTTTTGAGTTTAGGGAGTAAGGAGATTGAAAGATAGAAAATTGCACAGCGATTTAGAGTGGTTCGACTTTCTAAACCAAAGTCTACGTCCACTACCTTAGCTCCTCACCAAGGATTTTCAACAAGTTCACTAATTTGTTCTTTCTTTTGAGGACAAAGAGATAACCTTACAACTCCCTAGTTTTTCCGGGCTAAACTAGAACATTTCCCTAGCTTTTACACGGGATAAGCTAGAACCTTTCCCTTTACAAAAGGATAAAATAAGTAAACAATAAAACCTCTCTAAGGTAGGTGTTTACAAGATTGAGCTCACAAGAACAAAATATTTACAAGAGAAAGATGAAATAAGAATGAAAAACTCTTCTCTTGTGTTTGATTGCTTGGATAGTTGTTCTCTTTTCTTCTTCAAGTGTCCTTAGCTTGTATTTATAGCTTGGAATGTGTTTGATGTTGTATATAGCCGTTGGGGATGTTTTGGAGCCATTTGGAGATGATTTTTCTACTAAAAAATGCTGCCCATAACATGATGCATCGGTGCACTATCAAGTTGCATCGATACCCCTCATTAAATTCAAATAAACTAGTTGTTACTAGCCATTGCAGCCTTGATGCATGGATGCATGGCAGGATGCATCGATGCACTAAGTGCATTCGATGTTTGAGTGCATGGATGCATGCATGATGCATCGATGCATTAGTGCAGGTGCATGGATGCACTGCAGGGATGCATGGATTCACTGCAGGGGTGCATGAATGCACTTTGACACCCTTTAGCATTTTGGCTCAAATCCGAATTTAATGGACTTTGAATTATTTTTGAAACCTTTTAAAACTTTGAATAAATTCAATTAAGTCCAAAAACATTTTGTAAATTCAATTCAAGTCCAAAAACCATTTTGCCTTAAATTGTTATATCAAAACATAGTTCAACAATCTCCCCCTTTTGATAAAACAAAACATTTGAAAAATTGTTTTTGGCAAAACTCCCCTTAATAAATTGTTTAATGAAAAAGATACTAATTGTTGGAAAATATATGAAAATGTTAAGCTCCCCCTTTTCATTAAGAAATTGATTTTTTCAAACCAAACTTCTCCCCTTTTTTGTTATATAAAAAATAATTCGATCTTTGAAGTTCAAAATAACTTTGGAAAGTAAGTGGTAAAATTGACATTTAAAAAGCATTTGAAAAATCAAAGCTCCCCTCAATAAATGCATTCCAATCAAAATTTAGCTTTAAGAACTTGACACTTAAAAAGAAATTGAATTTCTACAAAGAATAACAAATGTGTTAGTAGCACATGAAATTCAATATATCCAAGACTAAAATATTTTATGCAATATCAATTGTTGAAATTTGATATCAATATCATTTGTTAAAATTAAGTGCATATGCATAAAGTTTTCCAAAAATGTTATGCATTTTGAAAATTTTGATATCAATTGTTAGAGAGATATCATTTTCATTTAAACCACATGCATAAACATTCAAATTTAGGTCAAAAATTTAAAATTTGTAAAATCAAAGTATTTGAAAATTTGATATCAATTGTTAGAGAGATATCATTTGCATTAAAACCAATTTTGACCAAAATTTTATTATGATGAACTAAAAATTCTTAAAAATTAATATAACTTTAAAATGTTCATCATAATCATCTTTTCAACATACATGAGATTAAAACGATGATGCATAATCATTAAAACCAAAACTCATGCATGCTTAAAATCAAATGAGCAACCAAATAACCAAAATTAAAAAATATTAAGCTTAGAGGTTACCCATTCCTTTTTCATGTGTGTCTAGAGCATCTTGAATATCATCACTTTCATCACCATTGCTCCCACACACCTACAAGAGACATTCATTTCGATTTTGGTATCCAAATTACTTTGGATCCTTGGACGTTAGTTTCAATGCCCCTTGTTTCCTTAGGAACCCATACTTGTCTAATTTTAAAATGTTTTTCTTTCTTTAAAGGACAAGTATGTTCCAAATGACCATGAAAATGAAATGTGAGCATTTGCCATTTTTAAACATAATAGGTTATTTTTAGAAATTAATTCTTTTTCTTTTGTTAAGCCTTCAAGCTTAACTCCTAACTCAAAATTTTCTTTTTCTAAATCATTTATTTTGATTTTTGAAAGCTCTATATTATTTTCAAAATTTCATTTTAATTTTCAAAATCAACTTTTGCTTTCAAAATCAAATTATCTTTAATTTTGAGTTTTGAAATTAATTCGTATATTTGGAATTCATGGTCTCAAATCCCAAATACAACCTATTATAAGCATCTTGTAACTCATCAAAAGTAAATGAATTAAATTCATTTGAGTTAGAAGATACCTCGAGTTCTTCTTGAGTGGTCATGAGGCATAGGTTGACTACTTCATGTTCATCATTGGAATCATCTTCATCACTCCATGATGCAACAAATGCCTTCTTCCCCTTTTCTTTAGAAGAGGACATTCATACTTGACATACCCCTTCCTTTGACAATTGAAACATATCGGGGGACTCTTCTTCTTGGTTGATTCATGTTTCACTTCTTTAGAAATCATGAATCTCTTGAGTTCCTTCAAGAGCTTGACCATTTCTTCTTCTTGTTCATCATCATCTTCATCCACCTCATCACTTGAATCTTGATAGCTTTCATTGGTGGATTTGAAGGCAATGCCTACCTCCTTCTTCTTCTTGTTTTTCTTCTCTTCCCTTTCTTCATATTCCTTCACCATCATCTCATGAGTGAGAAGGGAACCAATTAGCTCATCGAGAGTGAGAGACTTTAAGTTTCTTGCTTCGATAATGGTCGTCTTCTTCGATTGCCACTCCTTTGGAAGAGAGTAGATCATCTTCCTCACAAGCTTCTCATTAGGGATTACTTCTCCATATCCCTTGAGACCGTTGACAATCACAGAAAAATCTATCCGTCATAGCTTTGATGTCTTCATCGGGTTTCATCTTAAAGTTCTCATAGCTATGGTTGAGAAGACTTTTCTTTGATTCCCTCACTTCGTCGGTTCCTTCATGAGTGACTTGGAGCTTATCCCAAATCTCTTTTGGCACTGGAACAAGATGAGATTCTTTCATATTCATTTGGGCCTAAAGCACATAATAGAATATGTATAGCCTTAGAGTTAAGCTGGAAATTTTTCTGCTCTTCTCTACTCCAATCGTTGTACTTGCCAGGTGGAGAAGAGTAACGTCCATGATTGAGTTCCAAGCTCCTAGATTGTAGGATTGAATAAAGTACATCATCTTATTCTTCCAATGTGCATATTTGCTCCATTGAAGAAGGGTGTCTTGTTGACCGGTTGTGAATCCATAATAGGATTCTTCAAGATAATAAGCACCGGATGAAAAAGTCATTTCTTTGTCGGTTGCGTCGGAAATTGGTAGCTTCTTCGAGGATCGTCTCAAGGTGGCTAAACCTTCTTAATGAGTTAGGCTCTGATGCCAATTGTTAGGATTTTCGGAAGCTCGATTTGACAACCGGAACGGTTTGCAAAGAGGGGTCAGAATGGTTTTTGAGTATAGGGAGTAAGGAGATTGAAAGATAGAAAATTGCACAGCGTTTAGAGTGGTTCGACTCTAAACCAAAGTCTACGTCCACTAACTTAGCTCGTTACCAATGATTTTCCAAAAAATTCACTAATTTGTTCTTTCTTTTGAGGACAAAGAGATAACCTTACAATCCCAAGTTTTTCCGGGCTAAACTAGAACATTTCCCCTTTACAAAAGGATAAAATAAGTAAACAAGAAAACTTCTCTAAGGTAGGGTTTACAAGATTGAGCTCACAAGAACAAAATATTTACAAGAGAAAGATGAAATAAGAATGAAAAAAACTCTCTTGTGTTGATTGCTTGGATAGTTGTTCTCTTTCTTCTTCAAGTGTCCTTAGCTTGTATTTATAGCTTGGAATGTGTTGATGTTGTATATAGCCGTTGGGGATGTTTTGGAGCCGTTTGGGGATGATTTTTCTACTAAAAAAGACTACCCATAACATGATGCATCGGTGCACTATCAAGTTGCATCGGTGCACTATCAAGTTGCATCGATACCCCTTCATTAAATTCAAATAAACTAGTTGTTACTAGCTGTTGCAGCCTTGATGCATGGATTCATGGCACGATGCATGGCAGAATGCATCGATGCATGGCAGGATGCATCGATGCACTAAGTGCATTCGATGTTTGAGTGCATGGATGCATTTCATGATGCATCGATGCATTAGTGCAGGTGCATGGATGCACTGCAGGGATGCATGGATGCACTACAGGGGTGCATGGATGCACTTTGACACCCTTTAGCATTTTGGCTCAAATCCGAATTTAATGGACTTTGAATTATTTTTGAAACCTTTTAAAACTTTGAATAAATTCAATTAAGTCCAAAAACATTTTGTAAATTCAATTCAAGTCCAAAAACCATTTTGCCTTAAATTGTTATATCAAAACATAGTTCAACAATCTCCCCCTTTATGATATAACAAAACATTTGAAAAATGTTTGGCAAAACTCCCCCTTAATAAATTTTTAATGAAAAAGATACTAATTGTTGGAAAATATATTAAAATGTTAAGCTCTCCCTTTTTCATTAAGAAAATAAATTTTTCAAACCAAACTTCTCCCCCTTTTTCATTAAGAAATTGAATTTTTCAAACCAAACTTCTCCCCCTTTTTGTTATATAAAAAATAATTCAATATTTGAAGTTCAAAATAACTTTAGAGAGCAAGTGGTAAATTTGACATTTAAAAATCATTTGAAAAATCAAATCTCCCCCTCAATAAATGCATTCCAATCAAAATTTAGCTTTAAGAACTTGACACTTAAAAAGAAATTGAATTTCTACAAAGAATAACAAATGTGTTAGTAGCACATGAAATTCAATATATCCAAGACTAAAATATTTTATGCAATACCAAATTTTGAAATTTGATATCAATACCATTTGTTAAAATTAAGTGCATATGCATAAAGTTTTCCAAAAAATGTTATGCATTTTGAAAATTTTGATATCAATTGTTAAAGAGATATCATTTTCATTTAAACCACATGCATAAACATTCAAATTTAGGTCAAAATTTTAAAATTTGTAAAATCAAAGTATTTGAAAATTGATATCAATTGTTAGAGAGATATCATTTGCATTAAAACCAATTTTGACCAAATTTTATTATGATGAACTAAAAATTCTTAAAAATTAATATAACTTTAAAATGTTCATCATAATCCTCTTTTCAACATACATGAGATTAAAACGATGATGCATAATCATTTTAAACCAAAACTCATGCATGCTTAAAATCAAATGAGCTACCAAATAACCAAAATTAAAAATATTAAGCTTAGAGGTTACCCATTCCTTTTCATGTGTGTCTAGAGCATCTTGAATATCATCACTTTCATCAATTGCTCCCACACACCTACAAGAGACATTCATTTCGATTTTGGTATCCAAATTGCTTTGGATCCTTGGACGTTAGTTTCAATGCCCCTTGTTTCCTTAGGAACTCATACTTGTCTAATTTTAAAATGTTTTCCTTTTTTTTAAAGGACAAGTATGTTCCAAATGACCATGAAATGACAATGTGAGCATTTTGCCATTTTTAAACATAATAGGTTATTTTTGAAATTAATTCTTTCTTTTGTTAAGCCTTCAAGCTTAACCTAACTCAAAATTTTCTTTTTCTAAATCATTTATTTGATTTTGAAAGCTCTAAATTATTTTTCAAAATTCATTTTAATTTTCAAAATCAACTTTGCTTTCAAAATCAAATTATCTTTAATTTGAGTTTTTAAATTAATTTCGTATATTTGGAATTCATGGTCTCAAATCCCAAATACAACCTATTATAAGCATTGTAACTCATCAAAAGTAAATGAATTAAATTCATTGAGTTAGAAGATACCTCGAATTCTTCTTGAGTGGTCATGAGGCATAGGTTGACTACTTCATCTTCATCATTGGAATCATCTTCATCACTCCAAGATGTAACAAATGTCTTCTTCCCTTTTTCTTTAGAAGAGGATTCATACTTGACATGCCTCTTCTTTGACAATTGAAACATATCGGGGGACTCTTCTTCTTGGTTGATTCATGTTTTACTTCCTTAGAAATCATGAACCTCTTCCTTCAAGAGCTTGAACATTTCTTCTTCTTGTTCATCATCGTCTTCATCCACCTCATCACTTGAATCTTGATAGCTTTCATTGTGGATTTGAAGGGAATGCCTACCTCCTTCTTCTTCTTGTTTTTTCTCTTCCCTTTTCATCTTCCTTCATCATCATCTCATGAGTGAGAAGGAACCAATTAGCTCATCGAGAGTGAGAGACTTTAAGTTTCTTGCTTCGATAATGGCGTCTTCTTCGATTGCCACTCCTTTGGAAGAGAGTAGATCATCTTCCTCACAAACTTCTCATTAGGGATTACTTCTCCATATCCCTTGAGACCGTTGAAAATTACAGAAAATCTATCCATCATAGCTTTGATGTCTTCATCGGGTTTCATCTTAAAGTTCTCGTAGATATGGTTGAGAAGACTTTTCTTTGATTCCCTCACTTCGTCGATTCCTTCATGAGTGACTTGGAGCTTATCACAAATCTCTTTGGCACTGGAACAAGATGAGATTCTTCATATCCATTTGGGCCTAAAGCACATAATAGAATATGTATAGCCTTAGAGTTAAGGTGGAAATTTTTCTGCTCTTCTCTACTCCAATCGTTGTACTTGCCGGGTGGAGAAGAGTAACTGTCCATGATTGAGTTCCAAGCTCCTAGATTGTAGGATTGAATAAAGTACATCATCTTATTCTTCCAATGTGCATAATTTGCTCCATTGAAGAAGGGTGGCTTGTTGACCGGTTGTGAATCCATAATAGGATATTCTTCAAGATAATAAGCACCGGAGGAAAAAGTCATTCTTTGTCGGTTGCGTCAGAAATTGGTAGAGCTTCTTCGCGGATCGTCTCAAGGTGGTTAAACCTTCTTAATGAGTTAGGCTCTGATGTCAATTGTTAGGATTTTCGGAAGCTCAATTTGACAACCGGAATGGTTTGCAAAAAGGGGTCAGAACGGTTTTTGAGTTTAGGGAGTAAGGAGATTGAAAGATAGAAAATTGCACAACAATTTAGAGTTGTTCGACTTTCTAAACCAAAGTCTACGTCCACTACCTTAGCTTCTCACCAAGGATTTTCTAACAAATTCACTAATTTGTTCTTTCTTTTGAGGACAAAGAGATAACCTTACAACTCCCTAGTTTTTCCGGGCTAAACTAGAACCTTTCACTAGCTTTTACACGGGATAAGCTAAAACCTTTCCCCTTTACAAAAGGATAAAATAAGTAAACAAGAAAACCTCTCTAAGGTAGGTGTTTACAAGATTGAGCTCACAAAAACAAAATATTTACAAGAGAAAGATGAAATAAGAATGAAAAACTCTTCTCTTGTGTTTGATTGCTTGGATAGTTGTTCTCTTTTCTTCTTCAAGTGTCCTTAGCTTGTATTTATAGCTTGGAATGTGTTTGATGTTGTATATAGCCATTGGGGATGTTTTGGAGCCGTTTGGGGATGATTTTTCTACTCAAAAAGGCTGTCATAACATGATGCATCGGTGCACTATCAAGTTGCATCGATACCCCTTCATCAAATTCAAATAAACTAGCCGTTACAGCCTTGATGCATGGATGCATGGCAGGATTCATTGATTCATGGCAGGATGCATCGATGCACTAAGTGCATTCGATGTTTGAGTGCATGGATGCATTGCATGATGCATCGATGCATTAGTGCAGGTGCATGGATGCACTGCAGGGATGCATGGATGCACTACAGGGGTGCATGGATGCACTTTGACACCCTTTAGCATTTTGGCTTAAATCCGAATTTAATGGACTTTGAATTATTTTTGAAACCTTTTAAAACATTGAATAAATTCAATTAAGTCCAAAAACATTTTGTAAATTCAATTCAAGTCCAAAAATCATTTTGCCTTAAATTGTTATATCAAAACATAGTTCAACACGCATGTCGGCTGTATTGGCCACCGTTGGTTACCTCGCCGTCGCCGTCTCTGGTGGCCGTTTGGGCCCAAAAATTTTGGGTTGGCTCTCCTCGACGTCATGGTCACGAATCTGGGCTCTATTTCGCATGAAACGACCTACAACACCGTGAAATAAGCCGTTAATTTTCATCTTCAACCTCGTCGATCTGTCTTCTCCACCGTTGGATCGAGTAGAGGTTGGAGTATGTCACTTCTCGGGGCACGATGTACCTCTCACCGTTCCGATTAGCCAATGGAGTTCATTAACGCTGGTGGAAGGTTCGGTCGAATGGTAACTTCCTCTCCTCTTTTTTATGTTTTTTTTATTACCCTCTTTTTTTCAAATGCTCCCCTTGTTATATAAAATGATGACTTGGTCTGATGGGTTTGATAGGGCTGTTGACAGAGTGGGTGAAGTTGGTGTTTTGGTGGGTAGGTTGGATTTGTTATATTTGATTTTGATTTGATTTTTTTAATTTTTATGTTTTGATTTGATTTTATGGTTGGTTTCTTGGAACAGGGGCGGTTTTGTTACGGTGACCGAAGACAGTAACGACGGTGGCGGCAGAGGAGAGGCGGTGCTGGCAGCTGGGGTAGCTAGGGTTTTTAGGTTTGGGCCGATTTGTTTTGGGTTCGTATTGGGCATGGGATATTTGGGCCCATTTTGGTTTTGGGTTTGGGCCTATTGGTTTTGTTTGTAATAATAATAATAATAATAATAATAATAATAATAATAATAATAATAATAATAATAATAATAATAATAATAATAATAGTAATGATAATAATAATTATTATAATAATAATAAATATATATAGCACAAAAAATTATGATTACAATTATGTTTTAGTATATGTATAGATAACTTCTAAAAGGAATGATGACCTGATAATTAAATAATTAGTATACTAATATATTTTCTAATAGAACATATGATACCTTGGTAAAAAATCCCTTCGTATGATAATATATTTATTTTTAATATTTATATTTTATCAATTCGATTAGAAATTATAAAAATTATCTTTAATATTTTAATATTTATTTTAATCTGATCCCGATTATAATTAAAAATATCCTTTAATACTCTCTCTCTCTTCTCATTATCACATATAATTATGAATTTATGATTGTAAAAAACTAACATTTACCCAAAGTAGAGAATTTATGAGATTTTCTGTATTATTATTATTGGAATGAAATGAGCCTTTCGTTTCTGATAAAGCTTTGATGAACAGAATATATAATATGATTTGATGAAAATATCAAAGGAAAAGACAATGAGAAAAGAAAAGGAAGATATTCGTCCCCAACAAACATGTTTGTGATTGCTTTTGAAATGTTTTTAGGACAAGAAATGAAATGCCGGAGTCATCATAACATCTTTTTCCTATTATTACATTGACTGGATCATGATGCCTCCATCTGTTCACAATCAGCTGTTGGGAGTTGGACTAATTTACTTTTTATAAATTTTGTCATTTATTTAATAATTGGAAAATATGAGCTTACACCTTCTATTTGAATCTATGCCTTTCCACTATTGGGAATGTCAAACCCTTCCGATTAGAAGCGGCCATGTGTCATAATATTAACGGTAAATATGGGTTTTGCGTTTGCCTCGGTTCAAGGGACGTTCATTTAGGTCGTGGTTGATTTCCTTCAATGAGCAATGGACTTTTTTTTTATTTGGGACGATTAAATAATAGTATTTTGTTTATCTTAGTTATCGATAATACGCACATTAATAAAATTAGTAGAGCGTAAGACTCTTAATCTTGTGGTCGTGGGATCGAATCACACGGTGGATAATTCATAATTCTGACTGCCGGAGGTCTTTTACAGAAGCTGCTCTCAACCTGACGTTGGGGGCAGCCTACTACCTTACCTCCCTCATCCCATTACATATGTGAATAGGGTCAGCTAATTTTTATTTATGTTTAGGAGAATGATAGGTCCATCTAGATTCTTTTTAATTAAGATTTAATATTAAGAGAGACGGACTTATAATTTTAGGGGACAAAAACATTATTAATAGAACATACTAAAAAATTAAAAATATATAATAATTTAAATTTTTTAAGAGGATGATAGGTCAATCTAGATTCTTTGTAAATAAAATCACTCATTGAATTCTAGTTAAAGGATGTTTGATTATTATTATTATTATTATTAGGTTAATATTTTTCTCAAAACAGGGACGAGCATGTGATTTTATATTATGAGATGAATTTCTAAAATTTTAAGAAGTGACGAACTTATAAAATTTTACGGGGACGAAATCAAATTTTCAATAGAAAAATATATAAAATATATTATCACTGTGTTAGGTTAAAAACCTTACTTTTCATGTTTAATTTTGAGGGACTGTGTTAGGGTAAAAAGATCACAAACAGTAGTGATATTTTTTTTGTCAAAACAATATGAATCATATTTTCATTATTTTTTTAAGTATTTGTCAATTTTGATTAAATTGAATAATATTCTCAATGTAATAATATATTTGTTATTGATATATTTGTGGCATACTGTTTAATTAGATTTGCTAAATGTTTAGGGTGCAAAATTTACTGAATATTTTTATTTCATATTAATTTAATATTTAAATGATTTTATACAAATTTAAATAATACTTTAATATTTTATTAATATTGTATTTGTGATGTATATGATATTATTTTTCTAATCATAATATCTAAATATTTAGCTCATAATATAAATTTAATTAAAATAATATTTTATTTTTTATACGAGAGTTTGACTTATAAACTTATGATAATAAGTTACTTCAATTTGGTTCAATAGTAAACGTGATAAGATTTGAAATTTCGTGATTATCTTTCTCTAGGGGCTGGAAAAAATAACATTATTATTTATATTTGATGGAAAACTTTATCATCATATAAGGGTGGATTTCTTATTCTAAAATATTTTTTATTAATAAAATATTCTTTTTGAATAACTTAAATATTTTTTATTAATCTAGGTAAGTACAAAACAATATCTGTTTAAAGATAATTTTCTACCTTTCGACATTGAACGCCCATACCCATAATATTTATGGTGCTTGAACACGAGTCCTAAAAAATAACAATAATTTTTTTACCACGAAATGTCAATTGGTAAATATATTTTTAATAAATGAAAAATCAAAAATTCTATTGTATATTACCATGAAAGTAAATACAAGATATTTATTTATATAATTTTTTAAAATATTATTTAATCTATTAATAATGTATTAGATATAAAAATTTTGTGAAATTTAGACAGTGTGATGAAAATAAATTTTCATACAAATATTTTAAATTTCATTTTATTAACAGATAGTAGGCTAGCAGATTTGGCATCAGCAGGATCAATTGTTCTTTATTTTGTACCTACTGGATATTTCTATATTCATTTTCTGTTAATTTCTTGATGACACAAGTTTTATTGTCTTTATATATCTATATTACCAATATTTTGTTCTGAACATGTTTTACATGTACTTTTGATGTTGGTATCTATATATATTTACTGTATGAAACTTTCTTGGATATTTTCCATACTTTTTATTATTATACGTATTTTATTTACTGAATTGGATTTCAACCCCGTTTTGAATATGGAGAGGATTTATGTATACGACATGTGCCTACGTAGATTTGGTCGTAACGTTCAGGTTGGATCTAGAGGGTTACAAATAGTTTTTTTCACGTCGCTGCACTCTGATTTGTGATTTATTGGTGGTCTTTCAATAGTTTGATCTCCTTTTGTGGTTTGTTTGCCGATGTAGTCAAATATGTTCGTATCTATCTTTTGTTTGAGTTTTTTTGTTAGGTTTTTAACAATTTTCCTTCTATGATCCTTGTGTGATCTAAATGGTTAATTTTTGTGTTAATAGTTATATGAAAATATCTCAGTTATGTGTTTAGTTTACGTTTATGGTTGTAAACATTAATTGTAATTATGAATATTTTCTCTTTTTAATAAAACTAATTTTTTCTATTAAAAATAATTAAATATAATTTAAAATTAAATGAATTAATGAGAGATATCAAGAAAAGAAATGAAAAATCAATAATTTTAAGGAATTTAAAAAATATAGTGTCCATTAATTATAAAGATAGAAAGTGAGGTCTTGAACAATAGCTAAGGGCAGTGACGATCCAAAAATTTAAGAATGAGTGTCCAAAATTTTAATTTCCTTTCTTTAAAAATAAAGGACATGCAAAAAAAGTTTTCTTAACACATTAAGTTAAATTTAACCAATTTTCCAAAATAATGGGGATGCGCATCTGCCCCTGGCTATGGGTACTCCCCTAATAGCGGGCTCTATATCCATTTATTATATTTTGTTCATTAATATTATCAATTATTACATTACATAATTACACTATATTGTTTAAATCTGTATACGAGCATGAACTAAGCGACCTCAATTTTTGAGGGACTTGTTATTCTATGTAGAGGTCTCAAATTCGAGAACCGGTAGGGGTATGAACATTTGTTGTCAATTGGTTAAGAGTCTTTAAATATATATTATCTTATATTCACTCCGAATTTATTTTAAAAAAAGTCCGTATATGTAAACAAAATTGAAAGTCATGGACATGCATGGTAGGTTTTTATTCCTCTGATTTTGCATGTCCTTGAAGTTAAAAAGAAAACGAATCCAAACCGATTGTTTGAGACCACTGAATGACCAACTTTATGCCAACAATGTTGCTTCCATATGAAACTTGTATAACAAGTTGCAGTTCGTAACATGCACGAGACAGGGAAAGCCTTTAATGGGATTCTTATGTACTTCATTGGATTATTCATTCAACTTGCCACATTAACCTATGTTTACATGAGTTTAAAACAAGAATGTTAGAACTAGAAAGGGGAATGTCTGATTATTTTAGCATATAATAATCTATTTATACACTGATTTTGGCTTTTGCCTTAAAAAAGTTGCGAATACACGTTTATGGTTAAAATTGCAACTTGAAAGGAATAGTATTAATATCTACTCATTAAGTAACAAATAAAGCAATAAACGTGTTATATATATATATATATATATGATCAAATATTAAGTAACAAAAACTAAGGGTTGGTTTGGTTTTAGAAAATATAGGATATTTTCATTTTCATTTTCTTAAAAAATGAAAAACGTTTCAAAAAACATGTTTGATTGTAAAATTAGAAAATGATTTCTGGAAAATGAAAACAAAAATAAGTGACAACATAGAAAACATGTTTTTAGTAGTTTTATTAAAGTTATTTTGAAAATTTGAAAAATATGGAAGCATAAGATCTAAATTTTTAACTTAACTTGCACTGATTTAAATCATTTTAACAATAATTTTTTGACTTTATGGTATCTAAAACCCTCAAACTCTTGAAAAAATAATATAGTCCCTAAACTTTTTTTACACTCAATTTGGTCCTTAAACTAATATTTTTAATGATTTATTTTTTAGTATTTTATATTTAAATTATTAAATATCTTAATAATTGTTTATATTTATATTTTAAGTTTAAATATATTTTTTTCTTTTTTCAAAAAAAATAATTAAGTATTTAAACTTTATAAAAGAATAAATTAGGTCCTCGAACTTAGCCAAAAAGATCGATTAGCCAAAACGTTTGAGGGCCTTAAATACCACTAAACATTTTTTTTTATTTTAACAACACTTTTATGTGCTATTGTTTGCAAAAATATCTTTTTTTATATACATTTTTAATTTAATTGATGTCCAATATGCATTAACATTATACTCTTATTATAAACTAAAATAATTTGTATTATAAAATTTCTTATCAACTTTATTGTTTTATATTTGCATAACTCACATATTAAATTTATGTAAAAAGTATATTTTAATATAATTATTTGATAACTATTTGTTCTTCTATATTTTAAAAAATAGATATCAAATATATTTTTATTATTTTTAATTTTGAAGTCAAGTTTTTATTTATATTAACCAAACATTTTTTTCTTATTTTCAAAAGCTGAAAAATGAAAACTACTTTCTAAAAACAAAAACAAAAAGCATAAACATAAACATAAACATAAACATAAATTTTTTTCTTGAACCAAACGGACCTAAAAATATAATAATCTTTTCAAATAAGTAGTTGTTACGCCTACTCATAACATTAGTCCAATCATATATTTAATTTAATATATATGTAACTGAATCTAAAATACATCGAGTGATTTTCATGGTAAAAGAAAATATCATTTTCTTTTAAAGATTCGAGTTTTAACAGTTGCGTAAGGGGTATATGCGTTATCAATAGACTAAAAAAATTCTGAACAAATATTATCTTATAATAATCTCTTGATATTCAAAGAAAATAAATATATATATATATATAGAAGCACAAGATGTGGCAAGAAAATTGGGATAGGATCGAAGGTGGTGGCAAGCAGCAGAACATGGAGGCGATGTTGTTGGATCTTGTCCACTCTCAGACCTAGGATTCCTTATAAGACACCACTAGGGCTGTTATTTGTGTTGGCCTTGTTGCTTGCATTTTAAAGTTTGCTTTCCTAGAATTTAGGCCCTCATAATCTCTTGAAAGATTCTCTTATTATAATTTGATTTTAGAAAATTTAAGTTTAAATAAGTATATATTATTAATGATTAAGATAAATTTTAAACCGATATTATCTTATAATTATTTTAACTATTTAAAAATTATTTTATTATTTTATTTTTACAAAAATAAGTGGTAGCTTGAACATACAAGAATAGGGATGGACATGAGATCCGAACCCAACGGGTTTCGATCCAAACCGATCAGGTCAGATTTTCTTATAAAAAATTTGGATTCATGTTTAGGGTGAAAGAGATTGGACCCAGCAAAAAAATTATAATTTTACATTATATATTGAGAGATAATTGCAATAATACCTATCTATATATTATTTTCTTTCAACTAAATCTCTATTTTTATTGAATAAAAATAATATTGTTTAAGAAATATATTATTTCGGGTCGAATCGGGTTAGGTTCGGATTTTACCCCCAAAAAAGGGGTTAGGTTCAGATTTTATCCCAAAAAATTGGGTCGGTTTGGATCAGGTGGAAGGTGTACATTTTTTGGGTTAGATTCAAATCAAATGGAAGATTTATAATTTTCGGGTCAAGTCATATAAATTGAAAATCCAACCCGACCCAATCCATGTCCTTCCCTATACAAGAAGGGGTTACAGTTATTATGAGACGAGCTCATACTTATTGGATATCATCCAAGTAGCCAATTAGATAGCATATTATATGGACCAAAGTCAGCAGAGTTCTGGCGCTCATAGTGGCCCAACCCAAATTGGGAGCCTGAGGGTCAACTTTCATTGACTTGTTCCAATAGTTAAAAGACTTTAATAAGGGATGATTAGATATTACAAGAACACGTTGATTTATGTTTAAATGCTTTTTGAACAAATATTTTTATATATACACTTATCTTTAAAAAGGTTTAAAATATTACAAATAACTAATAAAAAATAAATAGAGATAGGACGACCGGTATGAGATTAACAATGATTGATCGATGGGTGATCGTTCTAAAAAAAATTTATTTCTCATAAATTTTAAATATTTTCTCTATATTTTCAATTGATAATATTTTTTTATCTTTAAAATTTTATAAGTTCACCTCTAACATAAAAATAGAACATCTATAAAAATATATCTAACATCTATAAAAATAATAGTGATTTTCAAAATTACACATTTATAATGAAGTTAGATGAAGAAGAAATAGAATAGAACATGCGAACATTGGAACGATGATGGATTTAATAACATCCGTTCCACACCATAAAAGGAAATTACAATGACTTATATGAAGCACAAGAGGTCATTAATGAAAATCAAAGTCTTAATTTTTTAAATTTCGTTGACACAATATAGTCTCATTATACATGCTCATGGATTTTCGGAGAATTTCGAAGGATGGATTTGAGTTTGGATTTGAACTTTTAATATGTTGTTATTTGTTTAACATTTATCTTGCAAAAAGTTTGCTAAAAAAAAGATAAAAAATTATTAATTTATCTCATTTACATCACTTATATAGTATTTACAACATAGGCAAACTGCCTAACTAATCCTCTAACAATTTCTATCTTCCCTAACTGGTTTCTAACATCCCTAACAACCTTTTATTCTTAACACTCCCCCTCAAGTTGCTCAAGTTGGGAAGTGAAATACATCTTCAACTCCCAACTTGGATAAGAGATACTTATGTTGTGCAACACCAAGAGCCTTTGTCAGAATATCTGCTTATTGCTTTGCAGTTGATACAAATTCTGTTTGAACTAAGCCTTGCTAAATTTTTTCTCTTATGAAATGGCAATCTATCTCGATATGCTTTGTTCTCTCATGAAACACAGGATTTGCTGCAATTTGTAGGGCTGCTTTGCTATCACTGAAGATCTTTGGTGGTTGATATTATTGACACCAAGCTCCTTTAACAAACCTTGCAACCAGATTAGTTCTGAAGTTGTTACTGCCATACTTCTGTACTCAGCTTCTGCTGAAGATCTCGCTATGGTACTTTATTTCTTTGATTTCCATGAAACTAGCGAATCACCTAGCTTTACACAGAAACCTGTCACTGACTTCCTTGTCATTGGACATGTTGCCCAATCCGAATCACAGCTAGCCACCAGCTGACAACTACTTGAAGCTTTCAAGAAAATCCCCAACCCAGGATTATTCTTTATAAACCTTATCACTCTAAGAGCTACCTCCATGTGTTCTTTCTTCGGATGATGCATGAACTGGCTAAGATGTTGAATTGAAAAAGCTATGCCAGGCCTTGAATGTGTCAAATAAAGAAGCCTGCCAATTAACCTTTGAAATTCTCT
This sequence comes from Hibiscus syriacus, assembly GCF_006381635.1. Taxonomy (NCBI): domain Eukaryota; kingdom Viridiplantae; phylum Streptophyta; class Magnoliopsida; order Malvales; family Malvaceae; genus Hibiscus; species Hibiscus syriacus. Next base: position 4,332,435 of record NW_024061783.1, read on the forward strand.
TTGTCAGCTAAACAATCCTTACCTTTGTGTAGAAACTCTATACGCACCCCATAAGTCAACGTGAATTAGTTGAAAAGGGATGGTCGACCTAGAGGTATTTATAGGAAAACACCATTTGAAATGCTTTATCACCAACCACCATCTTTGTCTCATCTTAAAGTCTTTGGTTGTTTATGCTATGCAACTAAGCCGCACTATAGTGATAAATTCTCTTCAAAAGCTATTCCTGCTGTGTTCTTAGGTTACTCTGCTACTCAAAAAGGTTAAATTCTCTTTAATCTTGACTTAAAAACTTTTTTTGTTAACCGAGATGTCATCTTTCATGAAGATGTTTTCCATTTAAATTTGTTTCCTCCAATCAGTCTTTTTTTCCTCCTCATCCTGATATAATTGACTCTGATTTTTTGCAACTCTCATTTCCTTCCTCACTTAACCAAACTCCTTCCTCAGATTCTGTTTTGCCTTCAGCCTCTTCAGAAATCCCCACTAATCATTCTTCAACTAATTCAGAGGATATTTCTAATGCTTCAACAGATGTAGTTCCCATTATTATTCCTCAAGCTTTTGTTCCTAACACTGAGACTACTAGAACATCTTCTAGAATTTCTAAACCCCCATCTTGGTTACACGATTATGTTCATGCCTGCCAATCTACTTCTCCCTCAGGTCAGTATCCCATATCTCACTATATTTCTTATTCTCATTTACCAAAACATACACAATCCTTTGTACTTTCTGTTTCTCATTTCCCTGAACCAAAAACTTTTCAAGAAGCCCAATCTGATCATTGATGGATTAAGGCAATGCAAGAGGAAATTCATGCTCTTAAGTTAAATAAAACTTGGTCTCTTGTTCCCTTACCCCCAGGAAAAGTATGCATTGGATGTAAATGGGTATTTCACGTTAAGTTCAAAGCCTCCGGTGAAGTTGAGAGGTTCAAGGTAAGACTTGTGGCTAAGGGTTATAATTAACGAGAGGGAGTTGATTTTGTGGATACTTTTTCTCTTGTTGCTAAGCTTACCACAGTTCGTTTTGTTCTTGTACTTGCTGCCATTTTTGCTTGGCCTTTGTGGCAAATGGATGTTCACAATGCTTTCTTGCAAGGTGATTTACTTGAGGAAGTTTACATGGAGTTGCCTCAAGGTTTTTGTAGTCAGAGGGAGAATGTTGTGTGTAGACTACAAAAGTCTCTCTATGGCTTAAAGCAAGCCTCGAGACAATAGAATGCCAAGCTCACAAAAGCCCTCATTTCAGCAGGATATAGTCAAAGCAAACATGACTATTCTATGTTTAATAAGAGACAAGGGGATTGTATAGTAGTACTTCTTTTTTATGTTGATGATATGTTAATCACAGGAAATGATGCTAAGATGATTTCAGAGTTGAAAGGGGTGCTGCATAAGAACTTCAAGATGAAAGACTTGGGAGAATTGATGTCTTTTCTGAGCTTGGAAGTTTTGAGAACAAAAGAAGGAATATTATTAAATCAGAGGAAGTATGCCCTTGAGCTTATTCAAGATGCAGGGTTAGGGGGTGTAAAACCTGCTGTAACGCCCTTAGAACATAATACTAAGCTCACTACAGTGGAATATGATTATTCCCTGCAAAAAGAGAACAAAGGTGAGGATTGTTTAGCTGACAAAGCAGAATTTCAAAGGTTAATTGGCAGGCTGCTTTATTTGACATATACAAGGCATGACATAGCTTTTTCAGTTCAACATCTTAGCCAGTTCATGCATCATCCGAAGAAAGAACACATGGAGGCAGCTCTTAGAGTGATAAGGTATATAAAGAATAATCCTGGGTTGGGGATTTTCTTGAAAGCTTCAAGTAGTTGTCAGCTGGTGGCTAGCTGTGATTCGGATTGGGCAACATGTCCAATGACAAGGAAGTCAGTGACAGGTTTCTGTGTAAAGCTAGGTGATTAGCTAGTTTCATGGAAATCAAAGAAACAAAGTACCATAGCGAGATCTTCAGTAGAAGCTGAATACAGAAGTATGGCAGTAACAACTTCAGAACTAATATGGTTGCAAGGTTTGTTAAAGGAGCTTGGTGTCAACAATAATCAACCACCAAAGATCTTCAGTGATAGCAAAGCAGCCCTACAAATTGCAGCAAATCCCGTGTTTCATGAGAGAACAAAGCATATCAAGATAGATTTCTATTTCATAAGAGAAAAAATTCAGCAAGGCTTAGTTCAAACAGAATTTGTACCAACTGCAGAGCAACAAGCAGATATTCTGACAAAGGCTCTTGGTGTTGCACAACATAAGTATCTCTTATCCAAGTTGGGAGTTGAATATGTATTTCACTTCCCAACTTGAGGGGGAGTGTTAAGAATAAAAGGTTGTTAGGAATGTTAGAAATCAGTTAGAGAAGTTAGAAATTGTTAGAGGATTAGTTAGGCAGTTTGCCTCTGTTGTAAATACTATATAAGTGATGTAAATGAGATAAATTAATACATTGAGGCATTTCCAGTAATTCCCTTGTTTTAACATTCAATTATTTTCTCTTTGTTAAATTATAATTAAAAAATCATGACCAACGAATGAGTTGGTTCAAGTGGTAAACAATTTGATATCGTTTAAGTTGGTTTCGAGTTCGAGTCTTTGTATATGTAAAAAAATCCATATTGGTAGACTCACCTACCAAAACTAAGTGTGCAACGTGGATCGATCTGGATTAATCCGGGCGAAGCCTTGAAAACTAGAAAGACAATAAAAAAATAATGACCAGAGCCAATCATAATGATACAAAAAATAGATTGATATTGAAAACATAGAAAACTCTATTTAACATCAACATTATATTGAATGCTTCTCCAAATGAGTTTTTTCAACGAGTTTTTTCAATGCAAAAGTATCATTTTTTTCAACTTCTTGGTTTGAGTCAATAATCACTTTTCGAATGTATATTATTTTTGTTGAAAATGAGTTGTTTGATAATGTTTCTACGTTTCAAATAAGATTTTAGACCAAAAACTCTTTCATAACGACCTTTGTTAACTTATAGTTGAAATATAAGAAATGCTTGTTTTCCCCCCTTTTTTCTCTCTTCGTTTATTTTGTTAATTAGGTTTTTCATTCCTTAGTTTAATATTTGATCATTATAGTTATTCATGGTATCAGAGCTATTTTCTGACTGATATTTGTTATGTTTTTCTTCAATTGAAGGTTCTTTGGTGATTTTGTGCAAGTTCTTATTTTTTTTCGTCTTTACAAAATTGAGATCTTTATTTGGTTGAAGTTTTGATCTTTGGTTCTTTATTGTTTTTAGTGATATTCTTCATCTTCCTTTTTAATCTTTGTTCGATCAAGGTGTAATCTCTGGTTCTCTTCCTCGTTGGTTTTTTTGTTCGTTTTATTTTTTCTTCTTCGTGTTTTGTTAATGGATCTAGCATGTGTCATCTAATTGTTCTTTGTTCTACGTGAAAATTTATTACTTATATTGTGTGTGTCCTTTTATCTGGTTTATCTTCTCTAAGTGTTGTTGTTGATCCTTTTAGTGTTATGGTTCTATGTTGGTGATTAGTTCACCAATATTATTTAAGTGTAATGGGATGAACTTGTTGACCAATGTAATCTTAATAAATATTGTACAAGTAAGGGTAGTGTGGAGTGCACACTTGTTTGAATTTATTCTGATTTGAACTGTTATGTGGTGGTTTTGTAACTGCTAATTTTAGTTTTCGTCAGTTTCAAACATGGGTTATTTATCCAGTTTTTGGTCATTTCGAATCTGGTACAACAAAACGATCATAACTCTCTACATTCTTAGTTCTAAATCATTGAGTTTTATCCGGTTGAATTTTCGATTGTATCATCGAAATATTTCAATCTGAAAGTGTATCACGATTCTCAGTGAATCCAAGCAATAGCAACACCCAAAACTTATAACAAAGATTGAAATATTCTGTGGAAAATGGCGAACAGAGAATCTGTGAAGGATATGACTAGTAAGTTCGACAAATTGGTGAAATTTGAAGGGCAAGATTTTCGTAGATGGCAGAAGAAAATGCATTTCCTTCTTACTACCTTGAAAGTGGCGTACGTTCTGAGTACCCCCATGCCTGAATACACTGAAAATGAATCCCTAGAAGTGGCGAGGAAGAGATTGGAGTGGGAGAACGACGACTACATATGTCGCGGCCACATCTTAAAAGGTATGTCTGACTCTTTATTTGATGGTTACCAATATGTCGAACCTGCAAAGGAACTGTGGGATTCACTGGAATCCAAGTATATGACAAAAGATGCATCCAGTAAAAAGTTTCTGGTCAGTGATTTTATGAATTACAAGATGACTGACACCAGGCCGGTAATGGAACAATATCATGAATTGTTAAGGATTTTAGGACAATTTGTCCAGCATAGTTTGAAGATGGATGAAGCCATCTCGGTTGTTGTTATTATAGACAAATTGCCTCCTTCCTGGAAAGATTTTAAACATACTTTGAAACATAACAAGGAAGAGTTAACTTTGATTCAACTCGGAAGTCACCTTAGGATTGAAGAGTCTTTGAAGACTCAAGAACTTGACAATAATCCTAAAGGTAAGAATCAAATTGGATCTTCTTCTGTGAATATGGTGGAAGTTGATGGATCAAATAATTCCAACAAGTCTAAAAACAAAAGGAAGTACATAGGTGGAGATGATAAATCTTCCAACAAAAGGTCAAAAATGGTATGTTGGAAATGTGGAAAGCCTGGTCATTTCAAGAAGGATTGTCGTGTTCGGAAAGTGAACAAAGATGCTGGTCTGAGTGGGTCTAAGGATCCAGGAAAGCAACAAGGTCAGAATTCTGATTTGATACAGAATTTTAATTATGTTCAGAATTATGTTTCATTAATTTTTGAGGCATTTTATGTGCAGGATGATGATGTTGCTTGGTGGGTTGATTCTGGAGCAACAAGTCACGTTTGCAAGGATCTTCGTTGGTTTCAAGAATGTCAACCAATTGAAGATGGATTTGTTGTAAACATGGGCAATGTTGCAACTGAACCAATCAAAGGATTAGGACATGTTTCACTTAAGTTTACTTTTGGGAAATATTTATGTTTAGACAATGTATTGTATGTACCAGGGATTCGAAAGAATCTCTTATCTGAAATTGTGATGAATAAGTGTGGTTACAAACAAGTGTTGGAAAGTGACAAGTCTATCTTGTCAAGACATGGTACTTTTTTTGGATTTGGTTATGTATGTAATGGTATGATTAGATTGAATATTAATTGTCCTTTTTATGATGATTCACTTTGCATGATTACACCCAATACTAGTAATAACTCAAGTAAATCAGAAATATGACATGCTAGATTAGGACATATTCATTATAAAAGGTTAAAATACATGTCTAAAATGAGTTTAATACCTGTTTTTGACATTAAAAATGAAAAGTGTAAAACTTGCATGTTAACAAAGATCACTAGAAAACCTTTTAAGGATGTTAACAGAGAAAGAAAAGTATTAGAACTCATACATAGTGATTTATGTGATTCTCATGCTACACCTTCACTAGGAAATAAAAAGTATGTCATTACTTTTATTGATGATGCATCTAGATATTTCTATGTCTATTTGTTACATGAAAAATATGAAGCTCTTGATAAATTTAAAATTTATAAACAAGAAGTAGAGCTGCATAAAAAGGATTTCATAAAAGTTTTGCGCACTGACAGAGGTGGTGAGTATTATGATCCAGTTTATTTTGAGTCTACTGGTATAATACATCAAACCACGGCTCCTTACACACCACAGCAAAATGGTGTGGCTGAAAGGAAGAATAGGACCTTGAAAGAAATGATTAATTCCATGTTATCCTATTCAGGTCTAAGTGACGGTTTTTGGGGTGAGGCTATGTTGACAGCTTGTTATATATTGAATAGAACTCCAAATAAAAGGAGTAAAAATACTCCTTATGAACTGTGGAATAAAAAGGTACCAAATTTGAGTCATCTAAAAGTGTGGGGTTGAAGAGCAGTTGTAAGGCTCACTGAACTCAAAAGGAAAAACTTGGGTGAGAAAGGTATATATTGTATTTTCATTGGGTATACTGAGCATTCCAAAGCATATAGATTCTATGTTATAGAATCTATTGACTCTGTGTCTATGAACATTGTTATAGAGTCAAGAGATGCTTTATTTGATGAAGAGAGATTTACATCTATACCTAGACCAAGGGACATGATTCAGAAATCTTCCAGCAAGAATTCAACTTAAGCTGAAAATGTACTTGGAGGTACAGTTTCTGTACCTGGACCGTCTGAACCTAGGAAAAGCACTAGACCTAGAAAAGCTAAGTCTTTTGGATCTGATTTTCAACTTTATTTAGTTGAAGGAACAAGGGATGAGACTGTGTCTCAACATCAATATTGTTTTATTATTGAAGAGGATCCAAATACTTTTAGTGAAGTTATGGCATATAGGGATGTTGCTTTCTGGAAAGAAGCAATCTAGGATGAGATTGATTCTATCATGCATAATAATACCTGGGTATTGACTGATTTGCCTCCTGGATGTAAAGCATTAGGATGTAAATGGATCCTCAAAAGAAAGATGAAAGTGGATGGCACCATAGATAAGTACAAAGCCAGATTGGTTATCCAAGGCTTTAGGCAAAAGGAATGTATTGATTTTTTTATACTTATGCTCCTGTTGCTAGGATTTCCACTATAAGATTGTTGTTGGCTCTTGCAGCTATACATAATCTTGTTATTCATCAAATGGATGTAAAAACTGCATTCTTGAATGGTGAATTGGATTAGGAGATTTATATGAAACAACCTGAAGGGTTTGTGATGCCTGGAAATGAAAACAAGGTGTGCAAGTTGAAGAAATCATTATATGGTCTGAAACAAGAACCAAAACAATGGCATCGAAAGTTTGATGATATGGTCTTGTCTAATGGGTTTGCACTAAACCAATTTGATAAGTGTGTATATAGCAAATTTGATACTACTGGTAAAGGAGTTATAATTTGCTTATATATAGATGATATGCTGATTTTTGGTACTGACCAAGATCAAGTTGATAAAACCAAGAAATTCTTGTCATCTAGCTTTGATATGAAAGACCTGGGGGAGGCTGAGGTGATTCTTGGTATAAGAATCAAACAAGGAAACAATGGAGTTTCAATTTCTCAATCTCATTATATTGAGAAGATATTGAAAAAATTTAACTTTGAAACTTGTTCTCCTGTTAGCACTCTTATAGATCATAATCTTAAGCTTCTACCTAATAAAGGAGCACCAGTGTCTCAGCTTGAATACTCAATAGCTATTGGATGTCTTATGTATGCCATGATTAGTACTAGGCCAGATATAGCATATGCTATAGGAAAGCTTAGTAGGTATACTAGCAATCCTAGTTCACATCATTGGCAAGTGACAACTGTCGTTTCGGATGTCAAAATAATTCCTTATTCTCAATCAATAAATTAAGGAAATGCGTAGCAAGGAGAAGTAAGGGTCGATTCCACAGGGACTTAGAAAATTATAAATTTCTGTCTGAATTATTTATGCAGGCGTGAAACAGTAAAAATGGGGGGATTTTAGTAAAAGATAATAAAGTGATTAAATAAAAGTAATTAAAGTAAAAATAAGAAGATGAAGATTGTGAATAAATACGGTAAAAGTAGCCTCAAGCTTCGTTTTGATTCAATTTCCTTTAGATCATCGAATAAGATTTTCTCTTCGGGATTCACGTCGGTTACTTTGTCTACAAGGGCTATCCTTGTGAATCTATTTTGTATACCGAATACCCAAGGCAATCTTTGATTCCGGCTTCGGTAGTTGATTCTAACAACATCTATTGTCGTAGATCAAATACCGTTCCGACTCGGATTGTTGTTTCTATAACCGTCAATTCCGATCTCAATTCCCTCTTGGCGAAGCTATCTCGCCAAGTGTGTTCCCAGGAAGTCGAATTGCTTTCTATAAGCCGAATCTTCCTCCCACACGTTTAATTTCAACAACTTCTTGACCAAAGTCAATCTTCGATTTTTGAAAACTGTTTTGATTTTGAAAAAATAAGCGCAGAGATTGAGAGAGAGATTCTGAAGATATTAAGGGACCGTTTCAATTCTCCCGTTGGAATTGAATCATCGCGACAGCTCTCGGCTTATGAAAAGTTTAGCTAAGCATGACAAAAGTCATACTTAGCATAAAAATAAAACTTGAAAATAAAGAAAAACAAAAAGAACTTGAAAAGGAAAAGAGAAAACTTTTATAAAAACTAGAGATAAAAGAAGAATGTATTCTGAATGATGATTTTAGGCTTACCCCAAGTGGGTATTTATAGCCTCTCAAAGCCTAAAGGATAAGCAAAGAAAATAATAAAATAATATAAAATATAATTGTTTTTAAATTTAAATTCAAACTTAAACTAGTCTCCTAATGCAACTCTACTCGTCAATCTTCCAGAAGGCGTATGGAAGAAGTCTTCTAGAAACCGCCGCTGACTGGACCTTTTAGAAACTGCCACGTCATACCGCGTCGTGCCCAGAGTCGTACCCATGTCTCCAGCCGTGACCAAATAATAAAAAAAATGCAGAATTCACCCGTTTTGTCACAAATTCTGGAAAACAATGACCTGTACGAAAACAATCACAACACGACCAAATCAACAGCAATAAATCCACAAAACCGAAGAAATAACGAGAAAATATTAACTATTCTGAACACTCATCAAATTCCCCTTCACTTATCTCATGCTTGTCCTCAAGTATGATTAACCAAATCAGTCAAAAACTTCATTAAACGTTCTTTCTCAAGTTTCACATTTAGGGAAGCAAGGTAGAGACCACAATAACTATTCAAGTCAAGAAATCAATCAATTAAACATCACCAATTAGAACAAGTCAAGTGCAATTGTAATATCCATTCATTCATTAATTTCAATGCTCATAACTCAATACCTTACCGGGATTCGCTCAAATCACTCCATGTGTTTGGGGTAAAGAAACGCTCAATGTCAGAATTTACACAGTATTACAATAAGCCTGTAAGTAAATCAAATCTCCACTACTAATAAGAACAAGATGCATAAATCAAAGGGTCTTTTATTGGTTGTAACGGGGCTTAGGTAAAGGTGGGGAAAAGGCTAAACATAAGGCTAAATGTTCAAGGCAAGGAACTAACAAATAATAATCTCAACTCCATCAAAACATTAAGCACAACAAGATAAAAAAAAAACAAAATATCAAACAACAAATTTCTTATCGAAATGCATTTTTCACAATTTTGTTGTTTTGTCTTGCATTTTTTTTTCACGTCTTTTTTTGTGTTCTTTTTTTCTTTCGAACAGTCTCTCTTTTTTCGAATAGCTGCTTTTTGTTTTTTTTTTTGTTTTTTTGGTTTTTTTTTTCATTCAACATTTTTCGATGGAGAATACAATGGTTAAAATTCACTTGCCCTGAAAAAGGTAGAAAAGAGGGATAAAATAAAAAGGCTCGGGTTTATGAATATGGTGAAAACAAAGAAGCGGGAATAGGCTCAAAAGTGTTTAACTAAGGGAAAATATGCATGGGTAGGCTATTTAGTGGGGAAACGGAATGGTTAATCCTAAGGTGCCCAAATCATTTTTAAGCATCATGTTCATGTGTAATCTCGATAGTATTTAACATGCAGGTTCTAGAATACCAATGCCAAATTCGACACACTCAATCAAACAAAATGAGAGCGACAATGATATGCTCGTAAAGGCTCAAATCTCACCAAATTGTTTCATGCATTGAGCTAATCACATTTCAACCAACAAAGTCATGGAATATCACAAAAATACCAACTTATCACAATTCATGCTATTCGCTATCAAGAATATCCTAACCTAAACAATTATGTGTTCCCAAGCAAGCATAGCATTCCAAAAAATTTCAACAAGACAAAGATAATTAATGAAATTTCCGACCAATTCAACCAACACATACTAGATTCAAAGCATAAAGATAAGCGAAATGAAATTCAATCCTACACTCTACTCCCCCTCACTTAAAGCGTTTTGCCTCAAAACGAAAAAAATAAATTAAAGTGCAAGAGAAGGAACAGAGTACTCCCCGGATTTACTGTCGACCGGTCTCCTTAGAAGTGTGCTAACGTGCACCGTTACATGCTCCTAGGGGTAGAATTTGGCATTGTTCGGACGATAATCTCTCAATTCTTTGTTGTTTAAGTTTGAAATTCCTGCAAAATTAAATAAAATATGCTTAATCGGAAAAAAAAATAAAAGAAAAAATAAAAATAAAAATATAACGGAATTGAAAACAATGGGTTGCCTCCCATGAAGCGCTTTATTTAACGTCATTAGCTTGACGACCTGGTTCAGACTACAGGTTCTTCCAAGTTGAGATCTTCAATTAAGCAAACTTCGCTATTCGCATAATATGGTTTAACCCTGTGTCCATTGACTTTAAACCGAGTGCCAGAATTATCTTCAATTTCGACTGCGCCATGAGGAAATATTCCAGTTACTGTATAAGGTCTGTTCCATTTTGACCGAAGTTTACCTGCAAAAAGTTTTAATTTTGAGTTAAAAAGAAGAACTTTTTGCCCGATAGAAAAAGATTTAGAAACAATTTTTCGATCATGAAATTCTTTTGTTTTGTCCTTATATATTTTTGCGTTGTCGTAGGCATCTCTCCGAATTTCCTCAAGCTCTTGTATATGTAACTTCCGTGTTTCACCAACCGCTTCTAGCTCCATATTGCACTGTTTTACGGCCCAATACGCCTTGTGTTCTAACTCGACAGGTAAATGGCACGGCTTACCAAACACAAGGCGGTATGGTGACATGCCAATAGGTCCTTTGTATGCAGTCCGATAAAGCCACAGAGCGTCAATCAATTTCAAGCTCCAATCCTTGCGATTTGGCTTAACTATTTTCTCAAGAATCATCTTGATTTCTCGGTTTGAAACTTCCGCTTGTCCGTTCGTTTACGGATGATAAGCCGTGGCAATTCTATGATTCACTCCATGCTTCCTCATAAGAACATCAATTACTCGATTGATGAAGTGTGTGCCACGATCGCTTATTATCGCTCTCGGTGTACCAAACCTGGAAAAAATACAATTCTTTAGAAATTGAACAGTAGTTTTAGCATCGTTGTTGCGAGTGGCCTTAGCCTCCACCCACTTCAAAACATAATCAACCGCAAGAATTATATAACAATTGCCAAAAGAAGAAACAAATGGACCCATATAGTCAAGTCCCCAAACATCGAATATTTCGCATATATGTATAGGATTAAGGGGCATTTCGTTTCTTCGATTCAAATTACCTGCACGTTGACAATTATCACAAGTTTTGCAGAAGAAGTAGGCATCACGAAAAATATGAGGCCAAAAGAATCCGCATTCCAAGACTTTATGAGCAGTTCGTTTCGGTCCAAAGTGTCCACCACACGAATAAGAATGACAAAAATTTAAGATTGAGCTTACCTCGCTTTCAGGAACACATCGACGAATTACCTGGTCTGAACAATGCTTCCAAAGATATGGATCATCCCAAATGAAGAAACGAGATTCTCTCTTAACGCGGTTTACTTCGGCTCTCGTTAAATCAGATGGTACCTTCCCTGTAGCTAAGTAATTAACTATATCTGCGAACCAAGCTATTGATGTTTGCGCCATCATCAAGATTTCCTCTGGGAATTCTTCACGAATGGGAGAATCAAGCGCAGTGATTGGAAGCCGGCTTAAGTGATCGGCTACTAAGTTCTCACATCCTTTCTTGTCCTTGATTTCCAAATCAAACTCTTGGAGGAGTAAGATCCAACGGATTAGTTGTGGTTTCGCCTCCTTTTTGCTGAGCAAGTACTTCAAGGCTGCATGATCGGAGAAAACAATAACTTTAGTGCCAAGAAGATATGATCGAAATTTATCTAATGCAAAAATAATGGCAAGTAATTCTTTTTCGGTTGTTGAATAATTCCGTTGTGCGGAATCCATGGTGTGGGATGCATAAGCGATAACGTGAGGTTCTTTCCCGATATTTTGTCCGAGCACAGCCCAACGCTTCCATCCGAAGCATCACACATAACCTCGAAGGGAAAGTCCCAATTTGGCGGTTGGACTATGGGTGCCGACACTAACTTTTCCTTCAATACGTCGAACGATTGTTGGCATTTTTGGTCGAAATTGAAGATTTTATCCTTCTGTAATAGCTCGCACAATGGTTGTGCCACTTTAGAGAAGTCCTTAATGAATCTACGGTAAAAACCTGCATGACCAAGGAAAGAACGAATTTCCCTCACCGAAGTGGGGTAAGGAAGTGAACGTATGATATCCGTTTTCGCCTTATCTACCGCAATTCCTTTGGACGAAACAATATGTCCTAGAATCAAACCTTTATCAACCATAAAGTGACACTTTTCATAATTCAAAACAAGGTTAAATTCTAGGCACCGATACAACACATTTTTCAAATTTAATAGACATTCCTTGAATGAATTACCGTAAACAGTGAAGTCGTCCATGAAGACCTCAATACCTTTCTCAACAAAATCAGAAAAAATATTAATCATACACCTTTGGAATGTGGCAGGTGCATTGCAAAGTCCGAAAGGCATACGTCGGTAGGCGAAGGTACCGAAGGGGCACGTGAATGTCGTTTTTTCTTGATCTTCAGGGGCTACTGGAATTTGAAAGAAACCTGAAAATCCATCAAGACAACAATAATGAGATTTACCGGCTAATCGTTCTATCATTTGATCTATAAATGGAAGAGGAAAATGGTCTTTCCAAGTTAATGAATTCAACTTCCTGTAATCGATGCAGACTCTCCACCCATTTTGAACTCGTGTTGGTACAAGTTCTCCTTCAGAATTTTCAACCACAGTAACTCCAGTTTTTTTAGGAACTACATGTACCGGACTTACCCACTTGCTATCCGAAATTGGATATATAATATCTGCATCTAGGAGTTTTTGTATCTCCTTTTTTACCACTTCCATCATTGGTGGATTCAGCCGACGTTGACCCTCACGTGTTGGTTTTGCGCCTTCTTCGGTTTTAATTTTGTGCATACAAGTAGATGGACTCAAACCTTTTATGTCAGCGATGGTCCATCCTATAGCCCCCTTATTTTGGCGCAAAACCGTGATCAAGTCCTTTTCCTCCTCCTCGGATAACCCTTTTGATATGATTACTGGCAGAGTGTTGTTTGGTCCGAGGAAGGCGTATTTCAAGTGGTCAGGAAACTGTTTAAGTTCAACTTCGGGTGCCTGCAGAACGGAAGGTAAGATTTTAGAAGAAATCAAATTCAATTCTGTATGATCATAATTCACGTTCTCATCCTGACCCTCCAGCTCCCTGCATATATCAAAAGAGAAATTAGTCTTTAAAAATTCGTTAGCCAAAGGATCAATTGAGTCGACATAATTTAAACTTTCCACTTTATCAGGATATCTCATTGCCTTATATACGTCAAATTTAACGATCTCACCGTCAAACTCCATAGTTAAAATTCCGCTTCTCACGTCAATTTTTGTGTGTGCAGTGCTCAGGAAAGGGCGCCCCAAAAGAATATCGGACGATGTGTTCGTGCGTTCATTTTCCATGTCGATTATATAAAAATCGACGGGAAATATCAAGTCGTTTACTTCCACCAATACATTCTCCAAGAGTCCTTCAGGATAGATTACTGATCTGTCGGCAAGCTGTATCAAAATCTTTGTATCCTTCAAAGGATCGTTAGTGACCATTTTATAGACAGATAGAGGCATTACATTAATTGATGCACCAAGGTCACACATAGCTCGTTTAATCTCAACCTTACCAATTTTACAAGGGATTGCAAACATACCTTGGTCCTTCAGTTTGGGTGGTAACTTTCGTTGGAAAACAGCTGAGACGTTCGCTCCTAAGCTTACTTTCTCGACTCCAGTAAGCTTCCTCTTTGTCGTACAGAGATCCTTCAAAAACCGGGCATACCTTGGAACTTTTCGGATAACCTCAAGGAGAGGTATATTAACCTCCACTTTCCGAAGTACATCTAGTATTTCCTTTTCTTCGATTTTTTTTATCCTTTTTAACTAACCTTGATGGAAAATGTGGTGGCACGTCATAGGGAGATGGCGTCGGATCGTCCACTTGCTCTTCTTCATTCTTATTCTGGGATCCTGCGTCATTGGTCTTCTTTTCTTTTTGGACTGCTTGGTCCGATGGGATAGGTGGCGCTACTACTGTATCACTCCGAAGGGTGATGGCGCTAACGTTTTCCCTCGGATTCACTTCAGTTTGAGACGGAAGTTTACCTTGTGACTCTAATCTCCCAACGGTTTAAGCCAGTTGGCTCAATTGCTTGTCCATCTCTTGGAAGTGGGCTTCAGTTTGGGTCTGGAATTTCTCCTGGGATAGTGCTAACCATTCGACAATCGATTCTAGTGATGTCTTCTGCGACTGTTATTGTGGTGGAAGTCTCGCTTGATAGCTTTGATTCGGCCTCGGGTTCTGCGCATAACTGAAGTTCGGGTGATCCCTCCATGCTGGTTTGTATGTATTACCGTAAGGATTATAAGCTTTTTGGGGAGGTCCCGGGAAGTTTCCGACTGCGTTGACTTGAGCTGTTGCATCGTCTTGAATCAGTGGACAACCGTCTGTTGGATGATCAAGTAGTGCACATATTCCACATAATCGGTTTTGTCATGTCTTTCCTGCAACAAGAGAGTTTACGACTTCAGTTAACTTATCTATTTTACTCTCCAAGGAAGATGAACTTATCTCATGAACCCTTCGAGAAGGTTCGTTATTTGCACGGAACTATTGGGAATTTGCAGCCATCGTCGATATTAAGTCTCTAGCCTCGGTAGGAGTCATATTCACCAAGGCTCCACCGCTAGCAGCATCGATCATCTTCATTTCCAGGGGAGATAATCCTTCATAGAAGTATTGAATGAGTGTTTGTTCAGTTAGCCCATGTTGTGGGCAACTAGAACACAACTTCTTAAACCACTCCCAGTAGTCGTAGAGCGACTCTCCATCAAGTTGCTTGATTCCAAGTATTCTCCTTCGTAGTTCACTTACTTTTGCCGCAGGGAAAAACCTGTCAAGAAAAAGACGAGTCATATTAGCCCATGTAGTAACAGAATTAGGAGGAAGATAAAATAACCACTCCTTAGCCGAGTCGGCTAAGGAAAAAGGGAAAGCTCTAAGTTTTATTTAGTCATCGGTTACTCCCTGTGGTGTCATGCTAGAGCAGACCATGTGAAATTCTTTGAGATGTTTGTGTGGATCCTCGTTTGGCAATCCGCGGAATGTAGGGAGGAGATGAATAAGACCGGTTTTCAACTGGTATGGAGTTTCGCCTTGGGGAAAATTAATGCACATAGGTCCTTGTTCAGTGGGTGCCGCGGCTAACTCCCGAATAGTAGGTTCGGCCATCAGATTTGTATTACCTGAATTTAATTCTTCTTATGGATTTGATTTTTGTCTCCTTCTTTCCCGAAGTGTCTGTGCGTGGAGTCTCCTAGCTTCAGCTTCGATCTCCGGGTTGTACTCCACTAATGTGCCCGGATTAGTCCTGGTCATAAATAAAAAACAAACAAAAATTAGTAACTTTGGCGAAGTCCCCGGCAACGGCGCCAATTTGACAACTGTCGTTTCGTATGTCAAAATAATTCCTTATTCTCAATCAATAAATTAAGGAAATGCGTAGCAAGGAGAAGTAAGGGTCGATTCCACAGGGACTTAGAAAATTATAAATTTCTGTCTGAATTATTTATGCAGGTGTGAAACAGTAAAAATGGGGGGATTTTAGTAAAAGATAATAAAGTGAATAAATAAAAGTAATTAAAGTAAAAATAAGAAGATGAAGATTGTGAATAAATATGGTAAAAGTAGCCTCAAGCTTCGCTTTGATTCAATTTCCTTTAGATCATCGAATAAGATTTTCTCTTCGGGATTCACGTCGGTTACTTTGTCTACAAGGGCTATCCTTGTGACTCTATTTTTTATACCGAATACCCAAGGCAATCTTTGATTCCGGCTTCGGTAGTTGATTCTAACAACATCTATTGTCGTAGATCAAATACCGTTTAAGTTCGTGGCGACCGACTCGGATTGTTGTTTCTATAACCGTCAATTCCGATCTCAATTCCCTCTTGGCGAAGCTATCTCGCCAAGTGTGTTCCCAGGAAGTCGAATTGCTTTCTATAAGCCGAATCTTCCTCCCACACGTTTAATCGCAACAACTTCTTGACCAAAGTCAATCTTCGATTTTTGAAAACTGTTTTGATTTTGAAAAAATAAGCGCAAAGATTGAGAGAGAGATTCCGAAGATATTAAGGGACCGTTTCAATTCTCCCGTTGGAATTGAATCATCGCGACAGCTCTTGGCTTATGAAAAGTTTAGCTAAGCATGACAAAAGTCATACTTAGTATAAAAATAAAACTTGAAAATAAAGAAAAACAAAAAGAACTTGAAAAGGAAAAGAGAAAACTTTTATAAAAACTAGAGAGAAAAGAAGAATGTATTCTGAATGATGATTTTAGGCTTACCCAAGTGGGTATTTATAGCCTCTCAAAGCCTAAAGGATAAGCAAAGAAAATAATAAAATAATACAAAAGATAATTGTTTTTAAATTTAAATTCAAACTTAAACTAGTCTCCTAATGCAACTCTACTCGTCAATATTCCAGAAGGCGTGCGGAAGAAGTCTTCTAGAAACCGCCGCTGACTGGACCTTCTAGAAACTGCCACGTCATACCGCGTCGTGCCCAGAGTCGTGCCCATGTCTCCAGCCATGACCAAATAATAAAAAAAATGCAGAATTCGCCCGTTTTTTCACAAATTCTGGAAAACAATGACCTGTACGAAAACAAGCACAACACGACCAAATCAACAACAATAAATCCACAAAACCGAAGAAATAACGAGCAAATATTAACTATTCTGAACACTCATCAGCAAGCTTTAAATCGTGTATTCAAGTACTTGAAATGAACCATGGATTATGGTTTGACATATAATGGATTCCCTTCGGTTATAGAAGGTTATTCAGATTCCAGCTGGATCACCAATATGGAGGACCACTCCTCTACAAGTGGTTGGGTATTCCTTCTTGGAGGAGGTATAATTTCTTGGGCATCCAAGAAACAGACTTGTATTACAAACTCAACAATGGAGTCTGAATTTGTAGCATTGGCTGCAGCTGGTAAAGAAGCTTAGTGGCTAAGGAATTTGATATATGAAATTCCATTATGGCCTAAACCGATATCTACCATTTCTATTAGGTGTGATAGTGCTGCTACCTTGGCTAAGGCTTATAGTCAAGTGTATAATGGGAAGTCTAGACATTTAGGTTTCAGACATAGCATGATTCGTGATCTCATCATGAATGGTGTGATATCTGTGGAGTTTGTGAGAACTCAGTTGAATTTAGCCGACCATCTAACCAAAGGGTTAGCTAGAGATCTTGTGCTCAAGGTGGCTGTAGGGATGGGTTTAAAGTCCACCTAAAATATTTCATATTAATATACCCAATTCCCATCTAATATAACATTATATGATTGAATTCAATGTGGAAAGCTTGATATCTAAAGATTGGAACACATAATTAACATCATCCCAAGGTATGTGTTCAGAACTGCAAGTAAAGGAGGTTGAAATTTTATTTCTTAATAGTTCTTTTGAAATATTGCATATACAGATGCAAGAGTAAGAGGACTACCTATATAAGCATGAAGTTTAGCCGCTTCAAGAAGCTAGAGACTTAGCTTTGATATGTTTATTGAAGGATAGGACATAGGCTAGTAAAATATAGTGTCAAGTTAGAACATATGAGTATGTAAACTGTTGTGTATATTATCTTCATGTATTCACTGTGAATAGAAAGGGTTCAATCCTTAGTGACACCCTGATATTCGAATATTTGGAATGTGTAATATACTAATATGAAATTCAATCGTCACGACATTTCATTTATGCATCAGTTTGTTTTTTGTTATGACTTTGCTTTAAGTTAATCAAGATTACACTTAAATGGGGGAGGATTGTTGGTGATTAGTGTCACCAATATTATTTAAGTGTAATGGGATGAACTTTTTGACCAATGTAATCTTAATAAATATTGAACAAGTAAGGGTAGTGTGGAGTGCACACTTGTTTGAATTTATTCTGATTTGATCTGTTATGTGGTGGTTTTGTAACTGCTACACTTATTTGAATTTATTCTGATTTGAATTGTTATGTGGTGGTTTTGTAACTGCTAATTTTAGTTTTCGTCAGTTTCAAACATGGGTTATTTATCCAGTTTTTGGTCATTTCGAATCTGGTATAACAAAAATATCATAACTCTCTTCATTCTTAGTTCTAAATCATTGAGTTTTATCCAGTTGAATTTTTCATTGTACCATCGAAATATTTCAATCTGAAAGTGTATCACGACTCTCAGTGAATCCAAGCAATAGCAACACCCAAAACTTATAACATTCTATGTGTTTTGATACTTTAGTATGGTGAATACTAATTTAAAAAAATCAATTTAAGTTGAGTAGTCAAAAATACTCTTAATTGGTTATTTTAAACGAAAAAGACTAATGTCACCTTAGATGATCACAATTGTTTGTTATGACATCATCAAGTTTATCTCACTATTAAAACCCATAAATTGCTTAAATACATTTGTCGTAACCGGTTTTCGTCCGGGCACGAAAATTTTAAATTTGGCGAGAAAATTTATGTGAATAAATGGTTTTGAAAATAATTTGGGAGTCGCCATCGGCCTTTTGGGTCAGGTAGGTCGAATACCTAAAAATTATTTTTTTAAAAGAGTTTTAAGAAAACACCAATAAAAAAATTGAACTGATCTGCGTTTATAACCAAAAATTTGTTCTTTTTAATAATAAAAAAGGATTCGTGGTCGATTACGTTTAGGGAAGGATTAGCACCCCTACAACGCCCAAAATTGGTACTTTTTAATTATAAATTGTCTCTATTATTAAAAATATTAAAAATTTCAAAATATATTTAATTTATAATCCTATTATTTCAAAATTATATAAAAAATATTTATTTATTTAAAAATATCGAAAAAGGACTTCTAGGTGCCTTAAGACAGCTCTTTTCTTTGATATTAATAAATATTAATTTACATAAAATTAAATAATAATTTTTTATAATATTTAATTTTAAAATACCATAATAGGACATCTAGTTGTATTAAGACTGTCCTTTTCTTCGATATTTGAAAAATAAATATTAAATAATTTATTTGAAATAATATTTATTTATTATATATTGATTTATGACTACATAATAAAATATTAAATATATAAACAAGTAAAATTAAAATTAAAATACAATTAGAGCTATATATTAAAAGCAATAAAATAAAAATTTTAAAATAGTGACTAAATTATAGTAAAATTAAAATTAAAAACCTAATTCAATTAATCAAAATTATATTGATTAAACATGCTATTTCTTATTTTAATTTAGTGACTAAAATAAAACTATATAAAATTCGGATATTAGAATAAAATAAATTAAAAATATAAACCATGGATTAAAATATTATTTATTAAAACTAAAGGACTAAATACATATTTATCGTAAATATATTATTTAATAGAAAGGACTAAAATAAATAAAATTAAAATTAAAGAACCGAATTAAAAGGATTATAAATTTGATTTAGTGACTAAAATGTAAGAGTTACAAGTTTGGATGGCTGCGGAAAAGGTTTAACCTTTAGTTAATTACAGATACCCCTCCCCTTAAACGACGTCGTATGAAGGAGGGTTATAAACCCTAAACCGGCTGGCCCTTCAGGCCAACCATTCATTTCTTCATTTCTTCTTCTCAAACAGAGAGAGAGAAGATTTCTCTCTGGCTTCTCTCTAAAATTAGAGAAGCCGTCCCGGTCAGCCACCGCTGTCGGGCTCCGATCGCTGCCGCCGGCCACGTTAACGGTGGCCGGAAATTACAAAAACCCACAATCAAAGCCCTATTTTTCTATATCTAGATCTAAGGTTGTTTAGCTTAAAACCTACCAATCGTCGTAGATCTAGGATATTTCTCTTCGACGTTTCGGTTCTCTGATGACTTGTGGAGGCTCTCACGACGGCGATTTCCTCGGTAAGTCTCTTTTTCTCTTCTTTCGGTTTGTATTTTCTGGGATCGTTGGTGTAGTTCTTACTTTGTTGGTTGCTGTGTTCTCTTTCTCTGTCTTTTTTTCTGTTTTTTTTTCTCTCCCCTTTTTTCGTCTTGCAGGTGATGGCTTTATAGCCTCGATGAGGCTCTCGTCGGACCGGGTATAAAGTCGAGTTCGGTGAGTCACCGAACTATGTGGTGACTCACCCCTAGAGCAGCAACTTGGGTGGTGACAAGGTGCTTCTGGAGGCTTCGAGGGGATGGCGTGGCACTGACGGCGGTGTGGAAGCAGCTGAAGCGTCAACGTGGAAGTGGCGGCTGAGCAGAGGCGGTGGCTGGCCTTCTGGAATCTTGGAGGCGTAGGGTTTAGAAACCCTAGCTGAAACCCCAAATGTTTAGGGTTTCTGGTTGGTCTGGGCCGGTTCTGGTTTGTTTGTAACTGGGCCGGTCCAGTTTTGTTTGTAACTGTTTGTAAATAATAATTATAATATAATAATAATATTTAATAATAATAATAATAATAATAATAAAATTAGTGTTTACAGCTGCCCCTCTTTGCTTATTCTTGTGTTAACAAGAATAGAGCAAAGACGGAAAATAATAATTTTTCATTTTTCTTTTTTGAGTAAGACTGAAATGTTGAAAAATTATTCCAGAGGTCTTAAAAACATCATGCACTGCATGACTTACAGATGATCCCAAGGTTTTGAAAACATCAAAAAGCTCCTGAAGGCTTTTTGGAAACATCATGCACTGAAGGACTTACAGATGACCCGAAGGCTTTGAAAACATCAAAAAGCTCCCGAAGGCTTTTGGAAACATCATGCACTGAAGGACTTACAGATGACCCGAAGGCTTTGAAAACATCAAAAAGCTCCCGAAGGCTTTTTGGATACATCATGCACTGAAGGACTACAGATGACCCGAAGGCTTTGAAAACATCAAAAAGCTCCCGAAGGCTTTTTGGAAACATCATGCACTGAAGGACTTACAGATGACCCGAAGGCTTTGAAAACATCAAAAAGCTCCGAAGGCTTTTTGGAAACATCATGCACTGAAAGACTTACAGATGACCCGAAGGCTTTGAAAACATCAAAAAGCTCCGAAGGCTTTTTGGAAACATCATGCACTGAAGGGCTTACAGATGACCCGAAGGCTTTGAAAACATCAAAAAGCTCCCGAAGGCTTTTTGGAAACATCATGCACTGAAGGACTTACAGATGACCCGAAGGCTTTGAAAACATCAAAAAGCTCCGAAGGCTTTTTGGAAACATCATGCACTGAAGGACTTACAGATGAGGGAAATAGTTTACTAAGTAAAAAAACTAAGGAAATCGTTTTCTTACTTTTCAACAATTTCATTTTTAGAAAAGATTGAATGAGAAACTATGGAAATCGTTTTCTCATTATTTTTCAAAATAACATGTTGATTGGGTAACATGCCCCAATCTCAAAATAATGCTCATTTTGTGGATTACGTCCATCTATTCTTCAGATGTTCGCGTGATTCCTGTATTTACGGTTTTGAAAACCCTCTTCTGTAAGGTATTTCTTACCATGAATCTTCTTGTTCTTCCGAAGATCTGTAAAACTTCATTTTTGAATGCACTCAGATGTATCAATGTAATGCATTGTCTATTGTGCAAATGATGTTCTTATGAATGCATGAATGTTGATGCAATCTTCATTTGACTTCAAAGTGGTGAACTCGATTTCCTTCAGTTCATCATTTATTGCCAGGGTTACCTCTGGATATCAGTATCGCAACTTATGCTATCAAGCTTGCATTCATGCAGAATCATCTGATCAACTTATATCTTACTGTCTTCTTTGCTTCATGAAAGTCTTAGAAGAATTGTTTCATTTGTGGAACTCTTGTCGTAGTCAGAACTATGACCTTGATGCCCCATTTTGTCTTGGATAAAACCAACTTTATTTTTTGGACTTGTGTAGAAATCTCATAAAGTTTTCATCTTCGAAAAGAGAATCTGTCATCTTTAAAAAGAGAATCTATCATCTTTGAAGAATGTAGATGTAGATATGCCTTACTCAGCAGGGATTAATTAGGAGAGTAGAGTCTGATCTGATTTGACTCTTGAAACATATCACAAGGAGGATTTATTCCAATTCCTTTCATGTCTCCACATCTAATTGGATCTCGAACAAAACAACTCAAACCATATCATGTAAAGATGTTTAACAACAACCTATTGTTTGATCTTAGTTGGCTCTACTAGTTTCTTGTTGTCAAAATTTTCAGCTTTCCTTCTGTGGAAAGAAATCTTCATTATATCTCACTTCTAATCTTGGGGTTGAAGAAGACAAACTTCATCTTGGATCAATAAATGGAACCATATGATCGCAACATTGGTTCAGCATCAGAATAACAGGTTCGTAAAACATTGACAGTGCATTCATCTTTTCCTGTGGCTTCTGCTCAGATGTTCGTAAAACATTTTGACAATACATTCATCCTTTTTTGTGGCTTCTGCTCAGATGTTCGTAATCATTGAAGTTCTTTGCCTAGTGTTCAAAGCTTTTGAATGATGTCACAAGACCATTTGAGAACAAAAACTCAGTGGGGATTCAAGTGTAATGTTGGTATGACCAAAAAGTTGGTCAAATTCACAAGATATGCTGGTATCGAATTGAATAGGAGACACTAACTGATCTTGATATCATCTCGGGAAAAGACAAATGTGATACTGATCACATTTTCTTCTATAATGATCTTTGCAGGAAGTAGAAACACATCAACTGTAGGATCAATGTACAGAAAGATATCCGTGGAATTTTTGCAGCTGGGGATGAAATAAAAATGATAAAACCAAAATAGATGAAAACTCAGTTCATCTTGGCTAGCAATGATGATCCCAAATAACAACGGGAATAACAGTAATATAAGTGAGACTCGAGTCTCCCTTTTTAATGTCATCAAGGAAGCAAAAACTGATGTGAAAAACAGCTTCATAATCTCAATAGTATGGTTGAAACTATTTGCTAGGAATCTCAAAGAAATATTTTCAATTATCACCGACACACAGAGGACCAAATTCAATGCTGATATCTTAAGGAACTGAACCCTGGATCAAGTAGTCTACCTGGGGATCATCTTTATTCATGCAACCGTAATGTAGTTTATCAAAAAACACACTATCATGTGACATACGATTAAGAATATTAGGTATTTGAAAACATACTTGCTGAGTAAACATTTATTCAACATCATGATCATAATGTAATTGCTTGATGAATGAAACAATTATGTATAATCAACTTGACTGTCACTGTTTCACCAATTTCATTCGTCATATCTTTCTGTCTCATTGAAAATATTTGTTCAAGTCAATGATCTTTACACAGGATATTGTGGGCCTTCAGCATACCCCAACATTGGCTAATACAAGTGTTCAAAATGCATCAACAGTTCTGATTCTGATTGAAATGGGTTTTCAGCATGCCCCAGCATTTTACTGATAAATATTCAGAATATTTCAACATTTCTGATTCTGTTTGAAAAGGGTCTTCAGCATGCCCCAATATTTGCTTCTTGTTAATCTGAGTCTTCAAAATATCCCACATGGGTCTGTCTGAAGTGAGCTTTAAAATGTCCCAATATCTGCTGATACAAATGTTAAAAGTGTGCTCAACATTACTTCTTGTTGAGATGAGCCTCCAAGAATACCCAAATATTCATATTGCTGTGAGCCTTCAAAATGCCCCAATATTCTATTTCTGGTTAAAATGGGCCCTCAAGATGTCCCTCTAGATTTATCTGATTCATTCTCAATCTCTGTTTGACTGGAATGTCATGATTCCCACAAGGTCCAATTTTTACAATGAATTGTTGTAGGTACTTGTAGCTTTATTCGTGCCCCAAATCTATTTATCTTGAATACTCTCATTCTGGTGTCACTAAACAGTAGTGTTATCAAGTAAATGAAATTATCTTCATGTTATCACAAACTTAAGAAGTATTCAATCATTCTAACAGAAATGTCTGAGATATGTGTCTTCTGAATGAGGTGACCATTTTCTGTATCTGGAGGGATTTAGTCAGACAGTGAAGTAAAAATAGCTTGGTAATCCGTTCCAAGCTGACACAGTGGCTTATCATCTTTCAGTGAAGGCCATATCTGAAATATACTTTTCTGTGGGAGAGAAACCAATTTATGCAAACAATAATCTGATGTAATGGCAAGACTACATATACAGTGGTACAAGCTCATCAAAAATCCGCACCCATGCAACATGTTGATTCTGATAACAACTCATCTGATTATGAAGCGATCTTTCAGGATGATTTCACATATATTGATAGTTCTTCTGATATCGAGGAAATCATGAATTCTGATTCTGATAAGGAGAGTAAACTGTTATACTTGACAAAAATGGGATTCTCAGAGGCTGAAGCTTCAATAACCATGGAGAGATGTGGTTCAGATTCATCAATTGCAGAATTGACAGATTTTATATGTGCTGAGCAAATGGTTACTGTTACTGATGCACTTCTTATGGTAGAAGATAGGAAGCTATTATGCAATGATCCCAATTACAAGCAAAGGCGAAACTTGGGCTATGATTTGTGGAAAAGGAAGAAGCAGAGGAAGCTTGAAAAGAAGCTTCTTAATGAAGATGATCATGCAGTTCATCTTTTAATTCCAATGATCGGTTCTGGGGTTCCTACCGAATCAGATCAGATAACTCAAAGAACACTTCCAGAAGATGCTATTGAGTCTCCTTATTTCTACTATGAGCAAAATTCATCTTTCAAATCCAATGATTGATTTTGGAGTTCATATTTTAATTCCAATGATCGGTTCTGGGGTTCCTACCGAATCAGATCAGATAACTCAAAGAACACTTCCAGAAGATGCTATTGAGTCTCCTTATTTCTACTATGAGCAAAATTCATCTTTCAAATCCAATGATTGATTTTGGAGTTCATACCAAATCAGATCAGATAACTCAAAGAACACTTCCAGAAGATGCTATGAGCACATTCATCTTCCAAATTCAATGATTGATTCTGTGGTTTCATACCAAACCAGATCAGATAACTCAAAGAACACTTCCCAAAAGATGATGTGAGCACATTCATCTTCCAAATTCAATGATTAGTTCTGTGGTTTCATACCAAACCCGATCAGATAACTCAAAGAACACTTCCAGAAGATACTATTGGGTCTTCTTATTTCTACTATAAGCACATGGCACTTGTTCCAGTTAATGTTTGGACTGGAATATCACAGTACTTATTCGATAGAGAGCCAGAATTTGTAGATTCGAAGCATTTTCATGCTATTACACTGAAAAGGGCTATATTCATAATTCTGCCAATTGAGAACAGATTTTCTCTTATTCTGCTTCCTCCATGTGCTGATGCTTTTCCATTGACAAAGAAATGATGGTCTTCCTGGGATCCAAGAACAAAGTTGAACTGTTTATAAACATGTACATGAAGTGCCAAATTGACAGAAAGGATCTGTAAGGCTCTTGAAGCTTATGACAATGAAACACCTTCGAGTGTCCAGAAGTATGTTCTTGATGAGTGCTTGAAAATGGAATCTGGTATGGATTAGAAGGAATAAAATGGTTCCACTTGAACCTAATGAGGTGGAAATGCTTCTAGGTTTCCCTAAAAACCATACACGAGGAGGAGGATCTGCTAGAGACATGTTCCCCGGTGGTATCCATGTCCTGTCTTTTTTCTTCTGGGATCAGTGATCCAGAGGCTGTCTTCTACTGTCTTGGCATATTTTTGAAAACAGATGTGCAAGAACTGAATGATGATCTGTTGGAGCAATTGATGAGTAGATTTGTCGAATTCGACCTTGTTGTCGGTGGCATCCAGCGTAACAACCTTACTTATATAAAAGGCCTATAAGGGTAGATTCTGTTCCAATGTCTTGTTCTGTGCCCTAAGTCCTCAAATTCAAATTCAGCAATCTTCTGAAGGACATAATGGATATCATCTTGACAAAGAAAATGATCGTCATAGAAAAAGTAGCAATGATGTATCAAGACTTGAGCCAACACCAGAGTGCAGGTAGTGACTTGTTCATGGCTTTATGATGTAATCTTCTAGAGAACATGAATTGATGGTTGGGGAAAATAATCTGTCTGGTGATGCTTATTGCCCTCAGCATTAGATAAACGATAATCTTTCTTGATGAGCTGCTAATGTCATAGGAGAGTGGCACAAGTTCAATTCTCCAGTCTTTCTGACTTCTCAGACCACTTGCTTT
Organism: Hibiscus syriacus; assembly: GCF_006381635.1. Taxonomy (NCBI): domain Eukaryota; kingdom Viridiplantae; phylum Streptophyta; class Magnoliopsida; order Malvales; family Malvaceae; genus Hibiscus; species Hibiscus syriacus. The sequence goes on from NW_024061783.1 coordinate 4,358,767, forward strand.
CAAAAATGTGAAGTGCTTCATTATTCTGGCATCGTTCATTCTTTTTCTACAACAGAGGTAGAATAAGCAACAATTGCTTTAAGGACCTTCCTCATTTGAGACTGTACTGTTTGAAAATGTTTTTTCTCCTTTCTTTATTGAAGAATGAAAGAATTTTGCAAAGTATTACCCCTTTCAGGTTCACAATATAATCGAATCATAAACAACGAGTTTAATGAATATCAAATAAATCAACTACACTTTTAAATCATTCAAAAATCATAGTCCTATGGCAAGTGTCAAAATTATTGACTGATTTGAGGTGTAGGTTGATTTGTAAGTAGGTTCTTTCAAGTTGGTTCAGTATGTCGCTCCAGGCTTCCACTAACTTGAAGAAATGGTTGTTATGCTCATCTTGTAGAGATGCTTCTCGTTTCCAGAATCTCAGGAACGTTTTTGAGATGTGTGGTACTTCATTAAGAGCTTAAGATCATCTCTTATGTCGTTGTTGCACCATTCAATATTCGAGCCGCCTTTTCAGGTTTTCAACTCGAATCCTCCTTTGGTTTCAAAGATGATGTTTTTTTTTAAAAATTATATCCTGAACCCTCCTTTTATCATTTTTCATATCATGCATTAAAGATTTTAAAAACCAATTTTTGCAAATAAAAATCAATCTTGGGAGGCGGAATGAATTCTGAAGATATTCTCTTTTACTTAGAAATCCATGTACGATTAAAATGGACTTTTCAGGCACGTAACGTAGGCCATGGCTTATGGTTACGAAAGAAAGGGATAAAAAGGCCCAAATAAGTGTTTAAGGGTCATCAAACCAAGGATCAATTCATTCTGATGCCATCAATCTTGTTTGTTTGACTTGGATCTGCCTTGCTGGGGATTTTCCATCAACTGGATCCCTCTAGACTGCCAATTTTGGATTCATTTCCATTTTTCATATCTCCAGCATTTCTTGCTCTTTGTTTGTACTGATAACCTTGTAACTTGAGGCTCAATAAATCACCCATCTTGATTCATTTTCCTTTTTTTTTCTTCTTCTTTCTTTGCTGGATGAGTATAATACTTTAATTGCTTTGAGCACCTCCTTTTTCTTTTGCATTTTGGAGGTTTTCCATTATTCTTGATTGGATTGATCTTCAAGCACTCTGTATTTGACATACTTTGTAGTTCAAAACTTTCATGACTTCATGGAAACTTCTTCGAATAAAACTGTATTGACAATCTTTATTCTTGTGAGCCAATATCCTTTACCTTGCCCCCCATGTAGAGGGTGATCCTTGGGTTAGGGTTGAATTAGAAGAAAATTATTCAGGCTCAATGGGGACAACAAAGGATATATATATATATATTAAAGGATAAATGAAACAATGCCATTCATCATCATACACAGAAACCTTTGTAAAAAGAGGTATCCACAGGGGGATGAATATTCAAGATTAACTTTATTTACATGAAAAAAAATGTAATTAATGCATGATATACTTCTTTCAATCAATCACTTTCCCCTTCTTCTTTGAGTATGGCCCTAATCACTCGACATTATCATCAAGAGTTGGTCCCTGATGCCTCATCTCGTCTCTTCTTGCAGTAAAATTCCGATAGTTGAAAGTTTGGTTCTTTTGAGGTCTTTTGGTTTATGATGGTTTTGTGTTCGAAAAGACAAATGTGTGACTTTGAAGTCATGTATATGGTGGAATGTAGTATCATCAATCAATCGACTCTACCCGAGAAGGTAAACATTTGTGTCTCAAAAACAGGTAGAGACATTTCTTCAGAGTCTTAGATAAATGTAGTGTCGGATTTGGTTTGGTAAAGGTCGAGTAATTGGTGTTGGATGGGATATTGAAGCGATATAATTTTATCACTTGCCAATAAATCATAACTCTTGAAAAATTAAAAAATATTTAATCTACTTGATACTCAATAATTTCAAGATTAAATTTGATTCCTTGCTCATAACCTTAATAAGCAACACACATTTATTTATTGCACAAAAAACGGAGAGAAAGGAACAAAAACAAGTTCAAACAAGATGCTGAAAATAAAAAGTACTACAGTGGTAGATAACACTTCACTTATTTATTTTATTATGCCTCATACTCTATAATGGTATGTAATAGGATCAGGGTTTCTTTTCTTCATTTTCCCCCCATTCTTGATCATTTCTTGTCAAAACCCCTTTGTCACAAGCATCTCTATTTCTTTTAACAGTGGCCTACAATCGTATGTAGAATGCCCTTTTACCCCCAAGTGGAAATTACAAATACTATCTTGATCATAGCTATGAGCAGAAAGGTTTGATGTCACTTTAGTTGGTCTTGCTGTGATGTATTGACCTTTAACCAAATGAGGATACAAATCTGAAATGGACATTTGGAATACTTCCAAAGTTTTTCTTGATCGCCTGACTTTCTTTGGTCGATCCGAATAGTTACTGTCTTTTTCTTTGTAATTACTAGAACTCTGGATGCAACATTCATTCACATGATCGGCTTTGCTTTTTGATCCCTCAGGCTCTTGGATGTGACTTTTGAGTTTTCTTCACTGATTACATTCTCAATTAAATCTCCACTTGTCACAAGATTTTCGAATTCGTTTTTCGGATTTGCCTGCATTAATTCGAAGAAAGGCGCTGGAAGGGAATCACGAAACATACGTGATATCTCTTCTTCTAACATGGGAGGTTGAACTTGTGCTGCCACTCCTCTCCATCTTAGGGCATATTCTTGAAATCTTTCATTGGTTTTCTTCTTTACTCTTCGAAGATCCATACGTGTTGGAGCTAAACCTTTAACATACCGATATTGTCTCAAAAATGCATCAGCTAGATCTACCCATCTCTTAATCTGTTCTTGGGTCAACTGATTGTACCAGACTACTGTTGGACCAACAAGACTATCATGAAAAGAGTGAATTAACAGGTCATCAGAATTTAAATATCCTCCCATTTTTCTGCAAAACATTCTTAGGTGGATTAGGGGACAACTTGTGCCATCATATTTATCAAAATCAGACATTTTGAATTCATGGGGAATAATCAAATCTGGAACCAAGATAAGCTCTCTTGCTTCTAATTCTTTGTGGGAAGTATCAACACATTTCATATTTTTGATTGCTTCATTCATCTTCTTGAATCTTTCCTCATATTGGGAATAATGAACAAGGCTATTCTTTGGGTTCAATTGGGATGCCCCAGAGGGTTTTACCATTTTCGACTCTTCAATCTGACAGCATGGTTGCTCTTTATAAATTATCTCTTCTTTATCAGATGTCACACAATGAATAATTTGATTTGATCCATCTGGTACTGAATCTGATGTTTCTTTCCTTATATCCGGAGGTAACCCTGTCAATTGTTCTGGCCACTGGTCTTGTAGTCCCTTATAAGATTGCTCCATTGTTTTCATGATGACAATAAAGTAATATGAATGAATGACCTTGGTTTTACTGTTACAAAACCCTTCATTAATTATTAACATGTTTTTATAATTAAAATACATGACAGTACTTAAATAAAAATGTGAAAAATACATCAATAGAAAACTAAGAATGCAAAATGTGCAATTCAAAGATATAAAAAGTAAAAATACAAAATGAAAATGCACAGATACAAAATGTAAATGTATGTATGAAAAGGTGTTACTTAAGAGTGATCATCTTAGAACAGATTTCATTGAACACAAAAGCTTCGGTACATCAAACAAAACTTTTACATGTAGGGGACAACTTTCAGTCCTAACAAAACTTTACATATAGGGAATAACTTTCCCATTTTCTTCTATAAAACCAAGTTAGTTTATCAGCTTATGGGCCATATTGCTTGTCTGGACTGCAGCTTCTTCCATGACATTCTAGTGTTCTTTCATCTCCTATGTCAATTCTTGGAGTTGATCATTTTCCTTTGTGAGAGAACATTTGTGTTCAAAAAGTTTTTGGACAAGATCTTCATGTATGTTGCAACTCTTTTTCAGTTTGGTGACCCCTGCTATCCACTCTTCTGGGGTGTTTCCTATACCAGCATTTTGAAAGGCTTGACTGACCTTCTGGAAGTCTTCATGTATGGTTTCCATTTTGGTGCTTAATTTATCGTTTTCAATCTTCAAATGACGTATTTGAGCTTCAAACCTCAGTAAATCTTCTTCTCTCTGGGCGCCCCTACTGATATTCTTACCTTTGAAAACTTTTGGTATTAATCTATCAGGACCCTCGGTTACCAAACTAGGTCGATCATTTACCATAAATTGTAAGGTTCCATGATCCAAAAGACTTTGGACTCGGCGTTTGAAGGCAAAACAATTCTCGATGGTATGTCCTTGAGCTCCGGCATGATATTCACAATGAACATTGATATCATACCAATTTGGATACGGAGGTTGCAACGATTTTATATAATATGGATCCACTTCTCGTGCTTCAAGTAGCTTCTCATACAACTCTTTATATGATATGGGGATAGTATCAAGATGAGAGCCACCTTTTGTCTTGGATTGAACCTGAGTTTTAGACATCGGGAGCAGACCAAACTTTGATGATTTCTGATTACATGATTTCTTCTCTTCTCTGGGAGCTTGTACGGTTGTCACCATTTCTTTGGTATCTCCATACGATTTGTGAATACGAATAATGACTGTCTGTAATTTCTCTAATTGGTTAGGAATCGAAATCCCTTGCGTATCTGAAACTGCAGAGTTAGGTTCATTGAGCTCTCTCTCTTTCTGTGCTGGAATCTCTTTTCCTTTGGCCAACACAGATATTCTATCCATCATCTTGGACATCTGCTCTCTTATTTCTCGTATCTCCTCTTGCTCCTTAATGGTCATACGATCTTTGGGTGCATAGCTTGCTTCTATCCTCGGAGTTTCCTCAGAATGTCTTTCTTTGGCCGCATCATATTTTGTTTGATCATAAAACTTTTTGTCCATTTACGATTTCTTTCCAATATGATGAACAGTCTTTCAAGTAAACACCTTTTGGTTATGCTATGATCATGCAATGCAAACAAAAGAAATGAGAAAAAATAAAATAGTTAGTACCAACTAATAAAAAAAATCTATCTATCAAGGTATAAATCTTAACCTCATGCTTTCTAGTTCCATGCTTTGTTTGGAAAATTTAACCTAACCGCATGATTTTTAGTTCGCATGCATTTATTCAGGAAAAGGAAATAAAGTAAATTAAAAGCTAGAGCTTATTTCTCCTTTGTATATACCTACTGACAAAATTTCGGCATGGTTTCAGATCGGGAGAGTTTCTAGGGTTTATTATATGCAGGTTTTCAGTTCTAGGAGTAAAGGTACTCGAACTGTCCTTGTTGATGCCCCCTTGGGCTGTCAACCCTCAATCCTAGTCCATTACAGACTTAAACGGATTGAGTTCAATTCGAGGGGATACATTTCTCTATACCTGACACAGAGGATAAATTCTCACGAAGACATAGAGCATATGAACCCCTAAAGTTACTTGCTAGGTCTGACACGGAGAATAAATTCTCACGAAGACGTCGCTTTCACTCCCACTTAAAAGGGACAAACTCAATTATAGAGCTTTATGTTATGCAATGCAAGTGTGTGTGTGAGGAGAAATATTCAAACCTCTAACAGATAAATAAAATAATTAATACCTGAATAAAAAAACAATATTAATATAAAAATAAAAAATAATAAAATTTGAAATAAAGAATTAAAATTAAATAAATGAATTTTTCATTTCTAATTAATAGAGACAATTTATAATTGATTTTAAAGTTTGAAAGGTCCCCAGCGGAGTCGCCAAGCTGTCGTAACCGGTTTTCGTCCGGGCACGAAAATTTTAAATTTGGCGAGAAAATTTATGTGAATAAATGGTTTTGAAAATAATTTGGGAGTCGCCATCGGCCTTTTGGGTCAGGTAGGTCGAATACCTAAAAATTATTTTTTTAAAAGAGTTTTAAGAAAACACCAATAAAAAAATTGAACTGATCTGCGTTTATAACCAAAAATTCGTTCTTTTTAATAATAAAAAAGGATTCGTGGTCGATTACGTTTAGGGAAGGATTAGCACTCCTACAACGCCCAAAATTGGTACTTTTTAATTATAAATTGTCTCTATTATTAAAAATATTAAAAATTTTAAAATATATTTAATTTATAATCCTATTATTTCAAAATTATATAAAAAATATTTATTTATTTAAAAATATCGGAAAAGGACTTCTAGGTGCCTTAAGACAGCTCTTTTCTTTGATATTAATAAATATTAATTTACATAAAATTAAATAATAATTTTTTTATAATATTTAATTTTAAAATACCATAATAGGACATCTAGTTGTATTAAGACTGTCCTTTTCTTCGATATTTGAAAAATAAATATTAAATAATTATTTGAAATAATATTTTATTATATATATATTTATGACTACATAATAAAAATATTTAAATATATAAACAAGTAAAATTAAAATACAATTAGAGCTATATATTTAAAAGCAATAAAATAAAAATATTTAAAATTAGTGACTAAATTATAGTAAAATTAAAATTAAAAACCTAATTCAATATTAATCAAAATTATATTGATTAAACATGCTATTTTCTTATTTTATTAATTTAGTGACTAAAATAAAACTATATAAAATTCAGATATTAGAATAAAATAAATTAAAAATATAAACCAGGGATTAAAATTATTATTAAAACTAAAGGACTAAATACGTATTTATCCTAAATATATTATTTAATAGAAATGACTAAAATAAATAAAATTAAAATTAAAGAACCGAATTAAAAGGATTATAAATTTGATTTAGTGACTAAAATGTAAGAGTTACAAGTTTGGATGGCTGCGGAAAAGGTTTAACCTTTAGTTAATTACACAGATACCCCTCCCCCTTAAACGACGTCGTATGAAGGAGGGTTTATAAAACCCTAAACCGGCTGGCCCTTCGGGCCAACCATTCATTTCTTCATTTCTCTTCTTCTCTCAAACAGAGAGAGAGAAGATTTCTCTCTGGCTTCTCTCTAAAATTAGAGAGAAGCCGTCCCGGTCAGCCACCGCTGTCGGGCTCCGATCGCTGCCGCCGGCCACCGTTAACGGTGGCCGAAAATTACAAAACCCACCCCAAATCAAAGCCCCTATTTTTCTATATCTAGATCTAAGGTTGTTTTAGCTTAAAACCTTACCAATCGTCGTAGATCTAGGATATTTCTCTTCGACGTTTCGGTTCTCTGATGACTTGTGGAGGCTCTCACGACGGCGATTTCCTCGGTAAGTCTCTTTTTCTCTTCTTTCGGTTTATATTTTCTGGGATCGTTGGTGTAGTTCTTACTTTGTTGGTTGCTGTGTTCTCTTTCTCTGTTTTTTTTTTCTGTTTTTTTTTCTCTCCCCTTTTTTCGTCTTGCAGGTGATGGCTTTATAGCCTCGATGAGGCTCTCGTCGGACCGGGTATAAAGTCGAATTCGGTGAGTCACCCCTAGAGCAGCAACTTGGGTGGTGACAAGGCACTTCTGGAGGCTTCGAGGGGATGGCGTGGCACTGACGGCGGTGTGGCAGCAGCTGAAGCGTCAACGTGGAAGTGGCAGTTGAGCAGAGGCGGTGGCTGGGGGGCTAGGGTTTAGAAACCCTAGCTGAAACCCCAAATGTTTAGGGTTTCTGGTTGGTCTGGGCCGGTTCTGGTTTGTTTGTAACTGGGCCGGTCCAGTTTTGTTTGTAACTGTTTGTAAATAATAATTATAATATAAATATAATAATAATATTTAATAATAATAATAATAATTTTAATTTTAATAATAATAATAATAATAAAAAATTAGTGTTTACAACATTAATAGTAAAGTAACATCTCTTGAACATTTGATTCATGGGGATCAAGTTAGTATCAATCTTGAGTTTGAATTTTTTGAAGAGCAAGATGGCGCTTTTGCAATCTGGTTATTATCCACAGTTAGTGAATCTATTTTAGCTCACCTTATAGGGCTCAATATTTCCTTTAAGATTTGGAATACTTTGCATAGGCTTTACAGTAGAAAAATTACATCCAAGTAACGTCTTATAGAAAATTACTTCACTCACAAAAAAAATGTGAGATGTCTATGAGAGATTACCTAATGTTTATTAAAACTTTTTGTGATAACTTGATTAATTGTGGAGAACTTATTTATGAGCATGAGCACATTACATCAATTTTGAATAGTTTACCTCTTGAGTATGATGTTATAATTGTTATCACTGTCGGTATCTCTTCCTCTGATCTTAGTACTATTAGGATTATCCTATTAAATGTTGATGCTAGACAATTTGAATTCAATAGTTAGATTTGTTCTATTGAAAATTTATTTGCTCATCATATTGACCAAAAAAATATTACTAATTTAGGATTTAATTCTTCTCAGTCTACCTTCAATAACACAAATAGTACTAGTAATAGTATGGGCAGAGAGCAAGGTAGGTTTAATACTTCTGATAGGCCTCAGTGTCAGCTATGTGGAAGGTTTGGACATCTTGTTGAGTGTTGTTACTACAGATTTCATATGAGATATAAAAATAAATCTCCTAGAAACTCTCAGGGTAATGGTGATAATGGAAGAAATCATCAGGACACCTCTTAAGCCAATGTTTGTTCTTATAATGTTGTTTCTTATGTTGCTCTACATTCTCATCCTTTCCCTACGACTTTGTGTTACAATCTTACTTCTTTTATGGGTTCTCATAAGTTGTTCTCTGATTCTCATAATCCTTTTGTCTCTTTACCTGTTAGTCATCCTACTATTTCTATATTTGTTTCTCCTTCTAGTATAAACAAATCTATTTAGCATGATACTCAACATGCATTTCCTCAGACTATGTTGTAAGGCAACACAACTAACACCTAGCCTTCTTATTTTTCTTCTGAAGCTTTCGTAGCCACTCCTGAAGTATTGAATGACTATGTCTGGTATACTAATTCATGTGTCACATACTATATCACCAATGACTACACTAATCTTCATTTTGATTCTATGTCTTCTACTATAGGAAATATTCAAGTTGGAAATGATAATATGCTTCCTATTAGATGTGTTGTACAATCTAGTTTACTTATTAATTATAATATGTTTAAAGTTAAAAACTTAATGTATACTCTTGGCATCACTAAGAATCTGTTTTTTGTGTCTAAATTCACACTGTTTCCTTTGAATTCTTTCCTTCTTGCTATCAAGTGAAAGATCTACATCCAAGAAAAATTATGCTTGAAGTACATGAAGTCAATGGATTATACAAACTTGAGTTGCCTCGGAATAAGACTAATTTTGTTAAATCTTCTCATAATGTATGTCATATAAATAATAGTGTTTTGTTAAAAAAGTTGTGTCTTGTATTCTACTATTAAGAATGACCCTTCAATTTATGGCATAAAAAGATTGTTGAAAATTGGCACACCAAATTGCATCAATTGTCAACATTATGGGTGGCAACTTGGTGGCATTAATGGGGTGGCAAAATTGGTCAAATTTGACCACCAAATTGTTGAAAATTTTGGATGGTAAAACTATGCAATTAGTCATTGTAATTTAGGGTATTTACAAATTAGTCCTTAAAGCTTCAACTATAAATACCCTAGCTCATTTAGCTTCAAAACCATCCCAAAGCATTCTAGCTTTCTTCCAATACTAGAGAGATTTTAGAGAGTTTCTTGAGAGTTGTTTTCTCCTTTTTATCTAGAGAGAATTATCATTGTTTTCTCCTTGGTAGATCGAGAGAGGTTGTAATTCCTATTTTCTCATAGTGAAATTCTTCTACCGTTACCCATGGTTTTTACCCTATATTTTTTAGGGGTTTTCCACGTAAATTTTGTATCTCTTTTATCTTCATTTTTATTTTCTCAAATTATCAGTTGCGATTTTGCTCTATCCGATAGTCGTCTTCCGCAACAATTGGTATCCGAGCCAGATTTGAGTGTGTAATATCTGCTTATTGTCTTTGTGGTTGCCACCAAAAGGTGGATCCTCCAACATAAGAAAGTAAGAAGGTATTACCCATTCTTTGAGGTTCTAAAGAACTATTCACGATAGTGAAATAGTGGAAGCTATCAATAATAGAAGCTATGGCAACGAAATTTGATATTGAAAAATTCAATGGGAGAAATTTCTCATTGTGGAAATTGAAGATGAAGGCCATCCTGAGGAAAGACGGTTGTCTAGCAAGTATCAGTGAAAGGCCAATGGATTTCACAGATGACAACAAATGGATCGAAATGGACGGGAATGCTATGGCAAACTTTCATCTAGCATTAGCAGATGAAGTATCGTCAAGCATCGAGGAGAAGAAGATAGCTAAGGAGATATGGGACCATAAAATTTTCCTTAAGAGAAAATTGTACACTCTCCGTATGCCAGAATCTACTTCAGTGACGGAGCACTTAAATACACTGAATACTTTATTTTCTCAGCTTACATCCTTAAGTTGTAAAATAGGAGAACAAGAACGTGTTGAACTTCTACTTTAAAGTCTACCGGATTCGTATGATCAACTCATCATCAACTTGACAAACAGTAATGTCACTAGTCTAGTCTTTGATGATGTTGCAGCTGCTGTTCTACAAGAAGAAAATCGGCGCAAGAACAAGGAAGACAGACAAGTAAATCTGCAACAAGCAGAAGCGTTGACAACGATGAGAGGGAGATCAACAGAACGTGGCCAAAGCAGCAGTCACAAACATGGTAGATCGAAGTCGAGGAGCAAGAAGAATTTAAAGTTTTACAAATATGGAAAGAAGGGTCATTTGAAGAAGGATTGTTGGAGTCTAAATAAAAACTCCAATCCACAAGGCAATACCGCAAACACTTCAGATGATGGAGATGCTCTATGCTGTGAAGCGTCAACCACCGTGGAAGGAAGAAAACGATTTGCAGATATATAGCTCATTGATTCGGGAGCAACATATCACATGACCTCAAGAAGAGAATGGTTTCATCATTATGAACCTGTCTCAGGAGGATCTGTTTATAGTTGCAATGATCATGCCTTAGAGATCGTTGGCGTGGGAACCATCAAATTGAAGATGTATGACGGAATAATTAAAGTTGTTCGAGATGTGCGGCACGTGAAAGGCCTGAAGAAAAATTTATTATCCTACGGATTGTTGGATAATAATGCAAGAAAGATTGAAACACGGAAAGGAATCATGAAAGTGTTCTGTGGAGCGCTTGTGGTACTGAAAGGCGAAAAAATAGTTGCAAACTTGTACATGCTGAAGGGAAAGACTTTGGTAGAAGCAGAAGCCTCTGTTGCCTCATGTAGTTCAGATTCGGCAATGCTATGGCATCAGAAACTTGGACACATGTCAGAACAAGGAATGAAAGTCCTTGTGGAGCAAAAGCTACTTCCAGGCTTAACAAAGGTATCACTTCCTTTGTGTGAGCATTGCATAACAAGTAAGCAACACCGGTTGAAATTCAACACATCAAATTCTAGAGGCAAAAGTGTTCTAGAATTGGTTCACTCTGACGTATGGCAAGCACCAGTAACGTCCCTAGGTGGAGCAAAATATTTTGTCTCGTTTATTGATGACTACTCCAGGAGATGTTGGGTGCACCCTATTAAGAAGAAGTCGGACGTGTTTTCAACTTTCAAAAACTTCAAAGCGCGGGTGGAACTTGATTCTGGAAATAAGATCAAGTGTTTCAGAACAGATAATGGAGAAGAATACACAAGCGAAGAATTTGATAACTTTTTCAAGAAAGAAGGCATCAAAAGACAGTTCACAGTGGCGAACACTCCTCAACAAAATGGAGTGGCAGAGCGGATGAACAGAACCTTGTTAGAAAGAACAAGAGCAATGTTGAGGGACGCAGGCCTAGAAAAATCATTCTGGGCAGAAGCAGTCAATACCGCCTGTTATTTGGTGAATCGAGCTCCATCAACTGCAATAGAGCTGAAGACACCAATGGAGATGTGGACTGGTAAACCAGTTGATTATTCAAACCTCTATGTATTTGGAAGTATTGTGTACGTGATGTACAACGCCCAAGAAATTTCAAAGCTGGATCCAAAATCCAGGAAATGCAAATTCTTGGGGTACGCTGATGGAGTAAAGGGGTATCGCTTGTGGGATCCCACTGCCCGCAAAGTGATCATTAGCAGGGATGTTATCTTTCTAGAAGATAAACTACAAAGAAAAGAAGACGATGATAGCGCTGAAAAGTCAGAGACTACTCAGATACATGTGGAAAAAGAGTTTGAAGAAGGAGATTCTTCTGAAGCAGAACTAGCACATGATGAACAAGAACCAGAGAGTTCTGAAGCTCCAACAACTTTTCAATCAGATCGTGTGAGAAGACGTCCCAATTGGCACTCAGATTATGTTATAAAAGGTAATATTGCATACTGCCTTTTAACAGAGGACAGTGGGCCATCAACATACCAGGAGGCAATAAACAGCTCAGATACTTCACTGTGGATGATGGCGATGCAAGAAGAAATCGAAGCCCTTCATAAAAATAATACATGGGACCTTGTGCCACTACCACAAGGAAGGAAGCCAATTGGTAACAAATGGGTTTTCAAAATCAAGCGAAATGGTGACGATCAAGTGGAGAGGTATCGTGCAAGACTGGTGGTCAAAGGATATGCTCAAAAAGAAGGTATTGATTTCAATGAAATTTTTTCTCCTGTGGTTCGACTAACAATAGTTCGAGTAGTCTTGGCAATGTGTGCTACATTGAATTTACATTTGGAACAGCTAGATGTTAAAACAGCTTTTCTTCATGGAAATCTTGAAGAAGAGATTTATATGCTTCAGCCTGAAGGTTTTGAAGAAGACGAAAAGAAGAACTTGGTTTGCAGGTTGAACAAATCTCTGTAAGGTCTAAAGTAGGCGCCGAGGTGTTGGTATAAGAGATTTGATTCCTTCATTATGTGCCTTGGATACAACAGACTTAATACAGACCCTTGTGCTTATTTCAAGAGGTCTGGTGATAACGATTTTGTTATATTACTGTTGTATGTGGATGACATGTTGGTTGCAGGACCCAACAAAGATCATATTGAAGAATTGAAGGCACAACTGGCTAGGGAATTTGAAATGAAGGACTTGGGATCAGTAAACAAGATTCTAGGGATGCAAATTCACCGAGACAGAAGTAATAGGAAGATTTGGCTTTCACAAAAAGAATTACTTGAAGAAAATCTTGTCACGATTTAGCATGCAAGATTGTAAGCCAATTTCTACCCCTCTTCCTATTAACTTCAAATTATCCTCCAGTATGAGTCCTAGCAGTGAAGAAGAGAGGATGGAGATGTCTCGAGTACCATATGCATCAGCAGTGGGAAGTTTAATGTTCGTTATGATATGCACAAGACCAGACATTGCACAAGCAGTGGGAGTGGTTAGTCGGTACATGGCAAATCCAGGCAAAGAGCATTGGAATATTGTAAAGAGGATCCTAAGATACATCAAAGGGACCTCAAATGTAGCATTATGTTACGGAGGATCAAACTTACTAATCAATGGGTATGTAGATTCTGACTATGCAGGGGATTTGGATAAAAGCAAATCTACTACAGGATATGTGTTCAAAGTTGCTGGTGGAGCTGTAAGCTGGGTTTCAAAATTGTAGTCAATTGTGGCTACGTCCACAACAGAGGCAGAATATGTAGCAGCTACACAAGCCAGTAAAGAAGCAATTTGGTTGAAGATGCTATTGGAGGAGCTTGGGCACAATCAAGAGTATGTCTCTCTGTTTTGTGACAGTCAAAGCGCCTTGCATCTAGCAAGGAATCCAGCATTTCATTCAAGGACTAAGCACATACGAGTTCAGTACCATTTCATTCGTGAAAAGGTGGAAGAAGGAACGGTAGATATACAGAAGATCCATACCAAAGACAACATAGCAGATTTCATGACGAAGGCAATCAATGCTGATAAAATTTACCTGGTGTCGATACTCCTGTAGCCTGTCAGAAACGTAAGCAACATGAAAGGTACAAGGTAGAAAGAATGGTGTGAAGATATGATTGTTCCAATCAAATCTTCAAGTGGGAGATTGTTGAAAATTGGCACACAAATTGCATCAATTGTCAACATTATGGGTGGCAATTTGGTGTCATTAATGGGGTGGCAAAATTGGTCAAATTTGACCACCAAATTGTTGAAAATTTTGGATGGTAAAACTATGCAATTAGTCAAATTAATTTAGGGTATTTACAAATTAGTCCTTAAAGCTTCAACTATAAATACCCTAGCTCATTTAGCTTCAAAACCATCCCAAAGCATTCTAGCTTTCTTCCAATACTAGAGAGATTTTAGAGAGTTTCTTGAGATTTGTTTTCTCCTTTTTATCTAGAGAGAATTATCATTGTTTTCTCCTTGGTAGATCGAGAGAGGTTGTAATTCCTATTTTCTCATAGTGAAATTCTTCTACCGTTGCCCGTGGTTTTTACCCTATATTTTTTAGGGGTTTTCCACGTAAATTTTGTGTCTCTTTTATCTTCATTTTTATTTTCTCAAATTATCAGTTGCGATTTTGCTCTATCCGATAGCCGTCTTCCGCAACAAAGATGTGTCATCCTAGTTTTACTTTAGGTACTAAAAGTTTATAATATACTTTTTATTGGTAATAATGAAAAACTTGTTTACCCTGTTTACCTTTTAGTTAAATCCCACAAGTTGTTTTTTCTTAATTCTATACCTATTTACTCTAAGCCTTTAAAACTTGTTGCTCTTGATGTCTGGGCACAAGCACCTTTATGATCTAATAGTTTTAGATATCATGTCGTTTTTACAAATGCATATACTTGTTACACTTGAATTTATTTTTTAAAACAAAAATCTGAGGTTAATGATGCTTTTGTTCAATTTTATAAACATATTGAAAGATAGTTGGGATTGAAGCTGCTGATACTACAAACTGATGGTGAAGGAGAGTTTTTTTGCCTACAAACCTACCTTAAGAGTCAAGGCATTCTGTACAGGTTGTTCTTCCTACACACATCAGACCAGAATGGACTGGTTGAGAGGAAGCATAGACAAATTGTTAAGGTTGGACTAACCATGTTGACTGAGACATCTATGTCCTTTTTCTTTTTGGAATGATGTATTTGTTAATGTTGTATTTCTTATCAATAGATTGCCTACTTCAACCTTGAGAGGTTTGTGTCCTTACACCAAATTGTTTAATAAAATTCCAGATTATAGTATGGTTAAGAGTGTTTGGGTGTCTTTGCTTTCCTTTTTTGAGGCATTTTAATCAACATAAATTTCAATTCAGGTTTTCTCCTTGATTGTTTCTTGGATTTTCACCTAGACATAAAGGATATAAATGTTTGGATTCTAGTGGTAGAATTTGTCTTTAGGCATATTCAGTTTGATGAATAAGTTTTTTTCTTGTGTTGCTTGTCGAAATTCTTCTGCTTGGAGAGGGTCTCAAACACCTTTATAGTTTCAGCTTCCTATCTCGCATTTTCTCAAAGATTCTCATTTCATAAAGTCCAAGTTTGTTATTTTTTCTTTTATTTTGTCTAAGCAAAATTGTACATCATCATCATCTTTTCCATCTTTCTATACGTCCATCCATTCCCCCCCCCCAAGTTATCAATCACCATTGACACCTCATCCACTTTCATTACTACCAACACACACTTTCATTCACTCTCCACTATCGCAGGATTTTTTTCACCATTATCATCTCATCCATCTCTTTTACTACCAGCATTCATCTTCACCCACTCCATCTTTACAGAATTCTCTATCACCACTTTAATCTCTTTCATTTCCATCTCTATCTTCATTCACCTTCACTTTACTTCCACAGAATGTTCTATCATCATCACGAATTCCACCTCCATCTCTACCTACAACCACCTCCATTCCATTAACAAGCCCGGTTACTAAAAGTCATTCTATGATCATCAGAGGAAAATTTGGTATCTTGAAGTCAAAGGTGTTTAACTCTTAATTCAAAGACAGAGAATCAGTGGATGTCTTTAAGGTTTTTCAACAATCATATTGAAAGTCTATTGTGCAAGATGAATATGATGCCCTTCTTCGAAATGGCACTTGGTATTTACAACCTCTTCCTCCGGATCGAAAGTTAGTTGGATGCAAATGACTCTTCAAAATCAAAAGAAAATCTGATGGGGAAATGGATAGACTTAAAGCTCGATTAGTTAACAAGGGGTTTTCTCAAAAAGTGGGGACCGATTTTAAAGATACTTTCAGCTCTGTTGTTCGAGCTACTATGATTAAAATGGTATTTTTTGCAGTTGTTATGAACAAGGGGGTCATTCGACAAATTGACATCAATAATGCATTTTTAAATGAGAAGCTTACTGAAGAAATATTTATGTGTTAGCCTCCTGATTTTGAAAGAGTTGGTTCGTCGGGGGAGAAATTGGTGTGCAAGCTTCACAAAACCTCATATGGACTTAAGCAAGCTCCTCGAGCTTGGTTTGATACCTTGAAGTCATTCCTTATACATAAACTGTGTTTTGTTGCCTCTCGAGCAGACTACTCTTTCTTCATAAGGACTACTGCTACATCAAAGTTATTGCTCATGATTTACGTTGATCAAATAATCATCATAGGCAGTCATTGTCTTGAAGTGGAAAAGGTTGTTCAACAAGTAAATGCTGAATTTTCTCTCAAGTATATGGGTGAGCCTGAATTTTTTCTTGGTATGGAGATTCAACAATGTTCTGAGGGGCTTCTTTCGAAACAAATGAAGTATGTTATAGAGTTGATTAGCAAAGCAAACATGTTGTTTGCAAGGCCTACTCCTACCCCCATAACTGTTACATTTTTAAGATGCATATTAGTGTTGTTCAGAAATTTCTTGATATTCAGTTGTACACGAGCATAATTAGAGGGTTGTTGTATGTGTGTTTGACTAGGCCAGACATTTCTTACACTGTCAACAAAGTCAGTCTACATATGAACGATCCCTATTATGTGCATTGGAGGGTAGTGAAGAGGATTCTTCGCTACTTGAATGAAACCTTAGATCATGTTACATTTTTTTTAATCAAATGAAGTGGTTAATCTTGTTTGTTATTCTGATGCTGATTGGGCATCTTCAGTGGAGGATAGGAGGTCACTGACTGGGTCTTGCATCTTTCTTATGTCCAATCTAGTGGCGCGGTGTTCCAAGAAATAGAGCGTTGTCTCTTGTTTTACGAAAGAGGTGGAGTATCGTAAGTTTAGCCAATTCTGTTTCAAAATTAGCATTGGTGGAGCAGTTGCTGATGGAATTTGGTCTTTCTTTAGTCAGCAAACCAACTGTGTGGGGTGACAATATGTCTACAGTCTATGATTACAAATCCTACTCATCATGTTAGGATAAAGCATGTTGAGATTGATTTTCATTTTATTCTATTAATTAGCTTTTTCATTCCCTATTTATTTAAAATTAATTATTAATTAAAATTTAGTTTTAATTTTAATAAAATTATAATTTTTTATTTAATAATTTGTTGTTATTTTGTGTTCATAAATGCATTCGTAATAATCAACACAGACCATGTTTTACTTTTTCATCACTGTTATTTGATAGAACCCTGTCTTTCAGGCTCTCCTTTGGATCTAATTCTTTCGTGCAAAGATTTGATTCCTCATAAAACAGACATTTTGAAGAAGCTTTGCCAGGAGTAGACATTTTTGTTCGCACGACAGACGTCGACAATGGTAATCGACACGGTGTTATCAGATATGGCTTATGGCAACCTGTCCGAGAAGCTGTCTATCTGTCCGATGATGGCTGCTCCGATTTAATGTTCAATGCTCTGTTAGAACCTGCACGTTTTTAAGAGACATGGCTATCATTTTGCAGGAAGCTGAAGGTAGAATGAATTGAAGTCGCCTGAAGTTTATTTCAAGAACACTGCTGAACCAATTGATAATTCTGCCATGTTCCGAAGTGTGCTTGCTCATCAAGGTAACACCATAGTATTAAAAGGTATGCCCCACAAAGTAGATCACCGAGTTCTTTGTTAAACAAACTGAATTTAATTATTATTTTTAAATAGAAGATCATAATTTAATTATAATTTTATTGAAAGTAAACTTAAATTTTTATTAATGATTAATTTCAAATAAATCCTTATACTTTTTAATATTTACAAAACAAAAAATTTTTTACTCATGGTGTGTTTTGATACGTCATTTTAGTCGTACATTACAGTATGCGACATGTACTATAAATTTTTTCATATTTTGTATATTAAACCTCATTAAATACGAATTCGATTTTAAAGAAACGATTTTTAGTTGTTTTATTTGTAGTTGGTAATATATATTTAATGAATTTTTAATCATTTAATAATGAACATATAAATATTTTGTAGTGGTTGGTGTTGAAATCCCAGACTTCTAATAAAGATAATATTATCTTTTTAACTACTGAATTAATTTAATCTATGCACGTGAAAATACGTTTTTGTCTCATTAGTTATTACGATAACAGTTTATTCAGTCATTCATGCACTTCGTTACTATGTACATTTCGCACATTTTATCGAGATATACTTTAGTGCAATGCTTATTTCTTTTATGTTTAGATATATATTTCTGCTTGATTTATGTCAACAATAACATACTCTTTATGAGTTTTGAATTTTTTTATTTTTTTTGTATTTATTACTGTTACATTAACATAACTTATATAAGCACAAGATACATTAGATAATAATGTAGAGTTTCATGTAATCACTATTAAATTTAATATTTTAATAAGTGATCATATTAAATTAGAAAAAAAAAATAGATTGTTGACAGAAGAAATAGAGTTGTAGTGGTTCGATGGTTCATATCTTTTTATTTGAACATAGAGTCACATATGATTGTGTTAGAGGAAAGGAAAAAGAGAAGAACATGGACGGAGCTAAGATTTTAGTACAAGAAAACAAAGTATAATTAATAATAAAAAACAAAAGGGACAAAATAAAAATGAATCAGAACTTGAAGGTCTAAATAGATATTTATCTATATATATTTTTAATAATAGAAAATTTGGGGGCAGTAGCCCCCTTTTGAACTATATGTAATTTCGTCCCTGGAGAAGAATATGATGAACAGTAGAGAGAGAATCATCCCTCTTTCCCTAGTTTGCATGCTGATTTATATACAATTCCTTAGAGCTAGTGTCAAGTCTAAAGTAGTGATAATTATTTATAGATTGACAGGGTAAATAAATTTGACTATCATATATTATATTTAAATGGTATATTACATGGGTTTACCATTGAAACACCGACACCTGTCCCGTAGCTGCCCCAAATTTATTGCCCTCAGGAAACAAGTCTTGTCCCATTTTTTATACCCTGGAAGTAGTGTTTTTTCAGAGCTTTTTTCTCTTACAAACCCTTGGAAATAGTCCTGATTAAATTTTCCTCTAATTCTGCTTGTGTTGACTTTATATTCATTGATATCAAACAGCTTGCACTTGTCCGTTGATATAAAAAGCTCCTCCCCAAGCTATTTTGGCAAGTGTTAAAGTTCACTTCTTTTTTGCCCACCTTTATCTGGCATCATCTTATTTTCCGTATAGAGTTCAATAAAAATCTGTTTTTTTTTTTGGCATATAGAATTATGGATGAAATTGAGATTCCTTGTCATTTTCTTTGTCCGATTTCGCTTCAACTAATGAGAGATCCAGTTGCGATCTCAACCGGGATAACATACGATAGAGAAAGCATAGAGCAATGGTTGTTCTCATGCAAGAAAAAGGTATGTCCGGTGACGAAACAACCGTTGCACGGCGATTCAGAGCTAACCCCGAACCACACTCTCCGTCGTTTGATCCAAGCATGGTGCACTCTCAACGCTTCCCATGGAATCGAAAGAATCCCGACACCAAAGCCTCCGATCAACAAAACCCAGATCGCCAGGTTGATCAAAGATGCGAACAAGTTCCCTGAGACGCAAGTCAAATGCCTTGAAACCCTCATATCAATCACCCTCGAAGGTGAAAGAAACAGGGGCTGCCTGGAAACCACCGGTTCAGTTGAATTCCTGGTATCGATCATCAAGAGTTATGATTCGTCATCGTCTCAAGTTATAAAAGCTGGCGACGAAGCGTTGAGCATTCTTTATCATATCAAGGTATCCGAAAGCTGTCTAAAGAGTATCGTCGACAATGATAATCAGTTTGTGGAGTCTTTAGTTCAAATCGTGAAAAATGGTAGCTACCAATCTCGAGCATACGCCACGATTCTGTTGAACGATGTGTCCCAAGTGGCGGATCCAATCCATTTGATCAACCCTACACCCGAATTCCTGGCCGAGATCGTACGCACTTTACGAGACCAGATCTCACAACAAGCCACCAAGGAAGCATTGAAACTCCTAGCGGAGCTTTGTCCATGGGGAAGAAACAGGATCAAAGCCGTGGAAGGAGGAGCCGTGTTCGTATTAGTCATGCTTCTGATCGAGAGCTCGACCAAGCGAGTATCGGAGCTCGCATTTATCGTTCTCGATCAGCTCTGCAATTGCGCCGAAGGGAGGGCGGAGTTGTTGGACCACGGAGCGGGGCTAGCGATGGTTTCGAAGAAGATATTAAGGGTTTCGCATGCGGCGAGCAAGAGGGCGGTGAGGATACTATCGCCGATCTGCAGATTTTCGGCAACATCTAGGGTTCTTCAGGAGATGTTGAAAGTTGGGGTGGTGGAAAAACTTTGTGTCGTGCTTCAAATTGATAATGGTTATGAGACAAAGGGGAAAGCAAGGGAGATATTGAAATTGCACGCTAGGGTTTGGAGGAACCATTCTTGTATTCCTTCATATTTGTTGTCTTATCCATCTTCTTGAGATCGGTGCTCTTTTTCTTCTTCTTCTTTGGTATTGTGTGTAGATAGATTGAAACAGGCATGGGGTGAAATTAAAGCAGATCTCTCCATGCAACTAATGTTGAAATATACGGTTTTATTAGGCATCAAATATGTGTCAAAGTAGAGACACTTCCCATGAGAATTTTGTTCATTATTCTTTGAAAATATCTTATATTCTTTTTCGGTCCCGAAGTAGGAAAGGATAAAATTTCAATATTGTTTAAGTCAAGAGAGACCTCTTTAGTCCAGGGTCAGGACATACTTAGGATGCGTTTGGTTCACGGAATGTAAGATTACCAGTGGGAATGTAGGATTACCAGGGAATAGGAATACTGAGAATGTTCTATTTTATGTTTGGTTGATTTAGCAAGAATATAAGATTATCGTGTTTGGTTAAAGGAATAAAATATTATTGGAATGTATATTTAATCAAATTGTCCTTATTATATATTTGTTTTTTTAACAAGTTGGAAAATATTTATATATTTTCTTTAAAAAATTTAAATTCATAAATTTATATATTTTTTACAAAATTGAAAAATATAAAAAGGTTTAATGAAAGGGTAAAATTTTATTTTAACCCCTGAACTTCATATAAAATTTTAATTATAGATTTTTTTTTGTAAATCTAAAATAGTTTAAGGATAAATTTGTAATTTAACATTCGTATAATTTTTATTATTCAATGATAGAATAATGATATTTTTGAAAGAAATTTTTTAAGGGCATTTTAGTCCAAAACGTCGGTAATCCAACAATACCTAAGGAAATGAGGCTAATGACATTCCCGGTAATATACCCCAAAAAATCCACTATTGGTAATGTAAGATTACCGGGAATGACATTCCCAGCCAACCAAACGGGGAAATGTGGATTCCATTCCCATGGGAATCTCACATTCCCCCAACCAAACACACCCTTAAGACCTAATTAGGATTTATAGATTGCTCACCAAAAGTGACAGTGGTAGGATTCAAATTTGGCCTTATAAGCTCAATTTTCTGAATCTCAACTACTCATACTAACACTTATTGGCATTGATTAATTTAGATTGTATACTAAAAGTCTCATGTTCAAGATTTAGACCCGAAATTTAAAAATAGTATATATAAAACAAAAGTATATTCTATTATTTTAAATAATTAATTTAATATTTTATTAATAAATCATAAAATTATAATTAAACATTTTCAAATATAATTAAACATAAATTTTAACTATAAAAACATAATTAAATTTTATCAAATATAAAATTAAATATAATTTTACAAAAAAATCTTAAAGAAAAAAATTAGGTTATCGATCATCGTAACTGAGAATAACGATGAGAGGGAGGCAGTCACTTCCAACGTTTGCATTAATCGCTCAATGACTCGATCAAAGAACAAAGGACCACTACCAGTGACGGGCGTATGCAGCTCTTATAGGGAATCGTTATGTTTTGAAGATTACTAAATTTAACTTAGGGTCACAACTCACAAATGATCCATCTACTATAAAGTATTACTTTATTAAAAAATCATAAAAATATAATTAAACTTTGTCAAACATAATTAAACATAAATTTTAATTATAAAAATATAATTAAATTTTATCAAATATAAAATTAAATATAATTTTACAAAAAAAAATCTTAAAGAAAAAAATTGAACTATCGATCATCGTAATTGAGAATAACGATGAGAGGGAGGCAGTCACTTCCAACGTGCTCACGTGGTAATAAATAAAATTTATATAATTATATATTTATTTCTTAGTATTTATACAATTTATTAATTTTTTCCTGGTTGTAAATTAATTCAATAAATTTAATCTCTCAATCAAATGATGACACTTGTCACCAATAATTATATTATATTTTAAATTTAATCTAATTAAATGTTTTGTCCAGTCCATCGAGTTCCATTTATGGCTTTGAGGAATCTGATAGCAATAATCAATTGCGTAAATTTGTTAGAAATGGTGAATTGGATGAATGTTTAAAGCTTCTGGAGGGCATGGTTTATCATGGTAAGATTCTTGATATTATAGCCTGTACTAGTGTAATTCGTGGGTTCTGTAGGAGAGGTAATACTAGAAAAGCTACTCGGGTTATAGAGATTGTCGAAATTTGGGGGGCTATTTCTAATGTCATAACTTATAATGTGTTTATTAGTGGGTATTGCTGGCAGAACTACCTTTAGATTAGGGATGAGTCTGCCACATATCTCTCCTATTAGGGGTGAGTTCGATCCTAGTTGGTTAGATATTAAATTAAAATTAAAATATAACCTAATTAAGTGGTGAAAAGTGTCATCATCTGATTGGGAGATTAAATTTATTAAATTAATTTAAATTAGGACTAAATTAATAAATTGTATTAATATTGAGGAGTAAATGTATAATTATGTCAATTTGATTAACTGTCACATCAACATTTTCATTAAATATTAACGACAACTGGTTTGATTAAATATAATTAAATAGTTATGTGGTCTAATTGACAAAATTAAAAGATCGGTGGTAAAACTAAAATGACTAAATAGTTGGGTGGTACAGTTTACCAAAAAAATATGGAAAATAATATAATTAGTATTCTATTCTAAATAATTTACCTTTAAATTTTTAATTAATTTTTAATTATACGTTTGAGTACTTTAGAATTTTAAACTTTTATAAACTAAATTAATGGTGCTCATCGTCAGTGATGCTCAGTAATGCTCGTCGTACGTGGCAGACTCATCCTTAAAACGAAACAAACTTACAAGATTCAACATATCAATTAATCCAAATATCTGAATAAGACACGAATCCAAAAAAGAACGAAATATAAAACAAAAAATTGAATGAAGAAATAATTCTTTCAAAAAGCTTTTTATTAGCTACTTCCTATTTCTCCTCTCTTCCTAATTATAAAATAAGTGTCTAATAATAGACTTCCTAAAACCCTAAAAAATTAACATCTTTTCATTGATGCAATATACATTGATTAAGAAAAGCAATATTAAAATAATAAAAAGATCCTAAATTGTCTTAAATAGATCATGTAAAATATAAAGTTAAATTTAATTACAAATAATTAAAAAAATAAATTTAAATTATCATATTCAATTTTCTGCAAGCGTTGTCTTTGTTAAAATAAATTTATCTTGAATTTTCGATGTCCGATTGAGACATTTCAAAATGCACTGAAAAGTTAATAGAAAGTCGTTTTTATCTCAAGAAACATCATGCCTCGGAAACATTCAGATCCCACCTGAAAATTTGTTTCAAGTCGAGTATTACATACTCCAATTTAGTCCCAAAATACTTTAATTTTAACTTGAAGAACATATTGGAGATATATAACACTTTCTAAATAAGTGGCCAGAAATTAATTACAAAATAAAATATTAGACATATATTTTAATAAAATAAAATAATTTAAATATTTATTTTACATAAAAGGCCAAATACTAGAACCCAGTCCATGAACTAGAACCTTTTTGTCATAAGATCTGGCAAAATTGGTCCAATATTATAGGTGGACTAATTATATAGCCTAATACAAAACCAAACAAAATAATTTAAGGATTTACGATAAATCTTACAGTGGAGGGAAATTTATCACGTCAACGTGACAACGTGACAAATTTTATTAAAAAATATTCTTTTATTTGAAGTTTTCATTCTAATGTGATAAATTTTAATAAAAATTATATTTTATTATAACTCGTCATGTCGATGTGACGAGTTTTTCTACACTAACATTTGTTGTAGATCCCAAAATAATTTTGAAGATAACTTAAATGACTAAATCTTTTAACCCACTATATTGGGTCAATTTCACCACAAAACCGGCTTTTTGGGCCAATAGGGTGTTTAGAATAAAAAATTACGGGTTTACCCATCCTCAAATTTTAATTAAGGATCTACGACATTTGCTATAATGTCGGGCGAACTCGTCACCTCGAGGTATCGTGTTCTTTGAAATATGATTTTTAATAGACCTAAATGAGAGAGTTCCATATGGGTCATTAATTTATTATTTTTAAGCAGAATCGTCACCTCGACATGATGAGTCCATTAAAAAATTATTATTGAAAAAAAATAAAATTAAAAATTAAAAAAAGAGGGGAACTAATCACCTCGAGGTGACGAGTTCCTTCAAATTCAAAAAACTAGTCGTTGGTCAATTGGCAGCTACTACGGTCACTTTGCAGTGGTCACTTAGAACTCATCACCTCGAGGTGACGAGTTCCAATCGAATTTTTGTATTATAGTCATTGGAATTGGAGCTATAAATAGGGATTTGAGATTTTGATTTTTTATCAAACACTAAAATTTAAAAAATTATGAAAAATCAAACTTTCTATGAAAATCCTGAAAAAATGGCTTCCCGAGCAGACATGTTGTGCCTCGACAACGTCCATATTTCGTCAATCGAGCTCTAACTAGAAGAAGAACAGAATATTCGTCAACGTGGGATGACTTTCTATCCATATCTTCAGCAATCCGGTCTATTTCCATCCATATTTGTACGTGGCTTCAAGGTGTACCCAGTGTTGATTGAGGCCCTGGTAGAACGTTGGAGACCCGAGATGTACACTTTTCATTTCTCGAATTGTAAAGCAATGATTACTTTGGAAGATGTCACTTACCAACTCGGTGTTCATGTGAATGGAGCCCTCATTGTGAGGCAGAACAATTACGACCCCACGACATTGGTTTACCAAGTTTCAGGAAAGCTGTCACCATCCGAGTTCATCGATGGCTATTGGGTACGGATGACGTGGTTGGAGTCCGAATTCCATGTGATGGTCAACTCTACTGAGGATGAGGTTATTTTTGCATCTCGAGCATATCTTCTCCATTGATCGGACGGGTATTATTACGAAATATGATCACCTGAAACTCGTCACCTCAATGTGATGAGTTCCACTGGATTTTTGCATTATAATCGTTGGAATTGGAACTATAAATAAGGGTTTGGGGTTTTTATTTTTCATCAAACCCTAACTCCAAAAAATTATAAAAAATCCTACTTTATGTGAAAATACTAAAAAATGGCTTCCCGAGTAGACATGTTGTGCCTCAACAATGTCCATATTTCATCAATCGAACTCCGACCAGAAGAAGAACGGAATATTCATCAGCGTGAGATGACTTTGAGAGATCTGCATCAGAGGATGTTGATATATCTTCAGCAGTCTGGTCTATTTCTAGCCATATTTATACGTGACTTCAAGGTGTACTCGGCGTTGATTGAGGCTCTGATCGAATGTTGGCGGCCCAAGACACATACTTTCCATTTCTCGAGTGGTGAAGTGACGATTACTTTGGAAGACGTTGCTTACCAACTCGGTGTTCCTCTGAATAGAGCCCTCATGGTGAGGTGGAACAATTACAACCCATCACGTTGATCTACCAAGTTTCGGGAAAGTTGTCACCATCTGAGTTCATCGTTGGCTATCGGGTACGGATGACGTGGTTAGAGTCTGAATTCTAAGTGACGGTCGACTCTAACGAGGACGAGGTTATTTTGTATCCCAAGCATACTTCTTCAACTGATCAGAGGGGTATTATTACAAGATAAATCCGTTAATTTGATGCACACTCAGTAACTTCAAATATTAAATGACATCACTGAGTGTCGTAATACCAGTTAGGGCTCGGCGATTTAGCATTTATGTCCCAAGAGCTTTGCGAGGTTGTAATTGTATAACGAGGTCAAAAAGCCGATGTAGCAGGCTATCTAATATTGCTACAATCATGTGCTTGGTATCTCTTCTTGTTTTTTACGTCGATTACAATAGCCCCAGTCGAGTTTCCTCTTGTTGGAAGATATTTTTTTAACTTTTTTTTAAATTTGATTAACTTAATTTTTATTTTTTTTAATCTTTTTCTATTTTTAAATATTTTAGATGACGTCATAAAATAACTGAGATGAAGTTATCGGGTGTCGTTGTAAAAGATATATAGACAATGATCGACATCGTCGAACAATATGTAGTATACATTTGTTCTTTTATTATTTTTTAAAATTTTTTTAAACCATATATATATATATATATTAACTTTGATATTTAATATTTACAATTTTCTTGGCTTACGTATGTTGATGATGAGATCTATCGGTTATTGCCATCGCAATTTTTTGAGGGGTCTAATTTATGGTGTGTCACGATGCCATTATTACATTTTGCGATTGTTGAGTGGCACACTGTTAATAGAGTACTACGACAGTATGCATTGCATAAACCGATTCCTACGTAAATCGTTGAGATGGACGCGCTCCATAGAATTGGTACACGTGGGAAACATACCAAAACTTTATCGGTGAAGCACGCTTACTACATCGAGCTATGGAATTAATGTCACCTATCGCTTCTCCTGCGTTACAAGATTACACTGATGGACCTAGATTTCGACCATTCTCTCTATCTCTGAAATTACGAAGCAAATGGGAAACTATATCTCACAACAACACAACAAAGGGGGAATAAGAACAACATCATGCTAGATCCCCCAAGTCCAAGAAGAAATGATTGACGTCTTTTTATGCTTCAGCATCTACAACTAAAGATTACTATTATGCATCTCATGCTAGTTTCAGTTTCTATCATACTTCAACCGAGACTCATCCGACTTGGGTTAGAGGTTCATAGGATGCAATGCAACACACTCAAACATCTTCAACAGAATATGCGGGTGAGGGTGAATGAGATCATATCGTATATGGTTAAAAACATAGCCGCCAAGTCGATTCAGTAACGACAATAATGGCATCAAATACCATAAGCCCATCACCTATTTCGAAGGTGGATCTCAGGGTGTGTTAAGTACACCTCCTCGACAAGATGAAGACGACGACGATGACGATAAAGGTCGACGACCCCTACGTACTCGACAAGTTTCACGTCATTATCATTCGACCACTTCTCGACATCATTAAGAACTTAGAAAATATAAATAAATTTTATTAGTTTGTAAACAATATTATTTTAATAAAAATATTAATTTTTAATTAATTAATTTTTTAAAATTTAACCAAAACTGCCCGATGAGACGAGTTACATTTTTTAATTTCTAATTTTAATTTTTTTTCAATAATAATTTTTAATGAGCTAGTCACATCGAGATGTCGAGTCTGTTTAAAATCAATAAATTAGGATGGATAACTAAACGCCCTATTGGGCCAAAAAAGCCCATAAAATATCCCTTCCTTTTCCGTTCCCTTCCCTTCGTGAAATGGGCTTCTAAAATATAACCCACTCCTTTCTTTATTAAATTTAGAATTTAGTGAAATCTTAAAACCCTTCAATATCTTCTTCCCGGACAAATCTTCCCGTTTCAAACAAAGCCGTTGCCTCCCTCCCTTCTGATCAACGCGAAGGAGGAGGAAAATAAATGGGTAAGATTACTTGTAAGAAACTGAAGGGAAGTCAAAACATGAGGCAAAGTTTACTCTTAGCAACGTTAAAATCAACTCCTATTCTCATTGATGACATCCACGCCGACGACTCCTTACCTGGTCTCCGGCCACACGAGATTTCCCTCCTTCATCTTTTTGAAAAGCTCTCCGATGACTGTGTCGTTGAAATCAACGAAACCGGTAACCCCTTTTTTATCCCATCTGAGCTATTAGCTTTCGAGTTGAAAATAATACCAAATAACTAAAAAGCTATTGGTTCGATTTGATAGGTACCAAATTGAAATACAAGCCTGGGATAATTATCGGAGGGAGTAATCTGGCGCATGATTGTGGTGTGAGTAGAGCAATTGGGTATTTTTTGGAGCCCTTGATCTTTCTTGGATTATTTGGTAGGAAACCGCTAGCTATAATTCTAAAAGGTAATCCCTTTTTGTGCTTCGAATCTCATTCTTGTGTGGGCTCCTTTGATTTTCTGTTAATATACTCCTTTGTAACATGTCACGCTTGCTAGAAAAAGTCGTTTGAGTTTTGCAGTATTGTCGTGCAATGTTTAATGTCATACAATCGAGAGGTATATTATTTCAATGTTGAAGTATGAAAGCAAGTTTCATAGGTCAAATTGATAGAATAGGGAGTTGATTCGTATGATTAGACTACTTTTGATAACTTAGGTGGATTGAATATGTAATACATGTAAAGTAGTATTGAATTGTCCTCAATCGAACCTGGGATTGATTTTCACCATAATGCTTGTGCATATAATTTCCTTGTTGTGATACAAAAGTTAAGTGGTTGTTACTCCATATGTTATTTTCAGGGATTACAAATGATTCTAAGGGCCCATCTGTCGATACATTCCGTTCCACGACCTTTCCCATGTTGAAGCATTTTGGGTGTTCCTTAAGAAGGATTAAAGTTGGAACTAAAGAGACGTGGAGTTTCACCTCATTGTGGTGGTGAAGTTCATTTGACAATTCCTACTGTTCAGCACCGAAGAGTGAGTTTTTTAATCTAATGCTACGTCAATTTTTTGTTTGTGATATTTATTACACTTTCTGGTACAGGCAACCATGTGGACCATGAAGGAATGGTTAAGAGAATCAGAGGGGAAGCTTTCACTACCAGAGTGAGTCCTCAGCTTGGAAATGAAATGATTTATGCTGCTCTTGCTTCCTGATGTTTATATTGCTAGTGATTATAGAAAGCGCTTAGAGTCCGGATCCGGAAAGTACGGTCACCATATATATTTCGGAATTTCTTTTTTTTATCGTAACCAGGAAATTTCAAGTATTTTTTCTCTTAATGCAGCTCACCGGGATATGGAATTTCACTAGTTGCTGAAACTACTTCAGGTTGCTGCATGTCTACTGATACTACAGTTTCGTATGGGGGAGAAGCAGAAGATATTGAAGGTGAGGACAAGAAAGGGCCGATACCTGCAGCTGATGTTGGTGAGAAAATTGCTTCTGTGCTTCTTGAAGAGATTGAGATAGGTGGAGTGGCAGGTTCAACTCACCAGGTTTGTATTTCAAAGTTTCTGTTCCATTGACCTGCCACTCGTCCAGTTTCATTATTCTAATACCATTTTATGATTGTGATAAATCTCTGTCTTCATTCTTTTTTAACATTGAAATAATAGCTTAAAATTTAAATTTATTGCTTATCATGCATACAATATTGTATGTATGAGCACCGACTAGGATAATTTTTACATAAAATGTGATTTTTTTTTTGTTTAGAATATTATACTCTTCAAAAGCTCTTAATTTTCTTGGGGGGCTAAAATGATGCCTTCATCTTTAGCGTTAAGCAAAGAAGTGTTTGCATTAATCGAAAGCTTACTCCCTCTGCTTAATCTGCTGACTTGGATAAATACAAGTTTAGTTGAGGTTTTTATTGCATATCATTCCTTTATTTTTTTCATGTTGTATTTATCTTCCACTAGGGATTTATAAGATTTTAAGTGGTCAACATGGAAAAGTACTCCTGTTAAAATCCTTATAACAATATGGCCAATCGGCCTTGTATTCATACTGTTCATATTGGTTTCGTTCTGGCTGTTCTGCTTTTATTGTTCCTTGTTTTCCTTTCTATTTTCCAGTTTTTTTATTTTAGGAGATTGAAATATCTATCTTAACTGGCCAAAAAAATGTAAGTTGTTCCATATTTAATTTTCCTTTTTAAGTTGGTAGACTTGTCATACAAAGGACTGGTTTTTACCAAGGGATTGACATCTAAGCTTTACCATGAAGCATATCTTATCAAGGTCCATTTGAAACATAAGATTTATCTTGATAAGAATGTTGTTTCTTCTTCAGAACAAAGATGAAACTGTGTGTTGTTAACTAACAGCGTAATCCATTGTTTGGTTTGTTATTCCTTTGTGCACTTTGTCCGAAAGATGTTTCAAAGGTTCGTGTGGGAAAGCTGTCACCATATGGAATAGAAACATTAAGGCAAATCAAAGATATTCTAGATGTTCAATTTGTGATTAAGCCAGATCCATCCACAGGGACGGTGATCCTTAAACGTTGGGGTTCTGGGATGAAGAACCTTTCCAGAAAGACAACCTGATCACATTCTGTAGCACATTATAATTCTGGTTTGGCTTCATTTTCTCGCTTGAGAGCCATGAATACACTGATTGCAGCAGGGAATATGTTCTAAAATCCAGATCTAGCTTACATATGTGCTATTTTTGGTTAATTATACACTAGATGGAATTTTAAGCCAGTTAATCCAATTATATGTAAACTTGTACGCTTTATAACTTCATGATTATGTGATCCTTATCGTAGAGTATTAGGAACTAAAGAATATCCAATTTTGTGAGTCATTATTAATATTAAAATTAATATCAATAAATCTGGTAAATATGAAATTATTTTTATACAACTTAATTTCCCATTAAAATATTATATGGTTATGCTAATTATGAAGTGAATTTTCCACGATTCAGGTCCATTGCACACTTAACCCGAAAAGCTTGTATCTATGGCAAGTGCAATTCATTCATCAACAGATCTTTATCTTTGCAAAGTATGAATATCTCTGTGTTTAGCTCTTGTTGACATTGAGGAGCTGCAATGGCTTCAACCAGTTTAGATCCTTGAAAACAAAGCTTCTTCCTTAGCTGGTATTTCCAATGAAATTCAAGAGATGAAGCTTCTTTTTCGAACAATCACATACTTTCTCATGGATGCTGATAATGGAGCTGGTGAAAATAGTGAAACCCAAAAGGCTTGGGTCGCAAGTATCCGGGACCTGGCATACCAAGTTGAAGACGCCATCAATGAGTACATGTACCACTTGAACAGGCAAACACAATGCAGCTTCCTCTATCGAACCCTTCATTTCCCCAAGGTTTTGCTGGCCAAGCATAAAGTAGCAACCAATTTGAAAGACATCAATAGCATGATCAAAAGCATTACTGAGAGAGCCAGCCAATTCGGAGTTCAACAGCTTGAAGAAAGGGCTACTTATTCTCACCATGATCCTAATTGGAAGAACAGATTGAGCGAGGTGTCGCTTTTCTTTAAAGACGACGATCTCATGGGGATCAAAAAGGCACACATGATTTGTTGGGATGGCTGATAAGTGCTTATTTTAGTTAATATTTTACTTTTAAATTATTATTTAATTATTGATTTTTGTGGCTTATTTGTTTATTTTAATTCATTTTCTGTACAGGTACATGACGTAAGATTCTGGAAATTACACAAAAAGGACACAATTCTATAGTTTTTTATTTTCGGAATCAAAGCTGATTGGAATTCGGATTTGAATTAAACTCAACTTTAGGATAATATTTAAACATTATGTTTTTTGTAATTTAGTTTAAATAGGTTTTTAGTATTTTAATTAAGTTTTAGGATATTATTTTTATATTTTATCTTTGTTTTAGGTATTTTAGTTGAAATAAGTTTTAGTGTTTTAATTAGGATTTAGAATATTATATTATTTTTTAGGTATTTTAGTTTAAATAGTTTTAAGTGTTTTAATTAGGATTTAAGATTTTTTAACTTATTTTTAGTAATTTGAAGGCTATAAATACCCTCTAAAGGTGAGTCTAGAAACATCTCTCTCTCATTTGAGAATAAAATCTTCTTTTTCTCTCTATTTTTCTCTTTATTTTTCGCATACTTTTCTATTATGCTAAGTATGATTTTGGTTCTGCTTAACTAATTTATTTTCAAGCAGAAAACTAAAGCGAAGACTCAATTCCAAACGTGAGAATTGTAAGGTACTTAAATCGCTTCGGATTTTCTCTCTTTTTTCTGAGCTTACTTTTCAAATCAAAATAATTTCGACATTGGTCCGGATATTGTTATAGTTAACGTTTGAAGAAGGATTTGCTTATTGATGCATATTCAACTTCCCGAGAACACACTTATTAAAATTGTTTGTTAAAATGAATCTGAGATCGGAATCAGTTGTTATTGAAACGACACAATCTGAGTTGGCAGCGAAGATTTGTTCTTGTAAGCTGACGTGAATCTTGAAGTAAAAATATGTTTCGATGATCCGAGGAATTTGAGGCGAAGCTAAAGTCTGAGGTTGCTTTCACAATAAGTTTCCCTTTATCTCAATCTCTTTAATTTGTTTATTTAATTATTTTACTTTTATTTTTTTATTTTAAAAACAACTTTTAAAAATCATCTTTTATATTTATTACTATTACTATTTATTATTATATTATATTATTTTTCTTTTTTTTATTTTATAATATATATTTTTAACTTCATATGGAATTCTATCTTCCTCTAAAATAAGAAAGAGTTTTATTAAATCAGAAACACTACAGTCCATGTGGATCGACCATGTTTCTCTATACTACCTTTTCCTGTTTCTATCTTTGTATTTATTAACAAATACTGATTTATGTTTCTAGTTTTCGATTTATGACCAGAAGAAACCTAGGTGAATTAGTAGATCTAGATCCGGAGATCGAAGAACGAGCACGAAGAATCCACGCACAAACGCTTCGAGAAAAGAGAAAATGACAAGAAGAACAAAAGTAGAAATCATAAACAGAATCAAATCCGGACTCTGAAGCAGACACATACAACATTGCGATGGTATAACAAACGATCCGAGAGCTAGCCACAATTCCTATCACTTAGACTCCATTATGCATTAATTTTCCTAGTGGCGGGACTCCGTTTCAATTAAAGACGAGACTCATTCATCTTCTTCCCACCTTCCAAGGCTTTCCCATTAAAGATCCGCGCAAACACTTGTTGGAATTCAATATGGTTTGCACTAGCATGAAACCACAGGGAATTATCGATGATCAAATTAAATTGAGAGCTTCCCCTTTCTCTTTTGCCGACTTGGCGAAATATTGATTATTTTATTTACCTCCAAATTCAGTTAATTTATGAGCTGACATGAATTGAATTTTTCTTGACAGGTTCTTTCCAGCGGCTAAAGCAAGCGAGTTGCGTTGGAGCATTCTTTCCATTCAGCAAAAGAACGAAGAAAGTCTTTATGACTATTGAGAGCGATTTAAAAAGCTTTGCGCACATTGTCCGCAACACAGATTAAGTGAGAAAACATTACTTCAATCCTTTTATGAAGGCCTTTTACCAATGGAGATGAAAACGGTGGATGCCGCCAGTGGAGGAGCATTAGTCAACATGACCCCAACAACAGCAATGGAATTGATTTCAACCATGACAACCAACTCTCAATAGTTTTCAAGTGAATCCAGCCGACGGGTTCACAAGATAAGTATATTTTCCCTTGAAAATAAGTTAGATAAATTAACTGAAGTAGTTAATTCACTTGTTGTAGGAAAATCTAGAGCAACAAGAGCATGTGGGATATGCACAAAGCTAGACCACCCAAACTTCAGCTATGCAGCAAATCAAATACCAACTTATTATCCTCAACAGCAAACGCAAAAACCATCATTGGAGGAATTCATAGGGAAGTTAACAATATCACAAGAAAAGTTCATTGCATCCCAAGAAAAATCCCAAAGCCAAACCGAAACAAATCTTCAAGAGTTAAATAACCAAGTAAGCCCACTAGTTTAAACTATGGGAAAATTGGAATCACAAGGAAGACTACATGCTCAAACGGAGTTAAATATGAGAAAAAATATTAGTGTCATCACACTCCGAAGTGGAAAAGTTATCTCACCCGAAGTTCCAGCAGAAAAAGTCACATCAGGAAGAATAAGAGGATACACCACCTTCAGAAATACAAGGTACATTTGACTCACATTCTTCTCTTTCTTTTCATGAAATTATGCCACCACCCTTTCCATCAAGGTTGATGAAGCGTGATAAAAGAGCTGAAGAAAATGAGATCTTAGAGGTGTTCCAAAAAGTTCAAGTCAACATATCTCTTCTTGAAATAATTCGACAAGTACCAAGGTATGCTCGATTCTTAAAAGAACTTTGCACTACAAAGAGGAAATTAATGGGGCACGAAAAGGTAAATTTGGGAGAACTTGTCTCTGCAATTTTTCAACAAATACTCTAAAAAAAATGAAGGATCAAGGTATGTTCGTTATACCTTGCAAAATAGGTGATATTAAAATTAAACGTGCAATGTGTGACTTAGGAGCTTCAATTAATGTTATGCCATTTTCTATATATAAAATGATTACTAACGAGCCTTTGAAGGAAACAGGTATAACCATATAGTTGGCTGATCTATCTGTGATCTATCCAGTGGGAGTAATGAAAAACGTCTTGATAAAGGTCGATATATTATTCTTTCCTGCAATTTCTTTGTATTGAAATGGAACATGATATGTTGGATACTTATTTCGAATTACTCTTAGGCCGACCTTTCCTAAGCACCACACATACAAAGATCGATGTTAGAAGTGGCATACTGACAATGAAATTTGATGGTAAGATCGTTGAATTTGATGTTTACAAAGCAATGAAATGACCTGATCATGTTGAAAGAATTAATTCTGTTGATGTTATAGATCCTTTAATTGATGAATATATTGAATCTAATTTTTCTTATGATCTTTTTAAGGATCCTGAACTTTTCCACGAAGAGGAAGAAAGGGAGATTGAAATATTAATTCAATCAATTCTGATTTATCTTTATCTTCTCTAAAACTAAAACTTTACTTCTGTTTTGTATGCACCTTAGATAGAATTGAAGCAATTATCGGAGCATTTGAAATATGTCTTTTTGGGCAAAAATGAAACTTTGCAAGTGATCATCTCAAGTAAATTATCCGAAGGAAAAAATGAAGCTTTGGTAACGGTATTGCGCTCTCAAAAAGAAGCCATAGGATGAACCATTGCCGACATTAAAGGATTAAGTCTCTCGACTTGCATGCACAAGATCAAAGTCGAAGAAGGAGCAAAGCCATCACGTGAAGGACAACGCTGATTAAATCCACCGATGATGGAAGTAGTAAAGAAATAAATTCAGAAACTCCTTGACGTTGACATAATCTATCCAATTTCGGATAGTAATTGGGTAAGTCCAATTCATGTGATTCCCAAGAAAACGAGAGTCGCAGTGGTCAAAAATCAAGAAGGGGAGTTAGTACCAACAAGAGTTCAAAATGAATGGCGAGTTTGTATTGATTACAGGAAGTTGAACTCTCTTACTCAAAATTCCTCTTCCTTTTATAAATCAAATGATTGAAAGATTAGTTGGGAAAACTCATTATTGATGCCTTGATGGTTTTTCAGGTTTTTTTCCAAATCCCAGTGGCACCAGAGGATCAAGAAAAAACGACTTTTACTTGTCCCTTCGGTACATTTGCATATAGACGAATGCCCTTTGGTCTTTATAATGCACCGACCACCTTTCAAAGATGCATGTTAAATATATTTTCCGACTATGTGGAGAAGGGCATCGAAGTCTTTATGGATGACTTCACGGTTTATGGTAATTCTTTTAATGAATGCCTTGATAATTTAACTAATGTGCTTAAAAGATGCTTAGAATATAACTTTGTTTTGAACTATGAAAATTGTCATTTTATGGTTGATAAAGAGTTAATTTTAGGTCATATTGTTTCCTCAAAAGGGATTGCGGTTGATAAAGCTAAAACATATATTATACGCTCACTTCCTTACCCAACAATTATGAGGGAAATTCGTTCTTTTCTTGGCCATGTAGGATTTTACCGCAGATTTATTAAGGACTTTTCGAATATAGCACAACCTTTATGCAATCTACCTCAAAAGGATCAAGACTTTGACTTTAATTCAAAATGCAAGGAGTCTTTCGATTCATTAAAGGAAAAGCTTATTTCAGCTCAAATTGTTCAGCCGCTAGATTGGGATCATCCCTTTGAACTTATATGTGATGCATCAGACACTAGCGTTGGAGTCGTTCTAGGCCAAAAAATAGGAAAAGAGCCACATGTCATAGCCTACACATCTCGAACTTTGGACTCGGCTCAGAAAAATTATTCTACTACGGAAAAAGACCTTTTTGCTATAATTTTTGCTTTAGAAAAATTCAGATCCTATTTGCTTGGTACTAAAATTACTGTCTTTTCTGATTATGCAGCTATAAGGTATTTGATGAGAAAAAAGGAAGCAAAACTGAGGCTTATCCTGCTTTTACAGGAATTTATCTTGGAAATTAAAGACAAAAAGGTATGCAAAAATCTGGTAGCATATCAATTGAGTCGAATTCCCCTTTCCACATCCGAACCACCACTTAGAGAATAATTTCCTGAAGAAAAATTGATGATGGCGCAAAGCATAACTCTATGGTTTGCAGACATGGTTAATTATTTGGCCACAGGTAAGTTACCATTAGATTTGCTGAGAACTGAAATCAATCGAATTAAGCGAGAATCCCGATACTATATTTGGGATGATCCTTATTTATGGAAGTACTACTCGGATCAGGTAATTCGACGATGTATTGTCGAAAGTGACGTAAACTCAATTTAACAATTTTGTCATTCTTACTCTTGCGGTGGTCATTTTGGGCCAAAACGTATAGCTCATAAAATTCTTGAATGTGGTTTCTATTGGCCTAACATCTTTCGAGATTCTTATCTATTTTGTAAAACTTGTGAAAGATGTCAATGTACAGGTAATTTAAGCCGTATGAATGAAATGTCGTTTAATTCTATACAAGTTTGTGAAATTTTGGATGTTTGGGGAATCGACTATATGGGTCCTTTTACTTCGTTATTTGGAAATATTTATATTATTTTAGCTGTGGATTATGTTTCTAAATGGGTGGAAGCTAAAGCTACTCGGAATAATGATGCTAAAACTACAGTTAATTTTTTGAAAAATATTTTTTCCAGGTTTGGCATGCCACGGGCTATAATAAACGACAGAGGAACACATTTAATCAACCGAGTAATTGAGTCGCTAATGAAGAAATTTGGAGTAACTCAAAGAATTACTACCGCTTACCATCCACAAACAAATGGACAGGCAGAAGTATCAAATCGAGAAATTAAAACAATTCTATAGAAAATTGTTAAACCAGACCGAAAGGATTGGAGTTTAAAATTAACCGATGCACTTTGGACATATCGAACTGCTTATAAAGGTCCCATTGGGATATCACCATACCGGTTTTTTTCGGTAAACCATGCCATTTACCGGTCGAGTTAGAACATCAGGCTTATTGGGCCGTTAAACAATGTAACATGGACATGGATGCAATTGGTGAAGCTCGAAATTACACATTCAAGAACTTGAGGAAATTCGAAGAAATGCCTATGATATTGCTCGGATATTTAAAGAAAAACAAAAGAATTTCACGATAGTAGAATTTCTTTTAAAACTTTTTCTGTCGGTCAAAAGGTTTTATTATTTAACTCCAAATTTAAACTTTTCGCAGGAAAACTCAAATCAAAATGGCTCGGACCGTTTACAGTTACTCAAGTATTTTCTTACGGTGCTGTTGAAATTGAAGATAACTCAGGAGTACGATTTAAAGTTAATGGTCAAATATTGAAGTCATATTATGAAAATGCTCCGGTTGGTCTAATCGAAGAAATCAATTTAGAGGAACCCACGCTTTGAAAAATCAGGTCGTCGAGCTAACGACGTTAAACAAAAGCGCTTGATGGGAGACAACCCATTTCGTTTTATTTTCATTTTATTTATTTTATTTTGTCAGATGCTTAATTTTATTTTATTTTTCTCTGAACAGATTCGAATTTCGATATGACCATGACCATGGCCGCGGTCGCCACTAGATTGGGGAGTATTCCTTTTCCCTCTCTTTGATTTTAAATTTGATATACGTTTTGGGACAAAACAGAATAAGTGAGGGGGGAGGATAAGCATGTGTCAAAATCTTCCTTGACTTGTTTAATTGTTTGAAATTGAGTTATTCTGATGTTGATATGTTGGGATCATTGGTCGCTAGTCTTGAATTTCGCTTTATACTCTTGTTTCCTTTTGGATTATGACCATATTTGTTATCGAATTTAATTTGCATGATTGATGATTGATATAGCTAGTGAATTTTTGTTGAGTATTGATATCTCATGCTTTTGTCGATAGAGATGAACTTGACTCAATGTATATAAACTTTTCTTGTGAGATTTGAGCATAACGAGTATACATTTTCTTTCTTGCTCATTGTTTGACTTGAGTGTGTCGAACTAATTAGGATATTCTAGAACTTGTAATCACAATGCATATCGAGACTACATGTTGAACGTAATGTTTTAATGTGATAGGGGCACCTAGGATAAACCCACTTTTCCCAAAAAGCCTACCCGTTTATATATCCACTAGTAAACCACATTTGAGCTTATTTCACTATCTTTGTTTTACACCTCATAATTAAACCCGAAGCCTTTTTTTTATTTTTCCTCTCTTTTCACACCCTTATCGAGACTTGAGATCTTATATTATTGTTGTTCCACGAAAAAAATTCAATGTTTCAAAAAAAATTTAAAAAAAGAAGAATAAAAAAGACCCTTTGTTCAAAAAAAAGGAAGGAAAAATCGATCTCTTCAATTGTCTTTCATCTATTCTTTTTCCTTATTTTGTTCTTCATCGTGCTTTATGTTGATTTGTGGATTGTTCTTAATTATTTTGATCTCTTGTTTCGGTATTTTAAAAATTTATTTTCGGCCTTTTCCCTATCCTAACCTAAGCCCCGTTACACTTTGTTTAAAGACCCCTTGATTATTGCATTATGTTCATTTTTCATAGTGGAGACTTGATTGGATTCCAAGCCTATGGTAATATTTTGGTTAGTTTTGGTTTGAGCGATTTTATTTACCCCAAACACTTTGAACAGATATGTGTGAATCTTTGTGAGGTATTAGTCATGTTTCATTGAAGTTGGCGATTAATTGAGATACATTGTTTATTTTAAATTTTCTTGGTTATGTCTTTACTTGATTGTAACTTGAATTCGGCAAATGTCATGGACTTAATTCGATTGGAAGTTTGAGGAATAAATTGAAATTGAAGATGACAACTTATGATTTTAATATGTTAATTGATGAATGCTTGAGGACAAACAATGAATAAGTGAGGGGAAATTTGATAAGTGTTTATTTTAGTTAATATTTTACTTTTAAATTACTCTTAAATCATTGATTTTTGTGGTTTATTTGTTTATTTTAATTCATTTTTGTACAAGACGTAAGATTCTGTAAATTGCACAAAAAAGATACAATTCTACAGTTTTTTTATTTTCGGAATCAAAGCTGGCTGGAATTCGGATTTGAATTAAACTTAAGTTTAGGATAATATTTCAACATTATATTTTATCTTTGTATTTTAGTTTAAATAGATTTTTAGTATTTTAATTAAGTTTTAGGATATTATTTTTATATTTTATCTTTGTTTTAGGTATTTTAGTTGAAATATGTTTTAGTGTTTTAATTAGGATTTAGAATATTATATTATTTTTTTAGGTATTTTAGTTTAAATAGTTTTAAGTGTTTTAATTAAGATTTAAGATGTTTTAGCTTGTTTTTAAGAATTTGAAGGCTATAAATACCCTCGTGAGCCTAGAAACATATCTCTCCCATTTGAGAATAAAATCTTCTTTTTCTCTCTAGCTTTCTCTCTATTTTTTGCATACTTTTCTATTATGCTAAGTATGACTTTGGTTATGCTTAGCTAATTTACTTTCAAGCCGAAGACTAAAGCGAATGCTCAATTCCAAACGAGAGAATTGTAAGGTACTTAAATCGCTTCGGATTTTCTCTCTGTTTTATGAACTTCCTTTTCAAATCAAAACGATTTGACATTGGTCCGAATATTGTTATGGTTAACGTTTGAAGGATTTGCTTATTGAAGCATATTCAACTTCCCGAGAACACACTTAGCAAAATTGTTTGCTAAAAGGAAACTGAGATCGGAATCAGTTGTTATTGAAACGACACAATCCGAGTTGACAGTGAAGAATTGTTCTTGTAAGCTGACGTGAATCTTGAAGTAAAAATCTGTTTCGATGATCCGAGGAATTTGAGGCGAAGCTGAAGTCTGATGATGCTTTCACAATAAGTTTCCCTTTATCTCAATCTCTTTAATTTGTTTATTTAATTATTTTTCTTTTATTTAATTCTTATTTTTTTATTTTAAAAACAACTTTTAAAAATCCTCTTTTATATTTATTATTATTACTATTTTTTATATTATTTTTCTTTTTTTATTTTATAATATATCTTTTCAACTTCATCTGGAATTCTATCTTCCTCTAAAATCAAGAAAGAGTTTTATTAAATCAGAAACACCACAGTCCCTGTGGATCGACCTTGATTCTCTGTACTACATTTTCCTTTTTATTTATTAAGTAGTCAGAAATTATTTTAATAACAAAACGACGGTTATCAATGGCTAATGGATGACGAACCGAAAAAGACTATCGTCTCTAAGGTCGGCATGGGTGGTTAGGGGAAGACAACTCTTGTTGCCAACACTTTCAACAAACAAAATGTTAAGCAACATTTTGATTTCTGCACTTGGATCATCGTCTCCCAACGATATGCAATTGCAGAGTTGGTTAGGTCTATGGTAAAAGATATGTACAAGCAAACAAATAAAGATGTTCCTATGCAAGTTGATGCCATGGCCTACAGATAGGGATGGGTATGGGACCCAAATTCGACGGGTTTCGACCCGATCAGATCGGGTCGTGGTTTTTTTTTAGTTCAGGATCGGGTTGAGTTTTTTAAAGGTGATGTCGAGTTGGGTCGGATTCGGGTTTAGGATAAAAATATCCGACTTGACCCGAAAAAAATAATTTTACCTTATATATTTAAGAATAATTATAATAATACCTCTCTATATATTATTTTTTTCAATTAAATCGCTATTTTTATTGAATAAAAATAATATTTTTATTATTTCGGGTCGGGTCGGATCGGATTCGGATTTTATCTCAATAAGTCGGGTCAGGTCGGGTCGGATGGAGAGTATATGTTTTTCGGGTCGAGTCGGGTCGGGTTGGCCGAAATCGGACCCATGCCCATCCCTACCTACAGAGCATTGGTGGATACACTGGTGCAGTTCTTGCAGTCAAGATGATACCTTATTGTTTTAGATGATGTGTGGAGCATTCAATTCTGGCACGAGATCAATATCGCACTTCCAGAAGGTATGCGTGGAAGCAGGATCATGAACTCCCAAGGGAATTTGGAGATTTATTCAATTTGAAATATCTGAACTTGTCAAGGACTCAAGTGAAGGAGCTTCCGAAATCGATCGGTAAACTGTCTAACTTGCTGACATTACTCCTCAACTTTGTCAAAATTCATAAACTCCCAGTGAATGATATAGATTCTGCAATTCAGACTATAGAGAGCATATGTGCACCATTAAACATTTGTACGTTAAAGAGTTTGCAAGTTTTATCATATGTCAAAGGAGAAGATACCTTCTTGATTAAGCTCAAAGAAATGACACAATTGAGAAGGCTTGGACTTGATGGAATAACAGTAGCTGATGAAATACCCCTATGCATCTCAGTTGAAAGAATGGAACACCTTCATCACTTATCCTTGACTGCTCGACCTAAGGCTACACTAAAGCTAGACGCTCTTTCATCAGCTCCTCGCATCTTGAGAAGCTTCTTCTGATCGGGAAATTGAGAACCGTGCCACAGTGGTTTAACACCCTACAGAACCTCAAGTACTTGAACCTACAGTGGTCAGAATTGAGGGAGGATGCACTTCCTCACATCCAAGCATTGCCTAATTTGTTGGTCAAGTCTTTCAAGTAATTCATTTCTAGGAGAGCGCTTATGGTTTATTGAAGGATTCCCAAAGCTTAAGATTTTAGATATAAAGGGGTGCCCTCAGTTGAACGAGATTTTGGTGGAGAGAGGAGCGATGCCAAATCTCGAAGAACTACCGAGTCTTGAGATGCAGAGAGTTGAGGAGATTGCCATATGGTTGGGAGCATCTAACCCATTTGAAAGAGGTGCGCTTGTTTGAGGTTTCAAATGACCTTGTAGAGGGTATATGCGGAAAAGTAAATGACCTCCCAACTTCACCATACATATCACTCATTAGAATCATTGATGATCATGATGATGAAGTTGAATCAATGTGGATATGTCAAATCCTTAATTAGGTGATGTTTACGACAGCAGGCCGCGACTATAAGTACTCATGGATGCTTTTCATTTGTTTCAAATAATTGCTGCCAAGACATCATCGATATGATGGTAATCAGGTAGCAACTTGTAATGAATAACATGTTTTATCTGGAATGTTGAACATTTTGAAGGTGATAGTAGGCATTATGGATCCGAGTTTGATATCAAAGGTAAATTTTCCAGAAATATGAACCAGAAGAACATACAATCATGCAATCAACGTTAATCTTCAAAGAAAATATGAAACTGGTTCCCTTAGTTGTGTTGCAGAACCTGTTGAGTACAAGCAAACAAGTATTCAAGCTCCATATTTTGTTTTTTTCCCTTTTGGATGGTTAACATAAGAACCCTTCATTCGATTCAGTCATCGCCCCAGGCATCATCTTTCAACTTTTGCCTTGTAGTTATCCGGTTCCTCCTGGCTTCTTCCTGGCTTCTCAGTTCTCTAGAACCAAAGGTGGATGGCAATTTCGATCCTATTGCCTGAGCAATCAGCCTCTGGGCAGTTCTAACTGATGTCTGCGGTCTTTGCCGAGGAGGCTCCAAATCTGGGAAATGAACAGAACACATTTTTACCGCTATCAATATTTTATCTTACTATATACCTTCATTAGATAAATCCTACAACTCTAAACAATGCAAAGTTGCAAACAAATTAAAGCTGAAGCTGAGGGCAACTAAATGAAATGCACAAGAAGCATTTAAAATTGGAATGCAGATGTTATTGTCCAACTAAATGAAAGTAAGCTATTTAAAGTACCTCTAGCTGAAATTGAGCCCAAGAGCACATCATCCTTGTCAAGTATGCGTACAGTAAATGGACAACGAACATGGCTGAAGACTTCAAGGGCTGGCATCAAATTTTGAGATAGTTAGCCAAATAAAAACTATTGTTGCAGAACTTTGCAAGCTGATTGTAGATTATGACAAAACAAACATGCTTTACCCTTTCTTAAGAGCAATGCTAGATTGTTCAAGTGGTACGAAAGGAAAAATAAAAACATAACATTGAAGTTGATTCTCATTCCAGGTCTGGCATTGTCTCTATAGTCCAGATATAGACAACCACTGGATGCAATTCAAGTTGATTTACGAGTCCTATGGTTGTTTCTACTTGAACGATTCCCATGGACATATTTGGCACATAAAATATTTGCATTATGATCTCTTATTGGCTTTGAGATGGAAGCAAATAAAAAATTGGCTGAAGAGTTCATGTTTCATCAACATAAAATCAAGATTTTGAAAACTAATTTACACAACTAAATTTGAAGGATAGATAGTCGCTCAAGAAAGGAGAAAGTGAAACATGTAAAGTTTGTTCACAATTCCAACTAAAAGGTAAGTGTGAAGATATCATTTTCCATAATTGCATCATGTTCAAGGGCAAGTATTTAATCAAGGGGAATAATGCTTGTATCCAGCCCCAAGTTTGAATGATGCACGTTAAAGTGCTATAACCATGATGATACTTCTAAACAAGTGGAAAGTGGAAACATTTTTAAGAAAATTGCCCCTACCTCAAAATAACTTTAGAAATCTATTTCACAGAACATAAACAAAGAAGTTAGTAACTATTACCAATAGAAGGTGTTCGAAATACTGCAAGGGCAGTTGTATCATTGACCCAGCGAATGGCAACTCCTTGATCTCTGAAGTTCTCAAAAAGCTTCTCTAGGTCTTGTGTCCTAGTACTTGGTGAAAAGCCGGCCAAAACAAGAACATGGTGTGTGCCATATCTAGCTGCATTCAAAAGAATTTCCAATCCTAATGATTAGTATGATCTTGAAAGACAATACAGAAAAGCTAACGTGAAAATTGACTGTCAAACTAAAATCAGCCTTCTAATATTATCTATATGGTTTTAGAGGCTTAACAGGAACATATTCAAATCCATGAAAATAACTTAATTCTTTCCCCTAGTCGTGACTTGAATTTATCTAACTGCAATGAAGAAAAATAAAATAAGAACAAAAATGCAAAATATAACACAGAGTTCCGAACCTTATACAGGAACTTTCATTCGTCTTGTTATATAGATATATGAAAAGAGAAGGAAAGACCATAAATAACTTGAAATCATTGAAAGAGATATGACAAGATGGAAC
This sequence comes from Hibiscus syriacus, assembly GCF_006381635.1. Lineage (NCBI taxonomy): Eukaryota > Viridiplantae > Streptophyta > Magnoliopsida > Malvales > Malvaceae > Hibiscus > Hibiscus syriacus. Next base: position 4,403,581 of record NW_024061783.1, read on the forward strand.
AAAGTTTGTAGTAAAAACAGTGTATAATATTTCAGTTTGAAAGGAATGCTATGTCACGATAGATCAAGGCCTGGAAACAAGCAAATAAGCATAGTTTCAGGTTCACTAAGAAAAGACTTAGTCACCTATCTCCTACATATATAGTCATTTGTGGGAAAAAAACTGGAATTTTGAGACATAAATGCTTACGTTCAACCGTTTTTGTTTCAGGGTGTTTGCCCACATCCTCATTCTCAGTATCTTCAGGAGCAGACAAGTCAGATAGTTGATCACTGTACAATTCACTTCTTTTATATGAAAATGTCCCCCTTCCACGTCTCTTAGGGGCTTCGACTTTACTATCCTCCAATGAAAGTTTTGATACTCCAGGCAAACATTCTGAAGAAAGCAACTCATCCGGTTCACTATCCGCAATGGCTTCCCAATCTGTACAAACCATTAGAATTGCAAATCCATAGCAGGTCATCCATTTTAGGGAACCATAGAAAATCATTCAGATGGGCTAAACTACTAAAATAAAACATACCATCATCTGAAGAAGAGTTAGGTGGCAAACAATCATCGGGCAGTACAGGTAATTTTCCACGGTTCGCTTTAGCCAAACATTAAAGGGAAAAAAATTCAGTTCCACATAAATCATAAGAGATAAATGCAATAAAATCCCCCCAAACCCCAACATATTAGGTTTTCCCATGACACCAAGCCACAAGAGAAGCAAAATTTTCATCTTATTAAAGCACCAAAATAATATAAATGCATTCAGAAACAAAAGCAAAAAGGTAAATCATTTGCCATTTGCAGCCAAAGAAACATTAGGTGACGTTAAAGAATCCTCCTTCAAGTCCTTGTTTTTCAGTGCCGCACTGAAGTTCAAACGAAAGACAGGTAATTTAACCTTGAAATCATTTCCATTTACATTAACAAGAAAGAAAGAAAGAAAGGGAGTACGTTGAAGAGTGAGCACGAAGTTTGAGAACAGAAGCGCGTGAAAGAAGTTCATCGGATTTAAGGGAGAAACCGATGGAGGAATAGAGGGAAGCTAAGTCGGAAAGGGCAGAGGCTAATCGGAGGTCTTCGGACGGCGTCGTTTCGATATCGGAAATGAGGTCTTCGAGGAAAGTGATGGCGGTCTGCATGTCTCCGGCAGCCACCAAATCCTCCACTTTCTCACTCCAACTCGCTTCACCTGTTTTTTCCATTTGGTTGCTCTGTTCTCCTCCGCATCTCATAACAGCAAAACTATTTTATAATTCTAAGACTTCGTTTCTTGAATCTTGAAGCCCAGCCCATTCAAGTCTCAATAATTCATCTATAAAAGCCTAAACCACAAAGTCTTAACTTTCCCCATTCTATTTTTGGGCCTAAAAATTTAACTTAATTGTCAATTAAAATTTGAGTTAGCATAGAACACTCTTCTCTGACACAAATTTCATTAGAAAAAGTCTTCATCAACTTAAAATCTTACGTAAGTCAAATATCCATTGAAGTATCACTGTTAGGTCTTCAACAACTTCAATTTTTATGTAATATTTGTTAGATCATCGCTTAATCGGTTTACTCTCCTACAATTGGAAACTCATTACAATAAAATTACTCTTATACGTCTTCAATATATATAGCTAACAAAGCTGTAACAACAAATAACTTTGAAACTCATAACTCAAATCATAGTTCATGATATCATTTATTAGAAATTTGTAAGGGGAAGAAAAATATAAATGAGATCAAGATAAAATTAAGACATGCTTAAGAGACTGGATTTGATGTAGTTCGGCCTTACCTACCTTCATGGATGAAATAAATAAATAATCCACTATAAACGTAGAGATTACAACGAACACAAATATATTGAATTTTTTGTATCTCAAAAATTTGATATATCTATCCAAAAACTTGATTATTATCCAAAAACCCTCTCTCAATATCTTTACAAAATTCATCTCTACAATATAAACCCTAATAGTTATCGAGTTTAAAACAAAAATTACATTTATATAGAGTAATTTTTTCTCGTAATTCTCTAAAATAGTTGAAGAGTAAATAATTTTGGTCACTAAAAATCATTATCCCATAAATTTTTTTATTTAAATAAATTTAATCACAAAATTATAAAAACTAAGAGCATAGGTAAGTTGAAATATGGATGGTATACACCCCATAAACCATTTTAAAGATCTATATTATAAAATAAAATGTTTCAAATATCTTCAATTGTATCAAATAAGATATAATGCTCAACCTTAATATTTCAAGCCTAAACTACGTAAGAATATATACGAATTACCTATATATATAAACCATCGATCTTCCCTTTACAGTCGAGCAAGCAGCATATGTATATATATATATATATATATATATAGAAACTGATCTTCGGCCTTCTTTTATGCATGCTCTTCCGAAGTGTTTCGGAGAATATAACCGAAAGTGAATGCAATGGGAAGGTTGGGTTTCGTATTTTCATGCCACAAAATCGGGTAACAATTGAGCAGCAAACCTCTTCCTGTTTTGCATCTCAAAGGTGGTCGAATGAGAACCTTGTTGTGCGTTATTGATTGAACAAAACTCAGATTCCGCTGCCCCTAATTCTATCCTTCTTCCTAGCTGAATGCTCTGGTGGTGGTTCCCCGAGAGTGACAGATTCTCACAATGGGGAAGGCCAAGGGTGAGCGAAACACTGTTCCCATGAAACCTCGGTGTCAGCTGGTCCGGATCGAACCTCCTGATATCTCCCATCGCACCACCGTATGTGGCAAATCCACCGCCGGGAAACGAGTAACTGTCTTTGGGCAGCCTTTCATCACCCTGCTTCATTTCCATGTTCATTGAAAGGATACTGCTAGGGGAATTCTGCAAGTCATTAACAGTACTACCTCTTGTCTTTTTGGGGCTTCTTTGAGATGCACCGTCGAGGTCGGAGGAGCCGATGAGATTGAAGGGTGTTTGTGGGAGAAAGGAGGGTTCTCCATTGGAAAATTGATCAGTAGAGGGAATATTGATGGAATTCTGGGTTTTGACTTGTTCCATCATGAATGATACGTTCTCTTGCCGGCCACTAGAGGTAGATCCCGACTCCTTTTGCCCAGTTTCGTTTGGGGTTGGTTCGCTGCCATTCTTGTCTTGTTCCTTCACTTCCTCCATGTACATTTCTTCAACCATTGGCTTCCATAGCCGAACTCGAGCATTTATGAACCAGTTTGACACCTGCATTCCAAGTTGAGTTATACAGTCCCTAAAAGCTTAGCTAACGGTTTTCTCCTATATATAAAAGAAATCTCCCATATACAAATCCTAAACTTTACATTTTAAACCCTAAACTACAATAATACATACTACTTTTGATCTTAGACTATATCACTATGTATGATCGGAACTGGTTTATTTTAATTATTATTTAAAAATAAAATATAATCATTTAAATAAATTATTAAATTTAATTAATAGTTTTAAAATTTATATTTATATATAAATATATTTATATGCATGTAATTGAGGTTTATTTTTGTGTGTAATGTACATATTTAAAAAAAATACTTATATGTCTGAAACATATCATCAAAATTAGGGATGATAAAGAATGTTGCAAAATCTATCATCATTCCATTATTAGCACACTCTATCCTACTAATAGCTTCGTTTCACTGTGGATGTTTAATTTTGGAATCTATTACCACTTCCATGGGTACTGGAAGCATTATTAGCCCTTTAGTGATATAATCTCTGTTAATTACTATTTCTATGGATTTTATCTTAAAAATATTCTTTCAAACTCATTCAGATAATGAATATTTTTTGTTAAGAGAAAGATGTTTTAAGACATACCTGGCTTCTTGTAAGCCCTGTTTGTTTGGCAAGCATATGTTTGTCTGAATCTTTAGGATAGCTGATGACAAAAATAAAATCAAAGTTAATCCGTATATGCTAGTCATCTAATTATAGTAATTCTAATTTTGTAGTTCATACGGATGAAGAAAATGCTCGAAAAGCCAAGCACGAAGGACGGAAACTGCTCGTTCGGGTAATCCTCTTTGGGGTCTCCAAGCATTGTGTTGGACCATTCCCAGCTGCTGCAACGCTCGCTGTTGCCGGAGCTGATGATCCACGTATCGCAACCTCGATCCCTCCACTTTTGCACCCAAGCAATCCTCTTCCCCTAATATCTTGCTCGTCGCTTTGATTTGTCCGGATATCGCATCTTTAAGACATCGGAACTGCTTCGAGATCGTCTTCAAAGCAACGGCAGTGTACGCTTTCGCAGCACCGAATCCGGCCGCCTGCTCGAACGATGAAACCACTATTTGCATTTGATGATGGTACTGCCTGTATCTTTGCTCCACCTTCACAAACAAAGCGCCACTAACATTAGTGGAAGATAATAGATCTATACATAGAGTAGTAATTCCTTCAATTAATTAGCGAACCTCATCGAGCATGTTGATTTGCTTTGCTTTCTTCATCTGAAGCTCCTGTCTTTGTGATGTGGTGAGCTCAGCTCCACATTTGGTTCCATCTTCAGCAGCACTTGAAGCTTCAGCAGCCACTGATTCTTTGTTCATCTTTATCTTCTCCCTGGTCCCCTCAGACACGTCAGTCTTTTTCCCTTTCCCCACATTAACCACTTCATCAAGAAGCTCTTGCGCTGCTCTCAAGTACCTTGATCCCAATACCACACTCTGAGCCCAGGAAATCCCGTTTGAAACCACGGAAACCGACGACGGTGAGTTCCCCATTATCCTCACGTCGTCGGCCAGTGACATGGTTGGGACTTGAGGTTGTTGTTGTCCTTGTATATCTGTTTCGACATTATTGCTCGACCTATTATAAGCCGCTTGTTGGGATGATAAACTCAGTGACAAACGTTGCCTCGGCGACACCACCGGCCGACGAAACCCCGTCTGCGACGAGACGACGTCTTGGGACCCACCCGAGTTATTATGATCTGCTGCTGCCGACACGACCTGAGGATAACTAGTACTTCCTGTTGGAGAATTCTGATGATCAAGGCTCAAAGTGCCCCATAAATTGGAGTGGAAACTGGGGACTATACCGTGAAGAGGCGATGAACGGTTGGGATCATCGGAATTTACCGGCCTTATGGAAGCCGATGGTAGTGTCGGGAGAGGAAGACCGAGGAAGCGCTGTTGGTTGCTAGGCGGTGGCGCTTGGGGTAAACTTGTGGGGTTTAAGAAGAACACGTTAGGGGCGGCCGCGGCTGGTTGGTGTGTATCGGAGTAAGGAACGTAGTTGGGGTTCATAAGAAAGAGCGTTTGCATCCCATCAGGTGTAGTAGCTGAAGCAGTTTGGAATTCCGAGCTTCCATGAAAGTACGTCGCCATCTTGATTTGTAAAAAAAGAAAAAGAAATCCCACTTGTACCAGTACCAGCGTACGGAAACTGCACAAGTTCTTTTTCACCGGAAAGACAAGAGATTGACTTGAAGTGAACAAATCAGCCCATTTTGATGTTCAATTCATAACCTGGGAAAAAATAAAGCGAAACCCAAAGCACAGATAGGGAAAGATTTGATCTTTAAAAGTAAAAATAAAATAAAAAAAAGAAGGAAATCAAAGGAAAATGATCAGTTTCTCTGATAAAGAATAAAAAAAATCGAGAGGGGAAAGGATTAGGAAGCCGTCAAAGGATGTTGTAGAGACAGGTAAAGTACCATATTCCAATCCAATTGTGGCTAAAAACACACGAGAGAAGATGCATATCCGTGAGAGTCAGCACACGTTCTCTCTTTGGAGGGGGGGGGGACTATATTCTGCAGATATTGTCAGCCTTCTTTGCTATTTTCCTTTTGGTTCAAAATAATTGATGATAACTAAAAAGAAAAGAGAAAGAGATGGTGGTTTCCATTATCTTATCTCTCCAATGGTGTTAGGTAGCAGTACTATATTTTGAAAGCGAAATAAAAACCAAAAGGCGTTTTTACCTAAAAATTACATTCATAGAAATTAATTACTTGTCAAGTACCGTTTGAAAAAATTTTATCGATCTAATACTCTTTGTAAAATGACGCAAATGATGATCCGTACCTTTTATAATTGGTTCCGAATTTCTTGGCCTTTAAAATCTCTCATCGCTTATAAATATCCCCCTTCAACCGTAAACATCACCACATCAATTTCTCCTATATTTTCTTCACTAGTTCTTTCGATCTTTTGTTGTAAGGTATTTTTTTAATATATTACATTTACTTTATATATGATTATTTGAAAAAAATTATTATATTAATTATTTTCTATTATTTTTTGTGGTTGTAAAATTAGAAAGTGAGATCATACGCTAGACATTTTTTTTCGATACAGTAACAATATAAAATTATATTATTTAAATTATTGTTAATATTTTTAAATTTTTTATTAGGTTATATTTTAATTCATATATTATTTATTTAATTAGGCGTATTTCAGCTATTGTTTTTGCATATATAAGACTCTCAATCTTTCAAACTCTCAGAATGACGCGTATTTCAACTATTGTTTACTATGATGGAGAAATTCGAGAAAATGAAATCGGTGTCGTGTTTGTATCAAATTATTCTGTCAAAATATTCTTGAAAATAAACATAACTCTTGAGGAGCTAATAACAAATATTTCAATGAATGTTCATGTTAGAAGTACTAGAAGATTGTCCTCGCTTCAATACAGATTTTCAACATCGATGTTTCCGTTAACTTATATAGCGTTTGAACTATCGAACTATGACGATGTTGCAATGATAGTTGATTATCAAAATCATTATTCAGACGTTGATATGGAGATGTATGCTAAATTTGTTGAAGTGTGTTGTTTGTGGTATGTCATTATGCTCCCACTATGGGATGGCTCAACAAGTTGATTAAGTGGACATCACAACTACAATAATGTGTAATGATTTTAACGTCATAATAGGAAATCCGCATCATGGTGTCATCCCATCAAGTTCAATGGGAGACATTCATCAACAACTTCTTATGATATGTACCGAGGTGACTCCACAAATAATTCGTATGGCAACATCGCTTCCAGTTCAAGGGGAAGACATTCATCTGCTAATTTCTTTGACTTGAATATGGAGATGTCCTCGACGCAACAATCTGTGCAATACCAATTTGACACGATGCCTCTAAGCTCCAAGGGGAGACATTCAACTGTGAGCTTCTTCGACCTCAATGTCGAGATGCCTTCAAGTTCAAGGGGAAGACATGCAACTACCAGCTTGTTCGACCTAAATGTCGGTAGCATGGAGGAACCATAATCTCTACAAAAAGAACTCTTAGTGAGCCAGGTGCGGATGGTGCTGAGACTAGACTATTCGATCACCCAGAATCATCGCAGTTCAATAGACTCTGATGATGATGAAATATATGAAGTTCCCACAAATACGATACACACTGAACCTCCAGTTCACATGTATGAAGCTGACTATGGTGCAATGTACGAACCATAATTTACGGATATGCCTAATGTCGGTGACTATGGATTTAACTCATTAGTCAATGATGGTGAGTTATATAAAGGAATGGAGTTTTCATGCAAAGAAGAAGCGATGATGGCAATTAAGAATTACAATATTCGTAATTCTATTCAGTCCAGAATCGACCGCTCTACCACCGAAAAGTATGTCTGTCACTGTGTCCAACATGATAATTGATGCAATTGGATGGTTAGTGTATCGAATAGGAAAAGGAAAAATAATATATGGGAACTAACGATATATAATGGTCCTCACACATACTGTGCTGGAGGGATCAACCAGCTCCCATCATGCCCATGGTAAAAGCAAGCTCCCATATAGCTATTGTTGTGTTGATTTCAGCTATACAATCACAATATGGGTATATTGTCTCATATAGGAAAACACGGAAGGCAAAGCAGAATGCCATTAAAAACTTCACGGGAATATGATACATCTTACAACGAACTACCAAGTTGGTTTAGGGTGGTGCGCAGATTGAATTTTGGAACAATTATGGACTTCAAAACTTGTCATGCATACCACAATGATCAAGTGATTCGCGATCGATGCCAATTCTACCGGCTTTTTTGGACCTACTCACAGTGCATTAATACTGTGAAATACTACAAGCCCGTGGTCCAAATCAACGGGACAGTCTTGTATAGAAAATACAAGCAAGTTTTACTATTGATAATTGTCCAAGATGGTAATCGCAACATACTTCAGTTGTTTTTGGCCTTGTTGAAGGAGAATATACAGATTCTTAGGATTTTTTCCTCTGAAACTTACGTTACATGTTATCATGAGGGGGGAAATCTGTGTTATTTCAGATCGCGGAGCTAGGATCAAAGCAATAATGGATTCTTTGGGTCCAATGTGACAACCACCCTATGTTTAACATAAGTACTATATCCGACACATTACTGCAAAATATCATGGAAGGTTCAAAAAGAATGATGAGTGTTAATTACTTGTTCGCATGGGAGTGTCAATTACTTGTTCGCATGGGTATGTCAAAAGCTATTTTTTGTCAATCATTTTCATTTTTTATAGAAACAAAGTTATTAAGTTCTATATTTGATGCACAGGTTACGAACTACTACCTCAAACATTTGAGTCCATGCTTCAAGAGTTACGGGGAAAGAACGAGGAATGATACGATTACATCAGTCTCATCAATAAAGAAATGTAGACAAATGCATATGATGGTGGATATAGATATGGGCACATGACGACCAACTTGGCTGAGGCTATTAATTTGACCTTAAAGGGGGCACATCATTTACCATAACGGCTTTGGTAAAAATGACATATTTTCTTTTGGGAGTGCTTTTTGCCAAGCTCGGGGGACAAGCTCAAAATTGGATGCAAAACGGTCATGTCTATCACCCTAGATTAGTTATAGATCTATAAAAAAGAATTATTACATCAAATGAAATGTCTGTAATAAACTTCTCTAGAACCTATAATTGTTTCGTGTCACAGAGATCCTGCGACCTCTTCGAGGGATTCAAGCTAACTCGTTCAGAGTTAATCTACGAGACAGATTGTACGATTGTGGGCTTTTTCAAACTCTAAAGTATTCATGCTCTCATGTCGTAACAGCTTACTTGCATACCTGTCAAGACTATAGTCATTTTGTGGATCTCGTATACCTACTATTAGAAGTGATTAAGGTATATGAATTTGAGTTCCCCCCATAGGTAATGAGAAAAACCCTAATGAGGTTCAAAATTACCTTCCGATTGTACCAGATATGTCCTTATTGAGGGAGCCCGATCGTCCAAAATCCAGTCGAATTCATTGTGATATGGATATTTGAGAAACGTCTAGAGAAAACAAAAGATGTAGGCATTGTAGAAACCCATGACACAATAGGAAAAATATCCATCTCTTTTTTCATCAAGTAACCATTGATGTTGTGCTTGATGTAGTTGTTGTTTAATAAAGATAAGTTTCTGTAATTTAATTTTCATTTACTTTAAGTTAATTTCATTTGATCATCACTGATTAATTAAACAAGAAAACGATACAAGAAAGGGGATTAAAAAACACTATATGATAAAACTATTTGCTTGAATTAAATAATAATAAAAATTAATAAAATAAATTAAGTAATAAAAGGTAAATAATTAAAAAATTATAATTGTTTGTAAATAAAAAATTAAATACAAATATAATGAAATGTATGAATCTATTCGATGCCTGCGTCTTGAATGTGTTCCGCATGGTGGTAGTTGTCTGTCTCGAGGAGGATTTATTCGTCACCATCACTCTTATCATCATCACCATCATCATCACCAGCACCACCACCACCACCATCATCATCAGGAGCATATTTATTTTGTTGATGAGGGACAAATGACGATGTAGCACTTTCATAAAATAAGGACCCTGGAGGTGTATGATTGACTAACCTACCGCTCATAGAAAACTGGGAAAACTAAGAAAAGACCGACATCGATGAGTGAGAAAACTGTACAAGAGGTGTTTGTGCGGCGACCATCGGTGGTGAAGTTGGACCCGCCAAATAACCAGTATATGAACCCCAAGTTGGATCTGTAAACATAAAACCATAATATCCTTCAGGAGGGGTAATATAAATCTACGACGGTGGCGGCATCTGGTATAGAAATGGTAGTGGCGGCATCTGATATGGCTGCGGAGTATACAACGGTATAGACGGTGGCTGCTGTGAAGGTTTCGGTGTTGCAGCTGACGATGAACTGAAATTGTCTGCTCTCTGTCTATGAGTCGGGGAAATATATGGTTATGAAGGTGGACGTCTTTGTCGACGTCGATGAATGCTCCCACATCGTGCTTCCTTGGAAAGTATAACGTTTTCCCGTTCCTGTTGAACTACTCGTAATAACCATCTACAACCGTCAAATGGTCCACATAAATGGGTTCTCTACGGGAAATGTGCCCATGTCGATCCTCTCATATCATGACTCACTCATAATGCTTCAGCAGTCAGCCCACTTCTTTTTTGCCGCGTCGATCGGTGCTATGTAAATCGTCGAGATTTTTAAGTGCTTCTGGAAATGATTGACAAAACCAAATTGGCGGAGCACGCGATCAGTTGGATACCACTCGACAATCGCATAACAGATCAGAGGGACCACTACCATCCAAACATCTAATGGGCCCCTTAAGTCGTGTGGGATGTAAATCATTATCTCTTCAGTACAATAAGAATCTCATTCAAACTAAAACAAATATATATAATTCTTATCAAAATAATAATCTAATTATATAACGATAATTAAAAATAGATTTTGTTATTTAAATACATACCTCTGTGCCAACCTTCTGATCAATGAGTAACCTAATTGATTCTAATTTATCAGGTAAATCTCGATGATCTTTCCTTGCAGTAGACCACCTATTCAATGAAATAATTTTTATTATATACTAGATAAGATTATTAATATACGAAATAAATATTGTAATTACCACAATAATAGCGGGAAGACGAACAGGTTCTTCATAACTGGACATAAAAAGGGCATGCGATACCATGCCCAAGAATGCAGCAGAAGAAGACATCTACCGATAGCATTTTTCCTATGGTCAGTAGCTCGACACATTTCCTTATAGAGAAATGCCAAAACTATCGAGCCCCAACTCAGTGTGCCAGACATAAAAATTGGCGAGGTGACGCAACCACATATAGTGAACTTGGTTGCAAGATTTGTCCGGTATCAGGAGCCCTCCTATCAGCTGTAGTATGCAAGCTCGTGCATACATTTTAACATGCTCCTCCGAGGCGTCATTACTCAAAAGCTTGAAAGTTACATCCAACCAATTTAACGAAATCCGAACACCGTTAAAATTAGGCGGGACACCTCCAAGATACTTTTGGCACAATGAATGCCAGTCACCGTGCGCCACCCCAGAAAACACATCTCCATCTACTGGAAGCCCCAAGTGCATGGAAACATCATCCAGCGTAATCGTGCACTCTCCGCACAGAAGATGGAATGTGTGTGTCTCCGGTCTACACCGCTCGACCAATACAGAAATCAGGTTGGATTCTACGTTACAGTGGCATTTGTATCTGGCTATGTAACCGAATCCATCCTCGACTAAATACGGCCAGGAACGGGTTGGTATCTCTAACTTAAGATTACAGATAAATGGATATAATATACGGTCTCTCTCCTAATTTAATAAATATTATAGAAATTAATATATAAACTAATACTAAAATATTAAATAAATCAAATATTAACAATAATTAAAATTAAAATAGAATTTAAAAATGTTACCGTATCAGCAAAATGCCTCGAGATATGATGTCTATCTAAATGAAGCAGACTGCATTCCATTTTATAACTGCAAAAAATAATAAAAAGTAAACGCAATACAATTTAATAAAATACTAAACTAATAATTTATTATAATATAGTATAATATTTTACATTCTAAATAGAATTTGACCGGGTTTGAGCTTTAAGAGGGTTTGAGATGGTTTGAGAGGATTTGATAGGATTTGAGATTTTGGTGTTTTTGAATGAAGAACTGAGGGGGTGGCTGAATGGGGTAATTAATGTTGGAAGTGTGAACGGTTGAAAATCAATTGAAAGGCAGGGATGGTGATCCACACCTTTCTGACGTGTGTTAGAACCCCAGAAAGACGCATATGATGATTCGTGTCTTACCCTGATGTGGTGCAATCTCAGATAAGGCGCGGATGACCATTCGCACCTTTCATTATATGGCGTCACATCAGGGTAAGGCGCGAATCATCATCCGTGCCTTTCTGCAAAGGGTACTAGATTGGTAAAATTTTCTGAAACAGTGCCTGACAGTTAATTAATTCCTGTTAGTGTGATTTATGGGTAAAAACACCATGAAGAAGCATGCAGCTGAAAAACGAGGAAATGTCCATAAAAAATGGGTTTTTCTTAATGAACCAAACAATAGGTGGTCATGGTTATAGACATGAAGTCATTCACCTTTGGTTCTTGTTTGCCTTTTTTTAAAGTGTTATTTTATGTCTTTTTATATTGTATTTGCTTCATTCTTCATCTTTATTTTACAATCACTACAGCAAAAGTGCTCTGTAGCGGCGTTTTTAGCTGCGTTTGGAGAGTAAACGCCATAATATTTTAAAATATAGCGGCGTTTATAATCTAAACGTCGCCAAATGATAATATAGCGGCTTTTTTTATAAAAATGCCTCAATAGTGTGGTAATTTAGCGGCGTTAATGGCACAAACGCCGGTATAGAGTTATTTTTAGTGGCGTTTTCGTTTTATCAAAAAATGCCGCAAAAGATTAGCCATTTAGCGGCGTTTTTATACAAACGCCGCTATTGAGTATTAATAGAGCGACGTGTTTTGATAAACGCCGCAATATGGTTATTTTTAATGGCGTTTTATGTACAAACGCTGCAATATAGTGGATATATAGTGGCGTTTTAACAACAAACACCGCAATATAGAAGAAAGTTTAAGGCATTTTAGGGAAAACACCACAATATAACGGTAATGTAGTGGGGTTTATACCTCAAATGCCGCAATAATTAATACTTTCGCGTCATTTTTAGACAAACACCACAATATTGTTAATCAATAGTGGTATGGTCCTCATTTTTCTCCCACCTAAACCTTAAAATCATTTCAACTCTTATTCCCTCAAACATTCTTCTCTGGTACAACAACAGGCTGAGCACGATTCCAAGCGAAGTTGTCTTTTGAATGTCCCGGCGACCAAATCGGCCCTCTGATTGACAAACTATAATACAATTGCAAGGTTTGATCCCTCTTATCATTAATGATATTTTTCATTTTTGTTTTTGTGGGTATTCTGAAAATGGGGAAACCCCTGAAAGCTAACGTATTGGAGAAAAAAGGAGTAGGTGTTGCCTTGAGTAAGAGAAATTATCATAGGAATGTCTACGTGGCGTCTTTGTCTGACGATGGATCAAATTATTATTGGGAGGCTATCGGTCCGGTCTCGCCGTCGAAACTCGATGATGACCTAAAGGAATTTCTATTGCTCCATACCCTTCCATGGCTGATCTCCTACTTGAAGGCAATAATCTATAAATCTTTAAGTCGCTATATACTATTTTTCTATGGTCACTAAAATTTCATAAATCGTACGCATGTAGGATCTTCGAAGCTTATTGAGAACGATGATAGATGAGTGGATAAATACTCGATGTTTAGAACCGAATTTGGTAACTCTGTTGAGTTGAAAGAATCTTCAATTGCAAAAGCAGTATATATCCTCAATGAAGACGATGTTCCCCCTACTGTTACTCAAAGTAAACATTTATATCATCTACTTCAATTTATTTTAATGTTTGATTCATTTCCCAAGCCACCTCCAATCAAGTTTCATAGTGTAGGTTGAAGTTCGTTATCTGTTTCATGTGAAGCACTGAAGCGCGCAAAGAGTCTTCTTGGTAAACCAGAGGTAGGGGATTTATTTGGTGAAATGGATGAACAATTTCTCCATATAGAGTTTACAGGGAGGAAAAACTTAACGATGCGTCGTCAAACAAGGAAAACAACTTTCCTACGTCCTTTCCCCACGAAGGAGCAGAACTAAATATATTCTAGTGAACAATATGATGAAGACTGTTTATGCATAACTTTAATGTTTCTAAATTTTAATGTATTTTGTTGTTAAGTATATTTATGCATAACTTATGGCTTAATTGAAATGTATGGATGTTGGTAATTAGGTTAAACTACAAGATAGTAAATTTATGTTATGTAGAGCATAAATTAAATATTTAAAAAATGTTAATCTTATATAAATCAATATATTTAGCAGCGTTTGTATCAAGAAACGCCGCTATAGGTTCATCTACAGTTCGTATATAGCGGCGTTTTTTAATAAACGCTACAATAGAATAATACTTTGGCGGTGTTTTTGTAAAAAAACACTGCAATAGGGTTCATATATAGAGGCATTTTGGTAACAAACGCCACAAATAATTTGAAATTTAGTGTCGTTTTATCAAAAAACGCCGCAAATGTTTTTTATTTAAACGCCATTAACTTTAGACATATAGCGGCGTGTTTTAATAAACGCCGCAACAGATTAATACTACAGCGGCGTTTTGACAAAAACGGCGCAAGAGGGTTAACATATAGCGACGTTTTGGTAACAAACGGTGCAAATAATTTGTACTTTAGTGGCGTTTTGTCAAAAAATGCCGCAAATGTTTTTTATTTGAACGCCATTAACTTTAGACATATGGCGGCGTAAACGCCGCAACAAATTAGTACTCAAAATGTCGTAAGAGGGTTAACATATAGCGGCGTTTTGGTAACAAACGCTGTAAATTATTAAAATCATTAGTGGCGTTTTGACAAAAAACACGGCATATGTTTTTTATTTAAACGTCATTAACTTTAGACATATAGGGGCATTTTTTAATAAACGCCGCAATAAATGAGTACTTTAGCGGCGTTTTGACAAAAATGTCGCAATATGGTTCAAATATAGCGGCGTTTTAGTAACAAACGCCGCAAATCATTCGTACATTAGAGGCGTTTTGGCAAAAAATGCCGCAGATTTTTTAACATTAGTTGCGTTTATAATTAGAAACGCTGCAATTGGTTACCCTTTAGTGGCGTTTGTATTGTTAAACGCCGCAAAGTCCGTTTTAATTCATCATTCGCCCTAGCCATTTTTACATCACGATTTTCCTTTCCCTCCCGCCGATTACAATATCCATAGATTAATTCACTGCTCTCCTTCACTGCGCCCAGCATCCTTCTCCTCCAACGTCGCTGCTTCCAATAATCTTCGGTCGATAACTAAAATTCCAAATCCAACCCAGTATTTCTTAACCCTTCTTCCCTTGTTTCCCTTCGATTTCTCTCTGATTTCAGACTGGGGGAAAAATTCAGTTTGATATATTTAAAGAAAAACCCTAAACTTGAAGATTCATATAGTATTTGTTATAAGCTTTAGATCTTGCTTCGATTCCAGTTAACTCGCCAATCTACTGCGTCGAGTCAATGTCGAACACTGTGCGTTCAGCTGAGAAGTTGAAATGCTGAGGACTTTTTTTATTGATGGAATATTGCAGTCATTCTGTGAAAATGTCGGCTTCGCTAGCGTCATTCGAGCGGCCTAGAGGGGGAGCCTCAAATACGGTAAAATATATTTATCCAATTTTGTGTTTCTTACATTTTTCAGTTTTTTTTATTTGTTTGGTTTCTGAAAAATTTGGATGTGAATAGATAAACTAAAATTTTGGATCTTTATATTGTTCATTGATTGGATTGATTATTGATGTTCTAGATAATGAACTTTTGATTAAACCATTACATTGCTGGAAGTTGAAAATTTTTAAGATTCTTAAATTGAAGTTATTTCTCTTAGAAATGTCATCATCGTCCAATTTCTAAGAAAGAAAGGCTTTTAAGAGAACTCTAATTGGGAAAATTTTGAGAACTTGAAAACAAAATATAGCTTAATAGTGTTGTTTGGATTAAATTGTAAGTGTCGTGGATTTTAATTCCAACGAAGTTAATATTGGAATTTCAAGTATGTATATAGTTAAAATGAAATTAATGATTTACTTGTTTCTACCTTAAACTTCTATTTACTTTAAGAATTTTGTACGTATACAACAAAGCATGCACGGAGTCAAACTAAATTTTATCTAAAACAAGCAGTGTGATAAGTTAAGCGTCAATAAATTGGCCTGCAACCCATTAGTTCGAGGGTTTGTAGAAATGTGCAAAATGAACTTCTATTTGTTATACGATGAGAAAGTTGTCATGCTGTTTGGTATTTATTTAGGTGAAGCTTCACGCCATGTTGGAACAGAAATTTAATGAATTCTGGACGTATTTTTTAATCAGATTGCTTCTCATAATTTGCTTCTCATAAGTTTCTGTACTTGATGGTAAACTGGATTGAGTCACCTGGAGAGGGAAACATTTTGAATTTTGATGTGTTGGTTGTTTCTGTTGGTTCATTTTAACAGATCAAAGCCATTAGTTTGTTTAATGCTGTTGTTTTTTCATGCGTCTTTTGAGTTTATTTATTTTACCTTAAGTTTTAAATTTTAACAAATCAAAGCCTTCCTGACCAGCATTCCAGAGTGCTTATATCGTCTAAACTAGTGGTATGCAATAGCTTTGTGAATTGGATCCTTTCTTAGTTGAACAAAGGTATCGAATTTAATCATATGACATCCAGAGTTTTGCAGTTAAATTGTGTTATTAACATAAGATATCGAAATGATGATTTCGAGTTGTCATGGTTTGTGGTTCAACTTATGTGCAACTTGTTAATTGGTCACCGAGTTAATCTTTTAGGTCTTGCTTTTTTAATTGTTCAACTGAAGAAATATTTAGAACTCCATCTCCTAGAGTGATTAAAATTTGACTTATGCATCCCTTTTTAAGTTTTTGTTCCTTATTGAGCTTCAGTGGTCTGGTGCTTCTTATTTATACAATTTTCTGATTCTACATCTTAGCAGTGGCACTGTTGACTTAGTTTGAATGAGTATGTGCTTTTTAATTTTTTTATTCATGCTTAGTTTTTTTAAAGTTCATTAGTGATTAAAATTTTGATTTCTTTCATCGATAGTAGCTTGTCTTTTCTTCGTCTATAAAACTATATATAAACACATGGAATTTCCCCGAAGATGTGATGTTTTCCTTTTCAATTTGCTGAGAGGTCAGAGTGTTGTTAATTTGTACATTTCATGTTTGAGGTGACACTCATTGAATCTATATTACTATGTTTCATATTTAGTTTTCTTCCTAGGTTGTCATATGTTTGCTGTTGCGGAATACATTGCCATTTCTGTTGTATTTTAAGGTATGCTAAATATTTTATTTAACTTGATTAAGGAACTTTTCCTCTTTTCGTATATGCTGTTAAAACATGAATGATGTTTTCTGCATGATTATATGTTGATTTCTACTCATCATAGATTAAGAACTATTATTCATGTAGCTGAGTGAAGGCTTGAAAACTTATACTTTAGTACATATAATTTGGTCTACTTGGGTGTGGTTTAAGGAGAAAACAACAGCAAATCAGGAGAACTATGGCTGAACTATAGGTATGAATAAAGTTGAAACTCTATAAAACATAAAACTCTCTAGTTTTTAATTTCGATTAACTAAAAGAATATATCAGTAAATTTGGCGTTAAATTTATTTTACAGCTTATTATATTAGGGTTACAAATAAAGTTTAATCTAAGTCCTAGATTTAACCGTAAGGATAATTTATAATCCTAGCCATCTTTTTATAAATATAACATCATAAATACGACTGAAATAATAAAATAACTTAATAGTAGTAGCTTATGTGTCACTCTTGTTTCTTCTATTATGAATGTTCCAATATGGTAAAACCTGTTTTGTTGTAGTGTCTCGAAGGAAAATCAAGATTTCATTGTTTTGTCTCTTGTAAGTCCCTTTTACAGTTTTACTTGTTAAGATAGCTTTGGTTTATTGTTAATTTCGGAACATCAAAAAATTTCTCAAGGTACTACTTTACGTTACAAGCTAAAATGCTTTATAATAATAAATAGGGAGAAGATTGTTAAGTTAAATGGGGTACCAAAATAAAAGAAGATTAGAAGGATATTATTTCAAAATCTTAGAACCTATTAGCTAATTCGAAAGAATTTTTCTCATTATATTTGCCTTACCTGGTACTTATAAATAGAAACATTAATCAATTGTTATAAATAATATCCAAGTTTTCTTGCTCTTTTGGCGTTTGTACAAAATTTAGCGGCGTTTGATCTTATGAATGTTCCAATATTCCTAATACACCTATAGTATGCAGTTGTATATATTTCTCCTTATAATTTTTAGCATTTAACATTTCAAATTGAAACTCCAGAAATACGAAATGGATAAGACTTGGATGGATTTCTCAAGGGTCAGCGTCGAATATCGAAATGGAGTCCAAAACTTTCTAAATTTAGCTTTTCTGAATGCAAGCCAAGAGAATATGATTCTTTGCCCTTGTAAGAGCTGTGTTAATATTACTGGCACATTCGTGAAGTTGTGTACGAGCATCTAGTTGTTTTTGGATTTGTTCGAGGGTATAGAAAATCGATTTTTCATGGAGAGTTTGTATCAGATAGATCTGCTTCGACGAGTTATTCGACTTACCCTACTCATTCTCACAATCCAACTTTTACAGAAGATGACATCGAATGGATGTTACGAGATGCATTTAATATGCACAATAGTCAGTCGTATGTTACAGAAAATTATTGCCAAAATAATGTTAATGATTCCACTGAGATGGGAAGAATTGGATGCGATGAAGAGCCAAATGGAGAAGCGATAAAGTTTTACAAGTTGTTGAATGAAATAAATGAACAACTTTATGACAGATCAAAGTTTTCAAAGCTTTCTTTCTGCATTCGTCTTTTCCACTTAAAATGCCTGGGAGGGTGGACTGGGAACTCCTTTACACAATTGTTGGAGTTACTAGGAGAAGTGTTTCCTTTTGCAAAAATCCCTCAATCATGTAAAGATATTAAGAAAATGATAAAAGATTTGGGTCTTGGATATGACAAAATTCATAGTTGTCTGAATGATTGTATGTTGTATTGGGGTGATCGAAAAAATCAGGAGTCTTGTCGTGTATGCGGAAAATCTCGATGGATGAGTAGGGAGGCAGAAAATGTTATTGAGGATGAAGCTTAAGTACCATCAAGAAAGAAACCGATCAAGAATCTCTGATATTTTCCTCTCATACCTAGGCTACAAAGATTGTTTATGTCCTCCAAGACTGCTGAGTATATGAGGTGGCATCATGATGGCAGAACCGATGATGGATTATTACGACATCCTGCGGATTCTTTAGCTTGGAAGTCATTTGACAATAACTATCCAAGTTTTACGAGAGATCCTCGAAATGTCAGACTCGGTCTTGCAACTGATGGGTTTAATCCATTTAAAATCATGAGTACTTCGTATAGTACTTGGCCTGTTTTACTTGTTCCATACAATTTGCCTCCTTGGATTTGCATGAAACAATCATCTTTCATCTTATCCATGATAATCCCCGGTGAGAAAGGCCCCGGAAATGATATTGATATTTACATGCAGCCGCTAATTGCAGAGTTGAAACAGTTATGGGAAGGGGTCGAAACATATGATGTGTTGAAGAATGAGAACTTTAATTTACGTGCAACTTTATTATGGACAATTAATGATTTTCCTGCGTATGCAAATTTATCTGGTTGGAGTACCAAAGGTCGTTATGCTTGTCCTTGTTGTGCTGCACAAACATGTTCGAAGTGGTTGGTTAATGGAAAGAAATTCTCTTATATGGGACATCGTCGGTGGTTACCTGATAATCATAGATTTAGATGTCAAAAGAATATGTTTGATGGTGATGAAGAGTTTCTAAATGCTCTTGAGAAAACAACCGGCTCTGAAATATTCAGAATGTTGAAAAATATAAATTTTACTTATGGAAAGATGAATTAACCAAGTAGTACAAGATCAAAGAAAAAGGCAAAGTAGGTCAATGAAGAGGTTGAAGTTGACGAACAAACTGATGATGAGTCTGATGAAGAGGATGATCCAAATTAGGTAGACTTGTGGAAAAAGAGGAGTATATTCTTCGAGTAACCTTATTGGAAAAAACAGAATTTGAGACATAATCTTGATGTAATGCATATTGAGAAGAATGTTTGTGAGAATATTATCGGGACCATTCTGAATGATGCCAGAAAATCTAAAGATAATCTTAAGAGTCGACTTGACTTAGTGGAGATGGGAATTCGATATGATCTTCATTCGTAATTACATCCGAATGGAAGATCTTTCTTGCCGGCTTCTATTTTTTCTCTTTCGAAGAAATAAAAAAGTGTTTTGCACGATGTTGAATGATATAAAGGTCCCAGATGGGTTTGCATCAAACATTTCTCGATGTATCAGTGTTAAAGATCGAAGACTTTATGATTTAAAGTCACATGATTATCACATATTAATGCAAGATTTACTGCCAGTAGTTGTTCGCGGTTGCATGTCGAGTAAGGTGACGTCTTCTATCATTGAACTTTCTAATATAATGAAAGCCATTTGTGGGAAAGTTCTAATGGTTGAAGAACTTGATAAACTACAAGATTGAGTCGCCTTGACTTTATGCAACTTGGAGAAGATATTTTCGCCTTCATTCTTCACAATTATGGTGCATCTGCTAATTCATCTTCCTCACGAAGCAAGAGTTGGTGGACTAGTTTTCTATCGATGGATGTACCCTATAGAGAGGTGTTAATTAAATTACACGTTTCAAATTACTACTAATTATACCTTTTAATAATATGTATTTACATAGTATGTTGTTTTGTGTATAGGTTCTTGGGCAAGTTGAAGTCTTATTGTCGTAATAAGCGTTATCCAGAATGATCAATTGTTGAAGGGTATTTGGTAGAGGAATGTATGACATTTTGCTCTAGATATTTGGAAGATGTTGAAACAAGATGGAATAGACCAAATCGAAATGATGTGTTAAGTAAGGATGACTTACCTCAACATTATTTGTTTGGAAGTTATGGTCAACCATTAGGGAAAGTTGAAATTGCACACTTAGATGACACGTCTTGGGTTTAAGCACACCAATATGTTCTTTTCCATCACGATTCAATATATCCTTTTCGCACATAAGTCTTTCGGACCCAAGCTATATGAAATCTCTTAATATTTTATATATATCCATTTTTAACGACATAATATACTTTATAGTGAGTTTAAAGAAGTCTTGAGATCTCGTACACGCTCCCGAAGATTAAATCATCGAGAGCTACATAAGTTATTCACAGAAACTTTTCATGAATGGTTAGGCCAGATGGTAAGCAACTAAATCTTATGGAATACTTATAAATAATATATGCCTTGATTTTTATATCAACATCAATGCAAATTAATTCACCATTCATGTGTAATAGGTTTAGAGTGGGAGAGAAGTTAGTGAAGATGTTAAATGGCTTTCTCAAGGTCCGAATAGAATAGTTAAAAGATATAATGCCTTCCTCATTAATGGGTTCAGGTTCCACACGAAATCTCGTGAAAGATTAAGGAGAACACAAAATTGTGGAGTCATAGTTACTTCGTCAACTACAAGTTATACTACTATCAGGGACAATAATTAGCAGGATGGAGAGGTCGATTATTATAGAAATCTTACGGATATTATTGAGTTAGATTATTATGGAAAACGAAAGGTTGTGCTATTTCGGTGTGACTGGTTGATGTAAATAGATGCATAAAAAAAGATAAATTCAGGTTTACAATGGTAAATTTCTCTCGATTAATTCATCCGGGTCAACGTTTGATGGATGAACCATATGTATTTTCTTCTCAAGTGAAACAAGTATTTTATTGTCACGATCCAATGGCTGACGGTTGGTATGTTGTGCTCCGAAATACTCCAGAGACGTGATAAACATCGGAGATGGAAGTAGAGATGAAATTGAAACAAGATCAGAATGTTTACCTCTACTACCACAAAACTTAGATGAAATTATCATAAATATAACACAATTTCAATGGGTTCGAGAGGACGTTGATGAATATATTTATGATAAATGACATTACATAAGAATGTTGTATGAGTTTATATCTTCATTTATTTATTTATAATGTTAACCTTTAACATTACAAATCTTCCAATATATTAATTAATTAATTAGTTTTTTTATTACACATGTTTGTTTATTACAGATATCATATCGAGGAGAAAAATAATTGATTTACGGGTTGTTCGAGCTTCTGAAGACCATGAAGAAAGAAATAATGAGGAATCAAATGCACCTGAGTCTTCCGAAGTTCCTGAAACTGTTGAAGAAGAAGTAGAAATCCAAGGTAATCTTTGAAACTTTATTTACTATTTTGTTCATTTTCAAAACTGACATTTAATAATTTCTTATATAGTTGAAAATTCTGGAACGCGCAAGACTCGATGACGTACAACTTTGAAGGAATTATATCAACTTCCTCCTGGGCATTGTGTCAAAGTTTCAAGAAACGATGTCAGTCAACCTATTGGCCCAGAAGCACGTCTTCTAGCAGGTTACGTAGGCATAGTTGGACATAATGCGAATCTGTTACCGATCAATTATGAGTCATGGAGCAAAATGCCTAATAGTAACAAAAATCAGGCGTTGGATTTTGTTAAGGTAATAATGTCATTATTAGTATATACTCTATAGAAATTCAATACCAATGTATACTTATGGTGCACACTTATTTGTTGTATAGGAGAAATTTTCTTTACAGGTCTATGATGATTATGTGAAGCAAGCATTAGGGAAGAGATGGAAGGACCATAAGAGCTCCTTAAAGAAGAAATACTTCAAGAATGATCTCAGCCTTGAAGAGAAGCTGCAAACTGTCCCACCTGGAATGCTCAGGTACCAATGGGAAGATGCAGCCAGATTTTAGAGTTCACAAAAAGGACAGGTATGATGTATTTTTCAGAAATAATTGTAACGAATTATAAATCATCATTAAAAGTGGTTGTTTGACATTGTAGGATTGAGAGCATGCTGGTGTTGCTAGCAGGCAACATCAAAAGTTTACGCACACGGCTAGATCAAAGAGTTTTACTTGTATAGCTAATGAGGAGGTATTATAGATTATTGAATTGTTTTTTGTATTCCATGTACATACTAACTCGTAGTAATTATATTATGATATATTGTAGGAAAATACATCCGGTTCTAAAGTTGGATGAATTTAACTATTCGACATGACACATACGAAGAATGATGGAACTCCTATGACTGTTGAAGCTGTAGAAATTATGGTACGTTTATTGGGTACATGTTTTAAATTGACCTGACTTTATTTATATTTGTACCATGACATTTTTTATTTTAATTAATTATTCACCTTATTATTAGGAAAAATTGAAGGAGAAAAGGGCAGAGTATCATGTTACTGGTTCGAGTCACGGTCTTCTTAATGATGATGACATTGAAAACTGAGCTATTAATGATGTTTTGGGTCCTGAAAGATATGGTCGGGTGCGTTGTCAAGGATCATTTGTTACTCCCACCAAATATTTTGGATCCAGCTCATCACAGTACATGTCATCACAATTTCAATATTCCCAATTAGAAGTTATTCGTTTAAAACAATAGTTGGCTGAGATGGATCAACAAATGGCTAACATGAAAGCGGAAAATGAAGCAAGGGAAGCAGCGGCAACACAGAGAGAAGCAATATATCAGCAGAGATGTGAAGAATTTGAAAAATAACTCAATGATATGATGAATATGATACATAAAACTCAACCTTAAAATCCACCATCATAGTCTCATTTATGTTATCATCATTATGTTATTGTTACTGAATCGTGTTTAACTGAACTTATATTATGTTAATGAAAACTTTTATTTATTATATTGGATTTGATGTTGCTTGTTATGGGTATAGAGTTTGATGTTATTGTTGTTATATTTGTTGGATAATGGAACAGGTTGAAAAAACAGATTTGGGGTAATAGACAATAATTTTTTAACTGGTTAAATTCTGTGTTATTTAGCTGCGTTTGTTACAACAAACGCCGCAAAATATTAACACCTATAATGGCATTTTTTGTTACAAACGCCACTATATACCAACCTTTACCGTCGTCTATATACTAAAACGCCGCTATATACCAGACCATCAGCGGCGTTTGTATCCTAAAAACGTCGTTATATACCAGATCTTTATCTGCGTTTTATCCTAAAAACGCCGCTACATACCAAATTTTTAGCGGCGTTTGTACACTAAAAACCCCGCTAAATGTCAAAACCTATTGTGGCGTTTGTCTTACAAATGTCGCTAACTGTCAAAACCTATTGCGGCGTTTATAAGACAAACGCCGCTAAAGATCAGAACTTGTTACGGCATTTGTTGAACAACCGCTGCTATATATCGTTACATATTGCGGCGTTTTTGGTTCACAAACGCCGTGAACTTTAGCGATGCTATTTTCAGCGACGCTTTTTGCGGCGCTTGTCATAACGCCGCACGTGCTTTTTGCGGCGCTTAAAAACGCCGCTATAGATCAAAACAAATGCCGCAAAAAGCCAGATCTGCTGTAGTGAATTGGATGCCAAAGAAAAAAGATGAAGCACTTGGGTAAACTAACACAATGCCATGATGGAGTTGTCTATTTGTTAAAGAAGAGCATGCTTATCCCATGTAATTATGTATTCATATACATGTCATTATGTATTACTTGTACGTCTACTTCATATGTTGTACTTGTTTCCACTTCATTTGTATACGAACTTGAACCATTTTCATCCATCTCAATAATTTCTACGACTCTATATTAACTATTGAATTGATGTTGTCTGTCAAATGATTGATAAATATATTTAAATAGATATTATCTTGTATTTAATTTGAATTAATAATATAAAAGTAATTAAAATATTTCGGATGACATTTGTGATGATTCAATAAGCTATTCGAAATTGTTTTGATGTTATGAAGATAGAGTAGGGATTTTTTTTACTGATCATATGGTAATGTGATACATGGTGTTGTGTAGTAAAGTATATGTATCCAGGGATACAATCGGTATTAATACAATAGTGATAAGTATGATTGAAAATTGAAGGCCACCGATTGGCAGTTGAATCAACCATAGTTATTGCCAAGAAAAGTAGGGTCAAAGTTTTAACTTTATTATCATTGTATTTCAATCAAAAGGTGGCCCAACAACTTCTTGATGTGCAATACACTACACTGCTCATTTATCATTTTTCCAACCTATGTCCCCTTAAAACTTATTGGTATAAATTTACTTTTCCCAATAATTATATAGGAATGACTGCAATCCCAATGGTAAAAGCCTATATGATTCGATGAAATAATCTATTTATATATATATATATATATATTAAATGGTTGTCCCTTTTTTTTATATGTATGAGGTAAGAAGGAGGTAAGATAGTAGACTGTCCCCAATACCAGGTTGAGAGCAGATTCCGTAAGAGACATCCAAATTATAAAATGCCCTCCGTAGGACTCGATCCCACGACCTCAAGGTTAAGAACCTTGTGCTCTACCCACGCCGCAATAGGTTTTGACAGTTAGCGACATTTGTAAGACAAGCGTCACAATAGGTTTTGATATTTAGCAGCGTTTTTAGTATACAAACGCCGCTAAAAATTTGGTATATAACGGCGTTTTTAAGATAAAACGTAGATAAAGATCTGGCGTTTTTAGGATACAGACGCTGCTTTATATATATTAAATGTTCTAAGATAATTATAAGATATTATACCCTAAAGTTATTCTTAATTTATTAATAATGTATATATACATTCTACAAACATAATTATCTAAACATACATTTTCTAACAGAAACAATATTTATTTTTATATTATTGAAATCAATTAAGGGAGTTCATATATATGTATATATATATATTATTAAAACTTGAATGTGGTGTCTAAATTTGAGAGGATAATGGCTAAAATAATGTATTTGAAAAAAATTAAAAAAAATAATCTATTTTGAGTATTATTTCTTAGATAAGACAATTGTTGTAGAACCTTTAGAAGACTTAGGAATGTATGGAATCTTCGGTTAAAAACTTTAAAAATGTTAATATTTAACACTTTATTAAAAATATTAAAAAATATTAATGTTTTATATAAAAAATAAATTTTTAAATAATTTTTTTTATCAAAAATATTAAAAAAATAATAAATTTTCAATAGTATATTTTTTTAATTATATATTAAAACTATCGCAGGACACAACTTTTCGGATTTTGAGGTCTGATGTTAAGGCCAATCTTTTCCTCAGCAACTGAACAGCCTCTTTAATAAGAAAAGACCGCTACCAAAATGATCATGAAAATGAAAAATTAAATAAAATTCATTTTTTGCATCTCTCTTACCTCAGCAGGATGAGTTCACTAGTAAAAAGGTACAGCTAATCAAATTCTTATCTGTATATCACATTTTTATATTAAAATATTTAGGGTAAATTATACGTTTGGTATCTAAATTATT
The DNA here is from genome assembly GCF_006381635.1 of Hibiscus syriacus. Classification (NCBI taxonomy): domain Eukaryota; kingdom Viridiplantae; phylum Streptophyta; class Magnoliopsida; order Malvales; family Malvaceae; genus Hibiscus; species Hibiscus syriacus. The sequence goes on from NW_024061783.1 coordinate 4,430,019, forward strand.
AGTTTTAGTCTGTTTTGGTACTTAAACTTTTAATTTTTTTAAACAATATATGAAGTTTAGTTTTTATTTCATTTTAGTACTCCGTTCAAAATTTAATGTTAAGTTTTGGAAAAATTGAAAATTTAGGTACTAAAACATGTCAAAATTGATAGTGTAGGTATTAAATGCATTAAGTTTTTAATGGCAAGGTACTAAAATGAAACAAAAATTAAACATTAGGTATGAATTTAAAAAAAAAGTTTAGATACCAAAACGGATTAAAATTTATAATTCAGGTACTAAATGCGTAGTTTACCCAAATATTTATTTACATAAATTTTGATATATAAGCTCATATTAATGTATTTGTTCAATTCAATTTAAACGTTTCAAAATTCTTACTTTTGGTTTGAAATTGATAAAATAGAACAATATCATTTTAAATTTTAAATATAAATAATCTTATAACAAAGTATCCAACGTTGACTGAATCTTATAATTTTATTTATAAAATTAATCTTTTATAATAAAATAGTTTGAGAGAATTAATATTGAAAACAGATGCCAAGTGGACTTTGGGTACTAATTAGTAACACTCATTGAGAATGAGGAATATATATATAAATATATAACAAGTGAAAAAGGTAATTAAGTAAAATTTGTTTGACTAATTAAAGTGAGAATCTATCTCTATTGCCATCGACATGAACAGCCAATTTTAGATGGGCACGGATTTATGTTTGTTTTAGATCTCTTAATTTATGTTTACCCGTGTCCCTAAATTTATTCTAATTAATTAACCCAACCTATCAACTAGGCATCATCATCAAATGTTTTAAAGGTAAATTATTCCATTAGTCATCACATTATTGAGTGTTCTGTTATGATCATCACAGTAAAAAATGTATAAATTTAGTCATCAAAATTATACTTTATCTTAATTTAATAACATTTACAAAAGCTGTAATATCGATTTTCTCATTATTAACCATTCTCTTGAATTCACGCCTATCTTCCATCATCTAAAATTATTGATTCTATTATATATTAACTTGAATCTAAATTAATAATTAAATTGAATTTTGTTATTATTCTAATAGTTGGAGATTATTTGATGATTAAATTTATGTAAGAATTCTTACAGAGTAAAGATTCTTGGCGGTCAAGTTTATTATCTTTGTAAATATATATTAGGTCTTAACCTTTAGAATTATGAGAGATTATTTTTTTGAAGAGGTACAATCATTTTCGTGATCTTTACAACTATTGATGTCTATGTTATAAATATGAGTTATGTAAGGAAGTTTTGTAAGGATGTTGAGAGAGTTTTGCGATATAAATATTGAGTTATGAGATACTTGAAATTTCATATGTTTGTACTATTTGCGATTTTTACATTTATAGTGCATTATTATTTTTTCTCATATGTAAAGATAGAAAAGATTGAACTACGTTAAATTTTGTTTCGTGTGTTATATCTTTTCATGTTGATCTTGTTGTTTATATTTTCTCTTATAAATTCCCAAGAATGTTATCATGAGTTATCGAGTTGTTTAGTTTCGAATTAATTTGTTCTTACATATTTTATCAGTAATATAGAAAATATGTAAGAAGAATTCTATTAGAATGAGTTTTTTAATGTAGAATAAGTAATTCTCAATCGATTCAACAATATATTAATAAATATTACGTAAGAATTGAAGTTTTTGAAAACTTAAAGAATAATATCCAAATAAAACTTATTCTAAATAGAAAATTACTGCATACAAACTCCAATTCTAATCGGCAACTCAAATTTATTTAGCTAGTTTTCACTAATTTTTGGCAGGACCACAGCTATATGACAATAATTTACAAATCTATTGTAATCCTCTATAATTGTTAAAAAGTAAATTAAAAACTTAATCCCTTTTAGGGAGCTAATAATTTAGTACTACTCTAAAAATCTCTTTAGAGCATGCAGTGAGTTGGTTTTCATGGTGGCCATGCTTAACTACTCCACTAAAATTCTCCTTCTTCAAGTTTATCTATTATAAACATACGGGCCTTCTAAGTTAAAATAAATAAATAAATAATAAAGATAGTCTCTTATTATGGTATTATTTTTAAGTTATATGATTATTAAAAGTTATAAAATGATATCTCAAATATAGGGTGTTGTTTTATTGAATCTCTTTACTATTAAAAATTACAAAATAGTCATTAGTTATTCATATATTCCAGACTTGCTAGCTTCCTCTAAAAAAATGATTGTTGTTTGAGCTTGACATTAATCTACCAATTGAGATGTGATAAAATATAATCTTAGAATCATGTCAGTAGGTATTAGTAAAATATAATTTTATCATATCTCAATCAATATGTTAACATATAACTCAAACAACCATTATTTTTTAATGAAAATGACGAACTTGAAATATATGAATAATCAAATGACCACTTTAATTTTTAATAGTACGAGGACTGAACAAAATAGAAACTTATAATCTATGGACAAGTTGTGTACTTTACCCTGGAGTCAATTTGGTCTGTTGTTCGATTATTAATTTTTCCTGTTGACATATAACGCTTTTTTCTCTATTTAAATTTAGGGAATTTTTTTAATGAGAATTGTGACAGTGCCCTACTCTTGTATGGTTTTCCTGTTCTAACCATACTATTACCTTTCAGAAAAAAGAAATATAAATATAAATGTAAAATTTATTATTATTTATTTTCAAAAATGTATATTTTACTAAACTCACAACAATAGTATTCAAATTCGAATGATCTAAAAAATAATATTTTGTTTATGATTGAGACCACTCTTTGAATCAAATTATATTTGACAATTCAACTGGGACTGTGACAATGACGCGTCATGCTTTTGAACTTTCCCCACCACTCCTGCCCACTGTTCCCTTCTTCCTTTTCATTAATCCACACACATATTTGTCTCCTCGGATAGCTGTAATCCTCCCCCAACATGGCCACATGTTTGCTTAAGAACTCGTATAAATTCGGACTAATAGTCGTAAAAAATGTTCGATTCTAATGTAACTTTAAAAACCATTTGAAACTTACTGAATTCATGTAGGTAAAATATAAAAGTTTGATGAATGAGATAAGTCGAGGGGACCGAAGAGTAGATAATAATGGCTGCCCATTCATTCAACAAGCCACGATATGTGGGTCTCGGCTCCCGCAAATGTCATTTTCTCACCAAAAGCCCCGGCGACACGCAAGCGCAGAACTAGCATTCGCACTTGCTGCTGCAGTCTATGTTTTTTTCCTTCTTCAATTACAAAACATTTTTCTTTGGACCAAGCAAACAACATTTCCTTAGATAATGTGTAACTATTATATGTATACATAGACGAATCTATGTGGGAGGTTGGAGAGGTAATTATCCCTAACTTTGACTGTTTAAATGGTTTTAGGTCACTAATATTTTTAAAATCATTATAATCAAACTCTTGTCCCTCTCAAAATTTATTGGTTTAATTATATTCTAGGACTTATACAATTTTAAAATATTTTTTTTTAACTTTTAGTTTTTCGATTTGAGTACTCTTTAAGACCCTTTAAAATTAGTGAAATTAAATCATAATTTCTTAAAATTTTAAGGTAAACTATTCAAAAGACCACTTAATTATGGATTGGTATCGATATGACAATCATGCTTTTAGTTTTGATAATATGATCATTAAAATATTTAAGTGGTTTCAATCAAATCGCGTTCTGTTTAAATTTAACAAAACAACTAATGTGACCATATAAACTTGTTATAATTACACATCTAATCCTCATAACTATTTAGATAAGTAACATTTGTTAATTATATCACATAGAGACGGATCTCTCTTGGGGCCCAAAGGGCCCCAATCCCTAAAGTTTTTTTTTATCTTTGATAGATTTTGCTTTAAAAGTATTTTAATTAATGTAAAAATAAATATTTAAATTAAAAAAATTAATATTAAAAAAATTATGTTAGTTGATATTTTAAAGGGTTGACAACTAAATCATGAGTTATCTATTTTGAGGAACTAAATAAACTTAGACATTAAACTGGAAAACGGGCATAGGTTAAGCACCTTTATATTCTTAAGGTAATATTTAATCATGTAGGCGCCACACTAAAAAATAATCCAATGTTCTTGATTTTTTAGTTTAATACAATTTATGTTATTGTAAATTTAAATATTAGACAAATTAAACATTGTCTTCTAAATTTTAAGTTTAAATACCTAATAATTATTATATGTTTATTAAAAGTTCAATATTCCAACCCTGTTAATTTTAATCATATCTTCATCTCTGAGATCACATGTAACTCCTTTATTTGGTGCACAATATTTGTCCCAATCATCTTATGATTACCAAAATTATGATAGACAAATATCACTTGTTTATTATTCATGTTTGACTTAATAATTACATGTACTTCTCAGTAAAACTCACATGTATGATCAAGAGTTTAATGATAGTAAATATTAAAATATTATATTATTTAATATTTTATGATGGATTTTGTAATTAGTCTTTATCTTATCATTATTCATTAATTGATCTTATCAGTTCTTGTTATTAGTATGTTTATAGTCATATTGTATCACATACATGAAAGCAACAATAAATGCAATAAATAATGAATTAGTTATAACATATAATCTGGTGCGTTGGTTCGCGGAATAAGATTATCAGTGGGAATAGATTACCAGTGAGAATAAGATTACTGAGAATATTGTATTTTGTGTTTGGTTCGTTAGTAGGAATGTAAGATTATCGTGTTGGTTAAAGGAAAAAATTATCAGAATGTATATTTACCAAATGTCCTTATTATATTTATTTTTAACAGTTGAATTCTACTATAATTAATTTATATATTTCTTTAAAAATTTTAATTCATAAATTTATAATTTTTTTACAAAATTAAAAAGATAAATAAGTTAATGAAAGGGTAAAATTTATTTGTTGAGTTAATCGATTGACGGAATCGGCCAAGAGGGGGGTGAATTGGCAATTAAAATTTGGTGGAAGCTTTTGCAGAAAATTGAAAATAATGCACAGCATTTAGAGTGGTTCGACTTTCTTAACCAAAGTCTACGTCCACTACCTTAGCTATCCACACGAAGGATTTTCCAACAAATTCACTAATTTGTTCTTTCTTTTGAGGACAAAGAGTAACCTTACAACTCCCTAAAAAATTATACCCCAATTCTTGAGCACACTCTTTTTCAAAGAGAAATACACAAATTTGCAAACTTACAAGGAAAACCTCAAAGGAATATGTTTGCACAATTCTAGAACAAGATAAGAACACTCAAAGATAATACAATTGAGCACAAATTGTGTTCTTGAAAGCAAAATGAATATTGAAAGGAATTTGGCTTGAATTGCACAAACTTGATATTGATGCTTTCTCTTGTTTTCAATGATTTCTTCTTTCTTGTTTTGATCAATGACTTCAAAGCTTGTTAAATACACCTTCAAATGATTCTGAACGTGGGGATGATTAGTGGAGTCAATAGAGCGTTTAAGTGTGAAAACATTAATTAAGCAATTGGGAGCATCAGTGCATCGATGCATACCCTAGGTGCATCGGTGCATCAGTGTAAAATTTAAATTTTGATCGTTGGACTCTCAGTGCCGGTGCACTAAGGGTGCATCGCATCAAGTGCATTCGATGTTTCAAAATAGCCATGGTGCATCGATGCATGGCTGGCATCAAATGCATTCGATGTTTCATAAAATCCTCAGTGCATCGGTGCATGGCTGGTGCATCGATCATGAAATGCATTCGATGTTCAATTTATTTCATAGTGCATCGATGCATGGATTGGTGCATCGGTGCATCACTCTGAAAAAATGATTTTAGGCTTGATTTTGGTTCAAAATACTTTGTGAAAATTGTTTCAAAAATATATTAAGTATAAAACACAATTTTACACATTTAGTAAGGTTTGAAATTGATCTTAAAAGACTTGGAGTAATAATTTGATATTCGATTAATTGAATCGAATATACTTAGAAAATCATTTGTAAAATCTTAAAATTCATTTAAACTAATTTGTTACATCGAAACATAAAAATGTTTTCAACAATCTCTCCCTTTTTGATATAACAAAACATTTGTGTTATTTTAAGATTTTCTAAAAATTTGAAATCAATTTTGAAAAATTACTCCCCCTTACTATAACACTTCTACCTTTAAAACATTTTAACATTAACATTTCTCCCCTTTTTGTTAAATCAAAAAGACTTAAAAATTGATTTAAACAAGTTTTAAAAAAACATAGCCAATTGATTAAATATATATATATATATATATATAGCTTAAGCTGCTAAGATCACAATCAAAAGAGAGATTAGCCATTAGTTCCATAAACAATATTCATAAGTAAATGTAAAATGGCATAATTGGTCATATATCTAATGATGCAAACAATAAGAAAATTCAATCAAACCAAATATATATAATTAAGTTCAAAATCCATCCAAACCATAACAAATTCAAACATTAAACAATCCAAAACAACAACTCCATGAAAAGGTCTAATCCATAGGAGGGTCGAGAGGACGATTTTGGTTTGACCGACTTGAAGAGGACCTAGGACGTTTGGATTTGACATGATTTAAAGATCGGAAAAAGGAAAGAAATAGAAAACCTGCAAATTGAAAAACATGTATGCACAATAATCAATCCCAAAACTCAATTGTCCGCAATAATCAAGGTTCTCTAAAACAATCCTAATGGGAAAAGTTTTGAAAACTATTTGAAAATATCATTGGAAATATTGCAATACATATAGTTTTCATAAAAACAATATAATGAAGTCAAAAACATCAATGATTTTCGAAAATAATTTTTTTTTAATTTCGAATTTCAAAGAAAATTTTGAAAAATTGTGTGTTTTTGATGAAATTTGTTGTAAAATCTAGTTTAGAATCATCATATAACCAATGCCCGATATAATGTTTATCCTAGAACTAATCAAAACTAGCCCTAAGATCGAAAATTGATAAAATGAGTTTTTAGAAAAGTTTACCTTGAAATTTCGGATTGAGAGGGATGTATTGATGTTTTGCACGAATTAATTATTGAAGCAGGATTAGGAGTTGAAAAGATCGAAGATTCCGATCAAAAACCAAGTATTTGGAGCAATTTTGAGAGTAGGAAAGAGAGAGGAGGCGAACGGCTAAGAGAGTTTAGTTTTAGGTTTTGAAACAATTGAGAAAATAAGCCTTTTTAACCTAAAACCCGACAGATGCATCGATGTATAACCCTGTGCATCGATGCACATTCAAGGCGTGCATCAGCAAGATGAATCAATGCACATTCAAAGGGATGCATCGATGCACTGTTAAGTGTATCGATGCATGAAGCACAAAAATGTCAAAAATCCATTTTAAACACTTAAATGTTAAAATAATTAGCTCTAGTGGTATTGGCAACTCATATATTGAAAATTAATCATGTTCAATCAATCAAATTAATCTTTAAACAACATTTGAACATAAAATTAATTTTCACCAAATAACATAAACTCCCCCTAACTAATAGCAATGAATGCAATCAAAAATTACCATTATAAGCATTTTTCATTTATTCTTAAAAGTGCTAAAAAATATTTTAAACTCTAAGTGAAGATAGGTCAGTTAAACCTAATTCTCTCCTAAGTGTCCAAAATATTTCCTTGTCTAAAGGTTTTGTAAAGATATCCGCTAATTGGTGCAAAGTATCAACAGATTCTAGAACTACATCTTCCTTAGCGACATGGTCTCTAATGAAGTGATGCCTAATTTCAATATGCTTAGTTCTAGAGTGTTGGATGGGATTTTTAGTGAGACAAATAGCACTAGTATTGTCACACTTGATAGAAATGGTACATACTTCAATTCCATAATCAAAAAGTTGTTGTTTCATCCATAAAACTTATGCACAACAACTACCGGCTGAAATGTATTCCGCTTCAGTGGTAGATAATGCAACACAATTTTGTTTCTTTGAAAACCAAGAAATCAACATATTTCCAAGGAATTGACAAGTACCGGAGGTGCTTTTCCTATCTAATTTGCATCCTCCATAATCCGCATCAGAAAAGGCATGCAAGCTAAAGCTAGAGTCTCTAGGATACCAAAGTCCTAAACTATGAGTGTTCTTAAGGTATCTAAAGATTCTCTTAACAGCTAGTAAATGTGATTCCTTAGGGTATTATTGAAGTCTAGCACATAAGCAAACACTAAACATAATTTCTGGTCTACTTGCAGTTAGATACAGTAAAGATCCAATCATTGACCCATATAATTTAACATCTACACATTTACCTCATTCATCTAAGTCAAGCTTTGTTGAAGAGCTCATTGGAGTGTCATGAGGCTTGCCATTTTCCAGTCCAAATTTCTTGAGCATATCTTTGACGTACTTAGCTTGATTGATGAAGATGCCATCTTTTCTTTGCTTGATTTGGAGTTCCAACAAAAATGAGAACTCCCCCATCATGCTCATCTCGAATTCGCTTTGCATTAGCTTAGAAAATTCTTGGCAAAGAACATCATTAGTAGAACCAAATATTATATCATCAACATAAATTTGAACTACTAATAAATCTTTACCTTTATTCTTTAAAAACAATGTAGTGTCAACCTTCCCTTTTGAAAAACCTTTTTCAATTAAAAAATTTGACAATCTTTCATACCAAGCTCTAGGAGCTTGTTTTAAACCATAAAACGCTTTTATCAATTTAAGAACATGGTCTGGAAATTTTGAATCTTCAAAACCTGGAGGTTGTTCCACATACACTTTTTCTTTTATAAAACCATTTAAAAATGTACTTTTAACATCCATTTGATATAATTTAAATTCATGAAAACATGCAAATGCTAATATCATTCTAATTGCTTCTATCCTAGGTACGGGAGCGTATGTTTCATCATAGTCTATGCCCTCTTCTTGAGTATACCCTTGAGCAACAAGTCTAGCCTTGTTTCTCACTATATTACCACTTTCATCAAGCTTATTCCTAAATACCCATCTAGTACCTACAGTAGATTTATTACTAGGCCTTTCAACTAATGTCCATACTTTACTTCTCTCAAATTGATTTAACTCTTCTTGCATAACCATAATCCAATGTTCATATTTTAATGCTTCTTTAATATTCTTAGGCTCTATGCATGAGATAAATGCAATATAATTACAAATATTTCTAAGAGAAGATCGAGTTGTTACCCCTTTTGATGGATCACCTATCCTTGACATAGTTGTAATCTCTTGGGCAAGATACTTCCCTTTCTTCAATGGTTGGATTCTCGAGAGGATCTTGAGTTTTCTCGTCTTTCGTTTCTTCCTTTGATGATGGTTCTCCAACGTCATGTTCACCGTCATTTATATTTATAATACCTACATCATCATTCAAACAAGAATCCTTCCTCATAAAGGGATTATCATCGAAAACAACATGTATAGACTCTTCTACAACTAAAGTTCTTTTATTATATACTCGATAAGCTTTAGAATTTAAGGAATAACCCAAAAAAATTCCTTCATCACTTTTAGCATCAAATTTGCCAAGATTGTCTTTACCGTTGTTTAAAACAAAACATTTACATCCAAAAGGATGAAAATAACTAATGTTAGGCTTTTTATTTTTGAAAATTTCATATGGAGTTTTCTTTAAGATTAGCCTAATCATTACTCGATTTACAACATAACAAGCGGTATTTGTGGCTTCCGCCCAAAAATATTTTGGCAAATTATTTTCACAAAGCATTGTTCTAGCCATTTCTTCTAAAGTTCGATTTTTCCTCTCAACAACTCCATTTTGTTGAGGGGTTATAGGTGCTGAAAAATTATGGCTAATACCATTAGAATTACAAAAATCAGTAAATCCAAGATTTTCAAATTCAGTTCCATGATCACTCCTAACACTAGTTATAGAGTAACCTTTTTCGTTTTGGATTTCTTTTAAAAACGTGATGAATTTTTCTAATGCTTCATCTTTAGTACTTAAGAATAGAACCCAAGTATATCTAGAATAGTCATCCACCAAGACAAATGCATATTGTTTTCCACCCAAGCTAGTAGTCCTAGTTGGCCCAAAAAGATCTATATGGATCAATTGTAATACTCTACTAGTTGATACATCATTAATGGATTTAAAAGAAATTCGCTTTTGTTTTCCTTTAGCAAAAGCATCACAGATTTTATCATTATCAAATTTAAGCTTAGGCAACCCTCGAACTAAATTTCCTTGAATTTGCTGTTGCAAAACACTCACACTAACATGTCCTAGTTTCCTATGCCATAACCAACTATCATGCTCATCCTTAGCAACTAGGCATAAATTAGTCATATCATTGGAATCTAAATGCACCATATAAATGTTTCCTATTCTATGACCAACAAGCATAATCAAAGTAGATGCAATGTCAATCAATTTCGCAAACACTTAATTCAAAAATAAGACATTGTATCTTTTGTCAAATTCACCTATTCAGATTATGCTTTAATCCATTCACATACAAAACATTATGCAATGTTGATTATTGAGATTAAGAGCACATGCATAAAGTTTTTGAAAATGTTATGCATTAAAACTTTATAATATTTAAACAAAAATCTATGCATAAACATTAAGAAAAATTTAAGGTCAAAATTTTACAAAACCAAAGTTCTTGAAAAATCGATATCAATTGTTAAAGAGATATCAATTATATTTTAAAAACAATTTTGACCAAAAATTAATATGATGAATTAGAGTTTATAAAACATTGCCAAAAATTACTATGTTCATCATACAATATTTTTCAACATACATGAGATAAAACATAATTATTCAACGTTTAAAACCTCATGCATGCATAAACTAAATGAGCAACCAAATAGAATAATTACATTAAGTTTAGAGGTTACCCATTTCTTTTTCATGTGTGACAAGAGCATCTTGAATATCATCATCTTCATCACCACTGCTCCCACACACCTACAAGAGACATTTAAGTAGATTTTGGTATCCAAATTGCTTTGGATCCGTGAATATTAGTTTCAATGCGACTTGTTCCTTTTGGAGCCCATACTTGTCTAATTTTAAACCTTTTTCCTTTCTTTAAAGGACAAGTATGTTCCTTATGACCATGGTAATGACAATGTGAACATATTGTCATTATTGAACTAGATGAATTATTAAAAATGGTCTCTTTTTCTTTTGTTAAGCATTCAAGCTTAACTTTTAAATTAAAATTTTCTTTTTCAATATTTTCAAATTTCATTTTTGAAAGTTCTAAATCCTTCTTCAAGAGTTCATTTTGATTTTCAAAATCCATTTTCGTTTCTAGAAGAAGTTTGTTTAATTTGAAATTTTCTTTTTCAAAGTTTTCATATTTTAGTTTTGAAAGCTCTAACTCATTTTTCAACATTTCATTTTATTTTTCCAAGTCTGTTTTAGCTTTCAAAAGAATATCATTTTTAGCTATAAGTTTAGAAATCAAATTCCTATATTTGGAGTTCATGGTCCTAAACTCCAAAAATAATTCATCATAAGCATCTTGTAACTCATTAAAAGATTTTGAATTTAATTTATTTGAGTTAGAAGATACCTTTGGCTCTGTGAGAGCTAATAGAGACATCACCTTTATTGGTTCTTCTTCTTTCTTGTCTCCATAGATCTCCTCAAGCTTATCCCACATTTCCTTGGCACTTGAACAAGAAGAAATCCCTTCATATACATTAGGATAAATTGCTCAACATAACATGTGCATAGCCTTTGTGTTTTGTTGAGCTTCCGTTCTTGATCACTCCACTTCTTTACCTTCTTCGTAGGAGAGGAATATCCTTTCTCGATTATCATCCAAGCTTCCATATCAAATGCTTGGATAAATATCATCATAAACCTCTTCCAACAAAGATAATTTGTCCCGTTGAAGTGTGGAGGCACGTCAATTGGTCTGGACTCTTCCATGGAGAATGAACTGAAAGTGGACGCCATCTTTATCGATTTAACTCTTCCCGAATTGACTCAAGAGGTGGTTAAACCTTTAAATGAGTGAGGCTCTGATACCAATTGTTGAGTGAGGCTCTGATACCAATTGTTGAGTTAATCGATTGACGAAATAGGCCAAGAGGGGGGTGAATTGGCAATTAAAATTTTGGTGGAAGCTTTTGCAGAAAATTGAAAATAATTGCACAGCGATTTAGAGTGGTTCGATTTTCTTAACCAAAGTCTACGTCCACTACCTTAGCTATCGACACTAAGGATTTTCGAACAAATTCACTAATTTGTTCTTTCTTTTGAGGACAAAGAGTAACCTTACAACTCCTTCAAGAATTATACCCCAATTCTTGAGCACACTCTTTTTCAAAGAGAAATACACAAATTTGCAAACTTACAAGGAAAACCTCACAAGGCAATATGTTTGCACAATTCTATAACAAGATAAGAACACTCAAAGATAATTACAATTGAGCACAAATTGTGTTCTTGAAAGAAAAATGAATATTGAAAGGAAATTTGGCTTGAATTGCACAAACTTGATGTTTGATGCTTTCTCTCTTGTTTCTCAATGATTTATTCTTTCTTGTTTTTGATCAATGGCTTCTAAGCTTGTTTAAATACACCTTCAAATGATTCTGAACGTTGGGGATGATTAGTGGAGTCAATAGAGCCGTTTAAGTGTGAAAACAATTAATTGAAGCAGTTGGGAGCGTCAGTGCATCGATGCATACCCTAGGTGCATCGGTGCATCAGTGTAAAATTCAAATATTTTGACCGTTGGACTCTCGGTGCATCGGTGCACTAAGAGTGCATCGATGCATCAAGTGCATTCGATGTTTCAAAATAGCCATGGTGCATCGATGCGTGGCTGGTGCATCAAATGCATTCGATGTTTTCATAAAATCCTCAGTGCATCGGTGCATGGTATGTGGATCGATTCATGAAATGCATTCGATGTTCAATTTATTTCATAGTGCATCGATGCATGGATTGGTGCATCGGTGCATCACTCTGAAAAAATGATTTTAGGCTTGATTTTGGTTCAAAATACTTTGTGAAAATTGTTTCAAAAATATATTAAGTATAAAACACAATTTTACACATTTAGTAAGGTTTGAAATTGATCTTAAAAGACTTGGAGTAATAATTTGATATTCGATTAATTGAATCGAATATACTTAGAAAATCATTTGTAAAATCTTAAAATTCATTTAAACTAATTTGTTATATCGAAACACAAAAATGTTTTCAACATATTTTAACCCCTGAACTTCATATAAAATTCTAATTATTGACTTTTTTTGTAAATCTAAAATAGTTTAAGGATAAATTTGTAATTTAACATTCGTATATTTTTTATTCAATGACAGAAGAAGAATATTTTTGAAAAAAAATAAAATTTAAGGGCATTTTAGTCCAAAATACCGGTAATCAAACAATACATAAGGAAATGGAGGTAATCACATTCTCGGTAATGTACCCCCAAAATACCACTATTGGTAATAAAAGATTACCCGGGACTGGGAATATTGGCCAACCAAACGGGAGAATGACATTCCATTCCCCTGGTAATAAGATATAACCTGAACCAAACACCCCCTAAGGTTGTTCCTTCCATGTCAATGGAAGAATAGAAGAGAAACCTAAAGGGTTAAGTTGTTTTTCAAACTTCATTTCGCCTTCAGTTGGCTCATCCTTCATCTCCTCTTGTCAATGACATTTTCATATAGATTACAGTTTCATAAATTTATTTTTTTAAATAGTATATGATGATTATAATGCAGTATATGTTTATAGTTTTTCTTAATAATCGACAACACACATTCTACAGACTCAACTATTCGAACCTAGGATCTCAAGAAAAAACAACACTCAATTTAATCATTAAGTCCATTCGATGGATTCATTTCATAAATTTATTTTACAAATGAGAGAGTAAAATAAGAAGATAATTATAATAAAAATATGTAGAAAGTTACAACATCCAAGTTGTATTTATAAAATATTTACAACCATTGTAAATGTGTTATTGGACTGTAACTATGCATTTTAAATATTATGCATATCAGTCATGACACACATAATTAGTTCCATTTAACAATTTGTTAATTTGGATTACTGAAACAACTAGTTTGTAATTCTATATAAAAAAAACTCATAATTTGATAATATTTTGTCAATAAAGTCGTTTTTCTAGGATTTTCAATCATTGAAGTTTTTACTAAAACAACCCTTTTTCACACAAATCATGATTCATACGGCCACAATAAATTTTGTTAACATTTAACCCATGATGCAATAGAAAATTTAATCTGATGATCTCTTCTAAAGATCCATGTTTGAGAAGAGAGAAGATGAAGTTACATTTTATTCGTATGAAAAAGGCATAGAGAACTGATGCATATTCGATCATCTTCTCGTGATGTCGAATTGCTAGTTTCTTGCAAGGGAATATGTTTGCATGTCGTAGTTGTTGACAAAGAGCTGCAAGCACTTCTCAATGGATGTTTATTTTGTAATTAAACTTTTATGAATAAAAAGATTATTAAATTATTTTTAAATAATATTATAAGATTATTATATGTGTCAATATCTTATTGGATGATTATTAAACTATTTTTAATTAAAATTAAGATCAAATTGATAGAATGTGAAAATAACAAGGATCAAATGTGTAATTATCTAGTTTTAAAATTATCACGTCAACTTCTTTGTTAAATTTTAACAATATGTGATTTAATTGATATTGTCACGGATCACGAGCCCACAACCGAGGTAAGCACACAAGAAATAGCCCAAGTGTAGACACCCATTTTTGTCCGGGTTCTCATTTCCTTATTTTATTATTATTATTATTATTTATTTCCATATTTTTTGCAGGCCCAGTTCAAACTAGTACAGACTCAACAAATCTCAACCAAACCCACCCGGTTTTGGCCCCAAACCCACCTGATTTTGGCCCAAGACCCGAAGCCCACCCAGATTACATCAAATCTAGTTCATACCCAACACTGGCCCAATTACAAGACCCAAGAGGATCAGACCTGACCCAATATCAACACCTTAGGGTTTCTAAAACCCTAACTCTAGGGAGTTGCTGACTGCCATCGCCTGTTGCTGTTGTCGTCGCCGACTGCTCCTACCACCGTCGCTATTAAGGCCACATCACTCTGCCACCGCCGCTTCAACCTACAGTGACAAGATATCAATGTCAACAGTAAAAAAATGGCAGAAAAATCAAAACAAATCAAATGACATCTCGAGGGAGATCTAGCTCTGTCATAAGCCAAAAATAGGGTAATCAAATCCTATTTTTCTTGATAGCAGCAACAAACATTCATCAACCATCACATTAAAGAGAGACAGAACAAAAAAAGGGGGATAAGTTTTCAAATACAGGAAAAAATGAGGGGAACGGGGGAGAAAAAAAGAAGAAACTCGAAAGAAAAAAAACACAAAAACAGGAAAAAAAAAGAAGGGAGATAAATGTTTTACCTTAGTTCGAAACCAACCAGAAACCCAAGAGTCGTCGGAGCTTCAAGTTTTTCGAAAGGTAAAGGCTTAGATCTAGGATTCTAGGTTGTTTTTTAGGTAAAAGGGGGTTGGGATTTGGGCTGTTGAGAGCGAGAGGGGTCTTTCGGTGGGTTTTTACTCTCTCCGACTACCGTGGTTGGCCGTGGCTTACCG
This sequence comes from Hibiscus syriacus, assembly GCF_006381635.1. Lineage (NCBI taxonomy): Eukaryota > Viridiplantae > Streptophyta > Magnoliopsida > Malvales > Malvaceae > Hibiscus > Hibiscus syriacus. The sequence continues at coordinate 4,445,657 of NW_024061783.1, forward strand.
TCGGTGACCCGTGGTTTTTCCTTTCCAACGAGGGAGTTGAGAGAGTTCTTAAACTCTATTTTCTCTCCCAAACTTAAAAAGGGTAAATGAAGGGTTTGATGAATTTCGACCTTGTTTTGGCCTTAAATAACATACATGAAACGACGAAGTTTCGATAGGAGGTAGGGTTGTATTTTGGTGCATTGGATAAACACATTTTTAGTCCCTCTGCCTTTGTAATTTCATCTTTCAGTCATTGAATGAAATATTGTTTGTTTCGGAAAAAAAGAAGAAGAAACTCAAAAGAAAAAAAACACTCAAAAACAAAAAAGAAAAGAAGGGAGATAAGTGTTTTACCTTAGTTCGAAACCAACCGGAAACCCAAGGGTCTTCGGAGCTTCAAGTTTTTCCAAAGGTAAAGGCTTAGATCTAGGATTCTATGTTGTTTTTAGGCAAGAGGGGATTGGGATTCGGGCTGTTGAGAGCGAGGGGTCTTTCAGAGGGTTTTTACTCTCTCCGGTTGCTGTGGGAGGCCGTGGCTTACCGCTAGTGACCAGTGGTTTTCCCTTTCCGACGAGGGAGTTGAGAGAGTTATTAAACTCTCTCTTTTATCTCCCAAACTGAAACGAGGTAAATGAAGGGTTTGATGAATTTCATCCTTGTTTTGGCCTTAAATACCATACACGAAACGATGTAGTTTCAATAGGGGTAGGGTTGTATTTTGGCGTGTGGGATAAACACATTTTTAGTCCCTCTGCCTTTGTAATTTCATCTTTCGGTCATTGAATGAAATGTTGTGTTATTTTGTTTCGAGCACCTTTCTTTTAAATGTTTGTATTTAAGTCATATCTTATGTATTATGTTATTTTCGTTAATGTTGGACTATGGTTACAATATTCATAAAGCTGTCATTTTAGTCATTTCTTTGCATATTGTTGCATTTTGGTTTAATTTTTATTTTCCCTTACGTATTTCTAATTTAATTTATTTTAGTCCTAATCATTATTTATGGGTTATTTTCATTTTTAGTACCTATATCTGTTTAAAATGTTGATTGTGGTTCTAATTTGTTCATAATTGTTGTTAGGTTCTTTAAGTTTCTGTTAATGTCATTTTGGTCCCTTAAATCACTGAATGAACTTATTTTTTGTTTGTATTTCAATCTGTAATGTTTTTTGTTTATATTCTAGTCGTTTATATTGAATATATGTTTTACATATTATGCAGTTATATGTATTTTATTAAATAATTATCCTTAGCTTTTATTTGTTGTAAATATTTTATTTCGTATATTTTCAATCTCATTTGTTTCCATTGTATTTCTTTACCTATTGATGTGACATTCAAATATTTTCAAGAACACCAATTTATAGAATGGGCGTGGAAAACATTACTTGATCGCAGTAGTGTGATCCAATACGATGTTCGGACAAAATGTGAACTTGAAATAAATCAAGTTTATTTTGCTAATTAATTCTTTTTTATTTTAAATTGAACAATCCAATGCATGTTTCTATAAATAGCAATTTATTTTATTTTATTGCAAATTGTCGATATTCAATTTATATTCGAGTTGAGTTTTTAAATCAATCAGGAGTGAATATTCTTTTACAGATAAGAAATAGGAGAGACAACTTTTTCCGATGGAGGATTGTTAATCTCGAGATTTCTTTTCAAGTTAAAAAAATTTCCCGAATAATATTAATTTGAAATAAATTAATTAAACTTTAATAAATAGATCATATTTTAACTTTATATTCGATTTATAATTTCTATCATATACGACAATATATAAGCGACTAAATATTAATTTTCGGTATTGTGAGGTGCTAATCCTTCCCCACACGTAATCGATTCCCGAACCCATTAAATCGGATTTTTGGTAAACACAGACCAATTTTTGTCTTAAAAAACAATTTTTTCCTTGAAATTGTTTTAAAAGACGGTTTTAGGTATTCGACCTACCTAGCTCAAAGATTGATAGAAACTCCTATTCAATTTATTTCATATTATTTGAAAATCACCAATTTTCAAATAAAAATCATAATTGTTTTTTTAAAAATTAATTATTTTAAAAAAATGGTTATGACGCCAAATATACTTAAGTGGGCCACACGTTCGAGGCGTTGAAGTTTCAAGGACGTGACAATATCATTTAAATAATTAAATAATTTAGTTAAAAATTAATACATCAATGATAAAATTAAAGTTACTTCATAATTAAATAGTCATTTATGTTGTTTATCCGAACTTTTATTTTTAAAATTATTATTTAATCTATTAACGATTATTTATCAAATAAATAACCCATTTTTTTCTTCTGAAATTCATTTAATTTTTCAGAGTGTATTACATTTTAACAATTTCACTAATCAAGTCAATTGTGACAAGAACATGTGAAGAAGCATGTTTGTTCCTCAAACAGCCCACATGTTCACTGTCGGGTCGTCAAATTATATTTTAATTGCACTAAACCAAAGTTACTTACAAATAATTCTGTCAATCCTACCAAAAATTATTTTCATGTCATATATGCTCCTCAACCAATAAAAATTCATTTATCTCATTTTTTTCAAAGTAAATATTTAACTCTTTCCTAAATGTAAATAATAAATAAAAAATTATTTGAAAATTACTTTGAGATGGATAGTCTTATTGATTGGAATCATGGATAACCTAGTGAATCGAGTCTATCAAATAACTTCTCCAATTCTACGACTGCAATTACTGAAAGTAAAGTTTTATAATATAAATTATAATTTTTTATATAATTAATATATTTTAAGGACAAATTATTAAATCACTCAATTACATGTAACTATCTCATTTGAGTTCCGGTAATCAAAATTTTAAATAACAAAAACTTTTATTATTTAAATTTGATCTGATTGATCTAATTCATTAACGGTTATTTATCAAATAAATAACCCAGTTTTTCAGAAATTCATTTAATTTTTCAAGTGTATTATTTTCAACAATTTCATTAATCAAGCCAATTGTGACAAGAACATGTGAAATACCATGCTTGGTCGTCAAACAGCCCACATATGCTTCACCGTCGGGTCGCCAAATTATATTCCCATTGCACTAAATCCAAAGCCACCTATAAATAATTCAGTCAATTGGGCAAATTTTCAACGTAGAGGTTAATGCTATCAACAACATATACGTATTAGACTTGAAAAGTTACTGAAAAAAACCTAACTTTTGCAAGTAAAAAATAAAATTACCGGATTGAAAGGGAAATTAAATAGACAAGGCTTGAAATGTACTGTATATGTTTGTTCATTTTGATCCAACATTTAAAACATGTTACAAGAAAACAAAATACACATTCCTAATCTAATAACAAGTTTGAAGTTCATTATTTAATCAAGTGTAATAATATGGTAAGTATGTCATGACTGAGAATTTAGTTATTATCTGATAATTGAATAATTTTTTAAATATATTAGATTATACAGAATATATATATATATATAAGTAATACTTTTTATATTATTTATTATCACAAAAGCAATAACTCATATTAGAAATGATATAATATGATTACGGTTAATTGAGAAGTTATGAAAAAAAGTACGTGTAGATACCATGTGACAAATTTCTAATTGATGATGAGCTATTAGGGTTATGGTCCCTAAATTATACATGAGTGGACTTTTATGATATTCCTTGTTTAAAACAGTGGTATTATTTTTCTTATGCAAAGGTGTGTGCTAACTTAAAACTTGAGCTTTAATTAGATTTAACCTTAACTACATGTCAGGAGGGAAAACCCTACCGCTTTGTTCGCTCCTTCAAGTGAGCTGCAGTTGTCGGGAAATTTTGGGGGGATGACCTCCGGACAGGTTGCCAGATGGTGGTTCTCCGGAGGTTGGGATCGAGCTTGAACAAATTGAAGTGAGTAGGAAGTCGGGGCTGGTTCAAGATCAAGACTTAGGGAGAGTCTTGAAGAATCCTCAAAGTGATGATCATGTGGTTGGGGATAATTTGGAGTCTGGTGACTCCATAATGGTCGATAGTTTGGAAAGCCACAATCCTAATAATCCTATCTTAGTGCCAGAAACCACATCCATTATTTAGGGACATGGTCAAAGGGATCTCATTGGGTGAGAGCCAGAATGGTTCGATCAACGATTTGGATGTGAAAGTTATGCCCGAAGACGTTGTATTGGTACCGGGTGGTCCTTTTCCTGAAATCAATTTCTTAAGTCCATGATAATATCGACGCTAAATTAGAAAATTGCCTAATTGTTCGATTATGGGGTAAATCTATTGGAATCCTCAAGGGGATATTAATTTGATTGATCCTGATAACGAGTATTATCTTGTGCGATTGGCTATGGAAGCAGATTATAGTCATGTCTTATCCGGAGGCCCTTGGATCATTTACGAAAGTTATCTTACTGTCCAAACTTGGAGTAGATCTTTCTCCACCGCGGCTGACCACCCAACAAAAATAATGGCTTGGTGTCGACTTTCCGGGTTACCATATCGGTATTATACGAAAAGCTTGTTTAGCTATATTGCTGGAATCATTGGTCATGTGGTTCGAATTGATTATAATACTACGGATGGTAGTAGGGGACGATTCCCAAGACTTGCATTATTGTTGATTTAGAGAAGCCTCTCATCTCGGGTATTATAATGGGCACAAACAACTAGTGGAATATTATGAGGGTCTACCGATTATCTGTTATTTCTGTGGGAAATATGGGCATGTGCAAGAACATTGCGGTGTTAGTTCTACCGTTACTGAAGGGGTTAGCCAAGAGGTCCGAGAGAGGATAACAGAGGATAATCCGCATGGACCTTAGATACAAGTAGTCAAGAGGAAGAAGAAGAGCTCTCCAGGATGTAAGAATAGTACTGATGAGACAGTTAGCCGAACACCTGGGTAGCCTCTAGGTTCCTGTTTTTCAGTCCTAGAAACGCATCTTGAAGATGAGAACTTGGTTCTAACCCGATAGTGACAGGGTTGCCGATGAAAGGCACGACATTGAGTGGAGCTCCTGGTGTTGCTAAAGCTGACTGAAGATTCAACGAGAAGGCTGAGACCAGCGTTCAAGGATCTACAAGGAAAACTATGAGACAACCTATGCAGGGTGAAGGAGATGTCCCGGTGGCTTCGCTACAAACTCTTGATAACAATACTATTGCATCAAAAGATAATGCTGTCCAAGTTCATTCATCGCTGGAAAAGGATAAACATACTGTTGTTCAGGTGGTGGTTAATAATGAGAATCGAGTCACTCGGGAGCAAGAGTTACGCATGTCACAAAGAACTGCGAAGGTCTCTTCTCGGAAAGTTGCGAACAAAGGCTTGTCGACTGTCCAAGGGTTAACACGAAAAGGTTTGAAGGCGAGGGAAAAAGATGATAGAGCTCCGAGTAAATCGATCCTGATGGAGTGGTTGTCTTCAATGAATGCTGAGCTAAACCACGCTCAGAAATTGTGTGATCCACCCATTCATGGAAATCCTCGTTCCACCAGCCAGATGGAAGAAACAGTTCAATGGAGGGAGAATAACACGTTTGAGCAGTTTGCTCAAGATGATGTGCAGGTTTAATTGTGGCTTTGCCATCCTTTTGATAACTTATTTTTTTTAGGACTAGAATCATATTTTGGAACATACAGGATGCCCGTGACCCCAACTTCAAACATTTTATTAAGCTTTTAATTGAGTTCCAAAAGCCCGACTTAGTGGCTATCTTTGAACCTCAGATCAGTGGAATGGATGCTGGTGTTTTATTTGGAAGTCGGGTTTCGAATTTTCCTATAGAGTTGAGGCTAGAGGTTTTTCAGGAGGCATTTGGATTCTTTGGAGGAGCTCGATCCATTTCACTATCCTTGCGGTTTCTCGACAATATGTTCATTGTTGGTGTGATTCTGGATCCAAGGGTGTTGGTTTTTATATTTCGTGTATCTATGCTAGTCCTATTTGTGGGGTATGAAGCAGGTTATGGAATGAATTGAAAATTTTGGCTCTTGAGACGAAACGACCTTAGGTTTTGGGGGCGATTTCAATGCGATTGGTAGTCAGTCAGTGTCAGGGAGGATCCCAAAGTCATACGAGTGTCTATCAACGATTGTGTGACTTCATGTTCGAATCTGGGTTATTAGATATGGGTTTCAGTAGGCCAAAGTTCAACTGTAAAAGAGGGACTCTATCGCAAAGGTTGGATAGATGTTTATGCAATTCTCCTTGGGTCTCAAATTTTCCACGGTCGGAGGTGCTACATTTACAAAGGTTGGGATCCAATCAACGACCTCTCTTACTTGACTTTGGTAAAGGACAATTGGTTGTACAGTTTCGACCCTTTTGGTATATTGATGCTTGGAGTGAACATTTCAATTTTTTGAATCTAGTGAATAATGCTTGGAAGGTCGAGAGAAACATATATGAAAACATTTTGGAGTTCCAATCTAAGAGTCGAAGTTAGAACAAACATGGTTTTTTAATGAGGATTTCTGTTGGTTTCAACTTCAATTTCAAAAGTCTGGTATTGTGCTTCCGGGATCGTAAACCCCCCTTTTTCTAAAGATTGTTTTCATGCGTCTCTTACGATGGCTCGCTTGCTAACGAAACTAGCAGAGCCATTGGGAGTGCTAGGCCTGCCCCTTTCTTTCAAGCCAAACCTGCTAAGCGGATAGATATTCAAAAAGAATGATTGAAGCAACTGTTGGATTTATGTTCTTAATGCTATAGTTCTATATTTGCGGGGGCAGGATTTGAACCTGCATTCTTCAAATCATGAACTTGACGAGTTAACCATTACTCTACCTCACTTCTTCCCCTTATTCTTCATCGTTGTAGTCCTTGTAAATCGATGAATTTCTTCTCTTATGATAATACCTTACCACTTTACGGTCTATCGAAATTGAATAAGACTGGTAGGAAGACTTCTAGTGGGCTTGGAAATATTACTTGAGCTGGTAAGCAGTATCAACCACACTTTCATTCACTCACGGATTAATAAAAGACTTAAAATCACTCTTCGCTCAATGAAGACAGAAAGGTTTCGGCTAGTGTCATTAATCGAATAAGTGGCTACATGCGCGGCGATGAAGCCCCTATAGTTTTTGTTACCGAGATTTCTTTTTTTTTTCATTGTTCCCAGTGATATTTTTAGGTAATCTGGTCCGATGTTGCAAACAGTCAAATCTGAACTAAACCTTGTCGCTCTTCTTTCTTTCCTCGCATGCAAGAAGCACACCAATAGCGTGAGTTGCGTGATTCTACTGTGTTTTTTACACTTGACTGGGTGTACAGTTAACAGGAAGAGAACCTCGATTCTCCCAAACAACATGCGGGCGGCGTGCTTATCTTGTGTGACAACACTACAAAGCAAGTGGCTTTTCTAGGCGGGCAGATGTGTCAAAACACTACAGAGAAAGTGGCACTTTCATTTAACATGTTATGATCTTAATGCCCTTACGAAGTAGTGATGAGTTTCACGCGCTCTAAGCCTGACCCGCGCACGATTAGGAAGATTGGCCAAAATCTGATTGGTACCATCCACCCTACCCTACCACCTATAAGAGATCATCCATCTTATAGCCGCCCGAAAAAGAAACTGCAATGATCTTGAATATGAATCCTACAACGATAAAAAGAATCCCATATAAATACCACTAGATTGAGCACCTTTGATTTCGTAGCCGGTCAAAATCTTGGCTAATTGATTGAAGTGGGTAGCTCCAGTCGGCCCATAGATCATGAAACAAATAGGGTGGGTAGGACCAACCACCACACTATACGTATAGACGCGAAACCCTTAGTTACCGTACGTACGACTCTCACTGAATACGACTCACATAAAGACTCCTAAATCCATCCCGAGCCTTTTATTCCACCTCTCATCTTCGATCATTGATCAAACTTGCATTCCCCAGGCGCTATTAAATGGGGGGTCTTTAATTCACCTATTGTATGTATCAGTTTGGCTTCGTCCAGAACCAAGAAGGCATTCTGGCGGGTGTGGGCGTATAGGATGCCCGACCGCTACATAAGCTAAAGGACTACAACTAAAAGCCAAGCCAAAAGTAACTGACTTCTATTCTCGTTAGGATTGGATAAAGATGGGGAATCCATATATCGTAGTTGTTCGCCAACATCTCTAACTAACATACGATACAATTTCACTTCATGGCACACCCCAAAAAAAGAAAGAGCTTCGCTTAGTGGGTCTTCCTACGCTAACGAATGCATCCTTTCTCTTATGTCTTAAATTGGTTGGGAGATACAAAGGGGATGCTCCGAAAGAGATGTTACAAACATGGTACTAGAGCCTTGATTCTACCAGTTGTGGGTGTGAGAATAGGTGTCCTTTAGGTACATGCCAACTGTTTGACAAAAGTTGCTCCTAATATCAGTGAATGGGTGCTTCAGTATGAAATTTGGTCAAACCAGAGTTAAACGATTTTTGGAAAAGTGTCAGAGTTTCAACTAGATTAAGACTAAAAGGGTTGTTAGGTAAGCCTTCGATCTTCTTTGCTTCTCATTCTCTGTATAGAATCGATAAGTCGTATATGTTTTCCTATTTTATCTTTTCGGCTGGTTTTCTAAACATATTTCCAAGGGTTCTTAGCATTCATAATTCTTATCTAAGAAACTAGAAAGAGAAATTTTAGTTAAATAAGTCTAAAAATAAGAGTAAGAGGCCCCGAGGGAGCATGGTTTGGCCATAAACGCGAGATTCGATTAAGGTTATTATAACTTATCTGCAATCTTTAGGTCAGTACCGGTTGTAGTGCCTTATAGTGAGGCAATCAGGTTCGCTGAGGGTGTCATTCTGTAAATGACTAAATTTTAACGTTATGGGTCCACACGGTTAGGGTTGCACCTTCTATTAAGTTACTATTTTGTATTGAGGTGATGCTATCTTTTGAACTCTGATTACTTCAAATCACTTCATTTACAAAGCGATTTCCCAATGATCTTGCCCCCACACTCCTCAGCAGAATGGAGTTGCCGAGAGGAAACATCGCTATATATTGGAGACAACTCGCTCTCTCTTGCTCTTTGCTTCTGTCAGTAGTCAATTTTTGGCTGAAGTTGTTTTGACAATTGTACATTTTTTGAAATGAATACCTTCCTTTGTTATCTCCGGCCTGTCTTTTTTTAGAGAAAATTTACTACCCGTCGAACTTTGAAGAGCTTCAAGTCTATCGGAAGAGGATGTGATAGTAACCCCAGCTACTTCGTCTAGAGCCTGACGTACATTCGTGTAGGAAGACTCGGCCTAACCACTTAGATGAAGCATTCTATTATGATATGTGAAAGAATACCCTGTTATAGTGCTTAAATGGGGCTATTAGTGAAGGACCTATGCGAAAGCAAGGTTCTACGTAGACGACTATGGCCAGAAAAGAGAGGGAATCCCCAACTCGTTGAAAGACTTAGTGGATCCCTTGTTACTATGTGGTAGAAGTATTACAAGATAGCCTAGAGCGATCAGGATGTATAGTGGACTCGTTAGGGAAAAAAAATCTTCAAAGCAGCATCGAATTCCATTTATTATAGATCAACTTCTTAAACTGAAAGCTTTCAAGCGACAGGAAAGAGTGTCTTCCGACTAAGGAGGAATGAACGAAAAAGATGTCCCACTACGAATGTCTACAAGACAAAAGGGGAACGTAAGACGGAGTTTCTCTGATGCCAGAGCAAATAAGTCGAATTCTCCCTTTTATACTAAAGCCAAGTCTGACTTTGGTCCCATACGTATCTTCCCATTCCTTCTTACTTTTATCCTACTCATGCTTCTAGCAATCACCATAATAGGAATATGAGTGTGTCAAAAGAGTAGGCAATTGCAAAAGCTTCTCTCTTCTCTTGTTAGAAATAAGAATCGACATAAGGAAAGCTTTAGCATTTTTATAATGGTAGGGGCTGCTGGTACTCTTAATTCAGCTGGTGAGCCCTCTTATTTAGGCACATCAAACCGATCCCCTTTCTTGAGATGATGCTAAAGTAGTTAGAAAGGAAGTTGGCAAGGATTGTTCACTAGAATGTGCTTGTATAGGGCTTCTTATCGCTCTTCACTATCCATCAGCTAAAGATATGTTGCTCTAAAGACATTAGGGGAGTTTACATTGTTCACTCGAAGGGGGATAAAGGTCGCAATGTGGGATTGACCAACATGAGAGATTATATGAATGGGTTATTTGCCTTAACTGAATCAGTGGTATCAGTTACTCAATAAGAGGAGACATTTGGACGTTCTAACTCCTATTCTAACTACTAATCAGTTATAGGAACTGCAAAGATAGAAGAATTAAATACGCATACAAGCTCGCTTTAGGTGAGAACTCAAGCCATTCTACTTCGGGACAATGAGAAACTAGTCTCATTGCTGCATGCTCTTCTTCCCGATCTCGATTTCCGAGTTATATTATCAAAATGAGACCTGCAGTTCAAATACCTCTTATGAGTGGAGCCCTTGTTCTATTTGAGAGGGAGTTGACCATCTCTTGAATCGTAGCGGGATAGATAACTAGAATATTTTAGACTTTCTAACCTTTACGCCAAGTGAACTATCAACATTCCATTCTATTAACCTTCTTAGCACCTACAAGCAAAGGAGGAATAATTGGAATATTGTCTATTTAGTCCAATCAACCCATTTGCAAAATAGCAACCGAACGAAAGAATGATAGTGTACGACTCCTATGGGTTCCCTCTCACATTCGTCTAGGTGAATAGACACACTAGATTCTTTCGCTTACTACATCAATAACGTAACAAAACCGTACCTTAGATCGGAGGAATCATTAGCGGTACACATAACATGAAAATTCAGGATGTCAATATTATTATTAATAAACCGGCCAAAAATTATTATTATTAAATATTTTTTACAAGGTCCAAAATAGAGGCCCATTTCAAAGCAAGTACTACAAGGGTTTTACCATTTATCTCCAGCTGCCACTCTCATCCAGCCGTTGGATCAAATCTGACCCAACGACCTAGAGCAATTTCATAACCATTTTTTCGTAAAATAATTAAATATTATTTTAAAAACGATTATGACTTTTATTTTGGAAAATTTGGTGATTGGAATTAATTTGGAATTAAATTGAAAGGAGTCACCATCGAACTTTGGATTAGGTAGTTCAAATACCTAAAAACGTCTTTTAAAAACAATTTTAAGAAAAATCATTTTTAAGACAAAAATTGGTATGCGTTTATAAAGATTCGATTAAAACGGGTTCGGGAGTTGGTTACACATGGGAGATGATTAGCACCCCCACATCGCCCAAAATTGGTACTGTGTCGCTTACATATCGTCGTAAATGGTAGAAATCATGAATCGAATATAAAGTTAAATTATGATCCATTTATTGAAGATCGATTAATTTACTTTGAATTAATTATTTAAAGAAAATCCTTTTACACTATTGACATTTATAAACTTAAAAGACCAAAATAGTAAAACAAAAACTTAAGGGATTAAATAGCAAAAATAGAAATATAAAGTACCAAAATAGCACAAACAGAAACTTAAAGGACTAAAAAAATAAAAACAGAGAATTAAAGGACTAAAATAGTAAAAATAGAAAGTTAAAAGACCAAACAATAATTAAATTGAATGTAAAACAATGATTAAAATAAAATATTTGAAAATATAATGACCAAATTCAAATTCTAATAAAAATAACAAAATAAGTAAGAACATGACTAAAATAAAAGTATTGAAACATTAATGCTCACAATAAAATAAGGTAAAAGTTCTTTAAGTGGGTGAAACATAAAATTACAATAGCAGAGGGACCCAAATTGTAATAAAATCTAATTATGTTGACTAATATGCAAGAAAACATAAGATAGTGTTGAAAACATGTTGATATTTCGATATAATAAATTAAGTTAAATGAATTTTAAGATTTTCCAAATGATTTTCTAAGTATATTCGATAGAATTATTCGAATATCAAAACATTACTCCAAATCTTTCAAAGATCATTTTTAATCCTTAATCAAGTGTAAAATTAAGTTGTAACCTTAAAACAATTTCAAAATAATTTTACAAAGTATTTCGAACCATTTCAAAGCCAAAAATTTCAGATTGCTCAAAGGGAACCGATTCCCCCCCAAGGGGGGTACCGATTCCCCCATGAATGGTTTGGCTCCGAGAATTCCAGTATGCCCGGAGGGAACCGATTCCCCCCAGGGGGTACCCATTCCCCCTTGTATAACGGTCTAAATATTTGAATTTTACACTTAGGGAACCGATTCCCCATAGGGGGTACCGATTCCCCCACGCTCCAAACTGTTTTATTAATTGTTTTCACACTAAAACGGCTATATTATTTTCTCTAATCATCCCCAACGTTCAGAAGTGATTCAAGGTGTATTTAAGAAAGCTTAGAAGCCATTGATCAATAACAAGAAACATCAAGCAATTAGAATCAAGAGAGAATCAAAGAGAAAGCATCAAACCTCAAGTTTGAGCATTTCAAGCCTATTTTTCATTCAATATTCATTTTGCTTTCAAGAACACTTATTGTGCTCAATTGTATTTATTCTTGAGTGTTCTTTCTTTGTTCTAGAATTGTGCAAACATATTTGCCTTGTGAGGTTTTTCTTGTAAGTTTGTAAATTTGTATTTCTCTTTGAGAAAAGAGTGTTCTCAAGAATTGGGGTATATTCTTGAGGGAGTTGTAAGGTTATCTCTTTGGCCTCAAAAGAAAGAACAAATTAGTGAATTTGTTGGAAAATCCTTAGTGTGGATAGCTAAGGTAGTGGACGCAGACTTTGATTGATAAAGTCGAACCACTCTAAATCGCTGTGCAATTTCTTTCAATTTTCTGCAAAAGCTTCCACCAAAATTGTTATTGCCAATTCACCCCCCTCTTGGCCGATTCAGTCAATCGATTAACTCAACAATTGGTATTAGAGCCTAACTCATTTGAAGGTTTAATCGCCTCTTGAGTTGATCCGGGAAGAGTTAAATCGATAAAGATGGCGTCTACTTCCGGTTCATTCTCAATGGAAGAATCCAGACCTATTGACGTGCCTCCACACTTCAATGGAACAAATTATCGTCATTGGAAGAGGTGTATGATGATATTCATCAAAGCATTTGATATGGAAGCTTGGATGATAATCAAGAAATGATATTCCTCTCCTACTAAGAAGGTAAAGAAGTGGAGTGTTCAAGAACGGAAGGAAGCTCAACAAAACTCAAAGGCTATGCACATGTTGTGTTGTGCAATTGATCCTAATGTATATAAAGGAGTTTCTTCTTGTTCAAGTGCCAAGGAAATGTGGGATAAGCTTGAGAAGATCTATAGAGACAAGGAAGAAGAAGAAGAACCAATAAAAGTGATGTCTCTATTAGCTCTTACAGAGCCAAAGGTATCTTCTAACTCAAATATATCAAATTCAAAATCTTTTAATGAGTTACAAGATGCTTATGATAAATTATATTCGGAGTTTAAGACCATGAACTCCAAATACAATAAATTGATTTCTAAATTTATTGCTAAAAATTATCTTCTTTTGAAAGCTAAAACAGACTTGAAAAATCAAAATGAAATGTTGAGAAAGGAGTTAGAGCTTTCAAAAATAAAATCTGAAAACTTTGAAAAAGAAATTTTCAAATTAAACAAACTTCTTCTAGAAATGAAAATGGATTTTGAAAATCAAAATGAAATCTTGAAGAAGGATTTAGAACTCTCAAAAATGAAATTTGAAAGTATTGAAAAAGAAAATTTCAATTTGAAAGATAAGCTTGAATGTTTAACAAGAGAAAAAGAGATCATTCTAAATAATTCATCTAGTTCAATAATGACAATATGTTCACATTGTCATTATCATGGTCATAAGGAACATACTTGTCCTTTAAAGAAAGGAAAACGATTTAAAATTAGACAAGTATGGTTCCAAAAGGAACAAGAGGCATTGAAACTAATGTTCAAGGATCCAAAGCAATTTGGATACCAAAATCTACTTAAATGTCTCTTGTAGGTGTGTGAGAGCAATGGTGATAAAGATGATGATATTCAAGATGCTCTAGTCACACATAAAAAGGGAATGGGTAACCTCTAAACTTAACATTTTTATTATTTGGTTGCTCATTTAGTTTATGCATGCATGAGGTTTTAAATGTTGAATTATGTTTTATCTCATGTATGTTGAAAAATATTGTATGATGAACATGGTAATTTTTGGTAATGTTTTATAAACTCTAGTTCATCATATTAATTTTTGGTCAAAATTGTTTTTAAAAAGTAATTGATATCTCTTTAACAATTGATATCAATTTTTCAAGAACTTTGGTTTTGCAAAATTTTGACCTGAAATTTTTCTTAATGTTTATGCATAGATTTTTGTTTAAATATTATAAAGTTTTAATGCATAACATTTTCAAAAAACTTTATGCATGTGCTCTTAATCTCTATAATCAACATTGCATAATGTTTTATGTGTGAATGGGTTAAAAGCATAATCTTTTGAAAAATAAATTTGATAAAAGATACAATGTTTTATTTTAAATGATTGCAAAATTGATTGAAATTGCATCTATTTTTGATTATGCTTGTTGGTCATAAAATAGGGATATATACATGGTGCATTTAGATTCTTTTGATATGACTAATTTATGCCTAATTGCTAAGGATGAGCATGATAGTTGGTTATGGCATAGGAGACTAGGACATGCTAGTATCAGTGTTTTGCAACGGTTAATTCAAGGAGACCTAGTAAGAGGGCTGCCTAAGCTTAAATTTGATAATGATAAAATCGGTGATGCTTGTGCTAAAGGAAAACAAAAGCGAGTTTCTTTTAAATCCATTAATGATGTATCAACTAGTAGAGTTTTACAATTGATCCATTTAGATCTTTTTGGGCCAACTAGAACTACTAGCTTAGGTGGAAAATAATATGCATTTGTCTTGATAGATGACTATTCTAGATATACTTGGGTTCTATTTTTAAGTTCTAAAGATGAAGCATTAGAACAATTCATCACGTTTTCAAAAGTAATCCAAAATGAAAAAGGTTACTCTATAACTAGTGTTAGGAGTGATCATGGAACTGAATTTGAAAATCTTGGATTTACTGAATTTTGTAACTCTAACGGTATTAGCCATAATTTTTCAGCACCTAGAACCCCTCAACAAAATGGAGTTGTTGAAAGGAAAAATCGAACTTTAGAAGAAATGACTAGAACCATGCTTTGTGAAAATAATTTGCCAAAATATTTTTGGGCGGAAGCCACAAATACCGCTTGTTATGTTGTAAATCGAGTAATGATTAGGCCAATTTTAAAGAAAACTCCATATGAAATTTTCAAAAATAAAAAGCCTAACATTAGTTATTTTGTACAATCTACATTATTATGGTCCGGACTCTATTAACTCCTAATTATGAATTTTTTTTTATTAATTTGTTTGAATTATTATACGACTTTACGGTGACCTGATCCGGGGTACGACCCATATTGTTTCAGTCCGGACTCTATTAACAACTAACTTTTCTAACTTCTAACCGCTAATTTTTATTTATTTATTTTATGTTTTAAATATCATACGACTTTGCGACGACCCGCTCGGGTTACGACTCGCATTATTTACGGTATGGGTTAAATATTGAAAATTAATGCTAACATTTTATTTTTATTGCTCTTTTAATTTTTTATTTAATTTTATGAACATTTACATTTCTGTCCTTTGCTTTTTACTTATTTAATTTCAGTCCTTTAATTTCATTACTTTAATTTATTATTTTCTTTATTTTTTTTATCCTTTTATTTTTTGGTACTTTAATATTAGTCCTTTTATATATTTTAATTATCTTTAATATTTGTATCCTTTTATTTTACTCCTTGACGGATCACCTTTTTAGATTTAGTCCATAATCTTTTAATTATTTGATTCGTATTTAGTCATTAAATTAAGAAAATTCTTAATTTGGTCATCGCTTTTGCTCGAGGTTCCAATTTAATTATTCGAATTATAATATTTATTAAAATTAATTTAAATTAATGTTAGAACCTCTACTTTAGTTAGATTTCAATCTAGTCCTTTTAATTTAGGGAATAATTTGAATTGGCCCTCGCTTGAATGCTCAAGGGACCATCTCGGTTATTCGATTCAATAATTGGTTTAAAAATCAAATAAGGTTAATATTAGAACCTACGCTTATAGGTTTGTGCTTTTAGGCCCTTTAATTTTCATAATTTGACACTTTAAGATAGAAAAAGTCTTAATTTACTCTTAGTTTAATTAGGATAAATAAAATTTATTTGATTGCATTTATTTTTAATCCTAAGGCAATGTTCACTTATTAGGGAATTAATAGTATATCTCTCGCAAGTATGCTCAGGGGGTGACTACTGGTGATTCCCAAAATAAGTCGACATCCTTTTCAAAACCGCATCATGATTTTCTAAAAACGAGGCAATATTCGATTATCAAACACAATAGATGATCTCCCGCATTTATGCTAGGGGCGAATGCTATTGGCTTTAATAAACGAATATTATTTTCAATTTTACATCCGTAATGGCTTTTAAATTAAGTAATGTTTGAACTCAAATTTTTTGATTTTAAATATAGGGTAACCAACTAGGTATCAATTTTTGGGCGTTTGTGGGGGTGTTAATCGTTCCCCACGCGTAATTGACTCTCTAACCCGATTTCTAGATTTTTGCAGACCTTAAAACTTGGTATTTTTATAAAAATAAAATGTTTTATTAAATCACTCATTTTTTGTGTGTCTCAATCGCACCTTAAATTATTGGCGGCGATTCCTCACATTTCAAATTCTTTTCAAAAGAAAACCCCAAGTCGTTGTCGGTATTTCCCCGTCCGGGCGAAAAACGGAGTTGGCGCTTTTCAACATTTTCATTTATTTTCTCCTCATTTTTATACCTAACTTGCGATTTTCTAAACTACTCAAATAAATGTATGAATTTATCATTTAAACAAGTCTTTTAATTGATATACCATCACTGATTACTTTAGTTTATTATAATAATATTCTATTATAAAATTTTAACTTCAAATATAAACACAATTTTTAAGATTCATATGAAGAGCATAATTTTAAGTATTTCAAGCATTAATTTATGAGATTTGGGATTTTTATTTTAGTTTTATAAGAAAATATTTTTTTTAAAAAAATAATTTTTAAATTTTTTTAATAAATTTTAAAAAACTGAAAGACATTTAATTTAATAAAAATATCAAGTTTAAAAAAAGATATCTAATTAGAATACTAAATGTATATTTAAATTTTAATAAAATCATTCTAATCAATAATTTATTTAACTATTATTGGTATTATTGGTAAGGATGACAACATGTTAGATTTTTTGTTAACCCGATCAAGTATACTCCTCTATTTGAATCTTCTTGAAAGGAGATTTTGTATGATTCGAAATGGTCCATACAAAATGAAACATCGATAAATGTCTCTTTAAAAAACCTCCCTAAACTTAAGTGGAGGAAAAAGAGTGAGGTAAACTAATGTCTGTAAGGGCCTATATTTGAATCTAATCTCTCCCAAGTTTAGGAAGGTCCTATCTAACTTAAACTTGATCCAAACTTTAGGGTAAACAACTTTATCCAACTAGACATATAAAAATAATTTATTTTTGTTAAATAAAATAAAAATCTAATTAAAAATTATAGAGAGAGTGGTATTATAACAACTACCCAGGTATATAAAAAATAATTATATTATTATTTTGAGCCCGAGTATGAGATTATATGTCTTAAACTTGAATTCAATCCAACTTAATTTAAACCTGATCTTTTAGAAAATAACCTTATCAAATCAAATCAATAATCTTTAGATTTGATCAAATTATCATAATTAGGTTAAGCTTATTATTAAAAATAATAGTTAATTTAATGAAAGCCAAAATAAATAGGGTAAATTACAAATATGATAACTGAATTTTACTTTATTTCCTATTTCACTCATTGTATTTTAATTTTTTTTTCAATTTCCTCACTACACTTTATGCATTGAGTTTTTTTTTTGTCGCTTGACTGTCAAATAGTTAACGGCATTAAAATGTGCAATTATATAGATGCAAAACGACGTCATTTTGGTGAAAATTTTATTTTTAAAAAACATAAACATTTTAACGTTGTTAACTATTTAACAGTGAAGTGACCAAAATAGTTGAGAGATTAAAGTTCACAGACAAAAAAAACCCAATATATTAAGTTCAATGAGAAAATTAAAAACTTTTAAAGTTTGGTGAGCAAAATTGGATAAAGAATAAAGTTCACTTATGAAATTTATAATTTACCCAAATAAATTAAACCCCTTTGCTCTTAAGATCAAATTTTTTTCTCTATAGGTGGGACCGGACCGACAAGCCTTTTATAATGCTTAAAAATACTCCTTTACTCGCATCCGATAGAAAGCACGCTCACCTAAGTGCGGGCCCACGGTAAAGATTATGTTCTCCTCAATGAGCGGACCCCGCTCACCAATCAATTCAAAAGGTCAATGGATTGGCCAATGGGGAACTCTTGGGTCTGTGGACAACAATAATTTCTCTGTTGTGGATTATATCCTTGAGGGTGTCGCTGTCGGCTCAGTTTTTTCACACGTGTCGATCAGTGAGATCTTCGTATTGGGCTATTCCTAATTACATGGTGGCCACGACACTTTGTAAAAACTCCCATCATTTTCTGGAAATCATGTTTTTGGTTCCCTTGGTTTAGCTTCTTTTTCAACCGTGTCCACATTATCAGAAGGGAAAATATTGGCTGTGATCACTCTGTTATATTCATCTATAAGAATTAGCAGGGCCGGCCCAATACATGTGTCAGATGGACGGCCCAGGGCAGCATATTTAAGGGGCATCATATTGCTGGGGAGAAACTCAACGGATTTGTTACTTTTTTTTAATAAAAAGATGCAGAATCAGGTGAAGTGTAGATGTGGAGAAGAGAAATGCCCAGAATGGGAAAAAAATCGAATTACAGGGCGTGATTGAATCGCAGCCTTCTTTCCAAGATCCTCTCCAAGATCTCCAAATTGGACAGCTTTGCCGCCCTTCTTTCTGGGTTCTTTTTGTTTTGCTATTTTCGCTCTGGGTTATTTACAGTTTTAGGAACTTTTAAAATAGAAATTCTGCAGGGGATCTACACTTTTACGATCGGGTATCATGATCATGAACTAACGTGGTCGAAAGTGGAGCTGAAGAAGCCCATGGTGGTGCTGAAGAAAACCAAGTGCATGGGCGTTGATCGGAGTGACGACGCTTCTTCATCAAGTGCGGAGCTCGATGTTGTTGTTGGGGTTATTCGCCACAAGATTTTCTTCAAGTCTAGGCTTAAAGCCCTCATTTCTGGTACATCTTTAACTTTGATTTCTTAAATTTTCAAGCTTTTCCACAATTTGCAGTTAATGAAGCATGGGTTTTGTTCTTTGGCAGTTAAGGAAAAGGCTAACACTGCAGATGCTGCTGCACTGAAGCAATCAGTATGAAATCCATTGATACTACTTTTTGACTAATCCGAATCAGATATTATAAATGCTCGTATATTTGTCATTTTGATCAATGTTGGTTGTAATTTACTTGTCCGGATGATGGTGTTTTCAGTCTAAAACTGATGTTTCCAAGGGATATCCTTGAATGTATTTGTTCTTGAGAGTTCCATTGGAGAACAATAATGCAAATGCCAAAATGTATCATTGGAGAACAATAATGCTAATAATGCTAGAACCGTTCACATTGAATTCTTTCTCAACTTTTATGGTATAATCAGACGGTATTTGGTTCATTTATGGACTTATTTAGATCGAGTACCGCAAAAGTCTATCATGGAGTGATCGTTCTAATTTAATTTACTTCATTCACAATGTTAGAATTTGAATCTCTTTGTTTAAGAAACCTAAAGTTCCGTTCTGTTAAATCAACTAATAATTTGTAAAAATCGATCAACTTTTAATATACGATAAAATCTAACGTGAACCCAGAGTTTATTTGACAGAAAGCTACAAGAGCAGGGCAAAGTCAATTTTAACCTGGTATATTTTCACCCCTCTAAAGCTCTAAGGAGTAAGGACCGGCCACACCTGCACGATTTCTCAACATTTCAGTTCTCTTGCTTCTCTTGCTTCTCTCCATTACCTCCACTAACCACTCCGCGCCTTCTTTAATTCCCGTCCTGCAGTCATAAAACAAAAATGAATGTTCATATCTTTTGTAAATGTAAGTGAAAGATTCTGGGGCATCCAGGTAGGCAAATGGAGCTCAACTTGGAGATGAGATTTTTATGAATAAACAAACTTACCCATCAAATGCAGAAAAAGTCTCAAAGGAATATCTGTAGATGCCGGGGCGTAAACCAGCCTTTCACTGCCCTCCATACCAAAATTTAGGTTCAAATTGACCCTTTTATTTGACTACTTGGTTTAACTTGGTAATTGTATTTGGCTTATTGGATCAAATAGGTTAAATAAGTACCGAATTAAACGAAGAAGCATTCATGTGACAATGTTAAAGGGACTTTTTTTACTATATGCTTTAAAATTTCACTGCTCGATAAGGATATCAGCGGAGTGATGAACGTTTCTCGTTTTAGGTTTTTGCAAAGTCTTGATTATCGTAAAATAAAAGAGGTTTTTGTTTCAAAAAATGCACGAAGGCATCGTTTTAGGTGATATTTGTAGCCTTGTAAGTTTTGGTTTGTATTAGTATTGATATTGTTTGACTATAATTTCTATTACATTTTTGTTTTAAAAAAATTATTTATGTTTTGTCTATTATATGGTACAAGTATAGGGGCATAAAATTATTATTTCGCCCAGGACATTAAAACTCATTGGACCGGCCCTGAGAATTAGTCCTTGTACTTTAATTCGATATTGTTGTCTCTCCACATATAAATGTCTTAACACTATCAACTATTATGGTTAAAATACTAACATAGAATTTATTTACAAACACTCTTAACCAACACGAAAAAAAGTTAATGTTGTACAATCATGTATCTTCTCCGCAGGCCTATGTAAGAAATTGTTCTTCCTGCATAAAACTTTTGCAGAATTCCTTCGCAGTTGAGACACCAAAAGAGCATCTCTAAACATAGGACCTCTCCAACTTTACACTTTTTAGGAAGCCCCGACTTTTTTACATAATTTTTTGCAAACACCACGTTACCACGTCAATTTATCAAGCAACAAATAGTTATAATAATCTTATACCTAACGCCAGTTTTATAGGTCCCTTCGAAAAAAATAAGAAAAACAAAGAGCTTCATCTCCACTTTTCAGCTACCCTTCTTTCATAAAAAAGATAAGATATCATAATATATGTCGACTGTCATATAATCATCATTATAATTATCCGTCTAAATCAAAATGGATGAACCTTCCACTATCGATACTATCCATTTTACCATCAATAAATATCAATGTAATAAGTTAAAACAAGTGGTTTTAAGAAAACAATTCAAAAACTTTATTTTAATTAGGTCCTAAATTGCAAAGATTTGTGGAGAAAATACCCTTATATTTAGGGATTGTAGGACTTAACACATCGTACCTTTCTTACGGGTACATTCTATATACGACCATCCCTTTTGTAATACTATATAATATATTATGGGCAAATTCGACTAAATGGGACCGTGAAAAAAAATCTCGTATATTGTGTCGTAACCTGTTTTCGCCCGGGCACGAATTTTTTACTTGGCGGGAAAAGTGATGTGAATAAATATTTTTGAAAATAATTTGGGAGTCGCCATCGGCCTTTTGGATCAGGTAGGTCGAATACCTAAAAATTATTTTCTTTAAAAGAGTTTTAAGAAAACATTAATAAAAAAATTAACTGATCTGCGTTTATAACCAAAAATTCGTTTTATTTAATAATAAAAAGGGATTCGTGGTCGGTTACGTTTAGGGAAGGATTAGCACCCCTACAACGCCCAAAATTGGTACTTTTTAATTATAAATTGTCTCTATTATTAAAATTTAAAAATTCAAAAATATATTTAATTTATAATCCTATTATTTCAAAATTATATAAAAAAATATTTATTTATTTAAAAATATCAGAAAATAATTTCTAGGTGCCTTAAGACAGCTCTTTTCTTTGATATCGATAAATATTAATTTAAATAATATTGTTTAATTTTTAATTTTAAAATATCAGAATAGGACATTCAGTTGTATTAAGACTGTCCTTTTCTTCGATATTAAAAATAAATATTTAAAAATTTAATTACTATTTATTATATATATATTTATGAATACATAAAAATATTTAAAAATATAAACAAATAAAATTAAAACAATAAAAATACCACTAAAACAATATATTTTAAAAGCAGTAAAATAAATGAAAACATATAAAATAACTGACTAAATTATAGTAAAAATAAAATTAAAAACCTAATTCATAATTAATCAAAATTATAGGGATTAAACATGCTATTTCTTTATTTTATTTATTTAGTGACTAAAATAAAATTATCTAAAATTCGGATATTAGAATAAATTAAAAATATAAACTAGGGATTAAAATATTATTTATTAAAATTAAGGGATTAATTCTGTTATTTATCCTAAATATATTATTTTAACAAAAAAGGACTAAAATAAATAAAATTAAAATTTCGAGATCAAATTAAAAGTATTATGAATTCGATTTAGTGACTAGAATGTAAAGTTTACAAGTTGGAATGGCTTCGGACGGGGTTTAACTATTATCTAATTACGCGCATAGTCCTTCCCGAAACGACGTCGTTCGGGAAGGCCTATAAAAGGTCCAAAACGGCTGGCCTGAAGGGCCAGCCTTCTTTTCATTTTTTTTTCTTTCTCTCTCAAGCAGAGAGAGCTCTGGCCTCTCTCTAGCTTCCCTCATCGGAGGGAAGCAGGTCACCGGACGGCAACCGTCTGCCGCCGTGACTGTCACCGCCGGCCACCGCATCCGGTGGCCGGAAAATTTTATTTTACACCGTTAAATAGATCGGGACGTCCTAAGGACGTTTCCGGTGTTCTTTTTCCTTAAAAAGCTCCTAATCGGAGCAAATCTACAAAATTACCTTCGGTGTTTCGAAGGTATCGGTGAGATCCGGTGATCGGGGCTTCCTCGGTAAGTTTCTCTTCTTCCTTTTTCTTTCTTTTCTGTTTCTTTGCTGCTGAGATCGTTGGTATTAGTTTTTTTTTTCGTATATTTTATGTCTCTCTTTGTCTCTGTCTCCGTTCTCTCTGTTTTCTCTCTATCTTTTTTTTTTCTTTTTTTTTTCAGGTTCGGGTGGTGGCTTTTATAGCCACCACCGGTGTGGTCATCGGACCGGTCCGAAGAGTGGGTTTCGGTGAGTCACCGGACTACCAGTGGTGACTCACCCCTTAGCCATGGCGTGGACGGCTGGCGTTGGAGCTTCTGGAGCCTTCGTTTGGGACGTGGCAGCGGCGGAGGCGGCTGGAGCAGCAGCGGCGGCCGTGTGGCCCTAGGGTATCATACCCTAGGGTTTCCATCTGGAGGTTCTTGGACCGTTGGATCATGCCAGATCCAACGGTCAATCTGAGGCGGCTGGATTAGGGTTAGGAAACCCTAACTGAAACCCTAAATGTTTTGGGTTTCAGTTTGGTTTGGGTTTTGGGCCGGTTGATTGGGCTTTGTAATTTAATATTATTTATATATGTATTTAATATATATTTAATAATAATAATAATAATAATAATAATAATAATAATAATAATAATTATTATAGTAATAATAATAATTATAATAACAATAATAATAATATATATAATATGGGTAAAAAATTAGTATCTTCAGCTGCCCCTCTTTGCTCATTCTTGTGTTAACAAGAATAGGGCAAAGATGAAAAGATAATAAATTTTTTTATCCATTTGGCTTCACTTGATCATAATGGAAATGTTGAATAAAATCTTCTCTTTCTTTCAAATGAGTTCTTCTCATTATGAACTTTCCGCTGGGGATGATGTTGACCTCTTTCTTTCTGTGATAGAGTCATTCAAAAGGTTGAATAAGCTCTTGATGAGTTCTTCTCATTATGAACTTTCTCTAGAAAGGCTGATGCTAATCTATCTCTTTCTGTGATAGAATTATGCAAAAAGTTGAACAAGTTCTTCTTATTATGAACTTCTTCTTCCTTCTTCAGATGAGTTCTTCTCATTATGAACTTCTCTGGAAAAGCTGCTCCATCAAGTGATAGATTTGAGCAAAAGGTTGAACAAATTCTTCCCATTATGAATTTCTTCTTCCTTCTTCAGATGACGAGTTCTTCTCATTATGAACTCTACCTGGCAATGTTGATCCATCAAATGATGAATTCAAACAAAAAGTTGAACAAGTTCTTCTCATTATGAACTTCTTCTTCCTTCTTCAGATGAGTTCTTCTCATTATGAACTTTCTCTGGAAAAGCTGATCCATCAAGTAATAGATTTGAGCAAAAGGTTGAACAAATTCTTCTCATTATGAACTTCTTCTTTCTTCTTCAGATGAGTTCTTCTCATTATGAACTTTCTCTGGAAAAGATAATCCATCAATTGATGAATTCAGGTAAAAGGTTGAACAAATTCTTCTCATTATGAATTTCTTCTTCCTTCTTCAGATGAGTTCTTCTCATTATGAACTTTCTCTGGAAATGATGATCCATCAAATGATGGATTCAAGTAAAAGGTTGAACAAATTCTTCTCATTATGAACTTCTTCTTCCTTCTTCAGATGAGTTCTTCTCATTATGAACTTTCTCTGGAAATGTCAATCCATCAAATGATAGATTTGAATCTTTGCTAAAATCTTTGAAATTCCTGTTAAAAATTCAACATAGATGAAAATGAATGAAAATGCACCTATTTTTGTAAACACCTAAAATATGATGCATGAATGTTGAGTTATTTGATTTCAGATTGGTGAATTGAGTATTTCTTCAATTGTAAAAACCCAATAGATTTTTCTTCTTCAAATGAGAGAATCTATCATCTTTGACAAATGTAGATATAATGTCACAAAATCTCTTGAGAATAAAACTCAATAGTATAGGCTCTTGAAAAGCTTGCATTCAGGCAACATGTTGATTCTGATAACAACTCATCTGATTATGAAGTGACCTTTCAAGATGATTTCACAGATATCGATAGTTCTTCTAATACCGAGAAATCTTGAATTATGATTCTGATGAGAAGAATAAACTGTTATACTTGACAAAAATGGGATTCTCAGAGGCTGAAACTTCAAATAGCCCTGTAGAGACGTGGTCCAGATTCATCAATTGCAAAATTGATAGATTTTATATGTGCTGTTCACATGACTAATGTTACTGACACATTTCTTCCGGTACAAGATGGGAAGCCATTATGTGATGATCCCAATTACAAGCAAAGGCGAAACTTGTGCTATGATTTTTGGGAAAGGAATAAGCAAAAGAAGCTTGAAAAGAAACTTCTTAATGAAGACGATCATGCAGTTCATCTTTTAATTCCAATGATTGGTTCTGTAGTTCTTACCAAACCAGATCAGATAACTCAAAGAACACTTCCAGAAGATGCTATTGGCAAATTCATCTTCCAAATTCAATGATTGGTTCTGTTCAACCAGATCAGATAACTCAAAGAACACTTCCAGAAGATGCTATTGGCAAATTCATCTTCCAAATTCAATGATTGGTTCTGTCCAACCAGATCAGATAACTCAAAGAACACTTCCAGAAGATGCTATTGAGTCTCCTTATTTCTACTATGAGCAAATTCATCTTCCAAATTCAATAACTGGTTCTGTGGTTCATACCAAACCAGATCAGATAACTCAAAGAATACTTCCAGAAGATGCTATGAACACATTATTCTTCTCAATTCAATGATTGGTTTTACCAAACCAGATCAGATAACTCAAAAAAAACCCTTCCAGAAGATGCTATGAACACATTTATCTTTCCAAATTCAATAACTGGTTTTACCAAACCAGATCAGAAACTCAAAAAAAACACTTCCAGAAGATGCTATGAGCATATGGCATTTGTTCCAGTTAATGTTTGGACTAGGATATCACAGTGCTTATTCGATGTAGAGCCAGAATTTGTAGATTCGAAACATTTTCATGCTACTACACTGACAAGGGCTATATTCATAATTATGCCAATTAAGAACAGATTTTCTCTTTATTCTGCTTCCTCCATATGCTGATGCTTTTCCATTGACAAAGAAATGATGGCCTTCCTGGGATCCAAGAACAAAGTTGAACTGTTTATAAACATGTACAGGAAGTGCCAAATTGACAGAAAGGATCTGTAAGGCTCTTGAAAGTTATGACAATGAGCCACCTTCGAGTATTCAGAAGTATGTTCTTGATGAGTGCTGAAAATGGAATCTAGTATGGATTGGAAGGAATAAAGTTGCTCCACTTGAACCTGATGAGGTGGAAAAACTTCTAGGTTTCCTTAAAAACCATACACAAGGATCTGTATAGAGACATGTTTCCCAGTGATATCAATGTCTTGTTTCTTTTTGCTGGAATCAATGCTACAAAGGTTGCCTTCTACTGTCTTAGTATATCTTTGAAAACAGATGTGCAAGAACTGAATGGTGATCGGTTGGAGTAATTGATGAGTAGATTTGGCGGATTTGACCTTGTTGTCGGTAGCATCCCGTGTAACAATCTTAATATTCATGGTTTTAAGATGGTGATGATTTGCTTACTTTGTATTCCATGTATTTAAAAGTATTAACATAAAGTGATATTCAGAAATCTTTAACTTATTTCAAAATTATGTTAATTCATAGAAGAATAAATTGAATTTCCAAAAATAAATTGAATCTCAAATAAATTGAAATTGAAATAGATAGAATTGTATTCAAAGTTCTGGCAAGCATAAGAATGATAAAAATTCAAATATCTCAACAAATTATTAGCATAAGTATTTCTAAATTAATCAAATTGACACAATTTAGAGAAATGATGTAAGCTTTTGTCTGGAAGATCTCAAACGTTGTCGAAATGCTTGTAGATGTGAAGTTTCTTCCAAACTGTCAAAATCTTAAGAGAGTTCAATTGCCAGATGCCTAATATCAACCTGCATTTGAGCCGCCTTTTCAGGTTTTCAACTCAAATCCTTTCTTTGGTTACAAGATGCCCTTTGCGGGTTTTCACCTTGACCCCCCCTTTTTTTCTTTTTTTTCTTTTTTCTCTTTTTTTTTATTTTTTTTCTTTTTTTCTTCATTTTTTTCTTCAAGCATAATATTTCTTGACAGAATCCGAGTTTATTGGATTTTTCAGAATTTTTCCATCCATTTCTGCTAAGATCAATGCTCCTCCGGAAAAGGCCTTTTTTACAACGTATGGCCCTTCCCAATTAGGCATCCGTTTCCCACGGAAATCTTTATGTATAGGCAAGATCTTTTTTAGTACTAGATCACCCTCTTGGAATTCTCTTGGATGTACTTTTTTGTCATGAGACTTCATCATCCGTTTTTGATACATCTGTCCATGGCAAATAGCTTTCAATCTTTTCTCCTCAATAAGGTTCAATTGATCAAATCTAGCTTGGATCCATTCAGATTCATCCAATTTTATTTCTCTCAATATTCGAAGCGATGGAATCTCAACTTCAATTGGTAAGACTGCTTCCATCCCGTAGACTAAAGAAAAAGGCGTTGCCCCAGTAGATGTTCGAACAGTAGTTCGGTATGCATATAGAGCAAAAGATAACTTCTCGTGCCAATCTTTGTAAGTTTCAGTGGTCTTTGTAATGATTCTCTTGATGTTCTTATTTGCTGCTTCAACTGCCCCATTCATCTTTGGACGATATGCCACTGAGTTTGCATGTTTGATCTTAAACTGTGTACAAAGTTCGGTCATCATTTTGTTGTTCAAGTTCAGAGCATTATCTGTAATGATCCTTTCTGGTAGACCATACCGGCAAACTATCTCTTTCTTTATGAATTTACAGACTGTGGACCTTTTAATATTGGTATATGAAGCAGCTTCAACCCATTTGGTAAAATAATCAATTGCCACAAGAATGAAACAATGTCCATTTGATGCTTTTGGTGTGATTGCACCAATGACATCTATTCCCCACATAGAAAATGGCCAGGGTGCTGTCATTACATGTAAAGGAGATGGGGGTACATGAATCTTGTCTGCATATATTTGGCATTTATGACATTTCCTTGCATAATCAATGCAATCAGTGTGCATGGTAGCCCAATAGTATCCATATCTCATTATTTTTCTAGCCATGGAAAGACCATTTGCATGTGTTCCACATATTCCACTGTGTACTTCTTCAATGACATTTCGAGCTTCGCTGGTATTTAAACATCTCAATAGCATTTGATCATTGCTTCTTCTATACATAATCTCTCCATCAAGAAAATATCCAGCAACCATTCTTCTCAAGGTTCTTTTATCAATTTCCGATGCATTTGGTGGATAACTTTGATTTTTGATATATTGCAGGATATCATGATACCATGGTTTACCATCTACCTCTTCCTCCACACTATAACAATGTGCAGGAATTTCATAAACTTGCATTTTGATTGGCATCATATCAACTTTCTTAGTTGCCTGAAACATAGCAGCTAATGTAGCCAAAGCATCTGCCATTTGATTTTCTTCTCGAGGGAGATAATTGAAGGTAACTCTCTCAAATTCTTTCACTAATTTGAGGGTAAAATTTTGGTATTCCAACAATTTGGGGTCTTTTGTTTCCCATTCTCCTCGCAATTGATACACCACTAATGATGAATCTCCATATATTTTGAGACATTTGATTTTTCTTTCTATAGCTGCTTTCAATCCCATGACACAAGCTTCATATTCCGCCATGTTATTGGTGCAAAAGAACTCCAATCTACTTGTAAAGGGATAATAAATATTTTCTGGAGAAATTAACACTTCCCCGATTCCTCGTCCCAAAGCATTAGATGCTCCGTCAAAGTAAAGCTTCCAAGTTGATAATTCATCATTTGTTCTGACTTCTTCATTCATGGATATGCACAACAAATCTTCATCGGGAAAATTGAAGTTCAAAGGCTGATAATCATTTGATACACGATTGGCCAGAAAATCAGCTATGACACTTCCTTTTATCGCTTTTTGGTTGACATATACAATATCAAACTCAGATAATAACATCTGCCATCTAGCCATTCTGCCTGTCAAAGCTGGTGATTCCATTAAGAATTTCAAAGGATCAAGTTTTGATATCAACCAAGTAGTATGGTATAACATATATTGTCTGAGTCTTCGAGTAGTCCACACCAAAGCACAACATAATTTTTGTATTGGTGGATATCGAATTTCACAATCAGTAAATTTCTTGCTCAGATAATAAATAGCTTTTTCTTTTCTTCCAGATTCATCATGCTGTCCTAGTACACATCCCATCGAATTTTCGAAGACCGTCAAGTATAGAATTAATGGTCTATCAGGCATTGGTGATACAAAAATTGGGGCATTGGATAAATATTTCTTAATAATATCCAAAGTTTCTTGACATTCTTCATTCCAGACTTCAGGATTGTTCTTTCTAAGTAATTTGAACACTGGATCGCATTTGTCAGTTAATTGAGAAATGAACC
Source organism: Hibiscus syriacus (assembly GCF_006381635.1). Taxonomy (NCBI): domain Eukaryota; kingdom Viridiplantae; phylum Streptophyta; class Magnoliopsida; order Malvales; family Malvaceae; genus Hibiscus; species Hibiscus syriacus. The sequence goes on from NW_024061783.1 coordinate 4,475,172, forward strand.
GAGATATATAATTTAATCTTCCCAAAAGCCTCGAACTTCTTTTTTTGTATTGGGTGGTGGAAGATCTTGAATTGCTTTTACTTTATCTGGATCAATCTCGATTCCTTTTTTGCTGACCACAAATCCCAAAAGTTTTCCAGAAGTTACCCCGAAAGTGCATTTTGCGGGGTTGAGCTTTAATTGATATTTCCTCAATCTCTGGAAAAGCTTTCTTAGATTTTGAATATGTTCTTCTTCAGTTCGGGATTTGGCAATCATGTCATCTACATATACTTCAATCTCTTTGTGCATCATGTCATGAAACAAAGTTACCATGGCTCTTGATACGTTGCCCCTGCATTTTTCAATCCAAATGGCATCACTTTATAACAGAATGTGCCCCACATGGTTACAAATGTTGTTTTTTCCATGTCTTCAGGATTCATTTTTATCTGATTATATCCTGAAAATCCATCCATAAATGAAAACAATGCGTGCCCTGCAGTATTGTCCACCAATGTGTCTATGTGGGGTAATGGAAAGCTATCTTTCGGACTAGCTTTGTTGAGATCTCTGTAATCCACACACATTCGAACTTTCCCATTTTTCTTCGGTACGGGAACAATGTTGGCTACCCATTCTGGGTATTTAGCTGCCTGTAGGAAACCTGCATTGATCTGTTTCATTACTTCTTCTTTGATTTGCAACAACATTTCTGGCCTCATTCGTCTGAGCTTTTGTTGGACCGGTTATATTCTGGATTGATTGGAAGCTTGTGTATCACTATATCTGTGCTTTAACCAGGCATATCTTGATAAGACCAGGCAAAGATATCTTTGAACTCTTGAAGGAGATTTATCAATTCTTGTTTTATTTGGATGGTCAGAGTAGTACCAATTTTCACCTCTTTTATTTCTTCATCTGTTCCCAAATTCACAGTCTCAACCTCTTCTTTGTGGGGTAGAATTTGTTTGTCTTCTTTTTCTACCAATCTTAATAGTTCAGTAGGAACATCACATTCCAGTTCATCCTCACACCCATTGATTTCTTCCAGACATATAGGCTGCTCTAAATTTATCACTGGATTAAATTTAGGAATAAACATGCTATTAACATGGTGACACCTACAAATTTAAGTCGGACATATTTCCGAAAGAATATAGTAAATTTATGAAATGTAAAAATGTAATAAAATGTAAAGAATGATTGCCATCTGAAAATTTTAAAGAAAATTCCTTATATTTAACATAATTTCTTTTACAAGATAACAAAAAGTTTTCATATTTTTTAGCTAAACATAAAGATTAGTTCTGAATATTACTCTGCGTTATATTAAAAACTATAGGAAGATCTTCAGGGTCCAATTGTTGAGTGTTTCTCCAGGAAAACATAGGCGAATCCTATCCAAGTATTTGCCAGTCTTGTTGTCATTCATGATCATGTTGATAAATAATCCATTCATAGCTTCTTCAACTATGTCTTGATCTTTCGTCAACTTTTCTTCTTTAAAGGCTTCAACAAGCTGTTGTTCTACATTAATTGTTCCCCCTGATCTGAATATGGTCTTCAACTGTGGGAAAGACATGTGTTTCCAAATGATTTCTCCCCCTTTCAATTTTGCCTTTCTGTCTTCACATCTTCTTTTCATCTCTTTTTTCTTTTGCTGAAAATTGGGCTTAAATCCAAGCCCAAAACGATCTTTCTTCATCTGTATACTGACAGGAACTGAAATCCCTTGAAGATTCTTTCCTAGACCTTTCCCAGCTTTAGCTCCGATGCCTAAAGTTTGTTGTACCGTCATCTTGGTGCAATCAGACAATTTAGGATATGGAATTTTGCTTCCTTCTGCAATAAAGGTTGCATTTACAAATTCAAGAGCTCGAAAAGAGCATTCAAAAGCATCATCATTGGTGTCGATATATGGAACATTGCTTGTTACAGACGCAATGATTTCTTCTTCAGCTCCGACGCATATTAGTTGTCCATCAACAACAAATTTCAATTTCTGATGTAATGAAGAAGGAACGGCTCCTGCTGAATGAATCCATGGCCTCCCTAATAAACAATTATATGTAGGGTGGATGTCCATCACCACAAAGTCAATATTGTACACGACTGGTCCAATTAACAACGGTATTTCCATTTTCCCAAGCACTTCTTTTTGAGTACCATCAAATGCTCGCACTACATTATGATAACTCTTCATGTGTGATTGATCCACATGCATTCTTTGAAGTGTGACTAGAGGCATCAAGTTGAGAGCGGACCCATTGTCAATCAATACTCCTGGCAACACATGACCATGACAATGTGTCGTGATGTTCAAAGCTTTTACTGACCCCATTCCGCCTTCTGGTATTTCATCATCCGTGAACGTTATGTAATTGTCAGCGGCTATATGTCCCACAATTCTGTCAAGTTTATTGAGGGATATATCTTCAGGGATGAATGTTTGATTGAGAATTTTCATCAGAGCATTTCTATGTGCTTATGAATTCATCAATAGATCAAGAATAGAAATTCTCGCTTGTTGTTTGTGTAGTTGTTCAACCACACTATACTCACTATGTTTCAGGAATTTCAAAAATTCTTGAGCTTGTTTTTCTGTCACAGGCTCATTGAATGCTGGAGGGGATTCATCATCAAATACCTTCTGAGGTATTGCCATAGCTTTTCCTTTTACTTTTACTTGTTCTGAAGCATTGGATGTTTCGGGAGAGTAACATCTCCCACTTCTTGTAAAGAAACCGACTTCGCTTATTGCTTCAGACGTCGATGTTGTACCCAAACTCTGTATTTTCTCTTCTGTTTTTTCTAGAGAAACAGATCCTCCTACCATTGAAACATTGGTAGTATAATTCCAAGGTACCCTACGGGTATCTTTGTATGGAAATGGTATAGGAGTGGTGATAACTACTTTCGGCTTTATTGGTGCAGGAATCACCGTAGATGATTTCACATTAATGATCACAGGATCATTTATTCTTTGACTAGGTTTAGAATCCTCTGATGAGCAAATATCATCTTCTTTTTTCCTTGGTTCTTCTTTAAAGAATTATATTTCTCTATTGTTCATCAATTTTTGCACCAGATCCCTAAACTCAGAACATAGTTGAATTTTATGCCCTTTCTCCTGATGATATTCACAATAATTCTTGCCTTCATTCTGCTTTGGCTTGAATTGTTGTGGAATTATACCGGCTAAAGAGAGTTGTTGGAATACCCAAACAAACGGAGATTTAATTTCAGAAATGTCAGTTTTTGCTTTCTTTCTGTTCTCTTCCTGAATTGCATTCACGTTTTTATCTCCATGATTTGGCAATGGATGATTTGATGCAGATGGTGTATTGAATTCCAACTTCCCAGTGTTGATCAAATTTTGAACCACCCTTTTGAATGCCAAACAGTTTTCAATAGAATGACCCGTAATTCCATCATGGTAAACACAGTGTGCCTTTGTATCATACCAAGGAGGGAATGGTGGTTGTATGGGAACCAAAGGATAAGGCCGTATGACATCTTCTTTTAACAGTGAGTCATAGATCTCAGCATATGGTACTGGTAAAGGTGTAAAAGACAACCTTTCATTTTCCTTTCGAGATCCTCTGGAATCTGCTCGATTAGTGTTTGTTTCCTCTTTCTTAACCCTTGGCTGGGTTATTGTAACACTTTTCGATGAATCTTTGTTGTAAGAATTTGCATTGTTGACTTCATTCTCCTTTTTTCGGTACATAGGTCTTTTGGAACTAGACCCTTCATTTGATTCAATTTTGCCACTTTTCAAGACATTTTCAATGAGTTCTCCAGAAATGACCAAATCTGCAAAATTTCTAGTTGCATTCCCCATTAGATGATTTAAATAAGGAGCCTTCAATGTATGAACAAATATTATTGTGGCCTCTTTTTCTGACAAAGGTGGTTGAACTTGGGCTGCCGTGTCACGCCATCTCTGGGCATACTGTCTGAACGTTTCATTATTCTTTTTCTCCAAATTTTGTAGAGTCCATCTATCAGGAACCATGTCTGTTACGTGGCGGTACTGCTCTAAGAATGCTTTAGCCAAATCTTTCCAGGATCTAATGTTGGCTTTGGTCAATTGAGTATACCATTTTAAAGCAGGTCCTGTCAAACTATCCTGAAAGTAGTGAATTAACAATTTCTCGTCTTTCACATATCCTGCCATTCTGCGACAAAACATAGTAATGTGGGATGAAGGGCATGTAGTACCATCATATTTATCAAATTCGGGAGCCTTGAACTTTATGGGGAGGATTAGGTCTGGAACCAAACTCAACTCACTAGCGTCAAACCCATAGAATGATTCAGTTATTTCCACGGATTTCATTCGTTCTTCTAAGCTCTTGATCTGTCTGGTCAATTCTTCATTTACTTTTTGTTTCTCATTCAGCTCATTCAAATCTGGGATCAAATGCTCAGTATTAAGATCCCCTATTTTCACATCGGATATAAGCGGATTTTTGCTTGAAGATGCAGGATTCACTTGTTGATCTTCATGTGGTTTGGATTCTTGTAATGCAGATGTACGAGCATTGATTTGTATAGGTGTAGTACCAGAGTGATAAATTGATTCTGGTGGAAAACCTAGAGGATATATGGTTTCTTGGTCTAAAGATACAGGATTTTCAGGCATTTTTCCAATGATAGCCTGCCTTTTAAACATGTCCTCTATTTTCTGCATCATACTGTTTTGTGAATTTGCAATACTGGCTTCAATTTTTTCCAGCTTCATTCTTATTTCTTCTTGTTCTTTATGATGATGTTCCTCAATACGCTGTATTTTATCCTCCATAATTCTCTTAGTAGCTTGTCTAGTACCGTAGTGATGTTGTATTTCTCTTTTGGCCAGAATAACTGCGATTAAAAATCTTTTAATGTTATTTTCCAAATTTTAATTAATTTTATCTTAATAATAAAAATTATACATAAAGAAAGTCATGAAATGAATAATGAATGTATGCAAAATGCATGTATGAAAAAAGGTATTGATCCCAAAAAAGTTAATTGTCATAGAACAACTTTCATCGGCATACAAAAGTTTCTTTATAATAATTCATAACTACAGATAAGGCGTAGCTTTCCTATTAAGCTCTATAATTTCTTTCATTAACCATGACACCTTCTTTCCGCACTTAGAAACTGGATCAACTTGATGCTCAATTATTTTGGCTTCAACAGCTAGTTCCCCAACATATCTAGCAACTTCGCTCATTTGAACCATGGCCTCGAACACCATATTACTTCTTTCTTCACTTCTTTCCACATAGAAATCAGTTGACTTTTGCCATTGTTCATTCGTTCCTTCAAGAGTTTGCTCTAACTCAGTGATTCTGACTTGACAATTGTGCAGATTTTTTTCAAGATCTCTAATGCGTCTTCGCAGTGAAGCATTTTCCTCATTACTTTCTTTGAGATCATTAGGTCCTAGACGAACCTTTTCTTGAAACAATGATTCTTCAAGTTGCAAAATGTAAGCATTAAACTCTGAGTTTTTGTTTCTAGACTGATCCAGATCTTCTTCAAGTTTTATTCGTGCTTCTTGCGTTCTTTGATTAATCTTCTGGATTTGAACATCCTTGTTTCTGCATCTTTGCATCCAATTTCTAGCCACTTCCTGCTCTACCTCAAGTCTGGTGTTGAATTTTTTTCTTTCCAGCTCCCATTTTTCTTTTTCAATATTGGATTCTTCCATCTTTTGGCCTCTGACTTCAAGTTCGGCAATCAACTGGTTCATTTCAGATTCAAATCCCTTGAACATGATATTTTTCTCACCTTCAAATTTATCAAAGATGTCATTCTTCATCTCTTCTAAATTTTTGGCTCGATCCCTTTCTCTTCGCATTTCATTCATGATCTCACGGTGTTCAGCCTTGTGTTTTATAATTCGCTCTCTTCTGTCGACCTCAAAATCTTCCATTTTTTGCTTTCCTTTCTCAAGGTTTTTGAGTAGACGGCTATTCTTTCCTTTCAGATCTTCAACTCGTCTTTTCTCGATGTTCAATTCTCTGGTCATCTGTATTGTTGCTTGGCTTGATCCTGATGCTTTCCGGGATTTATATAACTCCTGGTAATTTTTCTGTAATGCTCTGAATTCATCATCACCTTTTTCTTTATCTTTTCTCAACATTGCACATTGTGATGAATGAAAGTCAATGTCAACCCCCAACATAGCTTTATCTTATCTCATTTGCTCTAATTCTTTCGACCAGCCTTCTCTTTCTGCTTCAAACTCAGCTCTCAAGATTTCAATTTCTGACGGAACCACCTTAATGCGATCTTCCATAGAGATATCCTCAATTTGATCTGGTAGAGGAATATTTTCATTTTTCCTGACAGATCTCCATTCTTCATAATCAGGAGTCAGCATTTCTTTTGCTGCTTTAGCTCGGGTACAAAAAATTGTTTTCCAAGCTGTAACGGCTTCCATGATACTTCTTTTATAATTTTTGCTATGGAATACGAACTCAGATGACTGTAATCCAGCAGTGACAGGTACAAATTGGCGACCTTCATACTGTCTTATAACCAGAAGTGGTGCATATCCAATTCATCCCCATAATCCGAGCAGCATTATCCAGTTGTAATCTCCACATTTGTAAAAGAATTCCCTTTGGATTTGCCACGGGGCTCGCCAAACAACATCATTGCTTTGCAGATTTCGAAAGGCATTAATCCATATATCTTTCTTAATTTCTTTCGGCCATTCCTGCTCCAGAAATTCTTTTAATGGTGAGTAATCCGTATTAAAGCGTCGGTATGAAACTTTTTCTGTCCTCCAGAAATGACTACGGATCCAAACATATAGCAACTGGGTACACCCTGAGAATCGTCCACCTCCTAGCCTTCTACAAGCATTTAACGATCTGAAGGTCTCTGCTAGAATTGCAGAAACAGGATTAATCTTTTTCGGTAGCTGTTCAAACAAATCTACCACTGCGGCTTCAACATATCCCAATACTTTTGGGAAGATGACCATACCATATATACCTAGAGCAAATAAATCGAATCGTACTTTAATATCTGGATGGCTCTGAATAAGTTCTCTAATGTTGGTCCAAGCAATGCCTTCGCTTTCGCCTTTTTGTTTTGTACGGGATGCTACACATTCTTCTCGTACCCCGGCAATCTTTGCTAATTTAACTCGAAAGGGTTGAGTTTTAATTGACTTTGAATAGATTCGATTCTCCAAAGCCCCATCTATATGTAGCAAAGTTGTGTACTCTTCAATAGTAGGGACCAAATCCTCTTTATTGAGAGTGAAGCAATTGTACCCTGGATTCCAGAATTGAACTAGGGCTCTGAGTAATTCATCATCAACTTCGACATAGAGCAAATATGGGATGTCTCCGTAGATCTGATAAAACTGCAATTTTTTGTTTGAATCCCAACTTTCCCAAATACTTCGCAAATCCTGCATATCATTTATTTTTAGCGAAACTGGAGCATAACTGGCCAAGTCAGATACATAATCATCCTGCAGACTGTTTCCTTCTTGTCTTTGTAAGTCTTCAGCCCACTGTCTTACTTCTGAGTTTAGAATTACTTGATTTGAACACTTTTTATCCATAAATGAAGGCTTTCCAATGAGACAATTAACACAAGGATCAATGTCTTTTATCCTGTATGATGTTTTGCAAACAGAAAAATAAAGAACACACAATAAGAAAATAAATTAGTTTACATAATAAAGAAATTTAATAATAACATTTACATAAATATTTTTTATTTAAACATGCTTTTCTAAATTTAAATAATTTAAATATACATATAATTTAATCAGTAAAGAAAATAAATAAACAAGAAAGTTAGAATTCATTTCTCCTGTGTGTACACCTATTTTAGACAAAATTTTGGCATGACTTCAGATCGGAAGAGTTTCTAAGGTTTTTTATATGCAGGGTTTCAGATCTAAGAATAAAGGTACCCGAATTTTCCTTGTTAATGCCCCCTTGGGTTGCTAACCCTCAATCCTAGTCCATCACAGACTAAAGTGGATCGAGTTCAATTCGAGGGGATACATTTCTCTATGCCTGACACGGAGAATAAATTCTCACGAAGACATAGAGCATATGAACCCCGAAAGTTACTTGCTAGGTCTGACACGGAGAATAAATTCTCACGAAGACGTCGCTTTCACTTCCACTTAAAAGGGACAACTCAATTATAGAGCTTTATGTTATGCAATGCAAGTGTTGTGTGTGAGGAGAAATATTCATACCTCTGACAAAAAAAAATAATGAAATAAAATACTTACAAATAAAATAACACATATAAATATTATGAAAATAATAAGTAAATAAAAAATATTTGAAAAGAAAGAATTAAAAATTAAATATATAAACTTTTAATTTTTAATTAATAGAGACAATTTATAATTGATTTTTAAAAGTTTGACTCATCCCCAGCGGAGTTGCCAAGCTGTCGTAACCTGTTTTCGCCCGGGCACGAATTTTTTACTTGGCGGGAAAAGTGATGTGAATAAATATTTTTGAAAATAATTTGGGAGTCGCCATCGGCCTTTTGGATCAGGTAGGTCGAATACCTAAAAATTATTTTCTTTAAAAGAGTTTTAAGAAAACATTAATAAAAAAATTAACTGATCTGCGTTTATAACCAAAAATTCGTTCTTTTTAATAATAAAAAGGGATTCGTGGTCGGTTACGTTTAGGGAAGGATTAGCACCCCTACAACGCCCAAAATTGGTACTTTTTAATTATAAATTGTCTCTATTATTAAAATTTAAAAATTCAAAAATATATTTAATTTATAATCCTATTATTTCAAAATTATATAAAAAATATTTATTTATTTAAAAATATCAGAAAAGGACTTCTAGGTGCCTTAAGACAGCTCTTTTCTTTGATATCGATAAATATTAATTTAAATAATATTGTTTAATTTTTTAATTTTAAAATATCAGAATAGGACATCCAGTTGTATTAAGACTGTCCTTTTCTTCGATATTAAAAATAAATATTTAAAAATTTAATTACTATTTATTATATATATTGAATACATAAAAATATTTAAAATATAAACAAATAAAATTAAAACAATAAAAATACCACTAAAACAATATATTTAAAAGCAGTAAAATAAATGAAAACATATAAAATAACTGACTAAATTATAGTAAAAATAAATTAAAACCTAATTCATAATTAATCAAAATTATAGGGATTAAACATGCTATTTCTTTATTTTATTTATTTAGTGACTAAAATAAAATTATCTAAAATTCGGATATTAGAATAAATTAAAAATATAAACTAGGGATTAAAATATTATTTATTAAAATTAAGGGATTAATTCTGTTATTTATCCTAAATATATTATTTTAACAAAAAAGGACTAAAATAAATAAAATTAAAATTTCGAGATCAAATTAAAAGTATTATGAATTCGATTTAGTGACTAGAATGTAAAGTTTACAAGTTGGAATGGCTTCGGACGGGGTTTAACTATTATCTAATTACGCGCATAGTCCTTCCCGAAACGACGTCGTTCGGGAAGGCCTATAAAAGGTCCAAAACGGCTGGCCCGAAGGGCCAGCCTTCATTTCATTTTTTTTTCTTTCTCTCTCAAGCAGAGAGAGCTCTGGCCTCTCTCTAGCTTCCCTCATCGGAGGGAAGCAGGTCACCGGACGGCAACCGTCTGCCGCCGTGACTGTCACCGCCGGCCACCGCATCCGGTGGCCGAAAAATTTTATTTTTACACCGTTAAATAGATCGGGACGTCCTAAGGACGTTTTCGGTGTTCTTTTTCCTTAAAAAGCTCCTAATCGGAGCAAATCTACAAAATTACCTTCGGTGTTTCGAAGGTATCGGTGAGATCCGGTGATCGGGGCTTCCTCGGTAAGTTTCTCTTCTTCCTTTTTCTTTCTTTTCTGTTTCTTTGCTGCTGAGATCGTTGGTATTAGTTTTTTTTTCGTATATTTTCTGTCTCTCTTTGTCTCTGTCTCCGTTCTCTCTGTTTTCTCTCTATCTTTTTTTTTTCTTTTTTTTTTCAGGTTCGGGTGGTGGCTTTTATAGCCACCACCGGTGTGGTCATCGGACCGGTCCGAAGAGTGGGTTTCGGTGAGTCACCGGACTACCAGTGGTGACTCACCCCTTAGCCATGGCGTGGACGGCTGGCGTTGGAGCTTCTGGAGCCTTCGTTTGGGACGTGGCAGCGGCGGAGGCGGCGGGAGCAGCAGCGGCGGCCGTGTGGCCCTAGGGTATCATACCCTAGGGTTTCCATCTGGAGGTTCTTGGACCGTTGGATCATGCCAGATCCAACGGTCAATCTGAGGCGGCTGGATTAGGGTTAGGAAACCCTAACTGAAACCCTAAATGTTTTGGGTTTCAGTTTGGTTTGGGTTTTGGGCCGGTTGATCGGGCTTTGTAATTTAATATTATTTATATATGTATTTAATATATATTTAATAATAATAATAATAATAATGATAATAATAATAATTATAATAATTATAGTAATAATAATAATTATAATAACAATAATAATAATATTTATAATATGGGTAAAAAATTAGTATCTTCATATTGCATCTTTAAGATTATTTTCTAGATAAAGTATTTTGAATAGTAACTTCAGAAAGACTCATCAAATAGACATCGTTTTCTACATGATGGTGGGAAGACATACAAAACATTAATATGTGCCTTCTAAATGAGTTCAGAAGGCATGAGTGTGCATCGGACATAGAAACATGGAGAAGACGTCGAGTCTTCCATGCGTCTTTATGAAAACGTCCGATGATTCTTGCATTCTTCCCCCGTTTATTATTCATTTCACCACATTAAAGAAAATAATTTCTCATGCACCCTAATTGTTTTTTTCTCCATATTGTTTGGGAAATTTTGCCATATATTATGTAAGATTGACGTCAGCATTGCTCATTAATTGCTTCTTAGATTGGTATTATGCCTTTAAATCAGTCAAGGTAGGTGGTTGGACTTTTAATTTATCTGATGGAATCCAATACAACGCTCGTTGTAGTTCCAAAGTCCTATCTCGTGGCCCCATGCAAGATTTCCCTATCCAAATTCATATATATTTACCCAATTTCTTTGTCAACCGATAACCAAGCTCAATAATCTCAACTTTATAAACTAAATATTAAATATATTGGGATACATACATAATTTTCAGTCGACATTTCTTTGGAATGAAGGTGGACAAGTATGAAAACAAGAGGGCCGCAAGACTTCTTCGCTTTCAAGCAAACATTACAAATATACATAGAATATTCTATAAGTCGACGACATTTGGATCCCTTCTGTTATGATTTATATGTCCTATTAAAACACGTAACGTTAGAATAAATTTGTATAGAAATTTAAATTTGTCGGGCGTTGTAATTATCGAATAAAATAATTTTTATTTCTCAAATAAATAAATAAAAGGGCAATATAGAAAAGTATGATCGATTTACCGAGATTAAAGTGTTTTTAATGTCGCTTTGTTTCGATCTTGATTTAACTAATAAAATAAAAGAATGAGGGTTTTAAAATAAAAGAGTAAATATCTAAAATAAATGATGAAATAAAATAAGAGTAAATTTAGAAAAGAATATGATTAGATGAAAATAGCCTCAATTATCAATTGATCATCAAAACAGATTTTACTTTTGGTAACCTTTTTTCTCCGGTAAACTGATATTTCAAAGTCTATCTCTGGAATTCAGTCCTTGCTGGACTAACCACAACTATCGTCGTTAGCACCAATATAACTTTAAGTGTTGATAAAGTCCGTCTCGGGTTATAGTGTCTCACTAAGAATCGAAACCGATTTCAATTCACCTTAACGGACCACTGCTAAGTTTGTTCACAGGAAGTCGAATTATGACCAACCAATCCGATTTCGAAAATGTAAATCAAAAACACTTTGCAAACCAACGTCGACTTTTTGAAGTGAAAATATCGAGATTATTAAAGGAATGACCAATCCAGAAGATGTTGACTGGATTACTTTCTAAAGCTGCTGTTGACTAGACGATCCAAATCTGTCAGGTCGAAAAATGTTGTGCCTCATGACTCCAGCCACGATTCGAGAAAATAAAAATCACATAATTCACTCTTTTATTCCTGATTCTAGAAAATAAGTTTATGCACAAAAACAAGTCAAAACATAACCAAATTAGTAATATCAAATCAACAATAAGAAATAATTATCAACAAAACATATACACTTTATAGATTCTCTTTTCCGTTTCCCTTTAATTTGATGCCTAATAAGTAACTTTCCTTTTGAGAAAGAAATTGATCAAGTAATGATTGACTCCTAATATTAAAAGAGGTGCATGAACCTGTAAATCTAACATGTATACCAATATGTGAGAAAAGGGTGACTCACTTTTGTCTTGTCAATGAAAAGCCACCATGGATTATGGTTCTATTAGGAATCAATGACCCAAAGCCGGTCCTATTGGTGACGGCTGAGAAAGAATTGATTGAAATTTTATGCATGTTTTAGGTATAGATTTGTTTGGATGAGGGCCACTTATTTTCCTAGTTGCCATCCACGAGCTTCACAAAATGTTCTCCTTACTATATAACCATTAATATATGTCGTAACCTTAGATTGGGAGTCACCACTAACTTAATATGTAGAGGAACAAAAAAATCTAATAATAATTCATTTAAATAAAATATTATTTTTTTAATAAGATTAGTTTTTTTTTAAAATATTATACAACATTTGTTTGGCCGAGGGTCAGTTATATTTCCTTGGGGTTGCCAACATGTCAACCAAATTCCTATTTAGGTCAAGTTTATCTCATTAACAGACTGACTATATATAGATAAACAGACTGACTATATATATATATATATATATATATATATATATATATATATATATATATATTCAAAATTTAATTTAATTTATTTACATAATTATTAAGATTAAATAATTGATTTGTATAATTAGAAATGAAGTCAAGATACCAACCAGTTCAAGAGAATAAAGTGTAATTAATACTACTTTCGTTTCATTAAATTTGTCTTTTATTAGTTTTATAAAAGTCAAAATTTTTAAATTTTGATCATGATTATTTTAGATATTTAAAAAATTAAATTTTATAAGATATATATTTCAAAACAACTTGACTAATGTTTTTAAAATATATTTTTCATATTTTTATTAATAATAAATTTAAATAATAATGAGTTAAAATTTAAAAATGATAAAAAAAAGTCAATAAGGTGCAATTTAAGTGGGACAGACAGTAATAGAAATTAGAGGTAAAATTAAAATAAACAAAAATTAATAGGTCTAAACAGATATTATATTTATATTTTTAATAATTATAATAAGAAGAAGAAGAAGAAGAAAAATAACAACAACAATAATAATAGCTCGAGTAGGATTATGAACGAACTGAATGTTCAATGAACCGTTCGAGGGAAGTTTGTTTATTTATTAAACGAACGAATATGAACAAATTTTATGTCCGTTTAATTAAATGAACAAATACTGAAAAATGACTCATTCGTGAATGTTCGATAATTCGTTCATTTATGTTCGTTATTATTTTAACGAACAAACATGAACGAACACGAACAAGCTACATTGCTTAACGAATGAACACGAACAACAAATTTTGTTCATTTAATTGTTCATATTTATTCGTTTGTTTAATTAAAGTTAAACGAACAAACATAAACAAACCTTCATTCATGTTCGTTTGATTCATTTACAAGCATACTTTCAAGACAAAGCATAACATCATCGATGTACATAATTACCCTAAATTTAATGATAAAAGTTAAATATAAAAGATTTAGATTCTTGAAAAACTTATTAAAAGCTGTTTCCCCCCTAAAAGAGCATGAAAAGGGGTTGCATTAATTAAAATATCATATCCATGTACTTGTCACCTTGACATACACTAAATCCATTAATACATGCATCCAACAATGTGGGTATTCTTTAACATTTAAACTATCATAATCATCATTTCTTTCTTTCAACATTTATATACATGCTGCCAATCACTATCTTTAAGAAATAAATGGACGTGACTTTGGAGAATAACATGGAATTTCTATCATGATATAAAATAATGAAGTTTTGAAGGTCACGTGGCCTACTTCAAAGGCCCCTTCCTTATCCTTCCCCGTTTCCATTTAGATACAAAATATTTTATTGCCATTACTCACAGTGTAGGGATCCCTACACTTGTACTTTCTACATGGGTTGGGAGGCTTCATAGTGCTCCAGAAAGTATGAACAAAATATAGGTTTACATTATTATATATGATCTTAAAAGAAGATGTCTTTCTCTTTCATATCAAAGGTGGGAACTGAGATATTTGATCCACAAAATAATAATGAAATTATTAAAGCTTAGCTTATAAAATTGACATTTTATTATTATTTGTGACTATATAGTTCTACACTTGTACTCAAGGACTTATTTATTTCTCTCTTATTTGGGTTAATGAGTTGTCACTTGTTAGGTTAAAATACATTTTCTTCCACTTCTACTTTTGAGTTTTTATTGTTGCTTTATGATGAACAAGGTTCATAATTTTTTCATACTATATAAGTTATTTGTTTTGTGAAAAAAAGAGAATTTTCATTAGTTTTTATTTTTCCAATATAATATATGGGCATCTAATAATTAATAAAAAAATATATAATTCCCTTCTATATGGTGCTTTTAAAAAATTAATAACAAGACACTGATATTGTTTTATAAATCAGAAATACTGAAAAAATTAAGTGTTGAATTTAAACTACAAATAAATTTACTAATTTATTTAAAATTGAATACGAAATATGATTAGACTTGTTTGATAAATGTAAATTTTAAAAGATAATATAGTTAAAAAATAAAAAAGGAAAAATATTGAAAATATTCTCTATTAAGTGATAAATAGGTCTTTATCTACTTAACGATTTTTATACTTATTCATTAAAAATTATAATGAATAGTTTTAATTTTATATTAAAAAAACTTAAAATGATATTTTTAATGAATTAAAATTTTCAATGGATTATAATAATTCAACTTAATCTCTCTATCCCACTTTAGCCCCTTAGTTAAATAAATAATTCTTTTTTTAATTTCTATTGAAAACCAAAAAGGCAATTTAAGCCTCTTTTAACACAAATTTTTTAATTTTAGTCCTAAAAAGTTATAATTTTATTCCTACATATTAAAATCAAACCTAGAAGCATGACATTTAATTCAGAAGTCTCGTTGAATTGAGTATAATTTGAAATTTTTTTGTCACAAATAAGAATTAATGTACTTATATGGATAATAATACTCTTCATACATAGTACTTAACTCTATATGGACATCCAAAGGGTCTACTTTCCTCTCGAGTGTTTGGTCACGATCTGGTCTAACCATGAAGCTGAAATCAGTCATATAGCATCTACCCATTGTAGTTCATCACGTTGAGACAGTACTTGATCGCATTGTGTTAGGTAATGTCTCGTGGGATATCAACCATTTATATCAGAAAATTTTTATAGACTGGGCCAATATAAATATAATACAAATTATATCTAAAAAATTCATATATCTTTTTTGATCATCTACCGTTAAAAAATAATAATGATGTTAACATGACTTATTTTTATTATTTCTCAATCATGACATGACATTATCTCTGTCGGAGTCGTCTTTCGGGTGGACCCGGAATTAGGCTTCGACTGGAATTGATTGATTGGGTTAGAGTCGCCACCGACCACTTTAAAACGAATTTAGGTGGGTCGAACACCATCTTACATGATCTGCATTGTACCATAAATGTGTCGAGTTCGAGAGTCGGTTACGGTCAAGGAAGGATTAGCACCCTTGAACCGTCCTTTCGGTACCAATTAGTTTGTCAGTTGTCTTTAATTGCGAAAATTAAAAATTAAATTAAAATTTAAAAGTATTCGATTCGAATTATTTACCTTCGATTAGTTAAAATTGTCCCTAAAAAAGAAAGTAAAAATGTTAGACGGAAACGTGTATAAAAAGAATATTAAATAAATAATAAATACCAAAAAGATGTAAAAACAAGGGAAATTTCAACAAAATAATAAATCAAAAGGGAAAAAGTTAAAAAAATAAAATTAAATAAAGTTAAAGAGAAAAAAAAGGAAAAGAAAAAAAAGAAAATATAATTTAATGAAAAGGATAATAAAAAAATAAGTTAAATATTGGAAAGAAATGAAAATGAAAAAACGTTAAGAAAAAATAAATAAATATTAACAAAGAAATCAAAAAATAAGTAAAAATGATCAAAGTGCAAAATTTTAACAAACAGTGACCGAATCAGAAAAAGAAAAAAAAGAATAATGGCTAAATTGAAACCTGCAAAAAATACCTGGGCCATTTCGAATTAAACATGAATTAGGGACTATAATGTAAACCTCTTAAGTTCAAAGTCCAAATTGAAATACTGAAACTTGAATTTAGTGACCAAAATGTAAAGAACAGAAATTACAGGTACCATGTACAGAGTTCACCCATACGTGAAATTACAGCAAGATCTCTCCCCAAAACGACGTCGTTTTGGGGAGGGTATAAATACCTCCCAATACGCCCAAAACCTCTCATTCTTCCTCATTTCTTCATTCTCATCTTCTCTCCAAAATTGGGAGAGAATAATTTTCTCTCGTCTCTCTCTAGCCCCCTCATCAGAGGGGATAACCGGCCACAGCGAGTCATCGCCACTGACCACTGTCGGCGGTGGCCGAAAAAAACCTAAACACCTCCAAAGTCCCCCCTCGACGTCCCCAACAATAATCTGAAGTCAAAATCCCCAAAATGGTCCCAAACACTGTAGATCTAAAGCGTAAGTTCCAGTTTTTTACCCCTATTGCCGGTGTCCCTTCGTTTTCTCGTGGCCTTCGGCTTTGTGGTTTGTTCTTCGGTATTTTATGTGTGGCTAGGTCTTTTGTGTTTGTATTGATGTGGTATTTTTGGGTTTTTGTTTGCTTGTGTTGATGTTATGATTGTTGTGGCCTTACTGTTGTTCGGTGATGTTCACCGTGGCTGTGTTGATGGCTTTTGTTTACTGTTGGTTTCTTCGTTTGCTGTGTATTGTTGATATCTCTCGGGTTCTCTCTTCTGATTGTTGGGTACCCTGGCAGCGTTCTCACCGGGGGACTTTTATAGCCCTGGTGTGGTGGTTATTTAGCCCCGAGATGAGGGAGATCGTGGTTGTGGTGAGGTCGGTCGTCCCGGGATGGGTCAGTCCCGGGATTATCGGCCGATCGTTGGCACTGTTGACCGTTTGGCTCCCTGACTTTGCGGCGCTGTTGAAACTGTAGAAACCCTAGCTTTGGATATCGATTATTGGCTGGGTCAGGCCTTATTCTGAACCGTGACTTGGGCTGCCCGTTTTGGACCTTGATGGACCCTAGACAAAATGAGAGAAAAAAACGAAATTAAATAAATAAATTAAAAAAAGAAATAATAATAATAAATACCAATAATATAATAATATATAATATATACATTTCAAAAACACTTTATATTATTTTCTAAAAATTTTCCAAAACTATATATATAGTTTCCAAAAATGATTTAAAAAATATTATATGAGTTTTCAAAAATGTTTTTATAAAATATATATTATATAATTTTTCAAAAATTCTTTTTATTTAAAAGCATATATTATATAATTTTTCAAAAATGTTTTAAGAACTATATATTATATATTTATTTTCAAAATGTTTTAAAAACTATAATATATATATATATATATATATATATATATATTTCCAAAAATCGTTTTCAAAACAACATAATATATACATCTTCGAAAATCGTTTTCTGAAAACTATATATTATATCTGTTTAAAAGCATTTTCAAAAAATTACACTATACTATATATATAATATATATAAAATAAATAAATAAAAATAAATTCGGACGAAAATGAGTGTCTACAACTACCCCTTTTTGTCCTTTTTCGTGGAACGAAAAATAAGACAAAGATAAAAAGACACAAATTTTCGTTCGGTGGAGCTGAATAATAACTCCCTGTCGAATTTGAGTTGCGGATGGATTCTTCGTCGCGAAGTCGAGTCCATCTTGAAATGATATGGAACCGAAGCCTTAGTTCGAAATTTGAATCGGAATGCGGCTTCTCGTTGTAATCTGCTTCAGTCTTCTTCTCAGTTTAAAGACTTTTGTTTAAAAATTCGACTGGAAAGTAGTTCTTTTACCCCATATTGTGGTTGACATGCCCTTGAGCTGAATGAAATCAAACTCAAAAGGTCTTCGTTGACAGATAGCTTTTCTCGACTTAAGCTATACTGTCGGAAAACAGTTCATTGTCACTAAGGCACGGTTAACCCAAGTCTTCTTGTCGACTTGAAAACCTCGATTACAGCCGGACAGTAGTGATTGAGGTGTCATCGAGCTGAATGGAATCGAACTCGACAATTTTATTGACAGATAGCCCTTCTTGCCTTGAGCTATGCTGTAAATGATATACCTTGGAGCTGAGCGTAGTCGAACTCGAAGGTTTTTTTGCAGAGAACCCTTCTAGCCTTGAGCCATACCGTAAATGATATATCGTTGAGTTGAGTGTAATCAGACTCAAAGGTCTTTGTTGGCAGATAACTCTTATAGCCTTGAGTTATACTGCAAATGATGTGCCCTCAAAGCTGAGTGTAATCAAACTTGAGGGTCTTTGGCAGATAGCCCTTCTAGCCTTGAGCTATACCGCAAATGATATGCCGTTGAGTTGAGTGTAATCGAACTCAAAGGTCTTTATTAGCAGATAACCCTTCTAGCCTTGAGTTATGCTGCAAATGATGTGCCCTCAAAGCTGAGTGTAATTGAACTCGAGGGTCTTTGGCAGATAGCCCTTCTAGCCTTGAGTTATACCACAAATGATGTGCCATTGAATTGAGTGTAATCGAACTCAAGGTCTTTGTTGCAGATAACCCTTCTAGCCTTGAGTTATGCTGCAAATGATGTACCCTCAAAGTTGAGTGTAATCGAACTCGAGTGTCTTTGGCAGATAGCCCTTCTCGACTTAAGCTATTCTGCAAATAATGTGCCTTTAAGCTGAGCGTAGTTGAACTCGCAGGTCTTTGGCAGATAGCCCTTTTCGACTTAAGTTATACTGTAAATGATCTTTAAGCTGAGCATAGTCGAACTCGAAGGTCTTTTAGTGACAGATAACCCTTCTAGCCTTGAGTTATGCTGTAAATGATATGCCTCTGAGCTGAGCGTAGTCGAACTCAAAGGTCTTTTGGTCACATATAACCCTTCTAGCCTTGGGTTATGCTGTAAATGATGTTCCCACGAAGCTGAGTGTTATCGAACTTGAGGGTCTTTGGCAGATAGCCCTTCTCGACTTAAGCTATGTTGCAAATGATGTACCTTGGAGTTGAGCGTAGTCGAACTCGAAGGTCTTTGGTTGGCAAATAACCCTTCTCGACTTAAGTTATGCTGTAAATGATATGCCCTCGAAGCTGAGTGTAATCGAACTTGAGGATTTTTTATATATAGCCCTTCTCGACTTAAGCTATGCTGCAAATGAAGTGCCTTGGAGCTGAGCGTAGTCAAACTCGAAGGTATTTTGGTGACAAATAACCCTTCTAGCCTTGAGTTATGCTATAAATGATGTGCCCTCGAAGCTGAGTATAATCGAACTTGAGGGTCTTTGGCATATAGACCTTCTCGACATAAGTTATGCTGCAAATGATGTGCCTTGGAGCTGAGCATAGTCGAACTCGAAGGTATTTGGTTGGCAGATAACCCTTCTCGACTTAAGTTATGCTGCAAATGTTATCTTAAAAAAAATGGCTTCCCTTCACGGGTCGAAGCCGGTCATGATTCTTCAGGCGGTTCCTTTGAGCGAATCTGAACCAAGTGATTTTTGGATGATTCCTCTTCACGGGAAAGACCACTGATAAATTATGTCAGCTGAATATCTTTCGTTGTGGAATTGAAATCTGGCTTGAAGACATTAACTTGAAATATGTTGCTCGTTGTTGAGTTGAGCTGAACTGGATTTGTTCTGAACTGGTTCTCGAACTTATCTGAAATTGGTTGAGGTGTAGCTTCTGACTGCTGAGTTAAGAAACAATCATCAATCTTTAAAGGTGTTTTTGAATCAAGTATCATTCACCTTGAAGTCGAAACTTAACTCTAAAAGCTGTAAAAATCATGTATATGAAAAATAATAAATGTGATGCTCTTAAGTATGCCTAAGATGCATGCAACATGAATGAGTTATGTTTTATTTCTTGGATTGGAGTCCCGTGTTTTGCCTGCCAATCTGGTCCATGGAAGCGATCGTGCCCCATTCTCTTTTCAAGCTTTGGATTTATAGACATTTCATATCTGAGATTGTTCTGTTTGAAAATGTTTTCCTCCTTTTTCTTGTTTTAGGAGGGAAAAGATATAAGAATTATGTAAAACATTGCTTTCTAATTTAGGCTCGCAATCGAATCAAATCATAAACATGAATTCAAAGAATATCAAAAGAATCAATAGCTCTTTTAATGCTTTCAGAGTTATAGCTATTTGAAAAATATTCAAGTGGATGAGTTGGCTTTAGGTTGACCTAAGGTTTCAGCCATAAAAAATGTCATTTTTTTGTTATTGCAACATGTTTTTTCTTTGGCTTGGCATTTTAATTGGATGCGAAAAAAATAACGCAACTAGCATTATCAATTACTAGACCTTCTATTTCGATCTTCTGAAATATTCCATTTGTTCAAGTTTTGTAAGCTCTTCTAACAAAGGTAATGCAGAAATATCGGTCTAAAAATGAAATTCTTGAGTTCTCGTGTGAATTTGACTATAACAGGTGTTCCTAACTCCCTTAGTTCATTTTACCGAAACTCCTTATTTAAATTTTCCATTGTCTGGCTAGCTGAATCCATAAAGCCGGGGCGTTTAACCAATTGCTCTAGAGGGACAGCTCAATATATAAACACCTTTATCAGGTTAGCTGAATCTTATCCATAAAGCTAGGGCGTTTAACCTATTGCCTTAGAGGGACAGCTCAAGCTTTATTGTATAGTAAAATTACCTTTATCAAGCTAGCTGAATATTATCCATAAAGCCGGAGCGTTTAACCAATTGCTCTAGAGGGACAACTCAAGCTTTACTGTATATATATAATATTATAATATGGGTATACGGATACAATTTCTTAAGTTTGTCAAGAAGAACCTCTTATAGTCTAGGTGTTTTTGAAAGTCAAGGAATCTCATCTTTAGAGTTCAATTTCCAAGCAACTAACCTAAACTAGATTTATCTACTCGACTATTTCATCTATGAAGATTATGATCATCACTGAACGTCTTAAATAAAAAGCATAGTAATGTTATATGCAAAAGGATGTCCCATGTTGTACGCACCCTATGAAAGGAAAATGTCATATTGGTTAATTGCAAGAGCAAGGTATGGTGTTTGAGGGTATATTCTGGGTAAGGTCAAAGTCCTTGTTTTAAATCATGTTACTTCGCCAAATATCTGTAACCTTGAACCATTTACAGAGTTTCTTAATTCAAATGATATTCAAAGAATTGCAAATTTGCAAGTGTGATTCATTGCTTAACATCTTTAAAGTAACATAAATTTCTTTAAAAGTCTTTACAAAAACTTGAAAAAAAAAATTCAAACAGAATGCCTCAAATGATGAAATGATCTTCCTCACTTGGATGCCCCCAAGTTGTTGAAGTCGATCCAGTTCTAGTTACACATCTTTTGCACGACTCTCTTGAATTTGTAGTAGTTCTCGATAATGCGCCCTGGACACCGCTATGATATTCACAATGAGCGTTCTCATCATACTACATGGGGTATGGGGCTTCATGGATTTCTCTGGATATGGTGACACCACATGTGCGTCAAACAACTGTTGGTAAAGCTCTTTATGAGATATGTGAATGTAATAAAAAGAGAAAAGTAATGTGAATTATGCAGGAATACATGATGCATGCAATGTTCGAGGCATTGATTCAAAAAAAATGTGTCTGTTATTAGAAATAATCCTTATCGGAGACAAAAGTGTTTTATCTTTTAAGAGACAAAAATATCCTGACAGCTTCTGACATGTTGACTAGTCTTCTACCTTCGTCTGTCACCGGTTGAATAACATGTCGAACCGCTCTGGCTTCTATGGATGAACCGTGCAAATGACGAGTTATTTTTTTGTACTGGCCCAAAAAGTCTCAAATGACTGCATCTCTGGCATTTATCTTCTGTTAAACCTTTTCCCAACGAATACGTCATTGGAGCCCTCAATTGATATGAACTATTTGAAGTTCATTCGTATGTTTCTTGAATTCATCAGCAATGGTCTCCAATTTCAGCTATCGTTTTGTCATTGTTGCCTTTGAAAGGACTCCCAGGATCAGTAACCTTCATCTTGCCCCTGCAACCTCTGCCAGTCAGTTCTCCAAAGATAGGCTTTCATTGTGCTTGATGTAGACCTTGTTCATTCTGAGTTCTTTTATAATGCAGCAGAGCGATATACTCTTCAATTGTGGGCACCACGTCTTTTGGATTGAATGTGACACAAAGTTAACTTGTAGACTATCCTCTGCATTTTCATCTCTTGTATTACAACCGTTTTGTCCATTAATGCAGATTATTCATGTTTAACAAACACATTTTTGGTGGATCAACACCTCTTTTAAATGATGCAAGTGATGAAAATAAAATGAAAGAGAAAAAATAAAAAGAGTTAGTGAGGTAAAAATAATCAAAAATAATCATGAAAGATAAAAGTCATACCTCACATGATATCTACCGGAACATACTTAGTATTCCTACCCGGACATGATTTCTATCCCGCATGCTAATTTCAAACAAACCCTAACCGTATATTTATCTAGTTCACATGCTTTGAACAGAAAATAAAGCATGAAAAAAACCAAGCAGTCTAGGGTTTGGAATGAGGTTTTGGGGTGGGCTCTATTTCTTCATAGTCTCCCAGTTTAGGTTCTAAAGAGGGTACTCGAGTTCTCTTTGCCGGTCCCTTGGGCTTGGCAGACCCTAGTCCTAAGCCCATTACAAGCTTGTATAGACTAAGTTAAACTCGAAATGACACATTCCCTTATGTTGTGCAGTGAATAAATTCACACAAATGCGTCGTTTCACCCCCACTTAAATAGGGTTCGGAGCTCAGGTATAGAGTCTTAGATGGAAACTTTGAAAATCTGAAATCATTGAAAAAATGTCAGTACAACTATTTATTTGAAAAATAATCAAAGATAAATAATTGGAATTGAATAAATAAATTTAATTTTTTAATTTTCACTCAAAATGACAACCATAAATTAATTTTGGCTTGACTCACTTACTTGTCCCCAGTGGAGTCGTCAAGCTGTCGGAGTCATCTTTCGGATGAACCCGAAATTAGGTTTCGACTGGAATTGATTGATTAGGTTAGAGTCGCCACCGACCACTTTAAAACGAATTTAGGTGGGTCGGACACCATCTTACCTGATCTGTATTATACCAGAAACGTGTCGGGTTCGGGAGTCGGTTACAGTCAAGGAAGGATTAGCACCCTTGAACCGCCCTTTCGGTACCAATTAGTTTGTCGGTTGTCTTTAATTGCGAAAATTAAAAATTAAATTAAAATTTAAAAGTATTCGATTTGAATTGTTTACCTTCGATTAGTTAAAATTATCCCTAAAAAAGAAAGTAAAAATATTAGAGGGAAACGTGTATAAAAAGAATATTAAATAAATAATAAATACAAAAAAGATGTAAAAACAAGGGAAAATATCAACAGAATAATAAATCAAAAGGGAAAAAGTTACAAAAAATTAAATTTAAAAAACTAAAGAGAAAAAAAAGGAAAAGAAAAAAAACAGAAAATACAATTTAATGAAAAGAATAATAAAAAAATAAGTTAAGTATTGGAAAGAAATGAAAATGAAAAAAATATTAAGAAAAAATAAATAAATATTAACAAAGAAATCAAAAAATAAGTAAAAAGGATCAAAATGCAAAATTTTAACAAACAGTGCCCGAATCAGAAAAAGAAGAAAAAGAATAGTGGGTAAATTGAAACCTGCAAAAAATACCTAGGCCATTTCGAATGAAACATGAATTAGGGACTATAATGTAAACCTCTTAAGTTCAAAGTCCAAATTGAAATACTGAAACTTGAATTTAGTGACCAAAATATAAAGAACAGAAATTACAGGTACCATGTGCAGAGTTCACCCATACGTGAAATTACAGCAAGATCCCTCCCCAAAACACGTCGTTTTTGGGAGGGTATAAATACCTCCCAATACGCCCAAAACCTCTCATTCTTCTTCATTTCTTCATTCTCATCTTCTCTCCAAAATTGGGAGAGAAGAATTTTCTCTTGTCTCTCTCTAGCCCCCTCACCGGAGGGGATGATCGACCACAGCAAGTCACCGTCAGCGACCACCGCCGGCGGTGGCCGGAAAAAACCTAAACATCTCCAAAATTCCCCCTCGACATCCCCAACAATAATTCGAAGTCAAAATCCCCAAAAATGGTCCCAAACACTGTAGATCTAAAGCGTAAGTTCCAATTTTTTACCGCTCTCGTCGATGTCCCTTCGTTTTCCCGAGGCCTTTGGGTTTGTGGTCTGTTCTTCGGTATTTTATGTGTGGCTGGGTTTATTGTGTTTGTTTTGATGTGGTATTTTTGGGTTTTTGTTTGCTTGTGTTGATGTTATGATTGTCGTGGCCTTACTTTGTTCGGTGATGTTCACTGTGGTTATGTTGATGGCTTTTATTTAATGTTGGTTTCTTTGTTTGCTGTGTATTATTGACATCTCGGGTTCTCTCTTCCGATTGTTGGGTACCCTGGCAGCATTCTCACCGGGGGCTTTTATAGCCTCGGTGTGGTGGTTATTTAGCCCCGAGATGAGGGGGATCGTGACCGTGGTGAGGCCGGTCGTCCCAGGATGGGTCAGTCCTGGGATTATCGGTCGGTTGTTGGCACTGTTGAAACTGTAGAAACCCTAGCTTTGGATATCGATTATTGGCTGGGTCAGGCCTTATTCTAAACCGTGACTTGGGCTGCCCGTTTAGACCTTGATGTACCTTAGACAAAATGAGAGAAAAAAAATGAAATTAAATAAATAAATAAAAAATAATAATAATAATAATAAATACCAATAATATAATAATATATAATATATACATTTCAAAAACATTTTTTAACTTTATATTATTTTTCTAAAAATTTTCCAAAAACTATATATTATATAGTTTCCAAAAATGATTTAAAAAATATTATATGAGTTTTCAAAAATGTTTTTAAAAAATATATATTATATAATTTTTCAAAAATGTTTTTTATTTAAAACCATATATTATATAATTTTTCAAAACTGTTTTAAAAAACTATTATATTATATTATTTCAAAGTGTTTTAAAAACTATAATATATATATATATATATATATATATATATATTTCCAAAAAATCATTTTCAAAACTGCATAATATATACATCTTCGAAAACCGTTTTCTGAAAACTATATATTATATCTTTTCAAAAAAAATCAAAAAATTACACTATATATATATAATATAATATAATAAATAAATAAAAATAAATTCAGACGAAAATGAGTGTCTATAATCTCATGATGATACATCAACATCACCGCTAATGTTTTAAAGATAAGGGACCAAAACATAACAAAAAATGTAACATTAAGTGTGATTTAAAATAAGTAATAGTTGAGTGACCAAAATAGAAACTAAATAATAATGGGTGACTTAATAAGCAATTTATCCTTTTTGAGCATGGCCTAGGTAGGCTAGGCTAGATGCGCCCCTGATTTATATGCCATTAGAGAAAGTGAAAATTTCCTTCTTAACCTTATTCATTATCATAAATCTCCATTCATTGTGCAACACTCCGGACGTGGTCTAGTCTCAAACGGAACTAAAAATGGCATATTGATTTTTTAAAAATGTCATATTTTTTACAAAGCTAAGTTAATTAAAAGTAGTATATTTCTAAACTCTTAATCATTTAATATTGAACGCTCAATAATCCTACTACAATCGTTGGTGCTCGAACTCGTGATATCTAAGAACAACAACGATTCCTTTAACCATTGAAATAAGTTAGTTCGTGCACATAATTATATCATACTTGGACATGCCATAACATTATACATATATTCTTAACATAGCATTGGAAAAATTTAACCAAATGATCATTAAGTCTCCAAATACATATCATATTTTCGAGGAGTTTAAGGATAAAGAATATTACAGAAACTTTTTCAGTGTTTCACTTTTGACCTTGAAAATAAAATCCAGAATTGATGTATTTAAAAGAAATATATCCCTTTTTCTATGAGTTATTATATGACACATCAGTAATGGGAAAAATAAGTTCCAAATGGTCCTAAAGATAATATTAAGTGTCAGTTCATCTATTTTTAAGATTTAAAAAAAAATCAAATATATTTACAATAATCTTAGCCTGCTTGTCAAATTAATTTTTTCACTAGTAGCATATCAAATATATATACACGATTTTTGAAACACACCCACACAAATTTTGACATCAAGATTATTTTACCTAATAACTCGAGGACAATTTTTTCCCTCCCAACTTTGATGGTTTAATTATTTTTAGATCATTGATATTTATAAAATCATATAGTTAAGTCCTTATCCCTCTTAAATTTTGTTGGTTTAATTATTTTAAGATCCTTTTAATTTTAAAATGAAGTTATGTCTTGTCCTATAATTTGTCTGGTTTAATTACTCGTTAGGACCTTTTAATTTTAAAATTAGTGAAAGTAAACCATAATTCCAATAAATTTTGTTGTTTATTCAATTTTAAAGTCCCTCTTGGTTTCACAGCTAAACAATTTGTCCCCTCATCCTTATTAGAATAGCAATTAACCAAAGGCAAATTGATAGACAAATTAGACGTATGACATTCCCTTTTATTCCCCTGGATGGACATACAAAGCACATTAATTTTGTAGCTTACGACGATTGAAGGAGATTTGATATGCACAAATGGAGTGGTAGCCAATAATGCTCATAATTCAATTGCAAGCAATGGCCATTAAGAAAGGATAATGGGTTACCACAAAAGCTTGAAGGAAACAAGTTGCTAAAATCTTTTTGTCATGTCAGGGAATCCAATCACTTGACCCTATCTACCTTTGCTGTACAACCCATTCCAATTCTTATCCCATTTTCATTATCATCACTCAATTTAGATTTATGTTCGTTATTAAGTTGGATGTTGTGAACTCTATTTGTCCTTTTCGATACTGCCCTCAAATTTTTAATACGGACAAACAAAATTCTCTACTGTGTCTTTATATATATATATATATATATATCAATTCAAAGAGTCCAAATAAATTCATTCCATGTATTTCAAGCTTTCACTAGAAAATGATTGTTGGAATCGTATGTTCAATCATGGCAAGATCTATTGCAACTTGGACAACAAAATACCATGTTTTTTATTTTAGACAAAATATGTATACCAATAAGCAATTTAAGTGCAGTATGATTGTACCGATGGTCAAGAGACCTAGCTACTCAAGTATTCTTCTTAGGATCCATTTCGTCATCAATCCAAATTCATTGAGATGCCGTTGCAATAACGGATTTGGTATTGATTCTGTATCCAAATACATATAGTTGAAGAAAGAAATTGGGTTGGGCCGGTTTTTGACGGTTTACTCTTGAATCAAAAGCCATGATCAATTATTCGATAAAAGAAAAATGTACTATTAAAATAATCACAATCTAATTTTTCATCATCACATGTTCGAAATTCATTTAAATTCATGTGAATGAAATTTGATTATACACTATTTTATCGACATCATCAGCTTATTCTAACGAGTCAACATGAACGTGATAACAGAGACGAACATAAGATTTTATGTTAAAAAATACAAACTTATGAAGTTATTTAAAATTTATGAAATATAAATTACAAAACTTTGAGAGGGTAAAATTAGATAATCAATAGAAATATAAAAAAAAAACACTTAAATTATATGTGCATTTAAAATTTTCAAGATATGCACCACCTAACACTCCCCGACCCATCCTACATGACAGCATATGTACCAAAGTGCTTGAAACTTCTTGCGGTTGCAACGTTAAGTTTTCGTATTGAAAAGGGTAGTGGGGACTATTTATGATTTTTTGTGAAGAAGGTTACAACGAAAAGAGAAAAAAATAGGTACTTAAAAATTAAATTTGTTCATCCAAGTACCCAAAGTATTCTTTAATTAATGTTACATGTCAATTTTTTTAGAACTTAGATGAAAAGGTTGTATAGTTTAAGTACATATTTTGACATAAAATACTTTAGTACCTATTCTGACTAAAAATAACTTAAGTATTTATTTTGACTAAAAAATAATTTAGGTACTTAAATGAAAAATAGAATATATATATATATATAACACGTTGAATATTTTGTAAAACAAGTTTTCTTTCTCTGTCTTTCCAAAATAAAAGGAAAAGTATCATAAATTAATTTTAATTATGATATACAGGTATAAGCATTATCTCAATATAATTAAACATTTTTCCTAGGTAGACCGTTAAAGTCTTAATTTTAATGATCATCAAACTTTTAAAAATTAATGATCATTACTTAAATGTAAACAATCTTAATTATATGAAAATAAATAATAACATATTCATCTTTAAAATAAGTTTGTCAACATAATCTGCTATAAATCTCATGTTGACTAATCATAAGAAGAAAAACACTTTTAAATAATGCGATGTGATGTTAAATTTTGAATTATAGTTTTATTTGAAAGACCTAATTTAAATTGAAAAGGTAAACTTTTTTTTCTCAAAAATAATAACAACAATAAAAGGGAATTTCCCCATACTCTCATACAGATGGTTAACAAAAGAATCATTGGCTAAACAAACTAATATTAATGTAGCAGTTAATACTATTTGTGTTAATTTTAATATACGATTATTGTTTGGATGTAGCTGATCGCACGTATAGACAAATTGAAGAAGCACAATCGAAATTGGATATGGGAAAACGAAACATATTAAATGGCAATGTGTATATAGTCAAGATTATCATACAGGGTTGCCTTGTTGACACATTGTGGCTTATATTTTCTGCAAAAATATTTATGATTTTATTGATTTGAGTCAAATCAAGCCAACCATCCCCTTTCACAAAATTTAAAATGTGGAAGTGATGTGGAGAGGATGGTGGAGCACTTGGCCACCCTTCCACTCAAAAAATACAACACCAAGTAAATAAAATTTGTGTTAGAAAGGAAATTATACAAGTGCTGGGAATTGCAGTTTTAGAAAGATTGTTGTCGACGCCGTTTTTCACCCGGGCGGGAAAAGATTGATATTGACTTTAGAGTTTTTTTTTTAAAAGAATTTTAAAATGTGAGGAGTCGCCACCAATCATTTAAGATGCGATTGTGACACCATAAAACCGGGTATTTTAATAAACATTTTTATTTTTATCAAATCTCAAGTTTTAAGGTCTGCGAAAATCCAGAAATAAAGTTCGGAGTCAGTTACACGTGGGAATGAGTAGCACCCCCACAAGCGCCCAAAAATTGGTACCTATTTGATTACCTTATATTTAGAATTGGAAATTTTGAGTTTGAATTTTATTTAATTTAAAAAGCATTATGGATGCAAAGTTGAAAAGGGTATTCGTTTATTAAGATCGATAACATTCGCCCCTAGCATAAATGCGGGAGATAAGCTATTGTTCCTAATAAACGGATATTGCCTTAATTTAGAAATCATGATGCGGTTTTGAAAATGATGTCGACCTATTTCGGGAATCACCAGTAGTCACCCCCTGAGCATACTTGCTGGAGATATACTATTAATTCCCTAATAAATGAACATTTCCTTAGCTTTAAAAATAAAATACAGTCAGACAAATTTTTATTTATCCTAATTAAGCTAAGGGTAAATTAAAGTTTTTCCTAGCTTAAAGTGTCGAATTATGAAAATTAAAGAACATAAAAGCTCGAGCCTAAAATGTATGTTCTAATATTAACCCTATTTGATTTTTAATCAATTATTGAATCAAATAATCGAGATGGTCCCTTGAGCATTTAGGCAAGGGATGACTCATATTATTCCCTAAATTAAAGACTAGTTTGAAATCTAACTAAAATAGAGGTTCTAACATTAATTCAAATTAATTTTAAGATTCAAATAATTAAATTGGAACCTCGAGCAAAAGCGATTACCAAATTAAAAATTCTCCTAATTTAAGGACTAAATCTAAAATACAAGTAATCTAGATGGGGGACTAAAATATTAAAATATAAATCAAACGGGTTTAATTTAAAAGACAAATGATATAAGGAGGGCTAAGTTAAAAGGAAATTAAAATCAAAGGCCAAAATTTAAAAAAATGAATATAAAAGGATTAAATTGAAGAGAATAAAATGTAAGGACAAAATTGAAATATTGAATAAATGACTAAAATATAATAAAATAAAAATAGTAGCAAAATTGAAAATAGGCATTGACCAAAATGCATAAATTGAAAGCATCACATCCAATTCCAAAATAAATAAAAATAACAGAACTAATTAGTGATTAAAATGTAATAACATAAAACTAAGTGGTCAATTTCAAATAAATGAAAAAATAGAATCGCAATTAAATTAAAACAAAATATAAATCGAGTACCGAAATAAAAAAATGGAAAGTGTGTACTTGGTGACTAAAATGTAAAACTTGACAAAGTTTAGGGGACCTTAAAACTAATTAATTGTATTATTTAAGCCTAAAATACCCTATTAGACAAAAATGGTAAAATTATAAAATTAATCCAACCAATTAAAACAAAATTTAAAAAAATCACTACACATGACCAAAATGTTAAAACACACTAAACTTAGAGGGACCAAACAGTAAGTTTACCAAAAAAAATAACATGCATAAAAATGGGAAAACCACAAAAACAATCCCTACAGGTGACTAACATGCAAAAATACGCTTAAAGTAGGGGGACTAAACAATGATTAAACCAAAAATTACGAAGCATAAACTTAAATAGGTAAATTATGAAAAAGGTCCCTGAAAGTGGTTATTTTGTAAAACACGGTAAGTTTAGGACCTAAGTGAAATTTCCCCTAACTTGTTTTATAATACTAGCCTTTGATTTTTTTTTCATTTGAAACAAAAAACACAAAAAAAACAAGAAATTCTCTCCCCTTCCCTCGCCCAGCCCATTACCGGCTGACTCCAAACTCCCTCCGGCAATCGTTTGAACGCCGCACACAGCGTTTGGAAAATCCAAACACCCGAAAACACGCCAAAATCACATATCTACCTGCCTAGGGCCTATTTTAAAGGTAAACCACAAAAAATGACCCATCAATTACCCAAAACCGCCTCGACTTTTCGACTCCCCACACTCCGGCGACGCCTCTAACGACCCAGGTAACTTAGATATAGTATTTTTTTTTAGCTTTTTTCACTGCGTAAAATGGTTGATTTGCTATTTTGGTTATATTTCGACTAACAAACCCATTTTTAATGTTCGAAACAAAAAAAATATGCATGTTATTATCCCCTTTATTAAGAAAATCGAAACTAAAAGTGGTAAAACACAAAGGAAATAAATTGAAAATAAGGGATGTTCGAAATTGAGAAAAAAAACATAAAAGAAATCAACCTTGAAGGCTTGGTTGTTATTGCTTTCGAAAAACAAAGTTACAATATTTTTTTAATTGCCCAGAGAGATTTTTCTGATTTTCATGCATGGGTCTTATACCCGTTTACATAGAAAAATATATCATTGCCATTTTGTTTTCTGATGCAGGGATTGCGTGGAGTTGGGGCTTGGCGTGCATGGAGTGGCCTTGCTGGTATTGGGGGCAGAGGGAGGTGCCTGTTGATTGGGGGTTGGGTGGCTATCCTAGGGCTAGGGTTAGACCGGGTCAGATTCTTGTTTTTGGGCTTCGAGTCAGGTTTTAGATTTAGGTCGGGTTTTGGGTTGCTTTAGTTTGTAAAGGGGCCCGCGTTTCATTTTGTGAAGGAGTCCAATTTTTTATTTTGGGCTTGTAATATGTATTTGTTGGTTTATTGAATAATAATATTTATAATATAAATATAATAATATTTATTATATGAGGAGGTTGAAAAATGGTGATTACAATTGGAGTAAGTTTGGTAATATTTTGTAGGGTCATTTTCATGGTTTACTCTGATCTGGACCCGGTTTGATAAAAGGGTGGATTGGGTTTCAAATCTTTTTGAATTGTTTATTAGATTTTAAGCAGACAAATAAATCTTAGAGTGGGCCAACATTTTTATTTAGGAGAAAAAATATGGCATCACCTAGTCTAAAATTCAATTTACATACCAAGTTTTTCTTCAATTATGTAAGTCAGAATGACCCTCATTGTTTATTTTGCTATAAATGTTTAAGAATATTCTTTTTCAATGTTAAAATCTGATTTTCTTATTAAAAATATAATATATTTATTAATATTGTTAGATGTTTACTTAAATTTTAATTGATAATTAAATTATATTTTATAATTAGCGACGTGTCCAGAAATATTTTTTAAGGTAGACATACATTAATAGTATAAATTTATCGTATGGGAAAGATACAGATAAAATTTTAGGATGGACAACATCAACAAAAAAAATTACTAACCTAAAGAAATTCAAATTTCAGGATGACTATGTGCCAACGCCGGAGAACAAATACACTCGCCACCTTTGATGATCAAGTATTCGACGTACTCTATAGATATGAAATAGATCTCAATCTTTAGAACTATGGGAAATTCATTTTTGGAGAGATGTAATCTCTTTCTTTTATCTTTATAATTTTTCGGATTAAATTGTAAAAATAACTCTATAAAGAAGTTAGTAGTATCTTTTGAGATACATCGAATTTTAAAATATAATCTCTGTATCCCACACTTATTGACTTCTTCACAATTTATTTTTAATTTGAAGAACCACTAGAAAATGATTTATACAATTTCCATGTAAAAAAAAACCCAGATCATACATCTCTTGACAACATACAGAACCACACCTATAACTATACAAAACAAAAAAGAATAAGATCACCAACGCCAAGAACAACACCACAAAGAGCAAGCAACTACGAAAAACAATAATTTATAAAAATGAAGTACTTTAAGTCAAAACCTAAATTTATCTTTATATATTGCTTCATTTAAGCCTAGATGTCAAAGTTGGAATTTAGTGGATCTTTTGATATCTAAAATGAAATAAAAGAAAGATAATAAAGGTGGTAGATAGATTACTTAGGATACGTTCACGTCCATCCTTTTTATTATGGTTTCGAATTTCGATTAACAAAAGTTATTTTGATCACAAATATTGGTGTTTTTCTGACTCTGGAATGGAGGTTTTATTGAGACCGCCGCCATCGCAACCGCTGTCACCGTCGGCAAATCCTTCGCTTTCAATTTCGTTCTTCTACTACGAAATGATGGGTTTGTGGGTAAAGTCATAATTCCTTGATTGAGTATGATTGTTTGTAATAATTACTTTAATTTATTCGCATATCAAATAGTTTAAGTAATGATTTGTAGTAATAGTTACTAAAATTAGGATTATATATAAAATTAAAAATATATAAAAATAGGCTAAACTACATGATTAGTACGTAATCTATCACTTTTATTTTATTTTAGTACCTAAACTTTCATTTTTTTAAAATCATACCTAGAGTTTATTTTTTTTGTTTCATTTTAGTATATTGCAAGTGACATTTTTATGGGTAAATTACATCATTCATCACTTAACTATCTTTTCACTCATTTTTTAGTCATTAAAATTTAAAAAATTTCAATTTAGCTACTCAACTTTCAAACTGCTAATGTTTTAATCTCTGATTTATTTTATTAATATTTTTGTTACATGGTATTTTTATTATTAATTCATTAACATATAATTAAATATAAATAATTTTAAAATTATACCAAACCCAAAAATTATACCACAAGCACGAACCAATCACCACACCTTCACGGTCTCACTCTGATCGGCCTCTCCAACTCGTCCCATTTTTTTTTATTTTAGTCATATATCAATAAAATAATAATTAAAAGATTTCATTTCATAGAAAATATTAAAAAAAAATAAGTTAGAGTGATTGAAATATGAGCAATATGAAAGTTAAGTGATTAAAAAACTTCAATGACCAAAATAGGAGTGAGAACATAATTGAGTGATGAATGATGTAATTTATCCATAAAATGGCAGTTTCGTTAAGTTTCTATCTATGAGTACTAAAATGAAACAAAAAGTAAACATTAGATATAATTTTGGGGAAAAATAAAAGGTTAAATACTAAAACGGAACAAAAGTGATAGTTTAGATGCTAAATGTAGAGTTTATCCATAAAATACTTAAGGCTTTTTTTTTTTTAACTTTAAGTAGTAATTCAATATGTTTTAACATAGGTAAAATAATAATAATAATAATAATTTATTGTAGTGAAACTTAAAAAAAATGGCAGTTAAATCTTAATGAACCATTGATGATGAAGATAAAATATGAACATAGTTGAATGATGAATGATGTAATTTATCCGTAAAATGGAAGTTTCGTTTAGTTTCTAGATATGGGTACTAAAATGAAACAAAAAGTAAACATTAGACATAGTTTTGGAAAAAAATAAAAGATTAAATACTAAAACGGAACAAAAGTGATCATTAGATACTAAATGTATAGTTTATCCATAAAATACTTAACGCTTTTCTTAAAACTTTAAGTAGTAATTCAATATGTTTTAACATAGATAAATAATAAAAAATAATAATTTATTGTAATGAAACTTAAAAAAAAAATTAGCAGTTAAATCGTTAATGACCATTGATGATGAAGATAAAATATCAACATTATAAATCTTGATAACGTAAAAAGCTGGGAAAGTTTTCAAATTTGATAAGTAAAATAAAATTTCTTTAAAAATATATGCAAAAAAACTATATTATTTCCTTTTTGTTTTAAAATATAATAACAGATGGACATGCTATTTGATACATTGCATGACGTAGCACTATCATACTTCATCTAGCATTTGCGATGGAATTGCCATTTCGTTTAATCATCAAAATATCTGATGGAAGGGTAATAATTTAATTATTTATAAGCATGTTAGCTCTTCTCTTCTTGTAAGTCTGTTTTCATGAAATGCTTCAAAATTAATGATATATATTTTCTCTTCCATTGACTTTGTCAAAATCTCTAAACTTTCGTTTTGCTTCGTCTTCATCTTCCTTGTTCTATGTTTTGCATTCATCATTGTTTTAGCTTTCAATCAACTACAAGTATAGGTTTCTACATGGTATCAAAGCTAAATCGAGTCTCGTGACTATGTTTTTCTTCTTCGTTTCTTCTTCGCAGTGTTCGCTAGATCGTTGTTCGTCTTGTGCTGATGTTCGATGTAGTTTATCAGACTCTTTTTCGATCTGTGTTTAATCGTCTTGTGAGATTGTTTTTTTGTTGTTTCTCTTTTGTTTTCTTCTTGTTGATGTTGAGTGTGTTGAAAACCAAACCAATCCACCGAAAGGTGGAATTAAAAATCCACTGAATTTTTGTAGTCAAAAAGGGGCTACATAAATTGTCAATTAGGAGTTATCTTTTGTTGAATTTTGGTGATGATAAAATTACACTTTTAGTCATTATAATTTAGGGTATTTATAAATTAGTCTTTAAGATTCAACTATAAATACCCTAGCTCATTTAGCTTCAAAACCATCCCAAAGTATTCTAGCTTTCTTCCAATACTAAAGAGAATTTAGAGAGTTTCTTGAGAGTTGTTTTCTCCTTTTTATCAAGAGAGAATTATCATTGTTTTCTCCTTGGTAGATCGAGAGAAGTTGTAATTCCTATTTTCTCATAGTGAAATTCTTCTACCGTTGTCCGTGGTTTTTACCCTATATTATTTAGGGGTTTTCCACGTAAATTTTGTGTCTCTTTTATCTTCATTTTTATTTTCTCAAATTATCAGTTGCGATTTTACTCTATCTGATAGCCGTCTTCCGCAATAATTGGTATCAGAGCTAGATTAGAGTGTGTAATATCTGCTTATTGTCTTTGTGGTTGCCACCAAAAGGTGGGTCCTCCAACATAAGAAAGTAAGAAGGTATTACCCATTCTTTGAATGTTTCAGAGAACTATTCACGATAGTGAAATAGTGGGAGCTATCCGTAAAAGAAGCTATGGCAACAAAATTTGATATTGAAAAATTCAATGGGAGAAATTTCTCATTGTGGAAATTGAAGATGAAGGTCATCCTGAGGGAAAGACGGGTGTCTAGCAGCTATCAATGAAAGGCCGGTAGATTTCACAGATTACAACAAATGGATCGAAATGAACGAGAATGCTATGGCAAACTTTCATCTAGCATTAGCAGATGAAGTATTGTCAAGCATCGAGGAGAAGAAGACAGCTAAGGAGATATGGGATCATCTCACCAAATTGTACGAGGCCACATCGTTGCACAATAAAATTTTCCTTAAGAGGAAATTGTACACCTCTGTATGCCAGAATCTACTTCAGTGACAGAGCACTTAAATACACTAACACTTTATTTTCTCAGCTTACATCCTTAAGCTGTAAAATAAGAGAACAAGAACGTGTTGAACTTCTACTTCAAAGTCTACTGGATTCGTATGATCAACCTATCATCAACTTGACAAACAATAATGTCACCAGTTTAGTCTTCGATGACGTTGCAGCTGTTGTTCTACAAGAAGAAAATCGGTGCAAGAACAAGGAAGACAGACAAGTAAATCTGCAACAAACAGAAGCGATGACAACGACAAGAGGGAGATCAACAGAACGTGGCCAAAGCAGCAGTCACAAACATGGTAGATCAAAGTCGAGGAGCAAGAAGAATTTAAAGTGCTACAATTGTGGAAAGAATGGTCACTTGAAGAAGGATTGTTGGAGTCTAAAAAACTCCAATCCACAAGGCAATACCGCAAACACTTCAGATGATAGAGATGCTCTATGCTGTGAAGCGTTAACCACCGTGGAAGGCAGAAAAAGATTTACATATATATGGCTCATTGATTCGGGAGCGACATATCACATGACCTCAAGAAGAGAATGGTTCCATCATTATGAACCTGTCTCAGGAGGATCTGTGTATAGTTGCAATGATCATGCCTTAGAGATCATTGGTGTGGGAACCATCAAATTAAAGATGTATGATGGAACAATTAAAGTTGTTCGAGATGTGCGGCACGTGAAAGGCCTGAAGAAAAATTTAT
Organism: Hibiscus syriacus; assembly: GCF_006381635.1. NCBI lineage: Eukaryota > Viridiplantae > Streptophyta > Magnoliopsida > Malvales > Malvaceae > Hibiscus > Hibiscus syriacus. The sequence continues at coordinate 4,512,396 of NW_024061783.1, forward strand.
TATCCTACGGATTGTTGGATAATAATGCAAGCAAGATTGAAACACGGAAAGGAATCATGAAGGTGTTCCGTGGAGCGCTTGTGGTATTGAAAGGCGAAAAGATAGCTGCAAACTTGTACATGCTGAAGGGAGAAACTTTGCTAGAAGCAGAAGCCTCTGTTGCCTCATGTAGTTCAGATTCTGCAATGCTATGGCATCAGAAACTTGGACACATGTCAGAACAAGGAATGAAAGTCCTTGTGGAGAAAAAGCTACTTCCAGGCTTAACAAAGGTATCACTTCCTTTGTGTGAGCATTGCATTGCATAACAAGTAAGCAGCACCGGTTGAAATTCAACACATCAAATTCTAGAGGCAAAAGTGTTCTAGAATTGGTTCACTCTAACGTATGGCAAGCACCAGTTACATCTCTAGGCGAATCAAAATATTTTGTCTCATTTATTGATGACTACTCCAAGAGATGTTGGGTATACCCTATTAAAAAAAGTCGGACGTGTTTTCAACTTTCAAAAACTTCAAAGCGCGGGTGGAAATTGATTCTGGAAATAAGATCAAGTGTTTCAAAACAGATAATGGAGGAGAATACACAAGCGAAGAATTTGATGACTTTTACATGAAAGAATGCATCAAAAGACAGTTCACAGTGGCGAACACTCCTCAATAAAATGGAGTGGCAGAGCGGATGAATAGAACCTTGTTAGAAAGAACAAGAGCAATGTTGAGGGATACAGGCCTAGAAAAATCATTCTGGGCAGAAGCAGTCAATACCGCCTGTTATTTGGTGAATCGAGCTCCATCAACTGCAATAGAGCTGAAGACACCAATGGAGATGTGGACTGGTAAACCAGTTGATTATTCAAACCTCCATGTATTTGGAAGTATTGTATACGTGATGTATAACTCCCATGAAATTTTAAAGTTGGATCCAAAATCCAGGAAATGCAAATTCTTGGGGTATGTTGATGGTGTAAAGGGGTATCGTTTGTGGGGATCCCACTGCCCGCAAAGTGATTATCAGCAGGGATGTTATCTTTGTAGAGGATAAACTACAAAGAAAAGAAAGCAATGATAGCGCTGAAAAGTCAGAGACTACACAGATACATGTGGAAAAGGAGATTGAATAAGGAGATTCTTCTGAAGCAGAACCAGCACATGATGAACAAGAACCAGAAAGTTCTGAAGCTCCAACAACTCGTAAATCAGATCGTGTGAGAAGACGTCCCAATTGGCACTCAGATTATGTTATAGAAGGTAATATTGCATACTGCCTTTTAACATAGGACGGTGAGCCATCAACATACCAGGAGGCAATAAACAGCTCAAATGCTTCACTATGGATGATGGTGATGCAAGAAGAAATTGAAGCCCTTCATAAAAATAATACATGGGACTTTGTGCCACTACCACAAGGAAGGAAACCAATTGGTAACAAATGGGTCTTCAAAATCAAGCGAAATGGTGACGATCAAGTAGAGAGGTATCGTGCAAGACTGGTGGTCAAAGGATATGCTCAAAAAGAAGGTATTGATTTCAATGAAATATTTTCTCATGTGGTTCGACTAACAACAGTTCAAGTAGTCTTGGCAATGTGTGCTACATTGAATTTACATCTAGAGCAGCTAGATATTAAAACAACTTTTCTTCATGGAAATCTTGAAGAAGAAATTTACATGCTCCAGCCTGAAGGTTTTGAAGAAAAAGAAAATAAGAACTTGGTTTGCAGGTTGAACAAATCTCTGTATGATCTAAAGCAGGCGCCGAGGTGTTGATATAAGAGATTTGATTCCTTCATTATGTGTCTTGGATACAACAGACTTAATGCAGACCCTTGTGCTTATTTCAAGAGGTCTGGTGATAACGATTTTGTTATATTATTGTTGTATGTAGATGACATGTTGGTTGCAGGACCCAATAAAGATCATATTAACGAATTGAAGGCACAACTGGCTAGGGAATTTGAAATGAAGGACTTGGGATCAGCAAAAAAGATTCTATGGATGCAAATTCACCGAGACAGAAGTAATAGGAAGATTTGGCTTTCACAAAAGAATTACTTAAAGAAAATCTTGTCACGATTCAGCATGCAAGATTGTAAGCCAATTTCTACCCCTCTTCCTATTAACTTAAAATTATCCTCCAGTATGAGTCCTAGCAGTGAAGAAAAGAGGATGGAGATGTCTCGAGTACCGTATGCATCGGCAGTGGGAAGTTTAATGTTCGCTATGTTATGCACAAGACCAGACATTGCACAAGCAGTGGGAGTGGTTAGTCGGTACATGGCGAATCCAGACAAAGAGCATTGGAATACAGTAAAGAGGATCATGAGATACATCAAAGGGACCTCAAATATTGCATTATGTTACGGAGAATCAAACTTACTAATCAATGGGTATGTAGATTCTGACTGACTATGCAAGGGATTTGGATAAAAGCAAATCTACTATAGGATATGTGTTCAAAGTTTCTGGTGGAGCTGTAAGCTGGGTTTCAAAATTGCAGTCAGTTGTGGCTACATCCACAACAGAAGCAGAATATGTAGCAACTACACAAGCCAGTAAAGAAGCAATTTGGTTGAAGATGTTATTGGAGGAGCTTGGGCACAATCAAGAGTATGTCTCTCTATTTTGTGACAGTCAAAGCGTCTTGCATCTAGCAAGGAATCCATCATTTCATTCAAGGACAAAGCACATACGAGTTTAGTACCATTTCATTCGTGAAAATGTGGAAGAATGGACAATAGATATGCAGAAGATCCATACCAAAGACAACATAGCAGATTTCATGACAAAGGCGATCAATGCTGATAAATTTTCTTGGTGTCGATCCTCTTGTGGCCTGACAGAAACGTAAGCAACATGAAGGTACAAGGTAGAAAGAACGGTGTGAAGATATGATTGTTCCAATCAAATCTTCAAGTGGGAGATTGTTAAAAACCAAACCAATCCACCGAAAGGTGGAATTAAAAATCCACCGAATTTTGTAGTCAAAAAATGGGGCTACATAAATTGTCAATTAGGAGTTGTCTTTTGTTGAATTTTGGTGATGATAAAATTACACTTTTAGTCATTATAATTTAGGGTATTTATAAATTAGTCCTTAAGATTCAACTATAAATACCCTAGCTCATTTAGCTTCAAAACCATCCCAAAGCATTCTAGCTTTCTTCCAATACTAGAGAGAATTTAGAGAGTTTCTTGAGAGTTGTTTTCTCCTTTTTATCAAGAGAGAATTATCATTGTTTTCTCCTTGGTAGATCGAGAGAGGTTGTAATTCCTATTTTCTCATAGTGAAATTCTTCTACCGTTGTCCGTGGTTTTTATCCTATATTATTTAGGGGTTTTCCACGTAAATTTTGTGTCTCTTTTATCTTCATTTTTATTTTCTCAAATTATCAGTTGCGATTTTGCTCTATCCGATAGCTGTCTTCTGCAACAGAGTGCTTCAAGTTATGTTGCCTTTCGTTCTGGTATTTGTGATGTACTTTTGTTAAAGTTCTGCGCTCTCTCTTAATTTTCAGTGTTTTCTATTTGCTGTGTTATTCGTTTGTTGTTTCTATAGTTGGTGAAGAATGTGATCACACCTAGCCTGAATCTCATGTTCCTACAAATAGTTCTAATAATCCTGATTCTATTGTTTCATCTAAGTTGTTCTCAACAAAGAAAATTAATGTTACTTTAGATGACCACAACTATCTCTTGTGGCAACAAGTTCTTCCTACAATCAAGACACACAGGTTACATAAATTCATTAATAGCTAGCAATGTTGCTTTATCTACTCAGTATATCAGTGTAAATGGTAGTATTACTCTGAATCCTAAATTATAGCTATATGATGAACAAGACGGGGCTTTAGCTTCTTGGTTGCTTTCAACCGTGAGTAAGGAGGTTTTATCTCATCTAATCTGTCTTAAAACTGCTGCGGAGATTTGGAGTGCTCTTCATTGATTGTATAGTGGTAAGACTACGTCTAGGCTTATGTCATATAAGCATATTTTACATTCTCCAAGGAAAGGTGATCTTAGTATGAGGGAGTTTTTAATGAAAGTGAACAATGTCTGTGATAATCTTACAAGCTACGGGAAAATAATTTTTAAACATGAGCACATTACTGTTATATTAAGCAATTTGCATCCTAAGTTTGAGTCTGTCATTGTTGTTACCACTGCGAATCTTGTTCCTCCTGAATTACGATCTGTCAGAATCATTCTGTTATATGCTGATACTAGACAATCATATCTTTTAAGTCAAGTAACTGTTTGTGCTCACATCACCACTACAAATGATCAAGTTTCCTCTAATACTTCGAATCAACTAGCTTATCATAGTCAGAATAATGAAGTTGTTCAATCTGGGAATAACAGTAACAATAGGGGTTGTGGGAGAGACAGATATTCTTCATCTAGGCCTCAATCTCAATTGTGTGGAAGAATGAGACATCTCGTTGAGAGATGCTATTATAGATTTGACATGAGTTTTAAAAATGAGTCATCCCGACCCTCGCAAAGTGTTAACACTAAGAATCTCTATAAGAGAAATGATATATCTTCTCAGGCCAATTTGTGTCACTATGTTGCTGCTCTTAGTGTTTTAGTTCTTCAAAGTGTATCTCTCCTTCAGGACTATACTCATTGTTTACTCTACAATAATTTGAATAATTTGGCTTTTGTTATGATAATAATGCAACAGGTTTAATCAAGGTTTTAATCCTTTTGAGAATTTTGTCTCATTCTGGTGGCAACAACACTACTCAACTGTTATCTCAATAGACTGTTACTGCTAACTCAACTTATGTGTTTCCTCAAGTCCTTATAGTGCTTTATATCTAGAATCTGGTGCTATACATCACCTCACCAAGGATCTTAACAATCTACAAGTTGAAAGTGTACATCTTGGTACAAGTAATGTTAAAGTTGGAAACGGTAACACTTTGCCTATCAAGTCAGTTAGTCAAATTGTTCTGTACTAAGTTCAATCATCTTTTTCTAAAAAACAACTGTTGTATGTGCCTGGTATAACTAAAAATCTTCTGTTTGTCTCTAAATTTACACAAGAAAATCAAGTCTCTAAATTTACACAAGAAAATCAAGTTCTTATTGAGTTTTATTCAAATTTTTGTCAAGTTCGTGATCTACATAATCGTAAGGTGTTGCTGAAAGGGAAGGAAACCGGAGGTCTTTCCGAACTTGACATACCTTATGTCAATAGTTATGCTGGTAACATAGAAAGTTTGAATTTTATTACTACTATTGGTTCTGTAATAAATTGTAATCTTTCAAGTGTTGATAGGGTGTCATTAGATACGTAGCATCATAGACTTGGTCATCCCTCTAAGGATGTTTTACTTACTGTTTTAAAATGATGTAATGTTATTCCTATGAATATCAATAAACATGTTTTGTGTAAACTTGTCAACTTGTCAAATCTCATAAACTACCCTTTTATGATTCACACAGTGTACAACGAGTTTTAGAACATATTGTGGTTGATTTGTGGGGTCCTGTCCCGGTTTATTCTAATGGTTCTTGATATTACGTTGCATTCACTAATGTGTACCATTGGATATATTTCTTAAAATAAAAATTTGATGTTAAAAGTGTGTTTTCTCAGTTCCATAGATAGGTTGAAAGGCAGTTTGGGTTACATTTGAAAATGTTGTAAACGGATGGAAGGGGTGAGTTTAGTGCTCTACTGCCATATCTAAAAGAACAAGGCATTACTCGTAGACTATCATGTCCTTACACTTCATGGGCTTGTGGAAAGAAAGAATCGTCAAATTGTTGAGGTAAGATTGTCATTAGTAGCTCAGGCTTCTATGCCTTTATATTTTTGGAATGATGTCTTTGTTAGTGTTCTATTTCTTATTAATCGTCTGCCTATAAGAGCTTTGGAAAATAAATCTCCTTATGAACAATTGTTTAAAAAGTGTCATAATTACAGTTTTCTTAGAGTGTTTGGTTGTGTGTTATCCATTTTTTAGATCATTTAACTAAATAAACTTCAGATTCGTCCATCTGTGTGTGTGTTCTTAGGTTATTTTCTTTCTTATAAAGGCTATAAGTGTCTAGATTCTCATGGGCGTGTGTATGTGTCAAGGAATGTCAGATTTGAGAAAAGTGAATTCACTTTTAAAAACTCTCAAATTTAAAAAAATAGTGAGAAAGTGCCTAAAGCTATGCGATTTAGCTCTTCAATACTTTTTTTTTGTCAAACTTCGATATGGTGTGCCTTCTTTAGTCTCTACTCCTCAAAATCCATCACAATTGCATTCACTACTACAAATTCCATCTCACTCACCTTCACAGAATCCATCACATTCATTTTCACAAATTTCATCTTCACAAAGTCCATCTTCATCTCATTCTCTACCACAAATTCCAAATTCACCTTCAAAGAATTCATTACATACACTACCACAATTATCATCTCAATAAATTCATTTCCATCACATTCTCTACCACAGGTTCCATCTCACTCACCTTCACAAAATCCATCACACTTACCATCACAAATTTCATCTCCATAAATACCCATCTTCATCTCCTTTACAATCATAGATTCTATCTTCATAAATTCTATCTCCGTGTACTTTCACTTCATCTCATTCACTTCCACAGATTCCATCTCTATCTCATACACTGTCACAAGTTCTTTCTCCACCTTCACCAGTTCGTGTTGTTTAGAATGATAATCCTATGATCACATGGGGAAAATCTGGATTTTTTAAACCAAAAGCTCTAGTTGTTGAAGAAGAGCATCAAGGACCAGTAGATGTGTATGACGCCCTACAGCATCCTGGTTGGAGAGATGTTGTCTTTAATGAATATAATTTGCTGCTCAAGAATATAACCTGGGAGTTACAGCCACTGCCACCGTCTCGGAAGGCCATTGGCTGTAAGTGGCTCTACAAGGTGAAAAAGAAGCCCGATATCATGGATCTGTTGAAAGGGTTAAAGCGCGTATAGTTGCGAAGGGTTATTCTTAAATAGTGGGATGTGATTTCTCTAAGACTTTTAGTTTAGTCGTTCGGGCTACTACTATGAGGGTGGTGCTTGCCACTGCCATCATGAAGAATTGAACTCTTCGACAGATTAACATCAACAACGCTTTCTTGAATGTGAGACTAAATGAAGAAATTTACATATGTCAACCACCTGGATTTGAGGAAAAGGGTCAACATGGTGAAAAAAATTTCTACAGTATGAAGAAGACCCTTTATGACCTCATGCAAGCACCTCGTGCTTGGTTTGATACTTTGAAAACCTTTTTGATAATGAAGTTAGGTTTTGTTGTCTCCAAATTTGATTCTTCCTTGTTCTTAAGGAATTTCGAGGGCTTACAGGTTCTTTTGATGGTTTATGTTGATGACACTGTCATCACTGGGAGTAAGTTGGTTGAAGTAGATGATGTTGTGCAGTAGATTAATGTTGAGTTCTTCCTTAAAGATTTGGGACAACTAGATTTCTTTCTTGGGATGCAGGTTCATCAGACTCAAGATGAGTTTCTCATTCAGAAGTACATTACAAAATTGCTTGACATATCTAATATGGTTGGTTCAATTCCTACCTCACACCCATGGTTCTTGCTTCTAAATTAAAAGAAAATGATGGATAGATGTTTGTTGATGTCCATTTGTATCGTAGCATAATAGGGGGATTGCAATATGTATGTCTCACTAGGTCTGACATTGCATTTGTAGTGAATAAAATACGTCAGTATATGAATAATCTGTGTGACACTCATTGAAGAGTTGTAAAGAGGATCTTGAGATATCTTCTTGAAACTCTAAATCATGGTCTGTTTTTTGCTTCCTCTAGGACTTAATTTGTTCTGCTACGCGGATGCTGATCGGGTTACATCTCTTAAAGACAATAAGTCCACAACTGGGTATTGTATATACCTTGGAGGTAACCTAGTTGTCTGGTGTTTTAAAAAGCAGTGGGCAGTGTTTCGATCTACTTCAGAAGTCGAGTACAGAAGTTTGGCCTATGTTGTCTCAGAGTTTGTCTGGGTGGAACAACTTCTCACCGAAATTAGTGTTGAGTTGATTGGTAAACCAATTGTTTGGTGTTGTAACACCTCAACAGTGTTAATTGATGTAAACCCTACTTATCATGCACGTATGAAGCATGTTGAAATCGAATCTATTTTGCCAGAGAAGGGTGCTGGCAAAGCAGTTTGTTGTAAGTTTTGTACCTTCTTCTGAGCAGATCGTTGATGTCCTTACTAAGCCAGTATCTTCTACTGTGTTTAGTAAGCTTCGATCTTAACTTAAGCAGAGAGGAGCAGAAGAAACCAGGAGAATATCAAGAGTACTATAACTATAGCTGTGTGTTATGTTTTTCATAACCTTATAATAGCGTTAGAGTAGTTAGTTTGTTTTCTTTTTGTAAGTTGGTTAAATTCCCATTTTGCTTCATCTTTGTCTTCTTTGTTCTATGTTTTGCATTCAGCATTGTTTTAGCTTTCAATCAACTACAAGTATTGTTTTCTACATCTAGTACCGTTTTATATGGTACAATTAGGGATGTACATAGGTTGGGTAGAGTTGAATTTTCGGTAAAGAGTGATTTTCGGTCAACCCGAGTTGACCCGAAAATATACTCTTCACTCGAAATTCGATCTGGTATGAGTTTAGGGGTGACTTCACCTGACCCGAACTCGACCTATTTTTTGAGATAAAACATGAACTCGATCCGCACGATCTGAAATAAATATATTTATTAAAAAATTTTATTTTTATTCAATAAAAATATATATTTTTTGGGTCAAATCGAATATTTTCACCTCAAACCCGAATCAGACCCGACCCAAACATATTCTTCTAAAAAACCCGATCTGACATGACCCAACATATTTTTAAAAAAAATTGGCCTAACTCGATCCGAACATGAATTTTTTTTTTAAAAAATTGATCCAATAAAATCGGTTCAAATCGAAACACGTCGAGTTCGGGTGCATATCCATCCCAAGGTACAATACCCAAAGAGAAAGACACTATCACTAAACACAGTTTGTAAAATTCTTTAATTCAAGACATTCAAAGCTTAGAAACGTGGTTGAGAGGGCTTTTTCTCTTTTAAATATATATATATTTTTATATTAGCACCATCACCTTAATATAACATAAAAAATTTGAATTGTGCTAGCATATTTCATACTTTATTTGTAGGTAAATTTGGAATAAGAATTATGATTCGGGTTTAATTGATGATAATTAGGATGTGTTTGGTTGGGGGTAATGTGAGATTCTCATGGGAATGGAATCTACATTCCTCCGTTTGGTTGGTCGGGAATGTCATTCCCGGTAATCTTACATTATCAATAGTAGATTTTTAGGGTATATTACCGAAAATGTTATTACCTCTATTTTATTAGATATTGTTAGATTACTGACATTTTGGACTAAAATGCCCTTAAAAAATTTCTTTCAAAACTATCATTATTATGTCATTGAATAATAAAAATTCTACAAAGGTTAAATTACAAATTTATCCTTAAACTATTTTAGATTTACAAAATAAATCTATAATTAAAATTTTATATGAAATTCAGGAATAAAATAAAATTTTACCCTTTCATTAAACCTTTTTATATTTTTAATTTTGTAAAAAATATATATATATATATATATATATTTTTTGAATTTAAAATTTTTAAAGAAAATATATAAATATTTTTCAACTTGTTAAAAAAACAAATATATAATAAGGATAATTTGGTCAAATATATATTCTAATAATCTTTTATTTATTTAACCAAACACTGTAATCTTACATTCTTGCTAAACTAACCAAACACAAAATACAACATTCTCAGTAATCATATTCTCTGATAATCTTACATTCCGTGAACCAAACGCATCTTAAGTATATCTTTATTGTTAGAAATGAAATAACTCAATAAATTTAAAATATTAAAGTAATTAAATAAAAAATAAATAGAATATTTATTTTTCTTATTATTTTATTAGTAATTGTACGTCGAATGTCTCTTTAAACCAACACGGTACATACCATGATTTGGATTTAAATTTAAGTTATTGTTTCAATTTTTTAAGTATTATTAATAATTTTTTAAAATAATTAATATCATTTTAAATTTATATTTATATAAGTATGATTTATACTATTAAACATAAACATAACATAAAAGAACTAAAATATAATTACACTTTGTTAATCGTTATAAGAGAAAAAAAATCACACTTTGTTGGTCAAATATATCAAGGGTTTTAGAATCTTTGTGATTACAATAATATGAGTTTAATATCTTAAGCACAAATACCCTTTTATAAAATCAGTTGAATGAATACATAAATACTTAATTATTTAATCAAATTAATTACAAATGAAACTAAATAAATTTGATAAATCAAAACCAATCAAGTTTAATTAAAATTTAAGGTAAATCATTATTGTACTCTCCTAGAAAAATAACTATAAGTGATATATAATAATGGAATAAAGGAAAAGGAAGCAGAAAAAGAAACAGTGTCATGTGTGTCTTCTCCGATTAAGTTCTCGGCGATTTTATCCAAAAATCACCCAAACAATCAATAATTACAAGTCAGGTATACTTGCTACAAATATTACCTATCTAGCACCTATATGACAAAGTGATAATAAAACGTGTTTTAGGATATGCGCCTTGCAGACGTGGACGGAAGGTTCGGATCATGAAGCGCGCCTTCCTGGAATTCTGTTAAATCTAATGCCACTGTGAAAAAACACATATTGTAATTCGCTCCTTCGCGAAGTTTTCTGACACGTAAGGGAGGCGCGGATTATGAAACGCACCTTCGATTATTTCTCCTTAATTATTTTCTATTCTATTATTACCACAGCTGCGTTAAATCTCGGACGACCATCACTCTTCCCTATAAATACCAAAATCCAAATATCAAATCACACCAAAATTACATTCACATTCTTTCTTCTATAAATTCATTATATTAATTAGATTTTGTTACAGTTTTTAGAATGTAAAATTATTTTTATTATATTATATTTATTTCATATTTAATTTATTTGACCAAATTTTATTATACTACTTATTTTTATTACTTTTTACGGTTGTAAAATGGAAGGCGATATCATATCTCGAGACATTTTACCGATACGGTAACAATATTTAATTGAGTTATTTAAATTATTGTGAATATTTTTAATTTTTTTAGTATTAGTTTATATTTTTAATTTGTATACTATTTATTTAATTAGGAGAATGATCGTATATTAGAAACAATTATTCATTTTTGCAGATATAAGACTTCCAATCTTTCAAACTATCAAAATGAGTCATATTTCAGCTATAGTTTACTATGATAGAGAAATTCGGGAAGATGAAACTAGCGTTATCTTCGTGTAAAATTATTCTGTCACCTTATCCTTCAAGAGAAACATCACTCTTGAGGAGCTAATCACTCAAATTTCAAGGAAGGTTCATATTGGAAGTACTATAAGATTGTCCTCACTTCAGTACTAGAAGATTGTCATCACTTCAGTACAGATTTCCAATTGCACTATTTCTGTTAACTTATGCACCGTTCGAACTCTCCAACGATGACGATGTTGTTATGATGTTGATGTTTAGAATCAAAAATTCAGACACTATAACACAAATGTATGTCATATTTGTTGAAGTGTTTGCGGTTCGTGGTATGTCATTATGCTCCCACTATGGGCTGGCTCAACAAGCTGATCAAGTTGACAACCCAACTCAAGTAATGTGTAATGATTTTAACTCGATAATGGAAAATCCACATCCTGGAACCATCCTATCAAGTTTAATGAGGAGAAATTCATCAGTAACTTGTTATGATCTCTACTGAGGTGGTTCCACGAATAATTCGTATGGCAACATCGCTTCTAGTTCTAGGGGAAGACATTCATTTGCCAATTTATTTAACCTTAATATGGAGATTCCCTCGACACAACAATTTATTCAATACCCATTTGACACGATGCCTTCAAGTTTCAGTGGGATATATTCAACTGCGAGCTATTTTGACCTCAATGTTGAGATGCTTACGACACAACACTCAACTTAAAACCAATATGACACGATGCCTTCAAGTTCAAGGGGAAGACATTCAACTGCCAGCTTGTTTGACCTAAATATCGACATCATAGAGGAACCCTCATCTCCACCAGAAGAACCTATTCGTGAACCAGGTATAGATGGTGCTGAGACTAGACTATTCATTGAGCTAGAATCACCGCAGTTCAACATGAACTCCGATGATGATGATGTGGATGACGTTCCCACGAATACGGTACACACCAAACCTTCAGCACACATGTATGAAGTTAACTATGATGCAATGTACGAGCAATAATTTATGGATATTTCTAATGTTGGTGACTACGGATTTAACTCATCAGTCAATGATAGTGAGTTATATATCAGAATAAAGTTTTCATCCGAAGAAGAAGCGATGATTGCAATTAAGAATTAAAACATCTGTAATTATGTTCACTCTAGAGTCGAGCGGTCTACCACCGAAAAGTATGTCTATCATTGTGTCAAACGTGATAACGGATGCAACTGGATGGTTGTTGTATCGAAGAGGAAGAGGAAAAACAACATATGAGAACTAACAATATACAACAGTCACCATACATGTTATGTTATAAGGATCATCCAAGACTATCCCAACTTGTCATCATGCCCATGGTCAAAGCAAGCTCCCATATAGTTATTACCGTGCTGATTTAAGCTATACAGTCTCAATATGGGTACACCGTCTCCTACATAAAAGCATGGAAGACAAAGCAGAATGCCATTAAAAAACTTCACGGCGAGTGTGATTCATCTTACAATGAACTACTAAGTTAGTTTAAGGTTGTTTTTTAGACTGAATATTGTGACAATAATCGACTTTGAAACTTACCATGAATACCACAATGATCGAGTGCTTCGCGATCGATGTCAATTATATCAGCTTTTTTGGACTTACCCACAGTGCATTAATGCTGTGAAATACTGCAAGCCCATGGTCCAAATTGATCGGACATTCTTGTATGGAAAATACAAACAAATTTTACTATTGATAGTTGTCTAATATGGTAATCGCAACGTTATTCTAATTGTTTTTTCCCTTGTTGAAGGTGAAGAAACATATTATTGGGCTTTTTTCCCTCGGAAACTTACGCTTACATGTTGTCACGAGGGAAAAATCTGCATCATTTCAGACAGCGAAACTGGGATCAAAGCAGTAATGGACTCTTTGGGTCCAATGTGGCAATCGCCCCATATCCAATATTTGTATTGTATCCGACATATTATCGCGAACTATCATTAAAAATTTAAGAAGAATGATGAACGCCAATTACTTGTGCGCATGGGTATGTCATAATGCCTCATTTCATTTCTCAATCATTTTCATTTTTTATAGGAACTTACAGTAAGTACTACATTTATTGAGTAGAATAAGGAGTCCATTCAAACTAAAAAATATATATATAATTCTTATCAAAATAATATTCTAGTTATATAACGATAATTAAAGGTAAATAATAAAATTTAAATACATACCTTTGTATCAGTCTTCTGATCAATGAGTAGCTGAATTTATTCCAATTTATCTGGTATATCACAGTGATTTTTCCTTGTACATATTCGATGTAAAAAAATTATTTCATTATATACTCAAAAAAATTATTTATATATGAACTCAATATTGAAATTACCTCATCAATAATGGGAAGACTAACGGGGTTATTCACAATCGAACATAAAATGGTATGCGATACCACGCCTACGATTGGAGAAGAATGAGACATTCGCCGATAGTATTTTTCTAATAATCAGTTTCCCGACACATTTCTCTATACATATATGCCAAAACTGCGGAGCTCCAACTGAGTTCACCAGCAACGTAAAAATCTTCGAGGTGACGCAACCACATACAATGAACTTAGTTGCGATATTTATCGGTCATCAAAATCCCTCAAATGAGTTGTAATATGCAAGCTTGGGGAAATATTTTAGCATGTTCCTCGGAACAATCTTCACTTAAATGTTGAAAATTTCTAGCCATGATAATGATATTCGACTACGTTTGAAATTAGGCGGGATACCTCCAAGATATTCCTCGCACAAGGAATGTCAGTTATCATCCGCCACACCAGAAATAACATCCCCATCTACCAGAAGCTCTAAATGTATGGAAGCATTCTCCAGCGTAATAGTGCACTCTCCACACGAAAGATGGAATTGTGTGTCTACTCCACCTATCAATCAATGTAGAAATAAGGTTGGATTCAATGTTACAGTGCCCTTCATATTTCACTATGTAACGGAATCCAGCTTCAGCTAAATACGGCCAGACATGACTCGGTATCTCTAATTTAGCGTTACGAATAAATGGATTTACGTCCATTCCTCTGATTAAATAAATAATATACAAATTAAAATATAAACTAATACTAAAAAAATAAATAAACATTAACAATAATTAAAATAACACAATTTAAAATTATTACCGTATCGACAAAATAACTCGAGATATGATTCCCATATAAACGCAACAACTTACCTTCCATTTTATAACTGCAAAAAAGTAATAAGAAAAATAGTAAATTAAATAATAATTAAATAATAATTAAATAATAAACTATTAAATGATTATCATATAATAAAAATTTTATAGCTTCTAAAAACGATAACAAAACTTACTTAAAGCTTGCTACAAGAATTGATAAGGAAGAGAATAAAAAAAAATTAGTGTGGTTTGAGTGTTGTATGAGAGGGTATTTATAGAAGGGAGGGGGAGGGAGGAAGGCGATTGAGCGATATTAAAGGGGGTAGGTGGTAATTTAATGGAAGGCGTGGACGTATCAAATTCTTCGCTAAGGCATGAATTACAATATGTGCTTTTCCACTACAACACCAGCTCGGACAGAACTCCAGGAAGACGTGCTTCATGATCTGCATCTTCCGTCCACGTCTACAAGGCGTGTATCATGAAATGCGTTTTATTATAATTTTATCAGAAAGGGTATTAAATCGATAATATTTGGAGAAATAATATATTAAAAATATTATTAATTGTTTGGTTGATTTTTTTGGTAAAAAGATTAGGGTAATCTATGTCAAATACCACTAATCCTTAAGTTCGGACTCGAAAATGCTATCGACGTTTCAATTTTGCCAATTTTAGCACGAACGTTTATGTTTCATTGCAATTTTGTTACTCCGTCGTTAATCCGTTAACGGGATGATGACATGGCATCTTTTTTCTGTGACGGCGATGATATGGCACCCTTATCAAAACGACGTCGTTTTGGCAGGACTGTTTTGATGCTCAAAAAAGTTCAAAACGACGTCGTTTTGTTGATGAAAAATATGTTTTTCATGAGATTCGAACCGTAGACCTTTAGAATCCAAATCTAAATACCCAACCACCAAGCTTAAGAACTTGGTATAACCTTAAGGGTATTTAGATTTGAATTCTAAAAGTCTACGGTTCAAATCTCATGAAAAATATATTTTTCATAAACAAAACGACGTCGTTTTGAGCTTTTTGAGCATCAAAACGGTCATGCTAAAACGACGTTGTTTTGATGAGGGTACCATGTCATCGCCGTCATGGAAAAAAGATGTCATCGTCCCGTTAACGGATTAACGGCGAAGTGACAAAATTGTAATGAAACATAAACGTCCGTGCTAAAATTGACAAAATTAAAACATCGATAGTATTTTTGAGTCCGAACTTAAAGATGAGTAGCATAAATTACCCTAATGATTAAGTGCTTGAGTAGACTTGGCAGAAGAATACAATTTGCCTTATTTATCGACCCTTGGATTTCTGTGACTCTAAAATATCAATGGGTGTGAATGATTATTGGTGGGCCTTGAGCAAATAAAATAAGACAAAAAAGCTGGTGAAGTGAGCAGATAAAGAAATTAGTGGGATGACATCAAGCACTGAACTGGTCTTACAAGCAACCCACCCACCAATATTTTCTCTCATTATTAATTAACTCTTAATATTTTATTTGAGAAAGATCATTCAGTTCAGTTGGTAAAGTACAAGGTTTTAAATTTTGAGATCGTAGGATCGAGTCTCATAGATAGTATTTTATAATTCGAATGTCTCCCCCTTACCCCATTACATATGAGAACAAGGGACAATCATTTCTTTTCTTAATATTTTATTCGCTAAAAGCAATAGAAATATTAGAAGTACACAAGACCACCCAAAAGTAATTTTTTGAACAAAAATAATAAATTAATTAATATTCCTACAAAGAGCAAGAAAATAACAGAAGACAACAAGAGAATTTATGAAAGGAAGTTTTTCTAATATTATTGTCTTTGAACTGCCTTGGATTTGATTAAATGAGTGGAAATGCCTGTGTTAAGCTGAACAACGACTACAACGACCGATAAAGGTAATCATTAGACAATAGAGCAACAATGAAAACATTTTTATGGTATCAATTCTTAGGTTACCTATCCTTATAGACCTTGCTTAAAAATATATATGAGAAAACTTTAATGTGTTTTGATGATAAAATCATTTTTACTTATTTAAGTTCATTACAAGCAATGATATATATTTTAAAGAATTTCAATAGTTCAAAATAAATATTTAAATATCCTGTAATTATTAATGTTTAAATCATAGACATTTAAATATAATAATAATCTTTTTAATAATCGAAATCACTTTATGTGTGCTAATGACAACACTGCTTCCGAAAATCATTAGAGTTAACCCATGATTTTCTCGTACAAAAATATGATTTCGAGTAAAAATCGTTGTATAGTTCTAATTACTTTTAAATACGTTTCATATAATCTGACAACTTCCATCGTGTATGTATAAATGTTTTAATTCAAAAAATAATTTTCACAATGAGCAAAATTTTCTTACTTTATGATTAAAATAAAATTGTCATAGTTTAATATTTACATTTGATATTTTAATTATTTTTGTTAATAGGAGTAAATATATAGGGTAACATGTAGGTTTATAGGTCATGATGAGCGCATTTTGATTTGTAGCATGAAAGCAAGCACCTAAGCATGAATGATATGAAAAGTTATACATTGTGACACCTTATTAAAGTAAGACGTTATCAGTTTTGTTATTGTTTAAATAATAAAATTAGTAAAAATTATCTAAAATATTATTATTTTTATCTAAAACATCAATTTTTTAATATATCTGATAAAAATGCCCAACAATAATAAAATCGGTAGCGTTTTACCAAATCCGGTAAAACGTCAAATAATAATAAAATTGGTAACGCCTTATAATATTTCCAATCATTTTTTACCGATTTTATTATTAAATAATAACAAAATCGGTAACATTTTTTTAACCGTATATTAAAATTTCCGCACGTGAACATTTCCATCAATGATATAGGCAATAGAATGTGAAGGGCATGAACACAATGGAGACAAGTTACAAGTGTTTTGGTTTCCCCAAGTAAATTAAAATTACCTACATTTTGGGAATTAGAGTTTTGAGGGTTATGGGCTCAACGCTATGCGTATGGTTAAAACTTTTGGGAAACATTTAGCTTATAACTATTATTGTTCACCCTACTTAATTCGAGATGTCTAAGAAAAAGCAGTCTAATATAAAATTAAAGAAATGCATTACTGAAAATTTTAATATTTTTTTATATTTTTAGTAGAGCGTTACTTAAAATATTATTTTTCTACTGAAAATATTAATATCAAAAATATTTATTTTAGATATCGAAATTAATATTTTCGATATAAAAAAATATTTTAAATAACACTCTATTAAAAATATTAACATTTTAGATAACATATTTATTTAACATAATATTAAAGTGTCATATTACCCATGTTCATCATGTTTTTACTCAAAATGCTACCGAAAAATCAATAGTTTTTTGTAAGGGTAAGAATATATACTTATGATAAAACATTATTATTAGCTTTGAGGAATTGTTTTGGGAAGAAGGAATCACAGTGTCGGGGCAACTGTAGAAAATGACTTGTCCTATGCAATTGTCATACAATTCTTTTTACTGTCAGAATCCCACAAGATTGCAACAATTCATTCCGGTCATTTCTTGGTCGCCGTTTGATCTTGCATCTGCACATGCTACTACATTATTTATTTTAATAAATTTCTTTACAGTTACATGATCATATCTTATGTTGTTATGTGTAGAGATGATAACATAATAAATTTTTATATGTCCTAATTTCGATTCAACATAGTGAAAGAATAATTCAAGCTCAATTATAAATTTTTTGATCTAACTTACCCGAACACAATTTTCAAAAAATTAATTATATCATGTTAGATTGAATTAAAATCGGATATTTTATCACCACTAATATGTGAGTGTAAAACAAATTGAACAAACTGAGTTGTGAAGTTCACCTTTAATCAAATTTTACTTGTAGAACTAAATTGATTAAAGATAAAATTAATTGAAGATATATATCTTAGATCTTTACAAATAGATTATTTATATTTTTATAATTATACGGTATATAAAAAATTTAAACACGAACAAAAATATTTTATTTTATTTTGTTACAGAATAATTGTATTCAGTAAATTTTTTATTTATTAATATTTTGAAATCACAAATTAAGTATAATTTAACATTAAAGCTTTTTAATATAAACAAAAGTGAAAACAATTTAAATAAAAAGAACAAGTGCCATAATTTTAGATAAAGGGACATAATTAAGGGTATCAAAAAGAGGTAGAGAATTTCTATTTGATTTTATTTAGTAACAAAGTAGTGCTCAAATTGGACCGCTGGGAAGCAATGAATTTGAAAAAATGTCTAAGGGATGATAGCCTAATCTATGAAAAATATCTTCGAAATTGCATCAGGTCTTAGTCTTAATCTAAGCAAGACGAAGCTGTATAGGATGATTGTGGATGCTAATTGTTCTACATAGTGGGCGAAAGCGATTAAGTGTAGGTGGGAAAACCTACTTATTAAATACCTCGATTTTTCCTTGGTCAAACGCGAAATTCTCCAGAGTTTTGGAATCCCATTGTGGAGAAATTCTATCAGATTCTCCAGAGTTTTGGATTATGGTAACTAGGAGATGGTGATTCTATCGGCTTCTGGAACGATCATTAGATAGAGATTCCCTCCTTAAGGTGGCTTTCCCAAGGATATATGGTTTAGCTATCAGAAAGACAGGGAAAGTAACCGAGTTCGGAGCTAAAATCAATGGAAGGTGGGAGTGGAATATGGAGATCAGGCGCGCTCTATATACTTGAAAATAATCTAGTTGCGATGTTTTTCTTACCTTACTAGTCAAAACGGCTTAAGGCAGGATATAAGTGAATTGTCTCCAATGGGCAGGATCTCCAAATAGCATCTATAGTTTGGGTATATATTGCTCTAAGGTTGTATTTGTTGAGGCCAAGCGTGAATCCTTTTGGAAGCTAGTGTGGACTAACCTTGCCTCACTGAAAGTTGAGATACTCATTTGGAGGGTTATTCTCCAAAGATTGTCGGTTCTTGTGGAACTCGAAAAAAGAAGTGTCGTAAACTTGGGTTATTGTCTTTGTGTACTGTGACTAAAGGATCGTGAATCAATCACACACCTTTTTTGCTAATGTAAAGTACGTGGAGAGTTTGGAAAAGGTGGTTCTCAAGATGAAATTTCAATTTTGTGTGTCTTGGCGATGTTAGATCATTGATTTCTATCTGGATTGATTTTCCGATCACTAAAACGTGTAAGCAAATGTGACTTATTGCGTGTTATTCTTGTTTGTATTTGTTGTGTGCTGAGTGGAGTGCTTATGAAATATATCTTGCGAATGGAATGAATGCCAAACTACGAGGGAGTGAGCTGGGGTTTGAAACAATATGGTTTCACATTTGGAATTCTCAAAAGAATATGATTGAATGATTGACGGTGAAGTCTAATGAGTACTGATTATGCCCAAAGACAGGTGTGGATCGATTTGACCGTGCTTTACGTTTCTTTTTTACACCAATTGGTGGTCTGTGTTTGGGGTTTTCTAGTATTTACTGACTCGTGACCTCTGTACTCTCCTATTTATGTGTTATTGTTGGAGTTACTGGTTGAAGCATATCCCAGACCCTGGCTGGTGCAGGCGTCGTTCTATGGCGTTTGTGTTTCTCTTGGGCAGTAGGATATGATGTCGTCTTGGGGATGATTCTTATGTTTAATTTTACTCATTTTTTTTCTTATTTATCTAGTGCTGGAATACGAGTTGTTTGGGATGATTTGTGCTATGTTCATAGTGTGGATAGGTCGAATAAACGTTGTTGAAATTTTATGAGTTCAGATTGGGGCACTGAAGTAGGGATAATTTTGATCATGTTATCTGATTCTGTTCGTCTTTGGTCTAGGGGTACAAGGTAGGAGTTCGTCAAAAATTTCTTAGATGGAGAAGATCTATCCAATACATATTTTGTGTCTTTGCTGGCTGGTGCAGGCGTCGTTCTGTAGCGTTGGTTTTTCTGACGGATTTTTTACTTATTCATGATTATATTCAAATATTCTTGTTGAATATGATGCGTTCGGATTATCCTGGGATGATGGTCTAAATGTCTGGTGTGTCTCTTTGAACTCGGCCCAATGTTGATTTTGGTTGCCTACTTTCTAGGGTATATACTGTGTTTTCAGTCCGGGCATTGCCCGAAGATCTTGAAGGCCAGTGCGTATTAGTTTTCTTATGTAGAAATCTGACTTTATATAGTGTTTAGTATTGTAGCTCTCCCAATGCTCTTTGGTCGATTGTATCAGAGCTTGTTGATTCATTTCTATGGTGCTGCTACTGTTGTGAAGTTGTGTTCTTTGATAATTATGGCTTTGAGGAGTTTTATTCCTCAATGATGCCTCTCACTCGTTGTTGCTATATAGAGGTGCTTATGGTTGTGGTCAGCTTAGCATTATGTGGTATGGGGTCCATGATCGCTTGATGTTACATGAAGCTTGAATCCTCATTGTTGCCTCTCGTTCGTTGAGGTTGAACCGATCGAGGTGTTCTTGGGTGGGGACTTCTTAGTCTGTATGGTGATGTTCTTCGTCTATTGTCTGAGGGAAATTTTTCGTCATGTTAATGAGGTGAGGTACTCATAATCAGTTTCTTATGTTGTAGTGGTTGGGCACCGTGAGTTTTCGATTGCCCATATGTGGTGTGCTATGGTCTTGTTATTTACAATAATCTTGCTTTGGCTGAGGTGATGTATGTCTTAGGCTATTGCCCTTGTGATCCCTTACGCACCTATTTTATAGGAATTTTCATGGGTCACTCTTTTCGTCCATTTAGAGTTGAGGAGTTTTTAAACGAGACTTATGTTTTGCTCAGTCTTGTATGTGCGTAATATAATATCAAACAAAACCCCCCTTTAAAAGAAAGGATAAGAAACAATGGAGAAAGAGAATAATCAAAAATATTATAAAAATTAACATTTTTATAATATTTTCGATTGCACTAATTTACTGTCATTTCTTAACTTTAAATTAGGTTGTTGTATAATATAACTTTTCATGAATATGATTTTGGCGTCTGTTCTTGAATATGTTAATACGATAGATTCATCATTGAATGACTTTGAATTGAAAAGTTATTCGTGATCCATTCTTACAGGATGAAAAATTTTGTGACAGGCTGATCAGAAGTCTTTTTTAATCGTATATTTAAGTATAATTATTTAAATTTAGATCTTATAGATTTAAATAATATATTTTTATAAATATAATTATTTAAATATAACTTTTACAAAAATAATAATTTTTTTTCTATTTCAATGGTTTCACAAAATAATTTAAAATATTAACATAAGTTCTTAAAGTATTTTTAAAATTTTAAAAAATAAATAAAAAAGAAAAAAATTAAATAACATATCCAGAAGTTCAGAAGCCGACAAAACTAAACTTCATTCAGGCATCAGTGGCATCCCCGTAATTCTATTCCTAAACTCCCTCAGCTCATATGTCTAAAAATCAACTGTGGCGCACTATAGAAGAAGAGAAGAGAAAATTAGAAAAAAGGAAGTGAGAAACCTGCAAAAAAGAAAAAAACTGAGAAAACAAAAGCTCGTCAATTTTCAACTCACAATAGTATCCCAAAATCCCCCAAATCACTCCCAACTTATTCTTTCTCTCTGTCTGCATTTTTGTGTGTGTGTGTGTGTGTGTATTTGCTCCCCTTGTTGTGTCTTTAGTTGAAAAAAAATGGAGCAAACTTTGGCAATCTTCAAACTTGAAGCTTGTGGTATCATCTAGGAGAAAAACGTTTCTGTTGTTTGACTTGGTTTAGTAATCTTTGTTAAAAGTTAACAAAAGTGTTGATGGGGAGAGGTTGCAGGAGGATGATAGCAGGAAATTTGGATCCAGATAGAAAAAGAAGCGGTGGGTTGAGAACAAAGCAGGCTGGTAGAGGTTCTTGTAGAGGAAGTTAGCTTTAGTTGCTCTTTTTTCTTTTCATGTTTCTTGAATGTGGGATGTTATAAAAATTGCACCTTGAGTCGTTCTTTGTTGGTTGCTTTGCCTCGATATTAAGTGTATGATCTTTGAGAAGAAGAAGAAGAAAGGAGAAGTGCTATGGGTGGTTTGTTGAAAGAAGCTTTGAAGTCACTTTGTGGGGTGAATCAATGGTCTTATGCTGTTTTTTGGAAGATCGGCTGCCAGAATACTATGTAAGCTTCTTCTTTTTTTTCCTTGGGGTTGTTTGGTTGTGGAGAAACTTAAGGAAAAAAGAAGAAAAAATTTAGTGCTTTTTCCTTACTGTTCTTGTTTTTGCTTTGGTCGGGTTACTCAAGTGAAGTTTTACTCAATCTGAGTTATGCTTGTATCTTCATTTGGCTTAGCTAATAAAGTAGAAACAAAATACGTTCCCCCCTTTTGGGGGGTCTAGATTACATTTTTAGAATATATATCTCCTAAAACTGAATCTATAGTCCCCCCTCCTACATGTTGGGGTTAAAAAAAAATGAAATTTTGAATGATTTTCTTGGCAACCAAACAGAAGAGTAGATCCACCATAGCTGAAAGCATTTCTTGCATAGTACTATTTCTGAAGTCTTGAGGTGCAAAACTTGTTTTACATGTCAAAGTTTGATTATTTACTGTTATCTTGTAATTATTCTTTTTTTTACATTGATTCTTATCTGATGCTGCTTTTTTCTTTTCTGCTTTTGGCACTTTGTGTTTTGGATTATTCTGTTTTGTCGTAAAGAATCATAGTGAAAAGTGGATGTGTAAATAAGTTTGACAAGAAACCTTCTTTGTATTGGACCAATTTTCACTGCTGAAATCCATTAATCCAGCAAATTGTTCCCCTTTGTTTGATAGATTAGAATCTGCTATGAGTTGCTTTTGTCTTGGTCTGTTTGGAAGCTGGAGAAAATATAAAGAGAAGAAACAATTTTAGAAACTTGGAGAATTCAATTTTTTGTTATATTTTCTAAATTTATTGCCCCCAATAGGATGAGATTTCTTGGAGTTTGATGGCATCATATGCATTTATTTTCACTCGTCCTCTCTCTCGATTGATGACTAAACTTTTGGCATCATTTTCCCATGTATCTCTTCGAAGAGTAAAATAATTTTTGCCCTCATAAAAGAAGAAACATGTTTCTTCTTCCTGGGTTTTAACATGTTTTAACTGCATGTTTTACGCCTTTCAGGTTACTAATTTGGGAGGAATGTCACATTGAACCTGCCCCGTCTTTGGTCCCTCCATGCATTGCCAGACTTCAGAACCCTGAGCAGGAGGGATGCTGGGGATCCGAAACGTCCCCTCGATTCGAGATTCGAACATGGGACGACAAAGTCCATTTGCTGATGAACAAAATGATGATCAATAATCGCATTGTTATAGTTGGGCAAGGGTAGGCTTTTCTCCGCTTTCCAGTTTTCCACTTGCAGATTATTCATGTGTTCTTGTGAAAAACTGCCTTCTTTTCTTTACAGGTTAGTTGGGCGAGCGGCGTTTACTGGTAATCATCAGTGGATTCTTGCAAATAATTACATTACAGATGCCCACCCCCCAGAGGTATATTACTAATTGTAACTTCTGGGTGTCGAGGTAGTGTTGTGTAACGAAACATAGCATGACAATTTTTTGTGTGGATGCTTCTAGGTTCTAAATGAGGTGCATCTCCAATTTTCAGCTGGCATGCAGGTTTGATAATTTCTTAAACTGTATCTCATTATTTATTTTCTTTTTATCCCTCTGCTTCATTATTTGACTTCTATCTGTTGAAGACTGTTGCGATTATTCCTGTTCATCCTCACGGAGTTCTTCAGCTTGGTTCTTCCACGACTGTAAGCAACTTGACTGTGCATGCTTGATTTTATAGCCATATTAGTGGCCTTGAAGCTTAAGTGTTCACCTGTTCTTCCTTATTCAGATTATGGAGAACATGGGATTTGTGAATGATGCGAAGAGTTTAATTTTCGGTTTGGGATGCATTCCTGGAGCTCTTCTCTCTAACAGCTATGGAGCAAATGAATGCATTGAGAAAACTAGGATACCCATTTCCTTTGAAAATTCCATTGCAATGGATTCAGCTGGAATATGTAGGCCTACAAATTCCATGGCTTCAGTTTCCGATGGCTGCAACCAACAAAGCAATTCATCTCAGGCTTCCGTGGTTATTGACCGATCATCTTCCCTGATCAGTCCAGAGACGAAGCCAAACGGATATTGTAGAAGTAAAATGGAATCTGGAGTTGTTGGTGCCGAAGTAATTCACTCTAACTCAGCTTTGTGGCAGAATCCTCAAGTTTCTTTTAGCAACCCACGGTCTGGGTTCAATTGTCAGCCAATGATCGGTCAACCAATTGCCAGTCACAGCAGCATAAAGTCAATGGATCAACAAGTTTTATCATGTTCTACAAAATCATGTTATCAACAGCATTACTGCACCAAATGGTCAAATGAAATCAGAATCAATCCCTGGTTTTGTTCCAAAATTGCAAAAACAAGTTTTTACTTCCTCTTGCATGCAATTGGCAGGGAACGGGATTCAGCAAGTTGGTTCGTCTAGGGTGGAGGTTCCTTTATCCATGCTGACTGATCAGTTAATAACTACTTGTATGCTTTCGGGACTTCCTAATCAGGGACATGAGTCTGAGAATTTCATGTGTATTCCGAAGAAAGAAAGTACGGATAATGATTTGCTTGAAGCACTTAGTATCCCATTGCCCCACGCTGATGACAGCATGCCTTTTGTTGAGCAACTTCCTAGTTCTTTTCATGACTGCCTGAAGCATGAAAGTGAACATTCGAGTACTAAATCCTTGAATGTTAACTACGGTGATGCATGCGTCCAGCCTCCATCAGGGTATGGCTTGTTTGATGTATTGGGGGCAGATTTGAAGAGTAAATTACTCGGTGAGAAATGGAATAGTGTTCTTGCCGAGGGTCAAGATTTGAAGATACAAAATGTGGGCAAGGATACTTCAATATTCAGGGATATGCCCAATGTGTTCCCTGATCATTGTTCTGCTAGTGAAGGTATTTCCAACCGGGGAATTTATTCTCGGATGGGTAAAGATCATCTTTTGGATGCTGTTGTTTCTAGTGCCCATTCTGCCGGGAAGCTGATATCAGATGATAATTTGTCCTGCAGGACAACATTGACAAAGTTCAGCAACTCATCTGTTCCTAGTAGTTCTGGTACCTTCAGCCAGGCTAATATTTCCAATCAAGTTCGTGGGGAGTTACTAGGTGGCCTTCCTAAGTCTCTGTTGAAGGGAGGAACTCTTCCATCCATTTCTTATCGATCTGGCTGTAGCAAAGATGATGCTGGAACTTGCTCTCAGACTACTTCAATGTATGGGTCTCAAATCAGTTCATGGGTTGAGCAGAGTCATAATTCAAGGCGAAATACCAGTGTCTCAACTGCAAACTCAAAAAGGAACAATGAAACAACCAAACCAAATCGCAAAAGACTAAAACCTGGAGAGAACCCTCGTCCCAGGCCAAAAGATCGCCAGATGATCCAGGATCGAGTAAAAGAGTTGAGAGAAATTGTACCAAATGGAGCAAAAGTAATTCATCTTTTTTAACTTGACATGCCTAAATTCTTTGCAATGCTTTTATTGTAATGAATAGTCGTTAATGTCCATCCATTAATGTGATTAACAGTGTAGCATAGATGCTCTTCTCGAAAAGACCATCAAGCATATGCTTTTCCTACAAAGTGTAGCAAGGCATGCAGACAAGTTAAAACAAACGGGAGAGTCCAAGGTATGGTGATTATTTTATGCTTGTAGAACCCAACCTTTGATTATTTATCAACTGGTTGTCGTGTCATTACTTCTTGGATGTGTAAGAAGCAATGTTTTTTACATGCGTACTATATTCTCTGACGTCTTTAGTTCTAAGATGTTGCTGTTGTTTGAGTTTGCAGATAAAGGAAAACTTTGAGGGAGGTGCGACATGGGCATTTGAGTTCGGGTCGCAATCTATGTTGTGCCCTATTGTGGTTGAGGATCTCAATCGACCTCGTCAGATGCATGTAGAGGTGGGAATCTTTCATGTGAAGTTGCCTTAAAGATCAATTTATCTTGTTCCATCTGTGTGACTGCATTTTGTTTTTGTCCCATGACAGATGCTTTGTGAAGAACGGGGTTTCTTCCTTGAAATAGCCGACTTTATCAGAGGGTTGGGATTGACCATCTTGAAAGGAGTTATGGAAACTAGGAACGACAAGATCTGGGCACATTTCACCGTGGAGGTGAGATCTTATGAATATCCAATTCCAATAAATTTTTGTTCCGGTCATCTATAGATCTGCCATTGAAAAAGCAATGTGATGTCAACAAGCCTAATATTTTTTTTTCCATTTCATATGACAATAGACTAGTAATAGGAGATGATATTTGATTAATGTTATGCAGTCCAATCACAATAGACTAGTAATAGACTATTTCTTTGAATTGTTGTTTAACTCGAGTTCCTGTACAGGCAAACAGGGATGTTACGAGGATGGAGATATTCATGTCACTTGTTCGTCTTCTTGAGCAAACTGCGAAGGGCGGCGGCACATCATCTGCCAATGCTTTCGATGGCAACAACATGGTGGTTCAACACACTTTTCCTGAAGCTGCATCTATCCCTGCAACTGATAGGGCCACTAGTTTACAGTGAACCACCTTGCAGCCCGGTATTCCGGTTTATAAACATGATAAGAGCAGGCCGCCCTACCCTTTGCTTGCCATGACTAACATACAGTCTGTAGATCCAGGTGGTTCGGACACCTTGACTAATGTATTTTGTTTCCCACGACTGACCTCGTTTTCAAGAGGAGGGAACTTGTTTAGGTAATGAAAGCTTGTCGAACAACTTTTCAATGGCCTGTATTTGGATTTTTGATGAATAAACCTGGTAGGCATAGTATGGGATTTCTAATGTATAGAGGAATGAAGGGTATGGGATTGATTGTTGTGCTAGATTTCCTCATGTGGTGCTTGTTTTTAGTTATTTTGTCGTGTAATGTATGATCATATTGTGTTGGATGGAACTGCATTTTGTTTGTTTTGCTACTCTGCATCCGCCGAGGGATGTTTTGTTTTCAAATGTTTACAAGAATGATTGTGAAATGGATCAAGCTTTGCCCATATCTATTTTTTTACTAAGCAGAAATGTTTTCATTTTCAAATTAAATGTTAAGATCCGAATTTACATATTATTAATCACTCGATAAATTAATGATTTTTTTAATTATTATTTTTAATTTATAAGTCTTTGAGTTCTCATTTGATTATGTGACTTCACGGTCTTCAAGATATTATCCGACACATTGCTACGAACTATCATGGAAGGTTCAAGAAGAATGATGAGTGCCAATTATTTATGCGCGTGGGTATGTGAAATTGTTATTATTTTTTTCAATCATTTTCATTTTTTATAGAAATAAAGTTAGGAAGTTTTACATTTTATGCTCAGGTTACGAACTACTACATCAAACATTTGAATCCATGCTTCATGATTTGCGGGCGAAGAACGAGGAAGGATATGATTACATCAACCTCATCAATAAAGAAATGTGGACAAATGCATATGATGGTAGATATAGATATGGACACATGACGACCAATTTGGCTAAGACAATCAATTTGACCTTAAAGGGGGCACATCATTTACCTGGAACGGCTTTGGTAAAAACGACATATTTTCGTTTGGGAGCGCTTTTTGCGAAGCTCGGGGGACAAGCTCAAACATGGATGCAAACCGGTCATGTCTATCACCCTAGATTGTTACAGATCTACAAAAAAGAATTTATGCATCAAATGGAATGTCTATAACAAGCTTCTCTAGAACGCATGAATTGTTTCGTGTCACAAAGATGTCGAAACCTCTTCAAGGGATTGAAGCTAACTCGTTAAGAGTAAATCTACGGGACAGATGGTGCGATTGTGGTTTTTTTCAAGCTCTGAAGTATTCATGCTATCATGTAATAGCAACTTGCTCGCATACCGGTAAAGATTATAACCGTTTTGTGGATCTCGTATACCTACTATCGGAAGTGTTTAAGGTATAAGAATTTGAGTTCCCTCATAGGTAATGAGAAAGACCCTAATGAGGTTCAGAATTGGGTTTCGATTGTACCAGATCCGACTTTATTGAGGGACCGTGGTCGTCCAAAATCCACTTGAATTTATTATGATATGGATATTCGATAAACATCTAGACAAAACAAAAGATGTAGGCATTGTAGAAACCCAAGACATAGTAAAAACATGTTCACTTCTTTTGTCATCAAGTAATCGTTGACGAGAAACTGATGTAGTTATTGTTTATCAAATAATAGTTATTGTAATTTAATTCACATTTACTTTAAGTTAATGCAATTTGATAAACATTGATTAATTAAACAAGAAAACAATACAAGAAAACAATAAAGAATAACCATTCAAAGTCAAATTATCCATTTTTATTAAGAAAAATGAGATTTGTTTTGACAAAGCTCTGGTTTATATGACACATTTTTATTGGTACAACGGGATTCTACGTTGGCGTTATATGTGATTAAAATAAAACAGAAAATAGGTGAGAAACTTTAAAAAATTATACGAGTTTTACTCTAAAAAGACATGACACGTAATATGTATTAAAACACGTATTTGTTCACGTATAAGCACGAGTCAATCGAACAATGATAACAACAATTTGTTGTTTTTGAATTATCGAAGACAATTATTAAATTTTATCAAACTAATATCAATTCGATATTTCAATATAATTTTAAATACAAAAAACTTTTAAAATACAATTGTTTTTGATACATATATTTACTATTATTATTATAAAACGATTAAAAAATACTAAATAATCATCACCATTCGCTTGAATTAAGTAATAAAAAATTAATAAAATAAATTAAGTATTAAATGGTAAATAATAAAAAAATTACAATTATTTGTCTAACAAACAATTAAATACAAATATAATAAAATATTTGAATCTATCGATGTCTGCGTCTTAAATGTGTTCCGCAGGGCGGTGACTGTTTGTCTCGAGGAAGATTTCTTCGTATAACTTGTTCTAACTCCTCACAGTCATTATCATCATTGTTGTCGTCGTCGTCATCAGGAGCAGATACATTTTGTTGATGAGGAACTGATGACGATGTAGTACCTCCATAGAATAAGGACCTTAGAGGTGTATGACTGACTATCTCACCGCTCATAGAAAACTGAGAAAACACAGACATCGATGAGTGAGAAAACTGTATAGGAGGTGTCTGTGCGGCTACTATCGGTGGTGAGGCTGGACCCGCCAAATAATCAGCATATGAACCATAAGTTGGATTTATAAACATAGAACCATAATATCCTCCAAGAGGGATCATATAACTTTGTGGTTGTGGCAGCATTTGGTATGGGAACGACGGTGCTTGCATCTAATATGGCTGCGAACCCATATGAACTGGCTGCGGGGTGTACATCGCTACAGACGATGGCTGCTGTGAAGGTTCCGGTGTTGCAGTTGATGACGAATCGGAAGCACCTGCTCTCCGTCCACGAGTCGGGGGACGATGGGGTTGTGATGGAGCACATCTCTATCGACATCGATGAATGCTCCGTCCTCGTGCATCCTCTGAAAGAAGGAACGATTTCCCGTTACTGTTGAACCACTCGTAATAACCATCTGCAACCGTCAAATGGTCAACATAAATGAGTTCTCCATTAGGAATGCTCCAACGTCGATCCTACCATATTATGACCCACTCATAATACTTCAGCAGCCAATCTACATCTTTTTTTACCGCGTCGATCGGTGTTATACAAATCGTCGAGATTTTGAGATACTTCCGAAATTGATTGTACAAAACCAAATTGTCGGAGCACATGATCAGCGGGGTGCCACTCAACAATCGTATAACAGATCAGAGGGACCACTGTCATCCAAACATCTAATGGACCCCTTCACTCATGTGGGATACAAATCCTCATATCATCGTTACAATAAGGAGTTCATTCAAACTAAAACAAATATATATATAATTCTAATTATCCAAAAAAAAAATATATATATATATATAATTCTTATCAAAATAATAATCTAATTATATAACGATAATACAAAATAGATTTTCAAACATTTAAATACATACATCTGTGTCATCCTTCTGATAAATTAGTAACCTCATTAATTCTAATTCATCAGGTAGATCCCGATGATTTTTATTGTCAATAGACCACCTATTCAAGGAAATAATTTTTATTATATATTAGATAAAATGATTAATATACGAAATCAATATTGTAATTACCTCAATAATAGCGGGAATACGAACAAATTCTTCACAACAGGGCATAAAAAGGGCATGCGATACCATATCCAAGACTGCAGTAGAATGAGACATCTGCCGATAGCATTTTTCCTATAGTCAGTAGCTCGACACATTTCTCTATACAGGAATGTCAAAACTGCCGAGTCCCAACTCAGTGTTCCAACCAGATAAAAATCGGCGAGATGCCGCAACCATATACAGTGAACTTGGTTGCGCGATTTGTCCGGCATCACCAGCCCTCCTATCAGTTGTAGTATGCATGCCCATGCATATTTTTTTACCTAATCCTCCGAGGCGTCCTCACTCAAATTCTGGAAATTTGCATTCAACCAATTTAACGGAATCCAACCACCGTTAAAATTTGGCAAGACACCTTATAGATATTCCTAGCATAATGAATTCCAGTTACCGTGCGCCACCCTTGAAAGCACATCTCCATCTACCAGAAGCCCCAAGTACATGGAAAAATCCTTCAGCGTAATCGTGCACTCTCCTCACAGAAGATGGAATGTGTGTGTCTCCAGTCTCTACCGCTCAACTAATGTAGAAATCATGTTTGATTCTATCCTACGGTGACCTTCATATCTACCTACGTAATCGAATCCAACCTCGACTAAATACGACCAGACACAAGTTGGTATCACTAACTTAAGGTTGCGGATAAAAGGATCTAATATATGATCGCTCTCCTAAAATTATTAATAATTACAAAATTTAATATATAAACTAATGATAAAAAATTAAATAAATAAATTATTACTAATAATTTAAATTAAAATAGAATTTAAAAATATTACCATATCAACAAAATGTCTCGATATATGATTTCCATCCAAACGAAACATACCTCTTTCTATTTTATAACTGTAAAAAATAATATAAAATAATTTAATAAAATACTAAAATATTAATTTAATGGAATATAATATAATATATTACATCTATTAAATAAAATTTGACCGGGGTTTAGGTTTAAGAGGATTTGGTGTGGTGAAAATAGTTGAGATGGAGTATTTATAAGATGAGATGGAGTGTGGGCGGATGGATGGGGAGTGTGAACGGTTGGGATTTAATTATGAAAAGGGCGGCCCATGCACCGCACCTTACGGTGATGTGGCTCCAGCTGTTTTAAGGTGCGGTTCATGGGCCGCACCTTTCTGTAAAAGGTACTCGATCTGTAATATTTGTTCTAACGGTGTCTGACACGTACATAATCATAAAAAAGTGATTTTTTCGGTAAATACACCTATATATCATGAATACAATTTAATCAGCACTAAAAAAAACAAAACAAATAACTAAAACGAACATATTAAACCTTAAAACCAAATAAACATATTTAATTATGAAGTAAATAGTAAACTTAAAATCTGCGTAACGAACATATTTATAAAAAAATGCAATTAAATCACAAATAATAATAGTCATAAACTAATGTTAATATGAGACCGAATTTGAAATTTGTCCCGAACAAAATTAGTGTCTACACCTATCGACTTTCTATATATAATAATAGTATATCAAATAATATATTTTATTATTAATTATATGTTTTAATTTTTTTAATAAAACGAAATCCTCAAAAGAATATAGATACATGCATGAAGTCTAAACTTAAAAATATACTATATGTTAACTAAAATAATTTAAGGAAAAAAAGCTAAAATATACACTTAATTTTTTTTAATAAAATTAGAAAAATCTTAAATTACAAACTTTTTTATGCATAATGATTGTTGGTCAGCTTGTCGGTCCTTTCTTCTGTAACGCCACATTTCAAGGGCATAAACCCATCAACGGAAAGTTCAGCAGAAAATCAGAGAGGGACACTCTTTTATTAGTTGTAATAAATTTTGCTTATCTTTTTAGGGTTCAAAATGCTCTCAATCTACAAAAAAAAAGAAATATGAATAAATAAAAGGGTATAATGCAAATTTCATCACTCCATTGGATCATAATTCTGTTTTGGTCACTAGGTCCTAACAAATTGTTCCATTTTTTATCAGTCCACCACTAAACCATAAATTATAAAATGACATGATAATTTACACTAAAATAATATTAGTTTAGAATTCATAAAAAGTACATTTATGTTAAAATAAAGTATTTTCGTCTATTTTTCTATTTTTTATCTGAATTAATCTAAATTTTGATAATTGTTTTAGTTGTCATTTCACTTAATATTGACACCTTAAATCTTAATTTTATTTTTATTTAAAATCACCTAAAATTTTATAAATATAATATTGAATACTTTAAATTTTTATTATTTAAATCTTAATTTTTTTTTATTGAAAAGCACCTCAAATTTTATCAATATATTATTAAATACTTTAATTTTTTTATTATTTAATATCTATCATCTGTTATTGAATGGTATATTATTTGCAGTCTCAAAAGAAAATTTTCTACTATTAAAATCTTCAAATAAAAGCCCTGATTATCAACGATTTATCAAAATAATTTTTTATTTGTTCATTTTTAAAAACTGATAACCCTTTCTCTTATTTAGAAATGAGCAACCCTTCTAAAATGAACTAATTCTATTACTAAAATATGTAAGAAAACCCATAACTTGAAACATAATTAAAACAAATTCTTATATTTTCTTAATAATAATTTAGTTTAATTTAAAAAAAATTAACTTAAAACATACACTAAATTACTGTTCAATCTTTTCAATAATTAATATCAGATATACTTTCATGGGATTTGATGGAGAAAATATCTGATGTAATATAATTGGTGTCTGAGTGAGTTTTGAATTTTGTGATGATAGGTAATAAAATGATGATTGATGGAGATGATAAAATTATTCGAAAATTAATTAAATAAAATAAATTTAAAGAAGAAAAAAATTGACAATAAAATGATTTATTTTTTGGTTAGTTCCTAAAAGATTAAAAACTACTTAAAATTAAGTGATTGAATTAAAAAAATAAAATTTAAGAATGAAAATATATGAATAAGTCAAACTTGAGTGATGAACTTTATAGTTTAACCTAATAAAATAAA
Source organism: Hibiscus syriacus (assembly GCF_006381635.1). Taxonomy (NCBI): domain Eukaryota; kingdom Viridiplantae; phylum Streptophyta; class Magnoliopsida; order Malvales; family Malvaceae; genus Hibiscus; species Hibiscus syriacus. The sequence goes on from NW_024061783.1 coordinate 4,546,165, forward strand.
GCAAATAAATAACCTCCCAGAAAATCCAATATTTATCTTTCTTTTATCCTTTCACTTTAGTCACTTGTCTCCTCCTTGAACTAAAAGGAAAAATCTCAATTTGTTTTAAATCTGAGATTTTTTTTTCAACATTTTTTACCAGGCTTCCTTTTCTATTATTTTTCCTGTAATGACCAAAGCCTATCACTTTCAGGTTCTGTTCTTCCGCCTTTTAAACAAGATCATAAATCTGGTTCTCCAAATCTCGTGACTGTTAGAATTCCATTGTTGGTTTTCTTTGAAACTGCATTGGAGATTGTAAAGTTCTTTCCTTGTCCTTTTTCCTTGGGAAAGGAGCAACCTTTGCCATGGAATTTGTTCACCAATGGTTGTTCTATTTCGGTGTTTTCTCATTTTTCTTCACACGTGTTTACAGTTCAACAGATCCCAATGACTTGAAAATCTTGAATGATTTCAAGAAAGGTTTGGATAATCCCGAGCTACTTAAGTGGCCTGAAAACGGCGGCGACCCTTGCGGTCCACCGTCTTGGCCTCATGTTTTCTGTTCCGACGACAGAGTCACTCAAATTCAGGTCCAAAACCTTGGTCTCAAAGGTCCTCTTCCTCAAACCTTCAACCAGCTTACAATGCTCTATAATTTGGGGCTTCAAAAGAATCACTTTACTGGTAAATTACCAACCTTTAGTGGTTTATCAGAGTTGGAGTTTACTTACTTGGATAACAACGAGTTCGATACTATCCCTGCTGATTTTTTTGACGGATTTAGCAGTGTGCGTGTCTTGGCTTTGGATTATAATCCCTTTAATAAGACCACCGGATGGTCTATTCCTATTGAATTGGCTAATTCAGTTCAATTGACAAACCTTTCTTTGGTTAACTGCAATGTGGTTGGTCCATTGCCTGATTTTCTAGGCAAGTTGCCTTCTCTTGTTGCACTGAAACTTTCTTATAACAGATTGTCCGGTGAGATTCCGGCGAGTTTCGGCGAATCTCTGATGCAGATTTTGTGGTTGAATGATCAAGATGGTGATGGGATGACGGGCAACATCGATGTGGTTGCCAATATGGTGTCCTTGACTCAGCTTTGGCTCCATGGGAACCAATTCACAGGGACAATCCCGGAGAATATTGGGAACTTGACCTCTTTGAAAGATCTTAATCTCAATAGGAACCAGCTTGTTGGTTTGATTCCGGAGAGTTTGGCCAATATGGAGCTAGATAACTTGGTCTTGAACAATAATCAGCTGGGGTTTCATGTGCCCAGGAAGTTACTGCACTTTTGGATTTCCTTAGTGGTATGAATTACCCTATAAATCTTGCTTCTCAATGGTCCCGTAATGAACCTTGCACCGGACCGTGGATTGGATTGAGTTGCAATGTGAATTCTCAGATTTATGTTATCAATTTTCCTAGACATAATCTTAGTGGTACACTTAGTCCTTCCGTTGCGAAGTTAGAGTCATTGATTGACATTAGGCTAGGGGGAAATAGTATACATGGTACTGTCCCTGAAAATTTCACCAAACTGAAAGCTTTGAGAACGTTGGATCTGAGTGGAAACAATCTTGAGCCTCCGTTACCCAAATTCGGTGATGGCGTGAAGCTTGTCATTGATGGAAATCCTTTGTTAGCTAATCATACAAGTGAGTCTCCGTCCCCTGCTAGTAGTACATCTCCTGCAAGTTCGGACTCTCCACCAAGTGATCAATCAGATGGTACCAAGCCACCACCGTCCCGCAGATCGCTCCCCCCGAGTAGAGCTAAGAATTCTAATTCATCAATTGCCCCTACCAGTCAACGTGAGTCTCAATCGAAAAGTTTCGAAAGATTTAAGGTTTTAATTGTTGCTGGAGGTGCAGCTGTTGCCATCTTGGTTCTTCTTGTGATTTTGTTTTCTATATTCTGGTGTAAGAAGAGCAAAAGAGCTTCTGACTCTCCTAGTTCTATAGTGGTTCATCCTAAGGACCCATCAGCTCCTGAAAACATGGTTAAGATAGCTTTTTCAAATAACACCACCGGAAGTTTATTTAGTAAAACTGCTAAAAGCCCCGGCAGTAGTAATAGTAGTGCAACGCAAAGTTCTCATGTCATTGAGAGCGGAAACTTGGTCATTTCTGTTCAAATACTCCGCAAAGGGACCAAGGATTTCGCCCAAGAAAACTAGCTCGGCCGTGGTGGATTTGGAACTGTTTACACGGGCGAACTGGATGATGGAACAAAACTAGCAGTTAAGAGGATGGAGGCTGGCGTGATAAGCAGTAAAGCATTGGATGAATTTCAGTCCGAAATTGCCGTTCTTTCTAAGGTCCGGCATCGACATCTGGTTTCTCTCTTAGGGTATTCCATTGAAGGTAATGAGAGGCTTCTTGTCTATGAGTATATGTCTCAGGGTGCTCTAAGCAAGCATCTGTTCCATTGGAGGACACTGAAATTGGAACCTTTATCTTGGAGGAGGAGACTCAGTATTGCACTGGATGTTGCCAGAGGAATGGAGTATCTACATAACTTGGCACGGGAAACATTTATCCACCGAGATCTCAAATCTTCCAACATCCTTCTAGATGATGATTTCCGAGCAAAAGTTTCTGATTTCGGGTTGGTGAAACTTGCACCCGATGGAGAGAAGTCTGTGGCAACTAGGCTTGCTGGTACATTTGGATACCTAGCACCTGAATATGCCGGTGAGCAATCTAATTTCGTCTCAAAATATTTCTTCTTCTTTGACATTGAATTCCTTTTTCAGCTTCGCAAAGTGATCGACAACTGAAAACCGGTTCATATTGGATTTATGTTTTCGAGGATATGTGTTTGTACATCTTATTAAAGTTTGTTCTCTTGGCTGCAGTAATGGGGAAAATCACTACTAAAGTGGATGTCTTCAGCTATGGGGTGGTGTTGATGGAACTATTGACTGGATTAACCGCACTTGATGAGGATCGATCAGAGGAAAGCCGTTATTTGGTTGAGTGGTTTGACCGAATCAAATCAAACGAGGAGAAGCTCATGGCTGCAATTGATTCTGCTTTGGAAGTGAGCGACGAAACCCGTGAGAGCATATACACCGTAGCTGAACTAGCCGGGCACTGCACTGGAAGGGAGCCTTATAATCGGCCAGACATGGGCCATGTGGTGACTGTTCTAGCAACCCTAGTAGAGAAGTGGAAGCCAGTCGACGATGAATCCGAATGTTGTTCCGGCATCGACTACAACCAGCCACTTTCCCAAATGTTGAAGGTTTGGCAGGCAGCAGAAAGCCAAGGCCTGAGCTATACAAGTCTGGATGACAGTAAAGGAAGTATTCCGGCAAAGCCTTCTGGATTCGCCGACTCCTTCACATCTGCAGACGGTCGATGATGGCAGGTAATCCCTACAACAACGAATATGCTGTCCGTAGCACAAGTAATTTTATTTCCATTGTTGTTGAGACATGAACATGTCATTACAAGGTGTGTAGATAGAGATTAGGTCTGTAAACGAACCGAACGCACACGAACGGAGGTATGTTCATGTTCGTTCATTTAATAAATAAACGAACATAAACGAACACGAACATAAACGAACAAAATTTTTTTTGTTCATGTTCGTTTATTAAGGAATATAACTTGTTCATGTTCGTTCATTTAATAAATAAACGAACATAAACGAACACGAACATAAACAAACACGAACATAAATGAACACAAACATAAACGAATATCAACGTTAGAGACCCTACCTTCCATTATTCTTTCATGAAAAATAGTCGACAATGCAAATCAACCAAATCTACAGTGATAAATAGCGTAAGAATTGATTGGCAGTGATGAAATGTTTGAAGATATCAAATATTTCGATCGATCTTTTAAAAATATTAAATGATTCACACGACTTTAATTTAACGCTATAACATTTATCTTAGTGGTCCATGATTACATATGAACAATAATTTTCCACTACGTTATTCTAATAAATTTGCCGGCTAAAAGTTTTGTGACATTAATGTCAGAATTTAGTGAGGTTTGTTAATAATGGTCATTTCCGTTGGCAGAGTAGAAAATTTAACAGCATGAAGATTTCGAACGGCACAAATTGGACTACAAGACAATAACATAGATCCGAAATCCGTTCGATGCTACATATCATAACTGATATTATTGCTAAACCACCATTCAAAATTTTAACGTACCTAAAGTGTACTCTACAACTAAAGGTCACACAAGAACTATGAAAACAAAAGTTCATTGTCAAAGTGTTTTTTCTACTTATTAATGGGTTCTTCCTGTAAAACATATTACTTCCGCTATTACTCTTTTTCAGAAATTGCATAGAAACCTTTGTTTTGTTTTCTGGCAAATTCTATATATTTTTCTCTTTACTGATGCTCATATACTTCCGATTGTTACCTTTATCTTCCCATCTATTTTTAGAAAGAAGTATGATGTTTTCTTGAGTTTTAGATGTAATGATACCCGCAATAACTTTATATATCAACTATTAAGTCAAATAAAATAGAGAAAGAGATGAAAACAAACCTGTAAAACTTCAGATTGCATTATAATATAAATTGTTTTGAAGCTTTCAGCGATCGTTTCCAAATAAATTGGGTTAATTATAGAGTTGGTCATCAGAATATCAGATTAATTAATATTTTTAATATACTTACAAATTGATCACCAAAATTGATTTAAGAAGATTGGGTTAAACATAAATGAAAGAACATAAACGAACATAATCGAACGAACATAACCGAACGAACATAACCGAACGTTCACGAACGTAAATGAACGAACGAGACCTATGTTCATGTTCGTTCATTTAATTAAACGAACACAAAATCTTGTTCATGTTCGTTCATTTAATAAATAAACGCACATAAACGAACTTCCCGCCGCACGATTCATGAACGATTCGCTGAACGTTCAATTCATTTACAGGCCTAATAGAGATACTGTTTTCGATATATCTAAAGTTGATGAATCAGTTTCAAACTTTACGATGAAAGGACATGAACACGAAACAGATACATGAATTTCCGGGGGCCGTATTTCTTTATACATTGACTTATTACTGTTTCACATGGTACTGCTGATATCTCTTTTCTAACATGTCTCTTTTCCGGGGGCCGTATTTTTTTTTTTGTCTAAACAAAGGATAATGTTCTATGATGTTCTCAAACACTCATTTCTTAATAGACAAATATCTTGTCTGCGTACCAAACTATAGATTGGAACCAGTCATTGATAGCGATTGGGATTTCATGTGCGGACCATGAAATGGCTACTGCTTTTTTCGTTAGCCATGGGAAAAGGCATGTGCCGATGCATGACCTCTGTTTGTTCCTGTTTAATATTTATGTCCACACTCTGTTTTTACTCTTGCTTCTTTTTTTAAATGTTTCGGTCTTCTTTGTTGCAACTACCTTTGCTTCTTTATAGATAGGGATCGTAAACGGATATAATTTCGTGGATTCCATACCGCACCCGCACCAATTAGGGTGGGGATGAGTATAACTTTAGTGGGTAGTGGGCGGGTGTGGATTTAGAAAGTGGTACCCGTCGCGGGTAGTGGGCGGGTGATTGGTTTGAGACCTTACCCGCCCCGCATCCGCCCTCCCACTAAATACCCATTAAATTTTAGACCATTATGAATTTAGATATAATCTTAAAGACTAATTTATAAATATTAATATTGTATAAGATATAACTTATAATTTAACTAAATATTAGAGATAAGTTTATGAATCAATTTTTTTCTTAGGCTTTAATTTTGTCTTTTATTATGGTGTTTTATGTACTTTAAGAACTATGTTAACACTTAACTCAAATAATCATTGGTTTATTTTATTATACTTCTTAATGGACGTGTTTGTTTTATGTTTGTTGCTTATGTATAACTTAAGGTTTATCAGGCGGGTCTAGCCGGGTACGTCTCCAGTTGGGTAGTGGGGATAGATTTGAGAATGTACCCGCGTAGGCGGGTTTGAATTTGAAAACTTTTACCCATTATAGGTGGTGGGCGGGTGGTAGATTTGAAAATATTAGGTGGGTATGAGGATGGGGGAAGGGGTATTCGTACCCGACCCGTCCGTTTGTCATCTCTATTTATGAAACTTTTTCGTTCCTTACGCTATGGTCCATGTTAATTCTGCTCCATTTGTTTTGAAAAGGGATAAGTGATAATCTTTTAATTTAGTCCCTTGATCTTTTCTGTCAACGTTAGTCCTTGAACTTTATAACCTTTTTAATTTATAACCATTTGATATGTGTTATTTTTATATTATTTTCTATAATGTGTATGCGTTGTCGATGACTAAGTAAGATTTTAAACAGATATTATAATACAATCATCCCAAACTATTTGTTTCAAACTATAACTATGCCTATCAACTTCTCGGTCAGCTCTCCTACTGTTAATCTATAATTTGTTTATATTCCACCAAATAAAAAATGATCATATGAATTGATACGTTGTTTAAAAGTTATGTAAAAGGTCTTGAAACGTTTTGGTAATTTTATGTAGAACCTCTTAAACTTTTCTCTCACGAGTCTATAATATATATTATTGGATTATTTTTGATTCAGTGATGAATAGTTTTCTTTTACATTCAAACGATAAATAAAAAGAAAAATAATATATCTCAATTCCGTACCTTAGTCAATTCACATTTACGTAAACTTAATTTTGGACCTAAAACTTGATTTTTTTTATTACTTTGGATCAAAACAGGTGATTTAGGGACGAATTGGGTCTGAACTCTAAAGTGAGAGTCGATAAATCTAATAATTTTAACTTGATATCGTAAGGAGATTAATTATTTAACCTAATTCAACACAAAGTAATTTAATCAAGAATATATAATATTTATTATATTAATTTAGAATTCATCATATTAAATTGATGAGTTTTAATAAAAAAAATATATTTTTATTCAAATTTTTTATTTTGATATAATAAAATTTAATAAAATGTTATATTTTACTTCTTCCCGCCTTAACATCAACTTCTCTGACCTTCTCAAACCCTCTTATCTCTCACCGAGATAAACCCGTATCTTCTCTCCCGAATCACCAAATCTCCTTTAAACGCCTAGAATCTGTAGTCTAACGGACCTCTTCAATTTCCCGTCATTGCCGCGCTGGCAACTATCCGAAGCCGCCCAAGAGTTTACACGCATGAGGCTTGCCCGTGTTGAGCCAAATCATATCACTTTCGTTACCCTTCTCTCGGGCTGTGCTGAGTTTCCTTTAAAAGGTCGTCATCTGGGTTCTTTGATTCATGGGTATGTTTGCAAATTGGGGTTAGACAAAGAAGACGTGATGGTCGGCACCGCGCTCTTGGAAATGTACGCTAAAGGAGAACGAGTGGAAGTGGCTAAGTTGGTTTTTGATCTGATGAGAGTAAAGAATTCGGTGTTATGGAATACGATGATTGATGGGTGTATAAGGAATCGGGAGTTTGAGAAGGCAGTTGAGATGTTTGATGAAATGCCTCAAAGAGATGTCATTTAATGGACCACCTTGATTAATGGGTTTGCTAAGAGGGTTTTCACGAAGCGTTGGATTGGTTTCGAGAAATGATAATTTTCGAGGTCGAGCCTGATTATGTGAGCATCATAGCTGTTCTCACAGCTTGTGCTAATTTGGGTACTCTTAGTGTTAGCTTATGGGTTCATCGCCCTGGTTTTGAAACATAGTTTTAGAAACAATGTTAGAGTGAATAATTCATTGATCGATATGTACTCTTGATGTGGGTGTATAGAATTCGCTTGTGCGGTTTTGACAGGATGCAGAACCGAATATTGGTCTCATGGAATTCAATCATCGGAGGGTTCGCTGCTAACGGGTTTGCCGGTGAAGCTTTGAAAAAATTTGATGCAATGCGGAAATAAGGGTTTAAACCAGATGGTTTCAGCTTTACCGGAGCGCTTACTGCTTGTATCGATGCAGGTTTAGTAGATGACGGGCTCTGTTATTTCGATATTATGAAAAGAGTTTATAGGATATCCACCAGGATCGAACATTTCGGTTGTATAGTCGATCTTTATAGCCGCTCTTGGGAATTGAAAGAAGTATGGAACGTAGTACAAAATATGCCTATGAAACCAAATGAAGTTGTATTGGGATCGTTGTTAGCTGCATGTAGGAATCATGGGGATATTAGGTTAGCCAAAAGGATAGTGAAGAACCTTGTGGCATTGGACCCTGGTAGTGATTCGAATTACGTACTGTTGTCGAACATATATGCAGCAGTTGGAAGATGGGAGGGAGCAAGCAAAGTTAGGAGGAGAATGAAAGCACTTGTGATTCGAAAGAAACCAGGTTTTAGTTCAATTGAGATCTATGGTTGTGTTCACGAATTTGTTGCAGGTGACAAATCACATAGGGAAAAGGACTGCATTTACGCAACACTAGAGTTGCTCACCTTTGATCTAATGTCATGAGGGAGTGCATTGATTTTTTCGTGCCAAATAACTGGTAATATAAGTTTATTTTAAGTACTAATGGTATTTGAGGTGGTCAAACTTTTGGTTAATTAGTATGAATAAAATGTAAAGTGCAACTTTTTTTTATTAATATTAGGTAAGTATAAGAGACATTTTACGTTGGATACTCCTAACCGTTTGGATTTCCCTTTCGGGCCAAAAAATGGATCTGATATTTCAAAAATCATGAAAAAACAAAACTTTGGTCTGATTATCAAACAATATATATAAAGCAATATATTGACACTGGTCTTATTTGTGCTGATATCATAATATAAGATGTTCACAGACATGAAGGGGAATAGTTGCGGCAGGATAATCCCAGCATCAGCACTGTCAAATTCTTAGTGTCCGTCATACATGTATAGATTTGGTTGAACAAATACAGCAGATGCCGTTCGTTATATTTTACAGCAGCAGATACCATATCTGCATGGGCGTTTTTACCAAACAAAAAATCACCATAACAACGAAATATTACTTGTCAGGTATTTTTTTCTTCAAAATTTATAGAATTAGCACTCTTTTTGTCAAATCGTGGATAATAAAGCGCACCTTTATAGGGTTCTGTCCGAACTAGCGTCACAATAGAAAGACATGAATCATGAAACGCGCCTTCGCATGAAAATCTGACACGTACAGGAAGGTTGTATCATGAGATGCGCCTTCTATTACATTGAATTATTGCGCACTCCATTATTACCCGAGCCTTAAATCTCTGCTATTCACTCATCTCCCTCCTCTATAAATACCCTTGAATGCAAACATTAAACCACACCAAAATTACTTTCACATTCTTCCTTCTATCAATTCTTTCTATCGAGCTAAGTAGATTTTGTTATAATTTTATATTTAATTATTTGACCAAATTTTATTGTACTAATTATTTTCTATTATTTTTTGCGGTTGTAAAATGAAAGACGAGATCATATCTCGAGATATTTTGTCGATACGGTAACAATATTAAATTGTGTTATTTAAATTATTGTGATTTTTTTAGCATTAGTTTATATTTTAATTCGTATACTATTTATTTAATTAGGTGTATTTAACTATTGTTTTGTAGATAAGACTCTTAATATTTCAAACTCTTAAACTCTCGAAATGACGTATTTCAGCTATTGTTTACTATATGGAGAAATTCAGGAAGATGAAATCGGCGTTGTTTTTGTATCAAATCATTTTGTCAGAATATACTTCAAGAGTAATATCACTCTTGAGGAGCTGATCACTAAAATCCAAATCGCAGGTTAAACATTTATTCCAAATCATCAATAAATAATAATTTGTACGAAACACATCCATTCGTTTTAGGGCAGTTCATAACCTAAAATCATTTGTAAAAATCATTTTCATAAACTTTATGAAAATATTTCAAAATATGGTAAAACATGCTTTTATAAAAATATTCGAGGTTGACTTATCGCAAGTCGTCCTCATATTATGTAATATTATATAAGTACATAATAAATGCACTCGCTTAGTATGTCTTACTATTATGCCTTACTATCGAAATCTGATTATTCTTGAACTTTTTTCCTTGCCATTCGTTTTGCTCATATCATGAGTTCAATCACGATCTACACGAATATCCATATAAAACATATATAAATATAGAATACATGTTAGTATTCTTACTAACGTTTCATACTTAATAATAATACTCCAAAAATACTATTATTTTCGAATTCTTTTAAAATTCATATTAACTTTTCTATTTTATTCATAATGGGTCATTGTCATAAATTATTCAATTCAAACTCAAATAAATCCAATAAATTTCCAGCATTAAATTTCCAGCTCAATACCTCAACAATGTCATATTTACCACTTAAATCGCTAACCTTTCCAATACTTGTCATTTTGTACCTAAACTTTGCCAAATTTCCAAAATGGCTAACTTTCACATTCTAACTTCAATTTCAGCCCTCAAACATTAATTTCCAGCAATTTACATTAATTATTGAGTAATTACAAATCAGCCCATAACTTTTCAAAATTGCCGAATAAGGGTCCCTCAACTTTTGGAAAATTACAAAATGACCCAAAAATTTTCTAAGGTTTGTAGAACCTTCCAAATCATTTCTAATCCATGAGAATTTTCCACAATTTTCCCAACTTATTTCCTCATGGTCGAATGCTTTAGGTGTATATTTCACATATTTTCACTTGATTCAAGCATGAAACCAACCTCTATTCGACATTTCAAGACCTCTAGAATCAAACCCCTAACTTAATTTCATCAAAATACATCTTTCCCCTAAAGCTAGGGTTTGGTCGAATTCAACATGTGCTTATGTAGCCATGTACAAATAATTTTAATCATCAATCATGCTTGTATGTGATTCTACAACCTCAAAAAAATCAAAATCCTTCATAAATTTCATAAACCTTAATGTGAACACAAACCCTAAAATTTGGGATATTTGAACTCAAACCAAATTATCAAGCAATAAAGGTACCAAATGATAGAGTTTTTTTGAATAAAACGATTTTCTATTTCACAGCATGATTCAAAATCCAAAAGAAATTGATCAAAATGAAAAATAAAATTTCTCTTATTTTGTTCATGGGGAGCACGAAATGGAACTGAAAAATGGCATAAGTTTCATGAATTTTTCATGTAATTTCATGTTAATTTAACCTTTATTTAAGCTTAAATGAATATATTCATTTAATGAGAAATGCTCATTTTACCATTAATGAAACTTGATATTTACAATAATACCAAACCACATAACCTTATCATCTTTCCAAAGTCAAAGATGAACAAAATATTTTACCCTTTTCCAATTTTACCAAGCAACTTTAAAAGAATTGCAATATTGCCACTTTGATCCACAGTCCAAATTAAACATGGAAATTAAATCTTCAAATCCAATGATCCATATTATTTTCTATCATTTTAACACGTGGAAATAATATTTTAAGCCTAATTTATCATCATTCAATTTTTCCTTAAATTTCTATTCGATCCGATTTACCGATTTCTTACCAGACTTTAATCCTTTCTAGTTTTCAACATAAATCCTGGATCAAGAATATGATTTCAATAAAACCCCACTCTCAAGAGTAAAATATATATTTATGGAATAAAAATTATTTTTGAGAAAATTACCACTTAGGTCTCTAAACTTTTCCCATTTTTATAATTTGGCCACTAAACTTTCAAAACTTACATTTTGGTCACTAACCAAAATTTGGGGTATTACACAACTACTTAATATCATGTCTTTAACATGCTTATGTTTATAGAACTCATAATTTTGCTTTAGATTAGCGATTATACTGATGAGCTTTGTAAGTCCGGTCTTCAGATTTTTTTCATTGGTAGGTCAGTAGCTTGAGCAGTTCATGGAGCACCATCATTATAGAACTTCCAGTATCTCCTTCAGAGTATTGTATTGTAGCTTTAGCGAGCATATGTATTCATAGAACCTTACTCAATTATTTAGATTTATAACTCTAAGTTTGTATTATTTAGTTTTAAACTATTTGTCACTGAGCTTCAATTTATAAAATGTTTTATAACTATTATTTATGTCTTGTATGATATCATTCAACATGTTTGAAAAGAAAATAAATAGGTTGTGAAAATCATGGGTTGACTCCAATGTGACATTTTAGGTCTATTCGGGTTTAGGGTATTACACGCTTCTTATCAAGAGAATTATCAATCTTGTTAAAGAAGATTAATGGCTCCCCAAGGTTTACATATTCAAGTATGAAAGACTTTCAAATATATGTTTTCGGTGTCATCACTCCACAATATGGAGGTTGGCTGAGAGTGTAACAGAATCTACTAAGGAGATAGTGACAGTGGTTGTAAGAGACAAGAAATCATTTATTTCTATGTGAGAGCAACTCTAAAGTGAAAATAACCTTAGAAATAAAGGGATGTTATAGAAGAGCCACTACACTCAAAAAATAGGAAGGATAATCTAATGAGACATAGAAGGTGTTTAAAAGGTCTCTGTAAGGGAAATACGAGATGGCCAAACCTATTGTGATGAAGTTATTTCGTTCAAAATCTAGTGGTAACGAGAAAGCTAGCCCGAGCCCAGGGGTTACATCTAGTCCAAACACATTACCAATGGTGGAGGTTGAGACTCATCCCCATCGAGAGTCATGATCATCTTCGCTTGGAACTATCGTGTTTTGGGAACCCCCAACAGTTCATGAACTTAGGCGGCTTCTAAATTCACATATCCCTGTTATGGTTTTCTTAAGCAAAACTATACTACAAAACGATAACATGGATCATATTAGAAGAAAGATTGGCATGGCAGGTAACTTTGTGGTTGAGTGAGGAGACCAATGTTTTGGGCTCATGTTGCTTTGGTTTGAGTCAATCTTCATGGAACTTCTCGGTCACTTAAATAGACATATTGATATGGTTTTGGAGGAACAATGAGAACCGTTTCGTTTTACTGGTTTCTATGGAGCATGAAATCGTAGAATGGAATGGGAAAGTTGAGCTCTGTTGGATAGCATCAAGAACTATTCTCAGCTTCCATGGATTATTGGAGGTGATTTTATTGAGGTATTTGCCCATGATGAAAAGCTTGAGGTAGGCAACGCGTGGAGAATGATATTGCCCAGTTCTAGGATGCTCTTTACTGAAACATACTTCATAACATTTTTTAGAATCATTCTTGAAATCACCTTAGAGAACGCCTCGATAGGTTCGTGGCTTTACAGGAATGACTATTTGGTTCCCCTCAAGCTAGGGTCTCCACGATCCTGACCAATGAGTTTGATCACGCAGGTATTCTGTTGAACTCTCAAGGTGATTTGCATATACAAGATGACCATGCATGTAAAAGGCAATTCCACTTCAAGAATCGCTGGGTCAAGGAGATATAGTATTCGAACATAGTGGATTCCACTTGGAAAATGGACCTTGGGTCTTCTCTCACTAAACTTGAACGTTTGGGACATAATCTGGATCACTGGTAGAAAAGTCGAAAAAAATAGATAAGCAAAAGAAAGAAAGATCTCCAAGGTTTGATTTCTTCTCTGACGAAAGCTGAGGTTACGGATGAGAATTTGGCCAAGGTGCTAGGACAAAGCTTAAAGATATTCTTGATAAGTGGTTCGGTTGATGTAAAAGTGAAAAGTGGCTTTGTTGAAAAATGGGGACTGTAATACCAAGTACTTTCGTGCGAGAGCGAATGATCGACGAAAGAAGAAATGGATAAGGGGTATTACTGGTCCTAACAATGTTTAGGAGGAGGACATGGATGACATTTTTTTATGTGTCTATTGACTTCTTTACCGAGCTCTTCACTTCTTCAAGAAACGAGAATTCAGATCAGATCTTGCATACCATTGCAAAGAGCATCACCCCCGAGACCAATGAAAAGCTTTGTTTCAATTTCAGTAAAGAGGAGATCCACGTTACTTGCCAACAAATCAACCCACAAAAGCTCCCAATATTGATGGTTTTCTTGACTCTTTCTTTCATTATTACTGTCGTGTTTTAGGTGCTGGTACTTTATCTTTATGTCTTTCTTTGTTAAATGGGTCGACTAATTTTGAGTATATTAATCGAACTGTTATTGTACTAATTCATAAAGTTGACTTACCTTAGTGAAAATTTTCTGACGATCAGTCTTTGTACTTTTATTTACAAGATTATGTCAAAAGCTATCGTTAACCGTCTCAAGCCTATTATGCCTTTATGTATTTCTAACAACCAATATACTTTCATTCCCGGTCATCTAATGTCGGATAATTTTATTTTGGCTTATGAACTTTTTCATTAACTTAAAAGGCTCCAAAAATAGACCAAACAAGGGGTTGCTATAAAGCTTGACATGGAGAAAGCTTACGATAGGATGGAATGGAATTTTATTTGTGGTATCATGAGCCACCTTGGTTTTGATTCTAGTTTTGTTAACTTGATCATGAAATGTATCATCACTGTTTCATACTTTTTGTGTATCAATGGCCAAGTTTCAGGTTTTTTTCCAGTTAGAGTGTGGTCTTCAATAAAGGGACACGCTCTCTCATTTCCTCTTCTCTTTCTATTATGATGGAGTTAAGATTGGTGGTAAATGTGTCAAACCTACTACTAATAAAGTTAAGGTCAACGTTGATGGAGCCTTTCTACTGGGCTCCAATTCTGTTGCCATCGGAGTCCTCGCCAAGAACAAGCTTGGGATAGTTGTGGGAGGGCTTGCGAGAAGGCTTTAAGGATCTCTCTCTCTACGTAGATTGTTAAAGCAATTGTGCTGAGTTCTGGCATTGAAATGGCTCACGAGAATGGATGGTCTTCGATCGATGTGCAAAGTGACTCATATACGGTGGTCAACAAGCTTCTCTCTTCCAATATGGACCTTTTTGTTGTAGCTTATCATCTCCAGCATGCTCGATCCATTCTAAGGAGTGAAGAGAGCTTTGGTGTTTCATATATTCCTTGTAATGCAAATCGGGCTGCCCATGAGCTAGCAAAATGGGCTTTGTCATGTACCTCTCCTGTATGATCCGTTTACGACCATCCTAATTGTATCTCTAGTATGGTTGTACTAGATGCTTTAAGTTTGGATTAATGAATGACTTTCCTTTAAAAAAATGGGTAAAAAGTCCCTATTTAGAACGTTAAATGTTTGTTAACTAAAGATTTTTATCTATGAAAAAGTCCTTTTGCCTCAAAATAAAACGTTTAAGGCTAAAATATTTCAAAAAAGAATAGGAGCCAAAATGGATATTTTAATAAATGTTAGGGCTAAGTTCATTATGCCTAATAAAAATATAGAAACAAGGGTATATTACAATTTTAGTACCTAAACTATTAGTTTTTATCCATTGTAGTACTCAAACTTTTAATTTTTTCAAAACCATACCTAACGTTTAGATTTTGTTTTATTTTAGTATCTCGTGGTTAAAAACTTAACGACATTGTATTTTTTATGGGTAAATTACATCATCCATCGCTCAACTATCTTCTTACTCCTATTTTCGTACTAAAGTTTAAAAAATCCAATTTAACTACTCACCTTTCAAATTACTCCTATTTTAATCACTCTAATTTATTTTAACAATAAAACTTTAGTGACCAAAATAAGAGTGAGAAGATAGTTGAGTAATGAATGATGCAATTTACCCATAAAAATATGCCACGTGCAAATCACCCGCCAATTTTTTAACGATAAGGTACAAAAACAAAACAAAACTAACTGTTAGGTATGATTTTGAAAAAATTGAAAGTTTAAGTACTAAAATATACCAAACTGATAGTTTATACTAAATGCGTAGTTTACCCTAAAAACAATTGTATCTCCTTGTTGCAACGTGTCATCAAATGAAGACCAAACTTCTACATTAGCCATCTTGGATCTTCTTTTAATAGATAGTTATACATTTCAAGTTTTCAACAAAATTTAGTTGGGGAGGAGAGACCATTTACTTTTCAGATTTATTTAAATTTGTCCATTAAATAGAGCATTGATATCATGTGACCTGCTCTTAATGCTTAGATCCAGCTGTGAAATAAACTTTTATATATATATATATGCAAGTTTATTTTTTTTCACAATTAGTTAAAATAGTGATAATTATTCTGTTCTTGTTTAATTTTACAGCAGTCCAACAATTATTTATATTATATATTTTTATTTGGTGTCTTTTGCAAGTGGCTTCGTTTTTGCCTATACTTCATAGTGACTTAAGTGACCATTATAATTTGCCTTTTCTCTTTCAATTTTTAATAAGGAAAAAAGGTAAATCTTAAAGGAAATATATTTTGAACAAATCTTAAAGGAAAATTAATAATTAGAAAAAGCCAACAAATAAGAAGTATAACCATGGCCCATGTGAGTCGCTCCAGGTAGTTGCAACTTGCAAATTACAAACTTTTCAATTTTCCCTTGGTTTTTTAATGCAAATTGGACCACCCACGTTTTAAGATATGCAACTAAAAGAAAACTCACTTTAAGACGAGTAAATGGTTAAACAATGGCTTTCTTTCTTAGAATCTTTATTTTCTTTCCTATTGAGTAGGAATTATTAAAAAATAAATTACCCGTCCAGCTCAGTTGGTAGAGCGTAAGGCTTTTAACCTTGTGGTCGTGGGATCGAGTCTCATGGTGGACAATTCATAATTGAGGTCTTTCACGGAAACTGCTCTCAACCTGACGTTGGGGGCAGCCTACTACCCTACCTCCCCTTATCCCATTACGTATGAGAATATGATCAGCTAATTTTTTTAGGAATTATTAAAAAAATCAATTTTAATCCATCAGATGCACTTACTAATTAAAAAATATTATTTTCTTAAATAATTAGGGTTCGAGTAACTAAACTAATTGAATTTATTTTAACCATTAGTTGGCACAGACAAAAGGAAAATATTATATATTAGGCTTTCTACTGTTCTATTTACATTTTCAAAGGGGAGGTAATGAAGCCGAACCTAACTTCCTCGGTTCCTCCTTTGCTCTCTTATTTTTATAATGTTTGCATTTGTAT
Source organism: Hibiscus syriacus (assembly GCF_006381635.1). Lineage (NCBI taxonomy): Eukaryota > Viridiplantae > Streptophyta > Magnoliopsida > Malvales > Malvaceae > Hibiscus > Hibiscus syriacus. Next base: position 4,563,098 of record NW_024061783.1, read on the forward strand.
TTTTTGTTGTACTTTTTTTATCCACAATTATGAGTTCCATCATACATTTAAGGGCAATTTGAATGCATCAAAATCATATTTACAGAAAATATAAATAAATTAAACCGGGTGTGGAAAAAGAAAATTTCTCCAATAATATTGTGTCAAAATTATTTCATAAAATAGAATGAATTTTAGTGTACCGAAGTTATGTTATCCCACCCCTCGAAGACGCATTGTACTAGTGGGAGAGTGTACATTTAGGTATCGTAAATTTTTCTTATATTCAATATTTTAAAATCTATAAATTTAAAAGCAGATGAATAAATTTTGACCCCAAGCGGGTTCTGTTGTGTCGGCGAAGAGTACTGCTTAAATAAATATATATAATATACTTTAATTTAATTTAATTTAATTCTACCTTCCGTCAACAACTATCCGTCTTGCTCAGTTAAGAAGAATCTCTCTCCGCTAAAATGAAAAATAAAAACAAAATAAAACCTGTTTTGTTTCTTGCATGCTAACGAGTGAAGTAAAAGAGAAAAAGCTTTAGAGAATTCAACAGCAAAGAGAAACAAAGGCGGTTAGGATCGTCCGCGAAGATTCCGGTGGCTTCGACAAAATGTTGGTATTTTCAAAGCGAGTCGTTTGATTGTTGATGGAATGCACTGGCAGGTTTGGTGGTGGAGCGAAGAATCCGGAAGCTCCTTCGAGATCCGGAGAAAAAACAAACGTCTAAAAACGAAAACGATTTTTCAAAACAATTCTTCGCTGCTCTTTTTGTTTTGATTTTCTGAAGAAAAAGCAAGAAAAAAAAGAAGAGGATATCCAGTAAAGAGTTAATAGCAATGGAGTCGAGAATGGATCATTACGAGATCATGGAACGGATTGGACGTGGAGCTTTTGGCGCTGCCATTCTCGTTTATCATAAAATTGAAAAGAAAAGGTATTTTTTTTCAATTTCTGATTTTAATTAATGTGTAATTTGATTGTTTGAATATTTTTATTAAAAAAATAGGTATGTTTTGAAGAAGATCAGATTGGCGCGGCAAACGGAGCGCTGTAGGAGTTCTGCGCATCAAGAAGTTAGTTGTTACTTTCATCTAAACAAATTAATCTGTTTTCGCCTTAAAGGAGTAGCGAGTTTAATATTCCAATTTACGATCTAGTTTCATTTTTGTGGTATGCAGATGTCACTTATTTCGCGAATCCAACACCCTTACGTTGTTCAATTTAAGGAAGCCTGGGTTGAGAAAGTAAGATACCAGACTACTGTTTTTTTGCTAGGATTATCGAATCAAAATCTGCCTTCACTTTGTAGCTTGTTGAGTCTGTGACTGCTTCATTTTTTTTTTCCTGTTGATTTTGTGTTTTGCAATTGTAATGTAGGGTTGCTATGTTTGCATTGTTACTGGATACTGCGAAGGTGGAGATATGTGAGTTTCTATGTTTGTATGTAGAAGTTTGATTCGGAGTTTTTTGTTTTTAGACATCCTGCAAAATTTGTAGTGTTTTATTATTTTCATGTTTAACTGTTTTTAACAGGGATGAATTGATGAAAAAATCAAATGGGATCTATTTCCCGGAGGAGGTAATCTTTTCTCTCTATTCCTATTGATTTTACAAGTTAGTTTCTTCTTAGAATTGTGTGGCACGGTAAAAGGTTCCCCGTTGGGTTTCCGCTTCCTTGGTCCTCACCTAATTGTGGAAGAGAGGAGGTGGTTACGACTTACAGTTAATTCCGCTGGTTGTGAACATTGTGCAGAAGCTCTGCAAGTGGTTCGCGCAGCTACTTCTGGCAGTTGAATATCTGCATTCAAATTTTGTTCTGCATCGGGACATAAAGGTACGAATGTCAATTTACATTGGTCTTTCTATTAACTTATTTATTATGGACTGACTTCAGCACTTTCTTGGTAGTGTTCCAATATTTTTCTTACCAAAGATCAAGATGTTCACCTTGGTGAGTTTGTCTTTTCCCTTTTCTTCTTGCTTTCTTACAGGTTTTCTCTTTCTTTATGTTTCCTATTAAGTTATGTCAGATATCCTACCTAATTGGCTATTCTGCTATTATTATCCTAAATTCCTTTCTTGTCTGTATTGGTTTAGGGGATTTTGGGCTTGCTAAAACTCTAAAGGCAGATGATTTGGCTTTCTCGGTATGTACGTTGTAATGAAATGATTTTTTGACATACATTTTCCTTTTAGTCTTTTTTCAACCATAACTAAAATTGAAAATAATTGTTTTGGATCATTCTTTTAGGATTTCTTTTCCTTATCTTCCTACAGTTTGGTATAATAAGCTTAGTAGCTTATGCTGCAAAGCTCGAAATGCAGTTTTGTGTTCTGTTGGCAGATGCCTCAATTTCCCTTTACTTTTATGGAAAAAATTCTTGCATGGTAGCATATTACTCACATTCTGTAATTAATACATATTCCACTCTTCCAGATTGGCTGTCACAATCTAGCATAGTTACATTTTCTGGAAAAATAATATTTTGTTAAAATGAACAGGCCTAGTGTGTGCCGAGCTTATAGTTAAACTTGGTGCTAATTTAATTTTATCGACCGAGACCAAACTGTAACTAATTGCCGAGTAAAATTTATAACAATACCAAGTAGATTAACATAAATAACCACTGAATCATTTTTAAGGAAAGAACTAAGCAAAAAAGATCATTTGCTGTTACCTTAGTATATTTTGGTATGTCATCATTACTTAGGAACTGAAAATATATGCATGTATGCGACTTCTGGGTAGTTAGTCGAAGTGTGTTACATTTGGTGATAGTAGAGATGTATTAATAATTTATCATAAAAGGGCCTAAAATTTGTGCAAGGATTAAATACTGGAGTGCTGTAAATTAACTGTCACTCATGTTGTATCGATCATAAATCCAAAGAAATAACGTATATAAATGTATCTATTGGGTTAAATTTTGTACTCGTCAATCCTTGCTCTCATACTCAACACTTTTGGACAAAGGAAGTGTGGAGGAGGGAGTTGAAACCTGCAATGTGAGCCTCCAATCCAATGAGTATGAGAACAACCACTAGTCTAAAACTCGGTATTCTCAATCCCTTATATTGACAATGAACAATACTTATTTAGCTTTTGATATCATTGTTCTATTTTTGTATTTATTCTTATATTAGAATGTGCTAATTATTTTAGTTCCAGTGCTAGATAATAGTGGTTTTGTACGTGCCTCAGGTGGTTGGAACTCCCAATTACATGTGTCCTGAACTGCTTGCAGATATTCCTTATGGTTTCAAGTCTGATATCTGGTCTCTGGGTATGTCTTCTCTTGAGTGTTTGACTTACATACATGTATATATATATCAGCTGAATTGCTTCTTGTTGAACAGGGTGCTGTATGTATGAGATGGCTGCTCGTCGCCCTGCTTTTAAAGCTTTTGTAAGAGTTCTCACAAATGTTTTTGTTGAATCTTCTTCTTGTATTCAGTAATGAGTTTACACAGTTTCTCTTTCTAACAAATAGCACGAATTTCATTTGTCGTTTTATTAAAAGGGAATTTAAAATTTTCTTTTTTATTCCCTTCCTTTTTCTCATTATGGTTTTTTCCCCATTGCCAAATATAATGGAACTTTCTATCTTTTGGTTATCTGAATTGAGAATAATATGTAGAAACCTTTGCTAGGTTCATAACAGTTTCCATGAATTCTGCACTCCACTCTTTAAAATAATGCTTTCAAAGTAGTTAATGTTGTCCTCATCTAGTGTGATGTCTTGTCCTTTGAGAGGTTTTCTATAAATTACCATATGTATGCCTCCACTATCTGTGTAAATTATACAAATTTAATTCCATTAATTTTTGTTAAACTTCTTGTTCTAGGACATGGCAGGGTTGATAAGAAAGATAAATCGTTCCTCTATGGGCCCTTTGCCTTCTTGCTACTCTCCATCATTGTAAGTATTAAGATTAACTTTAGAGCTCACTCTTATTGTATGTTCTCATGATAACCGAGTATTCTCTGTGATTTTTCATGCTCATACTGTGCTTTTCTACCCTTGCTTCCTCATTTTCTTTAATTATTCTTTTATGTATTAAGTTTCAACAATGTGCAGATTTCTTGATCAGATTATTTCTTATAAATGTAAGAATTTTTAAATTGGTTTCGTGAAAATTTATTTCTTCTCCCTTAATAAGGCAAAAATAGTGAAGTTTCGTTTAAATTCCCAAGGGACTTGGTGATCTGTAATTTGGCAGTAACACTAAGCATGATTAGTGCTATATATTTTGTCAAGTAATCAAGTCCTTGCTACATGATTGTTAATTTATTTAATTTTACACAAATCAGGAAGGCAATTATCAAGGGCATGCTAAGAAAGAATCCAGAGCATCGACCAAGTGTAAGTTTCTTTTTGCTCAATTCCAAGGATTCTCCACATGCAGGACTTCAATGTAACATTTTGAGTTTTCACCTTGATTAGGCATCAGAGCTTTTGAAGCACCCTTATTGCAGCCATATGTTGATAAGTATCGTCCATCATTTAGCTTCCTTTCGAAGAACTGCTGCTTGGATAAGCATGTTACCAGTGGTCGTGGTAATAGGAAAAATATGGTCAACAGTCAGAATAGTAATAGCTCATGCAGTGATAAAGATAGTTCGGTTTCAAGTCACAGGAACACTGACACAAGGATTCCAATAACAATAATGAAACCACTGGCACAGATTCCAGTTCTAAGGAAGAAGATATTTGCCCCATTAGTTTCTCTGGTAAAGTTGATGAAAGGAAGGATGAAACCTTCTCATGTTCAATCAAAGAAACCCAAATCCATCAAAGGCGTAGTAACTACTTTGAAAGAAGGGCAAGTAAGAGAAAGTGGTTCCCCTATGAGAGGCGGGCGTACAAAAGCTGCATGTGGATTGACTCAAAGAAATAATATAGAGGCATCACCCAAAGTTCTCAAGTCTCCTCCTCCAACTCCAGGTTCAAAACCTAATGCAAATGCACCAGCTGTTGCTTCAGTGAAATTACGAGTAGATTCTGCAAAAACGATGCCAGGATCACACCATTTGAAGCACCAGGTATGACTACCACTTAATGGTTTAATCTTAATCTAATATGTTATTATCATCCTCACTTACTTTGCATGGTTCTCGTCTCCAGTTACCTGTTATTGAATCCTCCTCCCCTAAGACTAGACATGGAGGGATTCCTCCACCTGCAACTGAGAAGCCTGTTGCTGAAGACGATCTACCTTCTAAAAACAGAACTACTTCCAATGTTGCAAGAAGATCATCTTTACACTAAAAAGAAGCATGCTGGAAGTGATGTTTCAAATGAGGCAAGTAACAGAACCAAGTTAGGATCTTCAGAAGAAAACCAGGATTGTGAGGCTATTTCTCACCAACCTTCCAATGGTTACTCTAAAAAGGCTTATGGGGTGGTAAACAAGATGTTGAGTTAGCTCTAAGTGGAGCTACCAAGAGGTTGCAAACAGATAGCAGCACTTCTGTCTCATCTGCAACCTCAATTCAAGCATTTGAGGTTTGTGATGATGCAACAACCACTTTTATTGACATGACAGAACAGACACAGCAGCATCAGATGATCGCCCACATCAAGAGCTTAGAATCACATCCACCATGCAGCTTACCTGCTCTGAAATCAGAGATGCCTGAGGTTCTTTTGAGAGAAAGCTACAGGTACAATCATGAATCTGTCATGTTTTCAACTGAAGAATCTGGTCCAGCTCAGGCGCACTTCTCTTCAGTAGATGAAAAAGTGAGTCCAAGTGCCCCTTTGGACCATCCCAACCTGATTTCTGAAGAAAATTTTGTTCATAAAGATGAGACGGCTGCAAGCAGGATGATTAGTAGGGATGGCAATCCTTTAAATCGGACATGTAGTAGGGACGATACTCCTTTAAGCCGGGCAAGTAGTAGGGGTGATGCCTCTATGAGCAGCTCAAGCACTTGGGATGATGCTCCAATAAGCAGCCAAGTAGCAGTAATGATGCTCCTATAAGCAGGTTAAGTATTAGAGATGATGCCCCTGCAAGCTGGTCAAGTATTAGGGAAAATGCCCATATAAGTGGACCAACTGCTGGGGAAGATTCCCCCTCCATGAGCAGCTCAAGCACTTGGGATGATTCTCCAATAAGCAGGCCAGTAGCTGTAATGATGCCCCTATAAGCAGGTTAAGTATTAGAGATGATGCCCCAAGCTGGTCAAGTATTGGGAAAAGGCCCCTGTAAGTGGACCAACTGCTTGGGAAGATTCCTCCCTAGCAAGCCAAATAGCAGTGATGATGCCCCAGTAAGCTGTTTTAGGGATGATTCCCCTACAAGCAGGTTAAGTGTTGCGGAAAATTCCCCTGTAAATGGGGAAGATTGCCCCACTATCAGGTTGGATGAACTTGTGGCAGGCAGCCCTAGTAGCAGGCATGATGTGATGCTCCATTTAAATTTTTCTTTTCCAGCCAGTGGTGATGAGAAGTTCAACGTAGTGGAACCTCTCTCATCAGTTGCAGAAACTATGCCTTGCATTTCCCCATCAATTTCATCTAGCCCGAAGAACTCACAACCAGATAGAGGAACAAATGCATGTGAATCAACAATCAAAACACCAGCCACTACTTGTTCTGCAGCATTTGATGACGATGTTATGCATGTTACAAGGCACTACTGCAGCTTCCCTGTTGGCAGTGAGCAGCCAGTGATGGAAAAAGTAGAAATGGATGTTCAAAATGTGGATGTTGGGAAACTCATAAATGTTGCGAGGGGTGAATTGGATATAAGAAACATGACTAGTCCAGTGACCCCTACATCAAGTTTCTCTGAAGCAATAAGTTCAACACCAAATGTTTCGGATTATTCAGGTGACAAAGGAGTAGATGGTAGGAACTCTATTCCTTCTGGTGTTAAAGAAATGGATACTAGGCACTGCATTTCCTCGTCTCCAGAACACATGAATGTTGTGAGGGATGAACTGGATATGAGAACCATTACTAGTCCAGTGGCCATTATTTCAAGTTGCTCTGAAGCTTTAAGCTCAAGGCCAAATGTTTTGGATTATTCCGGTGTTGAAGAATTGGATGTTAGGAACTCCATTCACTCTGGTGTTAAAGAAATAGATGATAGGAACTATGTTTCTTCATCTCCAAAACATGTAAATGTTGCGACGGATGAACTGGATAAGAGAAACGGCCAGTCCTGTGACCATTGCATCAATTCCCCTGGAGTTTTAAGTTCACCAAATGTCTTGGATTATTCTGGTGTCAAAATGGATGTTATGAACACCGCCCCCTCTTGTGTTAAGAAATGGATATTGTGAACTCCATTTCTTCATCTCCAGAACCCATAAATGTTGTGAGGGGTGAACTGGGTATGAGAAATTTGACTAGACCAGTGGCTGTTATATCAAGTTTCTCTGAAGCTTCAACACAAAATGTTTCGGCTTATTCTGGTGTCAAAGAAGTGGACAACAGGAACTCCGTTCCCTCCGGTATTCAACAAATGGATATTGTGAACTCCATTTCCTCATCTCCAGAACCCTTGAATTTTGCGAGGGATGAATTGGATATGAGAAACGTGACTAGTCCAGCGACCCTTGCATCAAACTGCTCCGAAGCTTCAAGTTCAACGCCAGATGTTTCAGATTATTCTGGTCTGAAAGAAAGGATGTTAGGCACTCAATGCCCTTCGTTATTAACAAATGAATACTAGGAACACCATTTCCTGGTCTCTAAAACCCATTGATGTTGTGAGAGATGAATTCAGTATGAGAACCATGACTAGTCCAGTGACCATTTCAACAAGCTTCTCCGAAGCTTTAAGTTCAACATCAGACTTTTCCGATGATCCTGGTGTTAAAGAAATGAATATTAGGAACTCCACTTCCTCATCTCTAAAATCCAAGTCACCGAGCCTGTGAAGCCCAACCCTACTGTGACAGAAGAGGTGAAACCGGCAAGGGAAACTTTGGATGTCAATTCTTATAGGCAAAGGGCGGAAGGACTCGAAGGGCTTCTTGAGTTGTCTGCCGAGTTACTGCAGCAAACAGATTGCAAGAGCTTTCCGTTGTTTTGAAGCCTTTCGGTAAACATACGGTGTCCCCTAGGAGACGGCTATCTGGTTATCAAAGAGTATGAAAGGAATGATGACCGAGGACTGCTGCCGGAATTGAAGTCGATTTCCGGGTTAAGCTTTCGGTTTTTCCTTCTCCTCACTTTTCACATTGCTGTTGTAATTGCTAACTCCTTAATTACAACGACCATCTCCATTGACCTCATTCTGTAATTCCTTGAAAGCATTGTCATTGTACATAGTTGAAAATACAAATTGTTTGCCCATGCAATATGCTGTAGATCACTTCAAATGCAAATCAAAGTGAAATTGTTAAAGATTTTTGTTTGTTGATCGAATCCTCATGGCATTGCAATGTAATGATAACTGCTTTTAGAATCTCTCCACCTTTATGTATCGTCAAAGCACTTCATCTTCCATTTGCCGAGTCAACTGATGATTCAAATGAATATTAAAATCTATATATAACGAATTGTATGAAACTAACAATAAATTTATAAAGTTTCAACTAATAAATACTAATCAATTTTAGTTAATATAGTTAGAAACTTAGGGACTGTTTGTTTACTGCTGATGGAACCATTCAGCGCTGAATGCTGAACTGTTCAACATTCAGTGTGTTTGATTCTCACCTCTGAATGAAGATTGTGCTGAATGATTAGCAAAACATTGTTGAATGATTCAACATTAAAGTACATTCTGAATGATTCAGAACCATTATCAAACAACATGTCACATTCAAAGCTAATTCATACAGAACTTTTGAATCATTCAGCGCTTAATCATTCTGATTTAATCAAACAGCTCCTTAATCAAATAGATTACTCAATCAGTCTATAATCATTTAAATTACAGGTCCTCATAATCATACACATTCTCCATCTTAACAATTTATAAAATATAACCAAAGCATCTTCAAAATAAAATAAAATATTAACCAAAAGGCTAAAGTCACAACATATATGATCACCTCAAATGAACTTCATCGAATGAAACGTTCAACTACCCTAACAAAGGTTTATCGCTAATATTGCCCTAATTTTTTTTTTGAATTTTTTATATATAGTATAATAAATTACATTTTATTTCAATAATTTAATATTAATATCTTAAAAAGCTTATTGCTTAATAATTTGTTTTAATTTTTTAAAATAATTAAAACTTATAATTTGTTTTTTTATAATATAATAGTTTTTATATTTTATATATTTTTATAATTTAGTTAATTTTTTTTTATTTTTATGTTAATATATTTTATATTGTCGACACCGTTTTTCGCTCGGGCGGGGAAAGACTGATACCGACTCGGGGTTTTTCCTTTTGAAAAGAATTTTGAAAAGTGAGGAGTCGCCACCAATCATTTAAGATGTGATTGAGACACCATGAAAACCGGGTGATTTTAATAATAATTTATTTGTATCAAAATAACCGAGTTTTTAAGGTTTGCGAAAATCTAGAAATCAGGTTTGAGAGTCGGTTACGCGTGGGGAGGGATTAGCACCCCCACAAGCTCCCAAAAATTGGTACCTAGCTGATTATCTTATTTAAAAATAAAAATTTTGAGTTCGAACTTTATTTAATTTGAAAATCATTACAGATGCAGAGTTTGAAAAGGGTTATTCGTTTATTAATGTAATAGCAATTCACCCCTATCATAATGCGGGAGATCAACTATTGTGACTTATAACCAGACATTGCCTTAATTTCAGAAAACATGATGTGATTTTGAAAAGGATGTCGACCTATTTCGGGAATCATCAATGGTCACTCCTGAGCATACTTGCGGGAGATATATCATTAATTCTCTAATAAGTGAACATTTCCTTAGGTTTTAAAAAATAAAATGCAATCAAACTAATTTTTATTCATCCTAATTAAGCTAAGGGTAAATTAAGGCTTTTTCTAGCTTAAAGTGTCAAATTAGAAAATTAAGGAACCTAGGGGACTAAACCTAAATGCATGCTCTAATATTTACTCTATTGATTTTAAATCGTTATTGAATCGAACAACCGAGATGGTCCCTCGAGCGTTTATGCGATGGCCAACTCGTATTATTCCTTAAATTAAAGACTAATTTGAATCTAACCTAAAATAGAGGCTCTAATATTTATTTGAATTAATTTTAAGACTCAATAATTAATTGGAACCTCGAGCAAAAGCGATGATCAAATTAAGAATTCTCCTAATTTAATGACTAAATATGAATCAAATAATTAAAACACTATGGAGTAAATCTAAAAAATAATCTATCAAGGACTAAAGGGATACAAATATTAAAGAAAATAAAATATGTAAAAGTACTAAAATTAAAGACAAAAATGAAGGGTAAAAGTAAAATAAAATAAAATAAATTAAAGGACTAAATTGCATAAACATTACATTATCAAGCTAAAAGGAAATAAATTAGACATATAATAGGGGCTAAATTAAAACAAATCAAATTAAAGGCTAAATCTAAATAAAATGAAAATGGTTTATGAACTGAAATGTAAAAACACGTTGAAACTACAGGGACTAAACAATGAATTTACCAAAAAATATAAAAGACATGCAATAAAAGGGAAAATTATAATTTTAAACCCTACAGAACCAGAATGCAAAACATGCTAAAATAATAGGGACTAAATAATATTTTTTTCAAAATTACAAAACACAAACCGAAATGGGTAAATTTTGAAAAAGATCCATTCTAATGACCATTTTATAAAAACATGTGAATCGTTGGGGGACTTAAGAGCAATTTTCCCCGAAAATGTTTTATAAAAGCAAGCTTTTTCATTTTTTTTAATTTATTTCATGTTTTATAAAATCGTCACTTATGACGATCGAGCATACCACTAGACCCGAACACTCCCACACTCCATCTTCTTCTCTCGACCGAGACTCCTCTGGTCGTAAATCGGCCCTTGTTATGATTTTGACCACCAAAGACGGTGGTCGAACCAACCCCGTAACCTAGCTCTGGCCTAAAACCTCCCGAAACTTAAAACCTATATCCTATACCAAAAGAAAACCCCACAAACTGGGTCTTTGCTTCTCGGAGCCCCCTCTTTTTAGACATCTCCCGTGACTCTTCCACTCCGACGAAGGCTTCAATGGACCAGGTAAACCATTTTGCTCTTTTTTTCCTTTTCTTTCGATATAGACATGCATGCATGAAACTTGAATACCAAAATTCTAGATTGAATCAGAATACCTTTTAAGAATAAGGTTTTTTTAGGCATATGAAACAAAATAACCCTAACGTTTGATAATAGTGTTAAATTTGCCCCCTTTTTTTGAACATTTGACCACTGAATGTTTAACTTTGAGTCAAAAATCACACTTGATGGATGAAAACCTTTAGTGCGTTGACAGAGCAAGCACACATGGACGTGGAAGCTAATGTGACATGTCTATGTCGAAGATCATGAAGACGCAGTTCTTGAATCTCCGATGAAGCAGTCAACGACATTATCAAAAACCCAAAATCAAAATCCCAAAAAAACTAAAAATCTCTTCTTTTTACGAAATCATGCTACACTTCGTCTTCAACCTTGGGATGAAGACTAGTTTCATCTGCTGAGATAAAAAAATGGTGATTTTAGCTTGAAAACAACAAAACAATAATCAACAAAATTAACATAAAATCAAAGAATTACCCTATTTGAAAAGAAGGTTCAACCAAATCCTTGTCTTTAAACCCATAAAATTTTTCAAAACCAAATCTATCTATTCTAGTATATTATGATTTTCTAAATGAAAATCCCTCGAAAATGAAAGCCCGAAAAACCCATAAGAAGACAAAGAATAGAACCCAAAAACAAGAAAGAGAAGAACAAGAACACCAAATTGCTTTGAGAGGATATCTACTTTATTTTCATTTGGTTAAACATATGTCTTGATTTTTGGAACTAAAAAGGGGGAAAAGAAAGGGAGAAAGGAGGAGAAGGTCACGCGTTTAATTTGATTAATGGAACTAGAAAATGGGAAAAAGAAAGGGAGAAAGAATGAGAAGCTCACACGTTTAATTTTTTTTCTCATTAAATTTAAATTTAAGTATATATTAAATAGGTTTTGTTTCATTATTTTACCAAGTAAATAGTTTGGTATGGTGGTTAAAGCCATTCTATCCAATACTATTTGCCCAAGTTTGAGTCCTCTTTCATGCAATTTATCTTTTAATAGTTCCTTCAAATCAACATCAATCAGAGTAATAATTTTATTTTTATTTAAAAAATCTAATGTGACATTGCCACATCATCTATCATGACCTGAATATGCCACGTCTGCATTTCTTCTACCTATTCTTTCTTAGTCAGCTCCAAGCATTGACCATCAGTTGATTGACGGTTTCCATCCATCAAATGTTATTTTGACCCAAAGCTAAACGTTCAGTGGTCAAATGTTCTAAAAAAACAATACGGGCAAGTTTGACACTATTATCAAATGCCAGAGATATTTTATTGCATTATGCCTTTTTTATTACTTGTTCTTTCTAAGTAAGAAATGAGGAAGGAAGAATCTGAATTTTTTTATTTCTTTTTGTTCTCCGTTAAAAATCAGGGGAGAGAGGAGGATTTCTTGTATTGATTATTTGTAAAATTGAAGAGGCCTTTACATTGCTTTGATTGAGGGTTTTATAATCCCAATTTTTTTACAAATGAGAATAAAAAATACACTCTCTGTAACTTCTCTTTTTCATTTATGTTCTCTAGTTTTTTGCATGTTGATATGTTGGAATTGGTGAGATGTAGATTCGTTGGGATAGGCACAATTTGTTGGAGTTGATCTGGTGAGGAAGCCGTTGCAACTGGGGCCACCCTAGCTTACTGGCGTGGAGACCCTTGGTGACCTGCTGGCAGCTCGATGGATGCTTCTAGAATGCTCTGGAAAGGGAGGCGACGGTTGGAGACTAAGGTTTGATAACCAAATCACAAATTAATGGGTTGTTAGGTTGAGCCATAGTGTCAACGGGTTAGGATTTGGGTTTCAAGTTGTAATGGATAAAGTGAATTTAATTTCTGAAAATGGACTTGAACTGATTGGTTTAATGTATTCAGGTAATTGTGTGTATGGGTTATTTGGGGTTTGACGGATTGGTAAATGAAATTGGGATAAATGGTTATGAGCTATGAAACGTGTTTGGGTAAATGAATATGTAAAATGGGGCTAAGGGCTAAGGGTTTGACTGGGTCTGAGTTCAAATAAAATTGGGCACTTGGTTATGTAAATGGGCATGTCAATTTATTTGGACATCATTTCTATAATGCCACATGAGTGAGACCATCCAAAATTCCACTTATAATTTCGTCACCCATAACTGTTATTTGTTATTCCTCTAAGCAACCATGAATCCAGACAACCCCGAAATTGTGCATCAACTCTAGATTAATAGAAGAGTATGAATCCACGATGACCTTTCGAGTGATTTAGAGCTTTCTGGACCCACACGTCACGAACCATTCTTCGAGTGTACAATTCAAATTAGTCTTCAATTGCCTTGGATTCAACTTAAAATACCCATACAAAATTAAGGTACAACACTATGATAATAAAAGAATTAGACGAGCCACGCCATGAAGAGACTATGTCAATCGATGGGAACCAATGTTTCTACATTGATGCTGACATCAACTACAGTTCTACACCAATAATGTTAAATACAGAGTCGCAACATGAGCCCCTAAAGAAAATTGCAAATGTTACCATGTTGTAGAAAAACACAACAACAATGAAGGCAACAAGGAAGGTTTCGCAAGGCTTTAACAATGAAGGCTCTCATCTGAAAATTCACTCCGTGAAGTCACAATATTTCAATAGTGACAATGAAGAAGTGTGTTTTATGACTGATTCATGAAGTAAGAGTTATACTTTGAGCAATGTTTCAATCTCACAAGCGCAAAGGACCTAGAGCAGCACGATTATGTCATAGAAACCTTCGAAAATCAAAAAAGGATATCATTTTATTGGGACCTAGGAGAAGTTACCACAAACTTTCATTTTACTATATGAAATCTTGCTTATTTACTTGCTTTCAATATGTTATTTATGACATTAGATTATTTTTTATTATTTTATTTAATGCTTTTATCTTGAGTTTTTTTTATAAGTCATGATGCCTTTGTTTCACAACATCAGCTGGAGTTACAAACAACCATTTCTACTCAGCATCTTCTTGTATTCCAGATTATCATTGTTGTAGCGTTAGTAATACATCAACAGTTATTGTTGCACAACATCTTCAACAACATTAGGGGAGTATTGGTATCCCTTCTCTCATGTTTTACTTTTACATGCATTGAAGGCAATACACATCTCAAGTTTGGGGGTGTTGTTTGTTTATGTTATTTATTGTTATGTGTATTTGTCATGTTCATGTTTTGTGTTGTGGATGTTGTGTTGTTTATTCGAGTTTTCCATGACATTTAGATAAGCAGACAATTGTGAGACTTTGCATTTACCTGTGATGAAATAATTGTCGATAGCAATCTAATATCGAGAACATTAGGATTTAGAGACAACTTAAGATTTCCTTAGTGATTCTAATTATGCTATAAATATTTACCAAATGTCGTGCTTGGTTGACTTGTGGGTATTTTGGAGAATATTTAGTTATTTTTCATGTCAAAAATAAATAAATAAATAAATACACCTTGTCTAAGTTCTATGTAAATTGCTAGAGGTGCCCAACTGGCTTTAACTGAATAAATTGTTCACGACAATCTTTTAGCTCTAGGACACTACATTACTAAGGCAAGTCTGATACGCTTAGTGGATACTAGGTATGAAAGATAGTCTCGAAAAGCATGAGTGAATGAAAGTCTTCACAGGATAACTCTACCTAAAAGGCTAGGGGTTCGTTGGTGGTGCCATCTTACTACTCAAGTATTGGTAGGTAGTTTTGATGAGATGAAGATTTAGTTAAGCTAAATAGTAATTGTTGTGACATATTTTACTTAATTAATTACTTTGATAATTAAGATATTATCTAAAAATACCCATGGTGGTGAACTGTCATGACTAAGAGCATACACATGTACGAGCATCATAAGTGTATTTGAGTTGATTTCTTGTTGTCTTAAGGTTCGAAGGTGATTGGCAGAAAATTGACAATGTTCTAAGATGACAGGTGCAAGGAAAGCGTGAGAGTTATGTTGTTTAATTGCTAAGGGAAAGTTTTTGTCATGCATTGCTTGAGGACAAGTAGACACTTAGGTTTGGGGGTGTGATAACTCTTCAAAAGAGTTATTATTTAAGATCTTTTTTACTTAGGTTTGTGTTTGCACTTTAGCATATTATGATCATATTTAGAGTGTTTTTGGTTAATTTTGTATTACATGCATTGTTGGGAGTGAGTTGGTAATTATTGGACTACTTATGATAGTTTAATATGATATTATTACCATGATGTTGTGACATTCTCTAATGCTACAATTGTTGATGTAAGTTGCTACGAGACAAGATTGTTGGGTCATTGCTGTAGCAATCAATGTGTGAGCATAAAGCTATTGACAGCTGTATAGAATCCTATTATGGAAAGTACTGAAAAATAGAAAGAAGTCTTATTGTAAAAGGAGTCTCCATTTAATGGGGGCTTAAATTCTAGTTTTTAGGGGTTTTAATTATTATATAAAGGAGACAACAACACTTAATTAAAGAGATAGATTTTTAGGGTTTTATTTTATTCTTTTCTTTCTTCACTGACAACCATGGTCACTTAGGCAACTTTGAAGGAGAGAAGTAGCTAGACGTGAAGGCAAAGTCACTACGCCGAGACGGTGGTGGCAGTGATTGGCGACAACATCAATTGCAACAATGATGAAACGAATCTGAGAAGGGGTTTTTATTTTTTTAGTTCAAATACTCTTTAATTTGTGTGAGATTTGTTAAACATTGGATACTTATGTTTTTAAATATATTTTATAAAGTTCTTGTTTGATTAATTTTGTTCATTGATTCGATTGATGTTTGCTCAGTTTTGTTAAGACATTTAGTACAGAGATATATATATTTGTTCAGTCCATTGCATTGAGAGGTGGGGGCATTCTGTGAGCATTGCATCGAGAGATGAGTGTCATTGTTGGAGCATTAATGATTGCGAGCGCAATATTTCAGTGTAGAGAGATCTATCTGACTGGTTGTTGTAGCATACTTAGTAAATTTGCATAAGTGGGTATAGAGATATAGCATTGTTGTGAGTTTTTGGATGGAGTCATCGAGAGAGGAAAACCTACTAAGTTAATGATAGGCACATCAATCTTATTGTTGTGACATCGTTAATTGCATGATTGTGTTTAACAATATCATAATCTTTAGCTTGAGTAGATCTGCTACTTTCATTGTCACTATTGTGATTCCCTTCATACCTTCATATTTTCATTCTCTTATTTTTTTTTTATATTTTTATTACTTTGATCACAACATCACCTACACAATTATGTTACTTTACTTACTTAATGCTATGACAATTCTTTGAGTAATAGTAGTCTATGTGGATACGATACTCGATGCATTAATTTGTATCCACATTATTACTTAATACGATAGTGTATACTTGCACTTTTGTTGTTACATTAATCGAAGCATCAGAATGCAACAAATAAAGGCTCTAAAATAGTTAATACATATTTGTGGGACAACCCCTTAAAGTGTTCGTCATAAGAAAAATCAGTTTCGATATCTTGGATCCCACTGTCACGTGATTCGGTCAAGTTTAACATTGATGTCACATCAAAACTAGACTTAGCAGGTTGTAGAGGTGTTCGTCACACAAATATTGGTCGAATTCGAGATATGATTTTAGATCCTTATCCCTAATGGCAGTAGCAGATCCAAAAAATTAAGAATAAGGGTCTAATTTTTTTTTTGAAATAATGGGTATACAAAATTTTTATTTTTCTTAATACACTAAATTAAATTTAATCATTTTTCTAAAATAATGTGATGCATTTAACCCCTACGGAGGCTTAGTGCATTCGCCCCTGCCTAATGGAGTATAATTTTGTGGAACTAATGACTACTTGTGTAGACTTGAAGGTTTTCTTTGAGACAAACTGGGAAGATATAGTTAGTCTTATTATAAAATGAAGCTCTAAAGTTGCTCAATTGGATCACAAATCCGCTGCAAAGACCATGGAAGTGGTGACGTACTTTGTTAGAGATTGATCGTACAATGTCAGAATATCAGTTCATCGAGCTTTTGTATGCTCCAAGGACACGCAACGGAATGATAGACTACCTTGGTAACTCTGGGATGTATAGGTCAAATCTCTTCAAAGCTTGGTGTTTATTCACTTGTGTCAGCTGAGATAGTAGTTCTGTATCAGCTTCTATCTTGTCTTCGTGTATTGCGTAGCTTTGTTTTCCCTCTCGAGTCGTTGTTGAGACTAATATTATCTTGTTATTGCTGTTTTAAAGTTGCTCCTTTGAACTGTGTTCTCTCGAGATGAGGGATGTTCGTCTATGTATTACCTTATTTAGGGTTTTTCATCTTTAATAAATAATGAACAAACCTCGTCTTTCTCAAATATGTTTCCCTAAAACCACAGTTTTTTTTTACGGCTTAAATGAAAAAGTATATATATAATACGAGCTCTTGAAACGTAGATAATTTGTCAACATACATTATTCATCACTACACTAGCTACCAATTGACGTTACTTATGGTATGTTTAGTGATAAATAATGGTCCACCGTAAACAAGTTCAAGTAACGGTCCTAAAGGATCAGTAAAAGGTATAAAGTACTGATTAGTGGTAAGGAGGAAATAAAATCCTTAATGGAGGCTGACAAGAGAGGAATTAGTTTCATCAGAATGTAGGCGGGCTTTAGCTGCTATCCTCATCTATGTACCCAAAAAAATGATTGACTTAGCTTTAAGTCTTAATAAAAATCGGATTATGAATTCAAATTTTGGCAACTTAAGACTATTTGTAATTATTTTCCTATTCTTAGGTGGTATTAAATTAAATATTTTCCCAAGTCTCAAACCCGATTTATGCCTATCCCTAGTCAGGAAATGACTAAAGAATTTAACGCATCTAGACTATAATTGATAAGCCAGTTTTAGGACTAATTTTCAACTTAACCATCGAATTAATTAAATGAAATTATGAGGTAATTACACGATTTTTTAATTAACTTCCAATCCATACAATACACCGGCATGCTCTTCCGGTCCATCCTTCACAAAATACACGTCCCTCATTTTCTGAAACGCGTGCCATGTCAGCAAGGAATCTGACCCGGCCTGGTGACATTTCCCAACCGCCCGGTTCACATCCAAAGTCCGAGCCACCCGGTCCAACCCACCATACAGGCTTTGACAAAATCTCATCATGTGTTTCAAATCATAAACTCTGCTCCCGAAAAACACCCTCTGAACCTTCAAGAACTCATCTAAGCCGCCAGGCAAGTCGCGGCGCGTGAGTACTTTAACTAAGTACCCAAAATCATACGCGCTGTGGAAAGTCACCCAACTCACCGACTCATTACAAACGAGCCCAGAAGACATCATCAACTCAGCGAAACGTTCCGAGTCGATCCCCATCTCCCTGTTCTTCTCGAAATCAATCCCTTGCTTCCTCAAGAGGGCGATGGAATCAGGCGCGTGGAAATCACGCTCCACGTCGAAGTCGCGAAAGTTAAACTCCCAGATGAACTGCTCGTCGTCGGTCCCCAGGTGAGGCAGATTACCCGAAGAATCGGTGAGGGTGAGGCCAACTTGGATCAAGTTCAAAGCATCAACGTTGGATTTGAGGATCCTGTAATGATCGGAAGGTCGGAACTGGGCACTGTAAGGCCGGGTCGGATCCACTTTCGGCCTAAAAACAATACCCGGGAATTCAGTGTCCATGGAAATGAAAGGGTACTCATCGATGACTCGACTGATCAACTCGAACTCCGCTTCTAGATTGTCCGACCATACTTCCCTTATCCTCACATGTCTTGTTACCCTGTCTGAATTAGCAAACCCCATGTCTGAGAATCACAGAACCGAAGAATCAAAAGAAAAGAAGAGAAAAACTGGAACTTTTTGCTTTTCTCTCTGCCTTATTTGGGATTTTGTTAATAGCAAATCGAGAGTGAAGGTGAGGGGATAATATATGAGTAAATGTAGGGCGAGGAAGGGTATCGCTAGGAGAGTGGTCAAAGGGAGAAAGGGGACCACTTTCCATTTCAGAAAGAAGAAAAACAGGGTTCGGCGAAACGCGGGATTTGGATATGTTTGACTGGAAAAAACTATGAAGGTAGACTCGGTTGGTTCTAATCTTAATTTTGAGATAAATATATTAAGGTCCCTATACTATTTCACACTTAAAATATAATCTTTATACTTCTTTGAAAAGCTGAATTATTATACTATTTTATTCTAAAATCTTAATTTCTCTCTCATATTTAGTTTAATTTTAACTTGTTAAGTATATAAAAATAAAATAGTTTTTTAATCTTTACATTTATCGGCTTTAATCGATTTGATCCTTAATATCTATGTCAATGATAAAATCATAAACATAGAGGGAAAAAGGTTATTTTTATCATTTTTACAGTTATGAAGTCAATAATTTACGATAAAACTAAATAAAATCTAATATAGAGATCAAAATTTTCAAATAAAAAATAGTATATAAACTCAATTTTATGAAAATAAAGAATGAGAAGTAAACTTAAAGTTTTGAAATAGTATGGGGATATTTAACGTATTTAAACCCTTAATGTTTTGTACAAATACTGATCCCTGTTTTTCAGTTTCATTACCAGCTGGTATTGTTTAATGGGCAAGTAGGTGGTTGGTGGGGACAGTTTAACTTTTTATCGGATTTTTGGGATTCTGAGGTCAGTTACTCTCTTCTGTTTCATCAGAGTATCCAATTTCAATTGGAAACTACTGTCTGACTCAGACTGAGTCACGTTCTTCATGAACTTCTGTATCATTTGTGCGTGAATTCATGTGAGTTTGGATTTGATGTTACAAATTTTGATTTATTTTGAATTAATATTTTAATAAATATCTTTTTTATTAAGAAAACACCTACACATACTTGTGTGCATATATATATATATATATATATCAGGGGCGGATGCACTAAACCCATGTATTCCCATTATTTAAGAAAAAAATGAAATTTAATATAATATGTCAAAGAAAAATAGAAAAAATAAAAAAAATTTGCTCCCCATTATTTTTAAGAAAAAAATTAAAATTTTAGACATCATTTATAAATTTTTGGATCCGCCACTTATATATATATATATATTCATGAGAATAATTGACAGTATTATTTGTAAAATGTATAATTTTTATAAGATAGTACGTGTGAAAGTTATGGTGATTTAAAAAAAAATAGGTCATGGGTAATATTTTAAAATATAATATTAAATAGTATCTTAAATTCCTAACCTAAAGCTTCCATGCCACTTACATCATAAGTAATTATTTTTTTAATAATTTAAAATTATTAGCATATAGTATATATTTATAATTTTTTAACATATTAGTAATATATAAACACAATTGTTCTCTAAAATTTCTAAGAAAATAATATTCTCTTTTATAACTTAAATCAATTAATTAGTTTACATCATAAATAATTATTAAATTTAAACAACGTGAAAATAATTATTCTCGTGATCTTAATAACCAGCATTTAATCATTAGAAAATAATTATAATACAACATTTATGATTATAATCAACATCAATGTATTTAAAAATAAAAGTATATTCTTTATTTTTTATTTAATATTTAAATTAATTATATATTTTTAATTAATATGAAATAAGTACAATGTAGTGTATGTTCAAAGATAATTTTCAATCATTTAACATTGAATCTTTATATTTCTGACATTTATAGTGCTTGAATAAAAAAATTGAAGAGAAAAAACAATTTATTTACTATCGAGGTCGCTTAATTCTTACTATTATATAATTAATTAAACATTAAAATTCTCAACAATTTAAAAACGTACGGTTAAGATGAATCGGGCAAAATCAGTACTCGCCCTACTGGCTAATCTAGATGAGAATCACACTAATGATTTTAAAAGGTAATTTATAGTTAGTTATAAAATTATTAATATTAACATAAAAAATCATTAATAAGAGAAGTTCTACCGTACTGCGGTTTTAATATATAGTTAAAGAAAGATGTTATTGATTTTGTTATTTTTTTTTAATAAAATCGGTAAAAAGTTATCGGAAACATTATTATTTCTACCCAAAATATTATTGAGCGTTTTACCGAGCTTGATAATATATCCGGTAAAGTATTACCTAAAATATTTATTTTACCGGATATATTATCAAACCTGATAAAACGCCCAATAATAACAAAATATGATAACTTCTTTCTTTAACCGTATATTAAATTGTCGTAAATGAGAACTCCCATTAATAAGGAGCTGTCGGGTTTGATCTATTCTAAGTTAAAGGTATCAAACATTCCTTTGACTAAGGAAATATGCACGTGATTAAATGCTAGATTGTTTGAACGTAATTTTATATTTTCGATTATCAATGTTAAATTTTAAGTAATAAAAAGTATTTTTTTTTGTCTAATCTTCTAGATATCTCAAAACAGTTTAGATAACTCAGAATGAGTCAATGATGGGCAAATTCAACTGAATTTCCGCACAAATAAATAAATAAAATTAAGATAGGGAGAAGTATTCAACTGATTTAAGTCCCAAAAATATTTTAAATTTTATCAGAAAATATTTATTTAAAAGTAATTGTTATAATAACATCTAAATTTATTTAAAAAGTAATATTTTTTTAGTTGGTAAAGGTATTTTTAGGTTAACTCGATTTCACTCTACATAGTTATAGTCCGTTTCTCTCTTAAAATAATAATAATCAAAGATGTATAATTTTATTGATAAAATTCAGTTGTCATTGTTTCAAGAAAAATTAATTTCTTTAAATAAAACGCTTTTTACAGAACATGTATTTCCTCCTGTATAAGGGTATTAAACATTATTTTTTTCAATTTAGTAAAATAAATTACAAAGTTTTGAAAACAAATAATAATAAAGTCGCATTTAGAAGATACATTTTAGTATTTACGAGTTTTTATTATTTCAATCATATAATATTAATAGATTTTATCTTAAAAATGAATAAGTTACTCAGATTAATTTTATGGTGGATTCTGCATTTTTCATTTAACATGGATCATGATGCATAAAAAAAAAGATGTAATCGTTTTTATTTATTTTCCAGTTATTTAAAAAAATTATATAATTCTTTAATAATTTACAGTTTAGTATTTAAAAATCGTAATTATATTATTTGTAATTTGGGCCGATGGTATTGGGTGAATAGGTTGGTATTTTTTAATAACTAAATATTTATGTATTTTATTGTTTTTAATTAGAATACCTGAACTAAGACAATCTAAAAAAGATACCGAACATGGAAGCTCTCGAGGCGCACGTTAGCTGGCCTAATGTGTTCTCCGATCTCTTTCTTCGATTCTAATTTCTCGCTGGGCTCTTTCTTTTTTGCGTTGTTGTTGGTTTTATTTTGATTTTTGCATGGATTCGAAGGCTCTTAAACTAGATTGGAGGAAGCTTTTTGTGGGGACGGAGGAGCAGTCCCTGGATTTCTTTCCCCCTGAGGTCCTGGATGGTACCACTACTGTTAAACCGCCTTTGACGGTGTTTGAGGAGGGTATTGCCGAATGGAACTCTGCGATTGTTGGCCAATTTATTGGTGCTGCTCCAAATTTTGAATCGATGCAGCGGATTATTAACTCGCTCTGGGGGAAATCTTCGCCAGTAAAGGTAAGCTTAGCTGGTTCGAATCTTTATGTTTTCTCATTCATGAACACTTCTGTTAGGGACTGAGTGCTTGAGAATGGACCTTGGCATGTCCAGAATAAACCTCTGGTGCTGAGGAAATGGGAACCTTGTATGCAGAAACTTGATTTTGATCTCTCTGTTATGCCTGTTTGGTTCCATATTTATAACGTCCCGTTGGAATTATACTCTAGGAAAGGTCTCAGTTACATTTCCAGTGATTTAGGGAATATACTGTATATGGATTCCATTACTGCTTCTAGGGAGAGACTGGAATATGCGAAGGTGTGTGTGGAGATCAATGCGGGGTCCGGGATTCCTGAAGAGGTAAATGTTGCCCTTAAGAATGGATCCTTGGCTACTATAAAGGTCTTTGTTCCGTTGTTACCAAAATCTTACTCCTGTTGTAGAACTTTTGGGCACTGGGCAAATAGGTGTGTTGTGTCTCAGAAGGTGAAGCACGAGGTTAAAGTTTGGAGGGAAAAGGGCATCAGCTCCTCCGAGCTCTGTGATAAGGGAAAGATGGATTCAATTATTATTCAGAGTTCCTCTCCTGTGCTTTCCGATTTGCCTTTGGGCTCCTCAGGTAATGTTAGCTCTGCTCTTAGTGCTGGCGTTTCAAACCATGAGTTGTTGGTTGGTAATGTTGTGGAAACCAATGTTTCAGCCTTACAAGAGTTGCTTGCTATTTCTCACCTTGTAGTTGTTGATGGCAGTATTGGGGTGGATGATTCTAATAAGGTGGAGTCTGCTTCTGTAGTGTGCAAGGAGGATCCAAAGATTGCATATGAGGGATAATGTGTGGTGGCTGGTTCTGTTGGCCTTGATCACACTCTTAGCTCCTCCTTAGTTGAGGAAGTGGCTCTTAATGTATTACAGGAGGATACATGTTCTGTGGGGGATTTCCCTACTTTAAAAGATTCTATGGCTTCAAATAAGAAGGCTAGAGGGAGGAAGAAAGGTAATACTGGTTCTTCTAGTAAATTTGAATCGCTAGCTGAGGGAGGTGTGCTTGATGGTCCGAGGAAGGTTCGGGTGGCCTCCTTAGGAGTTGCCGCTTTGCTTAACGAAATCAAGTCTAAAAAGAGGGATCTTGTGGATAAAGCAAAAATTAGTGGTAATGTGGGGACTGGAAGTGGTGTAGGTCCTGCTGCAAACTGATGATAGTGAGTTTTTGGAATGTAAGAGGGATTAATAACCCTCTTAAGCAACATAAGGTGTTTTAAAAGGCTAGTGGATTTGGGAGTTGATGTCGTTTGTCTATTGGAAACCCGTATTAGAAGAATTAATTCTATGAAGTTTTACTCATCTTACTCTGATGATTGGTATTTGGCAGGTAATTCTGATTTTGCGGAGGGGGGCAGAATTTGGATTCTATGGAGGAAACATTGGTCCTTCTCTATTTTTAGTGCTAGTGATCAGTCTCTCTCCATTGCTGGCAATATCAATGGCTGTAGGACACTGATTACTACTGTTTATGGCAGTAATAGTGGGATTGGCAGGAGAGGTTTATGGGATCATTTGAGGAGTTTGGAAAGCTTGGTTGGTTCTTCCCCCTGGGTGGTTGGAGGGGATTTTAATGTTGTTCTTAGTGCAAATGAGAGCTCTGATTTTGAGTCCTTGGGTGTGCACAGCTTCTCTGATATGGAAGATTTTCAAGACTGTTTAGGAGATTTGGACCTGTTGGACCATCCTTTCCTTGGTCCCACTTTCACCTGGTCTAATAGGCAAGATGAGGGTTTTCTTGCTCGCAAGCTTGACAGGATTTTGGTTAATCCTGAATGTCTAACTGCTCATCCCGATTCTTTTGCTGAATTCAAGGCACAGGGTGCTTCAGATCATTGTCTTGGTATGATCTGGACACAGAAGGATGCTTTGGCTAGGAGGCCTAAGCCTTTCAAGTTTTTTAACCGCTGGACTTCAAATGTTGGTTTTATGGGAGTTGTTAAGCTTTCTTGGTTGGAGTAGTGCGCGGGCAATCCTATGCAAAGGCTGTTTTCTAAATTGAAAAGACTTAAGCCTAGATTGAAGGAGCTAAATAAGGAGCATTTCTCTGACATTTCCAGCAGGGTGCTTAATAAAAGAGCAGAACTGGAGAGGATTCAACCTGCTTAATCTCAGCTGCACTGATCAAAGAAGTATTGAGGAAGAGAGAAACATTCATGCTGAGCTGGTTGATTTGGAGATTGCTGAGTCTGAATTTTATAGGCAAATTGCAAAGGTGCACTGGTTAAAAGAGGGGGATCTTAACACTAAATTTTTCCATCAAAGGGTTGAGTCTAACAAGAAGAGGAATACTATCAAGGTTTTATTGTCTGGAAGTGGTCAGTATCTGGATTCATTTGATGATATAGCGAATGAGTTAGTGAACTTCTTCACTAACCTTATTGGGACTACTGATCCAATGGTAGAAAATTTTCCTGTGGAGTGGCTCAAGGACTTATTGAACTACTCTCTGCCAAAAGGTGCTGGTGATATGCTCATCAAAGAGGAGGATGACAAGGAAATAAAAGAGGCTTTGTTTAGGCAAGGTAATGGCAAGAGCCCTGGCCCTGATGGTTTCTCCCTCTTGGTTCTTTAAAGCAGCTTGGGATGTGGTTGGAAATGATTTTTTAGCTGCAGTAAGGTATTTCTTCCACTCTTCATCTCTGCTGCCAGCTTTCCATGCTACCTCTATTATCTTAGTCCCTAAGTCTTTGAATGCTTGCATGACAAAGGATTTTAGGCCAATTTCTTGCTGCTTTGTGGTATACAAAACAATTACTAGGATTATCACTACTAGGTTGGCTCTTATCTTTCCTAGTATGATTTCCCCTAGTCAATCTGCTTTTGTTAAAGGTAGGAATATTGTTGACAATACCTTGTTAGCCCAGGAGATAGTTAAAGGCTATTGTTGAGTTAATCGATCGACGGAATCAGCCAAGAGGGGGGTGAATTGGCAATTAAAAATTTCGTGGAAGCTTTTGCAGAAAAATTGAAAGTAATTGCACATCGATTTATAGTGGTTCGACTTTCTCAAACAAAGTCTATGTCCACTACCTTAGCTATCCACACTAAGGATTTTCCAACAAATTCACTAATTTGTTCTTTCTTTTGAGGCCAAAGAGATAACCTTACAAAATCCCTCAAGAGTATACCCCAACTCTTGAGAACACTCTTTTTCCCAAAGAGAAGATTACAAATTTGCAAACTTACAAGAAAACCTCACAAGGTAAGATGTTTGCACAATTCTAGAACAAGAAAAGAACACTCAAAGATAATTACAAATGAGCACAAATGGTGTTCTTGAAAGCAAAATGAATATTGAAAGGAAAATTGGCTTGATTTGCACAAACTTGGTGTTTGATGCTTTCTCTCTTGTTTCCCTATAATTTCCTGTTGATCAAGGGCTTCAGAACTTGTTTTAAATACACCTTGAATCTCTTCTGAACGTTGGGGATGATTAGTGAAGATCATATAACTGTTTTAGTGTGAAAACAATTAATAAAACAGTTTGGAGCATGGGGGGAATCGGTACCCCCTATGGGGAATCGGTTCCCTAAGTGTAAAATTCAAATATTTCGACCGTTGAACAGGGGGGAATCAGTACCCCCTATGGGGGAATCGGTTCCCTCCGAGCATTCTGAAAATCTCGGAGCCAAACCATTCAGGGGGGGAATCGGTACCCCCTTGGGGGGGAATCGGTTCCATCTGAGCAATCTGGAATTTTTGGCTTTGAAATGGTTCGAAATACTTTGAAAGATTATTTTGAAATTGTTTTAAGATTAAAACTTAATTTTACACTTAAGTAAGGATTAAAATTGATTTTTGAAATATTTTGAGTAATGTTTTGATATTCGAATAATTATATCGAATATACTTAGAAAATCATTTTGGAAAATCTTAAAATTCATTTAACTTAATTTGTTATATCGAAATATCAAAATGTTTTCAATAATCTCTCCCTTTTTGATATAACAAAACATTTTAGTAATTTTAAGATTTTGAAATCAAGTTTTGAAATTACTCCCCCTTACTTTAACACTTCTCCCATTTATCATTTTAAAAACACACTTAAAACACACTTCTCCCCTTTTTGTTAAA